>NC_086097.1:63576012-64879044 GCF_963921235.1 Mobula hypostoma | reverse complement strand
GCCTGCGGTGTCTCATTTTGTCCAATGAAGAGACTGCTTCATGTCTACCAATACTTCTCTCCAGTGACTTTGTTCACGTGACAAACTTGACAAATTAAAAAATGTAAACACGAGGAATTCTGCAGAAGCTGGAAATTCAAGCAACACACATCCAAGTTGCTGGTGAACGCAGCAGGCCAGGCAGCATCTCTAGGAAGAGGTACAGTCGATGTTTCGGGCCGACAAATGGTTTGGGATCTTTACTTCAGTAAAATTAGAGGATTGTGTCATGAATATCTACCGCTTATTCTATCCAATGAAAAAGATTGTATCTGCTTCTGAGTGGCTGACTTTAATATGAAGAATAAAGGGACAAGATTATCTGCTTTTTCATAATATTAAATGTTACCAAAGTTTACAAAATACTCAAGAAGTCCAGTATTAAAAATGAAGTCTTCTTTAAAACACACATGAAAGTCATAGGAATAGATAGAGCAGCATGTGTTAAATGGAAACCTAAAAGGGGGCAAATGATAGTTCAAAGGAAAGACAATGATAATGAATATAGGTGATGGAGGTGAAAAATGAAATGTATAGGAAGCACTAAGGAGATCTGAAAATTCAAAAGCGAACATTAAAAAGGACATCAGTTATAAAAGGAAATATTAAGCATTATTACAGCCACAAGAAACATAAGACAGTATTTAGACATAGGACAATATTAGATGGCCAAGTGGTAGCAACATTAAATAAATAATTTGTATCAAATATTGATACAAATTACTGGGAAAAAGATGATTCTAACAGAGTAGACCATTATAAATAAGCCACCTTAAGCATCCCAGCTTGTAGTACATCTACATTATTACCTCAGTTGTAATTTGTAAAAATTAATATATGATATTTATTTAATCATAATATCTTTTATACTGTAATATTGAAATCAATGAGAATCAGATGAGACTTCAGTCACTTCATCTTTACCTTCCCTCTATCATAAGATCAGAAGTGACTAATTCTAATAAGAGTTCTGACCATCTCCCAACAATCAGGTGTATTATGACTGTCCAGTCCAACACTACCAACGTCCCAGTGATTACCATCAATTTAACTAGACTCACCACATCAATATTTTCAATACTAAACAAGAGAGAGAGAGAGGATGAGAGAATAATTAGAGAATAATGAATTTTCCAGTTTCATGCAACTCATACCTCCAGTGCTCTCCTTCCCCACATATTCACCTGATCACCTAGTTTTCTTCTCCCTTTGTCTAGTTCTTGCATTCTCCACTTCCATCTGGTCTGGTTCCACCTGCCCATCGTTCGCTCCCCGTCTGACTCCTATCATTTACTAATGCTATCCCACCCCGGGAGGTCGGGAGGTCGTTCCTGCCTGTGGCCATCGAACTTGCATCTCCTCCCGTGGAGGGTCAGACACACTGAGCCAATAGACTGGTCCTGGACTTTTTTCCATCTGGCATAGTTTGCATTTCGTTGTTTGATTGATTGTGGTTTTTGTATTGCTATATTTATGCTCTATTCTTGGTTGGTGCGGCTGTAACAAAACCCAATTTCCCTCGGGATCAATAAAGTATATCTATCTATCTATCTACATAGTGCCACAGTATAACAATCTTTCCTGTATTTTCTCATTCCAATGCAGACTCTCAACTGGAAATGTTAACTTATACATTTTGCCTCTACAGATGCTGTGTTCTTCCATCATTCAGTTTTTATCCATAGAATTTAATAATTGGATGTGGCTCTAATAGCCTTATCATTTATTCTCTCCATAACTGGAGCACTCTTCCCATAGATACCCTGCAGAAATTTGACAAAGGTTTTTCATTGTCAAATTCCAATTTCTATTTTTTTTGCCTAAAATGATGAAGAATAAGATCATCTGTAAGTTTTCTTCAAAGTAACTTACCAACCTGACTTAGAAGTAAACACAGGTGACTCTGCAGATGCTGGAAACCCAGAGTAACACACACAAAATGCTGCAGGAACTCAACAAATAAGGCAGCATCTATGGAGAGGAATAAACAGTCGATGTTTTGGGCCAAGCCCTTTATCATAACTTAAACATATATCACTGTTACTACACAACTCCTGGAACTTTATGAGATAACTCTTTGGAAAGACTGCAAAGGTTTAAGTATGCAGATTAAAACTAATTTCTCAGGAACAAGTCGTATAAAAGACATTGAGCTACTGATGACTCATCTGCACCTCCCATACCCCTATCCCTGGTCATTCATTTTGTACGAACCCAAAACATCCATTCCAAAACTGGTGATAGTTCAAAAGAAAAGCAGGTCTGATCTCTCAAACATAGCTTGAAATAAGGATGAAGTTATTCTATTAAACTACCTTACAAATCCAATTAACAAAATAGAATTGAAATGAAAGCAGATTTCATTAATGCAAACAACAATTAGCAGGCAACAAAAATGAAAAAATAATTTTCACATTTTTTGCAAACGATGAGAGAGGCACAACATGATTAATCATCTGCTTGAACAACTTTATGATCTTAGAGCTGTTTCTTGCTTTTCCAAATATAGACAAATGATGAAAATGCTCAGCAAGAGGTCAGGCAGCATCTGTCACAGAAAATGATTTAATGTTTCATCAGAACAGATCTTCAAAATGGTTTTCAACCTGAAATGTTAACCCTGTTTCTCTTTCTTCAGGTGCTGATTAACTTGCTGAATTTTCCAGCGCTGTCTATTTTTATTTTGTTTCCAGCCTTTGATTTTGTATTGCTTATTTTATTTATGGAATGACAAACCCAAATAAAGCAATATTAATTTTGAGTATTTTCTTATTGATATTGAGAGTGTTGATACTGCTGATCAATACCTATTTATGCCAACCCATTTTCCAGCCCTTGGTACACAACACACATAAAATGCAAGTTAGGCAGCATCTGTGGAGAGGAATAAACAGTCAATGTTTCAGGCTGAGACTCTTCATTAGCACCTTTCATCTTGGTACACAGCTTCCTATACAATGGTATTTCAAGTGCTCATGTAATCATTTCTTAAGTCTGTGAGAATACCTGCCTCCACTAACCCCTCAGGAAGTGCATCTCTGGATGAAAAAAATCTTCCCCAAATCCCCATTAAATCTCCTACCCCTTATCTTAAACTATGCCCTCTGCGTTATAGAGACTTAGGGAAAAAGTATCCCAGTAGCGGCCCTACCATACTTCCCATGATTTTGTATTATCAGTTAGGTTTCCTCTCAGCTTCCTCTGCTTCATGGACAACAAATCTATCCTGTCCATTCTTTCCTTATAACAGAATTGCTCCCTCTCTGGCGCCCTTCTGATGAATCTTCTTTGTACTCTCTCCAGTGCATACATAGTGGCCAGCACTGTACAAAGTACTCTAGCTGTGACCTAACCATGGGACCTTGTCAATAGCCTTATTGAAGTCCATATACACTGTATCAATTGCACTCTAGGCAACACTCTTAATCACCTCCATCGCAGATTCAACCAAAGTTAGACAAGATCTCCCCTTATCAAAGCCTTGACTATACTCATTCAATTACATATTAATCCTGTTCAGTATTTTTCCAATAACTTCTCTACCTGTGATGTTAATGCCTCAATGTCTTCAAAGAGCTGCAGTCAGGCATCTGCCATCAGCACTCCTCAGCATCTCATTCCCCATTCTACCGTTACTCAAAATATCTTGGCCTTTTTATACACATTCCATCATTTTTGGCTATCTTAAATACAATTAATTTTAGAAATGAGGTATAAAGATGGGACTTTTGTTATGATCAACACAATGATTCCCCATTGAAAAGAGCATGCAGTATATGTATTTATTATTTGCAAACTTCAGCTTCTGTGTAAATCTGGAAATGGAGGAAATTGTTATTACTTCTGTGAAGATAGGTTTGACTGTGGATGTTATTATATAAAGTACATCTATATTTTTCACCATAGAATTTGTATTTATTTATTATTCTTGAGGTGGAAAATATCTGACACCTTAATTGTTCTCCTTATCCTCTCAAGAATAATGGACCAGACTTTGCAGGAAAACTTTGGTGAATCTGTTGGCATACAGCAATATTACCCTGCAAAATGCCCTGCACAAATATTGCAGACTTGGTGATGTATCTTGCCACAGGTCTGAAGAGAAATAATTTATGTTTTCAATTATCTGTTTGAATAGCTGAGAAAGCTTCAGATAAGTGTTCATCACATAAAAAGGTATTCAGCTAAGTTTTTAATTAGAAGCAGTCTTAAATTTTCCATGATTTTTGAATGTTATTTATGGATTGTTAATTTAGATTTTTAGCTGATAGAGGTATTCAAGTGTGTAAATATATTTCATCATATAATTTATTTTATTTCAGTTTTAGATCTTATTTTTAGTTTTTCACATTTAAAATATTTGCCTTTTTCTGAATGTCTCAGAAACATCCCAAATATTCAGAGTGCTATCCTTTGAAAGTCTTTGACTTTCCAGCTGAGTTAACAGGGCTGTGAAATTAGTTTCTCCTTTTTGTTGACAAGCTTATTTTGGCTGCCTCGGTTGAAGTACCTACATGGAAGAGCTTTTTGTCCCACTAGGCTTCATCTCTGAGGAATATTCCCAATAGATTCTGGAAATCTCTGCTACAAAGATTTCTGGAACTAATTTCATATTTTTTGTTGCCATTGCCAGAAAGAAGTACACAGAGCTCACTGCTGACTACACATTCTGATGTATATGTATTTTATTTTTCTTCCCCCCATATCAACACGAGTTTGGTTATCTGGAACATAACCTCTGCTGTTCCCCTAAATATGATTTACAACAGAGTTCATTCATGCTTTCCTTCAAAACTCAACTTCATTTGATTAAACAAAATGACTGTGCAGTATAGCTATTGCAATCTTGAGTTGTCACTTATGTATATGAAAAAAAGCTATTTTTTTGACTTTGATGGGATGATAAAAGGACGTGATAGCATAAAGTGGAACCAAATATTGGGAACAAGAATTATAAATGAATGATGTGTAGGTTGTAAAGAAAAGATGTGTCAGATACAGGCTGAGTATATTCTCATAAATAGGAGAAAGAAGGGAATGACACCCAGAGCTCCTTTGATGAAAACAGAAATGGTGAATGAGAAAAAGAACTTGAGTGATTCTTTTCAGGAGAATAAGAAGGGAAAATACAAGAGTAAGGACAGAATATGAAGTGTCAATGGAACTTTGTATAAAAAAGGAATGAGAAATCTTCTACATTGCTTGTAAATAGTAAGAGGCAGTGGAGCATATTAATGCCGATGACATAGGTCAAAAATTACTGAGGCCCTGCAAGCAGATATTAGCAAGTCCGGAAGGCAATTGAGAAAAAAAAGTACAGAAAACATTGAAAATACAAATAACACTGGAACGCAAACAAAAAATTTAGACAAGGTAGAAATAGTAGAGAGCATAAGAAGATTTACAAAATATTTATCTTATGCATGTAAATGTGGTTTGTGATTAACAGGTGCAGTTAATCACATGGAACTATGGCATCATTGACAATAATAGGAATATGGATAAAAAAGGACAGAAGCAGATTCTAAGTATTCTTGGATTGAAAAAAAGAGGGAAAGGAAGGAAGGAAGGGGAGTGGCAGTATTGATTAAAGTGATATTACAATGCCAGGAAAGACAGGATATCTGGCAATGATCTTATGATTTAGGACAAAATCCATCTGTAGAATTAAGAACCATATGATGCAAAACTAGAACTGCCTTCCAGACCAGCAGCTAATGAGAAGAGTACTGAAGGTCAAACCTGGAGGGAAATTGCAGGGAAGTTGCAGAGATATGCACACATCTTGGAATGGAGAAATGGAAGACTTCAAATAGCCGAACTTAAATTGGGACAGCAATTAAAATTAAAGTAAGGGACAGAGTCGGGGTAGAGTTTCTGAAGTGTGGTAAGGAAAAGTGATTGGTGCTATTGGCTTGTCAAAAAGTTGCATTGCTCAGTTTGGTTCTGTGAAATGAGCCATGCCAGTGGAGCATGTATTGGTGGAGAAACATCTAGGAAATAGCAATCATAATATTGTAAGATTTAGAATAGCCATGGAAAAGGATTACAGTCATCTGGAGAAGGGCCAATTTCAATCGGATGAAAACAGATTTGGCATGAATAAGATGTAATCAAAGCTCAGCAGGCAAAAATTATAATGAACATCAGAGGGCTCTAACATGGAGATGTTTCAGCTATATTCTAAATATATTCCCAAGATAAGGAGGAAAGGGAAATTAAAGCTAGACCTTCCTAGATGAATGACCAAGGAAGAAAAGAATAAAACAGCAGAATTTTACTCTTCAGCACTATTTGAAGAGAAATTGTAAGTATTACAAATTACTTACAAATAAGTAAAAAAGCATTTGTGATTCTTACTGTGCCTAAGAAAAACAGGGTAAACTGCCTCAACGACTATTGCTCGGTAACACTCACATCTACTGTGATAAATTGCTTTGAGAGGTTGATCATGGCTAGAATTAACTCAAACCTGAGCAACCACCTTGATGACTGCAAGTTGCCTACCATAAAAATAGGTTAAAGTTCAAAGTAAACTTATTATCAAAGTACATGTATTTCACCACATACTACCCTGAGATTCATTTAGTTGTGGGCATTCACAGTAAATACAATGAAACACAATAGAATCAATGATAAACTGCACAAAAGATAGACAAACAACCAATGTGCAAAATACAAATTGTGTAATTTTTTATGTAAAAATAAAATAATAGTAGATAAATATGTAATAATTCATATTTGGAACAAGCGTTGTAAAGTCCTTGGAAGTGAGTCCATAGATTACAAAGCAGTGATTTTTTTTGTCAGTGATAGTTAGCGAGTAATAAACAGTAAGACAAATCTGAACTATCTTGCCCACCATGGTCTCCAGCATTTGTGCTTGGAGATGCCAGAAACCGGCTGGGAGTGAAAATGAAATGATTTCAGTTCTTCGACAAGTTAGGAACTACAAAAAATTAGAAGGTATCAGCAAACATGTTGAACATTACAATTAACATGAAGGTTTAAAGGATGCAATCATTGAAAGTGTTGCATAATGTCAGTTCACTACCTGCACTAGTCAATCAAAAGAACATGGCAACAAACACTGAGTGAATTTCTCAGTCGATAACTATTAGGAACTAATATACAGTTTTATAGTGCTGTAGAAATATTAGTAGTGTTCTAATTTCTTCTGTATTTCATTTTAATACATTATTTGTTACTCAGTTAAATGGTAGTTTGTCTTTATTATATCTTTTAACTATTTCCATGAAACTTTGGCTAATTGGGCCAGCCACTTAATTGGGCCAAAATGTATTGGTCCAGTGTGTCCCATCCACTGCATAAGGACTTCCAAAAGGCATTGTTTTTCAGCAGCTACATATTAGGCTTGTCACCATGGTTGTAGAAGTATGGATAAGGGTCAGTACGAGGACTACCGCTTCTCTTAATATAAATGATTTGAACTTGGGTAAAAATTTCCAGTTTTGCAGATGATACAAAATCTGAAGCAGAATGAGGTGTAAAGAAAATAGTAGTAGATATGAAGGAAGGACAGACAGAATGTTTATAAGCTGGTTTGTGGGCAGAGGGGTGGCAGATGAAATTTAATGCTGAGAGATGTGACCATTATATTTTAGTTGGAAGAATGATAAGAGGCAATAAAAACTATTGAGCACGTCAAAAAGGAGTATAAAAAGAACCATCTCAGGGTTTATATGCATTTTTCTTTGAAAGTGGTTAAAATTATGTATGATTCTCTATGAAGAGAGGGATAGAGTACTAGAGCAAGGCTGCCAAGAAGAACACAAAAACTAGGTTCAGCCACAATTTAGAGTATTATATCCAGTTTTAGATTCAACTTTAGGAAAGATGTGGAGAGGATGCAGAATGTACGTATCAAAATAATTGTAGGAATGGACAACTTCAGTTATGTGAATAGACTACAGAAGCTGGGGTTCTTCTTGGAACAGAGACATTGCAAGGAGATGTGGTAGATGTATTTAAAATCATGTAAGGTTTAGACAGTGTAGGGACTGGTCCTGTTGGCAGGAGGATCCATAACTAAGGAACTAGAATGAAGATGATTTACTAAAGAGCAAAAACTGAAATGAAGAGAAAAAGATTTTATTCAGCAAGTGGTTAGGATCTAGAATGCAATGCTAAGAGTATTATTGAAAGCAGATACAATTATGATATTCAAAAGGACACAGGATAAAAATCTGAAATGAACTTATTTACAGGACTATGGGGAGAGCTGCGTTGTTCTTACAAAGAGCCAGAAAAGACTAACCAGACATTGAATCACAGCTCTGATTTAGGTGATTTTTTAGATTTGTAAGGACGGTTTTGTGGACTGACTGGGGAATTAGGGGTCTGGTTAGGGTTTAGGGTCATGGATATGAGGGAACTAGAGGTCAGGTCAGAGTTCGAAGTCTCCACTCTGCAAATGATGACCATCCATGTCGACATGGGACATCTGCTGGTCCAACGTCTGAGGCTGGATATCAGACCAGCAGAGAGTGGATGAGGGCTTCCCCAGATCAGGGAGGTTCCGGAGTTGGAGTTCCATGTGGACTGGAGGAACAAGTTCTGATGACTCATTGAGTTTGCGAATTGGTGAGTCTGAAGTTTGAGCCTAGTGTTTGGGATCCCTTCAATGGCAAGTCCAGAGTTCAAGGCCTCGTATGAGCTAAATGCCGTGTTTGGGATTGATGCTGAGGATCGAAGCCCAAGGATCAAATTGGAAGTCCAGAAGTTGAGGCCTGTTGGCCAGAGCCATGTCTGAGAATCTCTATAAGACAACTGGGAAAGTTGAAGTCCAAGTCTGAATCTGCTGCAGGCGGGAGACAAAAAAAGATGACCTGTCCTGGAGTTAAAGGGACTGTGTATGTGTGTGGATGGGAGAAAGGAATGGGGCTTGCTTGTTGTAGTTGATTGTTGAGTTCTGTGTTGTTCTGTCGAGCATTGTGGGTATGTTACATTAGTGCTGGAATGTGTGGTGACACTTGCGAGCCGCCCCCAGCACACCCTCAGGCGTGTTGGTTGTTAACACAAGTGCTGTATTTTCAATATACACGCATGATAAATAAACTTGAATATTGATCTGAATAGCCTCCTTCCAAGTTGCGATGAACTGTGAACATTAAATATACAATTTGTTTCTCTAATAATTTAATTTGAGACAAATTACTTCTGGATTTGTTGTAACTATGTTGTTATCATCTCCCTCTAGTGGTTGGATGATAACACAGAAATATAAACAGATTTGCACAAATGGTAAGACGTTGTTATACCAAGTGTTCTTTATAAAATATTTACTTCCACTGAAAGGTGGTGTCATAATTGACTACAGAGGATGAAAGAAGATTAACTAGGATGGATACAGGAACAAGTGTTGCTTTCTTTGAGATTTTTGTTCTCACTGTGTAACCACATGGTCTGTTGAGACAGCTTTTACTGATCTACTTTTTGTGCCTGCATTACTGTTGATCATGACATTGTACAAGTCAAAATGACCACAACTGATAGTTAATACATTGACTGATGAAGGCCAGCATGCTAAAAGCCTTCTTCACTAACCTGTCTACAGTGACTCCACTTTCACAGGACCATGACCTGAACTTCGAGGACCCACAGTTCTAAAACACACCCCGGCATGCTACTACTCACTATGAAATTCCTACCTTGAAGTGACTTTCCAAAATGCAGCAACTCATACTTAGCTGAATTAAATTCCACGTACCAGACTGCAGCCACTTACCTAGCTGAAGGATGGAGAAAGTAGAATCCCTCCTTTTGATTTAACAGTACTTGAATGTTTAACCAGTACCTAGATGAATCATGCTAAATGCAGCTGGCTGAGAGTGGACAGGCACTTTGAAGACACGGTTTAAGAATGTACACAATGTAAGAGAGTATTGCAAGAATCCATCAGTAGTTCTTCTGGGCAAACCATTAAAAGGAAAAAGATCGTCTTCATGGCAGAGCCACTTCAAAATGAATCAAAGGAGTTCCAGTGGAGGCTTCCCAATCTCACCAATCTCCATCAACGATTAAAAGGTTGAAAGTCTTCTTAACTATAAGTGGTCTTTAAAAAATACTTCTGACAGACAGCAAAAGTAACTTCATTGATGTTCCTCAGAAGGATTGGAGTCAGATGGAACCATAGCTCCATACCATGCTTCCTCAAATATTTTGGCAGAAGGCGTAATTCAGACTGTTAACAATGGATTGAAAACGATCAAAGTAGGTGAAGTTGAGACAAAAGTCACGCAATTCATATTCCACTGCTGATATACATCACATACAACAATAGGGCAGACACATTCTGAGATAACGATGAACAGATGTGTCAGAATCCATATGGATTTGGCGAACACTGAGCTTAACCATACTGTGTGCTCTAAACAAATGAAACGTGAGGAGGAACATGAGGTCAGAGCTTGTGACAGCTACTTTGAAGTAGATGCTCCTGTATTTATACAAAATGTTACACAAGGAATCTGGTTATCAGGACACTTTGTTGATTACAGCAGTCTGATTTCACTTGTAGTTGCCTGGATGATAGTCACATGATGAAACATCATCAATGCCGCATGAAAGATGGTATGTTACAGTCATCAAATGGTCTTGGGTTGAAGAAGACATACTGATAAGGTGCAGGGCACAACTCAAGATGCTTTTGCTAGCTACTTCTCTCATTCCAGTATAAACTGTGTGAATCAGAACCAGCGAGGAGACCATTAAATAAATATAGGAATATTAGTTACCGCTTTATTGTTACATGGTACATTTTTGTTTGCATTTTATTTATGTATGTTTTCATCCACATTAAGGAGGAAGAGATATTGTTGGATTAGGAGATAAGGAAGTTGTATTATCAACTCCCTCTGGTGGTTGGATGATGATAACAGAAATTAAAAATGGCTTTTCACAGTGAAAAAACATGGCAAAACAGTGCTGAATTCTGTGTGCTCTTTTACTCCATGCCTGCATACGCTAAAAGGTGCTATTCTGATTGTATCAGACTTTACTAGGGTGTAGAATGCTGCCAAATCACAGTAGAATGGGCAATAGTAAAAGTAATATTGATATTTGAAGATTATGATGGAGGTACAAGGAAGGCTGTCTATGTATAAAGTAAACAAGGCACCAGTTTCAGATGGAGTGCATCCTAGGTGGCTTAGGGAAGTGGGTACGGATTTTGCAAAGGTATTTTCCATAATGTGCAGATATTTCCTAGCCAGAGGGAGCATTCCAGAGGATTGGAAAGTAGCAAATTGAACACTAGCCAGCAATGTTCCCACAAAGGTGTGCATGTGTACACATCTTTTGCAACTGGCACACAGAGGATTTTAAACTACGCACAAACCTTGTTGGCGTGTTCATGATCTTCAGAATCATGTTTTCTTTTCCAGTTTAATATACAGATGGTGTTGATAACATGGAGTTTACAATGCAATACAATGTACAATACAGAAACTGGAGATATCGGCGTGTATTGTCGCGATGCAACAGTTGCTGGAGAATTTGCAAGTGGGAAGAAGTGGAGTGATATTTGGAATCTCGTCTTTTCAAAAGCATCATTTAGTAAGCAAATCACATAGGGATATTGTTCAATAGCTCTGAGGAGAAAATCCTTCATTAACTGCCATAGGCCTGCTATGATGCTTTATGAGCGTGCAGATGAACGAGAGTGAAAATGATCAAACCCGGAGGCGGTCAAAGTTCTTATCGACAGTGTTTTGCTAGCTACTATAATGAATACTTCTATATATAAAATTCAGTGCGCATATGTTGTTGTCACTGGGCAAAAAACTGCACAGCACAAGATTTTTGAGAAAACTGGTCATTACAAATTAGAAAGAACATTGCTAGACAGTCAGTTTATCACTGGAAACTGTTCAATATTGATACCTTAGGGAAACCTATATGTCACCATATGGTACCTTGAAATTGAATTTCAAGGTATTCTCAAGTACAGTATATGGTGACATATACATACTTAAATAATAAACTTGCTTTGAACGTTAATAGGCATTTGGAGGAACTTGGAAAGATGGATTAAGGAGAACTGGCATGGACTTTTAAAGGCAAATCGTGTCTGACTGACATGATTGAGTTTATTAATGAGTATTAGAGAAGATTGCTTACAGGAACGCAGTGTTACTGATATGGATTTTCAGAAGGTATTGTATAAAGTTCAATAGAATAGCGTGATTAGTAACATTGACATACAAAATTAAAGGGTCACTAACAGATAGAAAATTTTCTTCAAGGCAGAAAGCAGAACGTAGAAAGGCTACTGAAAGTAGTGTTACAGCCCAGTCCCTTGCCAGTATTGCATAAATTTACATAGAACACTGCCACAAGAAAGCAGCTGCCATCTTTAAAGACCCCTTCCTCCCCAGGACATGCTCCATTCTTGCAACTACCATTGGGGAGGAGGTACAGAAGGTTTAGGTCGCACATCACAAGGTTCAGGAACAGTTATCGCCACACAGCCATCACCACACCTTTATTGGTGTGGTTAACATCAATCACTGCCACAAAAATTAGCCTAAACTACTTCATTGTTCAAATACTTCAGTAGTTGCATTCAAGAGGCTTTTAGACAGACACACGAATATGCAGAGAATGAATGGATATGGCTCATGTGCAGGCAGAGGGAATTTGCTGAATTTATCAATATGCTCAACTTGGCCTGTTTCTGTTCTGTGATCTACTATAAAATAACATATCTGTAGCTGTATATCTACAATTATAAACAAAACATTATTGTAATCAAATTCCACAAAAGCAACTAATTTAAGAGAAAACTCAAATTACTGTGATACTAAGTTCATACTTAACATGATACAAATGAAATCTGGCTTGGGTGGTAGTGTCAAATGAGTTGTGACGTATCATCTTTCTGTTATGGATATAATGCTGTAGCTTTAAAAGGCCTTAGTCAGACTGCACTTGAAGTATTATAGGATCATAAGACCATAAGACAAAGGAGCAGAAGTCGGCCATTGGGCCCATCGAGTCTGCTTCGCCATTTTATCATGAGCTGATCCAGTCTCCCATTTAGTCCCACTGCCCCGCCTTCTCACCATAACCTTTGATGCCCTGGCTACTCAGATACCTATCAATCTCTGCCTTAAATACACCCAATGACTTGACCTCCACTGCCACCCGTGGTAACAAATTCCAGAGATTCACCACCCTCTGGCTAAAGAAAATTTCTTCGCATCTCTATTCTGAACGGGCGCCCTACAATCCTTAATTCATGCCCTCTCATACTAGACTCTCCCACCATGGGAAACAATTTTGCCACATCCACTCTGTTCATGCCTTTCAACATTCGAAATGTTTCTATGAGGTCCCCCCTCATTCTTCTAAACTCCAAGGAGTACAGTCCAAGAGCGGACAAATGTTCCTCATATGTTAACCCTCTCATTCCCAGAATCATTCCAGTGAATCTTCTCTGAACCCTCTCCAATGTCAGCACATTCTTTCATAAATAAGGAGCCCAAAACTGCCCACAGTACACCAAGTGAGGTCTCACCAGTGCCTTATAGAGCCTCAACATCACATCCCTGCTCCTATACTCTATTCCTCTAGAAATGAATGCCAACATTGCATTCGCCTTCTTCACCACCGACTCAGCCTGGAGGTTAACCTTAAGGGTATCCTGCACGAGGACTCCCAAGTCCCGTTGCATCTCAGAACTTTGAATTGTCTCCCTATTTAAATAATAGTCTGCCCGTTTATTTCTTCTGCCAAAGTGCACAACCATACACTTTCCAATATTGTATTTCATTTGCCTCTTCTTTGCCCACTCTCCCAATCTATCTAAGTCTCTCTGCAGACTCTCTGTTTCCTCAGCACTACTGGCCCCACCACCTATCTTTGTATTATCAGCAAACTTAGCCACAAAGCCATCTATTCCATAATCCAAATTGTTGACATACAACGTAAAAAGAAGCGGCCCCAACACAGACCCCTGTGGAACACCACTGGTAACCGGCAGCCAACCAGAATAGAATCCCTTTATTCCCACTCTCTGTTTCCTGCAAATCAGCCAATGCTCTATCCACGTATGTAATTTTCCCGTAATTCCATGGGCTCTTATCTTGTTAAACAGCCTCATGTGTAGCACCTTGTCAAAGGCCTTCTGAAAATCCAAATATACAACATCTACTGCATCTCCCTTGTCTAGCCTACTTGTAATTTCCTCAAAAAATTGCAATAGGTTTGTCAAGTAGGATTTTCCTTTAAGGGAACCATGCTGAGTTCTGCCTATCTTGTCATATGCCTCCAGGTACTCCATAACCTCATCCTTGACAATCGACTCCAACAACTTCCCAACCACTGATGTCAAACTAACCGGTCTATAATTTCCTTTTTGCTTCCTTGCCCCCTTCTGAAATAGCGGAGTGACATTTGCAATCTTCCAGTCCTCTGGAACCATGCCAGAATCTATTGACTTTTGAAAGATCATCGCTAATGCCTCCGCAATCTCCACAGCTACTTCCTTCAGAACATGAGGGTGCATTCCATCTGGTCTGGGTGATTTATCTAACCTAAGACTATTCAGCTTCCTGAGTACTTCCTCTGTTGTGATTGTGACTGCGCACACTTCTCCTCCCTGACACCCTTGAGTGTCCGGTATACTGCTGATGTCTTCCTCAGTGAAGAGTGATGCAAAACACTCATTCAGTTCCTCCGCCATCTCCTAATCTCCGATTACAATTTCTCCAGCATCATTTTCTATCGGTCCTATATCTACTCTCTCCAGTCTTTTACTCTTTATATAGTTGAAAAAGCTTTTAGTATCCTCTTTGATATTATTTGCTAGCTTCTTTTCATAGTTTATCTTTTCCCTCTTAATGACCTCCTTAGTTTCCTTTTGTAAGCTTTTAATAACTTCCCAATCCTCTTTCTTCCCACTAATTTTTGCTTCCTTGTATGCCCTCTCCTTTGCTTTAACTTTGGCTTTGACTCCTCTTGTCAACCACGGTTGCATCCTTTTTCCATTCGAAAATTTCTTCTTTTTTGGAATATATCTGTCTTGCACCTTCCTCACTTCTCACATAAACTCCAGCCACTGCTGTTCTGCCGTCCTTCCTGCTAGTGTCCCTTTCCAGTCAACTTTGGCCAGTTCCTCTCTCATGCCACTGTAATTTCCTTTACTCCACTGAAATACTGACACATCGGATTTTGGCTTCTCTTTCTCAAGTTTCACAGTGAACTCAGTCATGTTATGATCACTGCCTCCCAAGGGTTCCTTCACCTCAATCTCTCTAATCACCTCCGGTTCATTACACAATACCCAATCCAGTACAGCCGATCCCCTAGTGGGCTCAACAACAAGCTGTTCTAAAAAGCCATCTCGCAGACATTCGACAAATTCTCTCTCTTGAGATCCAGTGCCGACCCGATTTTCCCAATACACTCGCATGTTAAAATTCCCCACAATTATCATAACACTGCCCTTCTGACAAGCCTTTTCTATTTCCTGTTGTAATTAGTAGCCTACATCACTGCAGCTGTTAGGATGCCTGTATATAACTGCCACCAGGGTCCTTTTACCACTGCGATTTCTCAGCTCAACCCATAAAGATTCTGCACCTTCCAATTGTATGTCACCTCTTTCTAATGATTTAGTATCATTTCTTACCAATAAAGCCACGCCAAGGACAAGGGAATCTCGTGGGGAGCGATCCCTGTGGAAAGCAGAGTGCGGGGGGTAGGGAAAGATGTGCTTAGTGGTGGGATCCCGTTGGAGGTGGCGTAAGAATATGTTGGAGAATAATATGTTGGACCCGGAGGTTGCTGGGGTGGTAGGTGAGGACGGGGGAACCCTATTTCTAGAGGGGTGGCGGGAGGATGGAGTGAGAGTAGATGTGTGTGAAATGGGGGAGATGCGTTTGAGAGCAGAGTTGATGTTGGAGGAAGGGAAACCCCTTTCTTTAAAAAAGGAGGACATTTCCCTTGTCCTGGAATGAAAAGACTCATCCTGAGATCAGATGCGGCGGAGACAGAGGCGGAAAGCGGACACATCTTTCCCTCCCCCCCCCCTGCTTTCCGCAGGGATTGCTCCCTACGCGACTCCCTTGTCTATTCGTCCCCCCCATCCCTCCCCACCGATCTCCCTCCTGGCACTTATCCTTGTAAGCAGAACAAGTGCTACACATGCCCTTACACTTGCTCCCCTACCACCATTCAGGGCCCCAGACAGTCCTTCCAGGTGAGGCGACACTTCACCCGTGAGTTGGCTGGGGTGATATACTGCGTCCGGTACTCCCAATGTGGCCTTCTATATATTGGTGAGACCTGACACAGACTGGGAGATCGCTTCGCTGAACACCTACACTCTGTCCGCCAGAGAAAGCGGGATCTCCCAGTGGCCACACATTTTAATTCCACGTCCCATTCCCATTCTGATATGTCTATCCACGGCCTCTTCTACTGTAAAGATGAAGCCACACTCAGGTTGGAGGAACAACACCTTATATTCCGTCTGGGTAGCCTCCAATCTGATGGCATGAACATTGACTTTTCAAACTTCCGTTAATGCCCCACCTCCCCTTCATACCCCATCCGTTATTTATTTATTTATATACACACATTCTTTCTCTCTCGTTTTTCTCCCTCTGTCCCTCTCACTATACCCCTTGCCCGTCCTCTGGGTTTCCCCCCCTCCCCCTTTTCTTTCTCCCTGGGCCTCCTGTCCCATGATCCTCTCATATCCCTTTCGCCAATCAACTGTCCAGCTCTTGGCTCCATCCCTCCCCCTCCCGTCTTCTCCTATCATTTTGAATCTCCCCCTCCCCCTCCCACTTTCAAATCTCTTACTGGCTCTTCTTTCAGTTCGTCCTGACGAAGGGTCTCGGCCTGAAACGTCGACTGTACCTCTTCCTGGAGATGCTGCCTGGCCTGCTGCCAACAACTTTGATGCGTGTTGCTTGAATTTCCAACATCTGCAGAATTTCTCGTGTTTGTGTTTTTAAAGACCAGTATTTGGTATTTTTTGCTCTGACTGAACTGCAACCTTATTGCACTACAACTCATCCCAATGGCTGCAAATTGGCCCCATCACCTGCCTGTCCTTCCTGACATCTTTACTGCTCACTATCTTGGATTTATTTCTGTTTTCCCCTTCCTCCGCTCTATCATTCCGCTTCCCATCCCCCTGGCAAATTAGTTTAAACTCTTCCTAACAGCTCTATTAAACCTTCCCGCCAGGATATTGGTCCCCTTTGGGTTCAGGTGTAACCCATCCTTTTTGAACAGGTCATACTTCTCCCAGAAGAGATCCCAATTATACAAGAATCTGAAGCCCTGCCCCCTGCACCAGTCTCTCAGCCATGCATTCATCTGCCTGATCCTACTATTCTTGCCCTCGCTAGCACGTGGCACAGGTAGCAATACCGAGATTACTACCCTGGAGGTCCTGCGCTCAGCTTCCTTCTTGACTCCTGGAAATCTCTCTTCAGGACCTCCTCCCTTTTCCTATCTATGTCATTAGTACCAACTTGTACCAAGACAACTGGCTGCTCGCCCTCTTCCTTCAGAATATTCTGGACCTGATCCGAGACATCCCGTACCCTGGCACCTGGGAGGCAACACACCATGCGGGTATCTCTATCAGGCTCACAGAATTTCCTGTCTGTTCTCCTGACTATGGAATCCCCTATGACTACTGCATTCCTCTTCTCCCTCCTTCCCTCCTGCACAACAGCGCCAGGCTCAGTGCCAGAGACCCGGTCACCGTGGGCATCCCCTGTCAGGTCATCCCCCTCAACAACATCCAGAATAAGATATTTGTTGCTGAGGGGGGCACACAGGGGTACTCTCCACTATCCGGGCATTTCCCTTCCCTCTCCTGACAGTCACCCAGTTTTCTGACCCCTGTAGCCTAGGGATGACTGCCTCCCTGTAGCTCCTGTCTATCACCTCTTCACTTTCCCTGATCAGCAGTAGGTCATCAAGCTGCAGCTCCAGATCCCTAACACAGTCTCTGAGGAGCTGCAACTCGGAGCACCTGGCGCAGATGTGGCCATCAGGGAGGCTGGAGGTCTCCCAGGATTCCCACATCTGACACCCTGAACAAAGCACTAACCCTGCAGGCATGCTACCTAATTCTACAGGAATGAAACAGGAAAAATAAGTCTACTCACTCACTTACCTCACCGAACACACAAACTTTTTAAACCGTTAGCTCGTACCGTTAGCTGTGTGAGCCCTGCTCTTCCTCTGTCTGTCCGGGCCGATTCGCCAAGAGGAAAAAAGATTTGGTGCCTCTCTCTCGCCTCTTCCTGTTGAGCCAAAGCCCTACGCTCTGCTACTACTCACTCCGCTGCCCGCCATATAGGGTGGTCTCCTTTTTAAACTCTCCGTGCTGTCCTGTCTACGTCACGCGCCTGTGCAGTCTCGTCCTTCTTGCACTTGAAGATGTTTTTAAAAAAACTGCCTTCCTTCAGAATTCAGCTCTCACGCCGCTCTTCTTGTCCCGATCCAATTATAGGCATTTTTGGGCCACTTGTCTATGAAAGGCTGGGCTAGCAATGCCATGATCCCTGGAATGAAAGGGTCAACATATGAAGCGTGTTTGATGGCTCTGGGCCTGTACTCACTTGAGTTCAGAAGGATGAGGAGGGATCTCATTGAAATTTTGAATATTGAATAGCCTCGATAGTGGACATGGAGAGGATGTTTCCTATCGTGAGGGAGTCTAGGACTTCCCTTTAGAACAGAGAGGAGGAGAAATTTATTTTAGCCAGATGGTGGTGAACCTGTGGAATTCATTGCTACAGACAGCTGTGGAGGCCAAGTTACAGGGTGTACTTAAGGTAAAGGTTGATAGATTCTTGATTAGTAAGGGTGTCAAAAGCTATGGGGAGAAGGCAGGAGAATGGGGTTGAAAGGGATAATAAATCAGCCATGATGGAATAACGGAACAGACTCAATGGGTAGAATGGTCTATTTCTGCTCCCATGTCTCATGGCCTTACTCTGAACTGATTCTATGCCTAAGCACACTTTGAAGGACTCTTTACAACTCATGTTCTCAATATTATTTATTTACACAGTTTGCCTTCTTTTGCATATTAGAGTTGTTTGTCAGTCTAGATTTTCATAAATTCAATTGTATTTATTTTTTTCTGTAAATGCCTGCAAGAAAATGAATCCCAAGGTAGAATATGATAACAAATATGTACTTTTATCATAAATTTACTTTGAACTTTGAACTAAATGGTTGTTTTTCTTATTGGGTTATGGTAGAAAATGCTGTCTTCCTCAGTGGTGGGAAGACTTTTAAAAAATAGATATTAATGATTCAGTCACGGGGCGGGGATGTGTGGGGTGGTTGCAAGGAAAAGTTTCCAAATTTGTAAATTGGACAAAATACAGTAATGTCCTAGATAGTGAGGAGACTTGTAGAAGTTGCAAAAAGACCTAAATGGGCTGGCTGAATAGGTAGAAAAGTGATGGATGAAATTAAACATAGTGAAGCGTGATGCACTTTGACATCAAGAATAAGAAAAGACATTATGGAATGAATTGCGCAGTTCTGAATGGTTTACAGGGGAGTATGCGGGTGAACATTTGTACTGGTTGTGTCTTGGAAAATGGATAAAAGACAGAAAAATTGTTGTACTTCTTGAGCTGGTAACATGAAAGGAGTCCTAAAATCATTTTCAGTTATATAAGCAGTAAACATTGTTGTCTGGTGCTATTATTACAAGAGAGATGAAAGATGAGGTGACCAGACCTATTAGAGTTAGGCTGTGAATGTGGTGCAGAACCTCCTGAACCATAAGAGATCTGTGAATTGGAACCTAACCTTAATATCTCTGGCTAGGTCACTGAATTTTATTTTATTTGTGATGTTAGCTTCTTCTCGTATATTCTTTCAAAGTGTGTGAACATCTCTGCAATTGCATGTTGGCCAGATTATTTGGCAGGATGCTGTACATCTTACTGATTACATTTGTGGTGGAGTTCAAGAAACCAGGAGGCCACTGTGGACATTGTGGTTGCTCTTTTATCAAAGGTGGAAATTCTTTAAGAGATTTGGACTGCTTTTAAATCCCGTAAGTTTATAGAAACAATGGGTGAACTGTCAATTACAGAGGGCTGAGCAACTCTGGAAGCAGAATCATTGCTTCCATCTTCATTGCATGATCTGAGATGCACTGGTTTGTGCTGTATTTAAAAAAGAAAACTTTAGAAATATAGGGATAAGGAAGTGGAGTCTGAAGACCCGGAAACCACTGTTACACAATGCCTTTTCAGATTCGGTACTTTATATATATATGTGACTATGAATGAAATACTTAATCCCTTAAAAATCTCAGTCCTATATGCTTTAATAAACAATAAGGTAAATAATTAACCTAACAGACATCTCTGAATGAGATGGTTAATGAAGGCTGTAAGGTGTAAAAAGTTTATAGTTGCTACATTAAACACCAACAGAATCAACAAACTCATTCGTAAGGCCAGTGATGTTGTGGGGATGGAACTGGACTCTCTGACGGTGGTGTCTGAAAAGAGGGTGCTGTCTAAGTTGCATGCCATCTTGGTCAATGTCTCCCATTCACTACATAATGTACTGGGTGGGCACAGGAGTACATTCAGCCAGAGACTCATTCCACCGAGATGCAGCACTGAGCGTCATAGGAAGTCATTCCTGCCTGTGGCCATCAAACTTTACAACTTCCCCCTTGGAGGGTCAGACACCCTGAGTCAATAGGCTGGTCCTGGACTTATTTCCTGGCATAATTTACATATTACTATTTAACTATTTATGGTTCTATTACTATTTATTATTTATGGTGCAACTGTAATGAAAACCAATTTCCCCCGGGATCAATAAAGTATGACTATGACTATGACTATTACACTTAGAAGGCATGCATTTATTTTCACTATATGGTAAGTGGCAGAGAAAAGAAAACCTTGTATTACTTGTGGGGAAAAATAACGTAAATGATAAACGTAAGGGATTCTGCAGACGCTGGAAATCCAGAGCAACTGGATTACTGGAGAATACTGGAGGAGCTCAGCCGGTCAGGCAGCATTTATGGAAGAAATAAAAGGTCAGCGTTCAGGCTGCATCCTTTCAACAGGATCCTTCTTATTCTGGTTTATTCCCTTCCCTACTCCTCACCTGCCCATCACCTTCCTCTGCTGCCCCTCTTCCTTCCACGAGTGGCTGTTGCCACGAGCGGCTGTGAAGGCCAAGTCATTGGGTGTATTTAAGGCAGAGATAGATAGGTTCTTGATTAGCCAGGGCATCAAAGGGTATGGGGTGAAAGCAGGGGAGTGGAGATGACTGGATGAAGTGGATCAGCCCATGATTGAATGGCGGAGCAGACTTGATGGGCTGAATTGCCTACTTCTGCTCCTAAATCTCATGGTCTTATGGTCTTCCTTTTCTCTTATCACCTCCTCTCCTATTAGATTCCTTCTTCTTCGGCCGTTACCTCATCTATCTATCACCTCCCAGCCTCTCACTTCATCCCCCAATCCTCCAGACACTGGCCTTCCCCCTCACCTGACTTCACCTATCACTTACCAGCTTATCCTCCTTCCCCTCTCCAACCTTCTTATTCTGCTTTGTTTCCTCTTCCTTTTCAGTCCTGATGAGTTGGCCCATAATGTCAACTGTTTATACCCCTCCATAAACTAAAATCAGAGAGCTAAGAGCTAGCAACATGTTTGAAAATAATATGGCAAAAAACTTCTTTGCATTATTATTGCTGTGGAAATGATTTACTAGAATAACTTGTTTTGTTTTGGGGACTGATTTTTAATCTGCTGTTGAAATATAATGGCATAAATGAAAAACAAATTGAATGATAAGAAAAAAATCAAACCTGAGTTCAACTTTTTCATGACCAAATACACTTTGTGGAGCTACCAGTGCAATTGGAAGTCACCAAACTGTTATTTTATGACAGGTGCTCAGTCGTGGTCCTATTTGCCATACCACCCATGGTCTCTAGGTGCCTAGATCACATAGCATACCAAAATATTTGAAAGGCTTTAAGCACTCAAGCTTGCACATGGACAGTGCAGAGGGCTCATTACAGCCTACAATGTTAGTGAAAGGTATTCTCTTATAATGCAAACAACAGTCTTTAGCAGGATTCTGTCAGTTTAACACCTACATAAAATTAAGGCTTGTTCCTTTTAGTCAGGTCTTTGTTGTTAAACATTATTACTATTAATGTTATCTCTTAGCAACTGATTATGTGTGCATTGTTGTAGTCTTGTTCGGCAAAGGAAAGTTACTGAATCTTGTTGGAACCTTTCTGTTTGCTTTTTAAAACTGTACTGCATCTTTTGTCTGTGACTGTTTATACAGCTGTTGGAAGGTTCTTTACCATATGGCCCCAAGAATTCCTACCAGCAAATCATTCAATTGGTCATCAAATTCAGGAGATTCAATCACATCTCATATTGCAATTGGAGATGTATGTCATGTGCTTTATTGAGAGTGACAATAATTAGTGAGCTGTATCATTCTAAACAATCTGACTCGGAGGATTGAGACGAAACTGAAGCTGAAGGATGGAACCGTTTATTCTGTTTGATTAGTCAAAAGGGAAACCAGTAATATTTATATTTGTTGGACTTGTGTTCAGAGCTGTTGGTTGCTCCCCCGATCAGTGCTCCAGCACCAGATATGGATCATCTTGTTCTTATTGTTTATGGCAGTGAAGAAAAGCAGGCCCCAGCAGCTATAGAGCATTTCCTCCACTCCCACATCGTCACAGTGACTGTGATAGTCTCACTCTCCAGTGAATTTAAGGACAAGGCAACCCAAAGGTAACGGGAGAGGCATGTCAGACTATCGAAGAAGCATAAAAACATTCCGTGCCAACTGTGAAGCCTCTCCCATTGGCCTGCTTTAAACCCATATCTCTTTATGTCTTTCCTATCCAAGCATCCGTCCAAATGCCTTTTACATGTTGTAAATTGTCTCTGCCACCTCCTCTAACAGTTTGTTCCTCCATAAACTCTCTAGTTCTACGCCCTCCTCCTCAGGAAAAAGGACTCGGGTTATTTATTCTATCTATACCCTTCATAAATTCATCCCTCAGCCTCCTACATTCCAGCGGGAAGAAACACAGCCTATCCTTATAAATGCGGACCCCCACTCTGAGCAGCATCCTGGTGAATCTCTTCTACACTCTATTGCACCCAAGATTCATCTAAGTGTGGTCTTGTATCACTGTAACTTGACACCACATTTTTTATACTCATGCCTCAGTTTATGAAAGCAAGCAGACTTAATGCCTTTTTCAGTACCCCATTCACCCGTGTCACCACATTCAGAGAGCTATGGACCTGAACCCAAAGATTCTCCGTTCATCAGTATTCCTAAGACCCTGCCATTTCATCTATATGCGCTACTAGAATTTGACCACCTAAAGCGTATGACCTTGCATTTGTCTGGATGAAACTTCATTTGCCACTACACCACCCAGCTGTCCAACTGATTTATGTCTGCCGTTTCTTTGGATAACTTTTTTGTTATCTACAACTACAAGTCTTCATGTCAATGAAACTGATACAAAACCTGGTGAGATGTAGGCTGGGATTCAGTTCAAAATACTTCTTAGTAGAACTTTGATATTTACTAAACCAAAAATAAATGTTGCATCATCTACTAAGATTTCCAAAGAAAACCATTGCTGATCTCTATAAGTAAAAGGCCTATCCAAAGATTATCGGTCGCTGACAAGGTTAGAGTACTATCCAATGCACTTTTTATTGCATTGCTTTTCTGCTTATATTGTTCCATTGCTCCTTAATAAAATTAAAGAAACAACTTTTCCAACGTACTAACTCCAGAGAAGATGGATTAGAGTAGGTTGGAATTCAAGTTCTCTATCATTTATTTGTGACAGTAGGATGCTCATTAACTAACCTGCTACTAAAAGCTTTCAACATTACACCCACATTATCTGCCCTTAGCTGAGAAAGTATGAACTGAACTTACGGTTCTTCAAAACTAATAAACATTATGCTATTTAGAAATGTCTTTCTGAGTGGACTAGTAGTTACACTTCTCGTGTAGAACAAGATTGGCAACTAAAATTTGTAGTCCGGAGAAACATGCAAATATGGATTTGATAACAAATTATACATTGTGATTCAGACATGAGAGATTGGATTCCAACTGTATGCCTTAAAATGGCAGGGAGGTATAGTATAATTTTTTTCTAGCTCAAAGTGAACCAAATTCCAGGGCAAGGACAAACTAAAAGAACTGCATTTCATCAATAATTTCCTTCTGTGTAGACGCTTTATTCCAGGAGTTCCCAAACTTTATCATGCCATGGATCCCTACCATTAACCAAGAGGTCCATGGACCCCAGTATGGAAACCCCACTTTACTGGAACACAGCCCCTGTGGAACTTCACAGGAGCATTATATCTAATCAAAAGTGACACCAAGCCAAATTAGGACAGGTGATCAAATGCGACAAGATGGCAGGTTTTGAAGAGAATAATAAAGAAGGAATGAAAGATATAGGCCACAGGGAATAATGCCAGGTACATTGTTATTTGCCATCTTCTTCAATTATCTGGATGATATTAAGGTAAAGTAGATCAGCAAATATGTGGATGACACCAAGATAGGTGTATCAGGAAATATAGAGGCTTGACCTAAACGCAGAGCAGCAAGGACGATCTACTGGTGAGCAATAACTTTAATATACTGCAAAATAACAAGCGAGGGCCACAAAACAAGAGAGAAAAGATATTTAATATGACAAGGCAACAAGGTAACTGAAGGCTAGGAGCAATTAGTTGAGGCTGGCTGGTTAAATGGGTGAACAAGGTTGTGGATGAGTGCTGGGTCTAAATAGGCTGCAGGTGACGAGTTGGAAATGAGTGGCAGGGGCCTCCTGTTAGCTGGGTGGAGACTGGGAGATGCCTGTCTGTGCAAGCCTGACAGGAACCCACCGCCTATGGCTGGCATGTGACAGCCCAGGATGATCCAGATGGGTCTAGTGGATTCCTCAATGAACGATGGATCCAAGGTAGAAGTGGACAGCACTCATGACCTCTTGTCCAGGCTGTACCCTACCCAGTTGACCAGGTTCTGCATACCCTGTCCACAACAATGTGGATCCATCAACCAATGAACTGTGTACACTGAACTACTTCCTACCATCCCGGGTTCTGGAGGTGGCAATGGGCTTGAGGTAGGACACCTGGAAGGTAGGCGTGATCCTGAAGGGTGGGGATAGCTGGAGACAGGAAGTGACTGGACTGACGTGATGGATAATCTTAAAGGGATCTACAAAGCCAGGTGAGAGGTTGCAGGAGTCGGTGTGCAGGGGCAGATCTCAGGTGAACAGCCAGACACGGTTCCCAGGTGGGCGCTGCAGGTGGTTGGCCTGGCAGCAGCAGGGGTGGTTGACAGATAGGATAGCTCTCGGTGCCCTCTTCCAAGCATTTCAGCAGCAGCAAACAGGGACCTGGTGGATGGTACCTCTTCCATTGGGTCCTCTGCGGGGAACAATGAAGGTTAGTAGCCATGAAGAACTCCGAAGAATGACATACTGTGGCAGAGGAGGTGTGCAGGTTGTGGGACAGCTCGGCTCAGGGCAGCTGCTTCGTCCATGTGGAAAGGTTAGAGGCAGTGAAGTTTTGCAGAAACTTCTCCACTTGTTGACTGGCTCTTTCTGACTGACCATTGGTCTGCGGATGATAGTCAGAGAACAAACTCACCGAGGTGTGGAGCAGGGAGCAGAAGGCTTGCCAGAAGTGGGAAAGGAACTGCGGACTCCGGTCCAAAACAATATCCATGGAGATGAACTCCGTGTTGGAGAACCAGGTCCACCCTCTCAGATGCTGACGGAAGTTTGGGGAGGGCAATGAAGTGGGCCACTTTGGAGAACCGGTCCACCACTTTCATGATCATTATGGCCCTATTGGAAGGTGGCAAATCCATGAAGAAATTCTTGGTGATGCGGGACCAATGGTGTCGAGGGCTTGGCAGGGACTGCAGGAGTCCAGAAGGCCACTGGTTGGAGGAATTAACTATTGATTGAAGGAACTGAGCACACTGAGGGCAGGCAGTGACAAACTGACGTACATCTGTGATCGTGGTGTGCCACCAGAACCGGCACTGCTGAAAATCCCGAGTCAATCATGCACGTGAATGGCTGGAGAAGGGTGGGGTGTGGGCCTACTGGAATGCCTCAGAACACGTGGTCACTGCCATGTGCATCGGCTGAAGCAGACTCGTGCTATAGGGCCTGGTCGGTCAGGTTCCCAAGGTCCCAGACTATTAGGGTGAGAATCCGGGAGGATGGAATGAATGGCTGAGATTTGATCTCTATTTCCACCAGGTCAAACTGTTGTGACAGGGTGTCTACCTTAGGGTTCTTGGAGCTGGGTTGTGCAGAGGTGGTGCAGCTGAATTGCTTGATGAAGAGGGCTCAGCGAGCCTGATGTGGGTTGAATTGGCTGGAATGCTGAATGGATAGGTGGTCCTGGTGGTCAGTCCAGATCAGGAAGGGCTCAGTGTTCCCCATCAGACAATATCTCCATTCCTCCAAGGCCCATTTAATGGCGAGTAACTCCCAGTCTCCTACTCCATCATGGCAATGTGCAGAGCTGAGGTTGCACGAGTTGAAGGCACAAAGATGTATCTCCCTGTCTGGTCCTCGCTGGGAGAGGAAGGCCCTGGTGTCTACATCAAATGTGTCCACCTCTACCACAAAAGGTGCAAAGAGGTTCAGAAGGTGGAGAATGGGAGTGGTGGTGAAGCGTCTCCGGAGCTCCTCCTAAATGTGGCCAGCAGCAGCAGAGCAGCTTATCTGTGAGGAAGGATTTTGTGGAGGGAGGTGAGAGGAGCAGTGATTTAGCTGTAGTTCCTGATGAAAAGGCAGTTTAGAAGTTGGAGAAGGTGAGGAAGCACTGTAACAGTTTGAGGGAGTGCAGTCAGGGTCATTCAACAATGGCATGCACTTTCTCTAAATCCATGGTAATGCCTTGGCATGAAAGGACATAACCCAGGAAGAAAATGACTGGGATGTGCAATTGGAGTTTTACTAACTTGCAGAACAATTGGTTTTGAGGAAACACTGAAGGACTGAATGAACACGGTAGATGTGGTCCTGGGAGTTCTTGGAGAAACTGAGGATGCTGTTGCGTAAATGAGCACATACCTCTGTAGCATGCCTCGGAAGATCTCATGAAGAAAGGCTTGGAAAATGGCTAAACTGCTGGAAAGTCTGAAATGGAGTGGGTATTACGAATGTTATCTTTCACTCATTCCCTGGTGGATGCAGATCAGGTTGTATGCACATCGTAGATCCAGTCTGGTGAAGATCTGGGCCCCGTGGAGTGTTATGAATGTGCTATTCTTCTAGGAGAGAAGGTAGCGGTCTTTAATGGTGATATTGTTGAGGCCACAGTAGTCGATGCAGGAATGGAGAGCCCATATTTCTTTTTGACAATGAAGAATCTTGCACCGATTGGGGAATGGGATAGTTGAATGAAGCCGTTCTGTAGTGCTTTGGCATGTAGTCATCCAAGGCTTGGGTCTCAGGAGGGGAGAGGGAGAACAGACAACCTTGGGAGAAGGTCATTTGCACAGTCATGTGGTCTGTGAGGTGTCAGGGTGCTGGCTTCCCCTTTTACTGAAGGCAACGGGCAAATTGTGTTGTTCCTGTCGGAGTTTGGTGAGGTCAAGGGCTTCCTCCATCTCACGAATTTACGGGGTGAATTCACCTAAGGTTACAGGCAGGTGGGTCCCCAACTCAGTAGTGAACTGGATAATCAGGTGAAGTGAAGTTTGTGAGTGGAGATTCTGGGGTAACCCAAGATGTGAGGAATGTTGGGTGAGTCGATAAGGCAGAATGGGATGGACTCACAGTGCTCTGTGTTGCTCTTGTGCACAGGCCGTGTGCATGCTCTGACCATCCCAGACCCCAAGGGACACCAGTCAGTGGCTATGATGCAGAAGGTGTGAGATGGTAGGAAGCCCAAGCTGCACACACAGAATCTGGTTCAGGAAGGTGCTAGATCTGCGCCAGATTTCACCAGAGCCTCCTGGGCGTGCAGAACCTTCAGGGTGTGGAGAAGGAGGGGAAGAGCGAGTTGGGTTATGGTGTTGAAACGAGGGGCTGGGGAGAGTTTACTAGATAGTAGGCTTCTCATCTCTACCTGGTGGTGCCATCTTCCTGGATGCAGTGGGCATTTGATGCATTGGTGATTGACTGCTCCACAGTAAGCGCAGAAATTGTTTCTCCACCAATTCTCACGCTCTTTGGGGTGGGGTAGGGGTGAGTTAATGGAGCTCTCCTTAACTGCGTGGGTTCTGGAGGCATTGCTGATGAGGTTACTGCAGCCGGAAATGATTCCAGGAATGAAACTGGGGTTCTGGTTGGTGATCTGGAGGGTCGTTCCATAAGATGCTTATCAACATGGAAGGCCAGGGTGAGGAGGCTTTCAAGGCTGGTGGGCAACTTGTGGGTAGAGAGCTCATCTTTCAAATGCTCCGAGAGGCCGTGATTGTAATGGGCTAACAGTTAGTGGCAGCCCAATTCATTACTTGCCCAATGAAGAGGAAGATGTTGAAGGCACTCTTGCTTCAGTCCATAGAATACAGAGATAGCTGCAGCTCAAAACGCAGGGACACATCAGAACAGGAAGTTGTGGCATTGCGTTGGGATCCGTCAACTCGAGGCTACAAGGGAGGAGGTTGACCGCCATTGGTATGCAGCAATGAGAAGAGGAGTTGGTTGAGGGTGGTGAGTGACGGTCAAAGGTTTCCTGCTGCTTCTGGACCATGCACTGGTTAAGGCAGACCACATCCTTCATGTGAGCAACCACTGCTGGGTCAGCTGCTGGTTTATCCACCCTGCCAGGGAATGTAGATGAGGCTTGACCCAAATGCAGAGCAATGGAGATGATTGAGCAGTGACCAATCACTTTAATAATAAACTCCAAAATAACAAGCTACGAGGGGACACAAAATAAGAGAGATCGACTATTTAACACAACAAGGCAACAAGATAACCGAAGGCTAGGAGGCTTGCTGGCTGGCTAGTTCGATGGGTGATCAAGGACTTTGGATGAGAACTGGGCTTAAATAGGCTGCAGGTGATGAGTTGGAAATAAGTGGTAGCTGATTCTGGTTAGTTGGGTGGAATCTCTGAGGAGTCTACATTAGCAGACCTAACATTTGGGTGTAGTGGACAGTGAAGAAGGCTACCAGAGTTTGCAGTGGAATCTGGATCAGCTGGAAAAAATGCTGAAAAATAGCAGATGGAATTTACTATGAGGTGAGGTGTTGCACTTTGGGCAGAAAAACCAAAGTAAGACTTACACAGTGAATGGTAGTGCACTGAGTGCAGTAGAAGAGATAGATCTGGGAATACAGATCCATAATTCCTTAAAAGTAGCCTTACAGATAGATAGGGTCATAAAGAAAGCTTTTGGCACATTGGCTTTCATAGATCCAAATACTGAGTACAGGAGTTGGGATATTATGTTGAAGTTATACAAGACATCGGTGAGTCCCAATTTGGAGCTTTGTGTGCAGTTCTGGTCAACTGCCTTCAGGAAAGTAATCAAAAAGATTGAAAGAGTGCAGAAAAAATTCACAAGGATGTTGCCAGAACTTGAGGACCTGAGTTATAGGGGAAGGTTGAGTAGGTTAGGACTTAAATCCCTAGAGCATAGGAGAATTCTAGAGGGGTACAAAATTATGAGTTAAGGTAATTGCAAGCAGGCTTTTTCCACTGAGGTTGGGTGAGACTAAAACTTGATGTCATGGGTTAAGGGTGAAAGGTGAAGTGGTGAGAGTAGAACGAGCTATCAGCAGAAGTGGTGAGATGGGAGTTTGATTTCAACATCTAAATCTGGATAAGTACATGGATGTGAGGGATATAGAGGGCTTTGGTCCAGGTGTAGGTTGATGGAACAAGGCAGAATAATAGTTTGGTATGGACTAGGTGGACTGCTCGACCTGTTTCTGTGCTGTACTGCTCAAGAACTCTATGACTCTAAGGGGATTTAAGGAGGAAGTTACACTGAGTTTAGAACCTTGGTAGGCATAATCACTAATAGCAAAGCTTATAAAATTAGGGATGTACAACAAACCAGAATTCACTAGTATCAAGGACATGGAGGAAATTTAAGAAAATTAGGATGAAAACCAGGAGAGTGATGGATGACCGGAACAGTTTGCATTAGGATCTTAAGTTTATGGAAGGTAGAAGACAGAAGGCCAGTTATGAGTGCATTGGAAAACTCCTTTCAGATGGTTCAAGAATAGACAACTGAAGCAGAGGTAGGGTCAGGCAATATTATGGCAGTGGAAATAAGCAGTCTTTGGAATAGCCTGAGATTGAACTCGGTAGACTCCAATATTTAGTTGAAGGAACTTTCTGCTTTGTACAGTTTGCTCGCAAGGATATCTTTATAGACTGCATCAAAACAGGCATCAGGTCCTTTGTATTCTCTTGCTTAATTTTACCACACTAACGATTTTTTGAATTTGACAGCCAGAGACATCAAAAATAAAGATAGTTTGGGAAGTTATATTCCCATTCCTAAAGCTTTACATCAAAAACCAAAATAAGACCTAATTCAGTATTAGTTAGCAATGAATGTAGAATGTATAACAGTACAATAGAGGAATAGGTTTTTCAGCCCACAGTGTCAGTGCTGATCAAAATAATTGTGTAATAATTATTGCAGTTAGTCCTGAACAGATATAATGGGAAAAACCTGCAAAATGCAAAATGGCACTAAAATAGAAGCAAAGATATTCCTCATTTTATGAATATTCTATGACTACATTGACTCATTATAGAATGTACCATCTATTTATAAATTTATTTTTTCTGTTATAATGAAAAATGTATGACTCTCTACCCATAGTAATGCACTGTACCGAAATACCCATTGTACATTTTACTCAGCCTTTATGATTTGCAAAACCTGGATTAATACATGTTTTCTAGGATTGAAACTCTTGTGTAAATTGAGAATTAACTCTATGATTTGATTAATAGTTTTAATACCAAAATAAAACCATAAAAAATAAATATCTAACCATTCATTTTTGGGATGCTGGTTGCTCGCCTCACTGCTTCACAAAATTAAGCAGGTTTAAGTAAGGGGTACATGTTAGTGATAATCTACAGAAGTCTGAGCATTGTTTGCATTGCAATGCTTATTTTGGTTCCACAAAAACTATTAAACAAAACCTTGACCTATCTTACACTTTGCGTGCATTCCATGCACTGCTACATAAAAATGACATTGGTGGTCTATTGACATCATGAGATTTGCTTTGTATGATAAGGCCCTTATCTTGGCTGTTGAACTGAAGTTCTCAGACAAATTGTATAGGATGCAACAAAAGTAGAAACACAATTGTAAGTGAAACAGAGATGCCCAGATGTTTTACCACTGTTTTAAGTCACTGGAGACATGAATAGAAGTCTGTATAACCATAAGACCATTAGATATAGGAGTAGAGTTAGGCCAGTCAGCCCATCGAGTCTGCCCCACCATTCCATCATGTCTGAATTATCATCCCTCTAAACCCCATTCTCCTGCTTCTCCCGGTAACCTTTGACACCCTTACTAATCCAGAACCTGTCAACCTTTTCCTTGAGTATACCCACTGACTTGGCCTCCACAGCCGTCCGTTGCAATGAATTCCACAGATTCACCACCCTCTGGGTAAAGAAATTTCTCCTCCTCTCTGTTCTAAAGGAACACCCTCGTATTCTGAGGCTGTGCCCTCTGGTCCTAGACTATTATAAGAAACATCCTCCCCACAATCCTTTCTCAGATAAGGGGCCCAAAACTGTCTTCAATACTCCTAAGGGCGGTCTGACCAATGACTTCAACCACAGCATTTCATCCATAACAGACAGGTGATACATAACTCATTTCACTCTACTGCCCAATTCAGATTTCATTTATGATGTGTTAAATATGAATTTAATATCACAATAGTATATGTTTTCTTTTAAATTAGTTGTTCTTGTGGAATTTGATTGCAATAATATTTTGTATATAATTGTAGATATACAACTACAATAATATACAAATGTTATTGTAATTAAATTTCACAAAAATAATTAATTTAAGCAAGAATTTAAACTACTGTGACAGTAACTACAGATAGACAACTACAGACATGATATTTAATAAATAACTACCTAAAAATGATAATAGAACACAGCACAGTACCGAACAGGAAAAGGCCCTTTGGCCCATGATGTCCCTGTTAAGCAAGAAGATAAATTAAACAAATTTCCTCTGCCTGCATATGATCCATATCCCTCTATTATCTGTATATTCGTGGGTCTGTCTAAAAGCCTCTTGAATGCGACTATCGAAGTATTTTAACAATGAATTAGTTTAGGTTTATTTTTTGGACTCTGCATAACTCACCAAAAATAAACTACTCATAATCCAAAGGCTCCATTTGCACCTAAAGGTTCATATTAAGTATATCTATAATCATATTTAGCTCTGTTTTTATTTCTACTCTTATGTTGTGGCTGTGTATGTTAATCTATTTTAGAAAGCATTTGTTGTTAATGGTATACGTGTAACAGGACATAATCTGACTGAAGCATTTATTTCTAATCAAGGTTTATGAAAATCTCTTGCATGAATAAGCAAAGTTTTATTTAATTCATTAATTCCTCACATTGTTAATTACTATTCTAATGTTTGTTTTCACAGAGAACTCAATTATATCAATATATGCTTGTTAAGACGATATAACAAAAGCACAATATACTCTTCCTACTAAAGTAATTAATGCTTCTCTGATCACATAATTGCATGAAAATAGCATTTGGATTCACAATGGACTCCCTAATTGGATCTTAAATCTGCTAACATGGTGGGGCAAACATTCTCTTTCTGCCCTTCAAAGATTTCCTGCTGTGCACAGCCTGTTCCATTAACAGATTCTCATAGCAGCAGATGACCTTCGCTTCATCTGAGAAGATCAATTTAAAGCAGTGTTACCATTACCAAGATCAGCAGAAAACAGTACCTGTGATGACAAAAAGATTACAATAATTGCAATTAGCTATGCATTGAATAAAATCCGATTTATTTGAATTGAACATTACTGCTGTCTTTCTATTGCTTTGCTTCTTACTAAGGTTGATTCTAGGCTCCCGTGATACCAACAGGAACTGCATTCTCAAGGAGCAGCTCATGGACAGATAGAGAACCCATGCTTTCCTTGTGACTAAAACTCATGACAATAAATCATGGGCTCTACAATCTATATTAGCCTTCCCGACCTACCCTTCCTTACTCTATACCAAGCAGATTAGGGAAGCTGTATGATTTCTGCCTCCTGCCGATGTTGTTGTGGTTCTGTGGCTATCCAATAAGAATTGGATAAAAGTTGTAAAATGTGACCAAGTCTATTTGAACAACATATATTGAAACTGCATTATTGTATATGCCATCTTACAGATGCACATTTTATCTGAGGTGTACATTTAAACAAGTCACATGGTACTTCAGTACATTCAAAATTAAAGTCAAGAATAGCATTTATAGAGCAAAGATTGAGGTAAAGAACATTTTAAAATGAGAAGAACATTGATGGGAAACGAGGGTAGAAGGAAACTCAGCAAAAGGTGAAGGCAGAGAAACCGAAAATTTTACTGTGATTAAAATCTGAGAAAGTTAGTTCAATGAAAGTTGAAAACAAGCTCACTATACTACACTATGGATAACAAAGTGAATCACAAGTGAAGGTAATAAAACTAATGGAAATAATGTGAGCACAAGTAAGTTAAAAATAAAATGGTCCATAGGTTAAGAGAACTAACAGAAGCATATCCCAAGATATACAAAAATAATTATGAGCTTGATATATACATAAATAAGAAAAATAGGGCCAACAAATGATGAGCAGAATAATCATAGATGCAATCAAGATTGTTACTTTGTCTTAGTATTTCTTTTTATTAAAGTTAACACTTCAACAGAAGACGAGCTTTAAACAAGTATTAGTATCATTAAGATATTAACAAAAATATTATGGGATAAAAATTCAGGTCCAGGCAGGATAGACAAGGTAATTCGAAAATAAATAGCAATAAGCAATAAGGCTGAGAGGATGGAGCATAAAATCAAGGATAAGTTGTTGAGAGACTTGAAAGTTAAGGTAGCTGAGGACAGACGTGTCAGTACAAAAGTGGCTCTATGAAGAGGTCACAGAGAGAGGGAAAATTTTCCATGGGATGTTTTTGGCAATGTTAACCAAGCCATATTCTTGTTAATATGAAGTAGGATAACCAGGAAGAATAATGCGTGCTTGATGGACTGGGAGAAAGTGTTCCTTTTCATTTCCCTGGTTGCAGCACTGATTGCAAATAAGTAGTCTTGTGATGAAATCTAAATTTATGGACAAAATCAAGAAGAGACCAAGGTACCAAAAAAGATAACTTACAGCCAGCTAACAAATGGTTATAAATCAAATATTTAATTAAAATTAAGTAAAAGGAGCAACCATCAATAACATTTTGAACTATTAAAGGGCATATTAATCAAAATAAATAGAGCAATTAAATGCAACGGGTGCAACATTCTAAACACAAGAGAATCTGCAGATGATGGAAATCTTGAACAACACACACAAAATATTGGAAGAATTCAGCAAGTCAGTCAGCATCTATGACAGGGAATAAATACTCAATGATTTGGGGCAATTCCTGATGAAGCGAGTCCTGATAGACAGTCTTGGCCCGAAGCGTCGACTCCTTATTCCCCTCTATAGATGCTGCTTGACCTGCTGAGTTCCTTCTGCAATTTGAGTGTGTTGCTCTGGATTTCCAGCATCTGTGGAATCTCTTGGGTTTATGAGGACTGATGTGAATCCACAATCAATTCCTTTGACATGCTGATGTTGAGTGTGAGGCCGCTCTTGCAACACCACTCAACCAGCTGAACTATCTCATTCCTGTACACCCTGTCACCATCTGAAGTTCTGCCAACAGTGGAATCATTGGCAATTTATGGATGGCATCTCAGCTATGCACAGCCACGCTCTCAGGGGTGTAGAGAAAGTAGTGCATTGGGCTCAGCAATATCACTGAGGTGCCGTGAGGAGATGATATTACTGATCCACACTGACCATGGTCTCCCGCTAATGAAGTTGAGGATCCAGTTTCAGAAGGAGATACACTGAGGACCAGGTTTTGAAGTTTATTGATTTGTACTGTGGGGATGATGGTGTTGAACACTAAGCTGTATTGGACCATCAGCAATTTGGTGTATACAAAGCCAAGTGGAGAGCCAGTGAGATTCTGTCCACTGTAGACCTATTGTAGTGGTAGGCAAATTGCCTTGGGTCTAGGTTCTTGCTCAGACAGGATTTAATTCTAGCCAAGACAAACCTCTCAAAGCATTTTATCATGGTAGAGGTGAGTGCTACTGGGTGATAGTTGTTAAGGCAGCTTACCCTCCTCTTCTTGGGCATTGGTATGCTTGATGCCCTTTTGACTCTCAGTGTGCAGCAGAGAGAGATTGCAGATATCCTTCAATATTTCAACAGGCTGCTTAAACAGATTTTCAGTACTATGCCAGATACACTATTGGGGCCTAATGCTTTGCGAGGGGTCACCCTCTTGAAGAATGTACTGACATCAGCTTCTGAGACAGAGAATACTGGGTTGCCAAATGCTGTAGGGATTTGCACAGACATAGTGTTATTCTCCCTTTCAAAGCATGCATAAAATGTGGTGATCTCATTGGAGAGTGAAGCATCACTACCATTTATGCTGTTAGGTTTCACAGATAAGAAACCTGCCACAGCTGTCATAGGGTCTCTAATTTCATATGGAATTCCCTTTCTACTTTTGCAATGGTTTTCTGTAGGTCATACCTGGACTTCTTGCTGGGTTTTGGATAATTGGTTTCAAATGCCACAAATATAACCCTCAGTAGACTGTCCTGGTTCATCCAGGGCTTCTGGCTTGGGAAGGCACACACTCATCCATGCTGGTCTTGAAGAAGTCAGTGACAGCTGTGGCACTTTCATTCAGACTCAAAGATGAATCCTTGAATATGGTCCAATCCAATGATTTAAAGCAGTCCTATCAATGCTCTTCATATTTACTTTGCCATCCTCACCACTAGTGCTGCAGTCCACAGACTCTGCTTGTATGGAGGGAGTAGAAGTACAGCCAGGTGATCAAATTTGGAAAGTGCATGCATGGGATGGCATTGTAAGTGTACTTGATGGTGGAGTAACAGTGATTGAGTATGTCGGCTCCTCTGGTTCCAAAGGTGATCTGCTGGTGGTAGTTGGTCAGAGATATTTGTATCCTCTCCCAACGTTTTCCATCTCCATCCCACCCTTGTCTTGCCCTGCTTATCAGCTTACTTGCTCATCAGATCCCAGACTCTGTAACCTTTTCACACTTTATTACCTTTGAGTCTCAACCTCCATCTCCAATCCCCCACCTGTCCACGTAGGTCTTCCTTTGAACCTTTCCTTATCTGGCTCTGACTGTCCCCTGACAGGTTCCATTTTCCCATTCTCTCCCTTCTCACCTTGTTCTAGCTGTCACCCGTCAGCCTCTCCCTTGATGCTCTTTATTCTGGCTATCTCACCTTTACAGTCTCAGTCCTGACGCAGGGTCTTGATCTGCAATGATTTGAGGAAATAACAAGCAGAACAGACATCTTCTCTATGTCCACTCTATCTAGGTTTTACAATAATCAGTAGGTTTCGATGAGATGCCCCATAATTCTTCTAAACTCAGATGAGTACAGGCCCAAAGCAAACAAATGCTCCTCATAGATTAACACTTTCATTCCTGGCATAATTCTAGTAAATCTCATCTGGAGTCTCCTATGCCAGCGCATCCTTTCTTAGATATGGTGTCCAAACTGCTCAGAATACTCCAAATGCCTTATAAAGTTCAACATTTCATCCTATCTTTTATATTCTAGTCCTCTTGAAATGAATGTTAACATTGCATTTGCCTTCTTTACTGTCAACTCAACCTGCATGGATCTCCCAAGTCCCTTTGCAGCTCTGATTACTCTGCACTTGACAACAAAGCCAGCAATTCTATCATTCAGAGCATTAATATAAAATGTGAAAAGTAGTGGACCCATCGTAACAGTACCAGCCACCAGCAGTCTACCAGAAAAGGCCTCTTTTAGTTTCTCTCTTTGCCTTCTGGCAACCAGACAATCTTCCATCTCTGCTAGTGTTTTTCCTGCAATATCACGAGTTCTTGTTTAGCAGCCTCATGTGAAGCACCTTTTCAAAGGCCTTCTGAAAACCCAAGTAAATAGCATCCACTGACACTCCTTTGTCTATCCTGCCTGTAACTTACTCAAAAAATTCCAACAGATTTGTCAGACTTCCCCTCAGGAAACCATATTGACTTTGGCCTATTTTAACAAGTGCCTCTGAGTGCCTTGAAACCTCACCCTTATTAATACACACTAACATCCTACCAACCTCTGAAGTCAGGCTAACTGGCCTATAATTTGAGTGACATTTGCAATTTTCCAGTCTTTCAGAACTATTCCTGAATATACTGATTCTTGAGAGATTATTACTATTACCCCAACAATCTCTTCAGCTACCTCTTTCAGAACCTTGGGCTATAGTCCAACTGTACAGGAGACTCGTCTACTTCAGATCTTTCAGTTTCCCAAGCACCCTCTCCTTAGGAATAGTGAACTCATTCACTTCTACCCCTGACTCTCTCAAATTTCTAGCATACTGTTGGATCCTCCACAATGAAAACTGATGCAAAATATTTATCCAGTTTGTCGGCTATTTCTTTGTTTCCCATTTCTACCTCTCCAGCATCATTTTCTAGCAGTCTGATGTACAGTCTTGCTTCATTTTACTCTTTATATACAGTTCTAAAGAAAGTTTCGGTATCCTCTTTTATATTATTGGCTAGCTTACCATCATATTTAATCGTTTATATCCTTACTGATGTAACAGCCTTTGCCCCAACTGACTCCTGTCGCCTAGGGTGAATAGCCGTCGACCCTGCCAAACAGTGCAAATGCTTTGATGCAGATATGGTGTGAGGCGCCCAATGCGGATACGGTGTGAGCCACGACACAAATATCAAACAATATACCAAGTGCGAGTAAAGAATTATACTTTATAGCAAATTTTGGTGATGGGTTAGTAGCAACAACAAAAAGAAAAGGCGCCACATAAGTAACTTATCAGTCTTGTGCACATAATACTTTAATACGTTGGAGCTCACGCCTCCGATTCCATCCACAGCATCCTTCCGAGACTCTGGCCAGCATCCGAACCCCCGAGGTCCGGTGTCCGCCGCCCTGGAACCGCTGTCCGTTCTCCACATGTCCGTCCTCTCCGCTCGCCTCCTGGAAAAGCCCACACTGCTCAACTCAGCGCACACATACAAGATAACATAACATGACTTCCATTGGCTAGCAAAATGAATACAAAATTTCCAATATCACATAGTATAACCCAAACATTGCTGTTACAGAGAACCCCTTGCTCAGCAGTTAACATTACGAGAAGCCATTTTAATATAACACTTACAGAGAAGCCATTTTGGTAATAAGCGATTAACAGTTAACAGTCCACCTAGTATTACTGAGAACCCTACATTGATTTTTCAGTTTCCTTCTGTTGGTTTGTAAAAGCTTCCCAATCCTCTAGACTCCCACTCATTTTTGCTCTACTAAATGCCCTCTCGTTTGCTTTTATGCTGTCTTTAACTTTCCTTGCCATGGTTGCTTCATCCACCCCATAAGATACTTCTTCTTTGAAACAAACCAATCCTGTATCTTCCAAGTTACTCCCAGAAATTCTGGCCTTTGCTGTTCTACTGTCAACCCTGCTAGTGTCCAATTCCAAACAATTTTGGTTTGCCCCTCTTTCATGCCTCTGTAGTTACCTTTACTCAACTGTATTGCCGATACATTCGATTTTAGCTTCTCTCCCTCTCAAACTGCATGGTGAATTCTATCATATTATAATCACTGCTTCATAAGGATTCATTTACCTTAAGCTCCTTAATAAAATCTGGTTCAGTGCACAACACCCAATCCAGAAATGAGTTTTCCCTAGTGGGCTTGACAAGCTGCTTCAAAAAGCCAGCTTGTAGGCATTCTACAAAATTTTACTCTTGGGATCCAGCATGATTTTTCCCAATTTATCTGCATATTGAAATCTCTCATGACCATTGTAACATTTCCCTTTTTGCGTGCATTTTCTATCTCCCATGGTAACCCACATACTGGCTACTGTTTAGAGGTTTGTGTATAACTCAGGGTCTTGATACATTTTGGAGTTTCATAATTCTATTGCAAGGATTCCAAATCTTCTGATCGTCTATCACTCCTTTAAAGGTTTATTTTTTTTTAAAGCAACAAAGCCAGTCCACCCTCCTCTGTTCACCTATCTGTTCTTTTGATATGATGTGTATCCTTGGATGTTAAGCTCTTAGCTGTGATCTTCTTTCAACAATGACACTGTGATGCCCTCAACGTCATACCTGCAAATTTCTAACTGCACTACAATGTCATCTACAGTTGTGCTAGAAAGTTTGTGAAACCTGTAGTATTTTCTGTATTTCTGCATAAATATGATCTAAACTGTGATCAGATCTTCACACAAGTCCTAAAACTAGATAAAGAGAACCCCATTAAATAAATAACACAAAACATTATACTTGTTCATTTGTTAATTGAGAAAAATGATCCAATATTACATGTATTTATTGGAAGAAGTTGAGAACCTTTGCTTTCAGTAACTGGTGTGACCCTCTTGAAGAGCAATAACTTCAACCAAACATTTCCAGTAACTGTTGATCAGACCTGCACATCAGCTTAGAGGAATTTTAGGCCATCCTTCCTCAAAAAACTGCTTCAACTCTTGGATGTTGGTGGGCTTCCTTGCATGAACTGTTTGCTTCAGGTCCTTCCATAACATTTCTTTATGATTAAGGTTAGTTCTTTAACTCTGCCATTCCAAAACAAAAATTTTCTTCTTTTTAAACCATTCTGTTGTTGATTTACTCTTGTCTTTCAGATCATTGTCTTGTTGCATTATCCAACTTCTATTAAGCTTCAGCTGACAAACTGCCACCCTGATATTCTCCTGTAAAATGTCTTGATACGATTTTGAATTCATTGCTCCCTTAATGATTGCAAGCTGTCCAGGCCCCGAGGCGGCAAAGTAGCCCCAAACCATGATGCTACTTCCTCCATGCTTCACAGTTGGGATGAAGTTTTGGTGTAGGTGTGCAGTGCCCTTTTTCTTCCAAACATAATGATGTGAATTTCTGCCAAAAGGTTCAACTTTTGTCTCATGTCTCCTCAGAATATTGTCCCAGAGCATTGTTGAACATCCAGGTGGTCTTTTGCAAACTTGCAGCAACATTTTTTTTTGAAGAGCAGTGGTTTCCTCTGTGGTGTCCTTCCATGAATATCATTCTTATCATTCTTGTTCAGTGTTTTTCTTATAGTGGACACATGAATAGAGACTTCAGAGATTTCTAGAGAATCTCAAAATTTCAAGTTCTAGAGATTTCTGCAAGTCTTTTGTTGGTACCCTTGGGTTCTCTTTCACCTCCTTCAGCATTGCACATTGTACTCTTGGTGTAATCTTTGCAGGATGCCCACTCCTAGGAAAAGTAGCAACAGTACTAAATTTCCTCCATTTGTAGTCAATTTCTCTTACTGTGGACTGATGAACCCTCGGGTCTTTAGAAATGCTTTTGTAGCTTTTTCCAGCTTCATGCATCTCTACAATTCTTCTTCTAAGGTGCTCTGAAAGTTGTTTTAGTTGAGGCATGGTGCACATAAAGAGATCTTTCTTGAGAACAGCAGGCTGACTGTGTGACTTTTTTAATAGGGCAGGGCACCTCTGCAACCCACGCCTCCAATCTCATCTCATTGATTGGGACGTCTGACTGCAAATAGCTTTCGTGGAAGGCATTACCCCAGAGGTTCACATACATTTTGCAACAAATACATGTAATATTGGATCATTTTTCTCAATAAGTAAATGAACAACATAGTATTTTATCTTATTATTTAATTGGGTTCTCTTGATCTAGTTTTAGGACTTGTGTGAAGATCTGATCACATTTTAGGTCATATTTATGCAGAAATAGAGAAATTCTACGGGATTCACAAACTTTCTAGCACCACTGTAGCTTACTTAGTATATTCCATGCATTCAAATATAACACCTCCAGTCTTGCATTCACTACCCTACTTTTCAATTTTGTCTCCATATTTCCTAAAGATAAATTCTCAATCCTTTCTAAACATTTTGTCTTATTCTTTATTCTGGAGACTTCAATAACATCTCTTGCACACTTCTTCCTTTTAAATTTATCCATACTTTTCCAAACCGTTGAACCCATGCACACTCACCACTCCCCCTAACAATTTAGCTGAAAGCCTCATCCATAGCCCTAGTTTTTTGCAATTCACCAGTAAGTTGGTTCCAGAATGATTCAAGTGGAGCTCATTCCACTGGAACAGCTTTCCCTTTCCCCAGTACTGGTACTAATGTCCCACAAATTGTCTCACACCAATCTTTGAACTATGCATTAAACTCTCTGATCTTATTAACTCTGTACCATTTTGCTTGTGGCTCGGGTAACAATCCCAAGATTATTATGAAGCCCAAGATTCATATTTTAGTCCCTAGCTGCACAAATTCCCTCAGCAGAACCTTTTTCCTTGTTTTCCCCAATGCTGTTGGACCATGATGACTGAATCTCCAAATTCCTCTGCAGGTCAAATGTCCCGAACTCAGGCACCAGGCAGACAACACAGCCTTTGAGACTCTCAATCCTTACAGCAGACATTTACCTTTTGGATCCCCCCACCTGCCTTACTCACAGTCACAACTTCTTGTTCCTGGCCACGGATCGAACTTGAAGTAACGGATGTGGCTGCCTCCTGAAACACACCATCCAGATATCTATCTGATGCATCTGTAGGTTTTCGTAAATAAAACAGCAGAGGCATTTTAAGTTTAAGGGAAACAGTAACAACTCACTCTATTGTTAACCAAACACAGAACATAAAGCGCAGTAAAAAAAACTTCACATCATTACATCAACACGTCAGACCAGCATCTTAAAGTGAACCCCAACTTAATGTCAGTTGTGAATTATGCAAATGTTTCCACTCCTTTTGGTCCTAGCAATTGAGAAATCATTGTGTGGCTGTGCCTGTACCTCAGGTTTTATGAGCCTGAGCTGAGGGAAGAAAATAAATGAGCAATAAGTATTGAGAACATGAGATGATGTATCCTTGAAAGTGAGTTCACAGGTTATGGGAACAGTTCAGTGATGGGGCAAATGAAGTTGAGTGAAGAGCCTTACTATTCCTGAACCAGGTGGGAGAGTCCTGAGGCTCCTGTACGTCCTTCCTGATGGCAGCATAGAGAAGTGAATATGATCTGGATGGTGGGGGTCCCTGACTATGGATGCTGCTTTCCAGTGACAACACTCCATGTAGATGTGCTTGATGGAGGGGAGGGTGTTACCTGGTATGGACTGGTCCATATCCATTAATTTTTGTAGGATTTTCCATTCAAGGGTTTCAGTATTTTCACTACAGGCTGTGATGCAGCCAGTCAATATGCTCTCCACTCTACATCTACAGAAGTTTATCAAAGTTTTAGATGTCATGCTGAATCTTTGCAAACTTCTCAGGAAGTAGAGGTGCTGCTGTGCTTTCTTTGTAATTGCACTTGTGTGCTGGGTGCAGGACAGATCCTCTGAAATGATAACACTGATGAATTTGATGTTGCTGACCCTCTCCACCTCTGATCCCCCAATGAGACCTGGCTGGTGGGCTTCTGATTTCCTCCTGCTGAAGGAAATAATCAGCTCCTTGGTCTTGGTGACACTGAGTAAGAGGTGGTTGTTGTGGCACCACTCGGCCAAATTTTCAATCTCCCTCCTATAAGCCGATTCATAACCACCTTTGATTCAGCCTACGACAGAAGTGCCATCAGCAAACTTATATATGGCATTGGAGCTGTGCTTAGCCACACAGTCATGAAAATTATTTCCCACACACTAAACAATGTTGACTAACCCGATTCCATTACTGTTGCTGGTGGGATGGGTTAATTTTTAAGTTCTGTCTCCAGCCATTCATCAACAGACAATCTCATTTCACATGCTGACAATTGTCTCACAATACTATAGCACAATAATAGCAAGACAGTGCTTATATTTCATCAGGAGTTTGAGGAGACTTGGTATGTAACCAAAGACTCTCGCAAATGGACAAGTTGCATCACCATCTGGTATAGAGGGGCCACTGCACAGGATCTGATAAAGCTGTAGAAGGTTGCAAACTCAGCCAGCTCCATCATGGGAACCAGCCTCCCCAGCGTCGTGGTTACCTTCAAAAGGTTTTGCCTCAAAAAGGTTGCATCCATCATTAAGGATCTCCATCACCCAGGGCATGCCCTACCATCAAGAAAAAGGTAGAGGAGCCTGAATAGACACACTCAATGCTTTAGGAACAGCTTTTTCCCCTCCACCATTGGATTTCTGAATGGATCATGAACCGATGTACACTGCCTTTTTGCAATACTTATTTAACTTAATTTTTTAAATACATATTTCTTATTGTAATTATGTACAGGTGTCCCCCGTTTTTCGAACGTTCGCTTTACGAAACCTTGCTGTTATGAAAGACCTACATTAGTTACCTGTTTTCGCTAACAGAAGGTGTTTTCACTGTTATGAAAAAAGGCAGCACACGCCCCGAGCAGCCAAGCTCCTCCCCCGGATTCGGAACTGCACTCTCGCCGGCATTGCTTAAACACGTGCCTGTGAGCAACCGTTAGCAAGATGAGTTCAAAGGTATTGGAAAAGCCTGAAAGAGCTCGTAAGGGTGTTACACTTAGCGTAGAACTAGACATAATTAAGCATTTTGATCGTGGTGAACTAAGTAAGGACAAAGTGAGTTTGGCTTGTGGAAGTTGACGAAGGTGATGTTGAAGAGCTTTTGGCATCCCATGATCAAGAACTGATAGATGAAGAGCTGATGCAATTGGAAGAGGAAAGGATAACAATCGAAACCAAATGCAGTAACGAACAGACCGAAAGTGAAGTCGTCCAGGAACTGAACGTGAAGCAACTGCATGAGATTTTCGCTGCAATTGACAACAATGATTGCAGAAAAGTACGGCTTTAATTTTGAAAGGTTACGTAGGTTTAGGGCATATTTGCAGGATGGTTTGAGTGCTTACAAAGAACTGTATGATAGAAAAATGTGCGAGGCTAAGCAGTCAAGCATACTGTCATCTTTCAAGCCTTCCACATCAGCCACAGCAGACGAGGAACCTTGACCTTCGACATCGAGGCAGGCAGACGTAGAAGAAGATGACCTGCCTGCCCTGATGGAAACAGACGACGATGAGATTACACCCCAGTGTCCCACCACCCCAACCCCTGGGCCGCGGACCAATACATTGCTGCAGAAAATGCAGCGGAAGCCGGGATGCACCCAGCTCATCTTTAAGAAAAAAGCCGAAATAAACAAGCTAATTAATTAGGTGCTGCTGGCACGCAAATGTCGGCCCAGATCAGAGGCGATTGCTGATTGTGTAGCCTCTGATCTGTGCTGACATTTACGTGCCGGGCGGCACCTAATTAATTAGCTTGTTTATTTAGGCTTTTTTCCTAAAGATGTGCTGGGTGCGTCCCGGCTACTGCTGCACTACTGCATTCTTCGCGGATTGGTATCGGTTCTCTGCCCAGAGGTTGGGGTCCACTGCACCACCCCAACCTCCGACGACTCAGCCTAACACACCATCATCAGTGTGCATGGCGCTGTCTTCACAACTCTGGTAAGTGATACTACACTGTACATACATTATTTCTACTTTATATAGGCTGTGTATTTTTATGTGTTATTTGGTATGATTTGACAGCTTCATAGCTTAAAGGTTATTGAAGAGAGTGTTTTTGCCGAGAGGCTTGCGCTGTGTTCCTGCTGAGAGTGCTTGCGTGAGATTTTCGCTACGGAGAACAGTGCGGCAATGATTATAGAAAAGTATTTCTACTTTATATAGGCTGTGTATTTTATCATACCGTTCCCGCTTTTACTATATGTTACTGTTATTTTAGGTTTTATGTGTTATTTGGCAGGTTATTTTCTGGGTCTGCGAATGCTCACAAATTTTGCCCATATAAATAAATGGTAATTGATTCTTCACTTTACGACATTCCGGTTTACGAACCATTTCATGGGAACGCTCTACCTTCAGATGGTGGGGGAAACCTGTATTGCAATGTACTGCCTCTGCAAAACAATAAATTTAATGACATACAATATACCAGTGATATTAAACCTGAATCTGGTTCTGATTCATTGGTGGTGCTGTGGTGTGAGACAATGATGTTACAACATTATAGCATTAAGACTTCTTTACAACAGGAAAGGAACATCTCTCACCTATAGAGTTAGTATCAGAATTAGATTTATTATCACTGACATAGTACATGAAATTTGTTGTTTTGAGGCAGCAGTACAGTGCAATACATAAAAATCAATAAATTACAAAAATAAATAAATTGTGCAAGAGAAAAGGAATGAGAAAGTAGTGTTCATGGGTTCACGGACCATTCAGAAATCTGAAGATGGAGAGGAAGAAGCTGTTCTAAACTGTTGAGTGTGGGTCCTCAGGCTCCCTGATGATAGTACCAAGAAGATGGCATGTCCTAAATGGTATGGTCTTTATTGAATTGACTTTATTTCTTGCATCCTTCACATACATGAGGTGTAAAAATCTTTACGTTACGTCTCCGTCTAAATGTGCAATCATAGTAATTTATAATAAATAGAACAGTCAACGTAATATAGAGCACACTCAAGTCAGCGTGAGTTCATCAGTCTGATGGCCTGGTGGAAGAAGCTGTCCCGGAACCTGTTGGTCCTGGCTTTTATGCTGTGGTACCGCTTCCAGAATGGTAACAGCTGGAATAGATTGTGGTTGGGATGGCTTGGGGTCCCCAATGATCCTTCGGGCCCTTTTTACACACCTGTCCTTGTAAATGTCTGGAATCATGGGAAGTTCACAACTACAGATCCGCTGGGCTGTCCGCACCACTCTCTGCAGAGTCCTGCGATGAAGGGAGGTACAGTTCCCATACCAGGCAGTGATACAGCCAGTCAGGATGCTCTCATCTGTGCCCCTGTAAAAAGTTCTTAGGATTTGGGGGCCCATACCAAACTTCCTCAACCGTCTGAGGTGAAAGAGGCACTGTTCTGCCTTTTTCACCACACAGTTGGTATGTACAGACCACGAGGTCCTCAGTGATGTGGATGCCGAGGAACTTGAAGCTGTTTACCCTCTCAACCCCAGATCCATTGATGTCAATAGGGGTTAGCCCGTCTCCATTCCTCCTGTAATCCACAACCAGCTCCTTTGTTTTTGCAACATTGAGGGAGAGGTTGTTTTCTTGACACCACTGAGTCAGAGAGATGACTTCTTCCCTGCAGGCCACTTCGTTATTGTTTGAGATTAGACCAATCAATGTAGTGTCGTTGGCAAATTTAATTAGCAGATTGGAGCTGTGTGTAGCGATACAATCGTGGGTATACAGGGAGTAAAGTAGGGGACTCAGTACACAGCCCTAAGGGGCTCCTGTATTGAGAGTCAGAGGGTTGGAGGTGAGGGAGCCCACTCTTAACACCTGTTGGCGATCTGACAGGAAGTCCAGGATCCAGCTGCACAAGGCAGGGTGAAGGCCGAGGTCTCTGAGCTTCTTGTTGGGCCTGGAGGGAATTATGGTGTTGAATGCTGAACTGTAGTCCAAGAACAGCATTCTCACATAAGCATCTTTCTTTTCCAAATATGTAAGGACAGTATGTAGAGTAGTGGCTATTGCGTCACCTGTCAATCGGTTGTGTCAGTAGGTGAATTGTAGGGGTCCAGTGTGGGTGGTAGCATGCTGCAGATGTAATCCTTGACCCGCCTCTCAAAGCATTTGCTTATTATTGAGGTGAGTGCAACAGGACACCAGTCACTCATGCATGTTACCTTGGTCTTTTTAGGTACAGGGACAATGGTGGATAACTTGAACCAGTAGGGCACTCTACACTGGGAGGGAAAGAGATTAAAAATGTCAGTAAACACACCTGCAAATTGTGCTGCGCACATCCAGTCCCGCAGCCTTGCGACTGTCCACTCGCTGGAAACATATGCATACCCCAGCCTCAGAGATGACCGGGTTGCAGGTTGTAGCAGTGGCTTTCCTCGGAGGCTCAGAGTTAGCAACATCGAACTGAGCATAAAAGCGATTGAGCTCATCTGGGAGAGAGGCCGCGATGTTGGCAGCACCACAACGTTTGGCTTTGAAGTCTGATCTGGTATGCAGCCCTCGCCACAAGTCACGTGTGCTATTTGCTGTGTATCTTGACTCGGTCTTCTCCCTATATTGTTGGATGCTGCCTTCTAGAAGCACTGTCTCCTCAAGATGCCCTCAATAGTAAAGAGGGTTGTGCCTGTGATGGAGCTCGCTGAGTCTATAACCCTCTGCAGCTTCTTGTGTTCCTGTGCACTGGAGGCTCCATATTAGGCTGTGGTGTATCCAGTGAGACTGCACTCCACTGTACATTTACAGAAATTTGTAAGAATCTTTGGAGAATACCTAATCTCCTTAAGCTCCAAATAAATAAGAGGCACTGATGTGCCGCCTTTGTGATTGCAACAATGTGTTAGTCCCAGGATAGATCCTCTGAGACCTTGATGCACAGGAACTTTAAGCTGGTCATCCTTCCCAACACTGACTTTGCAATGAAGACTATTGTATGTTTTCTGACCTCCCTTCTCTGAGGTTCACAATCATTTCCATGGTTTTGCTGACACTGAGTATAAGGCCATTTGCCACTCACCAATCACTAGCCAATCTATCCCACCCTGAAAATCTCTCAATGCCATCATCTCCACCCCATCCACTAAAGACTCCTGTGCAACACTTTGCCCATATTGTATCACGTGCAAAATGACTTCCTTTTCAGTTGCATATACAGAGAATCTTCCCTGTAAGATCTATAGGTTTGCATCTGCTATTGCATGCTGTCCTGAAATGGTGTATGCTTCTCTAAGTAATCAATAGTATTTACCTTTACACAAGTCGTTACTTTATTCTTAGTCCTTGGGTCTTAGTCCTTGAGCTTTCCTTTATTGTTTTGAAAATATCTTCCCTGAATCCTCCTGGTCAGCTTTAATAAAGCCTCTTCTGCTGTCCTAGTTATACTCTTCTCTGGGAAATTTAGTTTAAATGAGTCCTGTCCCAATAGAATAGCTTCTCTATCGCCAGGGGCCCTTGAATTAAAACCTCTATTCTTTCATTGACATATTTGAAGTTCTAATCCATACCTTTTCGAAAATGTATGTATCTCAGGGAACAATCTGATTTCAGCCTTAGCTCCACAAACGTTCTCACCAGTCTCTTACTCCTAATTCTGCCTTTATCACTGATTCCTAAACAGATCAAAACTGAATCAGCCCCTCCCTCTCCAAGTTTCCTCCCATTTGTAAAGAAATCATTTAATTCCTGCATTGAGATGAAGCAGAGCTGACAGAACTCTTGGGAGGGACTGCAGAGAACAGTTTCTACCCATTGACTAAATGTTCCTTTTCAGTACCACTTTCATTTTTACTCCCCCTGCTTAACTGGCCTCTTGTATTTGTACAACACATTTATTCCTTTACAGACTCTTTTCTCATCCACATTGTAATGTTTACTTGAAAACAAACCAAAACTGCAGAGAGACTAAGCCAGGATATTCAACACAGTATGACATACTTCCAAATAATGAATTTCCAAATCAATAAAAGTACACTTCATCTTTCATTACAAAACCAGCAAAGACGAATAATCTTATAGCGATTTTAAAAAAACTAATGAAACTAAATTAGTAATAACAATCTAATAGTTATACAGTATTAGCATCACTAAGTAAAGTTAATGATCTAGTTAGCATTACAATAATGTCTCAATTAGTGGTCTACAAAACAAATATCATTCCTGCCTGCCTCTCAACTAGACAACTAAGTGTGAATACGTAACTATAATCATTTGCTTCTACTGCGCCCCAACCCATGTGACAAATTACCATAATAAACGTGCTACAAAATACAACACAGACAGAAAATAGATACATGGCTCCAACAGACAGAAAATAGATACATTGGGTATCTATCTAATTCTGATATTACCCAACTTGTATAATGTCTTTGATTCAAAGTACTCTGGAAATATTAGGATGTCCAACATCCTGTTACACTCTATCCAAACAACTCTTGAGTTCAAGTTCATTCAGCTTACTCTGGAACTGGTCAACCAGAATGACAAAGCTATCAGCTTGTTCCAATGTCCTACAGTTGCAGCACTCCATCTCTGTCCAACACGACATTGTGCATTGCATTTAATGTATTTTCCAATGTCCTACAGTTGCAGCACTCCATCTCTGTCCAACATGACATTGTGCATTGCATTTAATGTATTTTATCAACATTAGTTATTACTCAGCCGGCAGGTTATGTAGTGACATCTGCACCGGACTTCGAGGCGGGTGGTCCCAGGTTCAAATGCAGCTGGCTCCTTGTGCTCCTTCCATCTGTGCTGGGTTGAGCATCGAGCTGGCAACTCAGCCTCATAAAAAACAGACAAATGCTGGAGAAACATCAAGGTTGCTGCCCGATGCACCACAAGTTGCAGACAGGAACAACAACAAAAATTATTTACTTGATGTAATTTAAATAATTCAGTATGTATTCTCAAATGGCAAAATCGTACAATGGTGGCTGACAAGGGAAGTCAAAGCTAATGTAAAAGTGAAAAACAGGGCATACAACAAAGCAAAAGATAGTGGGAAGTTAGAGGACTGGGAAGCTTTTAAAATCCTACAGAAAGCAACTAAAAGAATCATTAGGAGGGAAAAGATGAAATATGAAAGCAAGCTAGCAAATAATATCAAGATGGATAGAAAAAGCTTTTCCAAGTATATAAAAAAGTAAGAGTGACATGAGAATCTATATAGGACCGCTAAAATGAGGCAGGAGAAATAATAATGGGGGACAAGGAGATGGCCAGTGAACTGAATGAGTATTTTTGCATTATTCTTCACTGTGAAAGACTCTAGCAGTGTGCCAGGTATTGGAAGGTGTGAGAGAAGAAAAGTGAGTGTAGTTACTATTGCAAGGGAGAAGTGCTCAAAAAGATGAAAGACCTAAAGGTGCATAAGTCACTCCGATCAGATGAACTGCACCCTAGAGTTCTGAAAGAGATATCAGGAGAGGTTGTAGAGGCATTAGTAATGATCTTTCATTAGTAATGATCATTGGGCTGGAATGATTCCAGAGAAATGAAAAATTGAAAAGGTCACTTCACTCTTCCAGAAAGAAGGGAGGTGGCAAAAAGGAAATTATAGATCACTTAGCCTGACCTCAGTAGTTGGGAAGCTGTTAGAGTCAATTGTTAAGGATGAGGTTATGGAGTACTTGGTGACACAGGTCGAGATAGGACAAAGTCAGCTTGGTCTCCTTAAGGGAAAATCGTGTCGGATGAACCTTTTGGAATTCTTTGAGGAGATTACAGTAGGATAGATGAAGGGAATGCAGTGCATGTTGAATATTTGTATTTTTGGAAGGCCTTTGATAAGGTGCCACACATGAGGCTGCTTACCAAGTAAAGAGCTCATGGTATTACAGGAAAGTTAATAGCATGGTTAGAGCATTGGCTGATTGGTAGGAGGCAGCGTGCGGAAATAAAAGGATCCTTTTCTGGTTAGCTGCCAGTGACTATTCATGTTCCGCAGGGGTTGGTGTTGGGACCACTTCTGTTTATGCTGTCTATCAATGATTTCAATGATGAAATAGATGACTTTGTTGCCAAGTTTGCAGATGATACGAAGATTGGTGGAGGGGCAGGTAAAGTTGAGGAAACAGGTAGGCTGCAGAAGGACTTAGACAGATTGGGAGAATGGGCAAGAAAGTGGCAAATGAAATACAATGTTGGAAAATGCAATGCTATGCTCTTTGGTAGAAGAAATAAATGTGCAGACTATTTTCTAAATGGGGAGAAAAATCTAAAAATCTGAGGTGCAAAGGGATTTGAGAGTCCTTGTGCAGAACATCCTGAAGGTTAACTTGCAGGTTGAGTCAGTGGTGAGGAAAGCAAATGCAATGTTAGCATTCATTTCAAGAGGTCTAAAACTTAAGAGCAGAGATGTGATGCTGAGGCTTTATAAGGCACTGGTGAGGCCTCACCTTGAGTATTGTGAACAGTTTGGGCTCTTTATCTAAGAAAAGATAACGCTGGAGAGTGCTCAGAGGAGGTTCACAAAGATGATTCTGGGAATGAAAGACTTATTTGAGGAACGTTTAATGGCTCTGGGTCTGTACTCACTGGAATTTAGAAGGATGAGGAGGAGATCTCATTGAAACCTTTTGAATTTTGAAAGGCCTGCACAGAGTAGATGTGGAAAGGATGTTTCTCATGGTGGGGGAGTCCCGGACAAGAGGGCACAACCTCAGGATAGAGGGGTGTCCAATTAAAACAGAGATGTGGAGAAATCTCTTTAGCCAATGAATGGTGAATTTGTGGAATTTGTTACCACAGGCAGCTGTGGAGGTCAGGTCGTTGGGTGTATTTAAGGCAGAGATTGATAGGTTCTTGATTGGCCACGGCATCAAAGGTTACGGGCAGAAGGCTAGGGAATGGGGCTGAGGAGGGGGAAAAAGTATCAACCATGATTGGATGGTGGAGCAGACTCGATGGGCCAAATGGCCTATTTCTGCTCCTATGTCTTATGGTCTTATTTTCAGAGTGATGACCTTCTCAACACTGATTTCTTAAGTAGAGTAACTATTTCTATTGAATCTCTACCATTTTCGAATGAAGATGACCTGATATTTCAAATCTTCCCTTGTTAAGCTTTGAATCAGGTAGAATTTAGAAAGAAAGGAAAAACGCATTTCCTTTGCTTTTTCACAGGCAGTTCCTCAGAGATCACTGAGCTGAACTGTTTTCTATTCTCCTGTAGCATGTACAAACATCTGTTACCATTTAAAGCTTAACAGGTTCAGCACCCTGCCGATACATTGTATCAGCAACAACCACTAAAACACATCATTAACATGATATTCAAAAATGATAAGAGTAAGTCAAAAACTGGGAGACTTAAGAGCTGCTATTCAATTAATATGTTGTCCCTAAGAGTCTTTAATATTACATTAGGTAGGATTTATTTTTTCCCTCGTAAGAAATTTACATCCCTCCTTATCATTTAGTCTATAAGGCTGATTGTCTCATTCTTTCCATAGTGTCATTGCAATGCTCCTCTTAATCATGAGCCCTAGCAGGTAATTGCTTAAGAGCTGACGTAACTTTTAATACTCTTAAGTTGATAGTTGTTACAATAGCTATCTTTTGCAATGTCATGGAACACTGTAACCTTGCATCTTCAAATGTGCTTTGTATGTGTTTTTTTAAACAATTACCCATCATAATTGTAAGTAAACATCACTGCAAAATTTTCTCTTTTGATTTCCATGTAATAGAAATTGTTTTCCTATCGAAAGTTCACTAATGACACTCCAGGCATTCATTAGGAAATATGTGAGAACAATTAATTCACTGATTTATTTTCTCTCTAGTCAGTGTTGCTTTTCCTAGTTTGAATAAATTAGTACAGCTCCCTGACAGCTTGAGTAAAGTGAAGCTTCTCTCAATTAATGCATCATTGGTATGCTTAACTTATCAAACACAATACTTTTACTTGTCGTCAATTTATCTATTCCAGTAAATAGTGCCACGATTTACTCAACAATTCACACCATTACTATTCCCAATGTTAATTTCTAATAAATTAAACCAAAACAAAGCCAATTCTTTGTGTCACATCTGCAAGGGATAAAATTAAGGACTAGTATGCAGAATGCTCATAAAATTGTAATAACAGTTAATACTTAGCATTACATCAATACAAGTTAAAATTATCAAAAAGAGAAATAACTGAACGCATGTACACAAAATACTGGAGAAGCTCAGCAGTTCAGGCAACATCTATGGAAAGGGATAAAGGGTCAACATTTCAGGCTGAGACCCTTCATCAAGACTGGAAAAGAAGCCGGAACAAGCCAGAATAAGAAGGTGGGGGAAGGGAAGGAGTACAAACAAGAAAGGTAATAGGTGAAGCCAGCTGAGGGGGAAGATAGGTGGCTCAGGGAAGGGGTAGGAAGTGAGAAGCTGGGAGGTGTTAGGTGGAAAAGGTAAAGGGCTGAAGAAGGATTCTGATAGGAGAGAAGAGTGGACCACGGGAGAAAGGGAAGGAAGTGGGCCAACAGAGGGAGGTGAAAGGCAGGTGAGGTGAAGAGAAAGGGTAAATGGGAAGGGGTAAAAGCAATTGGCTAAGCCTCCAACCTGATGGTATGAACATCACTTTCTCTAAGTAACACTCACAACACGCTGGAGGAACTCAACAGGTCGGGCAGCATCCATGGAAATGATCAGTTAACGTTTCGGGCTGGAATCCCTTGTCAGGACTCAAACTTTCTCTAACCTGGTAATTTCCGCCCTCCAATCCTTTCTTTTTCCATTTCCCATTCCGGCTCCCCTCTTACCCCTAAATTCACTCTGTATGGCATGCAATACAAAGTCCGACTGTGCTAGAGCTGCACCACACTGCTGAATCTGCCTCTCCTGTCATATGCCAACCAGAATCAGCGAAACCATTTATCCGAATGGGGATTCCTGACCCAAAGATTAAGAAGAGAAAGGCAAGTTTGTTTTTTGTTGAGTAAATCATGAACATTAAATTTTATTATTTGTTTTAGTGTTAATTATTTACTCAGAGTTAAAAATACACGTGGACTAAGATGTTAACTGTCCTGTGCTATCACCAGTGGGATCATCAGTTGATCTGCCACCTGTCTTCAGGAGTTTCAGCCCGCTTATGGTCAAGACTCCCTCGAGGTGGTGGGCCAGCAGTGCTAAAGCACCACCTCCCACTGGTGAGCATATTTTAAGGTGTTACAATTTTGTACAGTATTTAAAAAAAATATTGAACTCTTTTTAAACATCCCTGCCAATCACTTAAGAAGCCCAAGTCTAGGTGTGCCCTTACTCTATATTGTTACCCGACTCTGAGAATGAGAAGCTCTGGATGGTTGAATGCATTACTAAGCTCTAGAGCCTGGACCTCGATACCTTCCTGTGCAACTGGATTCTCGACTTCTTCACTTACCCCAGTCAGTATAAATTGACAGCACATATCCTCCATGATCACCATCAGTACAGGTGCACCATAGGGTCTACTCACTTTAGCCCCTTGCTCTACTCACTTTGTACCTATGTCTGTGTCACTAAGTACAGCCCCAATGCTATATTTAAGTTTGCTGATGACACTACTGTTGTTGGTGGAATCAAAGGTGGCAATGAATCTGCATACAGGAGAGAGATTGAAAATCTAGTTGAGTAGTGCCACAACAACAACTTCTCTCTCAAAGTCAGCAAAACCAAAGAGATGATTATTGACTACAGGAGGAAGAAGCCCCAAGTCCGTGAACCAGCCCTCATTAGTGATCGGAGATAGAAAGTGTCTGTAACTTTAAATTCCTTGGCAAGATCACGTCAGAGGATCTGTCCTGTGATCAGTACATAAGTGACAGCACAAAGAAAGCATAACAGTGCCTCTACTTTCTTAGAAGTTTGCATAAATTTGGCATGTTACCTATAACAAACTTGTATAGATGCACAGTGGAGAATGTCCTAACTGGCAGCATCATGGCCTGGTAGGGAAACACCAATGTCAAGGAACAGGAAAATGTACAGAGAATGATTGATGCAGTTCGGTCCATCACAGCCAAAGCCCTCCCCGCCAATGAGCACAGTTACATGGAGCATTGCACAAGAAAGTACTGTCCATAATCAAGGATCCCCACCATCCAGGCTATGCTCTCTTCTTGTCATTGCCATCGGGTAGGAGGTACAGAAGCCTCAGTTCCCACAACACCAAGTTCAGGAACAGCTATTATCCTACAACTATCAGGCTCCTGAACTAGCATGGACAACTTCACTCATTACAATGCTACACTGATTCCACAACCTACAGACTCACTTTCAAGGACTCTTATAGCCATGTTCTCAGTATTATTTATTCTTTTATATGATCGGCCTTCTTTTGCACATTGGTTGTTTGTCAGTCTTTGTTATTTTGTATAGGTGTTCATAAATTTTATTGTATTTCTTTATTTCCTTGTGAATGCCTGCAATAAAATGGATCTCAAGATCGTATATGGTAACATATATTACATGTACTTTGGTAATAAACTTACTTAGACTTTGACATCAACAAGCACTTATACCAGGCCATTGTAGGCTTGAGGTGAACCTGGGGAGTAAGGATGATGAGACAGGGCGATCTTTTTAGATCATTCAAGGAATATGGACTTTGCAGGTTCAGCCAGCATTTAGTTGCCTATGCCGAATTGCCATTGAGAAGGTAGATAAGTGAGCTGCCTTTCTGAAGCACTGCAGATGTGAACATACCAGGCAAAACTGTTAGGCAGGGAATTGCAGCAGGATCCATTGATGGTGAATCCTAGTGCACATAATGCAGCCATTCAGTTTGTGCCAAAAACATTGTACTGACCCCCAGGACAAAGCATTGATTTGGATCTTACTTAACTGCGCCTGGTCTGCTGTAATTGACCTGTCAGAGATTGTAAGAAATTACCAGTTCTGATGCTGAAGCAACCAGCAGGTTGAGTTTTGGATGACAATACATGGAGTATATTTCTGGGACCCAGGGGAGAACTCCCGCTTTCCACATTCTGCAAAATTAAGATGTGTGAATTTTCTGGAACTCTTTAAAACAGTTCCCAACAGTTATTTTACCAGCTATCTGTTTGATTGCTCAAAGTGTGAATCAATCAACTGACATCCATTTGTGCCAGGATATTGTATTGATGGTCCTATAATTATTAGAGGGCCCTAAATTGGTATTGGCAGCCATGCTCCTGTTGTAAGCGGGCGGTCTGTTCTTCCATTAATATGCTCTCTTGAATGTGGCCTCAGGTGGTACTTGCTTAATAGTGGTGTGGCTCCATTTTCACTGCTGACTTCCTATTTTACAGGTACAAATAGAGCAGGACAAGTTAGATTTCTCCCCCAGTGCTGCTTAACAAAGTTAATTTAAAACAAAAATTGCACACATTATAAGATATGGGTACAGCCCTATTGATTTAACTATCCTGTTGAATTCTATTGCTGCTTTATAAAACAGGCCTTTTGCAATTGCATAAAATTAGACCAACACACTGACTCGGTTATAATTATCAGCATACGTTTTTCCTAATTATAGTTTTTTTTGTACTCATCGTTCAGCTTTAACCTATGTAAGCAACTAAAATTGCTTGAATAGCCAAAAGAAAGTTTCCCACAGTCACTGGCTACAGAAAACAGCATTGTCTTTCCTCAGCTTGATGGACAACATTTTTATAAATGGTAACCCGTCTGTCAATGGCACCCCTTACTGAAAAGGCAAAAAAGAGAACAGAATGAACTCTGCCAATATCTGACAAAGCATGTTAGCACATAATCAGCCATTCATTAGTTGAGCAGCTGCCTATGGGACCTGCAATCAACACAGGTGCCTTCAGCCATTTCCCATTCACACATAAAAGCCAAAAAGCACAGGATACCTGAAAAAACAGTTTATTACAACCTGTCAAACTTCCATATTCTAGACCCAATATTTATGTGGGATTTGGAAGAGGGCAGTGGGAAAGACATTGAACAATGTTTCATGCAGAAAAAAATGAACAAGTATTCCCTATAATTGGCTAGAAGAGATTGGCTGGAAGACAAAGGGAAAAGAAAGCAGCTTTTCAATTATAATGTTGTTAACTCTTTGGGGATTGGAGTAGCATTGGTAGCCAAATTCACAGATGTAACAGGTTGTATTAATTTATTCCTTGAATAATATGGACACTTTTTTTGATTCTGTTTTTATCCTGTTAAGAAATTGGTGAAAAATAATTTTGTTAGGTTAATACATAGATAAAGTTAATTATGTTTTCATAACACATAATGGTTATGGATAAGAAGATATTTTAGGCAAGATATCTATACATTTACCTTTACATTTTAAATTAATTATGATAAATTCCCATATAATATAAATTATTTAATAATGAATTCCACTGACTATGACATAATATCCATTTCATCAGCTTAAGATAATAAAGAGTTCATGCTCTTGTAATTTTATAGTTTTGGAGAATATCTAGCCTAAAATACATGTGATAATGGGAATAATTTAACATGCTAAACATTTCCCCTTCTTCATCTGAACCAATGATTTCAATGGAATAAAATCAAACTTTTTGTATAACTGGTTTACCACATAGATGGCTAAATTGAAAGTGACAACAACATCCTTCCATCTGCCCCAATGTATTTTGTTGTAGTCATTAAGCTGAGAGCATGAGTGGAGTTTATAGAGCTGCTGTACTCCATGTAATAAGGCATACAAGGAAGATAATTTTACAGAGATGTGCAGAATGGAATTTTATACTTCACACTAATTTGCCAAAACATAAGCCAGTATACTAAGTGATAGCTAATGAAAGTGGAATTATATTGTCACTAGAGTCTAATGGTGGGGTTCTACAAGAAGAGTCCAATGCCTTTGTGCTGAACCAGAATATACCTAGAAGAGCAGTTAAAAATTGATTAGAGGTAGAACTTAAAGACAGCTTCAAAGGAAGAAGGGAAAGTAGTGAGATATAGTCATCAAGAAAGTTGATTCCATGGCAACAGTCATTGTTGCTGCTGTTTCACCTGAAGAATATATGGTATAATGCCACAAGCAATCACATTGTTACTAATGAGTAAAACATTTGTTGAGGAAATTATGCAATGAATATCTATTTAGCAAACATGCTAATAAAGTTCTTAAAATTGGAAAATATCTGCAAAAAGAGAAAAACAATTGCAGAATATTCAAGGAACATTTATTAGACAAATGTCTATACTGTTAAAGAAGTGGATCATAAAGATGAGAGTATATAGGAGCTCGGTTGTTTTTCAAAATGCTTATGAGGTAAGCCTTCTGTAGGGTTCAGCCCAGAGTCTACATCTTTATACTGTACAGTATTTACCATTTGAAATACAGTGCCCAAGACAACATGATTTTTAAATTTCCAATGAAACCTAACAAAGGTGATATAGTTAATTCTTTCAAGGATTAATGTAAATATAAAATAGAGCAAAATCCAAAAAAAGACTGACGTATTTCAGTAAGTAGGTATAAGGTGCTGTTTAAGATGTTGTTTAAAACACGGCAAATGTTCTATTATGAATGGAAGCAGGCTTAAGTGCTGTGGAAGATAAGATACAAGTTCAAAGGATATTAAATAGAGCAGACTAGAAATATATTTTGGTCTATTGTGCCAAATCTGTAATATGAAAAATTATTGTGCTCTGCAGAATACAAAATGGATCCTCTTCTGTGAATTCAGCATATACCACTGAGCATGAATTGTTATGTCATTGTCTCAGGTTGTTTAAGTTGTAAAATTAACTTGGGAAATTTAAGGTTTTATTTCAAAAGAGTAGAATACAAAAACCAAGACAATAATAAACAAAAAAATAGTTCAATAATTTGGGAAGTTTTAAACACTGTAACAAGGAATACTGCCTTTTTGGAGAGGAGGCAACCCAAATATATCAGGTTCCTACTCATTGTAAAGAAATATAAAAACAACAAAAAACTTGAAACATGGGCTGTTTTATTTGGCTAAGCCAAAATTGGGTTTGGTGTGCTACATGTCAAATCAGAGTTAATAAAAAGTGAGGAATTCTTACCTTAAGGAAGTAGTATTGTGATTTACTGTTGCTAATATTTGTTAGAATCCAACCTGTGTACTTCACACACACACACACACAGTGGCTTTCTGGACATGCAACAACGGATGTTGTTTGCACACTGTACGCGGTACATGGAAAATAGATCAGCCTGTTAAAGTTATTATCTCTATGGCAGTCCCAGGTGGGGGGTGGGGTGCAATAGGTGCATATTAACTGATGCATCCATCAAACTAAGTATGGTGTACCCAATTACCATGGCTGTTCCTAAATTCCCCATGGGTTGTAGTAACCCAATGGATCACAGATTGTGTAAGCAATGGTTTTCTGTTCACAGAATCCTCAATCTATATGGAGGGCTGCCAGCAAGAGTTATTTATAGAAATAAGAAAAAGAGGGGATGATTTTAAGCAGATAGCATTATATTCCATCAAGTCAATTTAAATCATACACTGAAAATGCGGTGTACTCTTGCTGAGTTGTATGACCGTTAAAAGCCAGTTTCTGCTGAGTAAATAATACTTATTGATGACATCATTATGTGCTTAAAAAAAAGGGGGAAATTACTCCAGCATAAGGATGAATCATAACAGAAAATATTTATACCAATTTCTCAACAGCTAGTACTTCCCTAGGAAACACTATAGAACATGCTCAAAATTTCCTGTTGAGTATAATTTACATACAGAGAATCAACTCTCTCGATTCTGCTTTTCAGGCTATTGTTTTTATGCAGTACAGATAGTTTTAAACTGAGCTACTCCAAGGTTATCACTACAATGTGATACTTAATGCAGATTTACAGCCCACAATATTTTCCAGCTGAAAACTCAAAAGAGCAGGGTTTTTTTCTTAGACACTGCTGCATTTAATAATTATGTTGATCAAGTCTGTTTCCTAATCGTAGGGAATGAAACTGAGTTTGACTGCTGGTCAAATAAGCTGGCCTCCTTCTTCAGCTGCAATTGATGAGTATCTCAGGTCACAGAGATCAAAGGACAATTGTTGAGAATTGTGGAGGGATCATGGGAGCATGTGCAATGATCAAAGAAGAAACCAAAGCAATTATGGAGCAAGGAAAGATCATGGGCTACTGGTGGACAATGAGGCTGGCAAGTGGAGAATTTAATGGAGGATACTATTCTCTATGGATGTCCAAACCAGAACCATAATCAGAATCAGGTTAATCAAGTTACAAAAGACCAGGACTCAAGAAGGGGGCACCCATCATTAAGGACCCCCACCACCTGGAACATACAATCTTCTCATTACTACCATCAGAGAGGAGGCATAGGAACCTGAAGATCCACAATCAATGTTTTAGCAATAGCTCCTTCCCTTCTAACATCAGATTTTTGAATGGTTCACGAATACTACCTCCTTATTCCTCTTTTTCACTATTTATTTATTTTTGTAACTCAGGTGTAGTTTTATGTCTTGCATTGTGCTGCTGCCACAAAACAACAAATTTCAAGACATACGTCAGTGATGAGAAACCTGATTTTGACTCTCATTCAATAAATAACAGTGCAAAAGAGGAATAGTGAGTTAGCATTCATGGGTTCATTGATTCATGGGTTGATGAGGTAGAAAAAGTAGATCAATAACTGGAGAGCTTTGGTTTGTTGACTGATAGGAAATGCTCTTAATTTTCCCAGTTTACAAGCAGATGGGAAAGCAATTAACTGATCCATTCTGCATTTTTTGCCTGTTTATTTCCTTTTTCATTGATGCCTTTCATCAACTGTATTTATTGGCTATCTGGAGTTGTATAACAAATATCAGAGTTGTATTGTACATGTATACTTTGATTAATAAAATGAAAATCAACCTATGAAGACATGGACAGCAATGGAAAATTTGAATCACACAGAGTCATTGAAATTGTAAAATGAGGGACTCACATTTGGGAATTAGATTGATTGAATAACACCTACTGAGGTGAGGAATTTTAATTCTCTGGAATGGAAAATTTTAAAACAACCAGTTTAAAGGTAGTACATTTCCATGCTTCAGTCCAGGCAGGGTAATATACAGCCATTCTGAATGAGGTTGTCAATAGTGATGAATTAATTTTTTTTTGATTTAGAGAGACAGAGCAGAACTGGACCAACGAGCCACACCACCCAGCAATCCACCTATTTAATCCTAGCCTAATCAGAGGATAATCTACAATGACCAATTAATCTGTTAATCGGTATGTCTTTGGAATGTCGAAGGAAACCTATATGTTCATGGGGAAAACGTGCACACTCCTTGCATATAGCACCAGAATTGAACTCCACACTCCTACAACCCAAGCTGTCATAGAGTCGTACTAACTGCTACTTTACAGTGGCGCCCTGTTTTGAGGTTTAAGCTCATGACCTTAGTTAATGTATTGACACTGCCTAAACACATTTCTCTTGTTCAGAATGCACGGATGGAGACAAGCAATGTCTAACATTTTCTCTTCATAGATTTTTCATTCACTCCAGGCTGAAATCTGTAAGTAAAAGCTTTGAAAATAGATAATCAGTAGATAAATTGTTTTTTTTTGTGGAAACCTAAGATTTAGCATTACTGAAGACCATGTTTTGAACATTATACATTCCAATTATTAAGAAAATCGTAGAGTTTTTTAAACAATTTCATTTATAGAATCATAATTCTTCAAACTGTAGGCAACTGTATAAATATTAAATTCTTATGAGAATTGTTTCATTGCTTAATGTTGATATAAAAATAGAACTAATATGCTAAGCTTTGTACATAGAAGTTATACACAGGTTATTTAAAAATTTGACAGCGTTGTTAAATGACTTGGGCATCAATGCAAAGCTCTCAATTATTCACAATTTATATTAATATCTCAAGATTAAAAGGTTGAGGCAACAAATCCAAGTCTGCTGATAATTCACTAAATATTGAGGGTGTAAGAAGATTATAAAGAATCTGCAAAACAATATGAATAGATTAAATAAGTATATAAGATAGGGGCAGAGGGAGTAGAAATTGGAAAAAAAATAAGCAAATTCGGAATGTTTCAAAATTCAAAATTTGGAAATGTTGCTGGTTGTTCATTATGTAATTCTCGGAACTTTCTCCATAATGGTATTACAGGAGTACCTTCGTCAGATTGACTGTAGCGTTTCAAGAAGGTGGCTAGACACCATTTTCTCAAGGGCACTTAGGATGTGCAAGCAATGCCCTGCACTTATTCATGATGCCTAGATCCCACCAAATATTAAAAAATAATGATCTCTACCTTAACCCGCCAGTAGCTTCAATGAAACACTCGTTCATGTCTTTGTTCACTCTCTTGATAACTGCCATAGTCTTTTGGCTGGCATCCCATCTTCACAACCTTCAGTTAATCCAAAACTCTACTGCCAACTTGCACTGGTTTTTTTACCCTTTGCCTACTAACTTACAATAACATTTTAAATTTCTAATTCTTTTGTTCATTTTATCTGTGGTTTCTCTCATTAATACTTTCTAAAACGTTATAGCCCTCCAACAATTCTGACATCTCAACAATCTCACCTTTGTCTCCTTTCTTCCATCCATAATTAGTAGTGCTGCCTATAGTCAGTAGATACAAACTTCCACATTGCTAGGTTTATTCTAATATAAAACTTTCCCATGAACTTTAGCTCTTTGACCCAGCCTTTATCACCTTTTTCTAAAATGATTTTCTGTCCAGTGATACTCCTATGAAGTACCCCAGGATATTTTATCACACTAAAGCTTTTCCTGGTATGGAGCAGTAGAGTTAAATATACTGAAATAATAACAGGAAATGGTTAGGGAAGATTTTTGGAACTAGGATCTGTTAAATTTATAATTATGCAACCTTTTATCAGACTACAGATAGTGTGCTCTTTGTGTAAGTTTGAAGCTCATGATTGATTTTTCTGTTCTGGAACATCGCTTTGTGTAGTATCTATGGGTTTCCCCCATTGTTGTTGCATGAAAAACATGCATAGAGATATATTGAAAACAGTAACACTCAACGAAACAACAAGGTTGAGTATAACAAAAATACCAACAACATATCACATGGCACACTTTGTTCTTAAAGTTCCTCTTACATAAGAACATTAGAAATGGAAATAGGAGTGGATCTCTTACTTTTAAAGCCTGCTCCACCATTCAACAAAATGATAGCTGAGCACCAAATTCAAATATTCCTATGGATGTTGCCAGGCCAAGACAGCCTGAGTTATAAGGAGAGATCTGATAACCTGTGGCCATTTTTCCTGCGGTGTAGCAGGTTGAAAGGTGAATTTACTGAGGTACATAAAATCATGAGGAGCATAGATAAGGTGAATGGTTACTGTCTTTTTTCCTAGGGTAGGAGAGTCTCAAACTAGAGGGCATAGGTTACAGGGGAAATACTTAGAGGAAAGGCGAGGGGCAAGATCACACGTAGACAAGTGGGTATGTGGAATAAGCTCTCTGAGGAAGTGGTAGAATCTAGTACAAATACCATCAGACCATAAGAGATAATAGCAGAATTGGACCAATTGGTCCATCGGGTCTGCTCCACCATTTCATTTCACCATGGCTGATCGAATTTCCCTCTCAACCCCATTCTCCTGCCTTCTCCTCATAACCATTCGCGCCCTGACTAATCAAGAACCTATCAACCCCCACTTTAAGTACACCCAATGACCTGGCACCCACAGACAATATAAAACTGGTGATATAAAAGCAGAACTAACATCATAGCTAAGCTTTGTACATTGAAGGTATAGACAGGTAATTTTTAATTTGATGGGCTTGTTAAGTGACACAGGCATCAATACAGAGCTCTTAGTTATTCACAATTTATATTAATATCTGAAAATGAGAAGGCTGAGGCAACAAATGCAAATCTGCTGATTATACAATAGATAATAATCAGGCAATGAATTCCACATATTCACCAACCTTCAGCTAAATAAATTCCTCCTCATCTCCATTCTAAATGGATGACCCACTATTCTGAGGCTGTGCCCTCTGGTCCTAGAAAATCCCACTATAGGCAATATTCTCTCCACATCCATTCTATCTCTTTTCAATGTATAGATTTCAATGCATGTGAGTACAGACCGAGAGCCATCAAATGCTCCTCAGATGATAACATTTTCATTCCCAGAACCCTTTGCATGAACCTCCACTGAACCCACTCTAATGTCAGCACAATATTAGAGACAATTAAGTACACGTTTTAAATTCAAATACCTTCTCTATACTTTTCTTTCATTCCACGCTCATTCTATTGTCCTTTCTAAATTATTGTCTGCAGACTTATATTGTATATGGTGCCTATTGTACTATTAACTCATAGCACTCTCAGAACATTCTGGAGAGCTGGTGGAGAAGAAAACTATTACCAATATACATTCTTAATAGATGTGCATAAACAAAGCAGTAAAAAAATGGGAATAAAAGATGTATGTTTTTCCATCAAAACATCAAGGGCATTTTGTTTGAGATACTGCAATGTGCAAAAGAAGACAAATCACGTTGATAATTTGTAAAGTAAGTAAATAAACAACGCTAACAAGAGAAACCTTAGGTTTCACTAGATATTTGACCTGAACAACGACATGGAGAGTTCTGCTTTCATTTTCAGATGTAGTCCTAGTAGAAATGGAGGTGAAAGAAAAGAGAGAAAATCCACACATTCACACACAAGCAAAATCCATTTAGTCAAGACCCAGTATCAGCATTTAACTTGGGTCTCTGGTGCTGTAGGCAATGGCTAGCTGTACCACCAAGGCATCCTGTCTGAACCGTCAAACATTTTACATATATTGTTAGGGTTTAGTTCATTCCTGAAATCCAAAGATACCCTCATTCTGTTTGCCACTGGACACTATTGTTGTATATCAAAGCTTTCCCCCACTCTGCCTCCTATTCAGTTCACAGACCTGCAATATAAATTGTTCCATATGTCATGAGGATGGATCGTCATCACCGGTATGAAAAAAATTACAGTTCTCCCAGTCGGAGTAATTTGGCACCAATACATCACAGACCATAGTTCACTATTATAGCAGCACTTGTGTAACTGAGTCCAAAGCTAATCCATGAATAATTTACCTTAGAAAACTAGTGCTGCCAAATATCACATTCTTCCTTTTGTAAGATTGAATATAGAACTTCTGATTGATAATCTTCTCTTATTGAATTAAGTGATTTTCAGATAGAGAGGACGTAACCAGTAGATAGTGATCAAGGATGATGTTAACACTTGTGGAAAGCTTTTTCACTGAACTCCAAAACACTGGCAGCGCAATGGCACAGCTAATACAACTGCTGTCCCACAGCTTGCAGTGAACTGGGTGCTTGGCGTCTGTTACCGTGTGCGTTTCCCCGGGTGCTGCAGTTGCCTCCGACAGTGCTAAAAAAATTTGCGGTTGCTAGGTTAACTGGCCATTGTAAAATGCACTTGGTACATAGATGAGTGGTAGAAACTTGGAGGAATAAAATGGATAGGGTAATATTTAATGTAAAAATTAGTGCTTGGTCATTAGCTTGGTGAGCCAAAGGGTCTGTTTCCATTCTCATTCATTTCCTGGACATCTGTGATCATGCCATCTTCCCACTGCCTTAACAGGGATAGAGTTCCCCTTGTCCTCACTTATCATCCCTTGAGCCTCCACATCCAGCACATCATTTTCCGCAACTTTTGCCATATTCAATGGGATCATTCCACCAGACATATCTTTACCCCCCCTCCACCCACTCTCCACTTTCTGCAGGGATTACTCCCACCTGATTCCATAAGACCATAAGATATGGGAGCAGTATTAGGTTATTTGGTCTATTGAGTCTGTTACACCATTTTATTCTGACTGATCCATTTCCCTTTCAGCCCCAATCTCCTGCCTTCTCCCTGTAATTCTTCATACCCTGAGTAATCAAGAATATATCAACCTCTGCCTTAAATATACCCAATGACTTGGCCTCCACAGCAAAGAATTCCACAGATTCACCATTCTCTGGCTAAATAAATTTTTCCTCATCTCTGTTCCAAATGGATATCCCTATATTCTGAGGCTGTGGCCTCTGGTTCTAGATTCTCCCACCATCCACTCTATGGAGGCCTTTCAACATTTGATAGACTTCAATGAGGCTCTCCCATCATTCTTCTGAATTCCATGAGTACAGGCCCGAAGCCATCAATCAGTCCTAACGTGGTAATCTTCTCATTCCTGCAACCATTCTTGTGAAACCCCTATGAACCCTCTCCAGCACATCCTTTCGTAAATAAGGGGCACATAACAGCTTACAGATGCCTTACCGATGTCTTATAAAAATCTCAAAATTACATCTTTGCTTTTATGTTGTAGTCCTCTTGAAATGAATGCTAATATTGCATTTGCCATCCTCACCACAGATTCAACCTGCAAATTAACCTTAAGGAAGCCTGCCAAGGACTCACAAGTCCCATTGCACCTCTGATTTTTGAATGTTCTCTCCCATTTAGAAAATAGCCTATATTTTTCTTTCTTTTGTCAAAATGCATGACCATACACTTCCTGACACTGAATTCCATCTGACACTTCTTTGTCCACTCTCCTAATATGTGTAAGTCCTCTGCAGCCTCCCTGTTTCTTCAACACTACCTGCCCCTTCACCTATCTTCGTATCATCCACAAACTTGGCCTCTAAGCCGTCAATTCCATCATCCAAATTATTGACACACAACATCAAAAGCAGTTCTAATATAAACCCCTGTACAACACCACTAGTCACAGGCAGACAACCAGAAAAGGCTCCCCTTACTCCCACTCCTTGCCTCCTGCCAATCAGCCAATATACTATACATGCTAGTATCTTTCCTATAATACCATGGGCTCTTAGTTTGTTAAACAGACTCATGAACGGCGCCTTGTCAAAGGCCCTCTGAAAATCAAAGCACACAACATCCACTGACATTCTTTTGTTTATATGGCCTGTTATTTCCTTAAAGAATTTCAACATGTTTATCATGCAAGATTTTCCCTCAAGGAATCCATGCTTACGTTGGCCTATCTTAGCACGTGCCTTCTAGAACCCCAAAACCTCATTTTTAATAATGGACTCCAACATTTTCCCAACCACTGAGGTCAGGCTAATTGACCTATAATTTCCTTTCTTCTGCTATCCTCCCTCCTTGAAGAGTGGAATGACATTTGCAATTTTCCAGTCCTCTAAAACCATGACAGACTCTAGTGATTCTTGAAAGATCATTACTAATGCCTCCACAATCTACCTGACCACCTTTATGCGAAACCTGGGGTGTAGTCCATCTGGTCCAGATGACTTATCCAGCTTCAAACCTTTCAGCTTCCCAAACACCTTCACCTTATTAATAGCAACTGCACTCACTTCTGCCCCCTGGCACTCTGGAATTTCCAGTGTACTGCTAGTGTTTTCCAAAGTGAAGATAGATGCAAAATGCTTATTTAGTTCATCTACCATTACCACCTCTCCAGCATCATTTCCAAGCAGTCCAATATCTACTCTCACCTCTCTTTTACCATTTACATATCTGGAAAAAAATGTTTGGCTAGCTTATTGCATCTCTTCCCTTCTTATGGCTTTTTAGTTACCCTCTGTTGGTTTTTAAAATCTTCCCAATTCTCTAACTTCCCACTAATTTTTGTTCTTTTATATGTACTCCCTTTTAATTTTATGTTGTTTTCACTTCCTTTATCAGCCACGGCTGTATCATCTTGCCTTAAGGGTAATTCTTCTACTTTGGGATGTATCTATCCCACATCTTTTGAATTGCTTCCAGAAACTCCAGCCATCACTGTTCTGCTATCATCCCTGCTAGCATCCCCTTCCAGTGAACTTTGGCCAGCTACTCTTTCAAGCCTCTATAATTCCCTTTACTCTGCTGTAATACTGATGTATTTGACTTTAGCACCTCCCAGTCAAATTGCAGGGTGAAGTCTATTATATTATGATCACTGTCTCCTAAGTGTTCCTTTCCCTTAAGCCTCAAAATCAAATCTGGTTCATTACACAGTACACAATCCAGAATAGCCTTTCCTCAGTGGCTCAACCACAAGCTGCTCTAAAAAGTCATCTTGTATGCATTCTACAAATTCCAGCACCAACCTGATTTTCCCAACCTATTGCATATTGAAATCCCCCATCACTATCATAACATTGCCCTACTGACATGCCTCTTCTATCTCCCATTGTAATTTGTTGCCCACATCCTGGCTATTGTTTAGAGGTCTGTATATAACTCCAATCAGGGTCTTTTCACTCTCACTGTTTCTTAACTCTACCCACAAGGACTCTACATCTTCCAATCCTATGTCACTGCTTTCTAAGGATTTGATTTTAATTTGTACCAACAGAGCCACTCCACCTGCTCTGTCTACATGTCTGACCTTTCAAAACAATGTGTATCCTTCAACATGAAACTGCAGCTATGATCTTCTTTCAGCCACAACTGAGTAATCCCCAATGTCATTCCTAACAACCTCTAAATGCTTTACAAGATCATCTACCTTACTCCATATTCCGCATATGTTCAAATATAACTTTAATCTTTGGTATCAATCCCTGGACTAGCCAATGATGGGACCCCGAACTCCAGGCCTCAGACTCTGGTCTTGCTGACTCGCTGGCCTGCTTGCATCCTGCTCACAGAGATATCCAGTCCCAGGACCCACTGACCTGGGACAGCCTGACATCCATGGATGTCCTTTGTCACATGTCCCTGCCATTGGCCTTTGAGCATGGAGGGGAGGCCTAAACTCTGGATGTCCTTTGACCCATGTCCAGAACACTGGCCTTCAATATTTGATATCTCTAATGTGTCCACTCCAGGCATCAGTAATTTTAGCAGAGCACCTCCTCAGACAGGCCTCTTGTTATCACATTTCACATTCTAGTAATTGTTGCTTCAACATAATTGTTTTCATTACTGTGAATTTGTCTTTGTTGTCCAAATCTAAGTTGGTGATAAATCGTCATACAGGAGGGAGGTTGAAATTCTGCTTGAATGATGCCACGAAAACAACCTCCCACTCAACATCAACAAAACAAAAAAGCTGGTTACAGACTACAGGGGGAATAAACCAGAGGTCCATGACCAGTTGTCTTTGGTGGATTGGAGGTGGAGAAGGTCGGTTGCAGTAGTGCCTCTACTTTCTTAGAAGTTTGCGCAGATTTGGCATGTCATCTAAAACTTCTGTAGATGCACCATGGAGATTCTCCTGATGAGTTGTATCACTATCTGGTATATGAAAAATGAATGAAAAGATCTAAATAAATGTGGTGGATACAGCCCAGAGTACTGAAATGTTACGTTTATCCAGTTATGTTATATGGCTCAGAATGTTGGACAATATCTAGTAACATGAGGAAACGAATTGAAGCAGCAGAGATGTGGTTTTTGAGGAGGATACAATGAATATCATGGACGAGATGAATATCTAACAAGGATGTCATGAACAGAGCAAACATAAGAAGAGAAATAATGTATGAGATCATGAAAAGGCAATGAAACTTCATTGGACATGTGATTAGGAAAGAGGAGTTAGAATGCGCGGTAATTATGGGAAAGATTGAAGGGAAGAAAGCAAGGGGAAGACAAATGATGATGGAGACAGCAGCCAGAGAACTGGAAATGAATACCGATGGATTGATCCACCTGACCCGAAACAGGAGTGTGTGGGCCATGGCAGTCAAAGCTCAAACTGGGCACGGCACTCGATGATGATGGTGGTGGATACTGCCCAGTTCATCACAAGAAAAGCCCTCTCAGTTTTGATTTGCAACTCCAAAACATAATACTAATTGAAAGAAAACACAGAGCTGGAAATAACATGTGTATTCTGGTTTCAAATTTTACTTTAGTGCGCCACACACTTATGACGCGGTGACATAATGCCATATGCCATTCACATACTTCTACATATAGCCTTTAATGGATTATTTAAACAACCAAAGAATGGTTAATCAAACAATGTAGTCATAATATTACTCAAATATTACTGAAATATTAGATACACAATACTCCTCCCTGCTTAGCTATAAACTCCAACTGAGAATGCATTTCAACTTATATACATATGCACATATAGTCCTATTCAGGCCTAAAGATTTAATCACTTTTATTTATTACTTTTATTGATTTATTACTTTTATGGGATAACGTCTTTCCTAACTGCTTTTCAGGTAAGCAATCACAGGTTCAAGGGTATGTGAAACAATTTCATATTCTGGGGCCTCCTCCATGGTGGCTGTAGGAACTCTGGGACTACAGGAAGTGGTTCTGACAGCTCTGAACAACTCAGTGTGTCTGTCTCCAGACGATATCAGATGCAATCTCCACTACGAGAATGGTCCAGTTAAAGTCTGTCACGAGCCTTGTGGCCCAACAGGCCGATGCTTATACCTGTTTCCGTGGTGTGAAGTGACTGAGAGTATGAGACTTCCCCGCCCACCCCCCCAGATAACCCCCAGCATTTTTGCCGGTACCCATTCTCAGCTGGGTGGACTGGAGCATTGTGTGGTTGAGTGCCTTGCTCCAGGACACACATGCTGCCTCGGCCGAGGCTCGAACCCACGGCCTTCAGATTGCTAGTCCAACACCCTAACCACTTGTCCACATGCCACACATATCAGAGTGGCCCAGTTCTGTCCTTAATCTTTCCAAATACCTACTTTTGATCACTTCTGTAGTCCCTCGCCAGGACATCTTGTCCAGGAGTGAAGCATCGAACCTCCTTATTTGAGGAGCCCTCAATTTTTCTTAGCTGTTTGTCCTGTATACACCTTCTGAGATTCTGGGTTTGAGGAGATCCATGCGTGAGTGCAAGGGACAACTCAGGAGCAGCATAGCTGGTGAATTGTTGGTTGTGGACTGTGTTGCATTGTGATCTGCAAGGAGGAAATTGGCAAGCTTCTGATTCAGTGTCAGCGTAGTGTATTCTGCTGACATTGCTCGCAGTACTCTGGACAAACCTTTCCACCAAGCTCTTTGTAGCTAGGTGAAACAGTACAGATGTAATATGTCTTATTCCATTCATTTTCAGGAATGACTGAAACTGTTCAGGAATGATCGCAACAGACTGTGGTCCACTGTCACTGACTAAGTGTTCTGGGACACCAGTCCTTGAGAGAAGGCTTCTCAACCCATCAACAGTGTGCCAGGCTGTAGTGGAGGCTATTGTGAACACTTTTGGCCATGTTGTAGCTGCATCCACTACTAGCAAGAAATATGTGCCTGTATCGGCAAAATCCACATGAATCCTCTGCCAGGGATGGAGAAGTGCTGCTCTTGGCATCTTCTGGACATGTTGGCATGGTGAACAGAACATGGCAAGCTCTTCGATCTGTTGATCTACGCAGGCCATCAGGCAATGATTTGAGCCAATGCTTTCATTTTGACCAAGCCTAGATGACAGGCATGCAGCTCCTCCAGCACTTTAGCTCTCAGCTTGGAATGTGCAACAACTGTCAATCCCCACATAAGACAACCTCTGTCAAGGGCAAGTTCATCCCGGCACTGGTAAAAATGGAGCAACTGGGATTTCAGCTGCACATTCAAGCCATTTTGGGCTGCCATTTAGACCAGAGACAGAGTGGGATCTTTTCTGGTTTCCCTTGGATCATCTCTGCCATAATAGGGAGACTTTCAATTTGCATTAGGGAGAATACATCAAGAGGAATGCCCTCTTTTGTAATTTTTTCAGGTATTTCCGTTTCCAAGGGTAAATGGGACAATCCATCAGCATTTCCATGATTAGTTGTCTTCTTGAATTCAATCTTCTACTTATGTCCTCCCAAGGAAGCAAGCCCCTCTCTGCATTTGTTCTGCTGCTGATAGTGGAACACCCTTCTGTGGATTGAAAATGGACAATATTGAATGATGATCAGTAATGAGGGTAAACTCTGTCCCATACAAGTACTGATTGAAACATTTCTTACATCAAACCAGGCACAAATCCTCTCTGTCAATTTGTGTGTAATTTTTCTCTGCAGTAGTAAGGGAACGAGATGCAATAGCTATGGAATACTTCCACACTCAGAACACGTGACATGACATCTATTCCATAAGCGAGGCATCTCAGGCAAGCTTCACTGGACGATATGGATCATAATGTGAGAGTACAGTGTCTGATGTCACCATTTCCTTTACCTCTTGGAAAGCCACCTCACACTTTTTTGTCTATTGCCATCTCTTCCCTGTAGTAATGAGTTCAAGGGGTGAAGCACAGTAGCCAGGTTTGGCAGGAAGCTGTTATAGCAATTGACAAATCCTAAAAAGGATTGCAACTGTAACACATCCTTTGGCCTTGGGGTATACACTACTATTTAACTTTTCTCAACACACTTGTGTAATGCTTGTGTGTCAATGGTGTGACCACAGTGAGTAATGTTTGTTTTAAAGAATTCACATTTGTCGGGTTGTGCTCCAAACCCATAATCTCCTAATCTTTTCAACACAGTTTTGAGATTTTGGAGATGTTCCTTGTCATCCTTACTAGTAACAATTGTGCCATCCAGGTAGAACTGAGTGCCTGGGCAGCCTTGCAGCACCTGGTTTATAGCTTTCTGCCAGAGTGCAGATGTAGATGCTATTCCAAAAATAAGCCTATTATAGTGATAAAGCTATTTGTGAGTACTTATTGTGAGAAATACAAAAAACTTTTCTCTGCAGCATCTTCTTCCACCTTCATTTGTAGGTAGGCTTCAGCTAAGTCTATTTTGCTGAAGTGATTCCTCCAGAAAGGTTTGAGAAGGTGTCCTCGTACTGGGTTGATGGTAACCTTAAAATTACCACAGATGCTGACAGACCCATTCTTCTTAGCTACTGGGACCACTGGCATGGCCCATGGGCTCCACTCAACATCGGAAAGAATGCCTTCAGCTCCATGTGATCTAGCTCACCAGCTGCTTTATTACAGATTGTATAAGGAACCAGGTGGGCTTTGTAAAACTTGGGTGTGGCATTTTCATTTAACACTGTTTTACCTTCAATAAGTTCAAGTTTACCAATGATATCCTTGAACACTACTGTGGTATTATCTAGTACCTTTCTTAATTCACTTTCAGTTGACTCCTTTGCAGGGCATGTGGTATGCAAATAGTGGATGGATCTTAAATCAAGTTGTAGTTGTCTCAGCCAATCACAGCCCCATAATGCTGGTCCTTTAGTATTTACCACATAAACACCCAATTTGGCTTGTTGGAATTGTATTTCACTGTTACAACTGTCGTTCCCACAACAGTTAGTTTTTCTCCAGTACACAGCAAGTTCTTAGTTGGATATCGGCAGGTTTTAGTTCAGTATCTTTGAAATGCCATTCAAATTCATTATGTTGAATAACTGAAGCAGCTGAGCCAGTGTCCAATTGTATTTTAATTAATTTGCTGTTCACTTCTGGGGCAAGCCATTTTGCTCATCTGTTGTTAGCTTTCACATTTTAAATCTCAAGGCTATTCAGTCCTGTGTCATTCTCATCAGATTTTTTCATCAACAGCATGAAGATTAGTTCTATTTTTGCAACTGCAACTTGACTTTTTGTCTTTTTCTCTTCCCTGTGCAATCCATTTATTTTTGTCTGCCTGACATGTTTTTTGTATGTGTCCTACTTTATTGCATTTTCTGCAAGCTCACCATTAAACCTACAATGGTCTGATATACTGTATGTGAGGCCCGACAGTAACACATTTTGTTTGGCCAGGCCGGTTTCTGTTTGGATATACAACATTTGTAGTTTTGTTCAAGCTCTCTTTCATTCCTGACTGCAACTCAATTGTGTCTTTCTCTGCTGTTTCCGTTGATACAATGACTTCAACTGCTCTTTTAAAGGTGAGTTGTGCTTCAGTTAGGAGCCATTTTTGAATGCTTTCTTGTAAGATTCCACAAACTAAATGATCTCTCAGTGAACACTCATCAAAGTTGCTGGTGAACGCAGCAGGCCAGGCAGCATCTGTAGGAAGAGGTGCAGTCGACGTTTCAGGCCGAGACCCTTCGTCAGGACTAACTGAAGGAAGAGTGAGTAAGGGATTTGAAAGTTGGAGGGGGAGGGGTAGATCCAAAATGATAGGAGAAGACAGGAGGGGGAGGGATAGAGCCAAGAGCTGGACAGGTGATTGGCAAAAGGGATACGAGAGGATCATGGGACAGGAGGTCCGGGAAGAAAGACAGGGGTGGGGGGGAACCCAGAGGATGGGCAAGAGGTATATTCAGAGGGACAGAGGGAGAAAAAGGAGAGTGAGAGAAAGAATGTGTGCATAAAAATAAGTAACAGATGGGGTACGAGGGGGAGGTGGGGCCTTAGTGGAAGTTAGAGAAGTCGATGTTCATGCCATCAGGTTGGAGGCTACCCAGACGGAATATAAGGTGTTGTTCCTCCAACCTGAGTGTGGCTTCATCTTTACAGTAGAGGAGGCCGTGGATAGACATGTCAGAATGGGAATGGGATGTGGCATTAAAATGTGTGGCCACTGGGAGATCCTGCTTTCTCTGGCGGATAGAGCGTAGATGTTCAGCAAAGCGGTCTCCCAGTCTGCGTCGGGTCTCGCCAATATATAAAAGGCCACATCCGGAGCACCGGACGCAGTATATCACCCCAGTCGACTCACAGGTGAAGTGTTGTTCACCTTTGAGTTGACTGGGGTGATATACTGCGTCCGGTGCTCCCGATGTGGCCTTTTATATATTGGCGAGACCCGACGCAGACTGGGAGACCGCTTTGCTGAACATCTACGCTCTATCCGCCAGAGAAAGCAGGATCTCCCAGTGGCCACACATTTTAATTCCACATCCCATTCTGACATGTTTATCCACGGCCTCCTCTACTGTAAAGATGAAGCCACACTCAGGTTGGAGGAACAACACCTTATATTCCATCTGGGTAGCCTCCAACCTGATGGCATGAACATTGACTTCTCTAACTTCCGCTAAGGCCCCACCTCCCCCTCGTACCCCATCTGTTACTTATTTTTATGCACACATTCTTTCTCTCACTCTCCTTTTTCTCCCTCTGTCCCTCCGAATATACCTCTTGCCCATCCTCTAGGTCCCCCCCACCTCCTTGTCTTTCTTCCCGGACCTCCTGTCCCATGATCCTCTCGTATCCCTTTTGCCAATCACCTGTCCAGCTCTTGGCTCTATCCCTCCCCCTCCTGTCTTCTCCTATCATTTTGGATCTCCCCCTCCCCCTCCAACTTTCAAATCCCTTACTCACTCTTCCTTCAGTTAGTCCTGACAAAGGGTCTCGGCCTGAAACGTCGACTGCAGCTCTTCCTACAGATGCTGCCTGGCCTGCTGCGTTCACCAGCAACTTTGATGTGTGTTGCTTGAATTTCCAGCATCTGCAGAATTCCTGTTGATCTCTCAGTGCATCATTAAGCCCATCATTGAACTGACAATGCTCAGGCAAAGTCTTCAATTCAGCCACGTACAGTGAAATGGACTCCCCTTCATTTTGATTCTGGTTATGACGCCTAAAGTGTTGTGCAATCAACAATGGTTTTGGTTCTAAATGTTCCAGCGTTACTTTCATGATATCAGAAAAGCTCATTTCGGCTGGTTTGGTTGAAGCAGTTAAACTTCCAAGCAAACTACATGCTCTTCCACCTATTACACTCAGCAAAATTGGCATTTGCTTTGCAGTGACTATTTCATTTGCTACAAAGTACGGCTGAATTCATTCAGTATACCTTAACCAGTTATTTCTTGTGCAATCAAATATGTCTATCTTTCTGACATAGCCAGGCATTTCTGCTTATTTATTTATTTATTATCACCTGGTATGCACTGTTTATGAACCCGTGATTTTCATCTGTTTTCTGACTTTTTTAACTTGATCGTCTCTTCCCTTCCAAGAATACATTCTGCTATTTTTAAAAAGATCAAATGTCTCACTGTGCTTAAACAGGTAGGTAGTTGTCTCGGGTTCATTTAAAACTTTCTCATTACCACTGTCATGTTTTCTAATTCCAGAACCTAAAACTATTTGAAAGAATAACATGGACCGAGGAATAACGTGCAGTTTCATTTTTTAACTTTAGTGAGGCATGCACTTATGATGTGGTGGTGTAATGATATATGCTACTCATGTACCTTTACATACAACCTGTAATGAATTATTTAAACAAAGACCGCATAATCAAACAACATATTTATAACATTACTGAAATACCCAAGAATGGAAAAGCATACAAAAAGTGGTTTACCACAAGAAAAACCCTTTCCACCACTGAGCTCATCTGTAAGGAGTGCAGCCACAAAAAAGTAGGCTTCATCATCAAGGACCCCCACCATCCAAGCCATGCTCTCTTCTTCCTGCCAGTATCAGGGAGGTTCCTCATCACCAGGTTCAGGAACAGTTATTACCCTTCAACCATCAGGCTCCTGAACCAGCATAGATAACTTCATTCACCTCAACACCTAACTTATTCCACAACTTACAGCCTCACTTTCAAGGACTCCGCATCTCATGTTAGCATTATTTATTTACTTATTCATTGATTATTAGAATTATTTTTGTCCTTTCAGTTTATCTTCCTTTGCACATTGATTGTTTGTCAGTCTCTATGTGTGTAGCTTTTCATTTATTGTATTTCTTTGTTCTACTGTGAATAACTGCAAGAAAACAAGCCTCAGAGTAGTATATGGTGACATGTAGGTACTTTGATAATAAATTTACTTAGACTTTGACTTATTCTGGACCATTTGTGTACACTTAACATGGGGATTTATAACTCTTCTAACAGCAGTAACTTGTCATCTAATTATATTTGATACATTACCAGATACCATGCACTCAGTTGTATGATATCCACTTTGAATAAAGGTTCTTCCGTCTTATATCCTCTGCTTTTACAGTGCCTTCATCCTGATACATTGCTAACATACCATGGACAGTTCACATGTGGAATATGTGGAACCCACAGAGGAATAACTGTATGCCTATTTATGTCCACTATGCCCTCAGTCTACTCCTCTTCTCTATTTTTCCACTCCCTATTCTGGCTTCCCTTTCACTTCTTCTTTCTCCTCACACACCCATCACCTCTGTTGCCATTCCTCCTTTCCTTTCTCCCATGGTGCACTGTCCTCTATTACTAGATTCCTTCTTCTTCAGCCTTTTCCCAATATCCTCACTTCATTCCCCCCTCCCCTACCTTCCCTCTCTCCTGGATTCTCCTATCACTTGCCAGCTTGTACTCTGTCACCTCTACACTCACCCCCCCAGCCCGGAATGTTGACTGTTTACTCCCTTCCATAAATGCTGCCTGATTTGCTGACTTCATCTAGCATTTTGTGTTGGTGAAGAGAATGAATGTTTTGGGTGGATGGGGTACCAAGAATCAGGCTCCTTTATCTTTGTTCAGCGTCTGCAGAGCTGCCCTCTAATTTGGACTCAGCTAAAGTCTGGTTTAGCCGAATATCTGATTAATGGTGTATCCCCAGAATACTGAGAGTGGAATACCACTCAATGTCATTACACTCTTTTTTGCTACCGTCTGGCACAAACATTACTTACCTTTTATCTGTCCATACCTGAATTTTTATCCAGTTCTTGCTGCTTACAGTTGTTGAAGTTTTGTAACCAAAATTGTGTAGTCATTACAATCTTTACAACTTGTTATCAAAGGAAGATCATTAATGAAGAAGCCAGAGACAGCAGGACCTAGGACACTGTTCTAAGTATCTCCTGTAATGATAGAAACTTAGAAAACCTACAGCACAATACAGGCCCTTTGGCCCACAATGCTGTGCTGAACATGTACTTACTTTAGAAATTACCTAGGCTTACCCATAGCCCTCTACTTTTCTAAGCTCCATGTACCTATCCAGGAGTCTCTTAGAAGACCCTATCGTATCTGCCTCCACCATCATTGCCGGCAGTCCATTCCATACACTCACCACTCTCTGCATAAAAAACTTAACGCTGACATCTTCTCTGTACCTACTTCCAAGCACCTTAAAACTGTGCCCTCTTGTGTTAACCATTTCAGCCCTGGGAAAAAGCCTCTGACTATCCACACGATCAACGACTCTCATCATCTTATACACCTCTATCAGGTCACCTCTCATCCTCCGTCACTCCAAGGAGAAAAGGCCGAGTTCACTCAACCTATTCTCATAAGGCATGTTCCCCAATCCAGGCATCATCCTTGTAAATCTCCTCTGCACCCTTTCTATAGTTTCCACATCCTTCATGCAGTGAGGTGACAAAACTGGGCACAGTATTCCTCGTGGGGTCTGACCAGGGTGCTATATAGCTGTAACATTACCTCTCGGCTCTTAAACTGAATCCCATGGTTGATGAAGACCAATGCACCTTATGCCGCCTTAAACCACGGAGTCAACCTGCTCAGCAGCTTTGAGTGTCCTATGGACTCAGACCCCAAGATTCCTCTGATCCTCCACACTGCCAACAGTCTTACCATTAATAATATATTCTGCCATCATATTTGACCTACCAAAATAAACCACTTCACACTTATATGGGTTGAACTCCATCTACCACTTCTCAGCCCAGTTTTGTATCCTATCGATGTCCCACTGTAACCTCTGACAACCCTCCACACTATCCACAACACCCCCAAACTTTGTGTCACCAGCAAATTTACTAACTCATCCCTCCACTTCCTCATCCAGGTCATTTATAAAAATCACGAAGAGAAGGGGTCCCAGAACAGATCCTTGAGGCACACCACTGGTCACCGACCTCCATGCAGAATATGACCCGTCTTCAACCACTCTTTGCCTTCTGTGGGCAAGCCAATTCTGGATCCACAAAGCAAGGTTCTCTTGGATCCCATGCCTCTGTACTTTCTCAATAAGCCTTGCATAGGGTACCTTATCAAATGCCTTGCTGAAATCCATATACACTACATCTACTGCTCTACCTTCATCAATGTGTTTAGTCACATCCTCAAAAAATTCAATCAGGCTTGTGAGGCACGACCTGCCTTTGACAAAGCCATGCTGACTTCCTAATCATATTATGCCTCTCCAAATGTTCATAAATCCTGCCTCTCAGGATCTTTTCCATCAACTTACCAACCACTGAAGTAAGACTCACTGGTCTATAACTTCCTGGGCTATCTCTACTCCCTTTCTTGAATAAGGGAACAACAACTGCAATCCTCCAATCCTCCGGAACCTCTCCCTTCCCCGTTGATGATGCAAAGATCATTGCCAGAGGCTCAGCAATCTCCTCCCTCGCCTCCCACAGTAGCTTGGCGCACCTCTCATCTGGTCCCAGAGACTTATCCAACTTGATGCATTCCAAAAGCTCCAGCACATCCTCTTGCTTAATGCCTATATGCTCAAGCTTTTCAACTCACTGTAAGTCATCCCTACAATCACCAAGATCCTTTTCCGTAGTGAATACTGAAGCTAGTATTCATTAAGTACCTCTGCTATCTCCTCTGGTTCCATACACATTTTTCCACTGACATATCTGATTGGTCCTATTCTCTCACACCTTATCCTCTTGCTCTTCACATACTTGTAGAATGCCTTGGGTTCTTCTTTAATCCTGCTCGCCAAAGGCCTTCTCATGGCCCCTTCTGGCTCTCCTAATTTCATTCTTAAGCTCCTTCCTGCTAGCCTTATAATCTTCTAGATCTCTATCATTATCTAGTCTTTTGAACCTTTCATAAGCTTTTCTTTTCTTCTTGACTTGATTTTCAACAGCCTTTGTACATCACGGTTCCTGTACCCTACCATCCTTTCCCTGTCTCATTGAAGCATACCTATGCAGAACACCACACAAATATTCCCTGAACATTTGCCACATTTCTGCCACACGTTTCCGTGAGAACATCTGACCCAATTTATACTTCCAAGTTCCTGCCTGATAGCTTCATATTTCCCTTTACCCCAATTAAACGCTTTTCTAACTTGTCTGTTCCTATCCCCATCCAATGCTATGGTAAAGGAGATAGAATTGTGATCATTATCTTCAAAATGCTCGCCCACTGTGAGACCTGGCACCTAACCAGGTTCATTTCCCAATACGAGATCAAGTACAGCTTCTCCTCTTGTTGGCCTGTCTACATATTGTGTCGGAAAGCCTTCCTGAACACACCTTACAAACTCCACCCCATCTAAACCCCTTGCTCCAGGAAGATGCCAATCAATATTTGGGAAATTAATATCTGCCACCACGACAACCCTGTTATTTTTACACCTTTCCAGAATCTGTATCCCTATCTGCTCCTCGATGTCCCTGTTACTATTGGGTGGTCTATAAAAAAACACCCAGTAGAGTTATTGACCCCTTCCTGTTTCTAATATCCACCCACAAAGACTCAGTAGACAATCCCTCCATGACTTCCTCCTTTTCTGAAGCCATGACATTATCTCTGATCAGCAGTGCCATGCCCCCACCTCTTTTGCCTCCCTCCCTGTCCTTCCTGAAACATCTAAAACCTGGCACTCGAAGTAACCATTCCTGCCCCTGAGCCATCCAAGTCTCTGTAATGGCTACAACATCATAGCTCCAAGTACTGATCCATGCTCTCAGCTCATCCGCTTTGTTCATAATACTCCTTGCATTAAAATAGACACATCTCAAACCATCGGTTTGAGCGTATCCCTTCTCTATCAGCTGCCTATCCTCCCTCTCGCACTGTCTACTTGCTTTCTCTATTTGTGAGCCAACCCCCCCTTTCTCTGTCTCTTCAGTTCGGATCCCACTCCCCAGCAATTCTAATTTAAACTCTCCCCGATAGCCTTTGCAAACCTCCCTACCAGGATATTGGTCCCTCCCAGATTCAAGTGCAACCCATCCTTTTTGTACAGGTCACAGTTGTCCCAAAAGAGGTCCCAATGATCCAGAAATCTGAATCCCTGCGTCCTGCTCTAATCCTTCAGCCACACATTTATCCTCCACCTCACTCTATTCCTATGCTCATTGTTGTGTGGCACAGGCAGCAATCCCAAGATTACTACCTTTGAGGTCCTGCTTCTCAACTTCCTTCCTAACTCCCTGTAGTCTGTTTTCAGGACCTCCTTCCTTTTCCTACCTTTGTCGTTGATACCAATATCTACCATGACCTCTAGCTGTTCAACTTTCCACTTCAGGATATCGTGGATGCGATCAGAGACATCCTGGACCTGGCACCTGGGAGGTAATCTATCATCCATGTTTCTTTCCTGCGTCCACAGAATCACCTGTCTGACCCCCTAACTATAGGGTACTGCTGCCTTCTTCCTTTCCCTACCCTTCTGAGTCATAGGGCCAGACTCCCTGCCAGAGGCACGACCACTCTTGCTGCCCCCAGGCAGTGTCTCTCTTTTATGCCTGAATTTTTCCCTGCTATCTAACTCACGACTGGTGCTCCGGTTATAGCCGCTGTTAGGCCATGTACAATGGTCAAACGTTCTCAAAGCTCCCTTTTTTAAATAACCACCGCAGACCTGCAAGAAATCGCTCTTGGTAAAACTCCATTGACACCACTGATAGGCCATGCTCATGTCCCAGATTTTTGATGATTGATTATAACATAATTTTCCTTTTTTCTACTTGACTAATTTTACTCTGTTTCAAATTCAGGAAGCCTAAAACAATTCACTGCCCACTGTCATCACATCAGTCATACTTGTATTCTTCCAACAAGATCCCTGTTTTGCTGCCCCCTCAAAGCAGCGATATAATGAACCCCGTAACACCTCATTCGTGTTGCTGTCGCTTCCGTAAGCAAGAAATTTATTTATAAACAGGACATTTGTTCCCGGAGGCAGTGGCACCAAGTGGAAGTCATGTATCAACAATGTATCACAGGCTATAGTCGACACTGTTGGATTTTGGTCAGATAAGCATTTAATTGTTGATAACAAGGCGGTGCTGCACAGCCTTTGTGGTAACGTTTCTCTTGGTACGAGCTCCAACGTTTTGCCCAAGCGAACTGTCTGTTAGAAATGCCGTGTCTGAATCAAAAGGTGTTACGTATTGAACTGAAGTAACGGTGGTTATATATTAATCATTCTGGGTTAAATGACATTTTTCCCTTAGTCTGCAAAGAGGTGTGACAGAGCCTCTGCTGCTCAATGTGGGGCTGACCCGCTGCAGTGGCGCATTATGGGGCTGTTCACCCTGTGTCATGGCGGCGCCGGCGGGGAGGCAGTGCGCGCTTCTTCGGGCGGTCGGTGAGGTGGGCGAGAGTGTGCGCGCCGTGTTCAGTTCGCTCGTCCGATTTCACGAGCAGGTCTGTGGCCGGCACCTTGTTTTCTCCGTCTCTGAATTGAGAAGCCGGCTGAAGTTTCGGTTATGTGGGCCAGGGACGAGCCTGCGTGTGGGGTAACGGCGCTTCCCAGGCACTCACTGTCCGTTGGGATAGCAAGAAATGTCGCGGTTTGAAAATGGGCCTGAAAACGATCCTCTGAATTAGGTAGAACGGGAATTAAATTCCCGAGTCCGAGGTTTTCGAGATTTGTGCATTCAGCCATCTGTAGAGAAAGTCTGCTGGCTGTGGAGAAATGATTTCAGGCGTATTTACCGTAGCCCTGCTGTTAAGTGTTCATTGATGTTTTTTTTTAAAAATAGTCTTAAACTTCTTGATTACTAACGGAGTGTACAAAATCTGGAGCAAATTAAAACAATATTTCTGGTCCACCTCAGCTGGTCAGGCAGCATATGTGGCAGCAAAAGATCCATTGATGTTTCAGGTGTAGAGCTTGCATCGAGACACTCATCCTAATGCAGGGTCTCAATCCGAAATATCAAGCATCCTTCTATCCCCACAGATGCTACTTTACCTGCTGAGTACCTCTAGTAGCTTGTTTTTCTTTGTTCCTAATTTACGGTTAGTGAAGTGTCCAAAGCATACATTTGCTCTGGGTTAGATTGAACAACACGACGTGAGTGCTGGAATCTAAAATGAAAATAAGGTCTTATCTATGAAGCTATGCTCTCGTTTCCAATTTTCTCTTTCCTGCTTTTTTTAAGCATTAAAATGTTTTATAAATATAATGAGGTGTAGGTTATTTCTAGAAGTATTCTGTGTCTGGTTGCATTTCCTGGAGAAAGAAATATTTATCATTTTAAAACGATGAGTTTTCAATGCTCATTCACCAATACAAGTTTGCAGCATTTCATATACTGTAAGTAGTTTCAACAATTTTTTTAAATACAGGTAAATCCTTCTTCATGTTCCACTTGATAGACGCAAGAGATTCAGCAGATGCCACTTGACTTAGTTGAGTTCCAAGAAGGGTCTCGGCATGACCATCAACAGTTTATTCATTTCCATAGATGCTGTCTGACCTGCTGAGTTCCTGCAGCATTTTGTGTGTGTTGTTTTGTATGTGTGGTACACGTTCCACTTGTTTTTAGAAAATAATATCAAGTAATGTTGATCCAAAATTATCCACATTTAAAAATCACTTGTAATTTGATGAAATTGTTCTTGATAATGTCTCTGGTTCAGTTTTCAAGAAATACTGATTGCCAAATAATGCCATTTTATGTAGGTAAAACTGAAGGATACATTCCGGTGGATGTGCAAATTTGGCACAGCTTCTTACTAGCTGGGAGTTTCTGATGACCTGGATAGTGTTTGTTAATTTAAGACAGTATTTATTAGAAGTATAGATTAGTAACATTGAGTTAGTAGTATGTGTCAATAACTTTCAGATTAGCTGGTGAATTTTCTCCTGTTGAAACCTTGTATAGAAATTAATTGCTTCATTTGCAACATTGCAACTAGAACAAACTCCAGATACTAGACATCTGAAATAAATTCGGATGACACAGGATCAGTTCGTCACAATAAAAAAAGCGTTCTCAAGGGAGGATGAGGCAACTGGCTGACAAGGCAAGTCTAAAAGAGCATAAGAGCAAAAGCATACAATATAGCAAAAATTAATGGGAAGCTAGAGGATTGGAAAACTTTTGCCAACCAACAGAGGGCAACTAATAAAGCAATAAAGAGAGAAAAAATGAAATATGAAGGTAAGTTAGTTAATAATGTAAGAGGGTACAGAAAGATTTTATTCAGATATACAAAGAGTAAAAGAGGCAAGTGGGCATTTGACTACTGAAAAATGACACTGGAGAGGGAGAAATGGCAATGAATGAATACACATTTTGCATTAGTATTCCCTGTGGATGACACCAGCAACATGCCAGAAATTCGAGAATGTTGGGCAGATGTGATTAGTCGCTATTATAAAGATGAAGGTGCTTGGGATGCTGAAAAGTCTGAAGGTAGATAAGTCATCTGGACCATATGGTCTACACCCCAGGATTCTAAAAGAGGTAGCTGAAGACATTAGCAGTAATCTTTTAATGGTTCCAGAGGACTGAGAAATTGGCAATGTCGCTCTGCTCTTTAAGATGGAGGGGGAGGCAAAAATCAAGGAAGGTGTTCAATTCCATTATTAAGGATGAGGGGTCAATGTACATGGAGGCCCAATATAAAATAGGCCGAAGTCAGCAATGTGTCCTTAAGGGGAAATTTTGCTGACAAATCTGTTGGAATTCTTTGAGGAAATAACAGGTAGGATAAACAAGTGAAAGTCAGTAGACGTTGCTTGTGTGGATTTTCAAAAGGCCTTTGACAAGGTGATGCACATGCATAACAAGAAAATAGCCTGTGATACTATGGGAAAGATACTTGCATGGTTAGAAGATTGGCTGGCAGGAGAATAAAGGGGGTCTTTTCTGTTTGACTGCCAGTGTCCAGTGGTGTTCCGCAGGTGTTGGTGTTGGGACCACTTCTTTACATATTATATCCTCAGTGGCCACTTTATTAGGTACACTTGTAATCTCATTAATGCAAATATCTAATCAGCCAATGATATGGCTGCAACTCAGCGCATAAAAGCCTGCAGACATGGTGAAGAGGTTCATTTGTTGTTTAGACCAAACATCAGAATGGGGAAGAAATGTGACTACGTGGCTTTGACCATGGAATGATTGTTGATGTAAGATAGGGTGATTTGAGCATTTCAGAATCTTCTGAGCTGGGATTTTTACACATAACAATCTCTAGTGTTCACAGAGAATGATGCAAAGAATTAAACATAGTGTGCAGCAGTTCTGAGTGTGAAGATGCCTTGTTAGTGAAAGAGGTCAGTGGAGAATGGCCAGACTGGTTCAAGCTGATAGGTTGGCTACAGTAACTCATTTACCATGCACTACAAATTGGTGTGTAGAAGAGTATCTCTGAACTCACAATGTGTGTGACCTTAAATGAATGGGATACAGCAGCAGAGGACCTCAAATGTACACAGAGCAGCTACTTTAGTAGGAACAAAGGTTACACAAGGTTAGTAGGGAATGAAGTGGCCAGTGAGTCTATGTCAATAATCAGGATGTCAGAATTGACGGCTTTGTGACCAAGTTTGCGGATGATGCAAAGATAGGTGGAGGGGCGTGTATTGTTGAGGAAGCAGGGAATCTGCAGAAGGACTTGAGCAGATTAGGAAAATGGGCAAGGAATTGGCAGATGGAATACAGTGTAGGGAAGTGCTTAGTAGAAGGAATAAAGCATACACTGTTTAATAAATGGGAAGCAAGTTCAAAAATCAGAGGTACAAAGGGATTTGGGAGTCCTTGTGTAGGATTCCCTAAAGATTAACTTGCAGGTTGAGTTGGTAGTAAAGAAGGCAAATGCAATGTTTGCATTCATTTAGAGAGGACTAGAATATAAAAGCATGAATGTAATGCTGAATGTTTATAAGGCATTGGTCAAACCACACTTGGAATATGGTGAGCAGTTTTGGGCCCCTTATCTAAGGAAAGGAAGGCCGGCATTGGAGAGGGTCCAGAAGGGGTTCACGAGAATGATTCTGGGAATGAAGGAGTTGAAGTATATGGAATGTTTGATGGCTCTGATCCTGTACTCACTGGAGTTTAGAAGAAGGTACAGAAGCATGAAGGCACACACTCAGCGATTCAGGAACATCTTCTTCCCCTTCGCGATCTGATTTCTAAATGGACACTGAATCCATGAACACTACCTCACTACTTTTTTATTTACCGTTTTTTGCACTATTTATTTTAACTTAATCTAACAGACATGTATGTACTTCTATAAGACCTTGGAGTACTGCGTTCAGTTCTGGTCACCTCACTACAGGAAGGATGTGGATACTGTAGAGAGAGTGCAGGGGAGATTTACAAGGATGTTGCCTGGATTGGAGGGTGTACCTTATGGGAATAGGTTGAGTGAACTTGGCCTTTTCTCCTTGGAGCGACAGAGGATGAGTGGTGGCCTGATAGTGGTGTATAAGATGATGAGGGGCATTGATCGTGTGGATAGCCAGAGGTGCTTTCCCAGGGCTGAAATGGCTAACATGAGGGGGTATAGTGCTTGGAAATAGGTACTGAGGGGATGTCGGGTAAGTTTTTCACACGGGTGCGTGGAATGCACTGCTGGCGGCAGTGGTGGAAGCGAGTACAATAAGGTCTTTTAAGAGCCTCTTGGATATATGAAGCTTAGAAAAATAAAGGTTTATGCACTAGGGAAATTCTAGGCAGCTTCTAGAGTAAGTACATGGTCGGCACAACATTGTGGGCCGAAGGGCCTATAATGTGCTGTAGATTTCTATGTTCTGTGTTAATTCAGTTTTTTTTCTCCATATTTATCATGTATTTCATTGTACTGCTGCTGTAAAGTTAACATATTTCGCGACATTTGCTGGTGATATTAAATCTGATTCTGAATCTCATTAAAACTGAAATTAATACTGAAATATCCAGGTAGAGTGGGCACGGAGAGGATGCTTCCTATAGTAGTGAGTCTATGACCAGTGGGGCACAGTCTCAGAATAGAAGGACGTCCTTTTAGATCAGAGGTAAAGAGGAACTTCTTTAGTCAGAGGATGGTGAATCTGTGGAAATCATTGCTATGGACACCTGTGGAGACCAAGTCATTGAGTATATTTAAAGCACAGATTAATAGGTTCCAGGAGAAAGCAGGAGAATGGGGCGGAATGCTACCCTGACATTCTCCTGTATAATATCTTGATACAATTTTGAATTCATTGTTCCCCTAACGATTGTAAGCTGTCCAGTCCCTGAGGCAGCAAAGTAGCCCCAAACCATGATGCTTCTTCTACCACCATGCTCCACAGTTGGGGTGAGGTTCAAGAGATTACTACAGGTCTTTTACTTTTGGGTTCTTTTTCACCTCCTTCATCATTGCACATTGTGCTCTTGTCGTGATCTTTGCAGGGTGCCCTCTCCTAGAGAGAGTAGCAACAGTATTGAATATCCTCCATTTGAAGACAATTTATCTTGCTGTGGACTGATGAACACTCAGGTCTTTAGAAATGCTTTTGTAGCCTTTTCCAGCTTCATACATCTCTACAATTCTTCTACAGTCCTCTGAAAGTTGTATTGATCGAGGCGTGGTGCAGATAAACAGATCTTTCTTGAGAAGAGCAGGCCCTGTCAATAATATGACTTTGAGTGTCTTTTTTTTATAGGGCAGGACATCTCTACAACCCACACCTCCAGTCTCATCTCATTGATTGGAACAACACACACAAAATGCTGGAGGAACTCAGCAGCCTGGCAGCAACTATACAGTCAACATTTCGGGCCGAAAACCTCCAGCAGGAGACTGGTTAGTAGCAAAATGCAGTGGAGGTGAATACCACCAACTAATGAAGCCCTAATGTCTTCCATTATCATCTTGAGCATGCCAAAGGGTTTCGGCCCAAAATGTCGACGGTGCTGCCTGGCCTTCTGAGTTCCTCCAGCATTTTGTTTGTGTTGCACAGATTTCCAGCATCTGCAGATTTTCTCTTGTTTGTCATTGATTAGAACACCTGACTCCAAATAACTTTAGCAGAAGGCATTACACCAGAGGTTCACATACATTTTTTTGAACCTAGACTGTGATTGTTTAAATGGTATCCTCTGTATTGACAAGAAAAAGTACAATTGTTTGTGAATTATTAGTTTAGGCAGATTGTGTTTGTCTATTATTGTGACTTAGGTGAAGATCAGAACACATTTTATGAATAATTAATGCAGAAAACCAGGTAATTACAAAGGGTTCACAAATTTTTCTTGCAACTGTATATCTTTTTGAAGTGGCTGCTCATACTGGAAGTCAGTGTAGTTGAGCAAGTACTGGAGATGAATAAAAAGGAATTTGTGCTACTTAGAGCACAAGCAGCATAGATCTATTGAACTTGCATTTATGGGAGGTGGTTAGTAGTTGTGTAATGCATTGGATGTGAATACCAACAATTAATGAAACCCTAATGTCTTCCACGATCACCTTGAGCATCATTTGATACCATTGTTTGTAATTAAAATATGATTAGCATAATTAGTCAGACTGCCAGTAAAGATATCTATTTGCTAACAGGAACAAACAGAAAAAAAGTTGAGTTATTCCTGAAACCAATTTTGTTAGGATGATGGGTGAGAGGGGGGCTGGTAGTTATTGACTCCTGTCTGGAAATACATTATAATGTGTGCTAATGTAACAGGTGACAGTATTTTACAAACTGAAATAGAGAATGACTTTGATTTCAATATGCAAGAATTACTGTAAAAGCCATTTTCTTCATGAAATTTTAGTTTTCATTGTCAGTTGCATGAGATTTGTGTGTTAGCTTTAAAGATTCTGAGATCTGAATCCAAGTATGGAAGCCTGTTTTGATGTGTTACATCTCTTTTCTTGAAGCTTAATTTTGGAGATGATGTCCTAAAACTGACTGTTGATTTATGCAAGCTTCAGTCACTGCCAACACTTAACCTGGAAAATTTTAGCCATTTGCTTCAACAGCACATTCTTGAATTACAGGTGAGTTGTTTTCATAAAAATAACTGGAGAAAATTGAATGATTAACCTATAGTAGTGCTAAGGAAACTTATTACTTCTATGAATCTGAATATTAATAAGTATATTTTGCATCGGTAGTATAGGACAGCTGATGTGATTGTTGGTGAAGGGATGGAGTCAGATAAAGGGCCTTTCTAAATGTGAGATAGTTAATTTAACTTTTGAGAAATAACAAAATCTGGAGTCGATGTGGACAGAGGCATTCCCGGTTGACTAAAGCTTGGTTCTGACAATGGTAGGAACTCCATATCAATGATATACACTGCTTTGTCTTGATGTTTTCACCATGATGAGTAAAGATATCCATTGATTCAAAGTCTTAAACTTGGAATGAAATTTTCTCGTGGATTTTGCAATCTGACTGCCATGATGTGCCTAGTTATAATTGGATTACAGATGTAACTGAAGATTTGCTCCTCCTGTAAAACAGTGAAAGATAATAGGTTCACATGTTATATTGAGTTTAATGTGTTAAAGTAATATAGTTATGTTATATGGTTTGTCAGCTGTCCGTAAACAATGCTTTTTAACTGTTGTCTCTTCTTCCTGGTCTGGAAATTAAAAATAGTATCAGTAAAGATGATTATGAAAATCCATATGGTCCTCTAAGAAAATAAATCTGCCTCTCTTATTTGGTCTGGACTACATGTGTTGCATCCCCACTGAAGCAATCTTTGACTTTAAGGACTACAGTCGTTCATGGTGGATTATCACTACCCTCTCAAGGTCTGCTGGCAATATGTGCTTAATTTCAGTGTTACCCACCTCCCTCGAGAATAATAATAATTCTTCTCTTGGATTACTGTCAGCAGATTTTGTACTCCAATTTTTGGGTCCAAACAACCCTATGCAAGAATTACTGTAAAAGCCATTTTCTTCATGAAATTTTAATTTTAGAGGACATGATTAATTATCAAGCAACATCATCGGGCAGGAGCCATCATTTGCACATCAGACACCAGGCTCCCAAAACATAAATTATTTTCCGAGTTTCAGAAGTGATAGTCAGATGGGAAGGTGAAAGGCTCAATAATGCTTTCGAGTCTCCTTAGAAAAATTACCAACGTTCCCACTGTCTCTTAGGAATACCTGGCCCATGATGCCTCAGATTGGACCAGGGCATGTGGGACATTTTTGAGGAACTTTCACAATCCAGTGAGTACGCAGGGGCCCCACATAAGTGGAAGAAAGACTGCATCACCTGCCAAACTAGTCATCTACTCCTCCTCCAGCTGAAGTGTCTGTAAATCTCATATTGGATTCAACAGTCATTTCAAAGTTCATAAAACCAGAATGGGAAAAAAAATCATCCTCAATCAAGAGGGGCAGTCAATGATGAGCAACAGAAAGTAAATTCGGATTGAAGCTAGGAAGTGTGATTTTGGCTGATTATATTCCAAGTGTCTTGGACTTTTAAGCTTTGGTACTATCATCTGTATATTAGCTCAAAAAATTGAGGAAATAATAAGGATCTTTGCAAAAGAAGGTATGTTGTTAATATTGAGACACAGGAACATTTTTAGTAGCTTAGTATAGAAACCTGTACATGTTGATTGAGTTTCCACATGTTGAGATGTTCATTTGAATGAAAATGCTGGATGTTGTGACTGAAGGTGTAAATGTTTTTCATTAATCATCCCATGTGCTTAATTTAGTCCTCAGATTGTTTAGCAAAATTTTATTGGTAGTGTGTTTCAGACAAGCTGAATTTATTGGTAAAAGACGATACATCTGGGGCAAGAAGTTCAGTAGAAAAGTCACCTTCTGCAAAGCTTGATAGTGACTTGAATTCAACAATGACTAGCCACAAGCAAGTGTGGAATCAATCAATTAATCCAAGAACAAAAATGTTCCAAAAAGAAGCACAATGTAAACCTGAAGAACAAGATGAGTCAAATATGCAAAGTGGAACAGAATTGGTCCAGATCAAAGCAAGCAAAGATGAAGTAAGATTTAATTCAATGTTTCCACATTTTCCATTGATTTACAAATATATGGAAATTGTTTTATTTTAACGAGTATGTTGAGCTATTTCCAATAGTATTTTATTTGTCATTCAGATCGAAAGACGAATTTCGGCATTCATAGAGAGAAAGCAAGCAGAGATCAATGAAAACAACATCCGTGAATTCTGTAACGTTATTAATTGTAACCAAGGTTAGTTTTCAAGTTATAAAGTTACACAAATGTCTAACTATTTTAAAATTAGAAATGGAAAGAGAACCAGCAATTAAGTTATTGGATGTATATTGGGGGAAAACTATTATCACATTGCCACATAATAAAATTCAAAATTGGGAAAAGAATATTTTGGTTTTGTTGTAATCTTTCAAAATATTTCATATATTTTATTAGTAGAAGTATTCTTACTATTTTGACTTTCTGATTAGCCTTACATGTATAATTTTATTTTAAACTAGAAAACAGCTGTGCCAGAACAGATGCTGTTTTTACACCACATCCTGGTTTCAAAAGCCATATAAAAGGTATGTTCATCTGTTTTTTTTCCCACATTTTTAGTTTTAGAAAGAGGCTATGTTTATTTATCAGAATAATTAAGTACAGTAGTAATACTTCTATGGCATAAATGTATGTTTACTGAAAAATGATTGTGGATATGTTGAATGCTGTGGAAATTTTCTGTAGCGGCAGCTGAAATTGTGACCAGTTTGCAGCATGCAGTATCGCTCCTGTATCGATTTCAAAAGTGATGCCTTGTATTGAAATTATCACAGTATTTTGAGTCCCAATTTTCTCTTCTATATGTTGGTTACAGTTTAAAAAAAATTGATGCTTATTTTAATTCCAAATACACTTACATAGAATTAGAATATGTTAAGTCATTTGTCCCAAATAATCCTTGCCGGTGTTTATTCTCGAGATGGAGAGGGTGGCATTGTTAACATTTCAGGTCAATCTGAAATAATTTGTTATTTCTTTCTCTTTAGTACCAGCTCTCAACTTGCCAGCTTATTGAATTTCAGACTTATGTGATTATTGTGACTTAAGAAAATTTTGTTTTCAATATTTCATGAAATAAGTTTTCTAGCCTTAGCACTGTAAAATTATTCTAAAAGTTGCAGTGAGGCAATTATGCCAAGATTTGCATTATGTTTTGTTTTAAGTACCCTGAAGGCTTTTAACTTGAATATGGCTATGTTTTTGACATTAAGGAAGAGAAATTAGTTTAATTAAAAATTACACATGCAATACTGTCTTCTCAGGATGATTGTGAATAAGTTTTGAAATGGACTTCCAAGATCGGTTATTTGGTTGTACTCTATGAAATTCATTCTTATCATGTTATAGACCGAAAGCTTATATTTTTCAAAACATTTTTATTGCAGTCTTAAGAATCAACATTTTTAATTGCAGTCTCAAGAGTTGTAAATATGTATGGGCCTCAAACAAGAACTGAAAGTGAAGGAGAATCTGCCCAAAAACCTAATTCTGTGACACAAAACTGTGGTAACCCAGCTATTGAAGAGAGGCTTCAAAATATGGAAGCTCATTTGAAGCTTCCACCAGGTGTGTAGTTTACTTTGTAATCTTTCACGGGGTATGTTACTCAAAGTCTATAACGTAGTGATTGCAAAATAATCTTAATAAACTCCATAGGCTGACTTAATCTGATAAGAGTGTGCTTAGTCTCTTCAGTACTATCTAAACTTTCAAATTGGCTTTCCTAATTTTAATTTGTTAAATCCTGTAATTTAGAAGAAAATTGCACAGGAGGCTGTTTGCTTGACTGAGTTTATACTAGTTCAAAGCAAGTTTTAGATTGCTTTCCTTGCACACCTTCTTCCCAGAGCTCTGCAAATTATTGTGTTGTATACTAATCGAGCTACTTTCTCTCCTGGTAGAGCATTTCAGGCCCTATCCACTGATTATGTCAAAGTTTCAGACTGTAAAACTGATACTGTGTTCATAGAGAATGAAGTTTAGTGAACATTTTTGTGATTTTGTTTTTGTTAACTAGACTGCTTAATGATTGCTAAGATTAGCACCTACTTTTGCATTATCATGCTCATGTTTATACCTATCCCAATTTAACGTAAAAAGGTGTAATTCTGTGTCTTGGTTGGTGGTCCAATGTGCAAGAAACACTTTAGTATAACCATCAGCCTTGCTTAATTCTTTCTGCCTGCAAGAGTGGGCTGTATACAAGCAGAACAAAGGAGCGTCGGATTAGTGGACTGCAGAATTTTCTCCTGGGATGTCATTACACTTTCTGGGCATCTTGTGATTCTGGTGCAAAACAAGTTAATATCTATAGTCAGAAACCTTGACCATTTTCTAGTATGTACACCCACAGGAGAGAATAAGATGATATTTTATTGCAGTGGCTAAAAGCTACTTTTAGGCTATCAATGGAATTGAGTATTTGAGAAATGCAAAACCTTGAAAATGTTCATGTAGTGTCAGTGGAGATAGAAGCAGTTTACATTGCAGGCTGGTGACTCTTTGCCACACTTGGAAAAATTTGAAATAAAAACATTTGTCACACTCTATTGTCTTAAGTTTTTCCCTCTTTCTGCCTCATTTTTAATTTTGTTTATCATGTTTCCACGTTCTTTTAACAAGTCATCAGCCTGAAATATTAGTTCTGTTTCGCTTTCCAGCTTGCCATGCTTTTTTTCCTGGATTTTTTTTCTCTATCTTAACATTGGTAGCATCTGCTATATTTCAGTTTTGAAAATCTATACAATCAGTTTGTGAATAATTAAATATTCTGTTAATGAACAATATTTTGACCCATGGTGTAATTATTTTGTAATGGCACTATTTAGCATGTCTTATCTAATAAACAAATGTATAAGTAGTTACTTATTGATAGGCATGCCTTGCTTAGTGAGTCTAGTAAATCATTATACAGTCCCTATAAAAAGTATTAAACCCCCTTGGAAGTTTTCATCTTTTATTGTTTTACAACATTGAATGAGTGGATTTAAGTTGGCTTTTTTTTGATGCTGATCAACAGAAAAAGACTCGTGTCAAAGTGAAAAAGGGTCTCTACAAAGTGATGTAAGTTGATTATAAATATAAAATGCAAAATGTTCAAAGATTGAAAGGTCAAATTTAATGTCAGAGAAACGTATACAATATACATCTTGAAATGCTTTTTCTTCGCAAACATCGATGAAACAGGGAAGTGCCCCAAAGAATGAATGTGAGAACCCCAAAGTCCCTCCCCAGTTCCCTGCTCCCGTGTGTAAGCGGCAGTGAGCAACGATTCCCCCCTCCACCAGCAAAAAAAAGCCTATCGGTACCATCACTAAGCGTGTGCTAAGCAATAGCAAAGACACAGATCAAAGTTACCCCAAAGGCTTCGCATTTCATCTGAAATTTGACAAACCCCAGCTTCTCTCTCTCTCTCTGGCAAGGGAGAGGGAGGTGTCCCCCATTTTCACAGCGAGTGGGAGACATAATAACAACCCGCTGGTTTATGATGTTAAAAGTCTGCTTCGTTGCTTTTTTCGAGCTCTGAGTCCGAAGATCACAAAGCCCTTGGGTCTTTGGGCCCATAGCGAAAGATTTTCCGGCCTCCCCAGTGACACACGAGTCTCCTTCCACACCTATTTGATAGCATAATTCACCCCCTTCAAGTCAGTATTTGGTAGATGCAGCTGTGGCAGCAATTGCAGCCTTGAGTCTGTGTGGATAGGTCTCTATCAGCTTTACACATCTGGACACTGCAATTTTCCCCATTCTTCTTTACAAAACTGCTCAAGCTCTATCAGATTGCATGGGAATAGTGAGTGAACAGCCCTTTTCAAGTCCAGCCACAAATTCTCAATTGGATTGAGGTCTGGGCTCTGATATGGCCACTCCAAGACATTAACTTTGCTGTGTGTAAGCCATTCCTGTGTAGCTTTGGCTTTATGCTTGGCATCATTGTCTTGCTGGAAAGCAAATCTTCTCCCAAGTTGCAGTTCTCTTGCAGACTGCATCAGGTTTCCTTCCAAGATTTCCCTGTATTTTGCTGCATTCATTTTACCCTCTACTTTCACAATCCTTCCAGGGCCTGCTGTAGTGAAGCATCCCCACAGCATGATGCAACCACCACCTTGTTTCACAGTAGGGATGGTGTGTTTTTGATGACGTGTGGTGTTTGGCTTACACCAAACATAGCCTTTAGTCTGGCCAAAAAGCTCAATTTTGGTTTCATCAAGCCATAGAACCTTCTTCCAGCTGACTTCAGAGTCTCCCATATGCTTTCTGGAAAACTCTAGCCGAGATTTCATATGAGTTCTTTTCAACAGTGGTTTTCCCATAAAGCTGCAACTGATGAAGCATCCAGGCAACAGTTGTTGTAGGTGCAGTCTCTCCCATCTTAGCCACTGAAGCTTGTAACTCCTCTAGACTTGTCATAGGCCTCTTGGTGGCCTCTCTCAGTGGTCCCCTTCTTGCACAGTCACTCAGTTTTTGAGGACAGTCTGCCCTAAGCAGATTTACAGCTACACCTATATTCATTCCATTTCTTGATTGACTTAACTGTACTCCAAGGGATATGCAATGACTTGGAAATTTTCTTGTATCCATCTCCTGACTTATGCTTTTCAGTAACCTTTTTGTGGAATTGCTTGGTGTGTTCTTTTGTCTTCATGGTGTAGTTTTTGCCAGGATACTGACTCACCAGCAGTTGGACTTTCCAGGTATAGGGGTATTTTTATTACAGTCAATTGAAATACCTTTACTGCACACAAGTGATCTCCATTTAACTAATTATGTGACTTGTAAAACCAGTTGGCTGCACCAGTGTCATATTAAAGGGGGTGAATACTTATGCAATCAATTATTTTGCATTTTATATTTGTAATTAATTCACTTTGCGGAAATCTTTTTTCAGTTTGACACTAAAGGATCTTTTTCTCTTGATCAGTGTCAAGAAAGCCAAATTAAATCCACTGTGATTCAGTGTTGTAAAACAATAAAGCACGAATACACTATCTGCTGAAGAATCCGAAATTTAAATGTATGCAAAATGATTCTTCTGTTTGTTTTGTTCTAATGATCATGAAGATTGATGCAGTTCCTCGAGTTGAACTTTCAATTTCATTGTTGGTTAGAGTTTGATTTTTTTTTATATTTTTAGAAAAGAGTTAGCATCTAATGTTAAATAAAATACTTAACTAATGTAAGATCGCTTGATTAAGTACAGGTGGTCCAGTTCCAATGGATGTTTACCAAAGGATCAAAAAACTTGAAGATAGAATTCTTCATTTGGAAGGTCTTTCTCCAGAATATTTTCAACATGTGGTAGGTTTTTTACTAACCTGTGTGTTCTTAAATTGGACATTTTTTAAAAAGTTAAATACAGGGTTCAACAGGGTTGAAAAGGGTTGGAAAGTGTTACCTCTTTTCTCCATTTCCCTTTTTTTCCCTCAGTGAAATTATCTATTTTCCAGTATAAACTTTAAAAGATTCTGCATTTAATGTCTCAGGAACATCTGAATAAGTGAAAATAACCAAACATTTCTATTGTTCATTTGGTCTGTCATCTTTGCTCTTAAATTTAAGTCAGAATTTTTTTTTTAAAGTTAATTAATAAACTGCTTGAAGCACCATGTAATTTAAAGCGGTGCCAAAAATATATTATTAATTAATGTGTGGGGAAGTGGCTTTTGTTAATGAACTTCTGTTGTTCATGGGAAATCTTTATGATTGTCCTGCTATGGTTAACATTATATAATTATTTCAAAATCAAGCTAATTGGCATTGGTTTATGTTTGTAATACGTATTGAGATAACAGTGGATAAACTTAGTTTTGCAAACCTATGCAGGTCATTCAAAACACAAATTCTTTAAAGTAGTACAAAGGAAAAGTAATGACCGTGCAGAATATAGTGTTACAATTATAGAGAAAGTGCAGTTCAGGTAAACAATCATGTGTAATGGCTGTGATGAGGTAGCTGGTGAGGACAAGAGTTCATCTTTAACGTTACAAGAGGGCTATTTAAGAGTTTTATAATAGGACGATAGAAACAATCCTTGAGTCTGGTGCTGCATGTGTTCAAGCTTTTATATCTTCTATCTTTTGGAAGTAAGGAGAAAAGAGAATGTCTGGAGTGGGAGGTGTCTTTGATTATGCTGGCTACTTCTCTGCAGCAGCGAGAAGTGTAGACAGAGTCCATGGAGGAATTGGTTTTACTGATGGACTGAGCTGTTTCCACAGCTCTGCAATTTCTTGCAGTCTTAAGCAACACAGTTGCCATACAAAACTGATGTATCGAGATTGGATGTTTTCATTTCTGCGTCTTTAGAAGTTGGTGAGGGTCACTGGAGGCATGCCGAATTTTCCTTAGCCTTCTGAGGAAGCAGAGGCACTGGTGTCCACTGCCATTGTTAAGCTGACCCAACTGTCTATTTACCACATCAGGAATTAGAACTCCTAGATACATTTTCAGATTAAAAACTTTGTTCATAACAGAATTGAAGCATTTGGCTGCGGCCTTCTCAACAATATGCCATCTTTAATTCACGTTTACACATTTCCTTCATGTTCCTGAGTCCATTTTAAGATAGCTCCTAGTACTTATTGTAATTACTATAATTCATTTCATTCTTCTGTCCATTAAACATTCAACAAACTCCATCAGAAAATTGCCCATAATCCCCTCTGCTCTAATCTTGCTGCATATCTATATATATAGTACTTTAATAATGGCCTTCTGATAGTTCATGTACTAGTTCACCCTTGTCTGTTTTTGCTAGTTATACTCCTTTGTTTTGAAACAAATAATCTTTTATTTGTCAAACATGATTTCCCTTTTAGAATTTAATGTGTAATATTATTATTTTCTAAGAGCCCTGTTATCATTCCCTTAATAACTTACAGTATTTTCCCTGTAAAGGAAATGAGATTATCCTTTTCATTTTTGTTTTGAACTTGATGATGCTGTGATACTGTGCTGGAAATGGTGTCTTGTGAAAGCATGCTTTGTTCTGGAACAAGATCTAGCACTGCATCCTTCCTCACTGATTAAGAGAAATCTCATAGATACATCTTAGTAATCTTCCCCTGGTATTAATATTTATGAAGAAATAATATGGTCATTTAAGAATTGAAAGTAAACTGAACATTTAGTTCAGCTAGCTTTTTATGGGGCTTGACTTCCGGTGTCATTCTGATATATCTGGTTACTTTTATCTATAAGATTTTCTTGGCAAATTACTGGAGTGGGTTGCCACTTCCTTCTCCAGTGGACCATATTTAGTCTGACCTCTCTGTCAAGACCTGTCCATCTTGAGTAGCTCTACATGGTGTAGCTCAGAGCGCCAGCCACTGAGGTACACAAGCCCCTTCACCACGAGAAGGTAACAATCTATGGTATTTCCAATTGTGATGTATGACTGAGAGAGCTGGACTGTTAGTAAGGCTGAATACAAAAGAATCAGCTCATTTGAACTTGGATGTTGGAGGAAAGTATTCATTAGACAGCAAGAAGATCCAGCAAGTCAGTACTTGAAGGAATACAGCCAGACTGCTCACTAGGAGGTTTGCTGATGAGACAAAAGCTCAAATATTTTGGCCACATCATAAGAAAACAGGATTCCTTGGAGAAGACTCTCATGTCAGGTAAAACAGAAGGTAAGAGACGAAGAGGACAACAGAGGCTACGATGGATAGATAATGATACTCAGACAATGCGTGTTACCTTGGGGGATTTTAGAGAGGCTGTTTCCAACAGGAAGGCTTGGTGTGCAGGAGGCCATGTAGTCATGAAGATTTGGACTCAACTTAACGACTGAACAACAAAGCTTTTTGTGCTTTCTGCTTTGTGAATTGTGGCTTTGAAAGAAATGTAAAAAATTAGGTTGATTTTTTTTTACTATCAAGTAAACACAACAGATTTTTAACTGGTTCAGATATTCCCTTAATCAGTTATTTGAACCAGTCACAGTTAATACGGTGTGTGTATAGTTGTGAAGTGTCATGTTACTATTGGTAACTATATAGAGAATCTTTTGCTAGCATTTCACAAGATCCTTATAAACTATGCTTAGAGATTTATGGAACTTATTGTGTAATAGAGATGTTTAGTTTCCTTTTGTGCAAATTGAAAATTTTTAATAGGAAGTTTTATGACTCGTATTAATGTTAATTTATTACCAATCACTGTAAGTAAGCTTTTTGTGTTTTCCTAATGAAACTAAATTTAAACAAACTTTCTCCTCTTTAGAATCTTCCAAATAAAAGGCGTAAAGTTCAAGAAACAGTGCAGGTATTTTTTTTTGTTTTAGCATATTCATTAACTTGTGCAGTGTATATAGATTATATTTGTATATCTATGTTACTTCCTACTTTAGGGATCTTCAGTTTCTCTCTCCATTAGTTACTTCTCCCTCCTCAATCTTTTGGCAGTCCAGTTGGGGCTAACCTTGACTTAATTGGCTATATTTAACTGGTGCATTTTTATAATGCCTAGTCTGCAATCTCTTCTATTACTTGTGCTAGTTAATGCTAACTTTACTTGCTATCATGTGTGAATGCACATAAAATGCTGTAATTAGCGGAACGGTGTGCTGAGGTTAAATTTGGGTTTTTAAATTGGAGAAAGGATGGGATCTTCATTATCCAAATATGATATGCAAGATGGTTTACTGTATCTAGAAACACATAGTTAAATATTGGGATACTTGCCACTTGCCGCTGTATAAAGTTTGGTTTGCTACACAGATTATGTAGGAAATACTTGGAATTCACATTATATAAAGAGTTGTCTGGTACTACTGTTGTGCTATTTTTCCCTGGAAAAAATTTTGTTCTATCACACGGTTTCCAAATGAGAAGGTTAATTATTGTGGAGTGTCTGAACTATTAGCCTTGCTTTTTCATGTACAATAAGCCACCTGGCACATCATATTTCAATGTATTGCTCATTTAAATACTTCAAATGGTTTATGTTTCAGGGCTACAGCCTAATAGAAATTGACGAGAAGATTAATGCATTGAAGGCTGTGCTACTGCAGAAAGCAAGTGGCCAAGCTCAGTCAATGAAAGCAAACAAGATGTCTACTTAAGGTCAATTTTATTGTTTTAGAACTAGCCGAATGATTCAATGTGATGCCTTTTTATTGTGTTTGTTTCAGAAAATAGCTTGCCTATTAAACTGTATTAAATTATTTTGTACAAAGTATTATATAGAAACATGACTGTTGATACTAAGTCGCTTTAATGATAAAAAGATCAAATCAGAACCAAATGATTTGAATAGAGCACATTTTAGGTATCCAGCGTTCATGTAAATATTTGTGTTAATTTTGTGTAGAATGTTGGTACAATAAAAGTTTGTTTTTATTCTGTGCAGGTTGCATTGAATATATAATTCGTTCCTTGCGTAATTTCTGAACATAAATGTTCAGAATAACACTGATTGCTAGGAAATTGTGAACTTACGTTTTTGGCTGTGTGTTTCAGAGTAGGTAATAGTGAACTGCATTCTTGAGTTTGGTTCAAATGATAACTTGGCTCTAAATGAACCACATTAGAACCAGTTGTTCAGATTGTTCTGTGTAACACTATCCACCCAAGATATCTTATGTAAAGGAGTTGGCCTTGCACTGAGAAAGCACCTCAAGTACAATGAACATTACAACACAGTACAGACCCTTTGGCCTATGATGTTGTGCGATCTTGTAAACTACTCTAAGGTCATTCTAACCCTCCCCTCCTACATAGTCCTCCATTTTTCTATCATCCATGTGTTTAAGAGTTTTTAAAATAGTCTTATTGTACCTACCTCTACCTCTGCCACCACCACTGGCATGTCATTCCACGCATCTACCACTCTGTGAGGGGGAAAAAATTATCTCTGACATTCCTCTATACTTTCCTCTAATCACCTTAAAAATATGCCCCCTTGTATTTGCCATTTCCATCTTTGATGGCTGTCCACTCAATTTATAACTCTTATCTTGTACACTTCTATCAAGTCATCTCTCTCACTCCTTCGCATCAAACAGAAAAAACATTGCTCACTCAACCTAACCTCATAAGACACACTCTCTTATCCAGGCAGCACCTTGGTAAATCTCCTCTGCACCCTCTTTAAAGATTCCACATCTTTGGTGCTTGCTTTGTGTAGACTTTGAAGTTGGTGAGGGGCAAAGCTGGTTCATTGACCAAATACAATTGCAGATGCACACTGGTATTGTGATGTGGGATCATACTTTTGGAAAGAATTTGTAACATACATGTATTCTGCATTCATATTGATTCTGAGCCCAATCATGTTATTAGAGCAAAACATGCACAGCCCTGGTGGAGCTCAGCATGTCATGTAGCATCTATGGAGGGGAATAAACAGTGGACACTTCAGGTCAAGACCCTTCATCAAGAGTACAAAGGAAGGGGGAAAGAAGCCAAAATAAGAAGGGGAAGGAGTACAAGCTTGGTGGGTGATAAACAGGGTAAGGTGGGTTGGTTGGGGAGGGGTGGATGATGTCATAAGCTGAGAGGAGATAAAGTGAAAGAGGTAAAGTGCTGAAGAAGGAAGAATATTACCACTAATCACATCTTTGCCTCCTTTCCCCACCTGGTTTCCGTAGTGATTACTCTCTAATGACAACCTTGTCCACTTGTTCTGCCCAATTGATTTCCCTCCTGGCACTTACCCCTGCAATCCAGACAAGTGGTATGCCTGGCCTACACCACCTTACTCACCATTATCCAGAACTTCAAAAAGTCTTTCTAGATGAGGCGAAACTTCACGTGCAAGTCTGTCAGGGTCATCTATTTTATCTGATGCTTCTGGTGTTTTCTCCATGACATCGGTGCAACTTGATGCAGATTGGGGGACCACTTGCTGAGCACCTTCACTCTGTCTGTCAAAAAATGTTGGATTCCCTGTGGCGACCAATTTCAATTAGACCTCTTTCCCATTTCGGCATATCAGTTCATAGCCTCCCATACTGCCACAATGAGGCCACATTCAGGTTAGAGGAGTAACACCTCATTCCATCTGGGTAGCCTCAAACCAGATGGTGTGAACATTGATTTCTCTCCCCTTCCCCCCTTCTTCCATTCCCTGTTTTGGTACCCTCTCACTCTTTCTTACCTGCCCATCACCTCCCTCTGGTGCCCCTCCTTCTCCCCTTTCTTCAGTGGTTCCTGGTCTTCTCCTATCAGATACCTTCTTCAGTCCTTTAGTTCTTCCATATATCACCTCCCAACTTCTTCGTTTCCCCCCCCCACCCCCTACCCATCCTCCCCTCCTCATCTAGTTTCACCTATCACTTGCTAGTTTGTACTCCTCCTCCCCCGATTATTATGGTTTCTTTCCTCCTTTCTCTCCAATTCTGATGACTGGTGAGTCAGTGAGGCCTGGAGATCAGGGCCCTGTCATCAGCTGTTCTGGGGTTCATTATGAAAGATCAAGGTTCACAGATTGATCAGAAGTCCAGAAGTCAAAGCCCAATGGCTGAAGCTTGGAGGCTGGAGGCCCGGCAGTTTGTTCTGAGGTTGAAGGTGTGTTGAATGGGTGTGTGGGAGGGAGGAAAGGGGCTTGTTTTGCTGTTCTATTGCTTCTTGCATTCTGCCAAGTAGTGAGCATATATGTTGGCTTGAGAACGAGAGGCAACTTTTGCAGGTTGCCCCCAGCACGTGCTTGGGTTGTGTTGGTTGTAACTGCAAACGATGCATTTCACTGTTTGCTTCAATGTACATTTGATAAATAAATAAATGAATCTGAATCTAATGAAGGTTCTTGACCTGATACATTGGCTGTTTATTTGCCCCCATTTATGTTGCCTGACTTGCTTAATTCATCCACCACTTTATGTGTTCTTCAAGATTTCCAGTGTCTGCAGCGTCTCTTGTGTTTATATTGTCAGGAAATGGAGGAAAGAAAAGCTATTTGTCACATCCGGTGCTCCTGGTGTGGCCTCCTGTATATATGTGGGACTTGACGTAAATTGGGAGACAGCTTCGCCGAGCACCTACACTCCGTCCGCCAGAAAAAGCAGGGTCTCCCGGTGACCACCCATTTTAATTCCACTTCCCATTCCCACTCCGACATGTTGGTTCATGGCCTCCTCTTATCCCACGATGAGGCCACACTCAGGTTGGAGGAGCAGTACCTTGTATTTCTCTTGGTAGCTTCCAACCTGATGGCATGATCATCAATTTCTCGAACTTCTGGTAATGGAACTCCTTCGCCATTCCCCACTCCCCATTCCCTTTTCCCTCTCTCACCTTATCTCCCCCTTTTCTTTCTTCCATTGCTTTCTGACCTCTCCTATCAGATTCCTCCTCCAGCCCTGTACCTTTTCTACCAATCAACTTCCAAGCTCGTTACTTCACCCCTCTCCCCCTCCGTTTCATCTATTGCCATTTGTGTCTTACCCCTCTTTTTCCCCCCCCCCCACCCCCAATCTTCTAACTCCTGACTCCTCATCTTTTTTTCTTCAGTCCTGGTGAAGGTCACGGCCTGAAAGATGACAATACTCTTTTCCAGAGATACTGTCTGGCCTGGCCTGTGAGTTTCTCCAGCGTTCTGTGTGTTGCTTGGATTTCCAGCATCTGCAGATTTTGTATTGCTTGTGGATGGAAACCTGTAGAACAATCCTTATTAAAACAAAGTTAATTGGACATTATATATTAATCACCTGATTACTATTAAGGTATAATTCTTTTGTACTAATTTAATGAGTAAATATTTGTTTCGTATTTGTCGAGCAAATGTTTTCTATCCACTTCAATAAGCTGCTTAAATTGAATGAAATAAAACAGGAATGGTGTATTTTCTGTATCATTTAATATGTTCTATGGGTATTGCTTCTTGCCACTAAAAGCCAATCCCTTTTGCCCAATGGGATGCATCTTTGGGCATCTAATGGAGAAAATAAACAGTGCACACAATCTGTCTGTAAAAGATGATTTATGGATAGTGCTTATCTGAGAAATATTCAGGTTAAAGTATCACAATTTTTCACCATTTCTGCAGATAAATCACTTTGGTATTTGGATCAATCATGAAAAATCCATTTACTATCACGAAGTGCCTACAGTCTTCTATCAACATTTAAATGAAGTCTGACTTTGAAGTTGGCTTGGTGCCCAAGCTGACAAAAAGCTTTTGATTTTTTTTTCCCTCTCTTCATTTGGAGTATATTGAATTTCTTGGCTTTTTTTTTGCTAGTAGATGTAATAAGATACAAAATCATTATTACCATCAATTGGTACTGCCCCCACTTGATGTATATAACGGTGTCGTACTTCTTTTCTGATTCCACTCCATGAAGAATACGTTAGTTAGAAGGTAGATGCTCTGATTATTAATAACCTTTAGTTTAAGAAAAAGTTTTTTAAGAAGTGTTTGAAGTAAGTGTCAACCAAAGTAGTAAAAAATTGAATAGAGAAATGGTTACTCTCAAAATCCTGCAAGACAGACGAAACATGATTATTTGTGTTTATAGTTTGTCCCTTCCACCATACTTAAATATATCATCAAAGGATAAATATAGGCCCATTAATTTCTACCCCTGCAGGAGAGCACCTCATTTTCAGAGACAGTGAAGTAATTTAGTGAGCGTATTAGGATAGCAATTAGAAGGTACAGGCATACAGGCATCTCTTAATGAACTATTAGAGTGGTTAGCCATGGTTCAGATAGCTGTACTCTTGTGTTTGTAAGGTGTGGGACGAAGGTTCAAGCTGAGTGCTTGACTGCTAAGCTCAAGCTGCAGTGCACTGCTCTGTGAGTAGTGACTTCTCTTTAGCCTGGTTAAACAACTATAAACCAGAGTCTGGTCATTTTTTTTTCTATTTCAAAGAAAATCAGGGACTTCTTGCTGGTGTGCTGGAAAATAATTCCTCAATGATAAATGATAAAATGTGATTGTTACTATGTTCATCATAATTTTTGGCAGCTTTTCTTTTATTGGAACAGGGACACCTAAGAAGTACGTAATTAATTCTAAAGTACCTTAGCATGGCCTGAAGCTGTAAGATGCATATATTTCTTTCAAAGGCTTGTTCTCTAGGATTGAGAAATTAATTTACAAATGCATTTGACTTTATTCATCAGAATTGACAGAATGAGGGAAAAGACAGCAATCTAAGAAAAATGAAAAAAATGAACAAAAATGTTATTATTTTATACATAAGGAATATACTGTGTGTGTATTTATATATATATTATAAGTTTATGGAGCTAGAAAAAAACCTTTGAGTTTAGTAACAGACCTTATCATTCAAAAAGTAGCTGCAGACAATCTCTGAAAAGTGTTCAGATGGTAAATTTGAGCTGTAGTGGAAGTGTCTGCAGCAGCTGTGTTATATGGGTGGAGGTAAACATTATCTTCAGGGATCTCAAACTAAATGAAAAAGCGAAGTATGGATTTATTTAAGATCTGAATAAAAATAATGTTATACTGTGAAATATTTCTAAGTTGCATGAAATGAAATAACTATATGAAGTGTTAACAATCTCACCAGATTTTACTTGGCAGCTTTTATTTTCATTTTAAGAATAGTAAAGTGATTAACTGGTGCTTACAATTCAACAACTTTGGTTAATTTGCACACTCCATTTCTTAAATAACTCCCACATGTAGGAGCCCTATGAAATGATTAGTTTACCCCACAATGCATTGCACAACGTGGCCAAGCAAAAGAAATAGTGAACAAAGCATTAGTGAATGAGGCAGGTTAAGCATGAGACTTGCAAACAAAGTGGGAAAAATTGTCCACAGAGAATGTGACAGTTAGCAACTATAGTGTGCTCTGGTAAAGCAAGCCATGGTCTCCTAGACATTGTCGGCTGCTCTATCTTACACGTTGTCTGTCAAAATAGAGCCTTGAAGAAGTAGGAGGAAAGAGAAAGAAAGCCAACCTGACTGTATGAAGGAAGTTTCCTGAACTTACAGGAAAGCCCTGTTAATTTGTGTTCAGACAAGGTCCAATAGCTCATGCCTAAAGTATATATGCATATCCACATAGGAGTATTTTACATGAATGTTAATTTACCAGAATATATTTCACTATCATTTCTCAGATTTTTGAGGTAATTGCAGTCAAAATACTAGTGTATCCTGATACTTTGTGCACACAGTTCAGTTGTTTTTAAGTAAGGGGGACTTTGCAGAATTCAGCCTTTAGTAATGAAGTGATAGGGCATTCTGGCTGGAGTGAGCTGGCTAAAGACAATTGGTTTCTGTGTGAAGAGTACTTAGTGTTTGGTTGTTACTAAAATAAGAGTATGTGCAATTAGACAAAACCTATGACATGGCAGTGGTTATTGTTCAGGAGAGAGAAGGTGGTAGAATGGAATAAATTAAAAGAATTTGTCAGATATTCACTGACCTATAGAACATCAGCGTGTACAAACTCTATTAATGTGCCCAACATAACACTGTGGTCTGAAATCCTGTTGAGGTCAATATATTGATTAAATAGAATTTAGGTAGTTACAGAGTCTGCCTTGCCATATTGTTTAACTGACAAACTAACATCAATTTCAAAGTAATTAAAAGAAAACCTGTTGAACAAAGGGAGTACTTTGCCAGTGATTTAGCACCGATAATTACCTCAAACCTCAGGTTTACGATGGTCAGAAGCAAAGTGGAATTCATTTTTCATGCTCACTCACTGAAATCAGTAAACCATTTTGGGTATTATTTTGTCAGATTCAGAAGGGAACTACAAGTAAACTGCTTCCTACAAAGTGTTAGTTCACTGGAGAGGGATTAATGTGAACGCCCATGAAGCCTGGGCTCAGAGTCCTGGGAAAACGGCAGAGCTGCCTGAGATGATGTCGTCTCATGCCTGGAACCAAGATTACCAAAGTTTCATTCACATTTTACTGTAAAAGCAGCAGAAGCTGTGTGGATCTGGCTGTGTGACTACGGATCCATAGTATAGCTCAAGCATCTTAAGATGAGCAGTAGGCAATGATACCACCATGAAGGAGTATTGCGGATACTACAGCTGCAGACTACAGATAAGGTTTGAATTCACCCAATGTACCTACTGTCTCTAGGCTACATTCAAAGTTCCTGGGACCAATCATATGCTGGTCTGGACCAGAGACCCATAGCCTGGTACCAGTGACCAAATTAAATCAATCACTGTTGAGATTGTTTCCCATACCACCTAAGGTTTTCTATTCCAAGATTCAGCTCTTGTTACCAACAGAGATGTGCACATAATCTTGGAGAATGCTAGGATGAAGCTCTGGCTCTAAAGTACAGTATTAGTGAGCATGAACTAAGAAATATGTCCCTCAAAGAAAGTAGGGAATATTCATAATCTGAGGACAAGGAGAAAGATATGAATAGCTAGGCAATTGATAAAAACACTTGGATTTTATACATAGTTTTTCAAATGGCCTCGGGTATTGGCGTGAGTATTAAAAATAGTGACCCACACTTGGAAGGCTGCATGGCTTTCAAGAGATGGTCAACTTTCGGAAATGAATAGCTGACAGATCCCATATCTTTTTTATTTTTGACTTATTTCATATCATGCAGTGATCACATTTCCAGCCCTTTAAGCCTTTGCTGCTTTTTGAAATCTTATGTCATACATGGGTTTGTTATGGCTTTTCCCAAAATAGAGAAAAGTTAAATATTAAAGTGCTAATGTCCTTAACTAACACTGACTATGCAATGAACTTACCCCTTCCTTTCTTACAAGTTCTCTTGAGTATATTGCCTAACACCACCACCTTCCAGCTATAAAACCACAGGTGGCCTATATACTTCATTTTCTTTATAATGTTTTTACGAAGTTTTAAGTTTAATTTGTACTATTAGGCCTCCAAAATAGGGAATGCATACCTACTGAATGATCATCATAAGATTGGTCGAGTGACTGTTGCTGCTCTTAGCATTATTAGTTACAGTTAATGGAAACTTGACTCATGATTTCCAGAATGTCTGCAAAACAGTAAGGACCAAAAAGCAATATATTGAGATATGGAAGAGTAACTTAGTGTATCACATTAGATACAAGAAATAGGCAAAAATTTAAGCAGCTTAAAAGTATTTCCATTCTGTTAGGAATGCTCATTATTTGGTAGAGTAAAAAGAATGCTTGAACTTCACCTTTAAATAACCCTTTTATTACCAAGGCTGTAGTCATAAGTGTTAAATAATTTGTCATTTAACAATCTACAATTTCCCAATTTCTTTTTGCGTTTTGTAGCTATTAACTGCCATTCATTCAACATAGGTTAGTGGCCTCATTTTTCATCAGTGAGATCCCCCCTGGTTCTGACAAGATGTCTCACTGACTGGTCATTCTCAGTCAGCATCTATTTATAGAAAAATGTCAAATAAGAATGTTCCCACATTTGTGATTTGAACAATACCTGACATTGCAGAAACTAACAATTAACAAAAGAAAGTGAATGGTCTTTGCCTGCTTTAGAACATTAGATTCTGACACATTCATGGTGGCCTGGTTTTGCTGATTGTTAAAGCTCAGGAATATAAAAAGACCACCTATTGAGCAAAAGATTTTCATTATTTAACTGCTACAATTTCATGAAAAGAAGTCCTTTACAAGATAAAAATGATTTATTTTCTTTATTTAACTTGTTAAGCTCTTAATGTCTTTTGCAGCTTTCAGCATGGCATCCATTCCTGCATCATTATGGGCAATGAATAAAGAGCATGTAAGTCTCATTGGATGCTCTTCACTCTACTACTTAGGCTTTGCAGGTTTATGATTTGGAATTACAGAGTTTACGATAGTAATGAGAGGCCTACATCAGTTAGATTGTTGTGAATTTGTTTCACAGATCTTTTGAAAAGATCTGTGACAGTTCTGTTTCAGACACAGTTTCTCAGAATTATTTCGATTGTATTTTTTGTTATTTCAGAGCTTGAACTTCAAATTGCTCATTAGTGGATTTAATTTTAAGTACAAAGTTACAAAACTAATTTCATGAGCCAGTAAAAAAAAACAGATGTGTTTTTGATACAGTCATCACTAAAATATTGTTGAAAGATGGATATCCAGCACCTACTTCATTCTTGAACAAAATTATGTTAATATTGTACTGAAACTTCATAAAGAGCCTTTTTAGTGATGTATGTTGCCTCAGTGCTCAGAGAGTTAACCTTGAACTCTTGCTGTTTTATTGCATATTGGTCTGTGCTTCTGAGCAGCAGGAACAGATTCAAGCAATTACAATCAAGTCAGGGCACATACCACGGCACAGTAGTGTGATCATGATGAGGATACTGATGAGACACTCATCGAACCACATTAACCACACTGCGTCATAAAAATGATGCATTAGCCATCCTGAATGTTCATTCTTTTGTGTTTACCACTTTCACAAGACCGCCTTTGATTTGTAGGCAAGTTTCAGTTCAAACAGCAGCCAGCTCCGAGTAGCTCTGCTAGGTTTAAGTTGCAGATCATGTTTGTACTCAAGTGTCCAGTTTAGAGAATACTTGTCACTGTCACAGCAATAAGCACAAGAAGTGACTGTTGAGAGTGGGAGACTGGAGTAATCTATGAAATTTTACCCTTGCTAGTCTCAAACACTGTGCCCCCTTCTGCCGTTCTATTCACATCTATACTTGGCCTGAGAGATGTGAAGTGTAACTAAGGATTATTTTAGTCATTTTATTGTACCAAGAATGAAAGTGCCATCTGCAAATAGCTTACATATTTCCCTCTAAACATCTCCTAGAGAATCAAATTGATAACTACTGACAAATATTAATTAAGTGCCCACTGAGTGACTTCTTTTTCTCCCTCAAGACTACTGAACTACTGAAATTCACACTTGATGTCTTGAGTTGTCAAGCACCTTCTTTGTTATTTATTACTCACGCATACGATGGACGATAGGTCATTGTGGGGCTTGTTGCTCACATAAAAAGTGTCGCGAGAACATTCATTATTTTCCAATTATATTAAAAAAGAGTATCATCCCCTAAATAGTGGGATTTCAATAGACATTATAAAGTGGCTAACACAACATAAATAAACAGTAATTACAAATTTGGTCAGTAATCAGACTCTTTCAAACCCTGGACCAAAGCTCTAGTATATCATTTTAATAGAGGTAATGCATGATAAAACTGCAGTATTTATTCAAGGTATCCAACCTTGTCACCTCAGACAATAGAATTCCATATTATTGATAATTGTCTCATGCAATGTGTTGGGGGTTAGAAGATTTGCTCAGCAAAGTAGATTGTGGAATAATTTGTTATGTATTGGCTATAATGTTGGATAGATTAGGAGTGGTGTTTTTCCATTTCTTCTGGATTAGTTTTAGTTGAAAGTACCTGAATAATTTCAGTGTCAGTTGGAAATAAATAAAGTAGTGTGTAGTAGGCGTGCAGGAAATAAAAATTGTAGCTGGATGCAGAAGGCAATAATTTAAACTTAGAATATTTGAAATTAAAACAAGTAAATTTGTAGTGCTAACTGACTGGGTTGGAACAAGTAAAGAGCAGCAAAGAACTGCATGGAAAAGATGACCAACAAAAGAATGATAAAGAAAATACTGTGTAGCTGCTGACTGAAGAAACATGGTACATTATGTGGTGAAAAATAGTACAGAAGATGTAGATATGGTAGAGTCTTTCGACAAACTATTTTCTTGGAACAGTTTACATTTCTATATGATATGCAACTTGTTGAGTGTGATAAAGGCATTCTATATAAACATCAAAATAACTAGTGCGAGGATAGGACCAGTGAAGGATAAAGGGAGGGACATATTTTTGGAAGCAGAGGATATGGATGATGCCCTGAGTGAGTAGTTTGCATTGGTGTTTACCAAAAAGAAGGCTGTGGAAGATAATGACTACTAAATGCTAAGGCACTTTGAGATAAAGAGGTTCTGTTGGGTCTCTTTGAGATAAAGAGGTTCTGTTGGGTCTCTTAAAAGCATTAAGGTAAATAAGTCCCCAGGGACTGATGAGATGTACTCCGAGGGAGGCAAGAGATGAGATTGCTGGAGTCATTACCAAGATCTGTGTAACATCTAGCTGCAGGTAATGTCCCAGCAGACTGGAGGTTAGCTTATGTTCCATTTTTCAAGAACAGAAATAAAGATTATCCTGGAAGCTATGCGGTAGATCAGTGAGTGTTACATCAATGATGAGGAAACTATTGGACAGAATTCATAGGGATCAGATTTATGAACATTTGGAAAATGATGACCTAGTTAGGAAGTCAGCATGGCTTTGTGTGGAGCAAGTCATGTCCCCCAATTTATGATGGGTCTTGTCAATGTAGAGGCCACATCGGGAGCACTGGACACAGTAGACACTATCAGCTGATTCACAGGTGAAATGTTGCCTCACCTGGAAGGCCTGTTTGGGCCCTGAATGGAGGTGAGGAGGAGGTAAATGGGCAGGTGTAGCACTTCTGCTGCTTGCAGGGATAAGTGCCAGGAGGGAGATTAATGGGGAGGAAGAAATGGACAAGGGAATCATGCAGGGAATAATCCCTACAGAAAGCAGAGGGGGATGGAGGTAAAGATATGTTTGGTGGTAGGATCCCTTTAGAGATAGCAGAAGTTGCAGAAGATGAAGTGTTGGACGTGGAGGTTCATGCTGGGTAAGAACAAGAGGAACCCTATTACTGTTAAGGCGGTGGGAAGATGGGGTAAGTGCGGATGTTCAGAAAATGAAGGAGGTACGGGTGAGGGCAGCATCAATGGTAGATTGAGGGAAACCATGTTCTCTGAAGAAATAAATAGGACCTCTCTGATCTCCTGGAAAGAAAAGCTGCATCCTGGGAACAGGTGCAGCAGAGACATAGGAACTGAGGATTGGAAGTAGCATTTTTACAGGAGACGGGATGGGAAGTGGTATAGTCAAGATAGCCATGGAAATTGGTAGGTTTATAAAAGATGTCAGTCGACAGTTTGGTTCCAGAGATGGAGATACAGAGATTGAGTAAGGGGAGGGAGATGACAGATGCTGTTGGATTGGTCTTGTATAATGGAGATAACTCCCTTGTATTATGCAAGTGTAATGGATAATGGAGCAAATGAATGTTTAGGATGGCGGATGAGTGAAAGGAACGGGCTATTTTGTCCTGAATGGTGTTGAATGTCTTCAGAGTTGTTATACCTGTGCAATTCCTTGTAAAAGAAGAGAATTCCATCACACTTCTTTATGAATGTCCTGGAGCGAGACGATTAACCTGGTGCCAGCCAGTAGGCACCACCAATGGAGAAGAGGTAACATGGGGTCAGAGAATGTTGAATCTTTATGGGTGTAGTTAAGAAACTGCTAGAGTAAAAAAGAACCATTATGGGAATCATATATAGGCCTCCAAATAGTAGCTAAGGTGTGAGATTTGAGGTAAAGATACTGGCATCGATAAAGAAATGGATGACAGGCAGAAGGCAGCGAGTGGGAATAAAGGGGCCTTTTCTGGTTGGCTGCCAGTGACTACTGGTGTTCCTCAGTGGTCAGAATTAGGACTGCTACTTTTTACATTATTTGTCAGTGATTTAGATAATAGAATTGATGGCTTTGTTGCTAAGTTTGCAGATGATATAAAGATAGATGGAGGGGTAGCTTGTGCTGAGGAAGCATGTATGATAATGCATTTTGGTAAAAGGAACAATAGTGCAGATTATTATCTAAATGGGGAGAAAATTCAAACAGCAGAGATGCAAAGAAACTTAGGAGTCCTACAGGACTCGCAGAAGATTAATTTACAGGTTGAGTCTGTGGTAAGGAAGGCAAATGTAATATTGGCAATTATTTCAAGGGAAATAGAATATATAAGCTAGGAGATAATGCTAAGGCTTTACAAGACACTGGTCAGGCCACACTTGGAGTATTGTCAACAGTTTTGAGCCCCATATCTCTGAAAGGATGTGTTGTCATTGGAGAGAGTCCAGAGGAGGTTCTCTAGGATGATTCCGGGAATGAAGGGTTTAATATATGAGGAGTGTTTGGCAGCTTTGGGCCCGTACTCACTGGAATTTAGAAGAATGTGTGGGGATCTCATTGAAACCTACCAAATGTTGAAAGGACTAGATAAGGTGGATGTCGAGAGCATATTTCCTATGGTGGGGGTATCCAGAACTAGAGGGCACAGCCTCAAAATTGAGTGGCGACCATTTAGAACAGAGGTAAGGAGGTTTTTTTTTAGCCAGAGAATAGTGAATCTGTAGAGTGCTCTGCCACAGACTGTGGTGGAGGCCAAGTGTTTATATTTAAAGCAGAAGTTAACAGTTTCCTGATTGGTCAGGGCATCAAAGGATATGGCAAGAAGGCAGGTGTATGGGGTTAAGTAGGATCCAAGATCAGCCATGTTGAACTGGCGGAGCAGACTTAATGGGCTGAATGGCATAATTATGCACTCTTATGTCTTATGGTCTTGTGGTCTTATTCTTCGACGCCCATTGACTTCAGTTTTAACAGGGCTGCTTGACACCATGCTCCATCATATGCTATCTTCATGTCAAAGATAATTACTCTCACCTCAGTTGACCTCTGGAATTCAATTTTTAAATCTGTTTGGGTTAATACTGTGATGAGATTGGGGACCAAGTTGTCCTGGCTAAATCTAAACTGGGTGATGCTGAGCAGGCTATTGGTAAAATTGCTGTTTGTTAGCCAATGAGCAAGAATCGATTGATAAGGAGTAATTAAGTTGATTAGGTTTCTTCTGCCTATTTTGAAAAGGACATGTTGGCTAAAAACAAGCAGTTGGAGGAACTCAGTAGGTCAGGCAGCATTGGGGGAAATAGACAGTCAATGTTTCGGGATGAGATTTCATTTGGACTGTGTCTCCATATTGTTGGCCTTTGTTATTACAATGGAACAGCTTGACTAGAGGTGTGGATATTTCTGGTGTTCATGATTTCAGTCGAATAATTTCATCCCATGACTTTTTTCGTGATTCTCTTTCAGCTGCTTCTTGATATTGTAAGGATTAAATAAAATTTGTTTGAAGAATGGCCTCTGCTCTGGCTGCACTCTCAGATACGCCAGGCCTAAAGATCATTGATTTAGTCTGAAGCAACATAAGTCAGGCAGCATCTATAGAGGGAAATGAACAGTCCACATTTCAGGCCAAGACCCTTCATCAGGACTAGAAATGAAGAGGGCACAAGTCAGAGTAAAAAGTTAGGGGGAAGGTGAGGAGCACAAGCTGGCAGATGATGGGTGAGTCCTGAAGAGTGGAGAAATGTATTTGGGTGGGGAAGATGAGAGGGAATGATGTTAGAAGCTAAGATGATACATGAAAGAAGCAAAGGAATCTGAAAGGAAAGGACGATAGACCATAGGATAAAGGAAAGGAGGTGGTGAACCAGAAGGAGGTGATTGGTTTAGTCTGTTGATTTTGGCATGCATACCTTGGTGCCTATTGCATGTAATTTTCACTGATTATTATGTATGTTGGCTTTTTTACAGCTTTGTCACTTCATTTTCAGGAATTTCTGGTGTCGCTTCTTGCACATCCTTTGAATTAGGGTTGACCCTTTTGACATGACCCTTTTAGCAAAGTAAGGATTATGTTCAGCCATGGAATTATGGATTGTTAAAATCCTAATTCAGATGTCATTGTGTAACAGTAGTAGTAGATATGGAATTATGTATTTGAGGATTTCCATTATCCCTCTCAATTGACGCAGTCAAATGTGAGCTCAGAAAAAATCAGGTACAGAGGTTGGCAATGTTCTCCTAATTTTGTGTCGATTTGTTATACGGCAGAGAATATGTCCATAGTTCTCTATGAAGAGTATAGTACAGGAACAGGCCCTTCAGCCCATGATGTTTTACCATATGAATTAAACTAATGACATCTAATCCCTCTCGTCTGCACATCTTCATTATCCTTTCATTCTTTTGTTGTATCTACCTTCAGCACCACTCCTGGTACTGCATTTCAGGTATTCACCCGTGTGTGTGTGTGTGTGTGTGTAAAAAAAAAATAGCACTGCATGGTTCCTTTGCACTTTCCCCTCTAGTATTAAACATTTTGACTCTGGGGAAAAATATACTGCTGGCTACTCTATCTATGCATCTTATATTTTTATAACATATATAAGGTCTCCTCTCACTCTCTGCCACTCCAGAGAAAACAATCTTGGTTTGTCCAATCTCTCCTTATAGCATCTTGGTAAACCTCTTCTGAACCCTCCCATAGGCTCCACAGTCTTCCAGAAAGAAGCAACCAGAATTGTATGTAATATTTCAGATGTGGCAAAAGCACAGTTTTATAAAGCTGTAACATAACTTCCTAACTCCTGAACTTGACTAATAAGGCAAGCATGCTATATGCCTTCTTTACCATCTTTATCAACTTGTGTAGCCACTTTCAAGCAGCCATAGACTTGGATCCCTCTACATCAATACTGTTAGTGGTCCTGCCATTAACTATATGCTTTTCATTTACATTTGACTTTCCAAAGTGCAACACCTCACAATTGTCCAAATGAAACCTTATCTGCTATTTCTCCACCCATGTCTGCAACTGACTTGTATCCCAATGTACCCTTTGGCAACTTCCCAAACTATCCACAATGCCACCAATCTTTGTCATCAGCAAAATGACTAACCCAGTCATTATATTTTCATACAAGTCATTCATATGGATCACAAACATTGGAGGTCCCAGTACAGATCACTGCAGAACACTTGTGAAACACCACTATCAGACATTATCGCAGACAACATCATGGACCTCCAGCCAGAATAAGACCTTTCGAACACTGGAAGTATTCTAAAGACAGGAAAACCAATCATGCCTGACAATGGAAGTCAAAGCTAACATAATATACAAAAGAGAGGGCATTTAAAAGTGCAAGAATTAGTGGGAAGTTACAGCATTGGAAAACTTTTAAAAATCAAGGCAACTAAAAAAACACACAAGGGGAAAAGATGAAATATGAAGGTATGCTCACCAATAATATCTAAAATGATACCAGAGTACAAGAGAGGCAAGAGTAGATATTGGAATTGGAATCAGAATCAGTATCAGGTTTAATTTCACCGGCATGTATCTTTAATTTGTTGTCTTTGCAGCAGCAGTACAGTGCAATACATAATAATAGAAAAAAAACTGAATTATAGTAAGAATATATACGTGAATAGTGAGGGTCTCTGTTGGTCGGAGTTGACCATGGATATTGTATTCTGGCTGTCTAGATATGAAAGTCTGGGCAGTACAATATGGAGAGCAAGCTGTTGTCCATGTAGCAAGCTCCCCATCTGCACGCAGCTGATGAACCCAAAGGTACAGCAGAGACCGATACAGCGACGCAGGATTTTGCCAGTTGGCATTGAACTCAATGTAGGGACTGCCTTAAGGACTCCAGCTCTTTGGGGTTTACTTCCAAAGCCTTCCTCATTGCTGTAAGGCAGCGGAGGTTTGAGATCAGAATTTTCCTTCTGCTAGATGAGCTGCCAACCATGGCTGACAAGCGACTGGTTTTAAGGTGCTAGTAACCTACCTTTGCCCCTTCCCTTATCAGTAGAAACGGTTCTGCTGGGCTTAGTAGCTAAGCCACATGTACAGGCCAGGAGCTGGACTTGGTTGTTGGGGGCTATTTGAGGCGCATGCCATTGGGAGCATTTAATAGGTAATGGGAGCATGTCCCCATTACCACCTCTGACTCTAACAACCCTAAGGAACCAAGTATGTATAAGTAATACAAAAATAAAATCGTAAGATAGTGTTCATGGGTTAAATGTCCATTCAGTAATCTGATGAGAGAGGGGAAGAAGCTGTTCCTGAATTGTTGAGTGTGTGCCTTCAGACTCCTGTGCCTAATTCCTGGTGGGAGAAATGAGAACAGGGCATGTCCTAGGTGATGGGGGTCCTTAATGATAACTACTGCCTGTTGGAGGCATTGCTGCATGAAGATGTTCTGGATACTGTGGAGGCCAGTGCCCATGATGGAGCTGACTAAGTTTACAAGTCTCTGCAGCTTATTTCAATCTTGTGCAGTAGCTGATGCACCCTCCCCCCCCCCAATCCCCTATACCAGATGGTGATGCAGCCAGTTATAATGCTCTCCATGGTACATCTATAGAGACTTTTAAGTGTCTTTGGTGAAATACCAAATCTCTTCAATATCCTAAAGAAATTTAGCTGCTGTCATGCCTTACTTGTAGCTGTATTGATGGGCCCAGGATAGATCCCTCAGAGATGTTGACATCCAGAAATGTGAGATTGCTCACTCTCTTCACTCCTGAGCCCTCTATAAAGACTGGTATGTGTTCCCTCATCTTAACCTTTCTGAAGTCCACAATCAGTTCTTTGGTTTTATTGACGTTGAGTGCAAAGTTGTTTCTGCGACACTACTAGCTGATATATCTCACTCCTGTACTCCCTATTGTTACCAGCTGAAGTTCTGTGAACAATGGTTGTGTCATCAGCAAATTTATAGATGGTATTTGAGCTGTGCTTAGCTGCACAGTCATGGGTGTAGTGAGAGTAGAGCAGCGGGCTAAGCACACACCCCTGAGGTGCGCCAGTGTTGATGGTCAGTGAGGTAGAGATGTTATTTCCGATCCGAACAGATTGTGGTCTTCCGGTTAGGAAATCGAGGATCCAGTTGCAGAGAGAGGTACAGAAACCCTGGTTTTGGAACTTTTCAATCAGAACTGTAGGAATGATTGTGTTTAAAGCTGAGCTGTAGTCAATAAACAGCATTGTGATATAGGTAACATACATCAAAGTTGCTGGTGAACGCAGCAGGCCAAGCAGCATCTATAGGAAGAGGCGCAGTCGACGTTTCAGGCCGAGACCCTTCGTCAGGACTGACGAAGGGTCTCGGCCTGAAACGTCGACTGTGCCTCTTCCTATAGATGCTGCTTGGCCTGCTGCGTTCACCAGCAACTTTGATGTATGTTGCTTGAATTTCCAGCATCTGCAGAATTCCTGTTGTTTGTGATATAGGTGTTAGTATTGTCCAGGTGATCCCAGGACTGCTGGAAAATGACACTAGAGAGATAGTAATGGTGGGGAGGGGGGCAAGGAAATGACAGACAAACTGAATAAGTATTTTGCATCCGCCTTCACTGTGGAAGACACTAGTAATATGTTGGAAGTTCAAGAGTGTCAAAAGGCAGAAGTGAGTGTAGTTGCTATTACTGGAGAGATTTTGATGTTTGGGAAACTGAAAGGTCGGAAGATAGGTCACCTGGACCTGGTGAATTACATCCCAGGGTTCTGAAAGAGGCAGCTGAAGAGATTGTGAAGGCATTAGTAATGACCTTTCAAGAATCACTAGATTCTGGAATGGTTCTGGAAAACTGCAAATGTCACTCCACTCTCCAAGGAAAGGAAATTATAGGCCATTTGGTCTGACCTCAGTAGTTAGAAAGATGTTGGAATCAATTGTTAAAGATATGGTTTTGGGGAACTTAGAGGCACATGATAAAATAGGACAAACTCAGTATGGTTTCCTTAAGGGAAAATCTTGCCTGACAAATTTGTTGGAATTATTTGAAGAAATAACAAATAGGATAGACAAAGGAAAATTGGTGGCTGTTGTGTACTTTGATTTTCAGAAGGCCTTAGACAAGGTGCTGCACATGAGGCTGCTAAACAAGAGCCCAGAATATTACAGGAAAGGTACTAGAATGGGTAGCCCATTGACTTATTGGTAGGAGGCAAACAATGGGATTAAGGGAATCCTCTTTGTATTGGCTGCCAATAACTAGTGGTGTACCGCAGGGGTCTGTGTTGGGATGTCCATTTAGAACGGACATAAGGAGAAACTTTTTTAGCCAGAGGGGAGTAAATATATGGAATTCATTGCCACAAGCGGCTGTGGAGGCTAGATCACTGGGTGCATTTAAGGCAGAGGTTGATAGGATCTTGATTAAAGTGAAAGGTTATGGGTAGAAGGCAGGAAAATAGGGCTGAGAGGGAAATGGATCAGCCATGATGGATTAACGGAGCAGACACAATGGGCTAAATGGCCTAATTCTGATCCTATGTCTTATGGCCTTATAGTCTTTGTCTTCTACAGACAAGCCTCATCTGAATCTAAACAACAAAATGACGATGGATCCCATGCATTTTCATCTTTTAGTTGAGCCTATCATGAAGCATCTCACCAAAGACTTACTAACATCCATATGGACAATATCTACTTCTCTATCTTCATTGATTACCCTGATCACCTCCTCAAGATGGATTGGATTTCTACATTGCTACAATGGTACTTGTCTCCGTACTTGAAGATGTTTGCAATTGCTTGTGGTTTTGGTTGACCTTATCTGTTGAGAGGAGAAAGAAACATCCTATACTTATGCAGAAATTATTTCCAATAATATTTGTTGAGAGTTGGGTTTTAACTTCTGACCTTGGGGTAAGATTAAATGTCTAATGCCAGAGGGCATGCATTGAAGGTGAGAGGGATATAAGGAGTAAGTTTTTTACTCAGAGAGACATTGATGCCTGGAATGTGCTGCCTGGTATGGTGGTGGAAGCAAATACGTTAGAGGCTGTTAAGAGACGTTAGGATAGGCACATGGATGTAAGGAAGACGTAGGATATGGACATGGTGTAGGAAGAAGGATTAGTGTTTGGGAGTTTTTTATTTGCTTTTTGGCTGGTTCGGCACAACATTGTGGGCCAAAAGGGCTGTTCCTGTGCTGTACACTTCTGTGTTCTATGTTATATGTTCTAAGTCTAAAGCCCACTGTAGGTAGCCTTGCCAATTGATAGAATGATAAAGAAGGCAAATGGTATGTTTGCCTTCACTGGTCAGGACACTGAGTGAGTCAAGAAGTCATGTTGCAACCATATCTGGAGGGTTAGAGGCTGAGGAAGACCTGAAGTTTGTAAAATTATGAAAGGCATTGATACGGTAGAGTTAGAATTTTTTTCTCAGGGTTGAAATGTCAAACACTAGAGGGCATAGCTTTAAACTGAGAAGTGGAAAGTTGAAAGATGATGTGCAGGACAAGTTTTCTTACACAGTGCTAGGTACCTGCTATGGGCTGTTAGAGGGAAGTGTGGAAGCAGATATGAGAGTCGTGCTTAAGAGGCTGTTAGACACAGGAATATGCAAGGAACAGGGGGATATAAATCATACACAGGCAGAAAATAATTAATTTGACACAGAAATTGTGGGCCAAATGGGAATGGCCTAGTCCTGTGCTGTAATATTTTATGTTCTTTCAATAAATGTAATTCATAATTACATTTCATTCAGTTTCTTCATATTATGTTGTGCCCAGATCACTGTGATATATTATGAAGCAACATAGTCTTTAAATATAAATGCAAAAATGAACTTGTATCTCCTTTAAAATCAGAATTAGAGTCATTTGCATTGATGCTCTATTTATTCTTAACAGCATCAAGTTAATTATTGTGATATGTGGCAAAATATATCAATATTAAAACATACCAAGAAATAAAAATGAAAAATGCACAGGAAATAATGCACCTGGAAGAGCATTAGAGAGTGTGCAATTATGCATTTTCAGGAAGCAGAAATGAGAATTTTTAAGGAAAGGTGAGGGGAAAAGGTTGTAAAACCATCAAGAAGAAATACTTGCAGTTTTCTCAGACTAACTGAAATCAATGCTCACAAATTTGGTTTGTCAGTCATGCCAATCTGCTCAAGCAAGATTTCTGGCCCTGATTAAACTTCAGCACGTTTTTCAAATCCTGTGTTTAAAAAGCACATTCCAGTGAAACGTGCCCCAGCAAACAATTCTTAAATTCTAAATTAAAAGACCCATCATGTTGGCAGCTCCAAAAATCAATGCCATAGATTCTATAACAGTTAGACTTTCCAGTTCCTACTGTTCAATACTGTTTCTGTTTCAGTACTTAGGAAGAAAAGCTGAGCACAAAAAAATTCATGCCTTGGCATTGGCTATTATCCAACAGAATGATGTTTCAACTGCATTTGAAAACAGAAATCAATAACATCTGTGGCATAATGGTTAATTAAAGAAGCTCTTCAGCAGACTTTGGATGAGAGGCTGAGCCCCAAATAGAGGCAGCTGAAGCCTGATTACAAAGGCATAGATGAGAATGAGCGACAGAGTATGAATGGTTTCTTAGCAATGAGCAGAGAAACCAAAAGCTGAAATGTGCACAATGGAAAATAAAAGTAGATGCTGCAGATGCTGGAAATCTTGAGCAACACACAAAATGCTGGAGGGACTCAGCAGGTCAGGCAGCATCTATGGAGGGAAATAAACAGTCAACATTTCTGGCCAAGACTTTTATCAGGGCCTAATGAAGCACTTCGGCCTGGAATGTCATCTGTTTATTCCCCTCCATAGATGCTGCTTGATTGTTGAGTTTGTCCAGCATTTTGTGTGTGTTGTAGTATATAAAAGTACTCTAACTTTGTCTGGGTTCTGTACTACAAGTTGCAATATGTAGTGATTGATTAACAGACTAATTCTAGAGGTATTGCCTCTTTTTTCCCCCCCACCATTGGTGGTCCTGGCAACCCTCCCCGGTGAGGCAGGTTTGCTTGCACCACTTCCAGCCTGGTATGCTGCATTCCATCATTCTGTGCTCTCGATGCAGCCTCCTGTGCATTGGTGGAACTATGTATAAACTGAGCAAGTGTTTTGCGGGTCCACAACAGCCATTTCAGATTTCCTTTTGCATGTCATTTTGGTTCTCCTTCCCGCTCTCACAATGGCATGTCTATCCTCAGCCTTCTGCACTGCTATCATACCCATCTTCCCATCGCATCTACTCGTATCACCTGCCAGCCCTGGTCAACCCCTCCGCAACCTGGTTTCATTGACACATCATCTCTCCACCCCCCCACCCCCCACAAATCTGGTTCCATGTATTACCTACCAATCTCTATCCAGTATTATGAATCAAAGTGGGCACATAGTTAAGGGGACTTCTAATCGATGATTTAGAAACATTTATTATAACATACATGTTTTGTAATTTACTCCTCTTCCTTTAAATCCATGAATCCAAAATACATGGTTTATTGACTCTGTTCATGGTTATCTCAAGCTTTCATCCACAGCAGACTGGAATTTATTTGCTTAGGAAAGAGTGGGGAAATGGCACCGTATCCTTTGTTTGATTATCATTACAGTTGATGTTTTTTTGTACTTCTAGAAAGAGTACTATCGTGCTGGTTAAGTTAATAGACTTGCATCCAGAAGTCTGGACCGTTGACCCAGGGACAATTTAAATGTATCCGAGACAGATGAGAATTTAAATTCAAATAATTAAATTAAAATAGAATCTCTCTTAGTGATGGTAACCATGAAACTACAATTATGTTGCAAACACCAGTCTGGTTTACTAATGCCCTTTTGGGGAAGGAAATCTGCTTTTCTTGTCTAGTCTGTCTTTTATGTAATTTCAGACCCAGTAATGTGGCAGATTGTTAATTCCCTCCTCAGCTGAGTAATAATTATTCGATAGTGATGTCCACAGCCTTTAAATAAATCAATAATTTTAAAATTTTGACTAGTCCACTTCTCTGCACACAGCAATTGATCAAGCTTCAAACCCACTCGATAAGAATTGTGTTTTCTTAGACTGAAATCATATGTTAATAACAACAGAATCCTCCTCACCAGCCAGACTGAAAAAGTGAGATTTGGTGTAAGCAACCATATATATATTTCAGGTTAATGCTCTATATGCATTGCTAAGACATAAAAGGCTTAATTGAAATATGAAAAAATATGACTGAGAAAATAGACATCTTTATTATAGCAGTGTTACTTCTCGCTTCCCTGTTGGCTAGCTTCTCTGGTGTCAGTTTAACCACTCATATCATAAAGGTGCCAAGTTCAGAGTATCAGTCATTGTTTTGTTAACAATACCACATATGCACTACGCCTATGGAAGCTTTAAGGTAAGGGTTCTTTCTGTAATTCTGCCTTCTCAAGAAATTTGTTTTCCATATTCTGAAGGTTCAGTAAAGCCAATCTACCTGGACAATCAGAGGACTTACAAAGCAAAATACCTCAGATACAAGAAACCTGAAATGAAACAGAAAATTATGGAGATACTCAAAGTCTGGAGATGTTTGTGGAGAGAGGAATCAAGTTGACATTACAGATTGATGATTCACCCTTCCTTCAACTCCCTCACATCAAGTTTGCTCACTTTCAGCAAGGTTGCTGCCACTCCAGAGCTTCCCTGGGGTTTATGAGAAAACTCCAGATGTCTTGGGGGAGTATTTTACTTAATAAATGCTTTCATATCTATGCAGTCTGTTTTGCTTAGGCCCTACACTCATCATCATCATCATCGCCATCGTCGTCATCATCATCATCATCAGGTGCTGTGCCCAGTTTGAGCTTTGACTGCCATGGCCCACACACTCCTGTTTTAGGTCAAGTGGATCAATTCATTGGTATTCATTTCCCATTCTCTGGCTGCTGCCTCCATCATCATTTGTCTTTGTCTTCCTCTGGCTTTTTTCCCTTCAATCTTTCCCATAATTACCATGCATTCTAACTCCTCTTTCCTAATCACATATTCAATGAAGTTACTTTGCCTTTTCATGATCTCATACATTATTTCTCTTTTTGTGTTTGCTCTGTTCATAACATCCTCTTTAGATATTCATTTCCTCCATGATATTCTTTGCATCCTCCTCAAAATCCACATCTCTGCTGCTTCAATTCGTTTCCTTATGTTACTAGATATTGTCCAACATTCGGAGCAAATATAACATAAGTGGAGAAACGTAACATTTCAGTATTCTGAGGCAGGTTGTCATGCCTAGTTTAGTATTGGTCAGTATACTCTTCATTCTTGTAAAGGTGTCTTTTGCCATCCCTATTCTTCTTTTGATGTCCATGTTGCACCTGCCACCTGATGTCACCCGATGTCACCCAGCTTCCTAAGTAGCAAAAGTTCTGTACTTGTTTTATGTCTTCCCCGTAGGCCCTACTCTAGGCCTTCTAAATATACTAAGCAAATTTGCAGCAATGGCAGTTAATTTCACAATGAAAAACATTGAAATTATGCTTTAACTTGTGATTGAAAAGCATCTTTTTCCTATTTACTCCTCTTTTGGGTCACCTTTTGAATTTTTGAACACCTTTGTGTAACCTTTACACCCTTTTCCTGTGGTGAAAAGAATCCCTTTTATTGTTGCTTCTTGTTACTATAATTTCAGATGCTTATTAAAACTATTACAAAATGTAATTTGTATCTTGGTCTTGGCATGCTACCTGAATCAGTGTGGTCAGAAAGTGATTGATTATATTTCTAATTGTAGCTTAACCACTTCAATTTTTATATTTTGGCACTATTTGTAAACCTGAGTTCCACATGTTTTATCACAACTTGGCAACTTTCTGCATTCCTTATTGAAACCACCTGATCTGAATCTAATAGCCCTCAGCTGGAAATCAATGTGTACTTTATATGTTATTGTTCTGAAATTCCTTACTCACATTTCTCATTGAATTTCATACAAAACCCTACTATATTAGCCTTCTATATATTTCTGAAAGAGTCGGCCATATATCCCATATTTGTCCATATTTTAAATCTTGTGATTCCAGTATCTGAGTCTAATTGAGAAGATGGAATATCCTAACACTGGGCATTGTGAAATAAGAGGGATGGTGACAGTTCTGGAGTTAAGTTGCCTTTTCGGCAACTCAAAAGCCTCGGTAGCTATGAAATTTAGGTTCAGTTAATGGTTTGGATTTTAAAATAAAACCTCATTGGTAATGCTGACTACAAAACTACTGTACTTCTGTAAAAACCCTTCTGATTCACCAATAGTAATACATGAATGATGGCAAACATGTTTCCCTGTTTATAAGTGACTTAGTTACTTCAATGTACTCATGTTATTTCTTTTGTATAATATAACAATAAAAAGATTTGAAAAAAAAAAGAAAGTGACTTAGATGAGGAAGTGGAAGGGTGATTTGGTACATATGCAGATGATATGAAGGTTGGTGGTGTGGAAAATGTAGAGGTTATCATAGGTTACAATTGGACATTGACAGGATGCAGAGCTGGGCTGAAGGTGGAGTTCAGTCAGGAAAAGTGTGAAGTAATAAACTTTGGAAGGTCAAACTTGAAGGCAGAGTACAAGGTTAATAGCAGGATTCTTAGCTGTGTGGAGGAACAGAGGGATCAGACTAGAGTTAACAAAATTCCAGTGCTAACATTTAAAACAGTCAGATTCAAGTGGCGTAACACTTGCCACTGTAAAATAAGTTTTGAGAAAAATACAGAAGCAGCTATACCGTACTTGCTGGAATGATTACATGTATATAGGTGATTATATAAAAATACTAGCAAGCATAGGAAAGTTAATCCAAAGAAAAATACAAGAAAAGTAACAAAGTTTCAAAGTAAATTTATTATAAAAGTATGTATATGTCACCATAGACTACCCTGGGAAATTCATTTTCTTGCAGGCCTTCACAGTAGAACAAAGAAATGCAATAGAATCAAAGAAAAACTACACATAAAGACTGGCAAGCAACCAGTGGTCAAAAGAAGTCAATTTGTGCAAATACAAATAAACAAATAGATAAAATACAAATAACGTGAGTTCTTCAGTCCTTGGAACTCCACGGGTTTGTGAAGCCAGTTCAGAGCTGAGGTGAGTGAAGTTATCCTGGCTGGTTTAGGAGCTCGATGGTTGAAGGTTCCTTAACCTGGTGGTGTGGGACCCAAGACTCCTGTACGTCCTTCCTGATGGCAGCAATGAAAAGAGAGCATGGCCTGGACTGGATGGTAGGGGTCCTTGATGATGGATGTTCTTTCTTGTGGCTGCGCAACCATGTAAATGTGCTCAGTGGTGGTGAGGGCATATTGGTACCAATGACATAGGTTGGAAAAGGGAAAAGGGCCTGAAGGGAGAATATAAGGACTTAAGTAGAAACCTGGAAAGCAGGACTTCCAGCGTAGTAATCTCTGGATTGCTGCCTGTGCCATGTGCCAGTGAGGGTAAGAATAGGATGAATTGGCAGATAGATGCATGGCTGAGGAATTAGTACAAGGGGCAGGGTTTAAGATTTCTGAATCTTTGGGATGGTTTCCAGGGAAGGTATGACCTGAACCTGAGGGGGACCAATATCTATTGCAGACTTCAAAGCCAAACTGTGTGGTGCCGCCAACAATGCAGCCTCTCTCCCAGATGAGCTCAATCGCTTTTATGCTTGGTTTGATGTCACTAACTCTGAGACTCCAAGGAAAGCCACCACTACAACTGGCAGCCTGGTCATCTCTGAGGCTGAGATATGCAAATGTTTCCAATGAGTGGACAGCATCGCAGGGTGAGTACTCAGGATGTGCGCAGCACAACTGGCAGGTGTGTTTACTGACATTTTTAATCTCTCCCTAAACCAGTGTAGAGTGCCCTCCTGCTTCAAATTAACCACCATCGTCCCTGTACCAAAAAAGACCAATGTAACATGCATGAGTGACTGGTGTCCTGTCGCACTCACCTCAAAAATAAGCAAATGCTCTGAGAGGCTGGTCAAGGATTACATCTGCAACTTGCTACCACCCAAACTGGACCCCATTACATTTCGCCTACTGACACAACGGATTGACAGATGACGCTATAGCCACTGCTCTACGTACCATCCTTACACAAAGAAGGTTCACCAGATTGATTCCTGGGATGGCAGGTCTTTCATATGAAGAAAGACTGGATGAACTGGGCTTGTACTCGTTGGAATTTAGAAGATTGAGGGGGGATCTGATTGAAACGTATAAGATCCTAAAGGGATTGGACAGGCTAGATGCAGGAAGATTGTTCCCGATGTTGGGGAGGTCTAGAACGAGGGGTCACAGTTTGAGGATAGAGGGGAAGCCTTTTAGGACCGAGGTTAGGAAAAACTTCTTCACACAGAGAGTGGTGAATCTGTGGAATTCTCTGCCACAGCAAACTGTTGAGGCCAGTTCATTAGCTATGTTTAAAAGGAAGTTAGATATGGCCCTTGTGGCTACAGGGGTCAGGGGGTATGGAGGGAAGGCTGGGTTCTGAGTTGGATGATCAGCCATGATCATAATAAATGGCGGTGCAGGCTCGAAGGGCCAAATGGCCTACTCCTGCACCTATTTTCTATGTTTCTATGTTTCTATATGGAGAAGAAGGATGCTTATGTGAGAATGCTGTTCTTGGGCTACAGTTAAGCATTCAACACCATAGTTCCATCCAGGCTCTACAAGAAGCTCAGAGACCTCGGCCTTGACCCTGCCTTGTGCAGCTGGGTCCTGGACTTCCTGTCAGATCGCCAGCAGGTTGTAAGAGTGGGCTCCCTCACCTCCAACCCTCTGACTCTCAATACAGGAGCCCCTTAGGGCTGTGTACTGAGTCCCCTACTTTACTCCCTGTATACCCATGACTATCGCCACACACAGCTCCAATCTGCTAATTAAATTTGCTGATGACACTATATTGATTGGCCTCATCTCAAACAATAACGAGGTGGCCTACAGGGAAGAAGTCATCTCTCTGACACAGTGATGTCAAGAAAATGACCTCTCCCTCAATGTCACAAAAACAAAGGAGCTGTTTGTGGATTACAGGAGGAATGGAGACAGGCATATCAATGGATCTGGGGTTGAGAGGGTAAACAGCTTCAAGTTCCTTGGCATCCACATCTCCAAGGACCTCGTGATCTGTACACACCAACCGTGTGGTGAAAAAGGCACAATAGTGCCTCTTTCACCTCAGACGGTTGAGGAAGTTTGGTATGGGCCCCCAAATCCTAAGAACTTTCTACAAGGGCACAATTGAGAACATCCTGACTGTCTGCATCACTCCCTGGTATGGAAACTGTACCTCCCTTAATCGCAGGACTCTGCAGAGAGTGGTGCAGACAGCCCAGTGCATCTGTAGTTGTGAACTTCCCATGATTCCAGACAAGGACAGGTGTGTAAAAAGGGCCTGTAGGATCATTGGGGACCCAAGTCACCCCAACCACAATCTAATCCAGCTACTACCATCTGGGAACAGTACCACAGCATAAAAGCTAGGACCAACAGACTCCGGGACAGCCTTTTCCACCAGGCCATCAGACTAATGAACTCACGCTGATTTGAGTGTACTCTATATTACATTGACTGTTCTATTTATTATAAATTACTATGATTGCACATTTAGATGGAGATGTAAAGATTTTTACTCCTCATGTATGTGAAGGATGTAAGAAATAAAGTCAATTCAATTCAGTATCGTTGCAGGCAAGTTTTCTAAAGCTGTTGTGGAGGGTTTAAACTAATTTGGCAGGGGGATGGGAAGCTGAGAGATAGGGCTGTGGCTGAAGCAATGTGACAAGTGGAAGCAATGTGTAGTGTGACTGAGAGGAAGGACAGGCAGATGATAGGGCAAGTTGCAGTCAGTGGGATGACTTGAAGTACAGTGTGGGAGAAAAATCAGAAAAGTGTGATTAGATTATTAAATTAGATTATGAGGACATGCAGTCCTCTTTTATTGTTATTTATTAATGCATGCATTAAGAAATTATACAAGGGTTCCTCCAGAATGATATCACAGATACACAAGACAAACCAAGACTAAAAAACTGACAAAAACCACATAATTATAACATTTAGTTACAACAATGCAAAGCAATACCGTGATTTGATAAAGAACAGACCATGAGCACAGTTTAAAAAAAAGTCTCAAAGTCTCTTGAAAGTCCCATCATCTCACGCAGATGGTAGAAGGAAGAAAAACTCTCCCTGCCATGAGCTTCCAGCATCGCAAACTTGCCAATGCAGCACCCTGGAAGCATCCAACCACAGCCGACTTTTGAGTCCGTCCGAAAACTTCGAGCCTCCCACCAGCCCTCCGACACCGAGCACCATCTCTGCTGAGCACTTCGACCCCCGCCCCAGCAACAGGCAATAGGCAAAGCTGAGGATTTGGGGCCTTCCCCTCCAGAGATTCTCGATCGCACAGTAGCAGCGGCAGCAAAGCGGGCATTTCAGAAGTTTCTCCAGATGTTCCTCCGTGCTTCTCATGTCCATCTCCATCAAATCAGGATTGTGCACGGTACCTACTTACAAATACAATATCATTTTGGAGCGGCCGCACGTGCTGCGTCGCACTGCCATCTTCTCCTCACCTCCGCATAAATACAGGACTGAAGGTGTTATATTTGAATGCACTTACTATACGTAATACGGTAAATTATCTTGTAGTGCGTTTAGAGATTGGCAGGAATGGCATTGTGGGTATCATAGACTTGTGGCTGAAAGAAGATCATAGTTGGGAACTTAACATCCAAGGATACACAGTGTATCGAAAGGGCAGGCAGGTAGGCTGAGGGAGAGAGGGATGGCTCTGTTGGTAAAAAAAAAATTAAATTATATCAAATCCTTAGAAAGAGATCACATACAATCGACAGACGTAGAATCCTTGTGGATAGAGTTAAGAAACTGCAAGGGTAGAAGACACTGATTGGAGTTATATACAGACCTCTGAACAGTAGTCAGAATGTGGGGAACAAATTATATTGGAAGATAGAAAACGCATTTGAAAAGGGTATTGTCTTGGGGGATTTCAATATGCAGGTAGAGTGGGAAAGTCAGTTTGGTGCTGAATCCCAAGAGAAGGAATTTGTAGAATGCCTACCAGATGGCTCTTTAGAGCAGCTTGTGGTTGAGGCCACTAGAGAAATTGCAATTCTGGATTGCATGTTGTGTAATGATCCAGATTTGATTAGGGAACTTAAGGTGAAGGAAACATTAGGAGGCAGTGATCATAATATGATGGAATTCACACTGAAGTTTGAGAGGGAGAAACTAAAGTCAGATGTATCAGTATTGCAGTGGGATAAAAGGAATTACAGAGGAATGAGAGAGGAGTTGGCCAAAGTTGATTGGAAGGAGACACTAGCTGGGATGATGTCAGAACAGCAATGGCTGGAGTTTCTGGGAGCAATTCGGAAGGTGCAGGATAGATATATCCAAAAGATGAAGATGTATTCTAAATGGAGGATGATGCAACAGTGCCTGACACGGGGAGGCAAAGACAGCATAAAAGAAAATGAGAGGCATACAACATAGCTAAAAATAATTGAGTAATAGAGAGGCTGGAATGCATTTTGGACTCCAGGAAAATGGCACTGGAGTGGCAATAATGGGGGACTATAAAATGGTGGGCAAACTTGATAAGTATTTTGTGTCTGTGTTCACTGTGGAAGATAGTAGCAGAATGCCAGAAATTCGAGAATGTCAGGAGGCATAGTTGCCATTACAATGGAGAATGTGCTTGGGAAGCTAAAAGGTGTGAAAGTAGATAAGTCACCTGGGCCCGGGGACCTGAGGAAGGTCACTGAAGAGACTGTGGAGGCATTAGTAATGACCTTTCAAGAAGCACAAGATTGTGGAATGGTTCTGGAGGGCTGTAAAATTGCAAATGTCACTTTACTCTTTAAGAAGGGGCAAGGCAGAAGAAAGGAAATTATAGGCTACTTAGACTGACTTCAGTGGTTGGGAAGATCTTGGAGTCTATTATTAAGAATGAGGGTTTGGGGTACTTGAAAGCCCAGGATAAAATAGACCAGAGTCAGCATAGTTTCCTTGAGGGGAAATCTTGCCTGATAAATCTGTTGGAATTCTTTGAGGAAATAACAAGCAGGATAGACAAAGGAGAATTAGTGGATATTGTATACTTGGATTTTCAGAAGGTCTTTGGCAAGGTGTTGCGCATAAGACTGCTTAACAAGGTAAGAGTCCGTGGTATTACAGGGAAGATAATTGCATCGATAGAAGGGTGGCTGACTGGCAAGAAGCAATAAACGGAACCTTTTCAGGTTGGCTGCCAGTGACTGGAGATGTTCCACAGGGGCCAGTGTATACACCACTTCTTTTCACATTATATCTCAATTATTTTTCCACCAACAACACGTGCAGCTTATGGCAAGGTCTGCACAGCATCACAGTGGAGTTTCCAACATCACTGCCTCTCTCCCAGACAAGCTAAACCCTTTTTACACTCGATTCAATGTCACCAACACTGAGCCTCTGAGGAGACCTGTAGATGATGCAACCTGCAGCTTGGTCATCTCTGAGGCCAAAGCACGCAGGTGTTTCCAATGAGTGGACAGTCACAAAGCTGCGGGACTGGATGGCATCCCAGGTCAGGTACTCAGGATGTGTGCCGCACTTCTGGCAGGCGTGTTTACAGACATTTTTAATTTTTTCTTCTCCCGGGGTAGAATGCCCTCTTGTTTCAAAACATCCACTGTTGTAGCGTGGATGAAATCACCGGAGAGACAGAGTCACTGGTAGATACAAAGCAGCTTCTTCATTCGACACAACAAGGTACAGCAGGCATCTTAACGGACGGAGACGCTTTCCGCAGAAAGGTCTGCTCGCTCAATGTGGGCTCGATATTTATATGCTAAACACAAAGGCAATCGCTAGTTAGAAAGTTACAGACAACGCACAGACAATGCTTCCTCTTGAAGCTACATACAAAATATCACACCATCCTTTCCTTCTGACGCCAACATGTCTGGGTTGGTATCCACAGCCTTTAGGAATGTATGGTAATACTGTCTTCGAAACTACAGCATCAGGTCAAACTACGAAGCATCTGGTATTCACACCTTTTTAGGAAGCGCATTGTTGTGGACTCAATCCACAGTACTTTGTCAAATAGAAGTCTGGTGGCCAAAGTCATTTAAGTGTAAACAAATCATCTACCCAAAAAAACTCATGCTAACGTCCACCATTGTTCCAGTACCTAAAAAGACCAAGGTAACATATATGAACGACTGGCGTTCTGTTGCACTCACCTCAATAATAAGAAAATGCTTTGAGAGGCTGGTCAAGGACTACATCTGCAGCTTGCTACCACCCACACTGGACTCCCTACAATTCGCCTACCGGCACAACCGATCAACAGGTGACACAATAGCCACTGCTCTACACACCATCCTTGCACATCTGGAGAAGAGGGATGCTTACGTAAGAATGTTGTTCTTGGACTACAGTTCCGCATTCAACACCATAATTCCCTCCAGGCTTGACAAGAAGCTCAGAGACCTTGGCTTTCACCCTGCCTTGTGCAGTTGGATCCTGGACTTCCTGTCAGATCACCGGCAGGGGGTAAGGGTGGGCTCCCTCATCACTGCCCCTCTGACCCTCAACACAGGTGTTCCTCAGGGCTGTGTACTGAGTCGTCTCCTTCACTCTCTGTATACCACCCACAGCTCCAATCTGCTAATTAAATTTGCTGATAACACTACACTGATTGGTCTAATCTCAAATAATAATGAGGCAGCCTACAGGGAAGAAGTCACCATCCTGACACAGAATCAGGATGGTGTCAAGAAAACAACCTCTCCCTCAACGTCACAAAAACAAAGGAACTGGTGGTGGACTACAGGAGGAATGGAGACAGGCTCATTGCTATTGACATCAATGGATCTGAGGTTGAGAGGGTGAACAGCTTTAAGTTCCTCGGCATAAACATCACTGAGGATCTAATGTGGTCTATACATACTGGCTGTGTGGTGAAAAAGACACAAAAGCGCCTCTTCCACCTCACACAGTTGAAGAAGTTTGGTATGGGCCCCCAAATCCTAAGAGCAATTGAGAGCATCCTGACTAGCTGCATCACTGCCTGGTATGGGAACTGTATTTCCCTCAATCGCAGGACTTTGCAGAGAGTGGTGCGGACGGCCCAGTGCATCTGTAGATGTGAACTTCCCACTATTCAGGATCTTTACAAAGACAGGTATGTAAAAAGGGCCCGAAGGATCATTAGGGACCCGAATCACCCCAACCACGAACTGTTCCAGCTGCTACCATCCGGGAAATGGTACCGCAGCATAAAAGCCAGGGCCAACAGGCACCGGGACAGCTTCTTCCACCAGGCCATCAGACTGATTAACTCATGCTGACACAAATGTATTTCTATGTTATATTGACTATCCTGTTGTACATACTATTTATTATAATTTACTATAAATTTCACAATGCACATTCAGACAGAGACGCAACGTAAAGATTTTTACTTTTCATGTATATGAAGGATGTAAGTAATAAAGTCAATTCAATTCAGTTCAATTTGGATGAAAGAATTGAAGGCTTTGTGGCCAAGTCTGTGGATGATAGGAAGATGGGTGGAGAGGCATGTAGCATTGGAGAAGAAGGGAGTCTGCAGAAGGACTTCGACAGCTTGGGAGAATGGGCAAAGGAGTGGCATATGGAACAGCATACAGAAGTGTATGGCCATGCACTTAGGTAGAAGGAATAAAGGTAGAGACTATTTTCTAAGTGGGGAGAAAATTCAAAACTCAGAGCTGCAAAGGTACTTGGGAGTCCTTGTGCAGGATTCCTTAAAGTTTAACTTGCAGGTTACAAGGGCAAATGCGATTTTAGCATTCATTTCAATAGGACTAGAATACAAAAGCAAAGATGTAATGCTGAGGCTTTATAAGGCATTAGTCAGACCACACTTGGAGCACTGTGAGCAGTTTTGGGTCCCTTCTCTAGGATGTGCTGGCATTGGAGACGGTCCAGAGGAGTTTCACGAGAATTATTCCGAGAATGAAAAGGTTAATGTATGAGGAACATTTGATAGCTGTACTCACTGGAGTTTAGTTGGGGGGGTGGGGAGATCTCATTGAAATCTATCGAATATTGAAACTCCTAGACAGAGTGGATGTGGAGAGGATGTTTCCTATAGTGGGGAAATCTCTCCACTTAGAACAGAGGTAAAGAGGAATTTCATTCACCAAAGGGTAGTGAATCGTAGAATTCATTGCCATAATCAGCTGTGGAGGGCAAGTCATTGGGGAAATTTAAAGCAAAGATTGATAAGTTCTTGATTAGTCAGGACATCAAAGTTTATAGAGAGAGAGGGATAATAAATCAGCCATAATAAAACAGCAGAGAAGACTCAATGGGCTGTATGGCCTAATTCTGCTACTATGTCTTATGGTTTTTTGGCTTCTGCTATGACGAACTGGGCTTTATCCACCACTTACTGTAGGCTTTTCCATTCCTGGGTGATTGTATTTCCATACCATGCCGTGTCATGATACTCTCTAATGTGCATCTGTAGAGGTTAGTCAAAGATTTAGATGACAGCCAAATCAGTACAAACTTGGAAGAAATTATAGCATAGAAAGCCTACAGCACAATACAGGCCCTTCAGCCCACAGTGCTGTGCCGAACATGTACTGACTTTAGAAATTACCTAGGGTTACCCATAGCCCTCTATTTTTCTAAGCTCCATGTACCTATCCAGGAGTCTCTTAAAAGACCTTATTGTATCTCCCTCCACCACCATCACCGGCAGCCCATTCCACGCACGCACCACTCTCTGCATAAAAAAACTTACCCCGATATCTCCTCTGTACCTACTTCCAAGCACCTTAAAACTGTGCCCTCTCGTGTTAGCCATTTCAGCCCTGGGAAAAAGCCTCTGACTATCCACATGATCAATGCCTCTCATCATCTTGTACGCCTCTATCAGGTCTCCAATCCCCCAGAACCACCCCTGTCTCCATTGATGATGCAAAGATCATCGCCAGAGGCTCAGCAGTCTCCTCCCTTGCCTTCCACAGTAGCCTGAAGTATATCTCGTCTGGTCCTGGAGACTTATACAATTTGATGCTTCCCAAAAGTTCCAGCACGTCCTCTTTCTTAATGTCTTTATGCTCAAGCTTTTCAATCTACTGTAAGTCATCCCTACAATCGCCAAGATTCTTTTCTGTAGTGAATGCTGAAGCAAAGTGTTCATTAAGTAACTCAGCTATTTCCTCTGGTTCCATACACACTTTTCCTCCTCTTTCGACCACTTGATTGGTCCTATTCTCTTATGCATTATCCTCTTGCTCTTCACACCTTGGGGTTTTCTTTAATCCTGCTTGCCAATGGCTTCTTGTGGCCCCTTCTGGCTCTCCTAATTTCATTCATAAGGTCCTTCCTGCTAGTCTTACAATCTTCTAGATCTCCATCATTACCTAGTTCTTTGAACCTTTCATAAGCTTTTCTTCTTGACTAGATTTTCAACAGCCTTTGTACACCACAGTTCCTGTACCCTACCATCCTTTCCCTGTCTCATTGGAACGCAAATATCCCCTGATATTGCCACATTCCTGCTGTACATTTCCCTGAGAACATCTGTTCCCAATTTATGCTTCCAAGTTCCTGCCTGATAGCTTCATATTTCCCCTTACTCCAATAAAACACTTTCCTAACTTGTCTGTTCCTATCCCTCTCCAACGCTATGGTAAAGGAGATAGAATTGTGATCACTCTCTCCAAAATGCTCTCCCACTGAGAGACCTGACACCTGACCAGGTTCATTTCCCAATCCCAGATCTTCGGCCTGGATTGAACCTTTGGGCCGGATTGAAGCAGTGGCTCAAGTGTGAGAAGAGAATCGATGTTAGCTGATTTGAGAACTAAGCTAGGTTATAAAGATTAAGGCATTGAGACGGAGAGCAGAGCATGATTCGGTGTCAGCCAGGATCCCCCACTTGAGCCCGTACTGTCTGCCTGCATTCTTCTCACTGCTATCATTGGGCAGTGTCACGCCTCCAGGTTCGGGAACAGTTGCTGCCTTGCAAGCAGCAAGTTCCTGGACTGACTTCAGTCGCTTCAGCATGGAACTGACTCTGCAGCTGTGGCCTGCAGCCATTGGGCTCCCAGACCAGCTGCACTCGTGTCAGCACTGAACTGCCCCTGCAGCTGTCAAGGTCCTGCACCATCTGCACTCACCTCAGCACTGAATTGGCTCCATGGCTGTGGACTCACCTTCAGGGACTCTGCCGTTCATGTTCTGTGTATCCGGATCCTACCACCGGACACAACTTTAACCCCCCCCCCCCCGTGATTCCCTTGTCCATTCATCCCTCCCCACTAACTTCCCTACTGGCACTTATCCCTGCAAGCAACAGAAATGCTACACCCGCGTATTCACGTTCGATCGCACCTCTACTCCGGTCCCCAAACAGTCCTTCCAGGTGAGGCAACACTTCGTCCATTGTATCCGGTGCTCCCAAAGTGGCCTCCTCTACACTGGTGAGACCTAGCATAACTTGGATGCTTTGTCAAGCACCTCTGCTCCATCCACCAAAAACGGAATTTTCCAGTGGCCAACCATTTTAATTCCTATCGCCATTCCTGTTCTAACTGTCAGTACTTGGCTTCCTCTTTTGCTATGATGAGGCCACTCTTTCGGTAGAGGAGCCACACCTCAAATAATGTCTAGATAGCCTCCAATGTGATGGCATGAACATCTATTTGTCTGTTTGGTATTTTTCCTCCTCCTTTCCTTTTCTATTCTCCACTCTGGACTCTTAACTCTTCTCCTCATCTGCCTATAGTGGATGTATTAGTGATATTTTTTCAAAACTCTTTAGATTCTGGATTAGTTCCCGAGGATTGGAAGGTGGCTAACGTAACTCCACTTTTTAAAAAACGAGGGAGAGAGAAACCGGGGAATTATAGACCGGTTAGCCTAACGTCGGTGGTGGGGAAACTGCTGGAGTCAGTTATCAAAGATGTGATAACAGCACATTTGGAAAGCGGTGAAATCATCGGACAAAGTCAGCATGAATTTGTGAAAGGAAAATCATGTCTGATGAATCTCACAGAATTTTTTGAGGATGTAACTAGTAGAGTGGATAGGGGAGAACCAGTGGATGTGGTATATTTGGATTTTCAAAAGGCTTTTGACAAGGTCCCACACAGGAGATTAGTGTGCAAACTTAAAGCACATGGTATTGTGGGTATGGTATTGATGTGGATGGAGAATTGGTTGGCAGACAGGAAGCAAAGAGTGGGAATAAACGGGACCTTTTCAGAATGGCAGGCAGTGACTAGTGGGGTACAGCAAGGCTCAGTGCTGGGACCCCAGTTGTTCACAATATATATTAATGACTTAGACGAGGGAATTAAATGCAGCATCTCCAAATTTGCAGATGACACGAAGCTGGGCGGCAGTGTTAGCTGTGAGGAGGATGCTAAGAGGATGCAGGGTGACTTGGATAGGTTAGGTGAGTGGGCAAATTCATGGCAGATGCAATTTAATGTGGATAAATGTGAGGTTATCCACTTTGGTGGTAAGAACAGGAGAACAGATTATTTTCTGAATGGTGGCCAATTAGGAAAAGGGGAGGTGCAACGAGATCTGGGTGTCATTGTACACCAGTCATTGAAAGTGGGCATGCAGGTACAGCAGACGGTGAAAAAGGCTAATAGTATGCTGGCATTCATAGCAAGAGGATTCGAGTACGGGAGCAGGGAGGTACTACTGCAGTTGTACAAGGCCTTGGTGAGACCATACCTGGAGTATTGTGTGCAGTTTTGGTCCCCTAATCTAAGGAAAGACATTCTGGCGATAGAGGGAGTACAAAGAAGGTTCACCAGATTGATTCCTGGGATGGCAGGACTTTTATATGATAAAAGACTGGATCGACTAGGCTTATACTCGCTGGAATTATAAAAACGTATAAAATTCTAAAGGGATTGGACAGATGCAGGATGCAGGAAGATTGTTCCCAATGTTGGGGAAATCCAGAACGAGGGGCCACAGTTTGAGGATAGAGGGGAAGCCTTTTAGGACCGAGATGAGGAAAAACTTCTTCACACAGAGAGTGGTGAATCTGTGGAATTCTGTTCCACAGGAAACAGTTGAGGCCAGTTCATTGGCTATATTTAAGAGGGAGTTAGATATGGCCCTTGTGGCTAAAGGGATCGGGGGGTATGGAGAGAAGGCAGGTACAGGGTTCTGAATTGGATGATCAGCTATGATCATACTGAATGGCGGTGCAGGCTCGAAAGGCCGAATGGCCTACTCCTGCACCTATTTTCTATGTTTCTATCACTTCTCCAATGGTCCACTCTCCTCTCCTATCAGATTCCTTCTTCTCCAGCTCTTTATCTTTCCAAACCCTCCTGGCTTCACCTATCACCTTCTGGCTAGTCTTCCTTCCCCTCCCCCACCGTTTTATTCCAATGTCTTCTCCCTTCCTTTCCAGTCCTGAAGAAGGGTCTTGGCCCGAAACATTGATAGTTTATTTAGTTCTATAGATACTCCTTGACCTACTGAGTTCCTCTAGCATTTTGTGTTTGTTGTTCTGTGCATTATTTGTCTCCCTTATATATCGTTTGCACGATTTGTACTTTTTTCACACATTGGATGTTTGTCAGTCTTGGTTTTGTGGTTTTTTTTGTGGATGTGGTTGTGTTTCTTTGTTTTGTGGCTGCCTGCAAGAAGGTAAATCTCAAGGTTGTATATGGTGTACATACTTTGATAATAAATGTACTTAGATCTTTGAACTTGGAACTCAATGAATGTTACTGGCCGCCAAGGCTTTCCATTTCCTATTCTGGTTGCCCTCTCATCCCTTCTCCTCCTCAGCTGCCCATCACCTCCCTCTGGTTCCCCTCCTCTTCCCTTTCATCCATGGTCCACTACACTCCTATTAGATTCATTTTTCTTCAGCCCTTTACCTCTTCCACCCATCACCTCTCAGCTTCTTCATCCCCTGTGCCCCACCCACCAACCGTTCCCCCTCATTTAGTCTCGCCTATTACCTGCTAGCTTGTACTCCATCCCTTCCCCCTGCACCTTCTTATTCTGGCTACTGTCCCCTACCTTTCCAGTCCTGATGAAAGGTCTGTCTAATGTTGCCTACTAATTCCCCTCCATAAATGCTGCAAGACATGCTGGGTTGTTCTAGCCTTTTGTGTTCCATTTTAGATTTTTATGTAAGTTTTCCTTGTTTTTCAGAAGTCTTATTGAAGATAGATTTTCTCAACAGCACTATAGTAAATTAAGAAAGTATAATTACTTTTGTTGAGGTTAGGAGTTAGTATATGAAGATCTGTTTAAAAAACGTACTCCTCAGGTGATTCACCTTAATGTCTATTGACATCATCCTCCAGAAATAAGTTATTTTCCCTCAAATCAAAGCTCATGCATTCATCATGGAAACCTCGGGCATTCAAAGCAAGATAAATAGTTGTGGGTCTTTTGTTTAAGACCAGCTGCAGTGTATAATTAATGAAAAGTAGGAAAATCAAATAGAAACAAATCTTTCACATTACGATCCAGACAAAATGCCACACAGGATTAGGTATAGAGTTCCTTAAAGCTTATAAAGCACAGGTTTCTACAGCCCTTCTTTCTTTCATAAAACCAGGATTCTCCTAAATCAACACATGGCTTCATTGATTCTCGACAAATGCTCAACCGGAAGGATTGATTATCAACTATTTACACAGGAGAATGGACTCTTGAAGAAAATCTATCAGTAGAGCTACTAGGACTTGATGTTTCAATCCCGATGGTAAGTCGGCACTCTCGATGTTGGCAGTGGGCTTGGAGTGGTGACAAGGAGGGAGGGTAGGTACGTCATCGGGGTCATCAGGTAGGCACCCTCCTTCTTTGACATTTCATTGATAAGCCCACGACGTCTTCAGAGGGCTCAGCGGTGCAACCTGGTGTCCCAGATACACCCCCCTCAGTTCCATACCCTCTTGTCTTCATCTTGCAGCCCAGCTGTTGTCTTTCTTTTTATTCCAAATCCAGTTGCTGCTGCATTTGACAAGGACTTGATTGCTTGTTGGAGGGAGTGACCCCTCACCCCCATCTTCTTCAATAAACTGGTTGTAGATGTAGCAACGAATCCCCTGCATCCCACTTCTACAGGGAAAATCTTGGTCTTCCAGCCATTCTGGGCAGCTTCAGTTGCCAGTTGAGAGTACTTGGTCTTTTTCCTCTCATAAGCTTCTTTGACACCATCTTCCCATGGTACTGTCAATTTCACAACATATGCCAGCTTGGCTGTTGTGGACCACAGGACCATGACTGGCCGGACTGTTGTAGCTGCAATGTCTGGGGGAAACACAAGCTTTTTTCCCAAGTCCACATCCATTTTCCAATCCCGAGCAACCTGCAGAATGCTTACATCTTTTGATGTTATATGGTGCTCTGGAGGTTGGCCTGCTGGTACAAACCGTGTGATGTGGACATTTCCTGCCAATGTTTGTGGGAGAGCATTTGTGGTGATTCGCCTCTGTTCAAAGATTGATGCCAGCTGTCTGAGAACTTGGTTATGCCGCCAAGTGTACTGCCCCTGGGTGAGGCTTGTAGTGCATCCTGTTAAAATGTGCCTTAGTGATCCAGGTGCTTGACAAAGAGAGCAAGTGGGGTCTTCTCCCCACCACTGGTTCAGGTTCTGGGGTGTGGGTAGGAGGTCATAAGTGGCTTTGGTGACAAAACTTAGCTGAGATCCCTCCATCTCCCAGATGTCATGCCAGCTAAGTTTCCTCTTTTCCAGGCTCTCCCAATTAGCCCATTGGCCCTGCTTGGTCATTGAGACAGCTCTAGCGTTTTGCTCTGCCTCCTCCTGTCTTCTCAACTCCTCCACCATGAGCTGTCTCTTCTGCAGTGATGTTGCCTTGTGCCACAGAGGAGTTTTTGGAACGAGCCCAAGCCCAGCTCTCCCAAGTTGGACTTGGCCAACCACATCTCTGAAGCGAAGAGCAGACTGAGCACTCTGAACAGCTTCAGATGGGGTCCACTTCCCCCCCGTTGCCACGGGGGGGGGGGGGTTGCTGTTCGAATAACAGTGTCTTCAGATTCAGTGAGGGTCATGACCAACCTTGCTTTGGTGCGTTTGAATTTTTCCACAAGACTTGCAATTGGTAATTCCAATTTGCCGTTCCCCTACAGTCCAACAGGACTTAAGCATCGCGGAAGTCCAAGCCACTGTTTCACATGTGTGTTGATCATTCTTTCGAGTTTTTCAACCTTGCTGATGAGGATTTCATACACTGTTAAAGGCCACATGAGTCTTACGAGTATGCTGAACTGGAAGCACCACAGTTTGAGTTTTCCTGGCAGCCAGGTCTTGTTGATGCGAGCTATGTACGTGATGGTATCCTTTTTCAGTTGTTTAAACTGCTCAGTGTCCTTGAGCTTAGCATCATACCATCGGCCCAAGCTCTTCACTGGCATTTCTGAAACAGTTGGGACAGGTGTCCCGTCAATATGAGATCTTTTTTCCGTGACTTGACCTTTGACAATGGAGATGCTTCTGCACTTGCTGGGCATGATCTTCATCCTCGCCCATGTGATGTTTTGATGAAGCTTTTCCAGAAGTTTCTTGGTGCAGGGGACAGTTGTCATCAGTATTGTTATATCGTCCATATAGGTTCATATGGGTGGTAACCGTTGACCAAACTGTAGTCCTTTTCCTCCCACAACCCATTTTGAGGCTCTGATAATGAGCTCCATTGCCATAGTGAAGGCCAATGGGGAGATGGTGCACCCCGCCATGATGCCTACTTCCAGTGGTTGCCATGCTGTGGTGAAGTCTGATGTTGTGAGACAAACTTGCAGATCCTGGAAGTAGTGTTTTACCAGATTTGTTGTTGTTGCAGGCACCTGAAAGAATTCAAAAGCAGTCCACAGTAGGGAATGAGGAACTGATCCATAGGTGTTGGCCAGGTCAGCGAACAAGACATGCAGATCCTTTCTTTCTTTCTTAGCCATCTGGATTTGATGCAATATGACGCTGGTATGTTCAATGCATCCCGCGAAGCCCGCTATGCCAGCCTTTTGGATTGGCGTATCAATGAAATGGTTTTGTTTCAGATACTTTGTAAGTCTTTGCGCCAACACACTGAAAAAAATCTTGCCCTCTATGGTTTATTTGGCGAAATTGCTCGATGGTGGACGAATTCTTTTCTTTTGGGATCAGAACTCCCCCAGCTCTTCTCCAGGCTTTGGGGATTATCTGCAGTGTAAAATCATTAGCTCAGAAAAATATGAAATGCAAAAATATGATTCCATTTATATTACGGAAATATAAAACCACTCTATTTTAAGAGCAAAGAGAAACAAGGCTAACAGTAATCTAAAAGGTGAAAAATAGAGAAATAGATAATAAAGTAATTAGCCAATAGTTTTTTATGATAAAATATACATTGTCATAATCTGATTTCTCTTGAAATTTGAGTAGACAAATGCTAGGGTGTAAAGCAATGGCAATGCCATGGAAACTTCTAAGAATGTCAATATTATCTCAGGTGTATATCTTAATCTTAATTTATCTTAATCCAAATCCAACCTTGAATATTTCCAATTTTTTTACTGTTAAGTTTTTTTGCTTGTGCAACGTTTTGCTTTATTTTTCAAAATATGGTTTCCTGACAATTTATGTGAGCAAGCAATTGGCTTATATCAAATTTGTTGTAAATTGCAAATTCCAGTCATTATCTTAAAGGCGGCAGATGAGATTTCTTCATTGCTCCTCCTTTTAAAAACTTCCTCCTTTGTTCCCAAAATGGTGCCAGAAAAAGGGCCACTCCTTGCATGTTACTCTCAGCAGATCTATTCATTACATCATTCATAATAATTCTACTCTCTTAAACCTGTTTCGTTTGGCTTAAGAAAAATATTCCTTTAAATCTGCTTATAGTTTTGGTAATCTTCCAGCCTCCTAGAGTGAGTGTCAATGGGCCCAACTCCTGGACCACGCTCTACCTCGCCATGGTCCTTGCACATTTTTGGCTACCTGGAGTGCATAAGAACTACAATAATTCAGAAAATGGCTCATCGCCATCTTCTCAGAGCCAAGAGAAGATGAGCAATAATTGCTAGCATTGCCAGCAAAGCTTAGGTCCCAAACAATGGATGTAAATTGAACCAATATATGGATTCGCCACTTAGAGACAAGTTTAGAATTTTTTAAAAATGTGTGGTTTTCACAGCAGTCTTCAAATTTAATCTACGTCACTCTCAACATTTTCTCCTTTTTCCTCCATAATTTTCCTGAAATATATAATATGATAAAAATCCAAGTTGCTGAAGGTTTAGTTACATTTTTTAGTTTTAGAAGTAATGAAGAAGAATTGATAGCTGAACATTTGGCAAGTCATTTCTTTTTAAACAGAACAACAGTGCAGGGTGCTGATTAGAAACGAGAGCTACTAGTTATCTGTTTCATCTTCTGAACTCAACCTCTGCCACATATTATCATGAATGTTCCATATTCACATCTTCGTTCCATTACTGCTAACTGTCAATAGCTTAATTGCAAGGAAGTGATCTCAGCACAACTCCTTTCGGATCTCCAATCTATTAATTATAGTAAACATTCCTTAACACATGCAGACAGGGGATTCATTTCATGCCCTACCTTCACTATTACAAAGACTCTAATTTAAAGACTAATCAAATAATAACCAGCTTTTAATATTTCTTTTTATTAGTGAATAAAGCAGAGTGAATGGCAGCAGCAAAAGAGTACTGAATACTAGGAGCTTTGTATAAAAGGAACATGTTACGAACAACATTAGTGCCATTAATTCATTGTAACTGAATAATGGATGTTCTGTGTCTATTTGATGAGGCTTGGAGATTTTTACTAATGTTTTGGAAATCCCTTATAATGACTATTTTCCATTTACTGTTAGTGTCATCGGTTCATAATGAATGAATATGAGAGATCTGGTTTGTATTACAAGGGATTTTCCTAGGTTCATTATCACTATCTTACCTTGATGTCATTCATCTTTCTACTGGAAGACCTTTTACAAAATTATGCAAATTTAATTTTTGGAAATGAAAGGGATTAACATTATATCTACTCATTTTTAACTGTTAAAGGGAGCCATTTAAAAGTGATACTTAAATAGGGATAGTATTCTGAAAATTAGAGATTTGAAAAATTAGGTGGCCTCCTTTGACCTATTCTAGTAGAATTGTTAGATTATGAATGTATCACCCTTTGCTTATTTTATTACCCGTACCATAATATCTTTGACATAATAGCAAGACAATGAAACTCTCGTAACCTACAGGAACACATAATGTCTCCAGACCCTCACCATCCAGGCCATGCCTTTTCACATTATGACAATGAGGGTGAAGGTACAGAAGCCTGAAGACCCTCACTCAACACTTTCAGAACAGTTTCTTCCTCTCTGCAGTCAGAGCCCCGAATGGCCCATGAGCCCATGAACCTCATTTTTTTGCACTGTTTTTATGTCTTGCACTGTACTGCTACAAAACAACAAATTTCACGCATCTGTGCTAATAAATCTGATTCTGAGGAAGGTTATGAACTCTTTTTCAAGATACAGGGCTGTAAATGGAGCAGCAGATAATGCTACTCCCTGACAGCTCTCTCACACTGAATTCAATTTTGATCTCTGGTGCTGTCTGGGAGAATTTGTAGTTTCTCCTCAGTCTTCCGGTTACTGCCCACATAACAAACATGTGAGGTTTGCTAAGTTCTGGTTAGATGGGAGGTCGAAGGATTAGTGGACCGTTAATGGATATGTGAGAGAAAATAGGATACAGGCAATTAAGTGGGGGAATAGAATTGATGGGAATGCTCTGAAAACTGGCATAAACTTGACGGGCTGAATAGGCTTTCTTTGTGAAATTGTGAAAATTATATCATGGGCCAAGAAACAATTCAAGTACATAGCCTACATTCTTATGGACCACAGGATATAACAGTGAAATAATATTGATTTGAAATCTAATCAGAACCTTAAGCACAGAGAGCACGTAGAAGCTTTGATTTGTCATCTAAATTGTGTACAATAAGCATGTACAAACAAAATGCTGGGCACAAATCATTCTACGCCAAATGTCCGGTGTTTCATTTAACACATGGGGTTGCAAATATGTTGCAAAAAATTTGTTAGGAGGACAATATCACAGCAGACGGCCACAGCTCCACTCATGGGAGAATCTTAGACACCCTATCTATTCCCTGCATATTTGCTGTGAAATCTGTTCAGGCAGACAATCAGATGACAATTTCTATCTATTTTGGGGATGTGGTGGTTAAATGAGAGGTGAGCACTATCCTATGATATGACCTTCTTCAACTTGTCGCCAGAGAAGTGGTGTAGGTAGAATTATAGTTCACACGACTGCAACCATGTAAAGGATTGTATTGTACACCGGCTGCACACATCAGTTTGACATAGAAGTCCAGACCCAGTGGAGCAAACAGGCACATGAATTCCATCCAGTATAATTTTAATGCATGCTTTCCAGCGAGCATTAATTTCTAAGTCTCAGTGTTTGAATGTACTCTCACACAGAACAAAGTCTGAACTTAAACAAACTCTACAAACCTATATATCATTGTAACATACAAATCACTATCGAAGAGAGATATCCTTTTAAAAAAAATCTGCTTATTCTTCAATAAACATCAAAAGCACTTAGTAAGATATATTAACGCAGCACAGAATACTGTTCTACAACATATCATGCTGATTCAGGAATGAAAGAAGATTTATCCCTACTTAACATTGCAATTGAACCAAAGATTTCATTTGTCACTGAACTCATTGCTGCCATTTATTTTTGTAGGCAGGGCTAGATACAATGCTTCCAAGTGATAATATTCATACAGAGTCTTGCTAATGTTGATTCACTAAGCAACGGGAGGCAGAGAAATCTGCACATTGAAAATAAAGGATTAGGTAAGCAATGAGTATGAATGTTGTCTGGGATATTATACCTCCAATCCATGCCATTTGTACAATGCATTAGGAGTAGTCCTTAAACCCAGCTGGGTGATTCTTCTTGCTTGGGAATATTCTTGTAGATATCTTCTGAAAACTATCCAAAGTGATTATGTCACTATCCAAGTGAGAGGATCAAGATGGAGCTCAGTAGTCCAGATGTTTTTTTTCTGTCCAAACGTCATTCATTAGGGCAGAACACCATTGTTATTTTTACTGAGTAGGTCTATTGATACAATCCTGGGCCTGCTCACATTGGCACAGTTAGATGTATAGTTCTTCTTTCAACTGGTTAGCATGTGAATTTTAACGGGGTCCATGGAGGCAGAATATAAACAAGTTGAATTGAAACAAGTGTTTTCACAAAAAAATGTCAATACAAAAATATTTAGTATAGCCATCTATGGGTGACTATAATGTCGTAAAATAACACAGTGTTTAATCTTGACTGTGCTGATGATGTGCACTAGTAATTTGCTTGTGTGATATTAGGTTTAAATTTATTTCATAAAACCTCCCGACAAGAACTCTTAATATTACACTGTCATTTATTTTTCAAGTCTGTTGAATGAAATACAGATGTTAAATTGTTATTATGGATTCCATAACAAAGTTTTTATCCATACCTTAGGATAAAACAGGGACGTTATTTCCTTCTATGGAGGATTATGCTTCCAGATGTATAAATAATATTGAACGTGCTATTCAGTTTGATCTGTAATAGTAAATTAACAACCCTACGGTAAAATTTAAATGGTGATGAGGAACAAAAGCACAGGTTCCTTACATTAAAGTAGGTGTCAGTATCTTTGAAAACTGCTTTCCTGCTTATGAAACAAATCAGACTGCTTGCTGCCACTCACATTATATCTCTTACATGTTTCACTTGAAAATGTCTATTTACCTGTTCCCAGCATAGAAGAGACACAATGCATCAAGCTTACAGTGTTATGGGTGTCTGAGTGCATCTGCAGCCTCTCTCACTCATCAGAGTAATTGTTGTGATCTTATTCCATTTTTTTATTATCTCAGGCCTCAGCTTGAAGCTTTTCCAGACAAGCATTCTTCTCCTCGTTGCCATGGGGAATGAATTGCAAGGGAAGAAAAAGGCTGTGTTGGCCATCATTGTTCTCCTGTGGTTTAGGTAATGCAGGAGGCATCACCTCTGAAGTGGACGGGCTTTTCCCCTCAAAATCAATTCATACTATTGACATCTAACACAAAAGGAATCAATAAGCTACAACCGGAAAAGTAACCCTGGAGTTAAAACATTCTCAAAGGAAGGCAATGGCACTGTATAAGTAGAAACAGTGTGAAAAGTGATGAAGGATGCAAATGTAATTGAAATCTTCTGCACTAATGGGGCACTTGTATTTTATGTGGAAGCTTGTAGAATGCCACAAGCAGGATTTTGGGGGATTAATACATCTCCATCAAAAACTATTTTAAAAAATGTCTTTAAAGTGTTAGAACATAGAATATACTGCACAGTAACAGGTCCTTTGACCCATGATGTCTGTGCCAACCACAATTCCATTTAAACTAGCATTCTCAACAATAGAAGGCCAGCATTCATTGGAATCCATAATTACCCTTGAGGATCCCAAAAAATTGATAATAAAAGCTATACAAAGGCTATCCACATGACAAGGCTTCAATGAACATATTATATAAATAACATTACCGGGGATATGACAAATGGATTATTTTACATATTTTCAACTTAGTAATTAACAGGACATGATACTTAGGAAGTCATTGAAAGTTAGTTTATAAAAGTACCTGAATGCATGCAGTATAAGCCATATTGTTAAACAGCTGTTTAAAAATAACTTCTGTTTATGGACTGCCTCAAGAAAATTTTATTTGCTCTATCTGATGACACTCAATTTGAGTCATCCACAAGCTATCCCATGAGTAAACAAGTGCAGTTTTGGCTGTAATACACTAACAATCTAATGCGACCGTTCACCTTTGCACATTGCTGTCCATTAATCGTCCATTAGTAAGACGCTAATGGAAATAAATCATACAGTTGGATGGTTAGCACTATTACGTGGTAAGAGCCTGCATTCCTAGAAAAGTACAAAGATAGAAAGTAATACATTACATACATGCACACTATCACCTTTTAAGAATTAATTTGTAAACTATCCTAACTAATGATGTGCTGTCGGTTCTACATTGCAGTGTTAGCCTGGAAACAAGTGGTGGTGTTAATGAAAGGACTTTGGGAGATCCATATATCTTTCCTCTGTCAGATGGTTTAATGAAAGCATTAATATTTTTTCAAATATTATAATTCAGAAGCTATTGTCAATATAGTTACCATATATTATGTATAGTAGCTTAAGATAAATTTGTTAATGGTTTTCCAATGACATACCTAATAGACGGCTTTTACTTTTTTATAGGCTATATTGTTTTCCTCACTTATTTGCAAAAATTGAATTTCCTGATAGACATGAATAATAGTTACGAATAAACTCTTCTCAGGCGTCCAGCTGGGTACAGGTATCAATTATAACCGATGTTTTGATGACAAACTCCACCATCTTCATCAGGGATGATGCCTAGGCATGGTCCTCTTTTTTTAATCGCAGAAGTTCCTTTTCCAACCTCATATTCTTTCTTGCCCTAGATATGCCCCAAGTAAAATTACATTCATGCTTTTATTTTTCAACTATGTTTGTTATTACATCAGCTATAAACTGTTGTCAAATTAAAGATACAGCTGAGGTTATCATTGGAACAACTCAACTCTGGTAAGAGCACAAAAATGTATTGCTATCCCAATCCTAATTAACTTTGAAGGGTCTACTTGTTTAACAGGAAAGTATTCTGATATTTTTGGCCTGTGCCATTATTTTTAAAAGTCTTAGGCACATATATATAGCTAGGGGGCCTAAGTCTTTTGCACAGTACTGTATTTGTCAATGTGGAGTGAAGAACAAGTTTGTAAATCTGACTAGCAAAGGATGTTGGGAATGGTGAAGGTGGAAAGCCCCAGGAGGGGTGTGAGATGGCAGAGAAGAGTGGCAGGGGCAGGGGTGTGTGTTCAGATATACCCATCCCTGAGACACCAGGCAAGGTCATTTGATTCCAAACAATTGGTTTATTGATCATTATAGAATGTCTCTCTGGTGCTTCTCATTCCCCCCCACTTCCCCTTTTCCTAATCATGACTCCCCCGCTTTCCACTCTCAGTTCACAATAGAGACGCATGTCAGAATCAGGTTTATCATTGCTCACATATGTTATGAAATTGGTCTTTTTTTCGTGGCAGCAGTAGAGTGTAATACATAAAGTTGCTACAGTACATGTGCCTACAACTTTAGCACAGTACTGTATTTTGAACAATACTAAATCCATGTAAATAAGAAAGTGTAGTGCAAGATCTGCAAGAAAACCTTATGTCACATACCTACGTGTACGAAAATATCAGATTCACAACTGCTGATTGTAATGGATAATAAAAATGAAAAGTTAAAAGTAAACAGCAAAGAAATGCATTAACAACATGATCTTCTAATTCATTGTTTAGTGTAGATAAAATCTTCTCAGAAAAATATGACTGACAGCTTCCATTGTGACCTTGATTTGTTCTGATGCCATATTAAATAATTGCATTCAGTTGATTGATACTTTAAGTACTTAATTCGTATTTAGAATAATTTAAAAGCAAAACTATTACTTCGTTTAATCAATGCCACCTAAATCATCCCTTTCTTTTGACTGAGCTGTTGTTTACTTGGTGAATTTGTATCTGGCAACTGCTCAATTCCATTGCAATGTATTTGCAAAACCCTCAATCAAAGGAGTGATATTTCAATATCTTCAGCTCGCTAAACTAAAATGAATTAGGCAAAAGGCTATATTTCTGCACTAATTACAGGCTTTGTTTGGTCTCCCCTGAGCATATTTTACAGACTCGTCAGTCTTACAAAAGGTACCGCTGTTAATCCACTATTTGCCTTCTTCATTGCAGCTGCTTAGGAGGAAGAGTGTAAACAGAGCTGCATTTAAGGTCATTTCTTTTAAATCCACTGCATGGAGTCTACAAGCAGGAGAAAAAAGGAACTAAATTATTGTTACGAGCAACATTAAGAAAAGGTTCTTAGATAAGATAACCTCATTGTTCATTTATTTATGAGTCCCAGGGAGACTTTGCTGTGCACAGAACTCACCAACCAATGATAAAGAGATTGCATCAGGATTCCAAGATTAAGTATTAGTCCCAAAGCCTGGACAACAAAGTAAGCTCAAATAGTATTGTGAATATTTTCCCAGGCTATCTTTACGCAACCAGTTCCATTTTTTTAAAAAGGTTGGGTGACTATTCAAGTAATTTCTTCATTTAACCTTCTGGGCTACAGAATCGGAATAACCGTCTTGCAATGTGGACACCTGGAAAGAATTCATCTACCCAATAATAGAATACAAGTACAGTTAATACCTTGATTATCTGTCTCTTTAATCTGATTATCCATGCTTTTAAGCAGATCTCATCTGCCTGTTTCAGAAAACATAAAAGATTGTACTATACTGTTCAAAGAGGAACAGGACACCCCCTGAACAGATCATCAATCAAAAGCAACAAGATTGATTAAATATTTCTTGTTTTTTGCCCCTTTGCTGGAACAAAGGATGGCTGTACTATCCCATTGTCCTGATTCATATTTCATTAAGATCAGTGATCAACTATTAAAGATAAGTTCATTTAATTCTTGGAAGTTTCAATTGACTCTTTTATTGGGATGAGACAGTTTGAGACTTCAATTAACTTCCAGGTGAAACAAAGCTTTTGATTTTATGGCTGAATGGCCAAAACTAGTTAGAAAACTATGGCAGATATTCATTCAAACGAAAACCATTTCTTATTGTAAATTGCAAGCAGTAAAGTGAAGTTAAAAGCACAGGCTGGCCCACAGATTATGAGATATGGTTTGTTAAATGGTGACCATGAATCACATTTTTGCATATGCATCAGTCAAACATTAAGACAATAGAGTTATGGTAATTAGCTGACATCAAACCAGGCAACATGTGCAAAGTTATTTGCACCATTGTAACTGAGTTCAAGCTGGCAGACCAGATGGATGTTGTCACTTAGCATATCAAATATGGTCACAGGTAGAGGCAATCAATCATTCTTTTGGTGTTCTTGGGATATTTCTGAACTCAGAGACAGCCCTAAAGACCTTAATTTTGGTTGTCTGAGATTTCTTTCCACAAAAGTGTTTAGAATATCTGTGTCAATTATTTTTCCCAGCAGGGGTGTTTGAAAATTTAGTGGTGTCTCCAAGTGTAGCTATACAATTTAAAGGAAGCCTTGTCAACCCAAGGTATTGGACTGTATTCCTTGGAGTTTAGAAAAATGAGGGGGGACCTCATAGAAACATTGCGAATGTTGAAAGGCATGGACAGAGTGGATGTGGCAAAGTTGTTTCCCATGAAGGGGAAGTCTAGTACGAGAGGGCATGACTTAAGGATTGAAGGGCACCCATTCAGAACAGAGATGCGAAGACATTTTTTTAGCCAGAAGGTGGTGAATCTATGGAATTTGTTGCCACGGGCGGCAGTGGAGGCCAAGTCATTGGGTGTATTTAAGGAAGAGATTGATAGGTATCTGAGTAGCCAGGGCATCAAAGGTTATGGTGAGAAGACAGGGGAGTGGGACTAAATGGGAGAATGGATCAGCTCATGATAAAATGGCGGAGCAGACTCGATGGACCAAATGGCCGACTTCTGCTTCTTTGTCTCATAGTCTTATTGAAATAAACAATTTCATTGTAACTATTGAACTATATTGAATCACCTATTGATTGTTAGCGTATAAAAATGTGATGTACTTTTGAATTTGGGGGACTCTACCGAGAGAGTCTCCAGAAAAACATCTGTTTGTTGTAATTTTAAAAAAGACTTTCAGGGTCTCTCCAGAAGCTTTGAATTCAGTCACCACATTTGGGGGCTCATCTAGGATGTGTTCCCATCCCAATTACATAGCCAGCGACATCAGCCGTCTAAGGTGAGGGTGAGTGTTTCTAATTGTGACTCCCCTTGCATAGGTCTGATTGGGCCAGTGACCATGGGGTCATGAAGTAACAAAGAACACAGCAGTGAGGTGGTGAGGTAGATGTGAACATGTAGTTTGTAACAGTTTCTTCCCCCAAGCCATCAGACTCCTCAATACTCAGAGCCTGGACTGACACCAACCTACTGCCCTCTACTGTGCATATTGTCTTGTTTATTATTTATTGTAATGCCTGCACTGTTTTGTGCACTTCATGCTATTCTGGGTAGGCCTGTAGTCTAGTGTAGTTTTTGTGTTGTTTTACATAGTTCAGTGTAGTTTTTGTATCGTTTCATGTAGCATCATGGTCCTGAAAAACATTGTCTCGTTTTTACTGTGTACTGTACCAGCAGTTATGGTCGAAATGACAATAAAAAGTGACTTGACTTGACTTGACTGTGTGTGCTTGTGTGTTTATGTAAGGGACCAGCTACCAGACAGTACTGGATAGTCAGGGCCGCCACTTGTGATAGGTTGTCACTGACCATTTCGGGATACCAGCGGGGTGTGTGTATATTCGTTCGGTGGGCAGCGGTGTAAGTGCAGTGTGGCTACTGAGAAGCCTTGGGTAATGTGGAAGATAACATTCAAACACCAGACGGTGCACGTATACCTGTTTGTTGAACTAATGGCAAATGCATTGCTTGTAAGTGTGTGTGTGGTGTGTGTGTGTGTGTGTGTGTGTGTGTGTGTGTGTGCGCAAAAATCGTAGAATCAAAGCCAAAGAGAGGCAATACTACAGAAATATTTAAATTTATATCTAAAAAAGACATAGCAACATCATGGGTTTAATTATGAAGAGGGGAGAATTCGCAGGGTATATACTCCATAAATTTGAGAAGGTTAAACAGGGAAAGGTCAAAGCTGGGTAGTTTAAGACCCAGAGCCTGGAGGAACAGTGGCAGTGGCGGGCAAACTGAATAAGTATTTTGCATTGGTCTTCATTATGGAAGACACTAGCAGTATGGAAGTTGAAGAGTGTCAGGGCAAGAAGTGGGTGCAGTTGCTATTACTAGGGAGAAGGTGCTGGGGAAACTGAAAGGTCTGAAGGAAAACTAGTCACCTGGACCAGATGGATACCGCCCACCCATGGTAACTGAAACAATTTTGGAGGCATTAATGATCTTTTAAGAATTGCTAGATTCTGGAATGATTCCTGAGTCTGTAAAATTGCAAATGTCACTCCACTCTCCACTCACAGAGGCAGAAGAAAGGAAATTATAGCTCAGTTTACCTGATCTCAGTGGTTGGGAAGATATTGGAGTCAATTGTTGAGAGTGTGCTTTCAGGATACATGGAGGCACATGACAAAATAGGGTAAAGTCAATATGGTTTCCCTAAGGGAAAATCTTACCTGAAAAATCTTTTTGAATTCTTTGAAGAAATAACAAGCACAATAGACAAAGGAGAATTGCTGGATGTTGTGTACTTGAATTTTTCAAAAGGCCTTGACAAGGTGCCACTCATGAGACTGCTAAGTAAGATAAAAGTCCATGGTATTACAGGAAAGATACTAGCATGGATAGAACATTGGCTGATTGTCAGGAAGTAAAGAGTGGGAATAAAGGGATCCTTTTCAGATTAACTGCCAATGACTAGTGCTGTTCCACAGGGGTCTGTATTGGGACCGCCTCCTTTTCCATTGTATGCCAATGATATTGATGACAGAATTGATGGCTTTGAGGCCAGGTTTGTGGACAATATGAAGCTAGGTGGAGGGGCAGGTAGTCTTAAGGAAGCAGAGAGGCTGCAGAAGGACAGACAGATTAGGAGAATGGGCAGAGGTGGCAGATGGAATACTGTGTCAGGAAGTGTATGGTCATGCACTTTGGGAGAAGGAATAAAAGCATCAACTATTTTATAATCAGGGAGAAAATTTAAAAAATCTTAATTGCAAAGGGATTTACGACTCCTCATGCAAGATTCCCTAAAGGTTAATTTGCAGGTTGAATCGGTGGTGAGGAAGGCAAATGAAATGTTAGCCTTCATTTCAAGAGGACTAGAATATAAAAGCAAAGATGTGTGCTAATGCTGTATAAGGTACTGATGAGGAGTATTGGAGTAGTTGTGTGCAGTTTTTGGCTCTTTATTTAAGAAAGAATATGCAGAGGGATCAGAGGAGGTTCGCAAGAATGATTCCAGGAATGAAAGTGTTATCATATGTGAGTACTTGAAGGCTCTGGGCCTGTATTTGCTGGAATTTAGGAAAAATGAGGGGGGAATCTCATTGAAACCCATGAAAGGCCTAAGTAGTGTAGATTTGAAGTGGTGGTGGGGGAAGTCTAGGATAAAAGGGCACAGCCTCAAAATAGAGTCATGTCCATTTAGAGCAGAGATAAGGAGGAATTTCTTTAGCCAGAGGTTGGTAAATCTGTGGAATCCATTCCACAGGAAGCTGTGGAGGGCAGGTCACTGGATGCATTTAAGGCGGATGTTGATAGGTTCTTGATTAGTTAATGCGAGAAAGGTTATGGGGAGAACATTGCTTTTCCTAACAAAACTGTTCCGTAAAGTTAAAATATTTATATGGTTTGCAGAATTGAGGCATTGCCACAGTGTGTGCCTCATTAAATGCAACTGAGTAGCCAGGATTCAGGTCCTTCATTTCTCCTAGAATTCTCCTAGGTGGCATTGACCTCCCACATCATGAAGACCCTGAAGAGACTTGTTCTGGAGCTGACCTGGCCTATGGTCAGGCCACACTTAGATCCCCCCCAGTTCGCCTACCAGCCCCAACTAGGAGTTAAGGATGCCATTGTCTACCTGCTGAACCGTGTCTATGCCCACCTGGACAAGCCAGTGAGCACTGTGAGAGTCATGTTTTTTGACTTCTCCAGTGCGTTCAACACCATCCGCCCTGCTCTGCTGTGGGTGAAGCTGACAACGATGCAGGTGGATGCTTCCCTGGTATCATGTACTCTTGATTACCTGACTGGCAGACCACAGTACGTGTGCTTGCAACACTGTGTGTCCGACAGAGTGATCAGCAGCACTGGGGCTCCACAGGGGACTGTTTTGTCTCCCTTTCTCTTCACCATTTACACCTCAGACTTCAACTACTGCACAGAGTCTTGTCATCTTCAGAAGTTTTTGAATGACTCTGCCATAGTTGGATGCATCAGCAAGGGAGATGAGGCTGAGTACAGGGCTACGGTAGGAAACTTTGTCACATGGTGTGAGCAGAATTATCTGCAGCTTAATGTGAAAAAGACTAAGGAGCTGGTGGTAGACCTGAGGAGAGCTAAGGTACTGGTGACTCCTGTTTCCATCCAGGGGGTTAGTGTGGACATGGTGGAGGATTACAAATACCTGGGGATACGAATTGACAATAAACTGGATTGGTCAAAGAACACTGAGGCTGTCTACAAGAAGGGTCAGAGCCGTCTCTATTTCCTGAGGGGATTGAGGTCCTTTAACATCTGCCGGACGATGCTGAGGATATTCTACGAGTCTGTGGTGGCCAGTGCTATCATGCCTACTGTTGTGTGCTGGGGCAGCAGGCTGAGGGTAGCAGACACCAACAGAATCAACAAACTCATTCGTAAGGCCAGTGATGTTGTGGGGTTGGAACTGGACTCTCTCACGGTGGTGTCTGAAAAGAGGATGCTGTCTAAGTTGCACACCATCTTGATCAATGTCTCCCATCCACTACATAATGTACTGGTTGGGCACAGGAGTACATTCAGCCAGAGACTCATTCCACCAAGATGCAGCACAGAGCGTCATAGGAAGTCATTCCTGCCTGTGGCCATCAAACTTTACAACTCCTCCCTTGGAGGGTCAGACACCTTAAGCCAATAGGCTGGTCCTGGACTTATTTCATAATTTACTGGCATAATTTACATATTACTATTTAACTATTTATGGTTCTATTACTATTTATTATTTATGGTGCAACTGTAACGAAAACCAATTTCCTCCGGGATCAATAAAGTATGACTATGACTAAATGTGTAACATGTTTGAAGTCCAGCATGTGTCTGGTAGAATGCAAATGAGTCTTCACCATTGCTGACCATAGAGAACCAAAGGGAGGAGGCAGAAATGTGAGTCAGCCCACTAATCTCATTTCAGGAAATTAAATAATGAAAGGAACGGGAACTCAAATGCAGAAGACTCAGGTAGACCATGTCAGCAAACTGTGAATAAAGTGTTAAAGGATAATAGTATTGGGACTTTGAAATAAAGGCTGGTTCTGTGATCTAGATAATCAATTATATAGAACAGAATAGAAAGATGTTTGGAAAATAGACAGGAAGGGATACAAGTTACAACAGAGACATCAAGTTCCACGATCTCAATGGCAAGGCACACTGAGTGAGAAGATATTGCACAGAGCGCCGGAAGGCAGCCTGAATGGGGTGTGAACACAAATGAACTGGACACTTTCAGTGGTCAGGTCTGTGATTGTAAGAACAGTGCAGAAGGGGATGTCACCAGGGTGAGGTCCTTGGAGCTGTTCAAATAGAGACCGCCCCAATCCCTCCTGTAGATCAATCAAAGGGAGTAGGAGACCGATTGTCAGACTATTCTGATAATCTTCTGTCATAGCATGGAATGTGGACTGTTGCCTGTGAAGGTGAAGAAAGTTAACTGGATGGTGCCCCTTGTCCACAATGTAACTATTGACAGCCAGGTCTGATGATTTCAGTTATCAGAAATTGAAGGGACAAAGATAAGGATGTGATTAAAGTGCAATGGGCCAGCAAGGAAGGAGGCAACAAGTACACAGATGACAAAACTTCATTTTAAAGACAGATTAAAATCGAGAAGACAAACGTGTCCAGGAACAGGATGTGATCAAATTTCTGGAACATTTTATTGCTATCTCTGACTAGTTTTGTAGAAGGCCAATTAAGGATGACGGGTAGTGTAGATGTAGGTACACAGGGACATGATAGGTTAGTGACTGGGGAAAGGATCTGAAGAGAAGGGCATTTTTGCTGCCCTACTTAATAAGATCCTCATTAAAGTTTGGCCTTCATGTTAACCCTGAAAATCATCATTCTGTGGTGTGCTCTTTGCATTTGTCTCTGACTTTGCCACAAGAATTATAATGAGACTATGAGTGTTCAACATTAAACTGGAGAAAATTCCAGTGTAAGTGGGTGTACAGTGAAATATGGAAATACAAAAGTTACTTTCAGAGTGATGTTGCAGTCTCTTTGAGCCACTTGCCCTTAAACAGAAAAGCCTACAAAAAGTAGTGGATACATCCCAGCCCATCGTGAGTAAAGCCCTCTCCAGCACTGAGTACATCTACAAGGAGCATCGTCACAGGAAAACTGAGTCCATCGTCAAGGACCCCAAACATCCAGGCCATGTTCTCTTCTCATTGCTGCCATCAGCAAGGAGGTGTGGAAGCCTTAGGTCCCACATCAGCAGGTTCAGGAACAGTTACTACAGTTATCTGGCTGCTGAGCCAGTGGGGATAACTTCACTCACCCCAACATTGAACTGTTTCCACAACCTATGAACTCACTTTCAAGGACCCTACAATTGATGTTCTCAATATTTATTTACTTATCTATTTCTGTATTTGCACAATTTATTGTTTTCTGCACATTAGTTGTTTGTCCCTCCATCTTTGTGAGTAGTTATCCATTGATTATATTGTGTTTCTTTGTATGTACTGTGAATGCCCACAAAAAATTAATCTCAGGGTAGTATATTGGGTGCCACGGTAGCATAGCGGTTAGAGCGACGCTATTACAGCTTCGGGGTGTTAGAGTTCAGAGTTCAATTCCAACATTATCTCTAAAGAGTCTGTATTTCCTCCCTGTGGAATGTGCTGGTTTTCTCCTGGTGCTTCAATTTCTTCCCACAGTCCAAAGATGTACCAGTTAGTAGGATAATTGTCCATTGTAAATTGTCCTGTAATTAGGCTCGGGTTAAATTGGCACAGCTCAAAGGGTGGGAAGGGACCTGGCTCAATAAATACCTAAACCTCTTGTGAAATATTCTTGTAACAAAAAAAATCTCTGAAAGGTCGGGTTTTGTTAATAAGATGTAACTGAGAACTTAATAAAAATACTTAATAAGTATAGTTACTTTGATCAATGTTGCTGTGAAACTACTTTTATTTCTCTGGATTGACACTTTCATCAAAATAGTTTTAAGGTCAATGGGTTTAAAAATAATAAAGATAAAAACGTTGTATATAATATTTATACTTTTAACAATCGGTGTAATTTGCAATCCTTTTGTTTTATAAATAAAACTTGGCTGCTCATTAGTAAGATAGTATTGCTGCTGTTGGTGTCACAGACCTAATTCTGACAACCAACCCCAGCAACTAAAGCTGGTGGTAACTGCAGTTGGTGCTAGGGAACGCTTGAGGACTGTAGAAAGTACCAGCTTGACATCTCTCAAAGTAAAATTTAGAACGATAAGTCCTTCCCCAGAAGCAATAGACAAAAGTGAAAATAATACTCCGCATGGGATCTAAACAAGGTTTTCACAGTTTTCCTCATTTTTTTTAGCCACCATTAGGTAAATGTTTTCATACTATCACCTATTTTGATGGTATTTTACACAATATGACCAACTCTTTGATGTACTGACGTGGACATTTTTAGGTATGAGATTAGGAATTGTGATGGTCATTTTGGTCCACCAGAATTCACGCAGTTAAAAATAATCCAGTTTGTTTTATTTGGAGGCAAAGTTGATTAACTAACAATTCTCCACATGGAATTTTATTTGCCACACTTAAATTATATTTATCCATTTGTAACTCCATGCTCCCACTTTATTACTAGTTTCCCATCTTTGCTCATGATCTTTCAGAGATATTACTTCTGGATCAATTCAGTTTGCCACATGTTCAGAGCCACAAAGTTATCACCTCACTTTAGTACCCTTTTCCAGTTGAACATTTGGTAAAAACATGAATCAGGTGTGTAAAGAGGGCCCAAAGGATCATTAGGGACCCAAGTCACCGCAACTACAAACTGTTCCACTTGCTACCATCTGGGAAACAGTACCACAGCATAAAAGACAGCTTCTTCCACCAGGCCATCAGGCTGATTAATTCATGCTGATACAATTGTATTTCTATGCTATATTGACTGTCCTGTTGTACATATTATTTATTACAAAATACTATATACTGCACATTTAGACAGTTTTAACGTAAAGATTTTTACTCCTCATGTATGTGAAGAATGTAAGCAATAAAGTCAATTCAATTCCATAGACTTTGTCTTGAACCATTCATAAAAGTTTTCTTAAAACTTAAGCATTAAACTCACTGTCAATGTCACACCGAATCGCAGAGTTATACAGCACTGGAGCTGGCCCTTACTGCACCAAAAAGGGCCATTTGTTCATGCCAAACAAGGTGCCTCCTCGAGCTATTCCTATTTGCCTGTGTTTTGCCCAATCACATTGCTTGTTCTTTCCCTGCTTCTGTATCTTGCTGGTCTACATTTGTTTAAGAGCTGTTTATCATTAACCTTTTCCAGCTTCAATGAAAATGTATTAACAATTTTCATAAGGTGGGAGTGTGTGGTAGGGGGATGCATTCCAACAGCATAAATTTTTAAATTAACACGCCAGATTGGGAAATTGACAAACCTCTGTACAAAGATAGATTTACAGCCTACCACATTTCACAGTCCATCAACCTCAATGGAAAACGGTATTTAGAGGCCTGTAAAATCAACAGTGTCTGTTTTTCAGCATCAATACATTGGGCCCAGGATAGATCTTCTGAGATGTTGACACACAGAAACTTGAACCTGCTTACCCTTTCCACTTCTGATCCCTGGATGAGGAATAGTGTGTTTCCAGCACCACCCCCACCCAATTTACCCTTCCTGAAGTCCACAACCAATTCCTTGGTCTTACTGACATTGAGTGCAAGGTTGTTGTTCTGACCCCACTCAACCAGATGATCTATCTCACTCCTGTACACCTCCTTGTCACCACCTGAAATTCTGCCAACAATAGTTGTGTCGCTTGCAAATTTATAGATGGTGTTTGAGCTGAACCTAGTCACACAGTCATGGGTGTAGAGAGAGAAGAGCAGAGGGCTAAGCACAAATCCTTGAGGTGTGCCAGTGTTGATTGTCAGCGAGGAGTAGATGTTATTTCTGATCCTCACTGTCTGTGGTCTCCTTGTGAGATAGACAGACAGACAGAATTTATTGATCCCAAAGGAAATTAGTGTCACAGTAGCATTACAAGTTCACAGATATGCAATACAGTATTAGAAGAGATGTAAGAAGAATAAATTTAAAAAGTTACCTTAAATAGTCTAGCAGGAAGAAGACAAGAATCCATTTGCAGAGGGAGGTACGGAGGCCCAGGTTTTGGAGCTTGTTGATTTGTACTTAGGGTATGATGGTGTTGAACACTGAGCTGTAATCAATAAATGGCAGCCTGACATAGGTATTACTATTGTCTAGGTGGTTCAAGGCTGAGTGGCGAGCCGGTGAGATTGCATCCACTGTAGACCTATTGTGGTGATAAACAAATTGCAATAGGTCCAGGTCCTTGCTCAGGCAGGAGTTGACTCTAGTCATGATCAACCTCTCAAAGCATTTTTATCACACTGTGCTATAGTCATTGAGGCAGCTCATTCTGCTCTTCTTGGATACTGATATGATTGTCACCCTTTTGAAGCCGATGGGAACCTCCAACTGCAGCAGTGAGAGATTGAACATGTCCTTGAACACTCCCACCAGTTGGTTGGCACAGTTTTCCAGTGCCAACCAGGTACACCATCAGGGCCTGACACATTGCAAGTGTTCAGTGTCTTGAAAGATGTTTTAGCATCAGCTCCCAAGACAGAGATCGCAGGGTCACCAGATGATGCAGGGATTTGCACAGGTGTAGTTTTATTCTCCCTTTCAAAGTAAGCATAAAAGGCATTGAGCTAATCTGGGAGTGAAACATCACTACCATTCAGGATGTTAGGTTTCACCTTGCAGGAGGTAATGGCCTGCAAACCCTGTCAAAGCTGGCACACATCCGCTTCTGTCCCTAACTTCAATCAGAATTGTTTTGTTGCTCTTAAAATTGCCTTCCATAGGACATACCTGGACCTCTAGTATTGTTCTGGATGACCGGTCTTGAATGCCACAGATCTATTCCTAAGCAGACTATGAATCTCCTAGTTCATCCACAGGAGATTCCGGTATGTTCTCTAACTCACAAACACATCCACACAGGTCTTGATTGAGTTGGTGACAACTGTGGTGTATTCATTCAGATTTGAAGATGAATCCCTGAATATAGTCCAGTCCACTGACTCAAATCAATTTCGTAGACACTATTCTGCCTCTCTTGACCATATTGTCTCATTGAGGGAGCAACCCATAGAAGGCACTATAGGGACTGTAGTCTTAGAACACAACTATTGAGAAAAACTGGGTTGGTCTAGGCAGCACAGCACTAAGAGATTCAAAGACAAACAAAATTGTACCTACATATGTACTATTGTATTATAGTCACGGTGTTATATTACTATTATATTAACAGCAGACATAGCCTCAAGATCCAGGTGAATAGATTTAGGACATAGATGAGGAGAAACTGTTTTCCTCAGGTTGTTGTGAATCTGCAGAATGCTCTGCCCAGGAAAGCAGTAGACTTTACCTCAGTAAAATATACTTAAGACAAAGTTAGATAGATTTTTTGTAATTAAGGGTTATATAATGAAAAGGCAGGTAGGTGGAGCTGAGTTCACTGGCACATCAGGCATGATCTTACTGAATGGTGCAGCAGGCTTGATGGGCCAGATGGCCTACTCCTTTTCCTGCTCCAACGTAGTAAGTTCTTTTTAAATGTTCTTATAGTGCCATACTCAATTCTATAGGGCTATAAGACATTGGAGCACAATTGGGCCATTTGACCTATCGAGTCTGCTCTGCCATTCCATCATGGCTGGTCTATTGCCCATCTCAACCCCCTTCTCCTGCATTCTCCTCGTATCCTTTGACACGCTGATTAATCAAGAATCTACCAACCTTCACCTGCAATATACCCAATGACTTGGCCTGCACAGCTGTCTGTGGCAATGAATTCCATAGATTCACCAGCCTCTGGCTAAATAAATGTTTCCTCATCTCTGTTCTAAATGGATATTCCTCTATTCTGAGACTGTGCCTTCTAATCGTATACTCCTCCTCTATAGAAAACGTCCTCTCCACATCCACGCTATGTAGGCCTTTCAATATTTGATATTTTTCAGTGAGATGCCCCCTCATTCTTTTAAATGCCATCAAATTCTCCTCACATGTTATCTATTCATTCCTGGGATTATTCTCATGAACTTCCACTGGACCCTTTCCAGTGCCAGCACATCTTTCTTAGATAAGGCATCCAAAACTGCTCAAAATGCTCCAAGTGCAGTCTCACCAATACCTTATAAAGACACAGCCTTACATCCTTGATTTTGTATTCTATTCCTCTCAAAATGAATGCTAACATTGCATTTGCCTTCCTTACCCCCAAGTTAACCTTTAGGGAATCCTGCACAAGGAGTCCTAAGTCCCTCTGCATCTCTGATTTTTGAATTTTCTCCCCGTTTAGAAAATAGTCCACAACTTTATTCCTTTTGCTAAAGTGAATGACCATGAACTTCCCTACACCATATTCCATCAGTCATATCTTTGCCTATTCCCCCAATCTGTCCAAGTCCTTTTACAGACATCCCGCTTCCTCAACACTACCTGCCCTTCACCTATCTTCATATCATCTGCAAGCTTGACCAAAAAGCCTTCAATTCCTTTATCCATGAAATGAAGCAGTCCCAAACAGACCCCTGTGACACACCATTAGTCACTGGTAGTCAATCAATAAAAGGTCCCCTTTATGCCCACTCTTTGCCCCCTGTCAGTTGGCCAGTTTCCTATCTATGCTAGCATCTTTCCTGTAATACCGTAGGCTCTTATCTGTTAAGCACCCTCAAGTGTGGCACCTTGTCAAAGGCCTTCTGAAAATTCAAATAAGCAACATCCATTGACTCTTCTTTGTCTTCAAAGAATTTCAACTCATTTTTCAGGCAAGATTTCTCCTTGAGAAAACCATGCTGACTTTGGTCTGTTTTTATCATGGATCTCCAAGTACCTTGAAACCTCATCCCTAATAATAGACTCCAACATTTTTTCAACTATTGGTCAGGCTAATTTCCTTTCTTCTTCCTCCCTCCCTTTTTAAAGAGTGCAGTGGTATTGGCAATTTTCCACTCCTCCGACACCATTCCAGAATCAATTGATTCTTTTTTTTAATACTTTATTTTCAAAATTTTCAAAAAAAACAAGGAGATCAACAAAAACATACCAGCTCAGACATGTATAAAAAAGAAATAAACAAAAAAGACATAACATTAGAGGGATGCCTATTGCACAAAGTGCTCAAAAATACTAAACATTAAATCTCAAATGAGGGCTGTAAGAAATCAGCTGGGGGGGGGGGAATTGCTCAGCCGCCCCCGGTCTTGTCCAGGTAGGCAAGAAATGGATCCTAGATAGCCGAAAATTTTTTAATTGAATTGGTTCCAAAGAACCTAAGTTTCTCCATCTGTATGACTGAGGTCATATCAGCCATCCATCTCTGAAAGGAAGGGGGGAGAAGGTGATTTCCATTCCCTCAAGGTATGTCTTTTGGCAATAATCATCCCCAGCATCAGAGACTGTTGTATGGCTGCAGGGAAACAAATAGTAGATTGCGAGCAGCCAAATATAGCAAGACCAGCTTCCAAGGGGAAGGATCTTTTTTAGGCCTTTGAGTACCAGTCGAATATTTTGGACCAAAATCCAGTCAGTAATAGGCAAAACCAAAAGGTGTGTGACAACATGGCTTCCGTCCCTTGGCATCTATCACACATTGGCAAGACAGAAGGGTAAATCCTGTGCAATCTAAGTTTAGAGTAATAGAGACGGTGGACGACTTTAAAGTGGATCAGTTGGTGCCTGCTGTTAACAGAGCAAGCCTGTATCATAGACAAACACTTATCCCAGGCAGCTTCAGATAATTCAATGCCCAACTCCTCTCTCCAGGTGTCTCTAATCTTCATAGTAGACGCTACAGTGCAATTATCAAACAAATGTACAAACTTAGAAACGAGATGCCTGGAGTCAGGAGGGTTCTTTAAAATATCAAAAAAATATATGTTTCCCTGGAAGGAATTCAAAATTACAAATCTTAAATTGAATGTAGTGTCTAATTTGCAAATAATGAAAAAAGTGTGAATGGAGCAGCTCAAGTTTCTTTTTCAGCAGACTAAATGTTGCAAACCGTCCCTCTATGTACAGGTCTTCAATAGAAACTAGACCCTTCTCCCTCCAAGCATGGTAGGTTTTATCTGACCATTGATTCTTGAAAGTTCATTACTAATGCTGCCACAATCTCTTCAGCTGCCTTCTTCAGAACCCTGATTTGTAGTCCATCTGGTCCAGGTATCTTATCTACCTTCAGACTTACCAGCTCCCAAGCACCTTCTCACTAGTAATAGCAACTGTGCTCACTTCTGCCCCCTGACACTCTCGAATTTCCAGCATAATGCTAGTGTCTTCCACAGTGAAGACTGAGGCAAAATAAGACTATAAGAAATGGGAACAGAATTAGGCCATTCAGCCCATCAAGTCTGTTCCGACATTCCAACATGGCTGATCCTGGATCCTACTCAACCCCATATACCTGCCTTCTTGCCATATCCTTTGATGCCCTAATCAGGAAATGATGAACTTCCGCCTTAAATATACACATGGACTTGACCTCCACCGCAGTCTGTGGCAGAGCATTCTGCAGATTTACTACTCTCTGGCTAAATTAATTCCTCCTTACCTCTGTTCTAACAGGTTGCCCCTCAATTTTGAGGCTGTGCCCTCTACTTCTGGATACCCCCACCATAGAAACATCCTCTCTACATCCACCCTATCTAGTCCTTTCAACATTTGGCAGCTCTCAATGAGATCCCAACACCCCTCCCCATAACATTTTTCTAAACTCCAGTGTGTACAGGCCCAAAGCTGCCAAAGCTCCTCATGTGTTAACCCCTTCATTCCTGGAATCATTCTTGTGAGCCTCCTCTGGACTCTCTTTAATGACAACACATCCTTTCTGGGATATGGGGCCCAAAACTGTTAACAATACTCTAAGTATGGCCTGACTAGTGTCTTATAAAGGCTCAGAATTATCTCTGGCTTTATATTCTATTCTCCTTGAAATAAATGCTAACATTACATTTGCCTTCTCTACCACAGACTCAACTTGTAAATTAACCTTCTGGGAGTCTTGCACGAGGACTCCTAAGTCCCTCTCCACCTTTGATGTTTGAACCTTCTCCCCATTTAGATAATAGTCCACACTATTGTTCCTTTCACCAAAATGCATTATCATATATTTCCCAACACTATTCCATCTGCCACTTTTTTTGCCCATTCTTCCAATTTGTCTAAGTCCTGCTGCAATTGCATTGCTTCCTCAGCATTACCTACCCCTCCATCTATCTTCATATCATCCACAAACGTTGCCACAAAGCCATCAATTCAATTATCTAAATCATTGACAAACAATGTGAAAAGCATCAATCCCAATACTGACCCCTTAGGAATACCAGTAGTACTGGCAACCAACCAGAAAAGGTCCCTTTTATTCCCACTCGCTGCCTTCTGCCTGTCAGCCACTCTTCTATCCATGCCAGTTTCTTTCCTGTAAAGCCATAAAATTTTATCTTGTTAAGCAGTTTCCTGTGTGGCACCTTACTAAATGCCTTCTGAAAATCCAAGAAAATGACATCTACTGCCTCTCCTTTGTCCACCCTGCTTGTTACTTCCTCAAAGAACTCTAACAGGTTTGTCAAGCAAGATTCCCTTTACAGAAACCAGGCTGACTTTGACTTATTTCCTCATTAGATTAGATTTAACTTTATTGTCATTGTGCCGAGTACAGATACAAAGCCAATGAAATGCATCAACCAGAAATGCAAAGAATAGTGTTACTTACAAAATAACTGCAAATAAAAAGTAAGTGCTACAGTACACAAATATAAAAGTACTGAGTCAGTTCAATATGGGTGCAATACTGCTTAGTGCTGTGATGTGAGGTTCAGCAGGGTCACAGCCTCAGGGAAGAAGCTCTTCCTGTGCCTGCTGGTGCGGGAGCGGAGGCTCCTGTAGCACCTACCAGATGGGAGGAGAGTAACATGCCCACCATGGTTACAGTGAGATGCATCCCTGATAATGCTTTTTGTCCTGCCCAGGCAGCGTTTATGGTAGCAACACAGATCAAAGCTGCTGGTGATCGCAGCAGGCCAGGCAGCATCTCTAGGAAGAGGTACAGTCGAAGTTTCGGGCCGAGACCCTTCGTCAGGACTAACTGAAGGAAGAGTGAGTAAGAGATTTGAAAGTGGGAGGGGGAGGGGGAGGGGGAGATCCAAAATGATAGGAGAAGACAGGAGGGGGAGGGATGGAGCCAAGAGCTGGACAGGTGATTGGCAAAAGGGGATACGAGAGGATCATGGGACAGGAGGTCTGGGGAGAAAGAAAGGGGGAGGGGGGGAAACCCCAGAGGATGGGCAAGGGGTATAGTCAGAGGGACAGAGGGAGAAAAAGGAGAGTGAGAGAAAGAAGTGTGTAAATAAATAACGGATGGGGTACAAGGGGGAGGTGGGGCATTAGCGGAAGTTAGAGAAGTTAACATTCATGACAGCAGGTTGGAGGCTACCCAGACGGAATATAAGGTGTTGTTCCTCCAACCTGAGTGTGGCTTGGGTTGGAGGAACAACACCTTATATTCCGTCTGGGTGGCCTCCAACCTGATGGCATGAACATTGACTTCTCTAACTTCCGCTAATGCCCCACCTCCCCCTCGTACCCCATCCGTTATTTATTTATATACACACATTCTTTCTCTCACTCTCCATTTTCTCCCTCTGTCCCTCTGACTGTACCCCTTGCCCATCCTCTGGGGTTTCCCCCCCCTCCCCCTTTTCCTTCTCCCCAGGCCTCCGGTCCCATGATCCTCTCATATCCTTTTTGCCAATCACCTGTCCAGCTCTTGGCTCCATCCCTCCCCCTCCTGTCTTCTCGTGTCATTTTGGATCTCCCCCTCCCACTTTCAAATCTCTTACTAGCTCTTCCTTCAGTTAGTCCTGACGAAGGGCCTCGGCCTGAAACGTCGACTGTACCTCTTCCTAGAGATGCTGCCTGGCCTGCTGCGTTCACCAGCAGCTTTGATGTGTGTTGATTGAATTTCCAGCATCTGCAGAATTCCTCATGTCAGCGTTTATGGTAGATGTTCTCAATGGTGGGCAATTGGTTGCTGATAATCCGCTGGGCAGTTTTCACCACACACTGGAGTGCTTTGCAGTCCAATATAGGACAATTGGCATACCACACTGAAATGCAGTTGATGAGTATGCTCTCAATGGTACAGCAATAAAAGTCCGTCAGTATCCTGGGACAGAGGTGAGCTTTCTTGATACTCTGCGCTTTTTTGATCAGGATGGAGGAGTTCAGGGGCCAGGTGAGATCCTCAGAAATGCGGACACCAAGGAACTTGATGTTTGATACACGCTCCACTACAGCCCCGTTGATGTAGATAGGGACGTGAGTGTGGCTCCTAGCATGCCTGAAGTCCACAATGATCTCCTTGGTCTTCTGGGTATTAAGGGCCAGGTAATCTCCAAGTACCTTGAAACCTTATCCTTAATAATAGACTTTAACACTTTCCCAACCTCTGAGGTTGGGCTAACTGGCCTATAATCTCTTCTCTTTTGCCTTCCTCCCTTCTTAAAGAGTGAAGTGATATCTGCAATCTTCCAGGCCTCTCGGACCATGCCAGAATCAAGTGATTTTTAAAAGATCATGACCAATGCATCTGTTATCTCTTCTGCAACATCTTTCAGGACTCTGGAATGTGGTTCATCTGTCCAGGTGACTTATCCACCTTAAGACCTTTGAGTTTGCCTAGCACTTTTCCCTTTGTAATAGCAACGGCACTCACTGCTGCTTCCTGACACTCACGGACTTCTGGCACACAGCTGGTGTCTTCCACAGTGAAGACAGATGCAAAGTACCCATTAAGTTCATCTGCCAACACACATCAAAGTTGCTGGTGAACGCAGCAGGCCAGGCAGCATCTCTAGGAAGAGGTACAGTCGACGTTTCAGGCCGAGACCCTTCGTCAGGACTAACTGAAGGAAGAGTTAGTATCTAAACTTCTTCGGTGTAGGCATGTGCAGAATTCCTGTTGTTTGCGCTTTTTAAAATTCACTACTGCGAAGCCTCTTCCGGTGATGCCTACACCGAAGAAGTTAGATACTAACTCTTCCTTCAGTTAGTCCTGACGAAGGGTCTCGGCCTGAAACATCGACTATACCTCTTCCTAGAGATGCTGCCTGGCCTGCTGCGTTCACCAGCAACTTTGATGTGTGTTGCTTGAATTTCCAGCATATGCAGAATTCCTGTTGTTTGAAGTTCATCTGCCGTTACTTTGTCCTCCATTACTACCTCACCAGCATCATTTTCCAGTGGTCCAATATCAACTTTCTCCTTCCTTTTACTCTTTATATAATGTAAAAAAAAACTTTTGGCATCCTGCTTTATGTTATTGTCTAGCCTGCCCTCATAGTTCATCTTTTCCCGATTCGACCCAGTTACTAAGTTCATCCGTCATTTCCTTGTCTCCCATTATAACCACTCCACGAGCATTTTTCAACAGCCTGTCCAATCGCTGTCTCTCTTTATATAAAGACTGTATCTAAAAAAACTTTTTGTGTGCTCTTTTATATTAATGGCTAGCTTATATTCATAGTTCATCTTTTCTTTCTTTATGGCCTTTTTTAAAAGTTGTCTTCAGTTGGTTCTTAAAAGCTTCCCTATCCTCTACCTTCCAACTAATTTTTGCCATATTCTATGTCCTTACCTTTAAGGGTTCCTTTACCTTAAGCTCCCTAATCATATCTTTGTCATTACATAACACCCAGTACAGAACTGCCATTCCCCAATGGGCTTAACCACAAGATGCTCTAAAGCGTTATCTCATAGGCATTCTAAAAATTCCCTCTCTTCAGGATTTCGCACCAACCTGATTTTCTCAAACTACCTGCATATTGAAATCCCCCATGATGTTCGCAACATTGCCCTTTTGACGTGCCTTTTCTATCTCCCATTGTAACTTGTAGCCCATATCCTGGCTACTCTTCAGAGGCCTGTATATAATTCCCATCAGGGTCTTTTTACCGTTGCAGTTTCTTAACCTACAAAGACTTGACTTTTTCCAATCCTCTGTCTCCTCTTTTGTAGGGTTTGATTTATTTTTTTAATCTATAGAGCCACCCCACTCCCTCTGTTACCTGCCTGTTCTTTCGATATAATATGTATTCTTGGATGTTAAAGCCACCAACTATGATCCGTGACTCAGAGATGCCCACATCATAACTGTCAATCTTTTACTGTGCTACAAGATCATCTACCTTGTTCCATATATGGTGTTCATTCAAATTTAGCACCTTTAGTCCTGTACTCATCACCCTTTTTGATTTTGATCACCTGTTACACTAACTCATCCCACCGACAGCAATTTTGCCCTATCATTTGCTTGTCTTTCCTCACAGTTTCACTACACACTGCATCTAGTTGTATACTAACTGCCTGCCCCATCCTAAGCCTTTTCATTCCGGTTTCTATTCCCCTGCCAAATTAGTTTAAACCATCTCCCACAGCTCTAGCAGACTTGTCCACAAGAATATTGGTTCCTCTGGGGTTCTCGAGTAACCCAGCCTTTTCGTATAGGTCGTACCTTCCCCAGAAGAGATCCCAGTGATCCAGAAATCAGAAACCCTGCCCCCTGCACCAATTCCTCAGTCGTGCATTCAACTGCCAAATCATCCTGTTCTAACCCTCATCAGCACAGAGAGCAATCCAGAAATTTCTACGCTGGAGGTCCTGCTTTTCAACTTTCTGCCTAACTCCCTATATTCTCTCTTCAGGACCTCCTTGCTTTCCTACCCATGTCATTTGGTACCAATACGTACCATGACTTCCAGCCGTTCACCCTCCCCCTTTAGAATGCTATGGATTGAGACATTGCTGACACTGGCACCTGAAAGGCAACATACCATCTGGGCATCTCTTTCACGTCCACTGAATCTGTTTTCTGTTCCTCTAATTATGGAATCCCCTGTCACTACTGCACTCCTCTTTTCCCCCTTCCCTACTGAGCCACAGAGCCAGACTTGGTGTGAGAGACCTGGTGTTCCCCCGGTAGGATGTCCCTGCCCAACAGTATCCAAGGCGGCATGTTTATTATTGAGGGAACAGCCACAGGGCAACTCTGCACTGGCTGCCTGTTCCCTTTCCCTCTCCAGGTAGTCACCTAGGTACCAGCCTCCTGCAACAGGGGTGACTACCTCCCTGTAGCTCCTATCTATCACTTCCTCAGTTTCCCACATAAACCAAAGGTCATCCAGTTGCAGATCCAGTTTCTTACTAGAGTCTCTAAGGAGTAGCAGCTTGGTGCACCTCGTGCAGATATAGTTATCAGGGAGACTAGAACTCTCCCAGAGTTCCCACATCTCACACAAGAAACATACCACAAAATCCGGACTCATTCTCAGCACACTAGCTATGTACTTACAGAAAAAAAATTACTCGACATTAAACCTGCTTCAAACCCCCACCTGTTCTTACCTAAGCCTGTTGAGCCAAAGCCTGGCCACTTGGCCACACAATGTCCACCCCATTTGCACCTTCCTCCTGTTCATTTGTCCCGCACTGATTGCAACCCACTGAAAAGAGCGGAAAGCACCAGAGCTGTTTAAATGCTGGAGGAACTCAGCAGGCCAGACAGCACCTATGGAAATGAGCAAACAGTCAACGTTTTGGGCCAAGACACTTCATCAAGACTACTGAAGGGTCTCAGCCTGAAACGTCGACTGTTTACTCTACTGCTTAGACGCTGAATGACCTCTCATGATGACTGTAACCTGCTGAAAATCCCAAAGATGTTGAATATATTTTGTTCATGTTGTAGGAAAAATGGGAGTTAATTTACGCATAGAAGGACACCACAAACAGTAATGTGATTTTTAACCAGTTGCGGTTTTGAAGGCATGATCATTGTCTAGACACCATCAATAACTCTCCCACCTTCTGCGAGATGTTTCCACAAGATACAACCTGGGACAGAGTCTCAGTGCAATGTCTCATCCAAATGATAGCTGTTCCAATAGTGGAGCATTCACCTACTTTAGTGTTGTTACATCATCCAATTATGCTCCATTCTCTATAGCAGGATATTTGACTCATAGGTGACGGCAGCACCATCTACATGACTGCTACTAACGTGTTTCTAAAATCCATAACAGCGTACTTATTTTAAAACTGGAAAAGGAAAAAAAATGACAATGATGAAGGTAAAATTGGCCTTGTTGTAGCAACGTTAATGGTGAAAATATGAAGAGCAAGGATCACTCTTAGGTCCAATGTTTTTGTACAAAAATAAAAGGCATCTCAGGTAGTCACTGTAATGTATGAATCTTTTTCCTTTAGTGCAATGACTCCCCTTAGCACTAATTACTGTCTGATAACTTATGCATGTGCATTGATTTGTAGCTCTCTGCAAAGTTATTATAGACGTTAATTTCAAGTGTGTGCCTTCATTTTTATGATAAGTAGTTGTACAGACACAACAAATTGACGATGAGTCCGAACTTGAATGTCAGAGAGTATCACCGCAGCCCCGACAGTACCAGATGACAGAATTCGGAGGAAGGGAGAGAGACAGGGAGAGGGAAGACTGAACCAGTATGGTGACGGGGTAGGTAATCATGGATGCTAGAAAAGTGCGCGTGAGTAACAGTGAGAGATGCACGACCAGCAAAGCTAAAGTGAAAATAACGTGGAAATGGTCTTAGTTGGGACAGCTGATAGATTTGATAGTGCTAATGAGGACTGGGAAATCCATATTGAGAGGGTTGAACTGTATTGTAAGGCTAACAATGTGGATGAGGTAAAGAAAGTCTCCACATTTCACAACTTAATGGGTGCTAGAACATACAATTTCTTTTGTAACTTAGTAACTTCTGAAAGATCAGCAAGCAAGACATTCGATGAAATTGTTGCAATTTTGCAAAATCAATTGAGCCCAAAACCATTAGTAATAGTTGAGAGATTTTGATTTTACAAAAAAAAATGGATGGAAGCATTTCTGAATACACTGCAGACCTGTACAAACTTTCCCAAACTGTGACTATGGAGATAGACTTTCTTATACATTAAGTGATAGGCTTGAACGTGGCATACAAAGTCAAAACACTCAAAAGAGGCTACTGTCAGAAAGAGACCTGACCTTAGAATAGGCATTGACTATTGCAATATCATTAGAGACTGCAGCAAAGGGTGTGACAGAACTACAGAAAAAGAGTTTTGAATGTGAAATGCACAAAATGTCCCTGAATGGTGCAAAAAGCCAAAAATTTTATCGATGTGGCAGATCGTCCCATGATGCAAATGACTGATGGGTCAAAGAAAGAGTTTGCAGAAAGTGTCACAGACAACGTCACAGAGAGAGTGTACAAGTCAGACAAAAAGCACAACCAGAGAGGGAAAAACCACACAGAGTGAAAAATTCCAAGCCAACACTAAACAAATGCATGAAGTGACTGAATGTGAAACTGAATCAGACAACACAGAATCTGACAAAGGTGAGCTGTCATGCCTAGAACTGCATAATTGATCTGAAGCAGGTCACAAAGTCAGTTGAATCACAATAGATGTGTCTGGTGTAAAACTGAAAATGGAGAGGGTACAGTGTCAGATTTGGCTATAATTTCAGAGGCTGACTACAACAGACTGTTTACTAAACTACCATTAGAAAAAACCTCAGTGATGCTAAAGACCTACATAGGTGAAAAAGTGTCTCCCAAAGGCAAACTGAAGGTGAATGTGATGTATGGAGGCCAATATCAGCAGTTAGAGTTTTATGTATTGAAAAGTGGAGGGCCAGCACTTTTCAGACATGAATGGTCCAACCAGACTGGCACACAATCATAGCTCTCAATGTGTCATCAACAGACAACTGCAGCCCAAATAGTAGCACTAACCAAAGACTATCACAGCTGCTTAATGCTAATGAGAAGTTGTTTGAGAAGGGCATTAGTAAACTCAAAAGCACGAAGGCCAGAATTGAACTGGACAAAGCAGCAACACCAAGTTTTTATAAAGATTGTACAATGCATTATACTACACTACATCCTAAAGTATATGCTGAACTGCAGAGCTTGGCGGCGTCTGGCATTATCTCCAAGATTGAGTGGAGTGATTGGGCCATGTTCGTTGTCCTGGTGATCAAGAAACAGGAGGACGAGCTGTTTGCATATGTGGGGACTTCAGAATGAGAATCACCCATGTGCAGTATCCCCTGTTATGAATGGAAGACATTTTTGTGTCTTCCACAGGTAGGGAGAGGTTTTCAAAGACTGACTTGTCACAAGCCAATCTGCAAATGGAAATTGAGGAGTCAAACAGGAAGTTCTTCACAATCAACGCTCACAAGGGACTGTTCCAGTATAATCATCTTATCTTTGCCATGGCATCAGCTCCAGCAATTTGGCAAAGAACAATGGACCAGGTGCTCCAAGATATCCCAGGAACACAATGTTACCTTGAAGACATCATCGTGACTGGCAAGAATGATGAAGAGCACCTCCAGAATCTTGGTAAGCTGCTTACCGGGCTGAATGAGTATGGTCTGTGGGCAAAGGGAGAGAGAGATGTGAGATTTTCAAGAATAAAATCTCATATTGTGGATGTGTCATTGACAATCATGGCTTACATAAGTCACAGGCACCCATTCCAGAAAATGTGTCACAACTCAGGTCATACTTGGGCCTGGTAAACTATTACCACCAGTTCCTCCCAAACATTGCTACAGTGCTGCATGCGTTGAATGTACTATTACATACAGAAGCAAAGCGGGAATGGTCAGAAAGATGTAAAAGAGCATTCAAGGAAACAAAGAGACTAATGACATCAAATGAATGGCTCACCCATTATGACCCATCCCTGCCCATCAGGCTGGCGTGTGATGTGTCCCCTATGGCATTGGGGCCATTTTGTCACACATTATGAAAGATGGATCTGAACATCTGATTGCTCTTGCTTCAAGATCACTGACGAGGGCCAGCTGGTGACGCAATGACATCAGCGCCAGACTCTGGAACGGAGGTTCCCGGGTTCGAATCCAGTTGGGGATGCTCCCAAGTACGCTTTCCATCCGTGCCGGGTTGAGTGTCGAGATCGCAACTTGACCTCATAAAATAAAGGGAAAAATACTGCGAAATGTCTGAGTGAGGAGTGGTGCGCCACACAGTCTCTGTCTCTCTCTCTCTCTCCCTCTCGCATCGCGCCCTGTAAAAGGCATGAAAAAGACTTCGTCCAGCCAACATCGCACACGCACGCATGGACGCACGTGTGGACGGACGCACGCACACAGATGCACACGCCGAGAAAAAAGATCACTGACGAGCACAAAACGCAAACACACACAGAACAACCAAGAGGCCCTTCGTCTAGTATGGGGAGTAAAGAATTTCCACCACCATCTCTATAGACAAAAGTTTTCTCTAGTGACAGACCACCAACCCCTTGTGTCCATTTTCAATCCCAGGAAGGGAATCCCAGTGATGTCTGCTACCTGGTTGCAACTTTGGGCACTTCATTTGGTATGTAGCTGTACAGACCCAACAGTCACCTCAAGCAGCATTAGGCCCCTAATATTTGGAGGTGAGACAGAAACCCTGTGTGGGGCCTCTTGCAGAACCGAATGGTGGAACTGAAGCCAATGTTGGAATTGCAGCCCATATTTTAACCTTCTTGTGAAGCCAGGAGAAGCAGGGTTCGTTCTCCCATTGCTTCCTCATCCTCTCCACTGGTTTTTGAAAATGGGCAATCCGCCACAAGCGCCAACAGCTTGGTCAAATAATGAAGTCTGTGGTTCCATTTTTTTGTTGGCTGTGAGCCACCCTGCTGTCCCCAATGAGGTGTCTAATTCAGGCCTGAAACCAGCCTAAAGGGATTTCCGCCCCGTACTGTTGTTAGATTGGCTCTTTGTGACAAAACTACTTATCAAGCCAGGAACTTTCTTCCTGGATAAATTAAAACCAGTTTCACATAAAGAACTGATTATCTTCTCATCATGCAAATATTGACTGACTTGGCTAATCAGTTGCTGAGTATAAACAGCTCTCTTTTACATCTGAGTCCAGAGCAGACAGCCTTGTGTACTCTGCTGTCTCTGGTAATCTCAGCCAACAATTGATAGAGCAGCAGTTCAAAGTCTCACGGAGGGAGCGCAGGTAATTTCTGCATAAATATGCACCTTGAACAACTGATGGAAGCATTAAAGAATCCTTTAGATACTTTCTCCACAACTCAAATGTAAAATGGATTCTTGTGACTGTGGATGTTGGATAGTGTTGCGGAATTTGTTCCACATGTGTTGGAAAGGACCTTAGACCTTTCTGCCAGCCTTTTTTCCCCCCAGTAATTTCAAAAGTTGGCAATGGTTTAATGGAGGTTTTTTTGGAGTTACCTTAGCTAAAGAATAATTTGCCTTGCTACATCAGTTCATATATTCTATAATAGGTAATTGATTCTATTATACAATGCATATATTGATCCAGGAAAGCAAATAAGACAGAAATATAAAGATCAAAAAAATAAATCAATGCTCTCTCATTAAACAGTAAAGCAAAATATCAACTAATGCACTTTGTTTTTGTATTTCCAACCCTCATCTGCCTGCGCTTCAGGCTGGCTTCAACAGGTCAGTGCTCCTATTTCCTATGAAAATCTGAACAAAGCAAACACTGAGCACTTACTGAGTAGTGTTTCTCTAAACCATGGACTGATGTAAACTTTGACAAAAGAACGCTGAGGTCAGCCATTTTCAAACATCAATTACATTGTATAAGTTTGCAGCTGCGGGGACAAAATAAACTCTTGATGGAGTATTGAAGCTCTCAAGCAGTGTTTGAATTTGCAAAAACAAAGATAAGGTAATCCATGATTGCCTCAGAGATAGGCTTCCTTTTATCGTTGTATTGTTCTACCATTCTTTCAGCATCCCAGGTTGTGTTATAAACCCAAGTTTCATCTGTTGTGAAATAAAATTCCTTGTGCTGGTATTATAGCCATGTATTTCAGAACCACAGGCTGATACTGCTGTAATTCCTCTGGTGAAATTGATCACTTAGCTTAAGGCATCATTACCTATGGAAATTCTTGCACTCAAATCACAAGTGTTCTCAGGTTAAAGTTTATGAGGATATTGAAAATTAATACTTGTTCATTATTTAAACTGCAGTGATCTCCTAAAAGAGAGGAATTTGGATTCAAGAGAACATATACCTAAAAGAATATTTTAGTAATTAATTGATGAATTGTAACCTCAATTGACAGACAGGTCAAAGGACAGAAGGAACTTCAGTCAAACGGAAGGGAGATAGAACAACTCTTCATGGAGATGGTTTAAGTTTTTAACTTCCTGATAAGAATGAGGACTTATGCCTGGAACTTCCATCACAAAGCGTTGTTAATTTCAGTGCTACATAACAGAAGAGTTCCTGGGTGAATGCAATAACAACACTTTCCAGATTGGTTGGTCTCATCCTGGAAATTCAGACCCTGTAATTCTAGTAAGAATCGTACTCTTACATCTGAAGCAAATTCTGAAGCAAATGCTCAACCATAGACATAATTCCCTGGGCCATACTGCCTTCATAACATTGGAGGAACAATTAGATTACATTGTCCCTGGAACATCCATCATTGGGGATTTCTAGGACAAGGAGCATTGTATTAGAGCATAAACACAAGGAAATCTGCAGATGCTGGAAATTCAAGCAACACACACAAAATGCTGGTGGAACGCAGCAGGCCAGACAGCATCCATAGGAAGAAGCACAGTCAACGTTTCGGGTCGAGACTCTTCGTCAAGACTAACTGAAAGAAGAGATAGTAAGAGATTATCTTACTATCTCTTCTTTCAGTTAGTCCAGATAAAGGGTCTCGGCCTGAAACGTCGCCTGTGCTTCTTCCTATGGATGCTGTCTGGCCTGCTGCGTTCACCAGCATTTTGTGTGTGTTGCTTGAATTAGACCATTGTATGTTAGGGTCCAAGTGGTGCAGCACTTCATGCTGCTTTTTGGCAGTACACTATTTAATTTCAAAATATGTTTTCAGAATCTGAATCAGGTTTATTATCACTGACAGATACAATGAAGTTTGTGCTTTACTGCAGTACAGTAAAATGCATAAACATTACTATAAGTTACTATAAGCAACATACTCAGTGGCCGCCTCACTAGGTACTTCACATATCTAATAAAGCAACCACTGAGTGTAGGTTTGTGGTCTTCTGCTGCTCTAGTCCATCTGCTTCAAGGTTCGACATGTGTGTTCATTTATGCTCTTCTGCGCACCACAGTTGTAATGCGCGGTTATTTGAGTTACTGTTGCCTTCCTGTCATTCTCCAGTCTGGCAATCGTCCTCTGACCTCTCTCATTAACAAGATGTTTTCGCCCACAAAACTGCCACTTTTTGTATCATTCTCTGTAAGGTGTGTGAAAATCCCAGATCAGCAGTTTCTGAGATACTCAAAGCAACCCTGACTGGCACCAACAATCATACCACGATCTAAATAATTTAGATCACATTTTTCTCCATTCTGATGTTTGGTCTACAGAGCCTCTTGACCACGTCTGCATGCTTTTATGCATTGATTACTGCCACATAATTGGCTAGTTAGGTATTTGCATTAACAACCAGGTTTCAGGTGGACCTAATAAAGTGGCCACAGAGAATCTAAAAATATAAATAATGCAAAAAAAAAGCAAAAAACTGAGGTAGTGCTTGTTCACGGACCTGTCAAAAATCTGATGGTGGAGTGGAAGAAGCTGTTCCTAAAGCATTGAGTGTGTGTCCTCAGGCCCCTGTACCGCCTCCCTGACGGTAGTAATGAGAAGAGGTGATGGATGGGGAGGATCCTTAATGATGGATGGCACCACCTTTTGAGGATGTCCTCGTTGGTGGGGAGGCTCGTGCCCGTGATGTCCTCGTTGGTGGGGAGGCTCGTGCCCGTGATGTCCTCGTTGGTGGGGAGGCTCGTGCCCGTGATGTCCTCGTTGGTGGGGAGGCTCGTGCCCATGATGTCCTCGTTGGTGGGGAGGCTCGTGCCCATGATGTCCTCGTTGGTGGGGAGATTCGTGCCCGTGATGTCCTCATTGGTGGGGAGGCTCGTGCCCGTGATGTCCTCGTTGGTGGGGAGGCTCGTGCCCATGATGTCCTCGTTGGTGGGGAGGCTCGTGCCCATGATGTCCTCGTTGGTGGGGAGATTCGTGCCCGTGATGTCCTCGTTGGTGGGGAGATTCGTGCCCATGATGTCCTCGTTGGTGGGGAGATTCGTGCCCGTGATGTCCTCATTGGTGGGGAGGCTCGTGCCCATGATGTCCTCATTGGTGGGGAGGTTCATGCCTATGATGGAGGTGGCTGGGTCTACAACCCTCTGCAGCTTTTTACAATGCTTTCTTCATTTCAAAGATTCTAACAAGTATAATCCAAATACAGTAAGTTCAAATAAATGCCCGCATGACATCACCAGCTCCCATGCTTTTTCCAACTTAAAGTAAAAGGTTCATGAATTTTTGACTCGGGTATTAACAAAGTTGCGTACAATGGCAGATGTGTCCTAAACTGTGGCATTTCATCATGGGCCAACTGCTGCTTGTTTTCTAAATAGTACAATTGTTCTCCACAATGTTAGATTAAAGCATATTCCTTGATCTCCAGAATGGAGTCCAGCACTTGCTGTGATTATCCGTGCTAGGAGTTCCCCACTGAGCCAGTAGATACCATTGCTGCACAGGTCCCTTGTCAGAAGTCAGAATCAGAATCAGATTTAGTACTACCAGCATATGTCGTGAAATCTGTTAACTTTATGTCAGCAATACAATGAAGTACATGATTTAAAAAGAGAGAGGAAAAAACTGAGTTGCATTAAATATATATATAAAATAGTTAAGTTAAAATAAGTATTGCAAAATAACAGAAATAAAGAAGTATTGAGGTAGTGTTCATGGGTTCAATACCCATTTAGATATCGGATGGCAGAGGAGAAGAAGCTGTTACTGAATCACTGCGTATGTGCTTTCAGGCTTCTGTACCTCCTTCCTGGCATGTCCTGGGTGGTGGGATCCTTAATGATGGATGGCACCTTCCTAAGGCACCGCTCCTTGAAGCTGTCTTGGATACTATGGAGGCTAGTACCCATGATGGAGCTGAACAACTTTACAAGTTTCTGCAACTTATTTCGATCTTGTGCAGTAGCCCCCACCCGCATTCCAGACGGTGATGCAGCCAGTCAGAATGCTCTCCACAGTACATTTGTAGAAGTTTGAGTGTTTTAGTTGGCAAACCAAATCTCCTAATGAAATATAGCTGCTGTCTTGCCTTCTTTATAGCTGCATCAATATGTTGGGACCAGGTTAGATCCTCAGAGATATTGACACCCAGGAACTTGAAATTGCTCACTCTCTCCACTTCCGATCCCTCTGTGAGGATAGGATTTTGGTCCCTCATCTTACCCTTCCTGAAGTCCACAATCAGCTCTTTGGTCTAGCTGACATCGAGTGCAAGGTTGCTGCAGCGACGCCTCTCCACTCACCGGTTTATCTTGCTTCTATACTCCCTTTCATCGCTGTCTGAAATTCTGCCAACAATGGTATTATCATCAGGAAACGTATAGATGGCATTTAAGCTCTGCCTAGCCATACAGTCGTGTAGAGAGAGTGGACCAGTGGGCTAGGCACATATCCCTTTCAGTGTTCACTGTCAGCAAGTTGGAGATGTTATTTCCAATCCGCACAGACTGTGGTCTTCCGATTAGTAAGCTAAGGATCCAGTTGCAAAGGGAGGTGCAGAGGCCTTGGTTCTGTAGCTTTTCAATCAGCACTGTTAGAATGATAGTGTTAAATGGTGTAGTCAATAAGCAGCATCCTGACGTGGGTCCAGGTGAACCAAGACTACATGAGGAGCCACTAAGATCACATCTGCTGTAGACCTATTGTGGCAACAGGAAAATTGCAGTTGGTCCAGGACCTTCCTGAGACAGGTGTTGATTCTAGCCATAACCAATCTCTCTAAACATTTCATCACCGTAGATGTGAGCACTTATGGACGATATTCTTCTTGGGCACTGGTATAATTGTTGCCCTTTTGGGGGAAGGTGAGAGATTGAAAATGTCTTTCAATACTCCCGCCAGTTGGTTGGCACAGGTTTTCAGAGCCTTACCAGGTACTCCATCAGTTCCTGCTGCCTTGCGAGGGTTCACCCTCTTGAAGGACAGCCTGATATCAGCCTCCAAGACAGAGATCACAGGGTCACAAGATGCTGCAGGGATCCTCATTGCTGTGGTTTTATTCTCCCTTTCAAAGCGAGCATGAAAGGCATTGAGCTCGACTGGTAGTGAAGCATCGCTGCCATTCATGCTATTGGATTTCGCTTTGTAGGAAGTAATGTCCTGCAAACCCTGCCAGAGTTGTCATACATCCAATGTCGCCTCCAACCTCTCCTGGAGTTGTTTCTTGGCTCTTGAAATGGCCCTCCGCAAGTCATACCTAGTTTTCTTATACAGACCTGGATCGCCGGATTTAAATGCCGTAGATCTAACCCTCAGCAGACTATAAACCTCCTGGTTCATCCATGACTTTTGATCTGGGAATGTACGGGAAGTTTTCATAAACACACAGTCATCCACACAGGTTTTAATGAAGTTGGTGATAGCCGTGACATACTCATCCAGGCTCATAGATGACTCCCTGAACACAGTCCAGTCCACTGATGCATAGCAGTCCTGTAAGCTCTCCTGTGCCTCCCTGGTTCATACCTTCTTGGTCCTCACTACTGTCTCTCTCTACAGCCAGGTGATCAGACTTACCAAACTGTGGGCATGCAATAGCACGGTAGGCATTCTTGAGCTTAGTGTAACTGTGGTCCAGTGTGTTATTTCCTCTGGTACTACAGGTGACTGTTGATAATATTTATTTAGTGACTGGCCTGGGGAATGCTTCAGATGTGCTCCTTCATACCTGTTGATTACATTGCTCTGTTTGTCTAGAGCCTGTTTGACATTAGCCTGAGGTGACGTGCACACTGCTACCAAAAAAAGATCGCAGAAAACTCACGGCAGGTAAAATGGATGGCACTTAATTGTGAAGTATTCCAGGTCTGGTGAGCAATATTGGGATGTCACTGATGCATTAGTACATCACAAGGAGTTGATCTTGAAGCATACACCTCCACCTCTGCCTTTGAGAGACTCAACCGACCTATCTTGACAATGTATTGTGAATGCATCTGTTTGAATTGCTGCATCCAGCACAGAAGGGGTTAACCAAGTTTCTGTAAAACAAAGGACGCATACGTTCCCAACGACCCTCTGGTACAGAGCCCTAGCTCTGAGATTTTTGATTGTATTTACCAGGGACTGCATGTTTGTCAGCAAGATAATTGGTATTGGGAGTCGAAAACCTCGTTTTTTTAAACATACCATCAGACCAGAACATCGACCCTTCTTTCACCAGCGGCTTCTTAAAGGGGCAGTGTGCCGGCCACAGTCCAGTCTGCTTCCAGCCGCGGTAGATCATTCAGTCACAGTAGAACTTCACCACTGACTGTGCACATCATAGATGCAGTCATGATTCTCAGCTGTAGCAGGCTAAGTGAGAATATTTGAAGTTTCCATCGTTTTCAATGAGCTGTTGCTAGGGTCAGCAGTGACGTTGGCACCAACCCCTGAGGTCAAGTACAGTCTGTGTGAAGTTTACATGTTCTCCTTGTGACCACATGGGCTTTGTCTGACAACACGTCAGTTTCATAGAAACATAGAAAATAGGTGCAGGAGTAGGCCATTCGGCCCTTCGAGCCTGCACCGCCATTCAGTATGATCATGGCTGATCATCCAACTCAGAACCCTGTACCAGCCTTCCCTCCATACCCCCTGATCCCCTTAGCCACAAAGGCCATATCTAACTCCCTCTTAAATATAGCCAATGAACTGGCCTCAACTGTTTCCTGTGGCAGAGAATTCCACAGATTCACCAGTCTCTGTGTGAAGAAGTTTTTCCTAATCTCGGTCCTAAAAGGCTTCCCCTTTATCCCCAAACTGTGACCCCTCGTTCTGGACTTCCCCAACATTGGGAACAATCTTCCTGCATTTAGCCTGTCCAATCCCTTTAGGATTTTATACGTTTCAATAAGATCCCCCCTCAATCTTCTAAATTCCAACAAGTATAAGCCTAGTCGATCCAGTCTTTCATCATATGAAAGTCTTGCCATCCCAGGAATCCTCCAACATCGCAAAGGTGTTGACAGTTTAATGGTCTGCTGGTCCACAGGAAGAATCAGAATATGGAGGAGACTTGGTTACAGTGACTGCAATGGGGAAATATGATTAGCAGGTGCCTCAAAAAGGAAACATCCATCATGGAGGACCCCATCACCCAGGTTATGCTCTCTTCCCATTGCTACCATCAAGGAGGTGGTGCAGGAGCCTGAAGACACACAACATTTTAGGAACAGCTTCTTCCCCTCTCCCATCAGATTTCTGAGTGGACAATGAACCCATGAACACTACCTAACTTTCTTTTTGCTTTCATTTTGCACTACTGATTTAATTTATGTATATTATCCTTATTGTAACATATAGTTTCTGTTATTATGCATCGTAATGTACTGCTACTGCAAAACAACGTATTTCACAACATATTCCAGTGATATTAACTCTGATTCTGATTCTGGGAGTGCTCTAAGTGTTGGTGTAGAGTTGATGGGCCAAATTGCCTCTTGAGCCAGGCTCACTCCCAGTTGCCACATTTTCCCTTGAGCACTTGGTGCACGAGATTGGAGATTGAAACCGTCGATCTACGATGTCCGAGCACTTGGGCAAGAATCACGTTTGCAGCAGTTGATCCATGATCTGTGTGATAACTCTACAGCGTGGCGTTTCCAGTGCGGCATGGTAGCGTAGCGGCTAGCATGATGCTATTACAGCTTGAAGCGTTCCGGAGTGCAGAGTTCAATTCCGGTGCTGTTCTGTAAGGAGCCTCAGTATGTTCTCCCTGTGGAGTGTGTGAATTTTCCACAGGTGCTCCAGTTTCCTCCCTGAGTCCAAAGATCAATTTACAATTGGTCATTGTATGTTGTCCCGTGATTAGGATAGGGTTAGTTGGGTTTGTCAGGGATTGTTGGGGCAACTTGGCTTGAAGGGCCAGAAGGGCCTACTCTACACTGTAATTGCTAAAATAAATAACTACGTTAAATAGAACTTCTAGCCTATGGTGTCTTATCTGGTTTACATATTACACACATTCAGAGCCATTCGGCCAATTGGATTCATGCCACTTCCTGATTCAGCAAAGGATGACGGCCATGACTGCGCTTTATGAAGAATGGGAATGAAATGTTGAGGCGATGGTCTATACTGGTTTGGAGTTCTGGAGAGTGAGTTCTGGCAATTGGTGATACATTGGTCAACAGGACAGTGAAAAAAAGGAACTAGACCAAAGGCTTTGGAGAGGGTCATTGATGGGTGGAGGGAGTTAGAGATATGGGCAAAGATAAAGTCACTAAGGGACACGGAGAAACATTTATATCTGAGTTACCAGCAACCAAAACCATCTCTGAAAATGGGAGTGATGTACAACTAAGCCAGTAAGAGCAATAATTCAGCCCTTGTTCTCTGGAAGACAGGGAGCTGATGAACGATAGAAATGAAGACCACAATGAGGAGCTTTCAAAGAATAGTCTGTTATTGGTAAGGGCAACTCTTAATGTCTCACTGGCAGTTGCTCTAAAGTTGCAGAGAGATAACTTTTGAAATATTGAACAAGAGAATTGATAGTAACACGCACAAAATGCTGGAGCAACTCAGTGGGTCAGGCAGCATCTATGGAGAGGAATAAACATTTCATCAATAGAATTGATTATTTCTTAGCAACATGATCATTCATATGTTGTACTCGAAATTATGGATAGGCTGGAAATGAAACCAATTTTACTTTTCAAGGACACATGCAAAATTAGTTTAATTTCTTCCTTTGCAGTATCTATTTTGACAAAATGTGGAATATGAAGACATGATTACCTTCCTGTTTGAAAATGCTGCAGGTGAGAGTGTGTGCTGCCAAACCATGAGAATAACTTTTTAATTGTTTCCTCAAACGCTACTTCAATTCAGTTTGAAAAGCTAGTTGACAACCAACAAAATATGTGCACGTGTTTGCCTCTCTGTAGATCTGAAATGAATAAATATTCACAATGAAATCTTTACACCTAATTTGTAGTGAAAATCTCCAATTTCTATTCTGCACAGCGTGGTCAGTTGTACCTAACAGAATGCTTACAAAGGGAAAACATACACAATTTTTGGGTTGGTTTCTCATTGTTTGAATCTGGCTACCAAATATTTTCAGTGTGAAATTGCCAATAGTGAGGACAGATCAGGAGCTAAAGCAGGTAGTCTACACATCTGCATGATCTACCATTCTCATTACTTGGATACTTTTTTCCTCATGCCACCTGTCCTACCGCCAATTGTCATTTTTACTACCAATCATACTCCCACCTCATGAGTTATCTCTGCCTGCCTTCAGCCCCTACAGATAAGCTTTGAAAATAAAGCTTTGGATTATTCATACTTCAGGGATTTTTGAAATCTCTGCAGCTACTTAATGGATTGTAAAGTAGGAAGTATCAAATGTGTTCTTCACTTATGTTTGTACAGTGGCATGCAAAAGTTTGGGCACCCCTGGTCAAAATTTCTGTTACTGTGAATAGCTGAGTAAAAGATGACCTGATTTGCAAAAGGCATAAGTTTAAAGATGACACATTTCTTTAATATTTTAAGCAAGATTACTTTTTTATTTCCATCTCTTACAGTTTCAAAATAACAAAAAATAAAAAGGGCCCGAAGCAAAAGTTTGGGCACCCTGCATGGCCAGTACTTAGAAACACCCCCTTTGGCAAGTATCACAGCTTGTAAACGCTTTCTGTAGCCAGCTAAGAGTTTCTCAGTTCTTGATTGGGGGATTTTCGCCCATTCCCGTTCTGTGAGATTCTTGGGCCGTCTTGCATGCACTGCTCTTTTGAGGTCTATCCACAGATGTTCGATGATGTTTAGGTCGGGGGACTGTGAGGGCCATGACAAAACCTTCAGCTTGTACCTCTTGAGGTAGTCCATTGTGGATTTTGAGGTGTGTTTAGGTTCATTATCCTGTTGTAGAAGCCATCCTCTTTTCATCTTCAGCTTTTTTACAGACGGTGTGATGTTTGCTTTCAGAATTTGCTGGTATTTAACTGAATTCATTCTTCCCTCTACCAGTGAAACATTCCCCGTGCCACTAGCTGCAACACAAGCCCAAAGCATGATCGATCCACCCCTGTGCTGAACAGTTGGAGAGGCGTTCTTTTCATGAAATTCTGCACCCTTTTTTCTCCAAACATACCTTTGCTCACTGCGGCCAAAAAGTTCTATTTTAACTTCATCAGTCCACAGGACTTGTTTCCAAAATGCATCAGCCTTGTTTAGATGTTCCTTTGCAAACTTCTGATGCTGAATTTTATGGTGAGGACGCAGGAAAAGTTTTCTTCTGATGGCTTTTCCATGAAGGTCATATTTGTGCAGGTGTCGCTGCACAGTAGAACAGTGCACCACCACTCCAGAGTCTGCTAAATCTTTGTGGGCATTATTTATTTTAATTTTCAGAGTACTAGGCAGCTGCTTAGAGGAGCCCATGGCTGCTGATTGTTGGGACAAAGTTTGAGTTGTCAGGGTATTTATAAAGCTTTGAAATTTGCATCACCTGGCCTTTCCTAATGATGACTGTGAACAAGCCATTGCCCTAACAAGCTAATTGAGGTCTGAGACCTTGGTAAAAGTTATCTGAGAGCTCAAATCTCTTGGGGTGCCCAAACTTTTGCATGATGCTCCTTTCCTTTTTTTCACTCTAAAATTGTACAAAACAAAAATAATACACTAATCTTGCTTAAAATGTTTGATCTTTAACTTTATGACTTTTGGAGATCAGTTCATCTTCTATCTCACTTAACTATTCACAGTAACAGAAATTTTGACCAGGGTGCCCAAACTTTTGCATGCCACTGTGTGTGTATGTATATGTATATAAATCTATTGATTGGCAACTGACTGTCACAAGGTACATGGCTCTTTACTGATATTTAAAAGTTAAATCTCATATTTCTTATTCTGGCAGTTTTCAGAGCACACGCTCCTTTTCATCCCCCATATTTTTCTGAACATTATCTGCCCCCTGTCTGCCCCCCACCCCGCCAAGTTCTGCTACTGAACCACACTCGGTACAAGTTACAGCAGCCAATTAAGCTACCAGCACAACTCTAGGATAAGGAAGGAAACCGCAGCATCCAAATGAAATTCACATGGTCACGATGGGAGAATGTGAAAGCTCCATGCAAGACAACATTTTGGGGTCAGGTCCAAACTGGCATCACTGGATCTGTGTGGCAACAGCACTAACTGCTACACCAGTTAATGTGTTCTTGAGTCTGATCACTGGAAACTCTTTGAGGTTCCAAATTGGTGAATGATTGGGGATTCTTGCTCCAGGTGGTGTCTGTAGGGACCAGTTCCTGCCAGGAGCCTTAATTGGTCTCACTGGCCCTTGTACACACAGGATCTCACTCTATTCCCTTGCATCCCGTGTTTTCATTGTGCAACCATGCTATGCTGTGGGCTACCTTAGAGATTTTACTTTTAAGTCCTGACTGCCCTCTCCCTCTTCTCAGAATGATCGACAGCAAATTGCCAAAACCCACATTCATTTGAGCCTGGTCCTGTGGGGAATATATTTAATTGAAATGTAGCCCTGAGATGTGAACACAACTGTCCCAAAAAAATTGTATATTCAACTATCCACAGTTCATTCAAGGCAATGATTTACAATGAAGGAAAAAATCCAAAATTAAGTTAGTTTGCCAGAAAATCTTTCTAATATGAAATCTGCACTGATACAACAAAATGCTGTTGAATAAAAGCTAGACACGTGGTAGATCTATTTTCAGGACCTAGCTTCTATAGAGCTATTATCTCATATTCCATGCTTTGAGCTGTTATCATGCAATTTATAACTGTAAGAGACGGGAAGGTTGCAGAATGTAAATGACAGAACTCCAAAATGTGCATCTCACAATAACTGCGCAGGCTGCCTGTTTTCATCTTCTATTAGCTCTGCTCTGGATGGTATTTATGCATGGTTATGAGCCATTACAGCTTCTTGCTTTTTAAGCAACTATGCTCTTTTAAAGAGATCTCATTTTCAGTGTTAATACTCAGTCCAAAGATAGGTAATTAATGCTATCGTCTTTAAGATGAAATGTACACAGTTTTGCAAACGGAATCATAGCCATTACAGTTGCATTAACTCCTCACACATTTGCGAGCACATTTATAAATCTTATATACGTTTACCTTGTGTCATAAAGAAAGGATGCAGCCAATCCCCGACATCATTCCCATATCACTACCAAAAAAACTGGGATATAGAATATACATTTGCAGTTACAAAATTTGTGTGAAAAACTTAAACAAATAAACACAAAAGTAATTATTTTTCAACTCACAAACACACGCCTTGATCCATGCACAGAATTTGCTGCTTCATATGATGAAATATTGTGATATAGTCCATTTTCTAGAAGGCAGCACACTCCATTAAAGGATCTCATTCTAGGACATGCCCTGCTCTCATTACTACTGTAGGGTAATGTAATGGGTGGAAACGTATGCATAATTCACAGCCACTGACATTGAGTTGGGGTTCACTTTAGGAGGCTGGTCTGATGTGATGACATAATGACGTGAAGTTTTTTTTACCGCGCTTTATGTTCTGTGTTTGGTTGCCGATAAAGGAGCTGTTACGGTTTCCCTTGAAATTAAAATGCCGCTGCCGTCCTTTTACAAAAACCTACGTTGCTGACCCCCCCATGCTCTAGGATGATTCCAGAGTTATTCAACGTGTCAGCCAAAGCAGTCACTTTGGAACAGCCGGAGTTTTGGGAGCAAAACGCCGATGTTTGTTTTGTACAAGCCGAGGCTCAATTTGCACTGCGAGAAATCTCCGCGGGTGACACCAGATATTACTACATAGTAGCGTTGCTCAGTAGTGGCAGCGAGAGTGACAAGTCTGTTTGAACACCGACTGGAATGTCATAAATATGGCACACTGAAAACTCAGCTGTTAGAGACTTCTGGACTATCGAAGCCTGGATGCACCAAGCAGTTGTTCTCCATGCCCAGTGTGAGGGGATGCTAGCCCTTCAGAGCGAATGGACCATATGCTGTCTCCCCTGGGAAATCACCATTGTTATTATAGTTTTAAAAGATCTCTTTTTTTCAGCAAATACCTGAGCAAGTTTGTATAGCCCTTGTTAACATGCCCGTGAATTACCTATAGGGAGCCTGCTGAAATGGCTGATAGTCTACACTCAGTCAGGAGAGGTGCATAATTCCTATTCCTTTCCCTACCTCAATAAGCCCATCAGCGGGGTCTCCAACAGACACACATGCCCAAGGCTCCGAAACAGACAACAGCAGTCTGTGCTTTTACCACGGTCACTTTGGTACAAATGTCAGGAAGTGCTGACCGCCTTGCAGCTTCGGCAGTCTCACGCCATTAAGACATCAGAGATCTGTGAACACGGTGGGTTCCACCTGCCAGGGTCATCTACTGTTCATTATGGACACCCTTTCAGGGCAATGCCTCATGTGTGACACAGGTGTTTAAGTGAGTGTGCTGCCAGCATCACCAATTGATCAGAAGGCAAAGAGCAACAAAAGCAAGCTGGAGGTTGCCAGCGGCAACAGGATCCAGGCTTATGGGACACAACCGGTGATGTGCCACTTCAGTGGGTGACATTACACATGGGACTTCGTCCTTGCTCAAGTGACTAGACTTCAGCTTGACGCAGATTTCCTATGGCCCCAAGGACTGCTGGTTGATCTTAAGAACTGCCGGCTTGTAGACGACAAGGACTTTGGGTCATTACCCTGCTCCCCCAGTAAGTTCCCCACAGTGACTCTGTCAAGCGCATGAGCCACTGCATGTGAGTTCACTTGACTGCTGGGCAAATTCCCAAATCTCACCAAGCTCACCTTCTTCACTACAGTCACAAAACATGGGGTCGAGCACCACATTCCCGCAACTGACTCGTCAGTCCGTGCCCACATGCGCACACTGGACACAGAAAAGCTGGCAACTGAAAAGGCTGAATTTGCCAACATGAAAAGGCTTGGTATTGTATACAGGTCGAATACTCCCTGGGCTTTGCCCCCCCCACATGGTCCCCACATCCGATGGTGGTTGCCACCCATGTGGCAGTTACTGTCGCCTTAATGGGGTCACCTCACCCATACATTACCCAGTCCCACACATGCAAGACTTCTCAGCATGTTTAGCTGGAAAGCTAATTTTTCTAAAGTTGACTTAGTTAGGAGTTACCATTAGGTGTCTGTGTGCTAAGAGGATATTCCCAAAATGGCTGTGATAACCCCATTTGGCGTCTTTGAGATTCTGTGCATTTTTCTGTGACTGAAAAATGCAGCACAGACTTTCCAATGGCTGATGGACTCTGTATGAAATGACTTAGATTTTCTTTTGGTTTCCTGGATGACATACTTGTCACCAGTGCATCCAAATCTGAACATGCATCACATCTCTGCACACTTTTTGAGCACTTAAGCCAACATGGTTTGAGTATTAATACCGCTGTGCCATTTTGAGTTCCCAATCATTGACTTTCTTGGCCATCGCCTCTTCGCAGAAAGTGCGAAAACCCTCCAATCAAAAGTCCCTGCTATTATGGATTTCCCACCACACCACACTACTAAAAAACTACAAGAGTGTTTAGGTACGATGAATTTCTATCGCTACTTCATTTCATGAGCGGCTGAACTCATAGTGCCCTTAAAGGCAATCTCCCTAATCATGTGCTTAACTAGTCAGGGGACATGACCAGGGCATTTGATGACACCAAATGAGCTCATTCCAACATAACTCTACCGACGCGTCTGCTCCCCAATGCACCCATAGCCATTACTACTGACGCTTCAGATGATGTTGTGTGTACTGTGCACAGTTGGTCAGAAGTGTGTGGCAGTCGGTTGCTTTCTTCTGCCGGCAGCTCCATCCCCAAAAGGAAGTACAGCACGTTTGACCACGAGTTTTTCAGTCTCTATCTGGCTGTCTGCCTTTTTTGTTTTCTACTAGAGGATCACCATTTTACAGCATTCGTAGATCTCAAACCCCTCATACATGTGATGGCCAAAATATCAGAGCTTTGATCTGCACGGCAGCAACAGCACCAGGCCTACATATCTGTGTCCAGGAGTGGCATACAACACATCAAGGGGAAAGATGATACCATGGCTGATTGCCTGTCACAGGCTGCCATCATGGTCATACACATTGGTGTTGACTATGTTGCCATGGAAACCGAGCAAGCTATTGTCCCAGAGGTCCAGACCTACGGAACAGCAGTCACATCTTCGCGGTTGGCTGGCATTAAGTTCTGAGAAGCTGGGGTATCTCTCCTGTGCAATGTCTCAACCGGTCACGCTCACACCATCGTGCCCGCAAACTGGATATAAACTCCATTCACAGCCTCTCACATTCAGGCTGGAAGGCCTCACCGAAACTGGTTTCATGAAAGTTTGAGTAGCACGGCCTTAGAAAGTATTTCCTTGATTGAATTGCAGCCTGCATTGAGTGCCAGTGGGTGAAAATTAGCCAGTGTTTTCAGGTGCCATTGGGACCTTTTGCAATTCCTGAGTGACGGTTTGACCACGTCAATGTGGAATTGATTAGTCTTCTTCCTCACCTCATGTGGTTTCATGGTGCACTGCGCCACTAGGTGGCCAGAGGTCGACCCTCTAGCATCAACGGTGGCCACAGATGTGGCTTGGGGATTCATCAGCACCTGGGTTTGACACCCCATCTCATATTTCCTCTGACTGCGGTCCCCAATTCATATCAGACCTCTGGGCTGCAAAGGCCCAGAACCTTGGCGTTAGGCTGCATCACACCACGGTGTATGACCCACAATCCAATGGCCTACGCGAGCGGTTTCACCGCTCCTTAAAGGCTGCTTTGAGGGCCCCCCTGATGGATGTGCTGACATGATCATCTTCCGTGGGTCCTGCTGGGACTCGGGGTGGTTCCAAAAGAGGACCTGCAGTCGTCTCCGGCTCAGCTGGTGTACGGGCAGCCATTATGAGTGTCTGAGCTCCAGACAGGTTCACAATGCCGGATTGGTGAATTCTGGGGTGGGGGGAACTGCGTAGAGTAACGTAATGGGTGGAAACGTATGCATATTTCACAACCACTGACATTGAGTTGGGGTTCACTTTAAGGGGCCGGTCAGACATGACAACATGCAGTTTTTTTACTGTGCTTTATGTTCTGTGTTTGGTTGACAATAAAGAATTTCCCTTAAACTTAAAAAGCCTCTGCCGTCTTATTTGCGAAAACCTATACTCCCATCAGGGAGGTGGTACAGGATCCAGAATACCCACCCTCAATGATTTAGGAACAGCTTCTTCCCCTCTGTTAACAGATTTCTGATCCATGAACAGGACCTCATTATTCTTTTCCTTTGCACTATGTATTTTGCAATATATAATAATCTTAAGTCTTTCTACTATACTGCTGCCACAAAGCAATAAATTTCATGGCATACGAGACAGCGATAAGAAACCTGATTCTGAAGAAAACAGAAATAGAAACTATATAAAACCAGAATTAAGAGGCTACACCTTTTAAAGATCCCTCTTTTCTAGAGAAATCCTTGGGTGCCTAACAGTGTTCCTAACATTATAAAAGAGCTTCCTTGGGTGACACTTGGAAAATATATCTCCATGTGGGAGAGTCAATAACTAAGAGCTATAAATGTAAAATAATCACTAACAGGGACATTAAGAGAAGTTTCATTGTTCAAAGTGACCTGAGAATGTGACTTGCTTCGACAAGGTGCAAGAAAGGGAAATAGAAAGGTTGATTTCCTTATGTACCTGAGGGAGAAGGTAACAAATATGCTGACAGAAGACAAACTGCAAATGCTGGAGATCTGGAGAAACATGTATAAAATGTTAGAGGAACTCAGCAGGTCCTGATGAAGAGGCTTGGATTTTGCATTTCCCACCACTGATGTTGCCTGACCTGCTGAGTTTCTCCAGTGTTATGTGTGCAATACTTTAAATAATTACGCTGATTGGGTTACATGCCAGAGGCCCTCGACAAAAATTTCATAAATTATAGACTCACGGGGTGTGGGACTAGCATATTTAGAAGACTGGTTAAAGGACAGATAACCTAGCGTAGTGGTTAGCACAACAATTTACAGTATCGGGAACCTGGGTTCAATTCTGTAAGACTGGAAGAAGCTTGCACATTCTCTCCGTGACTGCATGGGTTTCCTCAGGGTGCTCCAGTTTCCTCCCACAGTTCAAAGATGCACTGGTCAGTAGGTTAATTAGTCATCGTAAATTGTTCTGCAATAAAGCTAGGGTTAAGTCAAGGGTTGCTGGGCGGCGTGGCTCAAAGGGCTGGAAGGGACTATTCTGCACTGTATAACAAACAAATAAATAAACCAATGGGAGTAAGCAGGCATTTTCAGGTATCTTGTTACAAGCTTGAGTGCCCTTCCTCAGCTATTTATGATCTTATTAATGACTTTAACATGCGCAAGAGCCTTCAATTTCCTCCCACTGGTAATGGTGCCTATGTGACTCAGCAAGAATGCTTCAGTCTGATTGGAAAAGGGGACCCGTAGCTGCTTGGTACAATCTCAGATCCCCGGCAGCAAGCACTTTGCTGCTTTGCATTCCTAATCACTAGGTCAAATGGGATGCTTGGGGCCAAGTGCAAGTCAAATGAGCAAGGAACACCTTTCACTCTTTCTAATCTCAAAAATCAGCAAACTTCATACTAAAATGTGTATAGGGAGAAACGTTGAGCAATGGATCAAATCCTATTATCACCATAAAATAATAGAAATACACATTAATAATCAAAGGCTGCTGGGGACTCCAGCAATTGTTCTAGAGAGCTTGGAAATATGAACGAGCTCCCCAGAACTTTGTAACAGTAATGATATACCTTCTACAGGAATTAAAAGTCTTCTAAAAAGAAACTATTGTTGGGGTGATTTTATTTATGAATAAGTACAAAGGAGGCAAATTATTATTTTCGATGGATCATTTTTCTCTAATTTGCATTCCTTGTTGAAAATGAATCTGAATATGTCACATAATAATCTGATGCAGAGACCTTAGAAAGTCACCTTTTATGTAGACTTGTCATCCCTAAATCCAGGCACAAAAGTCTTCAAATGATCTTTGATTACTTCTTTATTAAATTCATCAGTGGATTAAGATACATTTAATAACCTCCATAGCTTTCTTTTCTTGATTGGAGTATTTGATTAGGAATTTGTACTTCTGATTTTGTCTTCAGGAGTTTCATCTGTCATTGTAATAGTAATCCTTTTCTCACTTTAAAGGACTAGCCAGCTCATAAAGACTAATTAGAATGTCTGTGCAACTTATAATTATGTGCTGTATATGACTGAGTTTCATGTGACATTTCGTTCATTCATAGTGCTTCTTGCAACCCAAGAGATTTACATTACAAATTCAGAACAGTGACTGTGAAAGCTGTAAGAGGTCGAAACACCCTAGTAACTTTATCTCAGACAACCGAGATGCAAAGTTCTGAAATAAGGTAGGTTGTAGCATTCGGAGCACCTGAACAGAATTATTGATGTCAGACAAAGTTTATACAACACAATCTAATTTGTCACAGTCCAAGAGTAAATAAGATATAGTAAGATATTTTCAGTGAAACTAATATTCAGTATCACACTCATGTCTAAGCAGCAGGTCCATCGAGAACCATTTGCTATTGCAGAGCGCCTGACTCAGTGTGTCGGTCTTTTGCAAAGATACACTACAATAGGAAGCCTGGATTGGGCTGGAAGTCAGCTGCACAGCTATCTGCTCTACCACTATGTATACTTGACGGCCAGCATAAACATACTCGGATAAATCTTTTGGTTCCTTAGTCTACAGCTCCGTGATTGTCCTGAAATTTAGAGAAAAAAAAACACCTCAATTCTTGCACTTCTGCAAAGTAAGCTGCTAGATCCTGGGCCATGTGTGGCTATGACAGAAAAACTTGCACACTTCTTGGTTTTCTATCCACCAACTTTTCTTTAGGCATTGCTTGTACAGTTGTCTGTGATAAGAATTAATAATAAAAGAATGCTGAGATTATGGTAGTGTGGTAAGAAGATGAATTATGTCCATGTCTCAGATCAGGTCAAATGGGCATGGATTAATTGTGCATCACAATCTGGTCCACATTTTACAGAACTTTCTAATTTAGTCCCATCAAATCAAAAATGCAGAGTTCTACGATATTCACAATGGAAAATTCAGACTAGAAGACAAACTCATTACCTCTTGTGAATGATTACTGTTACCAAATATTCCTCAGTGGCTAGGATTCTTATTGTCATACATTTCATATCAAGTTAATGAATACTCCTGAACAATTACATGCAGCATCTTCCATGGCAACCATAATGATTAGACCTTGGTTGGAGCAGACGTACAGTAAGTGGATATAATTAGGAAATTAATCCTTTCTTTTTAATATAATGAAGACCACTAATATATATCTATTAATTGTGGAAATAGGCATTGAAATTGTTTTAAAAAATACTTATATTCTGCAATGTAATTCATTAATTTTTTTATTACATAATTTTCAATTATTTATTTATCCAGTAAACATTGCTTAGCCCTAATTTAATGTGATGGCAAGAACAATGAATAGGCCAGTGCCAGGTTATTTTTTTTGTATGATCTACCTTATAAAGTCAACAGCACAAGAAAATATTCTAATGCAGAATTGGAATACCACCAAAATTAGATCACCATAAGCCACAGGCATTGTAGAAACAATTAGAACTACCTACATAATAATGAAAAATAATGATTGGGTGACACAAGGTTTAAATTGTCCATATCTAATCAGTCTGCCAAGAAGGTTAATCAATAAAAAGACATAACCAGATCATGTATCTGGTCATTCTGTCAGGAAATGTAGAGGAGGCTTGACCCAGATACAGAACAGTGGAAATGATTTAGCGGTGAGCAACCACTCTAATAATAAACTACAAAATAACAAGCCATGAGGGGCCATGAAACAAGAGAGAACAGATAAAAACACAACAAGCCAAAAAGGTAACTGAAGGCTGGGAACAACTGATTGAGGTTGGCTGGTTTGATGGATGAACAAGGACTATGGATGAGAGCTGGGTTTAAATAGGCTGCAGGTGATAAGTTGGAAATGAGTGGCAGATAACTCCGGTTGGCTGGGTGGAGACTGGGAGGCACCTGCCTGTGCAGGCCTGACTACCTTCCCCACCCCCCCATCAGACAATGCCTCTTATTGCTAGCATGTGGTGGTCCAGGACAATCAGGCTGGGTCTGGTGGAACTCCTTGATGAGTGATGGATCCAAGATAAAACTAGCTGGCATCCAAGATCTCTCCTCCGGGCCATACTCTTCTCAGTTGACTAGGTACTGCATACCTCATCCATGATGACATGAATGTATCAAGTGGCAAACCATTTACACTGGATCATCTTCCAATATTCTGGGCTCCAGAGATGCAGGCTCAGGTACATTGAGTGGTCCCTGGACAATGGGCTTGTGACAGGACAGGTGGAAGGTAGGTATGATGCCAAGGGACAGTGGCACCTGAAGATGATAAGTGATTGGATTGATGCGATGGGTGATCTTGAAGGGACCGATGAAGAGGCTGAGAGCTTGCACGAGTCTGAGCCCAGGGGCAGATCACAGGTGGACTACCAGACACGGTCCCCAGGCTGGAGTAATCTAGCTAGGTGCCATTGGAAATTGGCCAGGCGGCAGCAAGGTGGTAGGCAGCTAGGACAACCTTCCATGCCCTTTTCCACACCTTCCGGAAACGGAAAACCAGGGCACTGATGGACAGGACTTCCACTATTGGCTTCTCCATGGGGAACAGTCGGGGCTGGTAGCTACGAAACACTTCAAAAAGGGTGACCGACCTGTGACAGAGGAGGTGTGTAGATCGTGGGACAGTTCAGCCCAGAGTAGATGCTGCATCCATGTGGAAGGGTTAAAGGCGGCAAAGCATCACTGAAACCTCTCCACTTATTGATTGGCTCTTTCTGACTGGCCATTGGTCTGCAGATGATAACCAGAGGACAAACTCACTGAGGTATGGAGGAGGGAGCAGAAGGTTTGCCTGAAGTGGGAGGTGAATTGTGCGCCCCTGTCCAACACAATGGAGATCCAGGTCCCTGTCTCAGCAGGTGACAGAAGTTTGGGGAGGGCAATGAAGTGGGTCACCTTGGAGAACCAATCCCCCCCACTATCATGATCTCCATGGTCCCATTGGAAGGTGGCAATCCCATGATGAAATCCATGGTGATGTGGGGCCACCGGCATCGAGGGGCAGGTAAGGACCGCAGGAACCCAGAGAGCAGCTGCTTGGAGGAATTAGACTAGGCACTTTGAGGGCAAACAACGATGAACTGACGTGTATCTGTGAGCATAGTGGGTCACCAAAACTGGCATCGCAGAAAATCCAAGGTATGTTGTGGATCTACGGGTAGGGAGGGATGAGGAGTGGGGGCCCACTGAGGTGCCTCAGAGCATGTGGCACCCGGCACGTACATGTGGTTGTTAGGTGCGTAAGCTGGAGCAGGCTCATACTGTAGGGCCTGGTGGGTTTGGTTCTCAAGATCCTGGACAATCGGGCCAAGGATCTGTGAGGATGGAATCATGGAATGAGTGACGATCTCCGATTCAGCTGGGTTGAACTGACATGACAGGGTGTCCACCTTAGTGTTCTTGGCGCCGTGTCGGTAGGAGATGGTGAAGCTGAATTGCTCGAGGAAGAAGGCCCAGTGAGCCTGGCATGGGTTGAATTGATTGATACGTGTTGGTGCGTGGCCAGGTGGTTAAGGCATTTGTCTAGTGATCTGAAGGTCGTTAGTTCAAGCCTTGGCCAAGGCAGCGTGTTGTGTCTTTGAGCAAGGCACTTAACCACACATTGCTCTGCAATGTCACTGGTGCCAAGCTGTATCGGCCCTAGTGCCCTTCCCTTGGACAACATTGGTGTCGTGGAGAGGGGAGACTTGCAGCATGGGCAACTGCCGGTTTTCCATACAACCTTGCCCAGGCCTGCACCCTGGAAACCTTCCAAGGCGCAAATCCATGGTCTCATGAGACTAACAGATGCCTATAATGATGATGAATGGATATGAGGCTCTGGTGGTTAGCCTAGATCAGGATGTGTCCAGTGTTTCTATCAACCAATTCTCCATTCCTCTACGACCCATTTAATGGTAAGCAGCTCCCTGTCTTCTGTTCCATAATGGCACTGTGCAAGTTGAACTTGTCTTCCCATTCAATCCTCACTGGGAGAGGGTGGTCCCAGTGCCCATGCCAGATGTGTTCACCTCTTCCAGAGAAGGTCCAGAGGGATTCGGATGGCAGAGAATGGAAGTGGTGGTAAAGCATCTCTTGAGCGCCTCAAAAGGGCGGTCCAGACCAGGTTATCTGTGAGGGAGGTTGGAGAAGCTGAAAAAGTTTGTAGCTGTATGAGGGAGTGTGGTCCAGGCAATTTAACAATGGCACACACTTTCTTTCAATCCATGGTTATGCCTTGGGGTGAAAGGGCATAACCTAGGAAATAAATGACTTGGGTGTGGAATTGGCATTTCCCTAACTTGTAGTATGGCTAGTTTTTGAGGAGAAGCTGAAGAACTGAACAGATGTGACAGATGTGGCCCTTGGAGAAGGTGAATTTGTCATTGAGCACATACATGTCTTGGAGGATCTTGTGAATAAAAGACCTGGAAAGTGGCTGGACTATTGGAAGGTCCAAAAGACATTACCAAGTATTCGCAGGATGTAATGAATGCTGTCTTTCACTTATCCCACTGAAGGATGTCGATTAGGTTGTACAAACTTCGTAGATCCAATTTGGTGAAGATCTGGGCCTCGCATGGTGTTTTGAATGCACTATCCATCAAGGGGAGAGGGGAACAATTCTTAATGGTGATTTTGTTGAGTCCACAGTAGTCAATGCAAGGATGAAGACCCCCATCTTTCTTTTCGAGCAAGAAAAACTCTGCAGCAGCTGAGGACTGGTATGGTTATGGTGTAGCATTTTGGTGATGTAGTCATTCTCAGCAAGGGAGGGAGAACAGACTACGTCTGGAGGAGGTCAATCACACAGCTGTATGGCCTGAGATGGCCGGGTGCTGGCTTCCCTTTCACTAAGTCGTGATATTGCTGTGGGGGTTGGGTGAGATCAAGGGTTTCCCCTGTTTCCATGACTTACAGGGTGAAGTCAGCTGAGGTTACAGGCAGGTGGTCCTTTAGGCGGGTCAGATGACCAGATGACCAGATGAAATGAGGATCATGGGTGGAGAACCAGGGGTAACTCAGGATGAGGGGAGTCATGGGTCAGTCAATAAGGAGAAATTGGATGGGCTTGTGGTGCTCTCTGATGCTCATGTGCACAGGCTGTGTGCACACTTTGACCATCCCAGACAGCAAGGGACACCCATCAATGGCACAGGTTCAGAAGGGGGAGGGATAGGCTTGGTAGGGAGTCCAAGTTGCACCCACAGAGTCCGGTCCAGAAAGTTGTCAGGTGCGCCAAAATCCACCAGAACCTCCTGTGTGTGTAGAGCTGTCAGGTTGTGGAGGAGGACAGACAGAGTAAGTCAGGCTATGGTGCTGAACTAAGAGGCGGAGTGGGGGGGACGAGGTGGTGGGCCACTAGATAGAAGAGTCTTTGTTTCTACCTGGTGGGGTTGTTTTCCCAGATTTAGTGGGCATTTGATGAGTGGGTGGTTGGCTGCTCTGCAATAGACACAGAAGTTATTTCTTCACTGATGCTCATGGGGGTGGGGTGCAAAGGGAGCTCTCCGTAGCTGCGCGGGTTCTGGAGGATTTGCTGATGAGGGTTCCGCAGCTGTATATGGTTCTGGGAACAGAACTGGCTTGTGATCTGGAGAGTTGCTCCATATGGTGCTTGCCAACATGGAGGGCCAGATTGATGAGGTATTTGAGGTCGGTTGGCATCTCCCGGGGAGACAACTCGTTTTTCCAAGCACTCTGAGAGGCCATGAAGAACACATCTCAGTGGTGAATTCGTAATATTTATTTCAGATTATAGTTTTATTTTCCCAGTTAGCAGTGGCCCAGGTTAGAGCTTGCACAGTCAAGAGAGAGGTGATGAGGGCAATCCTGGCTTGGTCTGTAGAATACAGAGATAACGTCAGCTGGAAGTGCAAGACACGCTGGGACAGAAAGATGGCTGCTGCATCAGGTTGGTGATCCATTGAAGCATTCAGGTATCAGAATTTGAGGTTCTGAAGAAGGAGGTTGATTGGCACAGGGTTGCTGTAGTGAGATGGAAAGTTGGTTGAGAGAATTGAGCTGCATCAGGTTGGTGAGACTTCAAAGCATTCATGCACCAGAATCTGGGGTTCCAAAGGAGGTTGATTGGCACGGGGTTGTTGTAACGAGATGCAGAGTTGTTGGCTGAGAGCATTGAGCAGATGATCAATAGTTTCCTGCTGCTTGTGCCCTCGTCTCAGCTGACTTCTTTTAGGGGTGTAAACTCTGCTGAGTCAATGGCTGGTTCACCCACCGAGACAGGAAATGCAGAGGAGAAAGATGCAGGTTCCAATTTGTAAATGTGATGGTGTGAATGTCACGGCCCTTCGAGTACGTATCCGGGAGCTCCTATGTAAAGAAGGATCTTCCTGCACCAGTCTTTCAAGCAGTGAATATCAAGTGCTCCTAATCATTGAGTAAAAAATCCCTCATGTCCGCTCTAACTTTTCTACCACCTTTTTATATCTATGCCCTCAGTAGGTAATCTGTTAACAAAGCTAAGTGTTTGATTCTATGCAACACACACAAAGTGCTGGAGGAATCAGCAGGTCAGGCAGAATCCATGGAGGGAAATAAACAGTTAATGTTTTGGGGTGAGACCAATCAACTGGACTGGAAAGGAAGTGGCAATTCTTCTTTCAATATATGTTATGGGTCAACTTTTAAAAGGTCTTTCCTGCTTAGTCTATCTAGTCCTTTCATAATTTTATGCATTTTAATTGTCTCAGTCTCCTCCACTCAAAAAAAAACACTACCAGCTTACCCAGCCTATCAGATGTTACACTTTCAGGACCTTCACAGTCTCCTTGAAAAAGTATTACCTTCTCACTGTCTCAGGTCCAATTAAAGTGGAGGAGAATCATGTAGGAAGGCACTAAAATCCTCAAGACTCCACAGTAGGAAAATGCAGAGGCCACTGACAAAATATAGATCTCATCATACATCATCTACCCCCACCTACAGCAGAGTCTGAAAATTCCCCAGAGGACTCAACAGCCACCTGTGAACCCATGGAACTAGAGTGGGTGCAAGTGTTCCTCAAGGGGCTGCCCAAGTACGAGGAGAGAGCACTGAGTAGTTGCAGAGCAATAAATCTGCATATTTGCATTGTCAAAGTGTTGGGAAAAGAGATTTGTAAAGGTAGGGTCTTTTCCCTAAACCCTGGAAAACAAACAAGTGCGGTTTTCTTGTATTCTTAGTAGAAAATCAATAAACACTTTGCCTCTTTCCTCTGCAGTTATATTTACACTTCAGGTTGATTTTGCTTCAATCTGTATTCAACTTGAAACATTATACACCTCGCCTGATTTTCTTATCAATGCAGCTCTCCCTTGGAAGGAACAGTTACAATTGGCTCCCATAACTTTACGTAAATTCCATAATTCAAGATACAATTGGTGGGCATTTAGAAATCAAGGCAAGCAGCATGGATCTGTGAAAGGCAAATCATGCTAAATAGAATCTTTTGAAGTAACCAGTTGGATACTCAGAAGAATGTCAAGGCCACTGAGGGGATACAAAGATGATACCAGAAATGAAAAGCTTTAGTTGTAAGAAGGAACTGGAGAAATTGGAGCTATTGACACTGGAACTGAAAAGGCTATGAGTATTCAGAATAATGAGACACAAGAAGAATAGTAGGATACCTCCTACCATTGTTCAGTGAGTCAATAACTAATGAGTATCAATTGAAGATTAGCAGGAAAAGTACAAAGGGAGAGGTTAGGAGATAGGAGAACTCACAGCTGAAGAAGAAAGTATGTCCCTCTTTAAAATGGACCTTAATAATTATTTGACTAGAAAAGAAATTTTACAGATACAGGGAATCCAAAATTAAATCAGCAGATGCTGAAAGACTGTGGGGAAGAAATAATACGATTACTGTTTCAGGCAGATGAAATGTTTCCAACATTTCTGGGTTTGTTTAAAGAAATTAGAAAATGAGACAGAAGGCGTGAGTTGAGAGCCTAAAGGTGGAACAGATAAACAGAAGCTTGAACTGCCTCTTCTCTCCTAAAAGAGTTAATTGCTTCAATCCTTCCTTAACCGTTCTGGGTATATTGCATTGCAAAACTTCACTGGGATCGTCTCATCGTAATCTCTATGGGTACTTCAAAGCAGACTCTAACCGGATTTGCACTTAGATGTTGCGTCAGCTCACTGTAACGGGAAACAGATGATCCTAGAAAACAACTTTAAATCATGCCCAATCAAAATCACAGCCAGACACCAAATGCTTAAAAAATACCTGGGATTCAACTTTAACCAAGAAAGCTGCCCCTGCCAGCCCATGCAAATGCTGAGGGCCAAGTACAGATCTCTTCTTTCTTAAAGGGTCTGGGCTTGAGACATTACCCCAACAGAACAACTGAGACCAACACCCTCAATGATGATCCAGTCAGAAAGATCAACCTCCCCACCACCACTTCCAAACCAACATATCATTTGCAAAGGAAGAGAGGAGGTGGAACTCCGGGAGATCTCTTCCATAATATTGTGAAAAAGGGAACATAATTTGGATAGTCAAAATAGGGCAATGTAGAAAGAATGTTTTTTTTTAAAATAAAGGCCTGAAGGCCAGACAATGATTATAAACAGAGCTTGGCATTTCCTGGTTACATCGCATTGGCAAGGACTTTGGGGGTGGAGAGCTTAAGCATCCTTCTTGAGCTTGTGAGGTTTAGACACGAGTGGAAAGTAGCTGAACAGTTCCCAATGCCAGAGAAATTCAGATCCAAAGGAAAACAGCTGTTCCTTGATCTAACTGTCCCCGTTTCATTACTGATGAGGACATTATGGTTCTGCTACAGGATATGTATAGGCAATGACTGAGCAAAATCATGGCAGATGGAGCCTAATGTAGGGAAGGTGGGATGTCATGGATTTTGGTAAAAGGAATCAAAAGGAGTTTTATTGTTTAAATAGAGAGAGACTGCAAATGAATAAAGTTCAGAGGGATTGAGGTGTTCTAGTCCAATAAGTAGTTGAAAAGACAAATGGCCTAATGGCCTTTATTGTCACCCTATTACCAGTACTACAGGTGCACATTCCTTTATCCGAAATTCTGAAATTGAACAAGCTCCGAAAACCAAAGTTTTTTTCGCCAACAGCTGACATCACTCAGGTGTGACGTGGCAGCACTAGCAGAGGCCGCCAGACGTCAGTTGTGGCTCAGCGCTTGTACTGGTTACACGTGCATTTGCTGTTCACCGATATTTTGTGTTCACTGTTGACTTTGTGTTTAATTTCACTGTGAAAATGTCAAAAAGAGCTGCAGATACCCCTATGGGTAACAATGGGAAAAAGAGAAGGAATCTTCTCTATCAATAACACAGAAAACGGAGTTATTGCAGAAGCTTGATCGTAAATAGTAACAATTATTTACATAGCATTTACATTGTATTAGGTATTATAAGTAATATAGAGATTATTTAAAGTATACAGGAGGATGTGCATAGGTTTGGTGTGCCGCTGGGTCCTAAAGTCCGCCGCACTGAGCCAGGTTAAATAAGGGACTTGAGCATATGTATTTTTTGGTATCGGGGGGAGGGGGGGTGTGGGGGGGTCTGAAATCCGAAAAATTCTGAGTTCCGAAATGGAACCAAGGATTTCGGATAAGGGATTGTGGACCTTATTTAACTACTCCTCTACAACACTACATCATCATTTCCATTCAAAGTCACTTTATGTACACAATAGGCTAATCTTATTATCTATATTGTGTTTTTTTACTGTGTTCTTTATGCTTACTGTTTTTTTTAAATACTTCATTGAATCTGGAGTAAAAATTATTTTGTTTCCTTTACACTTGTGCACTGACAAATGACAATAAACAATCTTGAATCTTGAAAAGGTTAGAGTTTAAGAAGAGGGAGGTTTAGTTATAGCTGTCAGGATGTGTTGGTGAGACCATACCTGGAATATTATGCACTGCTTTGGTCTCTAAACTAAATAAAAGAACATAGTAATATTGGAGGCATTTTAAAGGTGGTTCACCAGGCTAGGATAAAATAGTTGTCCTAACAGGAGAGGCTAACCAGTATTGTTCTTTACTCTGTGGAGTACAGAAGTATGGGTAACCTTATTCAAGCATACAAAATCCCAAGGAAGCTTGAGAGGGGAGATGTGATGTTCTCACTAGTGGAAGACTCATGGACAAAGGGACTTAGTGACAACATGAGTGAGCAGTCATTTCAAACTGAGCTGTGTAGAAATTTCTTGTCTCAGAATGTGGTTAATTTCTGGAATTTTCTCCATATGAAGGGTGGTACTGACCAGATCATTAAAATATACTTAAAGCAAGATTCATAAATATTTGAAAGATTAAGGAATTGAAACTGACACAGTTGAGTCCTGAGGTAGGTCTGATATGATCCTACTGAATAGCAGTGTCGACTCGCATGTTGGACTAGGCCTGGAGCAGTGACCTATTCCTGCTCTGATTTGCTCGTGTTCTTGTACGTTTTCTTTCCTCCACCATAATATCTTCCTTTAAAATTTTGCTACCTTTTCTTTCAAAACATAGCTCCAAATCTATTTTCTATCACCTGATTCAATATCCCTCTATGAGGCTCCTTACGAAATTTTGTCCAAAAAAACTCCAATGCATCAGCAAGTGATTTTTGTTGCTCTGTTTTTTGACCAAATTTGGGGCCAGAACAGTTCAGCAGACAAACTAGGATCACGAACTCACAGCAGGTTCTGGCATCATCCTCAAAAGACAATCTGATCAGGAAATCTTTCATACCAGGACCCATCGTCAATTTCATTAAAAAAAAGTGGGTAAAAGAGAAAGAGAAAATCTGCAGATGTTGGAAGTCCACACAAAATACTGGATGAGCTCAGCAGGCCGGCTGCAACTATGGAAAAGAGTAAACAGTCTGGGCCGAGACCCTTCATTAGGACTGGAGAAAAAAAGATGAGGTCAGAGTGAGAGGTTTGGGGGGAGGGGAGGGGAGGGGAGGGGAGGAAGAAATACAAGATAGTAGGTGATAGGTGAAACCAGGAGAGGAAGAGGGGTGATTGGTGGAAGAGATAAAGGGCTGGTGAGAAACCATTGAAGAAAGAGAAGGGGAATGAGCACCAGGGAGAAGTGATGGGCAGGGAAGGAGATAAGGTGAGAAGGTTAAATGGAAATGGGGAATGGTGAAGGGGGGGCATTAGCTGAAGTTTGAGAAGTTGATGTTCATATCATCAGGTTAGAGGTTACACAGACAGAACACAAGGTGTTGTTCCTCCAACCTGAGTGTGGCCTCATTGCAGCAATAGAGGTGACCATGGACTGACATGGTACAATGGGCGTGGGAAGTAGAATTAAAATGGGTGGCCACTGTGAGGTGCTGCTTTTTCTGGCTGACTGAGTGTAGGTGCTCGGCAAAAAGGGAGAGAAACTATAATGTCCATAATGACTGAACTTGGGAAAATGAATTAAGAAATCCTTTTGGCACAAGATATGTGATTATCCTGCCTGTTCCTACTGTATATTTGAGTTGTAATGGACTGATGAATTAGCCAATTATCTCAACAGCACATCGAGGAATGTTAACAGCCAACCATTTCTGTGCAGTTTCAGTATACCTCCATCCCTCCATCAAGAAGGCCTCAAAGCTCTCTGTTTCTTTCTTGACAAAAGAACCAACTAATTCTCCTCCACCACCACTCTCCTCTGTCTGGAGAAACCGATCCTCACCCTGAACAGTTTTTCCTTCGGCTCCCCCTACCCACTTTTTCCAAACTCCAGAGGTAGTCATGGGCACCCACTTGGGCCCCAGCTATGCCTGCCTCTTCACTGGCTACATAGAAGAGTCCATGCTTGAAGCTGCCTTCCGCTATTTCTGAGCAGAACTGGTTAGGATGGATGGAAGTTCTTGTTCTGAGATGGATCAACCAGCAATGAAAATTGGTAGCAGAGAGGACAGTAATTAAAGTTAAAGATTAGGATTAGCTTTATTTGTCACACATATACTGAAATGGATTATTTGCATCAACAACCAACACAGTCTAAGGATGTATGGGTGGCAGACTGCAAGTGTCACCGTGCATCCAGTCAAATAACAATTAATAACTGTAAGCCTAGCCCATACATCTTTGGCATATGGGAGAAACAAGGGCCAAGACCATCCATAAATCAGAATCAGAGTCAGATTGGCAACAATTCAGTGCAAAGACATAAAGATCTATAAATTAGAAAAATAGATAAATTGTGCAAAGGAAAGGAATGTTGAGACAGTGTTCATGGACCATCCTTAATGATGAATGCTTGCTTCCTGAGACTCCACCATTGAAAGAAGTGCTTGATGGTGGGGAGGGTTGTGCCCGTGATGGAACTGGCTGAGTCTATATCTCAATGCAGCTTCCTGTGATCCTGTGCATTGGAGCTCCAAATCAGGCAGTGAAGCAACCGGGCAGATTGCCTTCCACCATACATCAATCTAAATCTGAGTCTCAATGACATACCAAACCTCCTGAAACTCCTAATGAAGCAGAGCTGCTGGTGTGCCTTCTTTGTGATCGATTCAGATTTCTTTATTTATTATCATTTTAAGTAGATGGTCCAATGAGAGGAGGGGCTGTGCTGTATCTGGTGTTGGGTAATGAGCCTGGTCAGGTGACTGACCTTTCAGTAGGTGAGCAGTTAGGGACAGTGATCACAACTCCTCAACTTTCAGGATAGCTATAGATAAGGATAGATATGGTCCTTGCGGGTTTAGAGGTCAAAGAGGAGGCAATGTATGATGGTGGATAAGTCCCCAGGGTCTAATGGGATTTACCCCGGTTGTTGAGGAGGGCAAGAGACGAGATTTCTGGGGCCTTGACCAGTATCTTTGCGTCCTTCTTAGGCAAAAGCGAGGTCCCAGAGGACAGGTGAGTGACTAATGTTGTACCCCTATACAAGAAGGAAATAAGGGAAACCCTGGAAACTATAGACTGGTGTGTTTCAGGTCAGTTGTAGAGAAATTGCTGGAAAAAATTCTTAACGATAAGATATATGAGGATTTGGAAACCTTTGGCCTAATTAGGGAGAGCCAGGATGGCTTTGTGCAGTTTCTTACCGACTTGATGGATTTTTCTGACAAGATGACAAGAGAGATTGATGAAGGTAGGGCAGTGAATGTTCCCTTCATGGACTTTAGTAAGGTATTTGACCATGTCCATCATGAGACACTAATTCAAAAAATTAGAATGTATGGGGTTTGATGCGAATTGGGTATTTGGATTCAGGGTTGCGTGTGTATGGAAGACAGAGGGTGGTGGTCAAAGGGACAATTGAGCTGGAGGTCTGTTATTAGTGGTGTTTTGCAGGAACCTGTGCTGGGATCTCTGCTGTTTGTGACATATGTAAATGACCTGGATGAAAATGTAGATGGGTGGGTTAGTAAGTTTGCAGAGAATACCAAAATTGATGGAGTTATGGATGGTATAGATGGTAAAGAATACAGCATGATATAGACCAGTTGCAGATACGGGCAGAGAAATGGCAGATGGAGTTTAACCTAGATAAATGAGATGTTGCACATTGGTGGGTTAAATGCAAGGAGGCAGTACACTGTTAAGAGTAAGATATTTAACAGTATTGCTGAGCAGAGAGGTCATGGGGTCCAAGTTCATAGGTCCTATAGGCTGATAGGGTGATTAAGAAGGCTTAAGGAATGCTTGCTTTTATGAGTCAAGATATTGAGTTCAAAAATCAAGAGGTTATGTTGCAACTTTAGAACGCTGGTTAGGCCACATCTGGAGTATTGCATACAATTCTGGTCACCCTACTATAGGAAGTTGTTGAGGCTTTGGAGAGGGTGCAGAAGAGGTTTACCAGGATGCTTCCTGGTTTACAAGGCATGTGCTATCAGGACAACCTTTGGTTGTTATCTTTGGAGCGGCAAAGGCTGAAGGAGATCTGATAGAGGTTTATAAGATCATGAGAGGCATAGACAGAATGGACAAAGAGGATCTTTTTCCCAGTGTAGAAATGTCTAATACAGAGGGCATGCATTGAAGGGGAGAGGGGGTAGATTTAAGCTGATGTGAGGGGCAAGAATTTTTACTCAGATTCGTGGATGCCTCGAATATACTGACTGGTATGGTGGTCATTGGAGGCCTTTAAAAGATGTTTAGATAGGTACATAAATATGAGGGAGATAGAGGGATATGGACATTGTGTAGGTAGGTGGGATTAAATTTTGGGGTTTATTTGATTTACTTTTTACTGGTTCAGCACAATATTATGGGACAAAGGACCTATTCCTGTTCTATATTCTATGTGTAAATGAAAACATACAATGAAATGCATCATCTGCATTTACAAACAACACAACCCAAGGATGTGCTGGGAGTAGTCCACAAGTGTCACCACATAGTGTCAACATCTGAGACTACCAACAACAGTGGTGACATCAGCGATTGAACTGTGTTTAGACACAAAGTCATGAGTGTAGAGGGAGTAGAATGGTGGGCTAACTATGCATCCTTGAGGTGCACCTGTTTTGATTGTCATTGAGGAGGAAATGTTATTACTGAACCACACTGGCTGTCAAGTAGCCACAGTACTGAATATCAGACTGTTTGACAGAACCAGATAAAAACCTTGATAATAAGCAATCCTGAAATTCAAATAAGGCTTCCTTTTTCTACAAGGGTTAAAGTGCAATGAAATTTTCCAGAACAACACTCTGGCCCCTAAACACAAAGGCAGTGTTTCTGATTAAGTTTTCTGGCAGCTCTCTGTGTACCAAGTAGTGTAAAAGCAATCTAAGCTCCCAGCACAGAGATCTCTGGCTGTTAGATTGCAATTCCTTTTAAATTCTAAGTAGGTTCAGTACAGCTGCTTGTGGTCCCAGCGAAACTAATTTCAAGCTAAGTACCCAAGCATGACTCACAACTTGAAATGGAAGTAATACAGTACAAAAATATGCCCTTCGGCCCATCACATCCATGCCAGCTATTGGCCCATCTATATTAATTCTATTAGACTTGACTAGGACAGTATCCTTTTCTGCCTTGGCTATTTAAGTGCCAGTCTAAATGTCTCTTAAACAAAGATTGTATCTGATTTGATCACCTTCGTCATGAGTCACAAAATGAGGTCAAAGGCTATCATGTTTGAGTAGAGCAAGTCTTTGCCCATTATGACAAAATGTCCCGTAAATTTCTGCTTGCATCTTACTTGTAATCAATAAGCACTTTCCTCTTTATAAAGACAGATTTCTGAACAGTACACTCCTACATTGTGAGGCTTATGTAAAAGATACATCTAATATCCAAGTTGGACAAATTATCACAAATATTGGTGATGTAATTTGTATGCAGTCTGTTGTGTAAAAAAAATTGTAAACCCACCTAATGTAGAGCCATCCAAATTGCCTAAACCTGTATCCAGGTAGTATCTTATTCATTTTGTCCTCTTAGACAATTTGCCTGGTGTGAAATAAGCTTCTCCACTGTCAACAAGATCAGAGTTTATATACAAGAGACATGGTAAACCACCACTAAATGGTCACAAGTGTACCTATGCATAAGGAGGTCAAAGTATAAATGTTCCTGTCATGAACAGCTGTGGGGATGTTTCACTGCAACAGGCCCTGAAAAATATTGCAGTCATTGAGAAACACGCAGGAGGATAGAGTGCATAGTGTGAACCAACAGGTAAAGTGGAGGATCCTAGATGAGGAAAAAGGCAAGAAAACTATATCATCAAATTAAGTAGCTAAATTAAAATATAATATTTAAAGTTTTTTCAAAACTCATGCCTGAATTTCCAGAAGACCAAGAATGTTTTGTTTCCTGTCGTTGATTCATTTACTCTATGTATAAATGAAGAGAGAATCCAAGAGTAATGCAGAAGAATCCGACGTCGAGACCACCATTCCATTAGTGGCTACAATCTGTATTTACCTTCTCACAAGTAAATACATCAGAATGATCAATTGATCATTCATTTAATAGAATTATTGTTAATTAAAAGCTCTCTGATTTGCTCTCTACTCGGATTACATAAACGTCTGCAGCCTTGTTCCATGGAGGTAGTCTACAAATCTTCCATTAAACATTCCAAAGGTTACAACTAATCATCATTTACAAATATATTCCTTGAATATAAAAATACTGCAAACACATCAATTGTTAATATACGATGTAAGTTTATTAATAGAATGGGGTTTGTATTGGTACTGGCATTTCTAACATTGGCAGCTGAAGCTATAGGTATATTATTTTGTTGCAACCTATCACACACATCTAGATATTATTGCCATATAGAGGTTGTTGCAAAATTAACCAGCTGTAAATTATTGTTCAAAATAATTGTTTTTTGAATTTGGAGTGCAGATTAAGAATTCTATATTGAGGGCAGGAGGTACAAAACATTCAGTGGGGAGAAACTGGCTCGAGCTGAAAAGTGCTGGAAGTGGCTAGTGCATTGTTCGGAAATTACAATGTGTGATTAACCCAAACAAATCGACCTGGTGCAGGTTACACATAAAATTTCCCTTACCACTCATTACCACAATTGTGGCATGCATCCATTTCCATCCAAGCTGTTTTTCCCATTAGTGAGTATCCATGAGGTAGAAATTTGTGAGTGCCTACTACTAGATGAAGCTACCTCCCTCTTACTGAAGCTATTCCTCCTCTTTAAAGTTTGGATATAGTGTTGAAAGTCAATCCACAGGTTTTGGAAGCTCTCTGAGCAGTACTGAGAGCAGACTCCCTGACTTTCTGATGTTGCTATAGAAATGGAGAGGAGTAGAGAGGGCTACTAACCATCATGTTGAGGATGAAATGGAAAAGGGAGGATGAGGACGATGATGAATGCACACCACTTCCCTTAATTTTCCCCTGACTCCACCTTTCCTCTCAATTTCAGCCCCTACCATGTTCACATGATCTCTTTCCTTCTGTCACCCTGAGTAATAGGCCTGATCAGCTGGTTAAAAGACATGGATCCAGTATATAGAAAAGCTTAATTACTTGAGACATATGATTAATGTTACTGAAGACATTCACAATTCCCAGCTACCTACATCTAAATAGAAACATTAATTTCAAGTATACACCCCAAATACTATCTAAAGAACAATTGCATCAATTATGCCTTCTACCTATTGCTTAGATGCCTCATACACAAACCGCTATTCAAGACACACAGCTGAAATACACACCCAGCTGTTCAACTCTGGCAGCCACATCATCCAGGCAAATTGCAGCACACTAACATGTATTTCTATCTGTACGTTCAGGTTCTGCTGGCATGAGACAATCTCCATGCACGTTAGGAGACACAAGCGACTGCAGATGCTGCAATCTGGAGAGACAATCTTCCGGAGGTTGAGCAGCATCCATGGCAGGAAAGGAATTGTCAACAGTTTGGGTTAAAATCCTGCAGCTTTTGGGACCCGATTCAGGTTTCAGCCTGAAATGTCGGCAGTGACTTTTCTCCCACAGATGCCGCTCAGCTCAAAGAGTCCCTTCAGCAGCTTGATGCTCCGTGTGCAACAATTCAGTAGCCACAAAGAGAGAGAGCGCTGCCTGGTAATGAAGTAGATCTCACATCATTGCCAATGGCTTGAGAGAGTTAATTAGAGGTAATCCTATGCTCATGTCTGAAGTCTTACGTTTTCTCACAACACAGAAGGGGGCCATTGAGACTAATACGTTTACACCAGCTTTCAGAACAAACTCATTGGTGCCATTTCGCCACTTACTTCCCCAGAGTTTTCTGCCACCCACCTATATTGGGAGAACGTTAAAGGAGCTGCGTAATCTACCAAGCAGTCTATCTTTTGGAACGGGAGAGAACTGGGGCTAAAGTGAACTTCATGAAGTCACAAGAAGAATCTACAGATTCCGTAGACCAGAGTTTAAAAATATACCCTGGCAGTAACAACCACTGATGCACTCTCTCTCTCTCACACCCCATTTCATTTTTTCTTTATATAGAGTCTCTTCCAATTTACATCAGGAGTAAAACATGGACCTCTTCTATCCCCTCCCTCCTTCTCCCTTCAGTTTTCTTCTATCCCTTAACCATCCCAGCTCTGCCTGCTCAGCACCAGGAATTAATAACCAGGAATTATTAATTTATAACTTCAATTAACCTGACAAGTCACATCCAATGGCTCATTGTCACAGCCAATGCATCTTGAGCTTGATGCATCTGAGGTGTGTCACTTGGTATAAGTGGGTCTGCAGCCGGGGAGGGTAGTTCAGGTGCCAGCTTATTCATAATCTGCTCCAGGATGGAGCCTGAGCAGAAGATGGCTAATGGCTCTATTTTTCAAAATGCTTGGAATATTCTCCTATTTCCATGTAATGCCGAGGACTGTGTGAGAATAATTGTCTGGAGACTGCAGCCCTTTTTTTTGAAGCACTAAGACAGTAATCAGCACCATCCTGCAGATACAACGATCCAGGGAACACCTGATGACCAAGCTCTCAGCTTCCAGCATGCACACTGCAGTAAAAGCTCAGCTTGAAACCATGACGCTTCTGGCATCCTGTTTCATATTTTCACATATTTTCTTATAACACATTTTCCATTGAGTCTATGCTGGCTCTCAGAGCATTTCCATCAATCCCATTCCCTCACTTGTTTCCCTGTAGTCTCCAATCATATGCCCATTAACAGTTGCTGACTCTTCCATATATATATACATACAGTACCTACAAAAAGTATTCCCCCCTTTGGAAGTTTTCATGTTTTATTGTTTTACAACATTAAATCACAAGGGATTTACTTTGGCTTTCTTGACACTGATCAACAGAAAAAGACTCTTTTGGGTGAAAGTTGCTACAAAGTGGTTTAAATTTATTACAGTTATTAAACACAAAATAGTTGATTGCATAATTACTCACCTCCTCCAAGTCAGTATTTAGTAGATGCACCTTTGGCAGCAATTGCAGCCTTGAGTCTGTGTGGATAGGTCTTTATCAGCTTTGCACATCTGGACACAGCAATTTTTCACCATTCTTCTTTACAAAACTGCTCAAGCTCTGTCAAATTGCATGGGGATTATGAGTGAACAGCCTTTTTCAAGTCCAGCCACAAATTCTCAATTGGATTGAGATCTGGACTCTGACTTGGCCACTCCAGGAGATTAACTTTGTCATTTTTAAGCCTTTGCTGTGTAGCATTGGCTTTATGCTTAGGGCCATTGCCTTGCTAGAAAACAAGTCTTCTTTCAAGATACGGTTCTCTTGTAGACTGCATCAGGTTTTCCTCCAGAATTCCCATGTTTTGCTGCATTCATTTTACCCTCTACCTTCACAAGCCTTTCAGGGCCTGTTGCAGTGAAGCATCCCCACAGCATGATACAGCCACCATAATGCTTCACGGTAGGAATGGTGTGTTTTTGATGATAAGCAGTGTTTGGCTTACGCTAAACATAGAATTCAGTCTAATGGACAAGAAGCTGAATTTTGGTTTCATAAAGCCATTGAACCTTCTTCCAGTTGACTTCAGAGTCTCCCACATGCCTTCTAGCAAACTCTAGTCGAGGCTTCATGTGAGTTCTTTTCAACAGTGGCTTTCACTTGGCCACTTTCCCATAAAGCTGCAATTGGTAAAGCACTTGGGCAACAGTTGTTGTATGTTCAGTCTCCCACCTAAGCCACTGAAGCTTAGAACTCCTCCAGAGTTGTCATAGGTTGCTTGGTGGCCTCCCTCACTAGTCCCCTTCTTGCATGGTCACTCAGTTTTTGAAGACAGCCTACTCTAGTCAAATTTACAGCTGTGCTATATTCTTTCCATTTCTTGATGATTGACTTAACTGTACTCCAAGGGATAAAAATACACCTGTATCTGGAAGGTGTATTTTTACTACAATCAATTGAAACAGTTTGACTACACAGAGGTGATCTCCATTTAACTAATTATGTGACTTCTAAAACCAATTGACTGCACCATTGATGATTTGGTGTGTATTGTTAAAGGAGGTGAATACTTATGCAATCAATTATTTTGTGTTTTATATTTGTAATAAATTTAGATCATTTTGTAGAGATCTCTTTTCATTTTGACATGGAAGAGTCCTTTTCTGTTGATCAGTGTACAAAAAAGCAATAAAACATGGAAGCTTCCAAGAGGATGAATACATTTTATAGGCACTCTAGTAGCGTAATTTATGGTGGCCAATTCACCCACCATCCAGCAAATCTTAGGGATGGGGGGGTGGAAACAGCACCCACACAAAACTTCATGTTTCAGGGAGAATGTTGATACTCTTCACTGATAGCACCAGAGGTTGAGATTGAACCTCGATCACTAGGTCTATAAAGCCACTGCATTATACACAGTTTCACTCATGGCTTTGAAACCAAGTCTGAAAGTGATGATAGGGATTATATTCATGTCACCCAGGGGAGAGGCATGAATTATTGGACTAGTTCATTAGCTATCCTTGTGGAGACTTGTTTTGTTCCCTGATCCAAGCACTCTCATTCCCCTTGCTTTTCTCTATCATCATTCAGCTCAGACAAGAGCTGCAAAGGCTTGAGGAAGGCAAGCACCAGGTCTGTGTCCAAGATTGTTGGATATTTGCATGTTTCCCCTGGAACCTAACTGAATATGACATGGAATGATCATTGTTTCGTATCTTATTTTCATTTGAAGTGTGGTTAGGCATAACTGGAATGATCAGCAATGAGAGAGGGAGTGTGAAAGCCACAAGGAAGGGAAATCTTCTTTTTGTGTATTCAATCACAGGATGTAAGGGCTGCTGGTGGGTCCACATTTAATCATCATCTCTAACCACCACTAGGAAAATAGTGAGGTTCTATCTTCCACAGCATTGTTTGAGGTGATGTAAGGCACTGCAGGACGCAAAGGAAGCATCTAGATATTGGACAGTCAGGATGAGGCAAAGTTGTAAGTTGGGGTGTATCCATGAAATTACTGCATTTGTTTTCCAAAAAGGCAGCAGTCACAAATACTCACACATTTATGACAAGTACACAATGCAGGAAATACATCACTAGAAAAATGAGTGTGTGTTAAATAGGGTCTCTTTGCATGAGTTATTTTATTGTGGACAGCATCAAATGTCTTCAAGTCATAAACACAGGAGATTGTGCCAATGCTATCTGGAATATCTAGAGTAACACATGCAAAATGCTGGAAGAACTCAGCAGATGAGGCAGCATCGATAGAGAGGAATAAACATCCTGATGAAGGGTGAAACATGGACTGTTTTTCCCACTCTACAGATGCTGCATGCTGAGATCCTCCAGCTTTTTATGAGTATTACTCGAAATATCTTCAAGTGCTGGGCTTGAACTCCTGCACACAGGTCGAGATCCAAGCAAGAGAAGCTTATTCCAAGACATTCCTGATGTGTGCCATTGATGATGTAGGAGTTGAACCCCTTGCCACAGAGTACCCCGGCCTTGTCCTGTTTCTGAGTGCGCAGTGTTTATATGTCAGCTTTAGTTAATATTTTGGTCCCCAGCAACCTCCATGATGTTTATGCACTGATGGTCACCGTTGAGTGTCAATAGGACATAGTTGGACTATCCCTTGTTTGTGTTGGCTCTTATTTATTGCTTCAGTGGCCCTACTGTCAGTCACCTTGCCTGCAGTTGATAGCAGATCCTGTAACATCCAGGCTCAGGTTCCATGAGCCTTGTTATTTGGGCTCCTTACCTACGCTGAAGCGCAGTTAGCTGAACCCTTGATCCTTTGATCCTTCTCCTTGTCCTGTGTTCAGCCAATGATCATATTGCAGCAAGCAATGAGAGTGTGAAATGCACCATGGACCCTGTTCCACTCTAACTAGGCCTTTCAATATTCAACAGGATTCAATGAGATCTACACCTTAGACCACAAGACCAAAAGTCATAGGAGCAGAATCAGGCTATTCGGCCCATCACGTCTGCTCTGCCATTCCAACATGGCTGATTTATCACCCCTCTCAACCCCATTCTCCTGCCTTCTGCCCGTAATCTTAATAATCAAGAACCTATCAACCTCCACTTTAAATATACCCAGTGACTTGGCCTCTACAGCCAACTGTGGCAATGAATTCCAGAGATTCACCACCTTCTGGCTGAAGAAAGTCCTCCTCATCTCTGTTCTAAAGGGATGTCATTCTATTTTGAGACTTCTCTCTGGTTCTCGACTCCTCCACTAGAAGAAACATCCTCCCTACATCTATTCTATCTAGGCCTTTCAATATTCAATAGGTATAAATCAGAAACCTTTTCTTAATTAAAGGGCCCACTAAATTTGCTATATTATACACCCTCTCTTCTGCTTTTATGTTGTCTTTGACTTCCCTTGTCAGCCACGGTTGCCTCATCCTCCCTTTAGAGTATTTCTTCATCTTTAGGATGTGATATCCTGTACCTTCCAAGTTACTCCCAGAACCTCCAGTCTTTGCTGTTCTGCCATCATTCCTATTAGTGACCCTTCCAATCAGTTCCTCTCTCATGCTTTTGTAATTCCCTTTACTCCGCTGTAATATTGAGCTTTTCCCTCTCAACCTGTAGGGCGAATTCCATGATATTATGATCACTATCTCCTAAGGGCTTCTTAACCTCTCTAATCAAATCAAGTTCATTACACAACACGCAATCCAGAATTGCCTTTTCCCCAGTAGTCACAACCACAAGCTGCTCCAACTCGTCGCCATCTGCAAATTCCTTCTCTTGGGATCCAGCACCAATCTGATTTTCCCAATCTACCTGCATATTGAAACTCCCCAGGACTATAGTAACATTGCCCCTTTTACATGCTTTTTCTATCTTCCGTTGCAATTTTGTACCCCACATCCTGGTTACTGTTTGGGAACTCACATATAACTTCCATCAAGGTATTTTTACCATTGCAGTTTCTTAACTCTACCCACAAGGATTCTACATCTTTTCATCCTATGTCTCCTTTTTCTAAGGATTTAAATTCATTTTTCACAGAACCGCCCGAACCCCTCTCCACCCCAATCCCTTGTTTTAACATGTTGACTTAGTTATGGTGGCCACAGCTTTCTGCCTCTACTCATACAATTTCCCTAGGTTCCTGGCAATGAAAGACAAGAGTCGCAGAGGAAGAAATGATGGGAAGTTGAGGAGGCATCCAAGTATTACAAATAAAACACCTGCCACTGGTAGTATTCCTGGGATGTTAATTGTGGGGGAAGCAGAACTGAAAGAGAGTTGGTGCGTTATAAACCACTGATTATTTGACTTTACACTTACAGCAATATGGTTTAAAATGAGCAACACTTCTGCTGTTAGTTTTCTACATGCACCCGTTATTCTGTGTGTATCTTATTGTGCTGAATATTTACGCAAGTGAATCAATGATTCGGTGTCACAACATAGCTTTGTTATTGGGTTGGAGTGGAATGAAACAGATGTTGGCTGGACACACAAAGAAATTACCCTCTGGAGTCAACTCTGCTGGTTCAGAGTGAGGGCAGCCCTCAGAATTGGGTTGGCTAGACTTCCTGTCTCACCAGACGACCGCCTGTGACTGTAGCTCTAGCACCACCTCCATTCTCCAGTGAAGGAGAGGGGAACCAAAGTCAGCACCCAGCAAGATGAACCACCCCATCTTTTAGACAGTTTGCAACAACCAGCTGAGGCAAGCACATGGTGTCTGAGAGGCTTGACCGCATTCTCTGACAGCCAATAACTGTTACCCTGGCTAGATGTTGACCCCAATACCTAAAGCACTACACCATAAAGATATTAAATTCACTAGTATGGAATTCCTCCGGCAGATCTCCAGAGAAAGGCATTTGGGAACATCGGACCTAAGATCAGACCTGTTTATAGAATTCTCTGAAGGACAAGTTAGAAGGAAAACTGACTCCGGTTAAGATAGAGCAACCAAGCACATGTGACAAATCTCTGGTAGTTAAAAAGCTAAGACATCCAACTACAAACAAAACCAAAAATAACTTTTCTGAGGTAATTTGTATTAAATTATTGTTGCAAACAGTGAAGGGGCGAGCAATGGTGAGGCAAGTTCAGGGGATGGGACAAGAATCGTTGCAGATGGAGTTCTGATGCCTGTACAACTGGCTCGGGTGTGGGTTTGGATCGCTTTGGGTGTTGAAAGAAGTTGGGGCCCAGGCAGAGAAGATTCAGTGCCTGTACAACTGGCCCAGATTGGATCACTCTGGGCATTGGGCTGACTTGAAGAGCTTGAGAGTGGCTTTAGAGTGGCAGTGAAATCTGGGCCCAGGGAAAGTTGCTGTGCAGCGTTGTCTAGGCCCAGAGTCTCTCATTGCAGCCAGATCCTAGTGCGAGGTATGATATGCTGTTTAGACAATTTAAACGTAGGAGCTGATTTTGCTTGCTCTCCACGATGTTCACTTTCCTCTCCAGGGCGCCGGAGCCTTTCACTATTCCATCATTTGGTCAATTTAAACGCTGGACCAAATTGACTGAGAAAACAGGGTGTTGGAATCTGAGGTGAGAACTGATTTCACCTGCTCTCTGCAATGGTCACTCCTCTTTCCACGGTTCTGAGGCAATGAAGACTGCCTTGGCTGCTGTTCTCCATGCCGCTAATATGATAACTGATAAGCGAGGCTTTGGGCCTACTCTGGGCTGCTCCAGGGTTCGGATCAGAGGGCCCAATTTTTGGTTCGGAATAATATTGTTTACTTCATTTGTTTGCATGTTTTGTGGGGCTTTTTTTCTTTCTCTTGTGCATCAGGCATTGGTCTTTTTTTCTCTTTAATTGGGTTCTTTCGGGTTTCTTGCTTTGTGGCTACCTGTGAGCAAGCAGATCTCAAGGTTGTATAATTTATACACTCTTTGATAATAAATGCACATGAATCTTGAATCTCAGTGTTTGAATAATAGAGATTATTTTAACACCAATAAACCAAACAATAATTATAACAAAGAAAATACAACTGACCAGAAATTCATCCCAAAGTTTTGTTACGTATTGAGAAATTCTGGATAGCAGTATTAATTAAAATGAGAACCAGTCTTCAGGAAATGAAAAACCTGTCCATAGTTAAAATTTAACTGATGTTCTGGCGTCATAAAAAACAATTCCTGGGTGTGGAATCTTTGAAACTATACAGGAGAAGAGAATAGATGAATGTTCATGTTAATTGGTGCCAATTGAAAAGTTCAGGATAAGATCAGAGAAGGCACTTAGTGGCCATCTCCTGTATTAACATATTGTTAAAGACACATCCCTGCCACTTGATGCACAGTTCAGGACAGTACATTAACTCCTGCACTTCCACTTATCCCTCCCCACTGATCTCCCTCCTGCTACTTTCCTCTGCAGCCATTACAAGTGCTACAGCTGCCCTTACTATTGGAGCCCCAAACAGTTCTTTCAGATGGGGCAACATTTCACCTGAGAGTCATCTGTTGTATCCAGTGCTATGAATGCAGCCTCTTCTACATCGGTGATGCCCAAAGTAGATCAGGAAGTCTCTTTGTCAACCACCTTTCCTCTATCCGCCACAAAAAGTTGGATCTCCCAGTGGCTACCCATTTCAATTTGAATTCCCATTCCCATTCCACCACAACCTCCTCTTCTGTTCTGATGAGGCAAAACTCAGGTTGGAGGAGCAACACCTCATGTTCTGTCTGAGTAGTCTCCAACCTGATGGCATGAACATAATTGCTCCAACTTCCTGTAATTTTCCCCCTCCCTCCCTTTCTTTTTTCTTTCCTCAATCTGTTTACCATCTCACTCCTTTGCTTTTCGTTTTGTTTTATTAAGTGCAAACGTGAACAATAGCCAGATCAGAAATGGTGATCAAGTCGACTAGTTCCCAAAGAGAACTCTGATAGGCCATTGTAGCACATTGTACTTCTGCCTGTGAAGTTCTAGCATGATCTTTGGAAGCGGAAAGCAATGGGCCAATGTGACTATATAGCACACTTCTGTCCTACTGACGAAGGATAAATTAAAAACTTATGAAATATGAATTTGATCAAAACATTGGTGCTATATATTTGGGTTTTAAACCTTTTAGCACTTTTAGAAGATTTTAGAAGATTCATTATTTATTAGAGTTGATCAATTTACCCATTTATTTGTGAAATTTTGAAATTTCTTCTTGCCAAAGTTTGTGTTTGAGCAGGATGGATACAGTTATGACAATGCCCCAGTGTCATGTCACCGTGCTGTTCGATCCTGGTTTATGTGCGCCTCCAGCTCTTGTTATCTCATTGCACACAAATCTGCCCACAGATCTGACAGGTCTTATTTTACAGCCTGCAGATGACTCTGTCTAGAAATAAGCCCAGTTTAATGCCAGCAGCTACATCAGATCAAAGGTGAAGAAATAAGAATTGATTTTGTTAAGACAAAGCACTGGAGCAACTGCAAGAGGGCTGTGCACAGATATTCCCATCTTGTTGACAGATTGAACTGTACATATGGACAAGGGGGAACTGTTGATTGCTGTTGAAAATGTGCTGTTCATTTTCTGAGATTCATTTCTAAAGTCCCTTTTATCCTTTCTTCACATTGCCATCTGCTGTTTTGTCAGTGACCTTTCCCAATCTCACTCATCTGTTATCTAATGGCGTGAAGAGGCCTTCTTCACACCGTGGAAAGCTTTAGATTTAAGATCCCTCCTTCATTAGAGAGAAACTGAACAGCCCTGGGTTCTGGGTGTTAATGAATGTAAAGAAAGATCTTTTTATGTGCTTCACACATTATATTCTTGACTCCTTGAGGTGCTGCAATGAATTGCTGTGCTTCATTTATAACCAGCAACAGTACTACAAAATGAGAATCTTGCAGTAAATTACTCCGTAGTTCACACCAGGTCAGACTGCTAGGCTAATGAGAACAGATTGTCTAATTTCAAACCTTCTGAGCTGTGACATTCTCTTGTTAATGCTTCCTGATGTAAATTACAAGTCAAGCAAAGGTATATTGTGTAAAACAAGAACAATTTAGGCACGTGGCCGTCACGTGTCAGTTACAGCTCAATTGATAGCTCTCTGTGTTACAAAGTTATAGGATCAGGATGCAGAGATTTGAGAATAATATTTTTGGCAGCTTCCTTCAGTAGGTGCTGAGAGAGTACAGCACTACTGGAGGTGGCTCTGTTAGGCTGTGAATTTAAACCATACCCTTGTTTGGTTCTAAATTGGAACTATAACACTAACTCAAGAGTGTGGCATCATTCCTGAGTAAAACACACAAACTGCTGGAGGAATTTAGCAGGTCAGAAAGCATCCATGGGCCGAGACCTTCATCAGGAAATACGGCATTATTCCTGGTGTCCGGGACAAGATTTTAAATCAAAATCACAAAAACAATAACAGAACTTCCAGCTGATTTGTGTGCATCGTCTCCCATCTCCTGATGAGGCTTCCTCTCCATCAGCGAGACTAAGCGACCAGTTTGCAGAACCCCAACATTCTGTCTGCAGTGGCAATCCTGTTGCACCCTTTCCCATTCCCACACTGACCAGTCCCTCCCAGTGAGCCCTCCGCTGTCCGGCTGAGGCCAAGTGCAACCTGGAGGAACACTTTACCATCCTTTAGTCAATATTTCACTGTTTTACTTGCAGCAATTTCACAGGCACATAGCACCATTCATAAGAAAAACATAAACTATACGCAGTTTTTATAAGAAAGAACATAACTAGAACAAATAAAACAAAGTCCACTTTAGTGCAAAATAATCTAATTAATCATAATATTACTAAACTGCAGTGATTAATGTTTTGCTGGTTAGGTCAATCTGAGTTGGCTGGCCCACCTGAGTAGTCTACACCCAATAGTACTGATTGTTCCAAATGCAATTAATACCCATCGCCTGTGTTCACCTCTCTCTTTCTCGCTCTCCTTCTCCCATGTTTAACCTCCTCCCACTCCTTGTACACCTACTACCCCGACAATTCATACATTGGGCCCTTTTTCTCATCTGGTTCCATTCACTTTTCATCTCTCCCTTAATGGTTCCCACGATCACCTTCACTACTTATCAGAATCCAGTATTGTTAGTCTTTTCCCTCTAGCCTCTGCCTTCACCTCACCCTCCCATCCCCTCCCCCAACTCCCCTTGGCTTCTTCCAGCTATCACTCAAACAACAGGAATTCTGCAGATGCTGGAAATTCAAGCAACACACATCAAAGTTGCTGGTGAACGCAGCAGGCCAGGCAGCATCTCTAGGAAGAGGTACAATCAACTGTACCTCTTCCTAGAGATGCTGCCTGGCCTGCTGTGTTCACCAACAACTTTGATGTGTCCAGCTATCACTCATTTGTCTCTGTTTCCCAAGCTCCACACCTCCCCTCCTCTGATTGGCTCTTCCTGCCCATCATCCCTTATTCCTGTCTCACTCCTGATTTCTCTCCTCTTCCCTCTTTATTCTCAGTCTTGACAATATAGAGTCTTGACATAAAACTTCGACCAATTCTTTACTCCCCATGGATGTTGCTTGTCCTGCTGTGATCCTCCAATACCAACCACAAACAAGAGACAATCCTTGTCCGTGTTGCTTGGAGATCTTCCAGTAGTTTGTTTTTGCTTAAATTAACTGTTCACGAACATATTGCTGCTTGTGGTAATTTTGGTACATGCTTCCATAGCACAGGGAGACAAGATTCAAAAGTATTAGGCTTTAAGACCATAAAACATAGGAGCAACATAAGGCCATTGGGCCCATCGAGAATGTTCTGCCATTTCATCATGACTGATCCATTTCCCCCTCAACTCCATTTTTCAGCCTTCTCTCCATAACCTTTCATGCCCTGGCTAATCAAGAACCTATAAACCTCCACCTTAAATATACCCAGTGACCTGGCCTCTACAGCTGCTCGAGGCAACAACTTCCACAGATTCATCACCCTTTGACTAAAGAAATCCCTCCTCATCTCTGTCCTAAATGGATGTCTCTCTATTTCGAGACTGTGCCCTCTGGTCCTGGACTCCCCCACCAAAGGAAACATCCTCCTCACATCCATTCTATCTGGGCCTTTCGACATACGATAGGTTTCAATCTCCCCACATTCTTCTAAATTCCAGTGAGAACAGGCCAAGAGCCTTCAATTGCTGCTCATATGACAAGCCTTTCGTTCCTGGAATCACTCTCATGAACCTCCTCTGAACTCTCTTCAATTTCACTGTTACAAAAATGTTCGGGGGCATTGTTATGTGAGCTACATAAAATAATGTTTTTTTTATTAGAGAAGAGGACTTGCTACTTCCTTTCTCTTCCATATATAAACATTTTACTCTCATCACAGTTAGTGAAGAGCTCTTGAAAGTTCCTGTGCAAGAGCAGACTTGGAAGAAGTTTGCTGGAATTAAGCAGAATGGGGCCTCACCTTGGCTCAAAACAAAACTCTTTTTTTCATATTGTCATTTATATCTTGTTTACTCTTCTCCAGACAATGTGCTAGCATGTAGATTCACTGTCAGTTCCTTACTCTGCACCTGAGCCAGTGTTATTGTTCATGTGTGAGTTTACACAGTGGAACTCCGTGACTGGAATAACTATGGGGCAGATGGCTGGACTGCCTGAACAGGGTTAATTAGCACGGTTACTCTCTTAAGGTTACAGCAGTCTGCAAATCCAAAACCTGCAGAATACCCAGGCAAGGTCCATGGTCAGGAAACATGAAGGTCTATTTAGCCAGTGAAAGGGAGGAAGGGGGAAAGACAGAGCAGGGACCTAGCATTCTTGTGAGACTTGGAGAAGTATCCAGCTTCACCTTGGCCATTGGATTTGATTGAGCAGAGCACCTACTACCAGCACATTGCCCAGGAGGAGCTGAAAGCTCCACCGAGTCCCCCCTGCCTCAAAATTGCCGGTCCAAGTTTGCATCAGAACATAAACTAAAGGGCATATTTTCACATCAATAGGCTGATTGGACTTTTCGGAGTTGATGATTGATATCACAAAGTCAGAATAAGGGTTATTGTCAGAATCTGATGATTCCCTTCAGAGCTCCACTCAAAGAGTTCCCACACTCTGGTATCATCTTAATCCATAATAAGTGACATATTTACTGCAAAATGATGACAGAAACAGACATTTTGTAATTCAAACACATGCATTTTCCAACACCATATGTAATTCCAATGTACTTTCATTTTGATTTTTATAAGAATGTAATATTTTTAAGGACAAATTCTTCACCTTTAAACAAATATCTGATAAGTCTTCACCAGAAATGCTTATACAGTTTATCTGGAACATGTGGTAAACCATGTATATATGTTGTAACTGGGTTACCTGTCTGGACACACCCCTCTGCTGACTGCCCCTGTGGCTCCTCCCACAGAGTCCTGTATAAAGGTGTTCGCCTTGCCCCTCCACCTCAGTCCGGGGGCAGACACTCACTGTGGAGGTCGTATTGTATAGCGAATAAAAGCCTTTCAGTATTTTACCAAACCTCAGTCTTTTGGAGTAATTGAAGGTGTTTCAATTTTATTCACTGTACGTTTTAAAACATGGAACAGTCCCTGAGACCAGAAAAATTAGACCTCAATCCGCAAACACCTGAAGCTGGAAACGCTTTCGAACTCTGGCTGGCCTGCTTCAAAGCGTATCTAGAGGAGATTAAAGCGACCGACCCCGTAGCGAAGCTCAGAGTTCTACTGTCAAGGGTCAGTCCACGGGTCTATTCGCTGATCAGAGACCAGCCAAACTACGATGGCGCAATGAACGCACTCAAAAGACAATACCTGCGGCCGATAAACAGCGTCTATGCTCGGCACCGTTTAGCGACACGGCAACAGCGCCCCAAGGAATCGAGTGCTGAGTTCGTCCAGGCCCTACAGACGCTCGTGCGAGCCTGCAATTGCCAGGAGCTGACGGCGGCGCAGCATGCAGAACTCCTAGTGAGGGACGCCTTCATCACGGGGACCAGGTCAGTGTATGTGCGCCAGCGGCTGTTGGAAAAAGCCGATCTTACCCTAAGTTCGGCAATGGAGCTGGCTGATATGTTGGAGGCCGCTCTGCATAACTCCGAGGCTCTCCAGGCACGCGATCCCCCGATGGCCTCGTGGGTGCCACCGACCCCGCAACCTGCCGGCAAATCGACCACGGCTGCTGCCAGTCGTGAGTCCGCGAAGTGCTACTTCTGCGGACCGGAGAAGCACCCCCGGAAACGCTGTCCGGCCCGACAAGCTACCTGCTCCAGCTGCGGAAAGAAGGGCCACTTCGCCAAGGTCTGTAAGTCAAAACCGCGAGCGGGATCGAGCAGCGCCACGTGCGAGACGTGGGGGTCGCCATCTTGCCTGCCGCCATCTTCCCTGCATGCCACCACCACGTGTGAGACATGGGGGCAGGCATCTTGGTCGGCGCCACCTCCCACCGCCTACGACCAACGGGTGCTCACGGGGCACCCCACCACGCCGGACCAAGACAGCGACCCCACCCTGGCTTCTGTGACCCTTGACCAAAGCGCTCCCCACCAGCTCGCAAGGTCAATGATGGACATCCTGATGGAGGGGCACAGGACAAGCTGCCTGTTTGACACAGGCAGCACGGAGAGTTTTATCCAACCGGACACGGTACAGCATTGTGGACTCGTGATACGGCCGGTAAGTCAGAGGGTCACCATGGCTTCCGGGTTGCATACAACAGACATCCGGAGGGGTTGGCTAGCGACACTAGTGGTGCAGGGCACAGAATATCGGGACTTTACGTTACTGGTCTTGCCTCAACTGTGTGCCCCTGTGCTGTTGGAGTTGGACTTCCAGAGCCACCTGAAAAGCGTGACAATGAAATATGATGGGCCCCTCCCACCAATTACTGTCATAAATCCCCTGTTTTGTAGAGATATGTCATGTACCCCGCTACTGACCACACACACACACCGACCCGCACATCCCACCCAACATCATGCCAACTGCCACACTACCGACACCACTTGCGGCCTCTCCACCCTCAGGATCCCTCCCCCACCGCTGTTCGCCAACCTGACCCCCGACTGTAAACCCATGGCAACTAAAAGCAGGAGGTACAGCGCAGGGGACAGAGCTTTCATTAAGTCGGAGGTGCAGCGGCTGCTCAGGGAGGGGGTCATTGAGGCAAGCACAAGTCCTTGGAGGGTGCAGGTGGTCGTTGTTCAGAACGGGGAGAAGAATAGGATGGTCGTGGACTATAGTCAGACCATCAATAGGTTCACGCAGCTCGACGCGTACCCCCTACCCTGCATCGCAGATATGGTCAATCAGATAGCACAGTACAAGGTGTACTCGACCATAGACCTAAAATCCACTTACCATCAGCTCCCCATCCGCCGGGAGGACCGCCCTTACACTGCCTTCGAGGCGGACGGCAGGCTTTATCAATTCCTGCGTGTCCCCTTTGGTGTCACGAATGGTGTATCTGTCTTCCAGAGGGCAGTGGACCGAATGGTGGACCAGTGCCAACTGAAGGCCACTTTCCCATATCTGGATAACATCACCATCTGCGGTCACGACCAGCAGGATCACGACAACAACCTCCAAAAATTTCTCCAAGCAGCCAAATCTTTCAACCTCACCTATAACAAGGACAAGTGTGTATTTGGGACCACCCGACTTGCTATCCTTGGGTGTGTCGTGGAGAATGGAGTCATTGGCCCTGATCCCGACCGTATGCGCCCCTTGTTGGAACTCCCTCTTCCCAATACCCTCAGAGCCCTCAAAAGGTGCCTGGGCTTCTTTTCATATTACGCCCAATGGGACACTAACTATGCAGACAAGGCCCGCCCCCTGGTCAAGTCCACCACATTCCCCCTCTCTGCCGAGGCCCACGCGGCCTTCAACCGCATAAAAGGGGACATTGCCAAAGCAGCAATGCATGCGGTGGATGAGGCCATTCCCTTCCAAGTACAGAGTGACGCCTACGACTTTGGTAGTAGAAGGAGGTGGAACCAAGAGGGAGGTGGTAGGCAGCTGGAGGAGGGGGCAGAGTGACATAGGGATAGAGGAAGGGAAGGGGAGGGAGGGGGGAGGGAATTACCGGAAGTTGGAGAATTCTATGTTCATACCAAGGGGCTGGAGACTACCTAGATGGTATATGAGGTGTTGCTTCTCCAACCTGAGCTTAGCCTCATCATAACAGTAGAGGAGGCCATGTATGGATATATCTGAATGGGAGTGGGAAGCAGAGTTGAAGTGGGTGGCTACTGGGAGATCCTGCCTGTTTTGGCAGATGGAGCAGAGGTGCTCGACGAAGCGGTCCCCCAATCTGCATCGAGTTTCACCGATATAGAGGAGGCCGCACCGGGAGCACCGGATGCAATAGATGACCCCAACAAACTCACGAGTGAAGTGTTGCCTCACTTGGAAGTACTGTTTGGGGTCCTGAATAGTACTTCCAAGTGAGGCAACACTTCACTTGTGGGTCTGTTGGGAGTACTTCCAAGTGAGGCTCCAGCCCCTTGGTATGAACGTAGAATTCTCCAACTTCCGGTAATTCCCTCCCCCCTCCCTCCCCTTCCCTTCCTCTATCCCTATGTCACTCTGCCCCCTCCTCCAGCTGCCTATCACCTCCCTCTTGGTTCCGCCTCCTTCTACTACCCATTGTGTTTTCCCCTATTCCTTCTTCACCCTTCCTGCCTATCACCTCCCTGCCTCCCTTCCCCCACCCCTTTATCTTTCCCCTTACTGGTTTTTCACCTGGCACCTACCAGCCTTCTTCTTCCCACACTCCCCCCACCTTCTTTATAGGGCCTCTGCCCCTTCCCCCTACAGTCCTGACGAAGGGTTCCAGCCCGAAATGTCGACCAATCTTCTCCACGGATGCTGCCCGACCTGCTGAGTTCCTCCAGCGTGTTGTGAGTGGTGCTGTCAATCTGCAGTTTACATATTCTCCCATTTACTGCCTGGCTTTTCACTGGACACTTGGCTTTCTTCTTACATTCCAAAGGTGGAAAAAGAACCACGGAGTAGTTGTTGGAGACATGAGGATGAATAAAATTGCAAGGCTACAGGGAACAAAAGAAATGGGACTGATGGACTGCTTTGTTGGGAGCTACTGTAGGCCAGATGGGTTGAATGACTTTCCTCTGTGAAGTAGTAAGCAAGTATACTAGCTGTACAACAAATCAGATCAGAAAGACTAACAGATCTAATTGAAACTTAACTGATCTAATTGTAGCTGAAAATTTACACATATTCTAGAAAGTAATTAGAATTTGCACATGGATTAGAGTGGAGGATAATTAAATAGAATGAGCTTTAAAAACATTTAGAAATGAAACAGAAAATTATATAAATACTCAGCAGGTCAAGTAGCAACAATGGAAAGAAGAACAGGGTTAATGCCTCAGATCAATATCTTTTCATCATTTCAAAAAATATTCTTCTTCCAGCTGTATATAAAAGAAACATATTGTTTACTTTTGAACAAAAGTCTGACAAGGTTTTCAATGGAAATGTTTATATGTTTGTTTTGAAGGCTATCCAAATCAACACAAAAAGTCGATGAACTTCTGAAATAATCATTCCCAAGGAACATCCAGACAAATGAAATTGATTTTTTTCTGCGCCAGAGAAGTTGTTCAGAAATAATCATTGAAATAACAGTTGCTCCTCATTGACAAGGTATAAGTTTTTTTCTGATTGTACGAGTAAACTGTAGAAGTTGAAGTGCTCAACTATTTGTTAGCTCTATGTCGACGGCCTTGGAAATGATTCTGCAATACAGTCTGTAGAGAAACATCTGCTGACAGCAGCATCGGGTTTCTGCAGTCAACTGTATTTTCTGCTACTCCAGTATCTGCAGTCAGATTTCCTCCAATATAACAGTCAACACTGGTAGTTTCACCATTGCTCCCAATGCGATATTTACAGAGTATATTGAATAAAATTTGCCAGATTTTCAACCATTTTATATGTTAAGCTTTATAGATAGCCTTGTCCTTTGAAAATAATGAGCACCTACAGGTGTCACGTATCTGACGAGGCATATTTGGTGAAAACGACACATTCACAGTCAATGGGATAACTATTTCAGATACATTAGCATCTTTATATAAAGTCAAACTACATGGAGAAGCTGTTTTCTGATATACCGTGAAAACAAATGATTCATATGGAGGCGTTCTAGTCATTGATCTGGATTTCACACTAGGAATAAGGATGAGGCAATCAATGTTCACTGTTATTAAGAAGTACGTCAAACAACAAATCCTGACATTTGCACGTAAGCAGTCAAACACAAATATCAGGAGCCACATCAATATAATATCCCCGAGAAGATTTAAGATTCAAAAACCTAAAGGTCTTGAAGTAATCTTTCACAACTTCTATATACCTAATTAAAGTTGGGGCTTGTACATTTAGTGTACTTGAAAAGTCTTGATTATTAACAATTGAGTTCTCTGCCATTGGAAGTTAACTTGGGTAAGTGTGATGTCCTAGTCCTTCAGATTTCTCTGTTGTTGATGATCTTAATAATATTAAAATTATATTTTACTATGAAATCATCTCTCAGATGTACTGTTAAACTGGGCATCAGTTTTAAGTCCTTACTGAAATGAATGCAGATTCTAGATTAGCACATGAGGAGACAAAGAGGAAGGTAATTAGTTTAATGTTTTTAACTATATCAGTGTTTAAATAATTCTGTTTTTATTTTTTGTAAAGTAGCTTTAATCTTTGAAATTAGTTACTTCAATTTTAGTAGGTTGAAATGTCAGTGAAAGTCAGAGACAGAAGCTGTTAAAATACCTGGATGCAAGGAACATTAACAACAGAAATTGGTCTGACTTCTCAGACAACATTCTGTAGTTCCCACAGATGCCTGTACATATTATCTACATTAAGCTATTACATACTGGAGAAATTCAATGTTTATTTTGCTTATTCCAGAGACTCTAATCCAGTTTAACGGGCTTTAACACTTGACCATGTTTATTATGAAATATTTCTCCAGAGTGGTTCAAAACAAATTAAATCAGTACAGAACCATTGATGTATGAATTTGAAACTACCTTGCCCTACCTCCATAGTTTAATTTAATAATGTATTCCATTACCAGGAGACTTCTACAGGCAATTATTTTATTCCCTTTACAATCTTTTGTTCCTCTGTAAAATCACCTCTCAGATTTCTCAGCAGACTAAAGTGCCACAGTGCTTCTAGTCTTCAGAGATCAGTTTTTTATAACTAAGAATGACTCTTGTAGCTGTTCTCTCCAGTGTCTCCAAATTGTGGAAATCTCCATTATTTCCCAGCAAGAGCACTGTACATTTTGATCCAACAAACATTTTTATATTTTTTTCTTTTTGTCTTATAATGACCTCTCTGATGTTCTACTGTTGATTTGTTTGGGATATCAAACAATAAACCCAACACTCAGTCTCCTTTCACATCTATCCATAGTTACTTCAACATCATTTCTGGACTGTATGCTGGTCATTTCCCTTCCTGCATTATCAATATTAAATTAAATTTATTATTATATGGCCTTGCAAATGTTTTATATAAAATATTCAATATTATCTTATTTGGCTCCTACAATTGCCCGATGTAGTTTGGTACTTTCTGCAAACTTGCTAAATTTTTGGTGAATGAGTTAACTTGGTAAATTTGTTTATTATTATCATATGTCTGTAGGTCCAGTGAAGAACTTTGTCTTGTATGCCTTTCATACAGATCATTTCATCACATCAGTACATTGAGGTAGTATAAAGGAAAAACAAGAGGATACAGATAAAGTGTTGCAGTTACAGAGAACGTGCAGTGCAGGCAGGCCATAAGTTGTAGGGCCATGGTGAGGTTGACTGTCAGGTCAAGTGTTCACCTCATTGTGCTAAGGGACCATTCAAACGTCTTATAACAACATGGTAGAAGTTGCCCATGAATAATACAGACTATACCAATTAAGTTTTCGATATGATGGCTGAATTCTGTTCTACTCCTTCTCAATTGGGCTTAATCCACATAATTTTTCAGCCAAGTAACTACCCTACAGACGGAAGTTGTCGTAGTTTCACCCAATTAAGTGTTGCCATTCAACCAACAATCATTCTCCCAGAACCAATAACCCTACCTTGATGGGCAGGCAGAACAAGAGAATACTAAATTCAGATCCAGATAGCTGTTAATAGGGTAATAAAGAACTTACTTACACAGAGATTGGTGAGAATATGGAACTCCCTGCCCCTGGAATGGGTTTGCATGAAGAAAAGAGCAACAGATGACCTCAAGGTCTAAACTAAACATCTAATCAACCATTTGACTGATCTGTTATGGTTCTCTGAATTCTATGGAAATGACATGTTGATACAATGCTCAACTATATGGACCACCAAAACTGGTGGAATAAATATAACTAATATCAAAGTTCTGAGTAGTAATAAGTGATCTGAACAAATCAAAGTAATTGGATAATATCACCATGATTATTCAGTGGTTAATGCAGATCTAATTCAATCAAAATAAATCCCTTCATCATTACGATATGTAAATATCCCCTTAATTTAGTGTAACCATCTAGAAAGGATTTGAGACTTCAATGATAATGTAAACACCCTGAGAACATAGGAGCTCAAATACTAACTAGGAAACCAAATGAACTAATACCCCTAAGGAAATATGTTAGAAAGGTCAGGTAATTGAATTACAGCAGCATGCATAAGGCAAACCTGTTTGACATGTTTTCAAGTCCAGTATCTAAGAGACAAGACCAAAAGGAGAGTTTGGAGTTCACACTGGATATGAGAAGATTTAACTGCAGCTCAATGGCATCTCATTTTATTTGTTCCCTAGGAGGAGCAATTCCACCATGGACACTTCCAAGCCTGCTGAGAAAGGAGGGGAGTTTGGTGTGGGGCTAGCAACCTCAACCTGTAAAAACCCAGAGCTACAGAAACGCCAAAAGATGCTCCAAGGACCTCATCCCTGGGAGAGGAAGGATCTTCGCTTAGAATACATGTGATGCTGTGCAAATCCATGGAAGCCCAGACACCAACCTCCTTAGAGAGGCAGGCCAAAGTACACCTGCTGACACATCCTTGAATTTGCCACCAAGAGGAAGGGCTACACGTGGGACAGCTTGAAAGACTGCCTCGGGACAGATGAATCTGGTGAGCTGCTGTTGGCAGCCTATGTCCCAGCAGGGATGATGGGCTTAACTAACTAACTAACTAACTAACAAGGAGAGAACTCCTTTTGCTGGCATTGTGCAGAAGAAATCCACCATTGACAGTATAAAGAGGCAGAAGTTGGCAGAGAAGTCGAGCAGTGAGAATTGAGCAATCCTGCTCTATTCAGTACGAGAAGTGCTTTCATGGTCTGACAGGTATGGTCACGAATGCACTTTTACCTTCAACCTTTAACCTTATACACATATTACCCAACCCCTCACTCTTCCCTTTTAAGCTGTTCTATCACTCCCACTTGCCTTGCACATATCCATTCTTCTCGCTCTGTACCTCTACCTATCAATCACCATTGGCACTTACTGTCATCATCTGGCAGTATGATGCTTCTACCTGATGGTAATTCTCAACAAATGCAAAGCTTCCATTGGTGCTCATTCACAAATCTCTGCTTTCCCTGGTTTCAGGAGGGAGTGCAAGGAAACCACAGAATGCTTGAGAGTAAATCTCCACACACATCAGAAAAGAGTTGGAAATCAATGGCATTACAGAGTCCCTTGCCACCCTAATTAGAGCTTTTCCAATTGTATGGCGATGTAGTTAAATACTATGATAATATTTGGACCTATTTCTTTTTCTCTGACTATCATTTAAAACATAGACTGTGCAGCATCTGACTGAAATATTTTTGTTAACACACAAATAACAAAACAAAACTGATTCCTAATTACTGACTCTGCCTGACATTTCAAGATAGGAGAATAACTATAATTATATATACCACAATTTCTCTTGAAATATTAATTTGTTGCAGTCTCCTTTAATTCTGACAAAAATTATTTTACGGATAAATGGCAAAACAAACTGCAGGGGCGGACTGATTCAAACATGTGGGATGAAATATTAAACAGCAAGTACTCTTGTGTCTGACAGACTTCTAAATGGAGGCCAGAAACCATGACCAGGCTGTTCTGCTCCACTGGTTCTTAAATCAACTCTTTTATGATGGTTTAGCGATGAGCCTTGCAGTTGAAAGAAGCAAAAATCAGCAGTTACACGCGCTAATGAAGCACAAAAAATAACAGTCAAACAATTGGCCCCGTTTAGTTCTGCCAGTCTTGTTCTATCCACTCATGACATCTCAAAAAAAATACTCTTGGTAATTTCAACAATGTCATTTATTTTCCTTTGTATGTGTATGACCCTTAAGATGACAAAGGTTTGCTTGATTTTGTTTTCAGATCATTTTACATTTCTGGCGAGTTTTAAGTATTTTCTTTATTATCAACCAAATTCCTCATTAAGATATAAACAGATCAAAATGGGAAAGCAAAGCACCAATTAAGGTAATCAGTTGTATTTGAGAACCACACGTCATGTGATCTATAAGGCTGTTTTAAGCTATGTTTCAGCATTTAATTACTTGCTTCTGTATATGCATTGTGCATGATAGAAAATATGTTGGAAATCAACCTAGTTGTAAGAAAAAAAGGATTTCCTAAATTAACTTGTGATTGGCCTTCTCATCTGCCATCATTAAACTCTTGATTACACTTAATGAATAAATATGCTGCAATTACAAAATTTATTTTACTGTAAATAAGAATTAATTATACAAGGGAAGACTACATTTTCCTGACCACCTGGTGAGACATAACATCATGCATTTTGTATTTAATTTTCCATAGTACAGTATTTGTATTTATTGTTTAGTGTTTTTTTCTGGTAATTTAACTTTTTAGTAATTGGTGTTCTGGTACAAATGATTTTATTCATGTATATTTCAATTACTTATCATGTAGTTACCATATTTAATTTCAAAAAGCTACTTATGTGCAAAACCTGCTGTTGAGCTTCCTGTTGTCTTAGTTAACACTTATATTTATTAGAGGAATTAACTCCCCCCAGTTAAACAGCAACAATATGTTTGTGCTGACTGACAGGTAGAAAGGGACGATGAATGAAACAGTCTTATTCCCCTGATTTATAAATATCCTTAAATTGCTGCAACATCTACACCAGAACTGTGATTCACAGAAAAAATTGTCTGCATCTTTCTATATCAGAGGCCCTTGTAAGTGGAAGATCAAATCATTAAGATTCATTTTATTCTTGATAGGGTAATGTTAAGCTAAAAGCACAATCGTGAAAATAAAATGATTTGCCAGGCAAGATTCATCACGGAAGTGCCAAAATACTGGACAAAAATCACAACTGGTTCACATACCTGCTGTTCATTTCCTGAATACATTGCAACAAGTCAGTAGGGTATAAAGTAAAACTCTGAATTCAGTTTCAAACAGTTCTGGAAGAAAAAGAAATGTGAATCACATACAGTAGGTCATTTTAAAAGCAGAATTTCAAAGCTCACTGGGAAACCTACTAAATGTACAGTTTAGTAATTAGCAGCTAAGAAAGTTAGACCAAACAGAAATTTAGTTTATTATGCATCAAGTTCAAGATTCCTATTGGTGTAACTAATGTGCAAAATAAATTCATTAATATCTGATGAGCCTTCTTCATACTTTTTCAAATTAATTTAAAAGAACAATATCTGCAGAATTAAAATATTTATATTTAATTTTACAGTGAAATTGAAAATTAAAGCAGAAAACGTAAGTATTTACATTTTCTAATCTGTGCTGTAAAACATGCGATTTTTTCTCATTCATATGCATCAAGACTTTAATAAATTAATGTTTCTGGGCAATCTAAAATCTATTAGTTAATTTAAGAATTAAATAGTCAAATTATCTAAATAAAACAATTAAAAAGCTGACAGTAGAAACTTATATTACAAGACTGAAATGTCCTGTTTGTGCTATAGGATCCATGCATGTTCTTTTGGTAAAATATGGCTGGTTGATTTGATATCACATCTATGGCCGAATTGATGAACAGACAGACGCTCAAGACAATACGGATGCACTTTGTTCTGTGGTGTAGAAAATTCTCAGAAATGCAAATTTTATTTTTTTCTCTCATTCAAGCCCTTCAAGTAAACACAATCATTCAAAATAACCCAAGTAGCTCACATTCATTAGTGAGATGAGGATAGTCAGTCAGAATAGATGAAAGTGCAATCTTTTGACAAAAGCCTTGAATTAAATTGCATCATCAGATTGTTTCAGCAAGCAGAGCAGGTTATAACAATGTAGCTGTCCCATTTTCAACCCCGCTTCTTGGTATTTGTTATGGAGATGAGATGAGAAAGCATGCAATAATGATTATTCAAATATTCAAGCACTTCTAACTTTTAAAGTTTATTGAATATTTATATAATGAATTAAAAAGGATAAAGAAAAAATCTTAGGAATGTTAATAAATAATTTATAATCAAGCTACTCATTTGTCCTGGTGTAATCCAATATTATAAGAGGCAGCAGAATAAAACCCCTCAGCATAAATGAGCAAAAAAAAACTAAATGAAAACCTTAGTTTGTTCCTTGATGTTGTCTTAAAGAACAAGTGATATTTATGCTGACCAATTCATTGAAAAAATCAATGATATTAAAATCAGCCTTCTTTGCACAGAGTGAGAGCAGTATAGCATGAGGCACCCCATTCGGCCCAGGATGTTGTGGCAATCAATGCCAATTTAGACTAACTGTCCTTTTGTGTATCATCTATATATATATATATATATCTCCTTTCACTTCATATTCATGTGCCTATCTAAAAGCTTTTCCAACTCCCTCACACTTCCTGTTTCCACTATTGTCCCTAGTAACCCAGTCCAGGCACCTACCACTTTGGCCCCTCATGCTGCCTTTGAACTTCCTCCCTCTAACCTCAAAAGCATGTCCACTGGTGTTTTACAGTTCTATCCTGAGGGAAAAGATTCTGATTGTCCACCTTGTCTATACCTCCATAATTGGAAAAAAACATGATTCTCCTCAGGTCTTTGATGCTCTCAGGAGAACAACCCAAGTTTGTCCAACCTTTCCTTATACTCATACCCTACAATGTAGGCAGCATCTTGTTAAGCCTCTTCTGCACCTTTCCCACATTCTCCGCAGCCTTCCAATAATGGAGTGACCAGAACTGCAGACAGTACTCCAAGTACACTCAGACTAAAATTTTATGTACCGTAGCTGTAGCATGACTTTCTTCCTCTTCTACTCAACACCATTACCAATGGAAGCAAACATGCCATACATCTTCTTTATCACCATATTCACCACTTTCGATGAACCATGGACCTGGATCGCAGGATCTCTTTATATTTTATATATACTCCTTCTATTTGACCAACCAAAGAATTGATTAAACTCCATCTGCCACTTCTCTACCCATATCTGTAACTGATCTAAACTCCAGTGTATTCTTTGATATTCCTTTACATTGTCCAGTACTGGCATCATCCACACACTTGCTAATCCACCCACCTATATTTTCAATCAAAATCATTGATATATATATATCACAAACAACAGAGGTCCCAGCCCTGATCGTCATAGAATGCCTCTATTCACGGATATCCAACCATAACAACAGCCTTCCATCCTTACTCTCTGTCTTCTGTGGGCAAGTCAGTTCTGATCCCAAACTTGCAAAGCACTTTGGATCATATACATCTTAATCTTTTGAATCAATCTACCATGTAGGACATTATCAAATGACTTAATAATATCCATATACCCAATGGCTAGTGCTTTACCAAAATCAAGAACTTCTGTCACTTCCTAAAAAAGGCATGACATGCCCTGCACAAAGCCAGGCTGACTGTCCAGATCATGCCTTTCCAAATGTGCACAAATCCTATCCCTCAATGTCCTCTCCAAGAGCTTGCCTGCCACTGACATGAGGCTCACTCTCCTGTCATTTCCTGGATTATCTCTATTTCTTTTCTTGAACAAAACATAACATTTGCTACTCTCCCATCCTCTGGCATCTCACTTGTTGCCAGTGAGGACACCAAGATCTTTGTCAAAGTCCCAGCAATTCTCTCACTAGCTTCTTTCAATATACTGGGATATACTGTAAATAGCCGTCAGGCTTTCAGGTCAACCACCTTAAAGTTTTTCTAAAGGCTCAGCACTACATCTTCCTTAATCACAAAATGTTCCAGCATATGAGCATACCCCACACTGTCTTCACTGAATCCTTCTCTTTAATAAACACTGACACAAAGTACTCATTTAGTAGCTCAGCCACTTGGTCTGACTCTAAGCACCAATTATATCTTTTATTCTTGATTTGACCTACTCTCTCCTCAGTTGTCCCCTTTTTCTTAATATAACGTGCCTTAGGATTCTCCTTGATCTTGCTTCGTTGTTAGATCGCATCTGGAATTTCCAGTTGGCGGATGATTTCCTTCCACGCCGCTCTGACATATTGGGAAATCATGTTCGTGGCAGGTTACAGCGGTGGTTTGCCTTTGCCTTCTGCCGGGTGCGTTTAAAGAGGTCACCACCTCTTGCAGTGGATGACCAGGACGTCTAAGTACCTTGTCGTGCTCTTAGCGCTCCACCACGCCTGCTGGCCTGCCTTCTTGACCGTTGGACTATTAATTTGTCTCTTCTACTCAATCTGCCATGGCCAGACTTCCGTGGCCACACTGGGACAGGCAGATCCCCTACCTCACCAAGGGTCGGAGACCCGTCGGCTACCCTCACCTGGTTACCGGGCTGTGGCTGCTGCGCACGCTACAGCTACTTGGAGCCACAGGTGAGAGCTGAGCACCAGGTGGGGACCAAAGGTGGACGAGCTGTCCTAAAAAGGACACGGCAGGCACCCCCCACCAGATGCGCTACCCATCCCTTGATACCCCATACGTCTTGCTTACCAAGAGCATTTCATGATCCCTTTAGGCCTTTCAAATTGCATCCTTAAGCACTTCCCTGTTATCTTTATATTCTAGGAAGGACCTATTCTGATATTAGCTTCCTAAATCTCGTCTTTTCCTTCTTGACTAAATTTAGCTCTTGAGTCATCCAACTTTCTCTTACTTTGTCATACTCCATCCTTACTCCTTACTGGAACATGCTGATCCCATACTCTGCTCAGCTGATCTTTAAACAAATCCAATATGCCAGCCATGGACTAGTCTGACAGCAGCTGTTCCCAGTCAACACCCCTTAGCTCCTCTCTAATCCTGTTATAATTTGCCATCTAATTTAGGACCTTCCTGCGCAATCCAATTCATAATTATCTTAAAGTGTAATGAGTTGCAGTCACTATTCCCAAAAATGTTCATCCACTTTCATGCATACATGTTACTACTCTGTTACTTAAAAATGTATCATATATAATGCCTTTGCTATTTACAACATGATGTATGCAGCCATTTATAAATATACTGGGGGTTGGTCAATGTATTTTCTGAAGATACAGTGAATATACAGAGCTGTTTATATTTTCCAATGGTCAAGTGAGCAAAAAGATGACCAAGAATAGTAGGAAAACTAAAGAAACCAGAAGTCCACTTCTCCACCATTATTGTATGGGCTCAGGTCAGCTGGGGAAGCATTTGACCTTTGACTTCCATGATCAGGAAGGAGTAAAACTCGGCAGTGTTCTCCCTTTATAATTTTGTGTGTGATGAGCCTATTGAAACAGAAACAATATTCGTTGACTGGACTTCCCTCAGTGATTAACAGTAGAGTAAGGGTAAGCCTGACATTATTAGAGCTTGGGAATTCAATTTCAATGCTGTCTGTAAGGGAATTGTACATTCTCCCCGAGAACTGTATGGGTTTCCTGCGGGTACTCCGGTTTCCTCCCACTGTCCAAAAATGTACTGGTCAGGAGGGTAATTAGTCATTATAAATATGACTGTGAATAGGCTGGTGTTAAGTAGGTGGGCTGCTGGGTGGTGTGGCTTGTGGCTGCAACAGCCTGCTCCACACTGCACCTTAAAACAAGCTACAAATCTATTGGTCTAACAAATGTACAGAGGGTCATTTGCTGAGGGACTGAGGAATAACTGGTGCTCAGTGAACTAGATTTATGGAACACTATTGTTGAGAAATGAGAAGAAACACGGCTAGACATATAGTGATTCACGGCACAAGAAAGAGTGCAGATGCCGGAAGTCTGAAGCAACACATGAAGTTCTAGAGGAACTCAGTGGGCCAGGCAACGTCGATGGAGGGAAATGGACAGGTGAAGTTTTGGGTCGAGATCCTTCATCGGGACATGAATGAAAGAGGGGAGATAGCCAGCATAGAAGGGTGGCAGCAGGAGCACATTCTGAGGAAGGACACATGGCTCTCGTAGCGGGTCTGGGTTAAAATATGGTCAGAGTCAGGAAGCAGCAGAGATCACAGAGGGGAGTCAGTGAGAGAGGCTGTCGCTTCCACCCATCACCAACCAGCTTTTAACATCATTCTCTTTAATCCGCACTCTCCTACCTACCCACCTTCCCCTTCACCTCAGCTCACCTGTAACCTACTAACCTGTACTACACTCCCTCCCATCACCTTCTTATTCTGGCTTCTGCCTCCTTCCTTTCCTGTCCTGATGAAGGGTCTCGGCCTAAAACGTTCTCTGGGTCCTTCCATAGATGCTGCCTCGCTTGCTGAATTCCTCCAGCATTTTCTGTGTGTTGTTCAAGATTTCCAGCATCTGCAGAATCTCCTGTGTCACAGCAATCTGAACAATTTATAGGGTTGAAGAAGGCATGTTGAAATTGTAATGCTACTTCCTTATTCTATTCCCTAGCCTCAAACTGTTATGCATCGCGGATTGGATTTGCACCTGCAAATATCTTGTCTACACTATTCCAATAGCACAGAGCTAATTTATGAAAGCAGGTGAGTTACAAATGCAGAAGGGAAGGAAATAAATTGGAAAGCACCAGCTGTGGATAGAAGAATGTTGGCCATGAAGTTGGGAGTGAGGTGTTGTAGCAAGTTCAAAACATTAAAAACAGAAACGTTGAGGGTTAGAGTGCCAGAGCCTGAGGGACTGGAATCAGATGCAGAATTGGGTCAATATCTGAATGACATTGGCTCCCAGACTAGGGCTGGAGATTAGAAGTTTCAGAGACTTTTAAAGTAGGAGTCCCTTGACAAAAGGTCTATGCCTTGTGTAAAACAGCTATAGATCAAATAATTCTGACCTGCTTTAAGCAGCAAGTAATTATACCCTGAACTATTTTATTAAGAACTGTTCAAATGTATATAGCCTGCATTGTTCTCAAATCTTATGCAAACTATTTTATGTAATCAGCATCAAAATATGTAGTTTCCTTCATTTAGAGCGACTCTGCATTTGGAAGTACTTTTCAATCTGTATAACCTAGTCAAAATTCCGTCTGTTGGATCTTTTGGGTTTTAAATTAATTTCTTCACATTGTGATCAAACACATTACACGACCCAACAGACACAAGACGTCGGAGGAAATCATCAGGTCAGGCAGCAGCAGCTGAGGAGGGGAATAAATAGTCATCTTTTCGGGCCAAGACCCTTCATTAGGAATGCTGCCTGATCTGCTGAGTTTTCCAGCATTTTGTGTACACTGTTCAAGATTTCTGGCATTTGTAGAATCCCTTGTGTCTACGCTACCCAACAGAATTTTTGGTCTTTGTTAACTTCTGAATTTACATTACTGACACCCAACTTTTCCCCAGCGTAAAACTTCACAACCCATCCTTATCTCTAAATCCTCAGGCTCATTATCTGGCAGCTGGAACTGAATGGTAGGTAGTCTAATAAATAGCAGGAAGACCGAAGGCACAAGGCAGACTGCAAATGCTGGAAGTCTGGAGTAACACACACAAAATTCTGGAGGAACTCAGCAAGTCAGGCAGGATCTATGGACGGAAGTTGACAACTGATGTTTTGGGATAAGACTCTTCATCAGTTAAAGATGTTTATGCCATAAGTATTCACCATCTAAATAATTATATCCAAGGCATGAATGAAGATAGCATGATGGAATTTCAGATTCAGCTTGTGGGATAGAATGTTGGGTCCAAGGTTAGTGTCTAAATTTAAACAAGGGTAAGGCAACAGCACTGGCTCAATTGATGTAGGAAACTAAATTAAAGCGTAATGGCCAGCATTCAAGGAGAAAATTCAATAATCTCAACAAAGGTAGATTCCTATGAGAAAGACAGGCTCTGTGGCTAAATTTTAAAAAATTGAGGATGACACTATATTGAAAAAGAAACTAAACAATGTTGCAAAGATTAGTGGTAGGTTCGAAGATCGGGAAATTTTTAGAAGCCAATAATGGGTGACAAGAAAAATTACAATCAGGGGAAAGAAAGAGTATGAAAGTAAACCAGGAAGTAATATTTAAAAGATATCATAATAGCTATTGCAGATACATAAAAGGAAGACAGTAGCTAAGGTGAACATTGGTCCTCTGGAAGGTGATGCTGAGGAATTAATGATGAGACATTGAAAAGGGGGGAGTTTCTAAGCAATTAATTTAGATTAGTGCCCATATCAGAAACCACTAAAAATATCCTAATGTAAACACAAGGAATTCTGCAGATGCTGGAAATTCAAGCAACACACATCAAAGTTGCTGGTGAACGCAGCAGGCCAGGCAGCATCTCTAGGAAGAGGTACAGTCGACGTTTCAGGCCGAGACCCTTCGTCAGGACGGGTCTGACGAATATCCTAATACAGGGGTGGCGAATCTTTATGAGAGCATGTGCCCAAATTGGCAAGAATCTTCTAAAAAATTCTCCCATGTGCATTGGTAATTTTGAGCAAGATTATCATTGATTAATGAATTAGTAACAATTATTATTAACATTTTTTAAGGAAAAAGGATGAGCCCTATTGCTTGTTTATGTGTAGTCGTTGTTTTACCATTTATAAAAGTACAATACAGACAGAATAAAGTAACGAAGCATCTTAGAAAACCCCTTCAAGGTTTGGCACTGCATGCTGAGTGCCACCAAAATTTTTGCATGTGCCATAGATTCACCACTCCTGTATAACTATAGGTAATCAAGGGTTTATTGGAAGAGAATATAAAACAATTTCTATCACTAGAAAAAAAACTGTTAGGCTAACTAATGGGGTTGGATCTGCTGCATTGCATCTTAGGGTATTCAAAGAAGTGGCTGAGGAGATACTGGCTGTTGGTTGTATTCTGCCAAAATTCCTTGCTTTAAGGAGAGGTTTCAGAGGATTGGAAAATTACAAATGGAATGCCAACTGTTCAAGAAAGGAGGGAAGCAAAAAGCAGGAACTAAAGACCAATTGTCTAACATCTGACATTGAGAAAATTCTAGATTCCTTCATTAATGACATATAGCAAACCATTTGGAAAGATACTAGTTGATCAAGAGTCAATGCGGATTAATAAACAGCAAATTATGTTTGACAAATTTGCTAGAATTTTCTGAGGATGCAATGAGAATAACAACTTATTTATAGAGCCCTTTTCATACAAACAATGATGTATTTGTATGAAATAGGACAAAGTGCAAACATGAAAATAAAAGACAAAAATATGTTAGTTAAAAGCAAGATTAAATAAATAGGTTTTGAGCTGGTGTTTAAAAATGTCAACTGAGTCTGCATCCATTATATTTTAATATATTGAGTTCCACAGTTTAAAAAAGCTGACCTGCTAATTTTCTTTCGAGGGAGGTTGTTTAAATTTAAGAGACTGGTGGAATAAGACCTGACAGCTGAAGCAGGATTATAAGATGAAAGTGATTCTGTGATGCACTCCAATCCCAGGCCATTGAGAGCTATAAAAACAACTTTAAAATCGATTCTAAAAGACACAGGAAGCCAATGCAGAGTAGTTAAGATGAGAGTGATGAACTCCCTCATCCTGGTTTTAGTTAAACATCTAGCAGTGACTTTCTGAATGAGTTGAAGTTTGTCAATAGGTTGCTTTGGAAGGCCAGAAAAAGTGCGCTGCAGTAATCTAGTCTATTCGATATAAAGGTATGAAATAATTTTTCAGCTCCATTATTTGACAGAAATGGATGTACATTTACAATATTTCTTAAGTACAGATATTCTGCTCTGGTCACTTTCTTTGTTTTGGATTTAAAGTTCAAATTTGAACCAAAGAGAACTCCCAGGCTTGTTACTTCCAGTTTTACAAGGGGAGCCAAGTTATCAAGTTTGTCAAGAAGTTTATTTCTTTTGGCTTTGGGACTAACCAGAAGTATTTCAGTTGTATCTTCACTTATTTTTAGGAAATTATTTATCAACATCTGTTTATTGCAGCCAAACCAGAAGTCAAAGAAATTCAGGTGTTATCATCATCAGGCTCAACTGAGATATACAATCGTGTGTCATCTGCAGATCTGTGGAGATCAAGTTTATGCTCTCTAGTGATGTCTCCTAAGAGGTGCACGTATAAGGAGAAGAGTAGGGGAGCAAGACGGCTTCCCTGAGCAACACCAAAAGGTACATCGTAGAAAAACGGTCTCCAAGCTAGACAAAACTTTCTCTCTAAGATATATGAGCAAAACCAATTAAGGGCGCTACCAGAGAGGCCAGTCATTTCTCAAGGTGGTCAAGGAAAATGGTGGAGTAACTTCTGTCGAAGGCAGCACTTAGATCTAGAAGAATTAGAACTGAGACTCTGTTGCCATCAGTGCTGAGTCTAATGTCCCTGACAATTTTGGTAAGGGCCTCCTCTGTGCTGTGGTTTGCTCTAAAACCTGACAAAATCTTTTTAGAATATTGTTCTCATTCAGAAAGTTGTTGAGTTGGTTGAAATAGCTTTCTCGAGGATCTTGCCCAGAAAAGGAAGATTTGATATAGACCTGTAGTTAACCAGTACCTCACTATCAAGGTTTGGCTTTTTAAGTAGGGCTTTGACAGCCGTGGTTTTGAAGACATCTGGAAAAACTCCAGTTTCAAGGGAAGTTGTTAATATTTTTTCTAACAGAATTGAAAACACTATTAAAGGAGTCCTTAAAAAGCGTAGTAGGGACAGAGTCGAGACATCATGTAGATAGCTAACACTTTGTTATGATCTTACAGAGCTCTGCATCAGATATACTTGTTAATTTTGACGTGGTTGCCATCTTTTTATGAGTTTGACGAAAGGGGAACCAGTATATGTAGCACAGTTGGGTTCCAGATAAGGTGCCACATAAAGATTACTGCACAGGAGCAGGGGGTAATATATTGACATAGATTGTGTACTAATAGAAAACAGAGTCAGGATAAAGAGTCTCTTTCAGATTGACAAGCAATAACTAATGGAGTGCTGTAGGGATCTCAGCTGTATCCGTGATATTTGGAATTAATCTTGAGGAGACGGATGAAGACACCCAAGTGCACTGTAGGCGGGGGTGCTGAGGTAGAAGAAGGACACCAAGAGGTCACAACGGGAAAGAAAGTGACAGATGGAGCACATGTGGGAAAAATGAGGAAGAAAGAATGTAAAACTAAAACAAGTTATTACATAAACCAAGTGAAACTACAACAGATTGAAGTAAAATGGGATCAGTGGTAGGAGTGATTTGAGGCATGAAACACAGAAAACAGTTAGCATGCAGCTATAGCGAATAACTGGGAGGGTAACTGGAATGTTGTCCATTACTGTAAGGGGCAAGTAAGGAGACCTTGATGCAATTCTACAAGATACTGTTGTGATCACACCTTGACTACTGTGTACAATTCTGATCTCCATAATGGAAGATGCTGTGTGTATAATGGAGGCAGTGCAGAGAAGTTTGACTGATTCCAGAGATGGAAGGACTGACCTATAAAGGCTTGAACAGGTTTTGCTTTATACTCGAGTTTAGAAGAATGAGAGGTGATCTTACCGAAGCAAATAAAATTCCAATGGGGGATTGGCAGCATTGACACTAGGAGGATGTTTTCCCTAGTGGAGTTATCCACAATTTGGAAGTATAGTTTCAGATGAGGAGCAATGCATGTCTCAGATGAATTTAATTATCTGGAATTCACTACCCCAGAAAGCTGTGGAAACAGAGTAGCTGAATATATTCACAGTGGAGATTGACAGGTATTTGAACCTCAGAGACAATTAAGCTTGGCCCAGTCATGATGTTACTGCATGGGCCAATTCGAGTACATCTGCTCCTTAAGTCCTTAAGCCATAAACTCTGGAACAAAAACACAAAATGCTTCAAAACCTCAGCAAGATAGGCAGTATCTAAGAAGAAAGAAATATCAGTTTAGACACTTGGGACATTTTAACATTTTATTAGGATGCTGTTGTAAGTACAAGTAGGTGTCTTATGGCTTCAGCAACTCAGGTTCAGTTCCAGTCTCTGCTGCTGCCTGTGAAAAATTTACATGTTCTCTCTGCAATCGGGTGTGTTTTCCTCAGATATTCTCGTTTCCTTCCAGATCTCAAGAACATACTAGATATTAGGTTAATTGCCCCTGTAACTCATCTCTGGTGTAGGTGGGTACGAGGAAAATCAGGGCATGCGCAAACTCTAAGATTTGACCTGAACTCAATAGGCCACAGGGATTCCTTCTATTTATTAGGGAAATGCAATAAACATAACGTAGATATTAATTTTTTTTTACTTTAATTCTGAAATTTATGCTTCAGTTTATAACAAGAGAAAAGAAATTTTTGATTATTGAATAATCAAATTGATGCAAATGATTATTATTCAATAATCTACTGTGAAAAGGTCATTGCAGGTAAGCATGGACCAATGATTATTCTTTTTAGTTAATCAATAAAAAATTGTGCAATATGGGAATTTAATATGTTGTTTATAATTTGTTTACCCTTCACCACAAAGTGGTGTCTGCAGTTATTTTGACTCTATTATGTTGCAGAAGCCAACATTTTAAATCATACTTTGCATAATATGGAAGGATTTTAGTGGCAACAAGACATATAGAACTTACAATTTTTTTGTGAAATATCACAATTGAACAATTAATCCTAAGCAATGTGTGGAACAAATTATTTGTCTATTCCATTATTTTAAAATTTTGAAGGCTATTTATCCAATGTTTCTTGATACCATCTCTCTGAATTGTTTGATCCAGCTTACAATTTTAAAAAAATTATTGATGCTACATTTGCAAATGAGCTTCTCTGAAAAGTTAACTTCTCTCAAAAACTATATTGATACTTTTACTTCCCCATTCTTACATTAAAATCCCTATGCCTTGAAGTTATTACGAATGCATTTTAAGAACCAAAACATATTTAGTATTGAAAAGATTTGCTTATTTGAGACAAGGGGGTAATGAGTAATATATTTATTGATGGTGAGATTGTAAACATGCATTACTGATTATAGAATACAATTTTCAAATAGCCCACTGAATTTGCCTTTTACTTAGTAATGATTCTACCACCATTTCACATTGATTTAAATCATTTGTGAGACAGATGTATTTTTTTCCCGGGAATATTATACCTTTGTTATTAAATAATATAAAATTCTGCTTTTTGTGGTGCAGGAGCTTACCCCAGTCAATGTTAAGCCCTGTCTTTAACCTGCCAATCCAAAACAATTACTTCTCTTTTTGGTATATGTTGAAAATCAGAAGAAAAAACTCAGAACTGTTAAACGCTGGTTTTCCACATGGCCACAGATTATTCCACAGATTAAATGCTATAAATACCCCTGTTAATTAGTGAATGTTTCCCAGGGTCTCTCTTATTTCAACTTAGCAACTTACAGCTTGACTATTTTAGGGTTTACATTTATTTTCTCACGGAGTCCTGAAGAAGGGACTTGACCCGAAACGTTCACTGTGTACTCTTTTCCATAGATACTGCCCGATCTGCTGAATTCCTCCAGCATTTTGTGTGTGTTGCTTTGGATTTCCAGCTTCTGCAGACTTTCTTGTGTTTGTGACACTTTGTCCTCCATTACTGGTAGAATGACTGAATATTCCAATCAAAATGCCTGATCAGGAACAGGTAGCATTGATGTGTTAATATTATATGCAATTATTCAGCTCTGACCTTTAGACAATGTGGTGAGATGTAGGAATATGAAACACATCTGCTTCCTTTTTCTTTAATATGATTATTTGTTGAATTTATTAAAAGGGAGCATTGTCCAGCAGACTTATTTCAAAAATACTCATTTGCTTGGAGTATTTGATTTTGGATTGGTTAATCATGGACACTGAAAATGAATTTGACAATAACAACTACAGTGCATTACATTTGTAAGCCAACACAATTAATATTATCAGAAAAATACAGAAAATTAGAATCATCTGGTGTAGGAATTATATTTCATACTCAAGCCTGATGTCATTGAAACTTGTATGAGTGTGCCATCTGCTGGCCAATAATTAAGGCCTCCAGCATTGTTTCCTGAAAACTTAGCAATAAATGAAATATCTTGAAGTTCGAATTTGTTTGCTAAACTCAAAATTTGTTCTCAGTCTCGTGTTGTCTCCTGTTCAGCTCTTTTTGGTGAAGCATATGCACTTATATGAGGAATGTTTTTTCTTTGGAAGTGTGATGCCCACATGGGAAAACCTATTATAGTCAGTTATAAGAGATACCTTTCAACCTACTATACAGCCCATTCTGAAGCTCAGTGTTTTTAACATTGGAGGGCACTAATAGTAGATTAAATATGAAGAGGTTACACATGTACAGGTAGGTGTATTTGTGTCATTAAGGCTGGGGTCTATTTGAAATGCCTAGGAAAGGTGCAGGAGTTGTCTATTCAGTCAGCCCTTCAATCCTGTTCAACTGTGACTCATCCTCTTTCTCAGAAATGTGTCCCTTTCTTAAATATATTTAGTGACTTGGCCCCTACACACTTCCATAGGCTCAATGCCATTGAATAAAGAAATTTCTCTCCATCGGGGTCCTAATTGCCTAACCCTGTACACTAAGATTGATTCCACCCAGTTCTATCCTCCCAGCATTTCAGCCAGGGACAATATCCTTCCTGCTTCTGTTGTTTCAAGCAACATAAGTTTGTATGTTTAAATGACATCAGGCCTACTCACCCCAATCCTTTCTCTTATGTAAGTCCCACCAATCTAGGGAGCCGTTCTGCCGAACCTTTGTTGCATTGTCAAGCCTTTCTTTTCATATAAAGAGATCAAGCTGCATACATAAACCAATTTTCATAATGGCTTGCTGCACCTTCATGTTTTCTTTCAGTGAGCTGTATACAAGGACACACCAATTCCTTTTCTCTATTCCTCACCATGTTCTGTCAAGGTAGATAACTTCATATTTATCCACATATACTGCATCTGACAAGCATTTGCCTTGTTCAATTATCTTGAACCCTTTCTTCAAGTCATACAAGTAATCCTCACAAGTTATAGTCCATCCAACTTTATGTTGTTGACGTAGAAATAATATGTTTGGGTTCCCTGTTCATTACATTGACTTACACCATGTACAGATTCCTGCTAGACCCCCACGTGACACTGCCTATGACACTGAGAAAGACATGTTTATTTCTACTCTCAACCATGCCATCAGCAAAGTAATCTTATTTTAGTTATCCATGCTCAACTTTTTGTTGAACATTATCAAAGGCCTTCTGAGAATATAAATATACCATATTTACTGGCACCCTCTCATCTATTCTGCCAGCTACATCCGTTAAAACTCCAATAGGCTTATGAGACAGGATTTCCAGCCCAGTAATACATGTTAACTTTGTCTAATCCCATTTACAATGACTAAATGTGCTGTTACTAGACCTATATTTATAAACTCTAGCACTTTCACAATTACTAATGTTTGACTAACTGATCAGCAAAATTGATTTCTCTCTCCCTTCTTTTTAAAATTTGTCATTGCATTTCCAAAAGACCATTGATAGATCGCAAGAGACAATTGAAAACAATCAACTTGTGGAAGTCTTCGTTAATCACTGAATGCAGGTTTGGGGAATTTTCTTTGTGTTTTCTTTCTCCATATGGGAAATACTCTCTTTTTTTCTGCATTCAGAACACCTCTCCATTCATTTCCCAGATAATTATTTCTCCCACAGCTGTATACTTACGGAACATTTAAATTCATTCTAGCTTGCCACAAAGTCCTTCTGCACATTTCTTCACTCCAATACAATATTTGTACAACAATGGATCTGAAAATATATTTTATGCCCAACTGACATCTTAAGTCATAGTTTTAAAAGAACACTGTTTTGTTTGGCTATATCCATGTATGGTTGAATGATAACTAAACTTGATTAGATTTTCTGGATTTGATTTTGTTTTGATTAAAGACTTCCAGAAGAATGTACACTTGGTATTTCAGAAACTGTATTAAGGCAGAATTTCATATAGAATTGTGGATCTAATGGTATCATTGCAGCAGAGCAGTGAAATGTGGAGTGCAAAAACAACAAGGTCACGGTCCAACTTGTGTTAGTGCAAGCCCAGAGCTTGAGGCCCTGATAACATCACAGTGGCACCAGTGAAGAACTCTTTAGCTCTGGTAACCTCAGTCACAAGCTTGACAGCTTGAGTCCACAGCAGAGTATTGCATCACACACATTATGTGAAAAGTAATGTGAAGACTACACAGAAGGTTTTTCTGAATGAACATTGCAAATTACTGCTTTTTATTACTTGAAAACAAGAGTGCATCGTGATTTAAGTTCTGTGTGATTACGCTTTTGTTTTTATCTTGTTCAATTTACACAATTCAAATATGACCTTTAAATACAGTATTTACAAATATTATAATACGCTATTCTAATTTTCACAGCTATTTCATTAACTAATCATGAAACTTTAAAAAATATATTTACAAATTGTTTTACTACACAGACTGTTAGGGTATATTCTGGAATTAGGGTATATAGTAAATATTAACTTCCGCAATGAATCTTTAGACCTGAATGTGGACTGCAGATTAAATTTGGGTATGACAATACCCTAGACAATAGTTTCCTGGAGCTGTGGACATAAGTTAACTGAAAACCAGATAATGCTGATTAACATTCATTTTGGGTGTCTGGAGTGCTGGTGTGAAGAAGAAGGTGTGAAAATTATATGTAATTCAAAGGAAGCATTGTAGATATACTGTAATTATAGAATTGTCCTTTGACCTTTAGCATATAAAATACCATGTAATATTGGGTCAAGCAGGCCTCTTATTCTAAAAGAGTCTCAATATGATGCCTGCTGCTCGTTTTTTTTTTGTATTTTATTTTTTATTGAAGTTCATCATCAAACAAACATTTCCATAAGATGTATTTCAGATATTATACATATATCATATAATCATATTTGCCACAAATCTCCACATAATATTTATCTGCGGTATACACCTATAGAAAAAAGGAAAGAAAGAACAAGCAAAAGGAGAAAACTATGTACAAGTAGGGAGTGATCATTTTTTAAAATAACATATTCATTGATTTGTGAGAATAAAATCAGGCCTATGAGGTGTTATATAGTTGAACCATTTTTCCCAGTATGAATCAAATTGTTCCAACTTATGATTAACAGATGCTGTTATCTTCTCCATTTTGTAAATGTCCATTGTAATTTCCATCCATACATTTAGAGTTGGGCTGTCCTGAGATAGCCACTTCCTGGTAAGGGTCTTTTTACCAGCCACCAGTAGTATATTCATTAAATATTTATCTCTTTTCAACCATTCTTGAGGTACATACCCAAAATATATGGCTTTACTTTCTAAGGGTATTTCACAATTAAAAATGTCTTGTAAGGCATTGTGTATCCCACTCCAATAGTCCTTAATAACTGGGCAATCCCAGAAAATATGATAATAGTTTGCATTTTGATTTCCACAATTTCTCCAGCAAACAGGGGGGTTACTATCATAATGGGATTTCTGAGAGGGTGTAATAAAATATCTTATCAAGTTTTTCCATCCAAACTCCCTCCATTTCTGTGAACTGGTACACTTCCATTGATACCTCCATATTATTGTCCATTCTTCCTCAGATATAATTATCCCTCCTTCCTTCTCCCATTTTGTTTTAATGTATGAAGTTGAATGTGTTTTAAGATTTGACAAACCCTTATACACACTTGAAATGATTCTACTACCGTTATCTGAATTCTGTTTTTCTAAATAGCTCTATCAAACATGTACTTGCCTTGGTTACATTTTTAACCCTCCTATTAACATACTGTTGCATCTGTAGATAACGATAAAAGTCTTGTTTTTCTAATGAGTGTTTCTCTTTAAGCATTTCAAAACTGAACAGTGTTCCTTCTTTCATTATATTGCAAAGAACTGTTATTCCTTAGCTGTCCAGTCCTTAAATCTAGCATCCAGTTTATTCGGCGTAAAATCCGAGTCATATGCACACCATTTAAGAATTGCAATATCTCCCTCTAGTTTATATTCTTTATAATAGTTTTCCATATTTTAAGAGTCTATTTCCCCCATGGATTATCAATAGTATTTATGTATCTTTGTAGGTTGTTATCAGCCATAATTGCCTGTATGAGGATGGGAAGTATCCCCTCCTCAACCTCAATGTTTTTCCATTGAGTGTCATATGATGGATTGCACCAACATATCACAGCTCTCAACTGTGCTGCAAAATAGTAATCTCTAAGAGAAGGTGGACCCCATCCCCCCTTTTCCTTGGTTATTTGCAAAGTTTTGAGATGAACCCTAGGCCTTTTACTTTGCCATATATATCTTGATAACATTTTGTTCCATTCATTGAATTGATTCTGATTAATCTCTATTGGTAGGGTCTGAAAGAGATGTAATAGTCTGGGCAATATATTCATTTTAATAGATTCAATCCTTGAACTGAGACTAAAAAAGGCATTAGGTTCCATCTTGTTATATCTTCCTTAATTTTTTTATATAGGCTGATAATTGCATTCTGATAATTTTGACAAATCTTTTGGCATAATGATGCCCAAATATTTGAAAGACTCTGTTTGCCATGCCCAGGGATATCTACTTTCAATTTATTTTCGTAGGCTGTAGTTATATGAAAGTAGCTGGGTTTTATCTATGTTGATCTTGCATCCTGATAATTGGCCATATTGTTCAAAGGATTGCATCAATTTAGGTAAAGAGTATGCTGGTTGCCCTAGATAGATCAAAATGTCATCTGCGTAACAGGCCAATTTAAGCTCTGTCCCTTTAATAGTAATTCCCTTGATATCTTCTGCTGCTAGCTTTTGTTGACTAAAACACTTATACATCCACTAACCTCAGTATCTGTCCGGTGACTTTGTTCACATTACGACACAACCATCATCAAATCTCTATATTTTAACTAAATCAGAAAATGATGGAAATACTCAGTAGGTCAGCCGGTATCTATGGAAATTTTGAAAAATAGAATTAATGAACTAAAATGCTAAGTTTGTTCTTTTTCCACTGAAGCTGCTGATCTGCCGAGTTATTCTTGCATTTTCTGGCTTCATTTCAGGTCTCCAACATCTGCAATTATCTGAGTTTTATTAACTGTGGCATTGAATTAAAGAACTCTGTGAATGAAGTCCCTAGTCAATAATTTGATCTCAAAGGAATATTTTTATGGATACAACTGTTCAATCCTTGCTTACGTATAATATATATCACAGTGTCAGCATTACTAAAGTGTAAAATGACCAGCAAGCTCAGATAGTAAGAGATGTGGTATGAATTATGAATTGCTGCAACTGGTATGTCAATTAACAATACCCTGCCATTTGCCCCTTGATCTCAACCACACGGTTACTTCGATGATGTTTAACTCACTGCAGAATGAAAGAGCTGCTACTGAATAATATAAGTACTCTTTCAATAAAGGAATAATTGTTAACGCAGCATTGATCTAACTCTGCTACCCAGAAAAAGGGTTTCTCTCCTGCATGTAGTATATTCTCTTCAGCAATTTTCCAATTTTTAAAAATTACTTGAGAAATACTTCCCCTTTTTTATACTTTCAAAACTCTAGATTAGTCTGATGTTCTCTCTCCTTTAGTTGACAGGCTGCTTGTTATTTGACTATTCACCTTTGTTCTCTATTGTTCATCCATTTCTTTCCCAATCCTTAAATATCCAGAGTACGGAAGATATACCATTGGCCTTCTCATTCTCCTAAGTCCCAAAAATCTTATAACCTTACCAGTGCTGATAGTGACCCTTGCCTCCAGCAACTTTTAGATCAAATAAACTGACCTGGTGTGCAGGAAAATATCTAACTTACGGCATGTTCCCTGAGATGCATTTCTCTAGCTAAACTTAGAAACAATGGGGAGATATAAAGTTAGACTGATCTGTTGACACCTAAGTTTTCTTTAAAAGATACAGGGATCCTATACATTTTGATCTCTGGTTACAAGTTTAACACAGGCTGCAACATCTGCTCTCATGTCCTTTTCTCCTATGGAGGACAAGGATAGGTCTCCTTCCTCTTCACCTTCCATCTCACCAATTTCTATTTTTGATGTATCATCCTCCATAATTTCAGCTTCCTTCATCATGATGCCACGATCAGTCATATTTTCACCTGCCCTCCCCTGTCAGCAACATAGTGACCCCACCCTCTACAATGCTCTGATTCACATTCCCATGCCCACCACCACACAGTGCCCTTAGAGTCATACAGTCATACAGCATAAAAACAGGACTTTCAGTACAATTCATGGATGCCAACTGTGTTGCCCATTGAGCTAGTCCGATCTGCCCATGTTTGGCTAATAGCCCTCTAAACCCCTATCTAAATGGCTTTTAAATATTGCAGATGTGCCTGCCCCAACCATTGTTTCTTGATGCTCATTGATTTATGAGGGGGCTTTGATACCAAAATCAGTCAGGTGTTGCTTAGGTGCAAAGGGTAGTCACTCCCACAGTATTGAACTGTTGTTACTGTTCTACAAATGCAAGCTTGCCCGCTTACTTGTGCACTGTGGAACAGCAATGTGGTCACAGCCTAATCATCTCGTGAGAATCCAATAAATGACCAAAATGAAGGATTCCCTGAGAAAGGATGGAAATCAGAAGACAGTTTGAAATTCCCAAAAGGCAACTTGTATAACCTTCTCTGAACTACAGAGGACAGGGAGGAGGTCTGGCCCCTGCACATGTAGCATGCAGGTCCACCAGTGTGTGGGCATCACAATCAGAATCAGCTTTATTATCACCAGCATGTGACGTGAAATTTGTCAACTTAGCAGCAACAGTTCAATGCAATACATAATCTACCAGAGAAAAAGAATAATAAATAAAATACAGATAGTAAATCAATTACATAAATTGAATAGATTTTAAAAAACATGCAAGAACAGAAATACTGTATAATAAAAAGAAAGTGAGGTAGTGTTCATGGGTTCAATGTCCATTTAGGAATTGGATGGCAGAGGGGAAGAAGCTGTTCCTGAATCACTGATCATGTGCCTTCAGGCTTCTGTACCTCCTACCTGATAGTAACAGTCAGAAAAGGGCATGCCCTGGGTGCTGGAGGTCCTTAATAATGGATGCTGCCTTTCTCAGACACTGCTCCCTAAAGATGTCCTGGGTACGTTGTGGGCTTGTACCCAAGATGGAGCTGACTAGATTTACAACCTTCTGCAGCTTCTTTCAGTCCTGTGCCCCTCCATACCAGACAGTGATGCAGCCTGTCAGAATGCTCTTCATAGTACAACTACAGAAGTTTTTGAGTGTATTTGTTGACATGCCAAATCTCTTCAAACTCCTAATAAAGTATAGCTGACATCTTGTCCTCTTTATAGCTCCATTGATACGTTGGGACCAGGTTAGATCCTCAGAGATCTGGACACCCAGGAACTTGAAGCTGTTCACTCTTTCCACTTCTGATCCCTCTATGAGGATTAGTATGTGTTCCTTCGTCTTACCCTTCCTGAAGTCCACAATCAGGTCTTTTGTCTTACTGGCGTTGAGTGCCAGGTTGTTGCTGTGACACCATTCTACTAGTTGGCATATCTCACTCCTGTACGCCCTCTCGTCACCATCTGAGATTCTACCAACAATGGTTGTATCATCAGCAAATTTGTGGTTCATGATCTCCATGTCCTGGAGCTCACGAACCAGATCCCCGGCTATGGGTAAATAGCCCCACTGCCTTGAGGGCAGCTTCGGGTGAGACAAAGGCCATGGGATTAAACCCAGCCAGCATATCCAAAGTGGAGCTCCTGAGGTGTCTGGATGTCATTGAACCGCCTTCCGGCAGCTCCTGCAGCCAAGCTGCTGCCAAATTTAGTGGTTCATAAGCTTTCCTTCGGACTACAGGGCTGAGGCCAAGAGGAGGATCTTGATGACTGGACATCTCACAGTCTCCATACCTTCCACCCAGGCTTGTGATGATGATCATCATCATCCAATGTCCTTCGAGACAGATGGATGCCAACCACAACCAATATTGCAAATACATTGTTTGAGTAAACATTCCTTATTTGTTTATATAATTCAATACAGGTTGTATGTAAAAAGTATGTGAATTACATATGTCATGACGCTATCACATCATACAAGCATGCCTTGCTTAAAGTAAAAATGAAGTTAGACTTGCATTCTCAGCTCCCTTGCATTCCTTCCAATTAGTTTTTATGTTTTGGAATTACAAAATATTGCAGTGGTGATAAGGAAGTCTTAAATGAACCCGAAATGACTACCTACTGTTGAAGCACAACGAGATGTTTAAGTTTAAAAAAAACACAACGAGGTGGTCAAGTTAAAAAAAAACAGCAGCACAGCACTTGCTTCTTCACAAGGGGACAGAGATGTCGAGTTAAAAATAGACAGAAATAGTTGGTTACACTGAACTGATAGATGTGTTCAATTGCACAAGGGATAACTGGAATATGTATCTGAGTGAATTGAACAGTATTTTTAAAGTAAATGAAATAGCCAATGAGAAACAAATACCAGTTTTGCTGAGTACATTGGGTTGAAAAGCATCCTGTTTGCTTAGAAGTTTGGCTGCTCCAACCAAAACAGCCAAAATGAATTTTGCTGATATTGTGTAAGTAATGCAAAAACATTTAGAACATTTGTTTGCAGAATGCTTCAGGTTTCATAAGCGGAATCAAAAGGAAGGAATTCTATTTCAATGTACATGGCTGAATTGAAGAGATTGTCTGAACATTGTCAGTTCAGTAAAAGGCTTAATGATGCACTGAAAGATTATTTAGTTTATGGAATACAAGGAGGTATTCAAGAATGGTTCCTAACTGAAGCACAACTTACATTTAAACAAGCAGTTGAAATTGCTGTCTCAATGGAAACAGCAGACAGAGGTGCAATTGAATTGCAGCCAGGAACGAAAGTGAGCATGAACCAAATTGCAGCATCCAAACAGAAACTGGTCTGGCCAAACAAATTCTGTTACCATTGTGGTCGGGCTTACTAATGCCAGACCAATGCAGGCTTAAAGGTGGAACTTGCAGAAAATGCAACAAAGTAGGAGACGTACAAAGAGCATACTGGGCAGACAAATATATATGGACTGCAAAGGCAAGAGATACAGATAAAATGTCGAGTTGCCGTTTTAAAAAGAGCACTAATCTGCATGTTGTTGATTGAAAATCTGATCATAACGTTAGTGACACAGAACTGATAGCCTTGAGATTTACAACATGAAAACTAACAAGAGACAAGTAAAATGATTTACAAGTTAAATAAAATGGAATTGGACACTGGCTCAGCTGTTTCAGTCATTCCACAAAATGAGTTTGAACAGCATTTCAAAGATACCGAAGTGAAGAACTTACACTGGAGAAAAGATGGCTCCTGTGGCAATGTCATTCATAACAGTGAAATACAATAATCAACAAGCCACATTAGGCTTGTATGTGGTAAAAACCAGAGGGCCCGCACTGAGGGGTCGTGAGTGTTTGAGACAAATACACGTTGATTGGAAATCCCATCCTTGTCACCACTATTATGTTTTGGAACTCCGAAGCATTAAAAATAATTGGGAGAAGATCAAGGGAGCCGGGAATGCAAGTCTAACTTTGTTTTTATTTTAAGTGAGGCATGTATGTATGACATGGTAGCATCATGATACATGCAATTCATATATTTTTTACATATAACCTGTCATAAATTATTTAAGCAAATGAAGAATGTGTACTCAAACAATATATTTACATTATTACTCAACTATTACTGAAATATTAAATACACAACATTCCTCCATGCTCTTTATAGATTACAGCTCAGCATTTAATACCATCACCCCCTCAAAGTTATCAATACAATCCAAAACTATGGCCTCAGTACTTCCTTTTGCAATTGGTTTCTGGATTTTCTTACTTGCAGACCCCAGTCAGTTCAGACTACCAAAGGATTTCCATGATCTCCATCAGCACAGGAGCATCGCAGGCATATGTACTTAGCGTCCTGCTCTACTCCCTTTACACTTATGACTGTGCGGCTAAGTACAGTTCCAAGTTTGCTGATGACACCACTGTTGTGAGACATATAAAAGGTGGTGATGAATCAGCATACAGGAGGGAGATTGAAAATTTGGCTGAGTGGTATTCTTCTCACTCAACTTCTAACAACAATTTCTCACTCAACAAACACGAGCAAATCTGCAGATGCTGGAAATCCAAACACAAACAAAATGCTGAAGAGCTCAGCAAGCTAGGCGGCATCTATGGAGAAGAGTGAGTCATCGATATTTCAGGCCGAGGTCCATCATCAAGACTAATGAAGGATCTCAGACCAAAATGTTGACTGTTTCACTCTTTTTCATAGATGCTGACTGGCCTGCTGAGCTCATCCAGAATTTTGTGTGTGTTACTTCTCACTCAATGTCAGCAAGACCAAGGTCCTGGTTGTAGACTCAGGAGAGGGAAACAGAGGTTCATGAGCCAGTCCTCATCAGAAGATCAGAGGTAGAGAGGGTTAGCAACTTTAAATTCCTGGGTACTACTATTACAGAGGACCTGTCCTGAATCCAGCATATAAATGTAATTGTGAAGAAAGCAAATCAGCACCTCAGAAGCCTGTAGAGATTTGGCATGTCATCAAAAACTTTGTCAGACTTCTATGATGAGTGGTGGAAATGGTGCTGGCAGCATCACGGCCTGGTAGGAAACTCCAATGCCTTTGAGCAGAAAATCCGACAAAAGGTAATGGATTAAAGTAAAACCGAAGTTGGACTCACATTCCAGCTCCCTTATTTTTCTTCCAATTAGTTTTATTATGTTTTGGAGTTACAACACATTACAGTTTCGATTAAGAAAAACACACAGTCACAAAGAACAAAAATAACATAGCCCAAGTCCCTGTGTGGCATGGCTGCAGATTGATGGTAAGTTGTGCTGGTCCAACTCGTTCTTCCACGGAGCAAACACTGGAGGGTACCACAGCACTGAACAAAGAGCATAGGGCCACACTGATGTGAAGGACCAGCCCTCAGCCCAAAACAAATTCCACTGCATCCGCAGTGGCCTCCCACACCGCTTCTGGCAACTCCTCCCCTGGGTGATTGCAACATGCAACCCCTCAGCAAAGGCCCTGTCCTCGGCACAACCAAGGTGACAAAGCTCCCCAACCATCAGTCTCATCAATGAACTAGTGAACCGGACTTACAGTATTCTACATATCCAATGTCCAGCAGCATCTTGGGATCACAATAAAATTGTCCAAGACATTCAATCGCACCATGCGCCATCTTGACATAACAACGGTATGTAGTAAGTGCAGGCAAAAGCACAACAATGGTGCGCAATAAATCAAGCTCCATTGCTATTGAGCAACTACTGATGTGATATTCCTCCAGTACTTGATGCTCCTAGTATCCAGCAATGATTTACCATCAGAAAAACAGGCGTAAAGGATGAACAAATACTCCTTTAATTGGACCTAGTGTGGCCGCTGCATTTGAGCACACTGCCATCTTACTGGAAGCAGCCTGGTAATCAGCAGGGTCCATAACCAACATAGTTTTCAGTTATGCTGGGGATAATGGATTAATATGGGTTTGTAGAGGTTGATAAAATTTTGTGTTTTTTTTTTAAAGGAATCAATAATAACATAAGGTTTGCTTGTGTTCTGGTCAGTAAATATTGGGAGGACCCTCAGACTCCCAATGTCCCTTGTGCTGAGACACCATCCCTTGACCCTCCAACAAGGAACTATCTAATATGGTTATCCTAGTCGTCTTTGGACACTCCCACACATTCTTGCACTTTTCTGGAATCATCCCTCAAAAGAAACCATTCCTTAACCTTCTAATGCCATCCTGTGAACTTTAACATCGTGACACACAGTACAGATGCTGCAATATGAAAGACTGTTAATCCAGAACACCCCAGACTTGGGCAGTGCGAAACCAGCAGATTTTCTGGTCTATTATGTCTATTAGACATTATTCCTAAAATACTCCAGCACTGTTAATTCACTTTGAAGTTGTACAGTAGAGGAATGAATGCTCTAATTAACCCGGGTTTAAAGGGAGCATGAAAAATATGGCCTTGTTAATTTTCAGGACAGCTCTGGAAAAGAGCCAGGTGACTTTCCAGAGGGAGATGACAAAAGAGATTCTGCAGATGCTGGAAATATTGATCAACACACACAAAATGATAAAGGAGCTCAGCAGGTCAGGATGAAATGTTGACTCTTCCTTCCTGTCTTTAGATGCTGCTTGATACGCTGAGTTCCTCCAGAATTTTGTGCATGCTGCTCGAGAGAGGTGGAAACACAGAGAGGTGAGTTTAAAGAGACCACAAGTACTGGTTTTCTGATGTGTTTCAGAGAGTGTGCAAACCAGAGATGAGCTGTGTTAGAGGGAGGCAACTGGGATTTTCAAAGAGGCAGACAGAAGATTATCAGAGATTGAGGACAGCAGTGCCAATTTCTTTCAATCCTCACCAGATTATTAATTACTTTCAAAGAGGTCAAAATAGATATATTAAGCAGCAATTAGAACACATCCAAAATGCTTGCTTTGTAAGTGAGAAGTTATCTGATGTAGATCCGTTTGTTGTATCTGGTTGAAAATAGTTCAGCGAGATTATACCCTATCAAACCACATCTGCCCATGGCGGCTTTAACCTTTCACAATCATGGGGTTACCAGTGACCATAAGATTTTGAATCTGTGCAGTACTCCTGACAGAACAGAGCATGACTAGTAACTAGGCCTCTTGACAATATCTCCTGGGGGTCTTCCTCCAGTGCCATCCAGATGACTTCAGACATCCCACCCTGCAACAACTCATTTCAGGGAGGTAGCACCATCAATTTGCAGGAGACTCCCAGAACTTTCGGGAGAGGTGGGATGTCTGCAACAGAGTAGCTCCTTAGCAGCTAGTCAGCTAGTTTAAATAACGTTAGCTGTGCTAATGAACGAATGACACCTGTTAAACTCACCTCAACATGTCTTTTACAGTCTTAACCCACCATGGACAATAGAAAAGTCACTGTTGCAAACAGAGCAGTGAGAAACACTGTCATTATTTTTGACCCCTATTAGGCAGGGGTACACTTTAGTGTAGTCTGGGGTGACGTACGTTTTATAATTTCTTTTTTTGGAACACTCTGCCATGGTGCGCTCTCGCTCATGCTCTCTCTCTCTCGTGGTCACTCGCGCACTCTCTCACTTGCTCTCGCACTCCCGCTTGCTTTCTCTCTCACTCACTCGCGCACTCTCTCGCACTCTCTCTTGCTTTCTCTCGCTTGCTCGCTCTCAAAAAAATTGATTTCCGTGATATTGTATATAATTTGCGGGCATCAGGGACCCACTATTCATGTGCGGGAGACTCCCGGAACTTCCGGGAGAGGTGGGATGTCTGTGACTTTTCAGTTGAAAAATTAAAAAACAGTTCAAATAGGCTGGCATAAAGCTGAGGCCTTGGTGTAAAATGTGTCCAGTCACTTAGCTCTGCAACTTACAAAATGTCCCCCGACAAAATGTTGAGTCAGGGTAGGAGCAGGAGTACTGTACTCAAATGTCCTCCAGCAAAATGTACTTCCCTGCAGAGGTCACGAAAGCATTCAAACCAGGTATCACCAGCTAGCCAGCTTTACCCTGAAAGGTTTTTAACTATTAAATCATTTAACATGTATTAGTCCTAGTGCTAAATAAACCTTGCCTTTGACAAACTGCTGAAGGTAAGTACAACATGAACCTTGCTGACATTGCCAGCATTGATGTGAGTAACAATGTTCAATAATAAGAATTTAAAATAATTTAATGTATATCCTTTAAATATCTTCTTAGAGAAAACATTTTAAAATTAACTGGGTTTATTTCAAATTTTGACACATTAACTTAATTAATTTTCATTTTAATCTTTAATTAGCTCTTCCAAACCATCAGCCGATATGCTGAGATTCAAGTTGATCATTCGCTTCCTTATCACTTATTGGAAATCTAATATACCTTTTATTTAGTGAAGAAAGAAACATTCAATCTGTCCTTCTGGTCTCCTTCAAAGAAAAGACCTTTAATGTAAGAAGCATTTGCTCTGAGATGGTTAATGGCAAAGGCTTTTATACCTTAAAGTTCAAACAAGTGCAAGTGTAATAATGAAAATTCTGAAAAGCACTGTCATCCTAAAAGGAAATGAGTAGAGGAGCTCCTGAATCTGGAAGAAAGCCTTTTATGTTTCATTAAGATAATTGGTCTGAAGTTTCTGCACGATTGTGTTGGTTTTTGAGAGACAATTCAACCAAAATCAAAGTAACCTGCCTAAAAGATTGCAGTTTTAAACAAAACTTGCCTACGGCTCAGGAAAAAAATTCACATCTTTTGCATTTCTAAAACATTGCATTAGGAGCAAGCTTGTCTCATGAAACTGGCAACTGCTGGGAGCTTTCATCAATTCCACTCATTTGCAGGTGTTCAACACCGAGTTCCAAATATAGCTGGTTTTATTGTATCCGGTAAGAGTAAGAGGATTGTTTTCAAACACTAGTGGTGATTTTAGTTGTAATTTCCTGAAAAATGGTCTATTATATCCCAATATATCTCAAAGGTACTTTGATGCAAACTTTCTGTAAATTTGGGGATATTTAAATTGGGTTACTTATTGGTGGTGACTTAATACTGTGATTAAAAGTACTTCATTGAAATGATCCTATTTTCAGTCTTTTTAATTACTTTTAGGAAAGATGACTAATAATTTACTTTGTAAAACACAGTCCAATTCATCTTCATTTTCACAAATATTGTGTTTGGTATATGCAAATTATACAGTAGATGCACAGAGTGATAAGGATCATTTCAAAATAGGTCCAATTTTGGGTGCTATTTGCAAGAATCAGGAATTGTGTGCAAAAATCTACATCATTATTGTTTGAATGCTAAGACTATGTGATAACTGAAATTCTTTTAAATTTATAGTGAATTATGGTGAAATTTATTTCATGAAAAATGGAAGTTCAGTATGAAGTTTTATAGCTAAAAATTGATGTGCACATTAGTAGGGTGCCAATGACCTCTTGAGCTGTTGCTCCCACTCCTCCCCTCCTAATATAGAGTTAAGCCCTTGATGAGGAATTATGTGTTTTCATCATTGAAGACACATTGCCTGGTGCTCTGCTCAGAGTTCAAGTTCAGGCCATCCAGCAGCCACAGACCTAATTAAGTTTCTGAGGAATTATACTCCATCGTTTAGCTTTCATTATCAAATTTGCAACACAAGACTGGATGGCCCTCTTGCCTTTTTATCCATGTAGTAGATTCCTACTGAACCCACTTGTGGCAACTCTGTACATTAGCTATTCCCATTCCTTCAAGTTTGCTCCCTACTTGTTCTATGAATTGTGCCTGAGTAAAGCTATCTCACAATCTTTAGTTTCATCTCCATATTGCTCACTGGTTTGCACACTCCCTTGTATTAAATAACTTTACCTGTCTGCTCTCCTTTGTCAGTCCGCACATTATAAGGTAGCTTGAAGCTATTATGGTTGCATGTTTTAATTGGTGTCTCCATCCTTACCTCATACTGTACTGCTCCTCCAGCTGCTTGTGCCAAGCTCGTTCAAAGTTCAAGTTCAAAGTAAATTTAATATCAAAGTACATGTATGTCGGAGCAGTGCTGCCAGGATAATCAAGGACACGGCCCACTCAGCCAACACACTTTTCGTCCCTCTGGGAGAAGGCTCAGGAGTTTGAAGACTCGTACGGCCGGATTTGAGAACAGCTTCTTTCCAACTGTGATAAGACTGCTGAACGGATTCTGACCCGGATCTGGGCCATACCCTCCAAATATCCGGACCTGCCTCTCGGTTTTTTTGCACTACCTTATTTTCCCTTCTCTATTTTCTATTTATGATTTATAATTTAAATCTTTAATATTTACTATCGATTTGTACTCCAGGGAGCACGAAGTGCAGAATCAAATATCGCTGTGATGATTGTACGCTCTAGTATCAATTGTTTGGTGACAATAAAGTATAAAGTATAAAAGTATATACTATACTGAGATTAATTTTCTTGCAGGCATTCGCAGAAGCCACTGATAAATATGAAGAAATACAATAGAATCAATGGATAACTGCACACAACCAATGTGCAAAAAAACAACAAACTGTGCAAATACAAAAAAAAGGGAAATAAACAGATGCAGATAAATAAATAAACAAGCAATAAATATCGAGAACATGACATGAAGAATCCTTGAAAGTGAATCCATAAGTTGTGGGAACAGTTCAGTGTTGGGGTGAGTGAAGTAGAGTGAAGTTACCCCCTCTGGTTCAAAAGCCTGATAGTTAAGGGATAATAACTGTTTCTGAATCTGCTGGTGTGGGCTCTGAGGTTCCTGTACCTCCTCCCTGATGGCAGCAGTGAAGAGAGAGCATGACATGGGGCGTGGGGGTCCCTTATGATGGATGCTGCTTTCCTGTGACAGCGCTTCTCGTAGATGTGCTCAATGGTGAGGAGGATTTTAACTGTGATGGACTTGGCTGTGTCCACTAGCCTTTGTAAGCTTCTCTGTTCAAAGATATTGGTGTTTCCATATCGTGATGCAGCCAGTCAATCTACTTTCCACTGCACATCGATAAAAGTTCATCAAAGTTTTAGATGACATGCCAAATCTTTGCAAACTTTTAAGAAAGTAGAGGCACTGCCACATCTTCTTTGCAATGGCACTCACATGCTGGACCCAGGACAGGTATGGTTTTCAAATGTTGTTGACATGATGAATTACAATGTGACTTCAACTTTCACTCTGCCCTCATCTTTTACCTTGCTTGTGGTTGGGGAAAGGAAGTCTTACACTGATGAAGCAACTAACTATTTCTGGCCTGAAGATGCCTGTAGCCAAGTCTTTGGGACTGGAAAGGTTGTCTCCAACAACCCAATGCCTTTCCTTTGTGCAAAGAATGACTTAAACTGTTGGGGTGATCTCAGCAAACCTTGAATGTATTCCTTGTGATGTGAATTAGGAGACATAGGCACAATAGAAAGAATGTCACTTGGGTTCAGCTCCCAAAGTTACACCCAGGGAATGAACACTTATTAAATAAGCAGCACATTTTGTGCAATCTGGTAATGGGGGAGGATGGCACAAATTTCAGGTGCAATCTGCGTCTAAATCTACAGACACAAGTTACCTGAACGTTGGATTCCAACACAATTGCAGTTTTAGATAATCTATTTTTAAAGAAGGAACTAGGAGCAGAAAATGTGGACATTCTTTTAACACAACAGCTAGTTATGATCTGGGAGACATCATCTAAAATGGTGGTGGAAGGAGATACAATTTTCAAAATGTACTTGAGCATAATCCTGAGAAAGAAGACATTTCTGACAAGTAATATATCAATCTAATTGAATTCCTCATTTGAAGATCTGCAATGGGCATGAGCTTCAGACTGGCACCCTCTGCTCTGAATAATTTTGCGGTTTTGGCTACCAACCGGAGCGAATAAGAGAACGAAGCATGGAAATTGATTTTGTCATTTCCATTTGATCTACAGGTCCTTAACTGTCCTCCCACCCATAACTATTACTATCAACACTTGTAAAGGAGTCTATAGAACTTCTGAACCTTTGTATCATTTCAAATCCTATTCTCATTTCTAGATTTTGTTGATCTCCTTTAAGTATGACTTGCTATTTGTGTAAGAGCTGGAACAATGCACAGCTGAATATATAATAGATAAAATGTGGTGAGCATGCAATAAATACTCACCATATTCTAAAGGTGTTGGTTTTAAAGAGGCTGTGAATCTGATCAGCAGATGTTGTACACTCCAAGAAGATTGATTCATGACCTTCCCCCTCTTCTTCCACTATCCCAGTGCCCTTTGTATTAGATGATAATTTACTACATTTCACACATCTATTGTTTTGTCATGAAAATAAAAGAAGAAATAAACAGGAAATATAGCAGAAAATGCTGGAACTACACTGCGAGAGCAGATGACGGTGCTGTCTAACTTGATCCATTTTTGTTCGTCCCTATAACCCAGGTAGAACTATATGACCCTTTTTTGTTTAAGCGTTGTATACACCAACTGCTGTGGCTGCATGATGGTTGATAAAATGTTACCAATTTCTAAACTTATGAGGATATTTAAACCTCACTCACTAGAGGGAAAATAATAAGCATCTTTTAATCACCCAACATTAAACGCAGTGAAATATAGCCATTGTATTTTGCATTCCAAGAGGGCATAAAATGAGACAACTGATCTAAACCCATTCATCTCTCAATTAGCAAGTTAAATTAAAATAATTCCCTCATTCTCTGCCTTCGTTTCTCTTTGTTAAAGATGTAATCAGGGATACTACTCTAGGACCATATCTAAGCTCAATGGCCAAATTTGGAACCTTCTGAAAATTTTTAAAATGTCTTTGAACTTACATATGTGATTTAGGCTATTTATATTTTTAAGCCACATTAATTTTGACCTGCCTTGTGAACCATTGCCATGATGGAAATGACTGAAAAAGTAAGCAAATATACAAACCTTACAAAAATATCAAGCACATTTTAAACTCGGGTTGCAACCCACATACCATCAGAAAAATCTGCTTTCTATTTCAGACAGGAGTTACTGAAACTAGATAGCTAAAAAAAACACCCATTGGTTTTAATAATGCTAACAAATATGTTTTGAGGGACTATCCTTGAAAGAAACTTGTCTTGACAAATCTTCACATTTTTTTTTGTCTGAGCTCTTGACTGAATGCCAACTTAAGAATTTTATGCCTTTGTTGTACCCTTTGTTAATTAGATGGCTAATAGGAGCAAAATTGTTATCAGAATTGTTAGAATGAACGAGTATGTTTTGTTCAATCATGACAGAGAATTTACTAACAATGATGAAGTGAATAGTGCCAGTCTATAATTGTGCTAAGAAGGAGAGGTATTTGTTCTTACATTCAGCCCCTATTTGACAGATGCATTAGACATTTTCTTTATAATATGCCTTGGTAAAATGTTCATTACAGCTTAAAGTGTTTTCTTGGATTAATAAATACAGGGACATTCCTAGCAATTCAGGCACATTGAGTTTGCTTTTGCTGCATGTGAGGGAAATTGCTTTGGCACAACTAGAAACTATGTCCATTACCCCACAAAGGAAGATGAACAGTAACAGGCTCCATGCCTTTATTTGTGACAAAAAAAACGTTTGCATAGGAAATTAAAAGGGATTGACAATTCTGTCATCATTACCACTGCAAAACCATTGATTTGTTATCAGACTCTGCATTTTTCAGCTTCATGCATTTAACAGGCTTTACATTTTTACAAATTATATTTACAGGAAAATTACAGCATTAGAAGCCTTGGGCAATTTTCTATAGTGAAACATGTCAAAGATAATCACTATGGGATTAATTGTTTATTGTGATACACAATATGCTGTATTGTAGCATTTAGCACAAGGCTTCCAAGATGCCAGTATGCCCAGTAGCTAGTTAGTGTGACTAATTTCTTTTCTCTGTTCCCACATGCTTTAGTGAATTGCGTGGATGTTTTGTTAACTTGCTTAATTGCAGTTTGTTGAATTAAAATGAAAAAGATGAAGAAAAAACACATAGCAAAGAAATTCAGAAACTATCAGGCCAACTAGAATTGGCCTGCCTAAAGAAACAGGGTTTGACTGGTAACTGGGTTTTTGGCTGTCACTTCTGTTATCACATCAGTTCACTGCTTTGGAAAAAAAACTAATCTTGCTTATAAGAAGCTGGATTTACTTTCTGCTGAACTTACTTTCCTGGCTGTACCATAAGACGGAATGAAGCAGATATTTTAAGATTCCCTTTGTCCACTTGTTCCATTGACTTTGCTGCTGGGAGACTTTCAAATCCAGAGTCCCATCACGACAATGTTGTATACTCAACCTTTTGCCAAAATTATCAAACAAAATGATCAAGAGGTGTATCAACCGTAATTGCTGATTAGTTTTCTTTAATAATTGTGCAATTAGAAAATTAAATGTTCATGACAACATGTTGCAGGATAAATTAGCTGCTCCAGCCTTTTGAAGCTGTGCATTAAGTGCTTCTTCTAGTGCTTCAATTTCCATCATACAGCAAAACCAGCTCTATTCATTTTGCTCCTTGGAAATGACTGACAAGTTGGACTGATGAGGCAATCAAAGTGTTACACCTTTCATATTGGGAGGATTATTAATAGACAATAGTCTGTCATAGTACTGGAAATGGAAATCAAGGAAGCTGAGTTTTCACCTGTGTGTTAGATACGCACTCCAACCTCTTATAAAGCTGCAAATAAGTACTGATGTGAGATGGAAGGCTTGCTCTCTTTGAGAATTATGGAGCAAAAACATTGAGATTGGAGCTTCATGCATGCTTCCCGAAGCCTTTTCAAATATTGCCAAATTCCTATTCCTATTGGGAAGAAGTTAATTCTGTGTACTAAATGTGGTCAGAATTGACAAATTAGCATGTAGTTAATTGCAAAGGGCAGCATAGATCAAGGTTTTCACTTTGACTGTTTATAATTAGCCTATATATCACATATTAAACATTTTAACTAACTACAGCAGACTTGAACCAGAAACTACAAAATTCTGTCTCAAGTATGCAAAAGATTAATGCTTTCTCACTATTGTGTTTACTCAATGAGAATGAGCAAAAACAACAGAGATATTTTCTGAAGAGAAGCAACATTCAAAACCACCCAGCAGATCTGATCAACTTGCAACACTGAAAGTCTGTAACCCTATTCATTCCTACCGTAAAATACTGGAAAGAAGTTAAAACTAAGTAGGGACAATGAGTGGTCAGTTTTATCTTTATTATGATTAACTTTTTATCTTTATAACAGTTTTATCTTTATTACAATTAACTTTTTGCAAAGCACATCTAGTACTGATATCCTGATTTTTAAGCTTCAGTTTCCTTCTATGCAGATAGTATTTGTTATTCATGTTAATATGCTTTCCATATTAATGATGTTAGTCAGTCAATAACATAATGTTCATCATTACTAGCTATCTTCACAGATCTACTACTTTTTCCAATGTTTTGGGATTCTTAATTCTTGCTGTTTCTATTTGTGTATAATTCTAAATGACCTCAATGAATTTATTGAGGGAATGTTATCAGGAGGCTAGCATGAAAATCCATTGACACTCCAGTGCAGCACTGTAGTGACTTAAAGGTCTGCATTATTATCCCTGATATATGAAGCAATATCTTTCAGAAATCATTGGGTTATTGGTACATTGCAATTGTAGGAAGCATGTTATGCACAAATTGATAACCATGTCTCTGAATTATAATGATGACTACACTTACAATCATTGTACTCTATAAATGTAACATTTCTTTCTAAGCTCAACTCTTCCCCTTTTTCTTTTCTAACTGATGTGTGATCATCAACAATGGGACAGATGTTACCTAGGGAACTTTCTCATTGACTGGACTTTAAGTAGAATTAAGTCCCTTTGAGAGACAAAGGTTGTTAGAGCATTTTGGGGGTTAGCACATATAGCAAATAACTTCAGCAACTGACTTCAGCCACCAATCTTCAGATCAGAATATGAACTGTGGATGAAGTCTAAAATGCAGCTCTGAACAATGTCTTCCTACGACTGTGAGCACAGTTAACTGGAAGACCAGACAATGCTGATTAAATTTGTTGTTTGGGTGTCATTTAGATGTCTGTCATGTGGGTGTGAAGAGGGAGGTGGGAGGGTGGTGTGAATTTCAAAGGAAGCATTGTAAGTATGGAATAGTCCTGAATTGTCCATTGATCTTTAGCATACAAGATGTCATGTACAGCTGGGTCAAGCAGACCTTCTTTCTCCAAAGGCTTTCAAAATTGTGCCTACTGTGTCTCATTGTGTTGAATAAAGAGACTGCTTCATATCTTCCAGCACTTCTCCTCGGTGACTTTGTTCATGCAACAACATTTAGAGGCTTATCTGGGATACCTTTGTGACCCATTGTGTGGCCAGTGATCTCAGCAGTCTAAGTGGGTGAATATTTTTTAAATTAGCACTCACACTAGGACCTGTTCATGTCAGTGGCTACGGGATCACTAGGTATCATGAACATGGTGGAGAGCTGAACCAGTAGATATAAAAGTTGTGGGCGTGTGCGTGCATGTGTTTTTAAACAAGAGACTAAATTTTGTGTGTTAATTTGGTGAAACAGGGCCACCAGACGTGAAGGGTGGTTTTCAAAGGTTTGCGACGCCAGTGGGGATGTGTGTGCTTATCCCAGGAACTGTATTTTAGCATACACACTTGTGGGTGTGTGTGCCTTGGTGGAACAGTTAGATGCAAAAGGATACAGCAGGCATCATGAGTTCAGACACGCGTGGCAGATTGCAGAGTACATACTCTGTGGTTTTAAATTGTACTGTTTAACTTCTATCTGTCATTTACATTTTGTGTGGTGTGGGAATTAGTGTGGCGATATTTCAAGAAGAGGTTTTACCAAGATATCTCTGTCACGATGGCATCTATTGAGCTCAGGCTATGCCAGGTTGAGAATCATGATGACTCAGACCACTCCTTCACCCTGATTACAACCATTCATAAGCCCTTCACCCCCGGGAAGAAGCAAAACATTTTGTCAAAGTTGCCCTCACTTAAAATTGCATATGAGTATTCAGAATTCTGGTGCAAGCTTGGTGAAATGGTTGAAATTCACCAGATGCACCCTAAAGATATCCACGTGTTGGTAAAAGTGAAGTGCACAAGGAACATGTAGGACAGTATAGCCTGGAGGGTGCAGGATGGTACATGGGCAACTAGCAGGAATGCAAGCAATGAAGAGAGATATCGCTTCTTTAAAGGGGAAGTGACGCAGCAACAGAAGGGAGGTGAGAGTAACTGGGCAACGATAATGTCAGTGATACAAAGAGCCGATAAGCCAGCCAGTCATGGATAATGCAGAACATAAATAGCCAGTGTATGAGGAGTATTCAGAATCCGGGTAGGGATCATTCCTGACAATGCTGAAGAAAGGCTTGAGCTCCACACCAGGAAGCTTTAGATTTGGTGATAGTGATGGGATTGACCTACTCCATAATAGTATCATGGGCCAATGAGCTAGACCAGAGGAGGGGTAAGAGAAGTTATAAAGTGGTTGTAGCAAATGTAGCTGTCATGATGTCACAAAGAACTTGTTGGCATCTGGAGCATATAGCAAGGAACTGTTGGAATAGACATGAGAAGGTAAAGGAGATGATTTGTTCCAGGTGTGGCTTTTCAGGCCATGGTTGGAGACAGTGCCCTGAAAAACGAGGAAGGTATGAAAATCACTCACCAAAATAGGCAGAATCCACAGCAGTGCCTTCTCTTTTTGATTTGACTGCTGACCAGGTTATAGAGCTAGTGAGGTCAGACAAACAGCTGATGGCCACCTCTATTGCCAGTGATGGTCATTCACAGTTGCACACGAGAGGCTTATTAGGGGGCCAGCAATGTGAATTGTTAGTGGACATGGGGTCATCAATATCGATTACTGATCTACCCTTGCCCACGACTGGAGAGGTGATTTACATTACCACTGCAGGAGAAGAAACAATAAGGGGGAGAGAAGTCAGCCCCAGGTACTTGAGATTGAGGGAGTGCAGCTTCCTGTAGAGTTCTGGGTGTGCCCAAACAATAAAGGTACTAGACAAAAGAGAGGAAATTATAGGCCAGTTAGCCTAACCACAGTTGTCAGGCAGGTACTGGAATCCATTATTAAAGAAGAGGTTTCGGGGTGCTTGGAGACTAATGGTAAAATAAGTCAAAGTTAATATGGTTTCAGTAAAGGAAAATCTTGCCTGACAAATCTGTTAGAGTTCTTCAAGGAGGTAACACATAAGGTAGACAAAGGAAAGGCAGTGGATGTCATTTACTGTGCTGTATTGCTCTGTGATTTTATAACTCCATTTTCTCTAACTTTTTGCAGTTTCACAAATAAGTCATTGACCTAACTTAAAGCTTAAAGGTTATCTTTATTTGTCACATGTGCATCGAAGCATACAGTTGTTTGGATCAATTCAAAGCAGTAAAGATTGTGCTCGGCAGCCGCAAGTGTTGCCAGACTTCCAGTGCCAACGTTTTCCACAGCTCATATACCCTAACCATATGCCCCTGGGATGTGGAGAAAAACTGGAACACCTGGAAGAAATCCATGTGGTCACAGGGAAAACGTACAACCAGTGGGAATCAAACCCCAAATGATGATCGCTGTAAAATAATTGTGCAAACTGCTGCACCCACATTTGATTTCTCTCCTGACCAATCTGTCTGATCTGTTGAGTATTTCCTGTAACCCCTCTATCATTACCAAGGATTATGCTGATGGAATGAAATACAATGTGTTGGAATGTGGTTATTTAGCCTCATAAACATAGGCAGATTAGGCAGTACAACTGTTTCGAAGGGGGTAGAAGCCTAAATCAGAAGGCAGGGGAGAAGATGGAGTACAAACTGGCAAAGCAATTTCAGGCTCCGAGAACTTCAGGTACTGCAGGTCTACCCCATCGGTGAGTGGCTTGCTGATGGACTGGGTGCAGACGGTCTTGCTGCCTGCTACAGGAAGACATTGAAGGCATCGGAGTTGGTGTGCGAGGGCTGCATGCAGTATAATCATGGGTGATTGTCTTGGACATTTCTCTTGCAATCACCATACCCCATTATACATTGATAATGTAAGATGCCGCAGACCTGTTTCCCTTGTTTGGTAGTGTGACAGACGGTGGGTAGCTTCATGGCCTCGGTTCTAGCGAGGACTTGGCCTCAAGCTGTGAGCTTGCCTGCTGCTGCAGTCCAGGAGAGGAGACATCAGAGGTGTTGTAGCGAGGCGTCCATGCTCTGTTGGGTGCTGGCCTCTCCTGTCAGTGCTGCCCTCCAGTGTTTGATCAGTGGAATGACAGGCTGGATTATGTGCATATGTTTGTCAGCACACTGCATGACCACTTTGCCACTTTGCAGGACATGTTGATTATGGACTTGGGCTATATATATTTTTTTGTGTGACTATGTTTTTCTCACCATTTTGAATGTGTCTTATATATATGTTTTGCACACTGGCCCCAGAGGAACGCTGTTTCATTCACCTATATTCATGTTTGGTTGAATGAAAATTAAACTTGAAATTGATTTGATTTGATAAAAGATATAAGTAGATGGTGACACACAGATCGAGGAAGGGAAGAGAAGTGTCAGAAATGGACCAAGTAAATTTGTGGACAAGGTGAAAGTTGGAGACAAAGTTGATGAAACTGATGAACTCAGCATGGTGCAGGGAGGTCCCACATAGCCAATGAAAAGGTTGGTTTGACTGGGGCACATGCGGGTGCCCATGGCTACACCATAGGTTTGGAGAAAGCACAAAGAGCCAAAAGAGAAACTGTTGAGGATTAGAACTAGTTCCACCAGACAGAGAAGGGTGGTGGTGGAGGGGAACTGGTCACTTCTGTTGTCCAGAAAAAAGCAGAGAGCTTTAAGGCCTTCATGATGGGGGGAGTAGAAGTGTACAGACAGGGCGTGGACATCCATAATGAAAATGATGTGATCAGGGCCAGGAAACTTAAAATGGTTGAAGCGATCGAGAGCATGTGGAGGGCGGTGCTTTCAGAGAGACTGTGGTTCAAATGGGAGAGAGGAGTGTTGAAGTCCAGAAGGTTAATGTCTCATTGGCAGTTAGAGATGAAAAGATCCAGAGAGGGCAGAAGACCAGTGCAGAGTGTACAAGAAGAGGAGGGGGGTTGGAGACAGGGAAAGGGGCCATCGGTGGGGGTAGGAAACCAGATTATAGTGTATTATCCAGTTAAATGGAAGACTTGAAGCAATATGCCTAGTTTTCATTACCTTGGTAGGTATACCAAGCATTATTTGTCTTCTCAGCCCAGAATATTAGTGTTCTCATCTGAATCCTCTGCAGGGCATAACCTTGTCCTGCAGTGCACCAGAATCTGCTCAGTTGCTGCCGTCTGCTGTGGTGTAAGTGTATTAATGCTGTCTACCCTTGATGCTGTCGTCTCAGAAACATATGGTGTCAGTATCCACACTGATGTCCGTGAGTGTCAAAACAAGTGATGGTGGCATCGTCACTGTTTCACTGGTCTTCTTGAATGGAAAAGACTCGCATCTATCACCTTCATCTATTCAGGACATTTAGAGCAACAGGTGCGTAAAAAGGGCCTGAGAGATCACTGGGGACCCGAGTCACTCCAACCACAAACTGTTCCAGCTGCTACCATCCAGGAAACAGTACCATAGTATAAAAGCCAGGACCAACAGGCTCTGGGACAGCTTCTTCCATCAGGCCGATTAAATCACACCGACACAATTGTATTTCTAAGCTATATTGACTGTTCTGTGTATATCTTACTGTACATACTATTTATTACAAATTACTATATTAGTTGCACATTGCACATTCAGATGGAGACGTAACGTAAAGAGTTTTACTCCTCAGGTATGTGAAGGATGTAAAAATAAAGTCAATTCAATTCAATTCATCCGTGACATTATGGAGCAAACATCTGTTTGCAGGTACTGTACATAATCTCAACTTCCATGTTTTGTTTTGCATTATTATTTAAAGGGAAATGGAGACTGATAGCTCTCCCTTACCTATGCATGTTCAACAGAGAGGTAGGAGGAAAATGTGTCAATGAACCTCAGGCCACTGGTGGCTGTTCTGGTCGAGTTGTCAGGAAACGGGAAGGTATAACTCTAGGGCTTGCCACTGGACCAGGTCTAGATCTTAGAAGAATGAGAGATGATCTCATGGAAACATGTAAGAGCTTGTGGGGGTAAATATAGAGATGAAATGTGTAGAACTAGAGGTCATCATCGCTGAAGAATGGAATGGCCATTTAGAGCGAAGCCAGGGGAAACTTACTTTGCTTATTGCCTCACGGTTGAGATAGTGAGTGAGGTTAAAGATCATGTCGGAACAAGTGCAGCTAGGTGATGGAGATTAGAGGGTGCTGAAAGCCTTAGACCCTTTCAATAGTCCAGTTTTAAGAAATGCTAGCAAGCAAAAATATCAGATTGTTTTTGATGCAGAGAGCCAGTGCAATGATTTAAGGTGGTCATAACCCTGCCTGTAATACACGGAGAAGCCACGTGATAACTGCATGTTACAATACCATCACTCACTTCTGCTGCTTTAACATCGCTGCCTCACTTCAGAATATTTTGGGAATAACCCATGTCTTTATACTAATTTTCAGATAACACAGTAATAATTTCTCAAAGACTGCAATTGACATTTCAGGCACAGCACAGTGAATCTAAATCAGTGGTTCCCAAAGTGGTTACTATCACCTCCCCCACACCCCCCACCCCCGGGGCACTGGGAGTTTCTAAGATAAAGAGGGATCACTCAGTAGCAAGGGGGGGCAGTTGAAGGATTACTGGCTTAATTTAAGAAATGAATTACTTGCTAGAAACATTTGATCCTCAATGTCTCATAATTGATTATAATGATCAAAATTCACCCACCTCTTGCTAACCCACTGTTCTCTTAGACTTAGCTTGAAGTATGTTATAGCTGTTGAAAAGCAATGTGGCACGTCTGTATTTGGCATATCATGAGAAAGTTGGACTGAAGGAATCGTGTTGTTTCCAGGCCTGGTCTGGCCCACCCGTTATTGCCACTCACTACTGTAGTACAGTATTAGCTTGTATGATTCCCATACACTAATCATGCAGTACCACAATTCCTGTGAATTAGACTAGGGCATTCAATGGGGTAATGTTCAGAATCTGCCCTTTAGAATGGCCTTGACCACAGTTCTTTAGCCAACAGCCTAATGACATATCGCTGTCTCACTTTATGTATCTTCAGGCTGAGAGTCAGATTTTGCCTGAGCTACGATGAGATCATAACTTTCCCCTTTGTTGATTGCAGTGCTTGAGGTAGGACTTAAACAATAGGCCATTGACCATGACCATTAATTCACAACGAAAATGACAGAAGCAGAGCAAATCAGTACCAACACTAAGTAACCAAAAGCTGCCCATCTGTCTGTTGTGTGAAAATCTTTTTTTCAAATGAGGTGATGAAACCATCTAGGCTCCTTGAATATTTGATGAGAACACACTCTGATAAAGTAAACAAGAACTTGGTTTACTTGCAGTTACTTTGTGAAATTTTTCAGAAACAGAAAACACTTCAAAACATGCTTGCCGGCACTTCACAACAGGACTTTGTGTGCTTCATGCAACCTTTCATTGATCATTACTAAATCTGGAAGGTCCTATACAATTGGAGAAGAACTGATTCTGCCAGCAGTAAGGGAGGTTCTGAGTACAGTTTTGCATTAATGACCAGACCAAATAATTAAAGTGATTCGGCTCAGCGACAACAAGATGAATAGATGGAATATCTGAGAATGTGGAAGACACGTTATGCAACATAATTAAGATAACAGAATTTCCTCTGCAGTTGGATGAGTCAACTTTGCCAGGCAACAAGTCTTTGCTTCTTGGTTATGTTCATTTCACAAAAGATGAAAGCATGGTTCAAGATGCAAGGAGACTAGAAACAGACACAAAGGAGGAGTCAATATTTCGACATGTTGAGAAATCTTTCAAAGAGGACATTCTACTCACCAACATTCTTGTTTGTCCAACAGAACAGGACACCAGCAATGACAGGACGCCACCGTTGGGTTATTACTTTCTTGTAAAGTTGTTGTTCGTCCATCGTTGACGTCGATGAGGACCTCAACACCATTATGATGGTGTCGAGACTAGCGCATCATTTGGATTTAAGTGGGGGAGAGTTACGCAGCATCAGCCTCACTCTCTCTTCCCAATTCCCATCTGGATCCAGTGGCAAGACAGAGTCTAGATGGCTGGAGATGGGACTAGGCGCAGTGGATGACCAGGACGTCTTCTGTGTCTTGTCCTGCTCTACACGTTCCACGACGCTTGCAGAGACCGCCTTCTTGACCATTGGACCTTCCATGGGTCTCGTCCGCTCAATCCGCCAGAGTCTGTCTTCACATGCTGGGATAGACAACTCCCTATCTCACCGAGGGTTTGAGACCCGTTGGCTACCCTCACCTGGTTTAGCCGGCTTGTCGAAGCCATTGCCCGGGGTGTGGCCGCTGTCGCATGCAAACAGCTACGGGGAGCCACAGGTGAGAGCTGAGTGCCAGGTGGGGACCAAAGGTGGACTAACCGCCCTGAAAAGGACACGACGTGTTCCCCCACGAGAGGTGCTACCCCTCCCTGATACCCCATACACCCCTTTCTTGTAAAAAGCTGTACCTAACATATTTACCATTCACTGGGTAATTCACAGACAACATCGTGTCGCAAAAAAACTAAGTGCTTGGCTGCACAAATCATTAAATACCGTCATCAGAGTGATATTCAACTCCCATGTTCTCAGTTCTCGACAATTTTGAGAGCTTTGTGTTGGGAAAGGCAGCTGGAGAGAAATGGGGAGGGGAGAGAGGGGGAGGAGAGAGAGAGAGAGGAGGAGAGAAATGGGGAGAGGAGAGAGGGGGAGGAGAGAAAGAGAGGAGGAGAGAAAGGGGAGAGGGGAGAGAGGGAGAGGAGAGAGAGAGAGGAGGAGAGAAAGGGGAGAGGGGAGAGAGGGAGAGGAGAGAGAGAGGAGGAGAGAAAGGGGGGAGAGGGGAGAGAGGGGGAGGAGAGAGAGAGGAGGAGAGAAAGGGGGAGAGGGGAGAGAGGGGGAGGAGAGAGATAGAGGAGGAGAGAAAGGGGAGAGGGGAGAGAGGGAGAGGAGAGAGAGAGGAGGAGAGAAATGGGGAGAGGAGAGAGGGGGAGGAGAGAGAGAGGAGGAGAGAAATGGGGAGGGGAGAGAGGGAGAGGAGAGAAAGAGAGGAGGAGAGAAAGGGGAGAGGGGAGAGAGGGAGAGGAGAGAGAGAGAGGAGGAGAGAAAGGGGAGAGGGGAGAGAGGGAGAGGAGAGAGAGAGGAGGAGAGAAAGGGGAGGGGGAGAGAGGGGGAGGAGAGAGAGAGGAGGAGAGAAAGGGGGAGAGGGGAGAGAGGGAGAGGAGAGAGGGAGAGGAGAGAGAGAGAGGAGGAAAGGGGGAGAGGGGAGAGAGGGGGAGGAGAGAGAGAGAGGAGGAGAAAGGGGAGAGGGGAGAGAGGGGGAGGAGAGAGAGAGGGGAGGAGAGAAAGGGGGAGAGGGGAGAGAGGGAGGAGAGAGAGGGGAGGAGAGAAAGGGGAGAGGGGAGAGAGGGGGAGGAGAGAGAGAGGAGGAGGAGAGAAAGGGGGAGAGGGGAGAGAGGGAGAGGAGTGAAATGGGGAGGGGGAGAGAGGGAGAGGAGAGAGAGGGGAGGAGAGAAAGGGGGAGAGGGGAGAGAGGGAGAGAACACTATAAATTACAAAATAAATAGTGCAAACAAAGGAATGGTGAAGTAGTATTCATGAAACGTTCAGAAGCCTGATGGAAGAAGCCGTCTCTAAATTGCTCAATGCCGGTTACTTTTGGAAATTATATCATCGGGTAAACTTTGGAAAAATTGGTCTTAGGGAAATCGACTAATGGAAACTTCCAATATTGTGTACAGTTCTGGTCATCGAACTATAGGAAAGATGTCAACAAAATAGAGAGAGTACAGAGAAGATTTAGTAGAATGTCACCTGGATTTCATCACCTAAGTTACAGAGAAAGGTTGGACAAGTTGGGTCTTTATTCTTTGGAGCGTAGAAGGTTGAGGGGGGACTTGATAGAGGTATTTAAAATTATGAGGGGGATTGATGACGTGGATAAGCTTTTTCCACTGAGAGTAGGGGAGATTCAAACAAGAGGACATGAGTTGAGAGTTAGAGGGCAAAAGTTTAGGGGTAACATGAGGGGGAACTTCTTTACTCAGAGAGTGGTAGTTGTGTGGAACGAACTTCCAGCAGAAGTGGTTGAGGCAGGTTCAATGTTGTAATTTCAAGTTAAATTGAATAGCTATATGGACAGGAAAGGAATGGAGGGTTATAGGCTGGGACTAGGTGAGAGTAAGTGTTCGGCACGGACTAGAAGGGCCGAGATGGCCTGTTTCCGTGCTGTAATTTTTATATGGTTATATGGTATGATGAACATTGAACGCTTGCTGTTGCATACAGAAGTCAGATAGCTCTCAAAAGGAAACTGCCTGAGATGCCTTTATGCACTTTTTGAAACTGTAATAAAATTCTTTGAAGATACAAATGTTACATTCAATAACCAACTAAATAGTATTAGGCATGGCATTGCTTATTTGTCAGAGTTATTCACAAGGTTTAAGAAAATCATTCTTCAATTGCAAGGAAATGGTGTGTATTTTATCAAAGTCAAATCAGTTGTCTCCACATTTCTACCCGTTAACCCTATATAAGTGCAACGTTAGCTGGCATGATCGTTTCCAATTAGACCATAAGACACAAGGTATAGGAGCAGAATTAGGCCACTAGGCCCACTGAGTCTGCTCTGCCATTTCATCATGGCTGATCCAATTTTCCTCTCAGTCCAAATTTCCTGCCTTCTCCCCATATCCCTTCATGCCCTGAACAATCAAGATTCTATCCACCTCTGCCTTAAATGTATATAAAAAGGTTTGGCTCCTGCAGCTGCCTGTGGCAAAGAATTCCACATTCACTGCTCTCCGGCTAAAGAAATTCCTCCTCATTTCTGTTCTAAAAGGATGCCCCTCTCTTCTGATGCTGTGACTCATCCACCATAGGAAACATCCTCTCCACATCCACTCTACTAAGGCCTTTCATAATTCGATAGGTTTCAATGAGGCTAACCCTCATTTTTTTGAATTCTACTGAATACAGGCCCAGAATGCTCTTCATATGACAAGTCATTCAATCCTGGAATCATTTTCATGAACCTCTTTGAATCCTTTCTAGTCTCTAAGATAAAGGGCACAAAACTTGCTCACAATACTCTAAGTGAGGCCTCTCCAGTGTTTTATGAAGTCTCAACATTACTTCCTTGCTTTTATATTTCCAAACCTCTCTGAGTTGGAAGAGAAAGTAAGAATACCAGATGATAAACTTCATGTACACTGAGCCCGCCTGGGTGAGCTGCATAAAGATAACTCAGAGAGATTTCACGATCTCCTCTCAATCCAAATTCCAGATTACGTAATAAACCCATTCCTGAACACTTGTAATGAAGCATGAACAGTGAGGATAGAGGAAGAACAGAACTTGCTACAAAATGTCTTTGAGCAGAAGCCAAGGTTCAAAAAATCATATCAAGACTTTCGATTGCAGAAAGAAATCTCTGAACACTATCCTGCATTAAGAAAAAAAAATGATCGAGGTGTTCTTTATTGCCTTTCTAACTTCATATTTAGTGGAGCATGGCTTCAGTACAGTCACCCAATGAAGTATTGAATAGTTGAATTACTAATGTACACTCTAAAATTGTTGATTAAAATTGTTTTTATTATAATAAAATAAATAATTTTATTTGTAGCTTTAAATAGACTTGAATAATTTTTGCAATTATTTGTCACTGCTTTGAATTTGCAGTTCCTATTTTCTTTTACTGTGCATCGAAAATCAAAATCCTTTATAGTTTTTATGTAAATGGCCAGAAAGGGAGATGGAGTGCTGGGAACATGGTTTGGGAGCCAAGGTGTCAGTTTTTGTTGCATGAATTAAGTCACTGGACTGCTGTGTACCTACTATATATCTACTGATGCTTCTGGACGCATCTTCAGTGATGTTCCTGGAATCATCGGGTGTTTCGGGTCTTTCAACACCGTACAACCTCCTCCAGGTGACCCAGCCAGGGCTGATCAGACCCCAGCTTGTGTCCAGATGACTAGCTACTTATGACTCCATGGCTCCCCTCTTTTGAGCCACAGTCATCTTGAGGCCCTCTCTGCCGCATTGGTGGGACTGCGGATGGCTCTCCTCTTCCTCCCTCCCTTGATGCCCAAAATGCTGAAGGCTCAACCTAAAGAACGGGCTACGAATCCCCTACAACCAACCTCCACTGGGAATTGTTGTCATGGTTTGCAGCTTCCTATCAGCCCCTCCCTTCACCGTTGCCTCCAGAATTTGGTTAACATCTTCATCAAACTGCTTCTGCAGTGAAGTCATGTTAGCTGCAGGCTATTTGATCCGCCTCCTGTTAGACCATGTTCGAGGGATTAGTTTACAACACTTGGAGGTTCTGGGCACTATGGGGTGACTCCGGGCCTGGCCCCTCCTTCGTCTCACCAGGTTGGACACCTGCGCGTTGTGCTGCTCCTGCTCCCACCAAACACTTCATCCTCGCTTGGTGGATCTTCAAGCCGCGATCGTTCTTGCAGATTTTGCCACATGCACACTGCTTCCTCATCGTCGTTTGTTCATTGCCTGGGTCTGATGTTGTTGTGTCCATCCGACTTGGGTGCTCATCCTCCCCCCCCTCTCGGGCACCCCTGGGGGTATCTTTTCCTTAGATTCTTTGTAGAGAGAAGTACTGGTAGATATGAAGCAGCTTCTTTATTTGACAAAACAAGGTACAGCTGACATAATATGGAGATGCTTTCGGTCAAACGATCTGGCTGGCCAATGTGGGGCTCAATATTTTATGGCTGAACATCAAAGGACAACTCTATATTTACAATGTATCTATAATGCTTTCTTTGAAACTACACACAAACTTCACACCTCCTGATTCACACACAAAACACAGGCACCTAAATGAATTTTAATCAGCATTGCCTGGTCTGGGATTCACGGCTTTTAGGAATCCATTGTTCACAGCTACACTCCAAATTAAATCCACAATTTGTACTCAGACCCGAAGAGTGGTGGCCAAAGTCATTTGCTAAATGTAAATGTGCTAAACCCAAAAATTGCTCTAATAGTGGTAACCCAGAAAAGTTTGGAAACCACTGATCTAAGTGGAGGGTTAATACATACATACATATGTAGCTCTCGTAGGATATGCTTTCATTCAAAAGATCTACCATAGTGTTAAGGCCAATTTGTACTTCTGCGTCAAATCTACGCCGTAGGTATGGTGTAGCTGCCTACCCTACGCCGTAGCCTGATGCTCACCAGCTCAAAAATGTAACTACGCTTCACGACGACACAGACCGCAACAACAGTGATTGTTCTGCTTGGTAGCATTGCATTTCCTCCTATGCTGCAATAGCTTCCCATTGGGCGACTGAAGGGCAGGGAAGGAACTCTGGCTGCAATGCTTTCCATAAAGCTTTACAGACCTCCAAAATTATGAGGACCCTGTGCTTGACGCCAGTTTGTAGCTAGCTGCTACAGCTTGTTGACTTCCACCTGAAGCTAAAATTCGAATGGTGATTGCCAGACTCTGAGTATACTGTGCATACACTGATGCGAAATAAATGCTTGGAGATGATGAACCAAATCGTCAAATCTACCTGCCAACATCCGAAAATATTTGAAATGCATTTCCTCGTCCATGTCTCTCAGTGGCCGGACAAGCACAGAAAATTCACTATCCTTCAGTTTCAGTCGCCATTGTTTGAAGTTTGAGTTTCTTCATACAACACACATAAAAGTTGCTGGTGAATGCAGCAGGCCAGGCAGCATATCTAGGAAGAGGTACAGTTGACATTTCGGGCCGAGACCCTTCGTCCTGACGTTTCAACATTAAGAAACTCAACACAGTGGCATAGAAACCCCACTGCCAACTAGCATTTTGGCGGTGAATTGCAGGGCAACGCAGACACACCAACACACGTATAAATGCTCACAATGGTGTAGGCCACCTGCGTAGGCTACAGTGTAGGCTACTATGCAGAAGTATAAATCAGCCTTTAGTGACAAAACATATCATGCAGATTTTACTGCCTTTGTCTGAATTTTATGAAAATTTGTTGGGATTGTTGAAACATCTTCAGAAAGTACAATAATTTAAAATGTCACACTTCTCTTCCACAAGTACGCAGAGCTTAAAAGGTTTTGGATATTAAATCAATATCTCAATCAACTCAATGTAAAGTGCTGGGGCTCATTAAAATGAAGTTTCATAATTGCGAATATTTTGTAAATCGAGAATATTTTGATCAAATTACTTGTAGTTTCACTTTGAAAGATTAGATACCAAATTCCAGCCCTGGGGCATTGTAAATTGTGCCCGTCCCAAGATCTCCAGTTCATCAGAAATCTGACATATTGTCATGAATCAAGAAATTATATTCTGCATATGAATCAAAAGTAACATTGCCTCAAACATCAATAAGAATATAAGAAATTACAGATGGAGCCAGACACTTGGCCCTTAACACCATCTCATTTTTCAGCTTTACCCTTATTTCCTTTGATTACTAAAAATTATCCAGCAATGTTTCAAAAAGGTCAATAATAGAGCCTCCACAGCTGTCTGGATCAAGAATTCCAAAAATCTGCTACCATATGATTGAAGGAAATCCTGAATGACATATCTCATATCTCTTATTCTGAACCCATGAACATTGGTTCCTGATCAGTTAGCCAGGGAAAATCTCTCTAGCTCTTTTTAGAATATTTCAAATGTTATCTCTTCTTATTACCCAAACATTGGATGATAAGAGCAATAATAATAAAAACATGAATAATTCTTCATACCAATTCTACTCAATCGGTTCTAACTTGGTCAACCAATGAAACCTGGAACTAGCCTGCTGTACTCCCTCAATAGCAAGCATATCCTCCTTTAGCTAAGGAGATCCAAACTATACACAACGATATGTTCTTACCAAAGCATTAAATAATTGCAGTAAATGTTTTTACTATAGCACTCAAAATCTTTGTAATAAAGGCCAACATACCATTTGCCTTCGCAATCACTTGCTGTACTTGTCTGTTGGTTTTCCTTGACTTATGTACAATGAAGTCTTTACTCAGGCAAGATAATCAACAAAGCAACTCACAATAAGATTTTTGACAAGGCACGAGAAACAGTATCACTGTTTCTTGTGTGTCTCTGCTCAGTTCTAGCTTGCTGATCATGTATGCATTACTCAAGGTCAAAATTGTAATATTGAAAGCATATTGTGGTATTAATTATGCTAAATAGATAAATATTTAAATAATGATGATTTGCTCCTCTGCAGAGCCGATCATATTTTTCCCTGATGTGAACATGTGACAATCTTTTCTTTTCAACACAATGTGCACTGTAAATTGTTAATGGGATAATTAAGTGCGCCTGCATTTTGCTTGTAAGATTATACAATTCATCTGGTAGGTGTAAATACTATAAAATTACACTTGCTAAGTGTTGACCAGATTGTACTTAGTACCATCTTCCCCCTCATATTCTGAACACTTATACATTTTGTTACCTTGTCCTTAAGTGGCATGCCCACCAAATTAATTCTCCTGGTAAATAGCGAAGTAAAATTGTTATTTAATACTTCTGGCATTTCACTGCCATCACATGTCTATATTCCTTTCTGGTTCTAAATATCCAAGTATTTCTCCTGTACTTATGTGTCAAAGTTTCTTTTAGCATTTCTGTACCTATTTCTACTTTGCATATGATGTTTTTAGTACTAAAGATGCTTCACAGGAAAAGAACGAGCCACAGAAAAAACAGATGAAGAAGAATGCATGACAACATGTGACCAGAATGTTCATCAAAGAAGTTCTAAGAGTAGGCTAAAAAGGGGAGAAGACGACGAAAGGTGGAGATTCCGGGGTGAAGACATGGTCACTGATGACAGGAGGAAGGAAGGGAAGAATGTGTAAAATACAGATTTATAGGAGTGAAGAACTCTATAATTCTTTTTAGTGCTGATAACACTTGCAGTGTCATGGTCCGGTCCGTGAAACCTGCATTCCGGTTCACGGTCTGGTCTATGTTCCTTATTCCAGGTTTTCCGGCTTTCCTCAGTTTCTGTTGAGGCAGCTGATTCTCGTTTGGGTTGGCTTCATAAATAGCTTCAAGATTGAGCTTCTGGCTGCTGGATTGTTCCTGCCTATACCCCTGTCTGAAACCCTTCCCTTCCCTTGCCTTGCCTTCTGTTGCCTCACCTGCACCACTGTCAAGTTCAACTGCTGGAGCAAGATAAGTAACTGCCTATTGTTGTTTTGAACTGTCTCTGTGTCCACGCCTTCACTAGGTAGGTCTGGCCGTTTGCCGCTACCTAGTGTTGGGAACTGTCTGTGTCCACACCTTTGCTAGGTAGGTCTGGCCGTTTGCTGCTACCTAGTGTTGGGAACTGTCTGTGTCCACGCCTTTGCTAGGTAGGTCTGGCTGTCTGCCCCTACCTTGTGTTGGGAACTGTCTTGTCGTATTCCGCGTTCAGTGTGATGAGTTCCAGCCCTATGTCCTGTTTCCAAGGAGGGGTCCTGGCTCTGTGTTCCATGTTCCTGTCCCTCCCTCAACCTAGGTTCTGCGTTCCTGTCCCTCTCTCGACCAAGGCCCTGCGTTCCTGTCCCTCTCTCGACCAAGGCTCTGCGTTCCTGTCCCTCCCTCGACCGAGGCTCTGCGTTCCTGTCCCTCCCTCGACTGAGGCTCTGCGTTCCTGTCCCTCCCTCGACCAAGGCTCTGCGTTCCTGTCCCTCCCTCGACCGAGGCTCTGCGTTCCTGTCTCTCCAAGTCAAGGCTTCAGGGTCTCATCCAGTCCCAGCCACGTCCAATAACCTTGTCCTGTCCAAGCCACGGCTTTGTGTTCTCATCTTGTCCATGTGTCTCGCCCAGCCCGGGAGTACCTTGCCCAGCCCGGTGCTGGGGTTCCCTCATCCTGGGCTGGAGTTCCTTCATCCTGTCCTGGAGTCTCTTGTCCCGTCCTGTAGCCTCGCCACGTCCTGTAGCCTCATCATGTCCGAGCCTAGTTCCGGGGTCCGAGCCTGAGTCAAGACCCAGGTTTCGGGTCCTTGTCCAGTCTCTGGCTCGGAGTCTAAGCCCAGACTCCTAGTTCCAAGTTCCATGTCGTGGTTCCACTATCCTAGTCAAGTCCTAGCCCAGCCCTGTATAATTGTCTCGTCCAGGGCCTGTGTCATGTCCAGCGTCCCTTTTTCCCCTCTCTCCTTGCTCCCTTGTCATGCCTAGTCCTGTTCCTAGTCCTTCAGTGTCTGTGTCTTGCATTTGGGTCCACTCCCAGCGCCCCCATTGTGACCTGCAGAGATGGAAGTTTGGGGAGCAAGAGCATGGAGGGATTTGAAAACAAGATTGAGAATTTTAAATCTGAAGTTTTTCTGTAAACCATGAAAACTCTCAAATCTTTCTAATCAGTACTGAGAAGTAATTTACACAACTTATCCTCTTCCACTCTTAGATTCTGGATGAATACAGGATATCTATACCTGATGATATATGTGTTCCATTAGGGTGAAGACTCGTCTAGAAAGAAAGATTTACTAATTGAACCTAATTCTTACCTACAGTATATATTCTAAGCCTATACTCTCTAAGGTTTCCCATTACTATCCATAATAATAATTCATTTGTAAGTCACTTGTTCCTGGCGATTGCCTCATGTAATACAATCCAAGCTATGCTACCAAAGCATTATAAACACAAGAGATTCTGCAGATACTGGAAATCTTGAGCAACACACAAAATGCTGGAGGGACTCAGCAGGTCAGACAGCATCTATGGAGGGAAATAAACAGTCACCATTTCGGGCCAAGATCCTTCTTCAGGACAGAAAAGGGAAGACGAAGACACCAGATTAAAAAGGTGGTTGGGGGGGGGGGAGAGTAATGAGGACTTGCTCGAATGTGAGAGGTGAAGCCAGGTGGGTGGGAAAAGTAAAGGGCTGGAGAAGAAGGAATCTGATTGGTGAGGAGAGTGGACCATGGGAGAAAGGAAAGAAAGAGGGGCACCACTAGGAGGTGATGGCCAATGAGGAGAAGAAATAAGAGACCAGAGTGGAGAATAAAAGAGTGAGGGGGGAGGAGAAAAAGTATCAGAAGGAGAAATCGATGTACATACCATCAGGTTGGAGGCTACCCAGACGGAATAGTCATAGTCATACTTTATTGATCCCGGGGGAAATTGGTTTTCGTTACAGTTGCACCATAAATATTAAATAGTAATAGAAATAGTTAAAGTAATATTACTATTATTAAATAATAAATAGTAATAGAAAATAGTAATAAATAGTTAAATAGTAATATGTAAATTATGCCAGTAAATTATGAAGTAAGTCCAGGACCAGCCTATCACTCAGGGTGTCTGACCCTCCAAGGGAGGAGTTGTAAAGTTTGATGGCCACAGGCAGGAATGACTTCCTATGACACTCTGTGCTGCATCTCAGTGGAATGAGTCTCTGGCTGAATGTACTCCTGTACCCACCCAGTACATTATGTAGTGGATGGGAGACATTGACCAAGATGGCATGCAACTTAGACAGCATCCTCTTTTCAGACACCACCGTGAGAGAGTCCAGTTCCATCCCCACAATATCACTGGCCTTACGAATGAGTTTATTGATTCTGTTGGTGTCTGCTACCCTCAGCCTGCTGCTCCAGCACACAACAGCAAACATGATAGCACTGGCCACCACAGACTCGTAGAACATCCTCAGCATCGTCCAGCAGATGTTAAAGGACCTCAGTCTCCTCAGGAAATAGAGACGGCTCTGACCCTCAGTGTTCTTAAACCAGCCTCAGTGTTCTTAAACCAGTCCAGTTTATTGTCCATTTGTATCCCCAGGTATTTGTAATCCTTCACCATGTCCACACTGACCCCCTGGATGGAAATAAGGGTCACTGGTACCTTAGCTCTCCTCAGGTCTACCACCAGCTCCTTAGTCTTTTTCACATTAAGCTGCAGATAATTCTGCTCACACCAAGTGACGAAGTTTCCTACCGTAGCCCTGTACTCAACCTCATCTCCCTTGCTGATGCATCCAACTATGGCAGAGTCATCCGAAAACTTCTGAAGATGACAAGACTCTGTGCAGTAGTTGAAGTCTGAGGTGTAAATGGTGAAGAGAAAGGGAGATAAGAGAGTCCCCTGTGGAGCCCCAGTGCTGCTGATCACTCTGTCGGACACACAGTGTTGCAAGCACACGTACTGTGGTCTGCCAGTCAGGTATTCAAGAATCCATGACACCTGGGAAACATCCACCTGCATCGCTGTCAGCTTCTCCCCCAGCAGAGCAGGGCGGATGGTGTTGAACGCACTGGAGAAGTCAAAAAACATGATCCTCACAGTGCTCGCTGACTTGTCCAGGTGGGCGTAGACATGGTTCAGCAGGTAGACGACGGCATCCTCAACTCCTAGTTGGGGCTGGTAGGCGAACTGGAGAGGATCTAAGTGTGGCCTGACCGTAGGCCAGAGCAGCTCCAGAACAAGTCTCTCCAGGGTCTCCATGATGTGGAAGGTCAATGCCACCGGTCTGTATTCATTGAGGCCGCTGGGGCACGGCGTCTTCGGCACAGGTACTAGGCAGGACGTCTTCCACAGTACAGGAACCCTCCGGTATATGAGGTATTTCTCCTCCACTCTGAAAGTGTGGCAAAAGAGGAAGCCATGGGCTGACATGCTGGAATGGGAATGGGAATCAGAACCAAAATGTTTGGTCTCTGGGAAGTTCTGCTTTTGGTGGATGGAGCGGAGATGCTTGACAAAGTGGTTCTCAGCTCTCACCAATGCAGAGTAAGACACATCAGGTGCACCGGGCACAATAGGTGACCTCAATGAATTTGCAGGTGAAGTGTTCCCTGACCTGGAAGGACTGGTTGGGGCCATGAATGGAGGTGAGGAAGGAGGTTAATGGGCAAGAATAGCATTTCTATTGTTTGCAGGAATATGTGCCAGGAAGGAGATTAGTGGGGAGGGATGAATGAACGAGGGAATCATGGAGAGAACGAACCCTGAGGAAAGCAGAGAGCGGGGAGGGAGGTAAAAATGTGTTTGGCGGTAGGATCCCGTAGATGGCAGATATTGCAGAGATTGATGTGTTGGATGTGGAGGTTCATGGGGTCATAGGTGAGAACAAGGGGAACTCTTTCCCTGTTAAGGTGGTGGGAAGATGGGGTGAGTGCTGATGTCCTGGAAATAGAGGAGATGCAGGTGAGGGTCGCATTGTTAGATATCTTTGCAGTTTTTAAGGCAACTTTTGTGACTAAAGTTGTTTCTTTCATTTTGAACACACGCTGTTAAATAAAATAGAATCAGTGAAAATAGAATCATGAGCGATATGCTTTAAGGAGTCACATCAGCAGTTTAAATAGCTGAAGCACTTGCAACCAGTGAGACTGAGGAAGGCCTTGATTGTGAAGGGCATTCATTAAAAGATGTAAGTAGCTGAGATTGGAGTTATTTGTTCTGCTCTTTTTATCCCAACCAAAATAGCAAAGCCTCCTGGCATGCCAGTTCATGGATTCTCAGTGTCTGATAGAGGTTGCTGACATTTTCAATCCACATTTGTTGTAATTATACTTAGGTTTGGCCCTTTTCTGTGTTTAGAACCAGCTGAGCTGGATGCATTACATTCTGCAAGGGTGAGACTATGTCACACTGTGTTCCACTTCCCTTTGAGAATGAAAGCAAAGCATCTCAGACAAACATTTAACAGGCTGTGAAAATCTGTCATGATAATGTGATCAGCATTTCATATTTTAAACCTTAAAATAGTACTTTTTATTCTCACTTCAATTTTGACCACCTTGATTCAGGTCAGCAGAAATGTAATCGACGTCACATTCAAATTTTACAGTTTCAATAATTTTTTATGTTTATTCATTTAAAAGATAAGATGTATTTGTCACATGAACACCGACACATACAAGTGAAATGTGTTGTTTTGTATCAACAACGAATACAGTCCAAGGATTAGCTTGCAAGTTTTGCCATGCATGCCATGGCGTACTACCCCAGAGATGTACATCTTTGTAATGTCGGAGGAAACCAGAACTCCATGAAGTAATGGGGATCCATAAATTCAAATCTGCTCATCTGCATTCAAAAGTAAACTACCATAGCTTATACAAATTCACGTTTTTGAAATGCTTTGCAGTTGGAGTTTTGATTCGGAAAAGATAGTTCACTATATATTCAGAAATGATACATTTTTGAAACATGACAGTAATTCTTAATTTTAACCATGAACTGTGATTGTGATGTATTGAATTGAATGGAGTGGATAAACATGGGTTTTGTGACCAGAATTTCTCATGCAATAAACCCCAATCCCTATAGGGAGACCAAGGAAGCCAAGTTAAGCTGCAAGGCTTCGGCATTGGATGGATAGAAGAATTACCTGCTTACTACTTCAAGTCTGAAAGTGATGATAGCTAGGGAAACCAGACATATTGAGAAGGTACTTTATTTGGCACTTGGCTCGGGCTGGAGGAAACATTCAGGTCCTTTTAACCAATCAGCAATACTGGAAAGGAGCTCACTTCATGAAACTAACTCTTCTTTCTGCTGCTAGGTCTGGAAAGCATTAAGAACAGAATGATTTTAACATGAGAGTAGAAGGCCTCATTCTAACTTTATATAACCAGTTCATTTCCTGAAGTCACCTGTCTCACGTTCCAACTCTGTTTTAAATCTTAGGTGGGTAGATTTGAAAGAGCCTGAGTTGCTGTTTCAGATTTATAAAATTTCTAAACACCGCTCTGATACGAATTCAATAATTTTTTTGGAATTACATTTCAGCTTTACTCTTCCAAAATTAGTTACGCACAATTGAAAATTGCTAACATTCTAAGTTTTACAGAAGTACAATTTTTAATGAGTTGGCATTCCGATAAGATTGCAATGGCCTTTCTGGGCCCCAAAAAGAGTGCAATGGTTTGGCAAGTTGTTCAATGCTGGTGGAGCTGAACTTGTTGCGCACCATTTTGCTGCTGGCTACAACCACCCAAGCAGGAAAGTGTCAGAGAGAGTGTGCAGTCCAACAAATGGTGCAAATGATTGTCTTGGATGTTTTTCTTGTGATTGCAAGACCCTGTTGGACTTTGGTAATGTGGAATACCCCTAGCCCAGTTCCCTGTTTCGTTGGTGTGACCGCTGGCAGGGGAGCTGCATGGCCTCGGGTATTGTGCTGATCAAACCCTCATGCCATCGGTTGCCTGCTGCAGCCGTCCAGGGAAGGGGACACCAGAGCTGGAGTCCGCACTGGGTGGGGGTAGGCCACTCTCATTGGTGCTGCCCTCCAGTGTCACTCAGTGGAAGATGAGTTGGATTGCTTTTGTCTGCGGCTGCAGTGGCACGTGACGAGAGCCACTGACCATCAATCTGCAGGCCATGACACTCAAGGATTTGGGCTATATATTTTTTTTTCAGTTTTTGCGACTGTGTTTTTCTGTTATCGTAACCATATGTTCTCTAAGTGCTGTGTGTGACTGTTAGTACTACGATTTTCACTTGACCCTGGAGGAACATTGTTTGGTTTGGCTGTATTCATGTATATAGTTGAATGGCAATTAAACTTAAACTTGAACTCACTTGAACTTCATTGTGAGACTAATATTAATACATTTGATGTTATTTTGCAAAGGCAACCTGGTTATTAAAAAGTGTAACATGCTGTAACCAGTGGGAAACCTCTGTTCATTTAGTAAATTCAGAAATAATGTGTGGATTAATGATAGTGAAGTTTTTTTTACCAGTTTGATTTATTTTATATTGATTTTTAAGATATTATTTTTATAAGATTTGTTGTGCATTGATGGAAAGCTCACGAACAAGCAAACAATTGTCATTGATAAATCAAAGCAGCTGAATCATTGCAATTTGGAAGACTTTTGTCATGTTCTAATGTGGCGCTTCAATGTAAAACAATGATTAAAATAGCAAATGTGCCATCATAACGTATAGACATACAATTACTAATTAATGATATCTATGCCAGTATACCTCAGGTGTGGCAGCAGAGAGGAGAGGAGTATTCAGCTCTATGCTACTCTGTAATTCCATAAGACCATAAGACCATTAGACAAAGGAGCAGAAGTCGGCCATTCGGCCCATCGAGTCTGCTCTGCCATTTTATCATGAGCTGATCCATTCTCCCATTTAGTCCCACTCCCCCGCCTTCTCACCATAACCTTCGATGCCCTGGCTACTCAGATACCTATCAATCTCTGCCTTAAATACACCCAATGACTTGGCCTCCACTGCTGCCCATGGCAACAAATTCCACAGATTCACCACCCTCTGGCTAAAAAAATTTCTTCGCATCTCTGTTCTGAATGGGTGCCCTTCAATCCTCAAGTCATGCCCTCTCGTACTAGACTCCCCCATCATGGGAAACAATTTTGCCACATCCACTCTGTCCATGCCTTTCAACATTCGAAATGTTTCTATGAGGTCCACCCCCGCCCCCCATTCTTCTAAACTCTAAGGAGTACAGTCCAAGTGCGGGCAAACGTTCCTCATATGTTAACCCTCTCATTCCCGGAATCATTCTAGTGACTCTTCTCTGAACCCTCTCCAATGTCAGCACATCCTTTCTTAAATAAGGAGCCCCAAACTGCCCACAGTACTCCAATTCCCTGAGCTTCCTTTAGCTAACATTTCACATTGATATTGTAAACTTAAACGACCACCAGGAAGAACTGAATATCCCACCTCAACAGTCAGGATAGACCTCGGGGGTTTTGAATTCTCTGAACTAGCATCTGGAAACCTATGATATTGGACAGAGTTGCTGCAGGGTTACATGAGTATATTAAATTTTTATATGCATGTTATATTAAAATATTGGATTTCTTTACTGCATGCTTTGAGTTAGGTGCAGGAATAAAGAACAGAAAAGCTTTTCATTTACAAAGCTGTGGTTATTCATTTTATAAAGCATGTGCCACCAGGCTCAAGGACAGTTTCTACCCCACTGTTATAAGACTATTGAATGGTTTTCTTGTACAGTGAGATGGACTCTTGACCTCACAATCTACTTCATTATGATCTTGTACCTTACTGTCTACCTTAACTTTCTCTGTAACTGTTGCATTTTATTCTACGTTCCGTTCTGAATAATGCATTATGTAATGCTGTTATATGTATGAACAACATGCAAGACAAGCCTTTCACTGTACTGTATCTCAATACATTTGACAAAAATGAATCAATTTCAAACTTCAATTCCAAAGCCTATGAAGCAAGCAGAGTAACAATATATGTCTGTTTTCAATAAAAGAAAATACAGGCTCCGAAAGTAATAGGTTGCTTTCATATAGAATCTCAAAAGCAGCAAAAATGTCATAGAAAGCTTTATCAAACAAAGCTTTATACTAAACCATTTATTGTTGAAAGCTGCAGCGGCCTGAAAGCTTAGTCAATTGGTGGGTTTTTAAAGATCATCTGAGGAAATGAAAGAATGATCAAGCTTGAGGGATGGTTAGGCAGGGAATTCCAGAGCCTATAGCCCAGGAAACTGAAGGTAAAATAGGCAATAGTTGGGTGGTAAAATTTAGCAATAATCAGATGGACAGAATTCGATGGGCCAGCAACCTTGGTAGGTTGTAGGGCTGGAGTAGATTACAATGATAGGGATGGATGAGCCCTGGAAGGGATTTGCAAACAATGGTGCGGATTAACAAGTTAAGTTTCTTTCTTTACTTGATGACTAATGTGAATTATATTTTCAGCATTTACTGATTATTATTTCAGATTTCATGTACCTGGATTTGTCGGTGATTCCCACAAAGGCCTTTTGGTCAGATGGACAAATAGAAATGAAGAAATATGGGATGACATTTGAAAATGGTGTAAGTATTTAGTTATACAACAAATAATTGATTAAAAGAAGGAAGTACTCTGTAAGTAGTACTGAGTTCAAGCAGTAAACTTACCCAGAGAGAATGTGATTGTCAGAAGGAACATCATACCCAAGGTGCTCACATGCTCCTTCTAGTGGACAATTCTCCTAATTGAACTCCTAATGGACAATTCAAAGAAAGATCATATGCACAAATGATAGATTTGAAGGAGTAAGAAATAGCGAAAAAACAGTTGGAAAAACAAAATCAGGAGAAAAAACAGCAGAACCTAATAAATAGTTCAGAATGAGAATAACTAAGCCTCATACAAGGAAGTGCAAGGAAAAACTGCTGCTGGATTAATTTTTCATTGATTAACTTGCTAAATTCATATCCCATTTCATTTTAAATTCAAGCACTGTTTTAGGTGTTTTATTCCAATTGTAAATTTGGGCTACAACTAACAGGACCACTGATATATGAAAGGCCAGGTTGAAAATTTTCAAGTGTTAAAAGTGAAATAGATCTGAACAGATTGAGAAAGCCCATGACAAAATGTTGCATTTTAATCCTGGCACTCATGCTCAGATGCTCACCTGTCTTGAAATTGATTCTTTGGAGCATAAATTTGTCAAGACATCATTTTGCCTTAGTTGTAATTGTTTTCCAATGAAAAAATAGTTACGTTATTCAAAATAAAATTTCTTCAATAAGAAAATAAAACAGTATCCATTTCACTAGACAATACAATTCATACTACCTGACATACTTTGTATTTCCAGAGAAAGGACACAAGCACTTTTAGGCACTGTGAAAATAATTATTCCTTTTATAATTTTTCTGTCATTAATTTAGCCCACTATGTTTAGTAATGGCTTTATTTTTAACATTTCACCTTTAGAATAAAAACATTACTGGCCAGGCTAGGACTTGTAGTTCATCTCTTGTTGGTGTTGAGAAAATAGTGGATGAACTTTCTTCTGGTATTGCTGCAAAGTCATCAAGTATGGAGTTCTGGGATTCCGATCTAGCAATGATATTCCCAAATAGCGTATGATATGGGAAAGAGCATGGAGTGACAACATCCATTGCTGCCATTTTCAACTTAGATTGCAGAGACTGCACATTCATGCAAGACTGAACTTACTTCAGTACAGAAGATAGCAGCACTTAACTTCCATGATTCAGCTGTTTTCCTGACCCTGGCTTGGAGAGTGAGTTGTATAATTAGAAGCAGGAAGTTACAAAGATTCACTTATGATGGTATTGGGTTCCCTGTCAGCTAAGTCCTACATTCAAAAGAAAATATAAGTCCTGTCCAATTTAAGCATGTCCATGGGTACCCTCTCCATGGAGAGGTTATACCGTAACCACCTACACTTCAAAGACCATCTTGCTTCCCTGACTATTTTCTGTGGTGAAACCTGGCTGCCAATACCCACTGTTTGAGTGGTGGATCTCTCCTCCCTACCAAGAAGGAGATGCTTACAGCTATCACGGTAGTTTAACCACAGTTTATTTTATTTTTAGCATTACACATTTAAAGTTAGCTAAATAGTTCTCAACACTCACAGAGGATTTCTGATTTATAAAAGATTTCCAAACTACAGCAGTTTTACAGACTTCAACAGATTTCCAAACAGTTACAATTCTTCCAGACTAGGAGAACATATCAACAAGTTGCTGATGATCGAGTTGTCCATTGTAGAAATCAAAGGTTGAGGAATGAATTCTCATTCTTCTTCCTGTCACCCCATCTTTCTATCATTCTCCTTGTCATTCCTAACAATCCCAAATGCTTCTGATGTTTATACATTTTTGTACTGGACAACATCTGCATGTGGTGTTTCTCAGATACCTTTTCTGGGACAAAGTAACTCGTATAGATGGCCTTAAATGTTTCTGGCAACAGAGATCCCAAACATCCACAATTAATGATGTGGGGGCTGATCCCTTAAAGTACACACCATGTTTGATGTGCGAAGTGACATAACTCCATTGTCTTACCTTGGCTAATGCAGACCAGAAGTCTCCTGGTCATTTCACTTTGCAAACCAGACCTCTTAGCAGCTAACCACCTGTTGTGGGCTAGCAGCTTGTATTTTGTAACACTGTTATTTGCAAAGCTGTGCGTCCAACTTCAAACTGATTGTTGCTTGCAAATTATATTCGGAACTGGAGGCTGGTTTTTGTTTACAACAAAAAGCTGAGCAAAGAATATTTGTTAAAAGTTTAACTTTATCACAGACAGCTCTGACCCTTTGGAAAGGTCATGGCACTGTGCTAGGAAACTGAGGTTAACAATAAGCCTCTTGGGCCCTGAAGAGTGAATATCCATCACAAAATAAAGGAAAATTGGATTCAATGTGGAGAAATGATAGGGTATCCACCATAGGTCAAGTTATGCTCAGTTGTAGTGATGTTCAATTTCACTAATATGTAGTGAAATTACACTCCTGTAATATAAGCAAAATGCAGGACATGTTTTCACAAAAGATCGTGCTCATGGACAGGAATAGAATGTTTTCATCACCTTGATTGAACCTTAAGCATTTGTCAAGGTACTATCCATGGACAACCTACTCCCTGTCTCCTCATGGAATAACAGTCCATTCTTTTGGATTAACCTGAGCAGGAAGAGTTGGTCTTGACCTAACACTCAGGAGTTAGAGGTCTGAGATTGCACTGTTTTCTCAGCAAACTTCAGACTGTCGGTCTCGGCCCTGGACACATTTGGAACAGAGGGTGTGAAACTTTAATGCACAATATCCTAACGTAACCACCAATGGTGATGTGACTTATTATAGATCCTCCCACACCTAATAATGATCAGAATGCCAGAGGTGAATCAAAAATAAATGCATTAACTTCTTAGAGTCATAGAATCATAGAAAAGTACAGCACAGAAACATTATTTAAACTGCCTACTCCCATCAGCCTGCACTGGGACCACAGTCCTCCATACTACTCCCATCCACTTACCTATCCAAACTTCTCTCAAGCTTTGGAATCGAACTTGCATGCATCAGTTGTGCTGGACCCTCTGAGTGAAGAAGTTTGCCTTCATGTCCCGCTTAAGCATTTCACCTTTCAACTTTAACCCATAACCTCTAGTCCCACACAACCTCAGTGGGAAAAGCCTGCTTGCATTTACCCTATCTATTCTCCTGATAATTTTGTATACCTCTATCAAATCTCACCTCAGTCTTCTGCATCCCAAGATCTTCTTGGCATTCTTTTTAATTGAATTAAACATTATTAACACACTATGTCATAAACTGGTGTGATTTTCTAAGATTTCCATTTACCAGATGAATTGTGTAATTTTACAAGTAAAATGGAGGTGACCTTTAACAATTTACAGCACACAAAAAATGTTAGGAGGTTTTTTCTGTCCTGAAACCTCTTCACAGTTGCAAAGTGGGTGCAATTGGATTTTTGAGACAGCAGAAATCAAGCTATGCCTACATTTTTGAAGATCACTTATATACCAGAGCACTGAATGCATCAGGACCATATAACCCAAACCAGTACACCACAGTGAGCTATTGAATGAGTCATATTAAAACTGTGACCAGAGTAAAAATTACTGCTAGAAACATCAAGTCAAATTGATGGCATGTGTGTGTATATATTTTATGCTGTATATAGATTGTAATTAATCGCTATATGGCAGCATAATTGTTTTTCTGAATGATGTTTGATTGTTGGAGAATCGTTATCAATCAGTGGGGATTATCAGTTCTGGGTTTAATGAATCTCTTGTGAACCCAGGCTGCTTGATGAACGTCGGCACCAACTATTAACTATTAAAAGCTATTTAAAAATACACAGTTCAACGATCTTATTCATCTACTCAGTTGGTCTGAGTCTATGATGTGAATTTTCAGCTAGAAAGCCTTAGTTAACTTAAAGCCTCTGGAAAGAAAGAGGATCCACTCAGCCTAATGCTGAACTGGTTGTGTATACCTTTTCAAATTTAGAATCGCTCAATGATTATATTTTCAGCTCTGATCATTTGGCTGGGTCCTCTCATCTAAATCTTCCAATTAAATAGACGAATTTTATATTACTGCAATTGTACAGCAGAAAAGAATGACAGCTGTTTTAAAAGGCCTTGACAAATTCTTATATTTACAGCTTGAAGTAAGAAAGCTCATAAACAAAGAAAAAGGTTAAATTCCTCAAGCATTGCAAAATAAGCCACTTTCTAATCCAGAAACAGTAGCAAGCAAATTGGGCAGGCATTTGTTCTTCTAAAGCTTTTTTTTGCAAAGCTCTGCTCTATATTAAAAGACACAAATAAAAATATGTTGCCCTATTATGTACCATATATTTAATTGGCATTGAATCTGTGTTTTGAATTCCAAAATCCTAGTCTTCTCGGGCAAGAAGACCAAACCACTTTTATTGGTTTGCTCTTTGTTGCTCTTCTGTTTGACCTTTGCCCTCCCACTCAGTTGTTACAATTTCTGGTCATGCCAGTCTTTGAAACAGGAAAATAATTCATTGATACTCCATGAGGATTCTACCTAGGAACGCTGAATTTAGTTCCAGATTCTTTCCTGCTTCCCTCTCAACTTTCTTACCTCCAGGACGGAGTTCTCTTAATAATTTCTACACAAGCAAACATATATAATTTAGTTCTTTTGTCTGTTCCCATGTACATTTTGACTGCTGCTTCAGGCCTGAGCCCATCACCACTTCCTTCTCAACTCTTCTAGCCACTTTTCATGTGATCATAGATCCCATTTAGGGCACTATACGAACTGAACTCCCTGTTCTAATCCTCAAAGCTCCTTAGTTTTTCTATTTCCCTGCTGCTGTTCCAGACTTATCTCCCTCTTAGATAAACATACAGCCTCCATGTGCATTTCCTAACATTCCCAAAAATATTTTCATTAAGGCATTATGGGCTTATGTGAAGTTACCTCCACTGCCCAAATCCTACTCTTCTGCAGGTCTTTCAGTGTGCTGACCAAGGGAAAAGATTTCCAACCTCTGTTCCCTTTGACTTTGACCAACGTTTTGCCATGAGGTCAATGATCTACTGCACCCTGGGCTCCTTCGGCATCTCTTTCCAAGATATCCATAATAAGCTCATCAATGCCAAGTGAGAGAGGCATATATCATCAATTAGTTTATTGTGGACTAACACGCACAAAACCAAGGAGGTACTCAGCAGGTCAAATAGTCGATATTTCAGGCCAAGACCCTTCTCCAGGACTTGTTCATTGTAGATGATTGCTTTGACATCAGTTCCTTGATATGCAAGAATCTCAAGGACTCTTTAACTAAGGCTGTAACCATTTAATCAATTCCTTCTACCAGTACCTTCTTTCCTTCAGGCTCACCAGGCCAAATGTCTAAATAGTCTCCAATTCCAGCCTTGACCTCACATCTTTCTTTAGTTTATCTCCTATTTCTCTTTACGTCCTTCCCTAACTCAACTCCTCCCTAATATTTTGACCATTGAAGACTTTTCCCATCAAGATACTAAAATATTATATTCTTTGCCCAGCTTCATTAGGTGATACTGTTAAAGTTTTCAGAGGACCAGTGAGTAACTAATATTCCTTTCTTCAAGAAGAAAAATAGTGATAATCCTGGAAATTATAGGCCAATATATATCTCACATCAATTGTAGGAGCACACACAAAATACTGGAGGATCTCAGCAGGCCATGCAGCATCTAGGAAAAGAGTACAGTCGACATTTTTGGCCAAATCTGACTGTACTCGTTTCCTCGATGCTGCCTGGCCTGCAGAATTCCTCCAGCAGTTTGTGTGTGTTGCTCAGATTTCCAGCATCTGCAGATTTTTCTTGTTTGTTCTTCAATTGTAAGAAAGCTATTGGAGAGGATTTTTAGGGATAAAATTTATAAGCATTGGGAAAACCATGAACCAATTCAAGACAGTCAGTGTGGCATTGTGTTGGGAAGGTCATGTATTACTAACTTGATTGGGTTTTTTGAGGAGGTGTCCAAGGCAATGAAAGGTGTTGTTGGCTATACAAATATTAGTGATGCATTTGATAAGATCCCTCATGGTAGCCCCATCTAGAGGATTAAAAGGCATAGAAGCCACAGTGACTTGCCATTTATTTTCAGAATTGGTTTGTCTATAGAAGCCAGAAGGAATGGTCGATGGCTCATGTTTTGGCTGGAGGTTCATGACTAGTAGTGAGCAACAAACATCCCTACTGGGACCTCTGCTGTTTAAGCCTTCAATGAAAACTTGGTTGACTGGGTTAGTAAGTTTGTTGATGACGCAAAGGTTGGTCGCATTGTGGACAGTCATAAATGTTGCCAAAGGATGCAGTGAAATTTACAGATATGGACACAAAAACAGCGGATGAAATTTAATTTAGCAAGTATGAGGTGTTGCCCTCTGAAAGATTAAATATAAAGGGAAAGTATACAGTTAATGGCAGTGCCCTAACTGATGTACAGAGGGATCCAAGACCATAGCTCCTTGAAAGTGGATGAAAGTGGCTAACAAGTTGAGAGTGGTGAAGAAGACATATAGCATGCTTGCTTTTATGAATCGAGGCACTGAGTTCAAGAGTCAGAAATTATAATGCAAGTTTATAAAACTCTGGTTAGGCTACATTTGGAGTATTTCATTCAACTTCATACATAGAAAGGGTGTGGAGGTTTTGGAGAGGGTGCAGAAGACATTTACCAAAATACCGATTGGATTGGATGTCTGGAGCTATGAGGAGAGGTCAGACAAACTATGATTGTTTTCTCTGGAGCAACAGAGGCTGAGGGGAGACTTGATAGAAGTTTATAAAATAATGAGACGCATGAGTAATTTAAGGGGGAATGTTCAAACAAGATATGCAGGGCAAAATGTTACACAGAGAGTGGTGGTGGATGCCTGGCATGCACTGCCAGAGGTGATGGTGGGGCCAGATATGACAGAGGTATTTAAGAGGTTCTTGGATAGGTGCAGGAATATGTAGAGAATGGAGGGATATGGATCGTGTGCAGACAGAAGGGATTAGATGGTATTAGTTTAATTAGTTCAGTACAGCATCATGAGCCAATGGGCCTGTTCATGTGCTATACTGATCGTTGTTCCATATAGTCTCTCCTTCACACTTGCTGTCATTCCCCTTCTCCTCAAAAGCTCGTGATTGCTCTGTCCTTGTAAATGTTCAACTCTAACTCCACCCTTTTTTCCTCTGAGATCCTTGAGTGTATTGCCGTCTTTCAAAAGCACGTCTGAACATTCTTGTTTGAATCCTTTCAAACAGATTGTACTCCTGTGAGCATTTTTGCAGTGCTTTGCCATGTTAAAAAAGCTCCAGGCAAATATCAATTTTGTTTTTTGTGAGACGTTATGCTACTCTAAAATAATTTAAAAAAACAAGAATGCAATATCCATATCAGATTAAGTCATTCCAAAAAAAAAATTTGATTCCACTTAATTTGTTCTATTTGCTGCAAAGGTTAGGTTTAAATATATTAAATTAAAAGAAATAAACAAAGTACCACCATAACAGATTTTATGCAGGAATAATATCTGCAAAATGAAGTAAAAGGCCTCTGATTAGGTCTGAAACTGAATTTTGCTGAGTTGTTCAATATTGATTAGTGGCTGAATGTAATTCTACGTAGTAACTTAATTGAACATTTTATTTATCAGAAAAATGTATTTTCATTTTACTGAACCCTTTATCAGGTTAGGAATGCCTGTACAGGAAAAATCTGTGATGCATGCTGCACTATAATCTTAGCTATTTATTAACATAGCGCCAAGTAGTGTGTATGTGTACTGTCGAGATATTGATGTGCCCATCATTACGTGTTTCACATTCAAATTAGTTTTCTCCTGAACATTTTTGAATTAATTTTAATTTTATTTTATTTCAGTTCAATGATGTGAATCGAATTGTACGAATTCCACATTTGCATTTTTCTTCTTTAGATTTCACATGTCTCTGTTTTCATGCTTTAATTTTTGGATAGCTTCTTTTTAGCATGCCTCATTAAATTGCAATTTTAAGGGCATTTAAAATTAAGTGTTTTGTGACAGTGATAAATGTCTCATTCAGATGGCCTGTTGTTTTGAATTCCAAATGATTTGAGTGTTTGCGAAGGTTATGTTTACATTTGCATCATTTGAAATTTCCACTGTCACCAGTAATAAGGAACAAGGAACCAAAACTATTTCTGTAAGATTCTTCCTCAGATTTTCCATCCATTTCCATTGCTGAGACCAATGTAATGATTTTGCACTAACATATGGAAAGGTCTAACAAAACACAATATTGCAGCTTATGCTTTGTAATCGAGGTGAAAAGGTCAGAAGGATTGTGCTTCCACTAATTTGCTTTTTTGAAAGCTACAGCAGGGAGCCCACTATGATAAGAGCCCAGGAAAGAGGGTTTCATGCAATGAAATAGGTAACCTATGAATTACAAATACTCTTAGAGAATGAGAAAAATGTAGATATATGACTGACTTAAATATAGATATATGAAAGAAATATAAGGTGACCATTAAATATCGATTAGAGGGTTGATTGATATGTGATCCATATAAATAAAATACTATTCGTGTCTAGCAGGAAGGCTGATCATAGAGAGAGGATTTGTTTTGTTGCCATTGAAATCCTTTGAGCAGTGATTGAATGATGGCTGCCATGTACTGGCTATACTCCTAGATGGAGGGTAATTGCAGCAAACAGTAATTTTAGACCCCTTTGTTTCCTATTGCAGCTTCTGCTGGACGCAGAAGGTACCCAATTAGCAGAATTCACCACATTGATTGACTATTGTGGGGGGTTAGTGAGTTAGCAGTATAAACACAGTTGATTACCATTCATCAATTGCCTGATTTTTTGATTGTTGGAATAATGCTGTCCATGCTAGTCAGTAGATGGCAAGCATCATTGGTATTGTCCCAGGTTGCTAATAGGATTAATGAGGTCACTATTTATACTCTGCATAGCTGCAGCTTCACTGAAAGAAGGAGCTGTGCAATGATGACCTTTGACACAAGGGGCATTTAGAGACCAGCCCAAATTATAAACTGCCAATTGAAACTATTTACTCAAATTGTATGAATTTACAGAAAGGGGAAAAAAATTTCTTGTAGCATTATGGAACTTCTAACATTACACCACAAAAAGAGGGTATTTTATTACCATCAATTCTGTTAACTGCAAATAGAGTTTCCAGTTTTTTGTTCTCATTTCTTCCTTCCACATGTTGCTTTCAGTACAAGCTCATCAGTTGCTGATCTACAATCTCCTTTACCAGGCTTTATTGGCACCTTTAACCAATGCTTGCATCTCCGTTAGAGAGTTTTGCTCCGGTTACCGGAGAAGGCTTCACAAGGTTGCAGGGGTTGTACAACTATGGAACAAAGAACGTTAGGTAGAATTTCAAATGCAAATGTGCACACAGCCATTGCCTGGTTTGTGGTACACGTTTTTGGAATACCTCTACTGTCTTTGCATGTAAGGCCAGGTGCTAAGCTAATTATCATTTGCCACTATACATAAGAGTGCCAAATGGTGGAATTATTTTAGTGGAAACCACTAGGGTCAGATCTTGCCCTTGGAATGTGGAGCATGATAAAAATCTATACCCCATTAAAGGTAGGAAAGAAGCAAGTATAACCCTCCAGTGCAAGGTCACTCTGGCATATTTATTTCAGGGTAAAATAAATTCTAGCCCCTTATGCATTGATTCCATTTTTTAAGTAGTCACTTCTGAACCATTACAATTGCGAGTGTGATGATAATCCATCAATGTATTAGGATATGAAAATGAAATCATTCCTTTAACTTGTTGCAGATTAAAATAATCCAATTGCAACGCAGAGACTAAATAGTCAGACTCGTCTTTCCACTCCTCTGCTTGAGAAAGAAGAAATACTATGACTTCACACAAATGGCCAAACTAAGGTATCAATTGCATTGTGCTATCTAAATATTGATTCTTGGTATGCAGACGTAACTTGCAAAGCAAGTATTTATTGTCTACATCTACTAGCTTCTGAACTGAGGAGAGAGTTGAGAAGAACATTTTTGAATCTCATGGGTTTTTACATTATTCCAGGCATAATCACTTAGGTTTTATCAAAAATATTCTAGGTGTATCTAATTACTTGAATTTAAATTAAGCCATTGCCACTGATGGATTCAAGCCCATGTCTTCAGTTCAGTGGAGACACACGAGACTCCAGATGTTGGAATCTGAAGCACCAGTCTGCCTGAGGAACTCAGTGGATCGAGCAGCACTTCCAGACCTGGTGCAGGGTTTGAATCAGAAATGTCAGCAATTACTTTCCCCCCACAGATGCTGCTCCACCTGCTAAGTTCCTTCAGATCAACAGTGCAGATCTGCCTCTAATCTGGTAACCTAACCAGTATGTACCCATGCCTATGCTGACTCATTAAACAATCAGCTCCTTTGGGTATTGTTTGTATAGTTTTGAGAAATTAGTCCATATGACAGCCTGGTAGTACCATTCAAATTTGAATTGCTGCAAAGCTCCATGGTATACTTACTTTATTTCAGATTGTTGCAAGAAATTCAGTAAACGCAAAGGTGTCTTGTAATCGCTAACGTCCAAGTCAGACAATCTCCAGCTATCTGAATCTGATAAACCTGCATTATTGAATTATATCATGGCAGAGATGCAGGAACCTTCGGTCCCACACCACCAGGTTCAGGATGAGTTATTAGAACAGTTATTACCCTACAGTCCTGAATCAGTGTGGATAGTTCCACTCACCAAAACTCTGACCTACAGAATCACTTTCTCGGACTCTACAACTCATGTTCTCAGTATTTTTTTTAATTGCACAGGTTATCTCCTGCACATTGCTTATTTGTCAGTTTTTGTTTATGTATAGTTTTTTTCATAAATTCTATTGTATTTCTTTACTTTCCTGTGAATACCTGCAAGAATATGAAGCTCAGGGTTGTATATGTTAACATTTATGCAGTTTATTTTTTTTCTTAATATATGTTATTTATTCTTTTGTTCAAAGGTGGACATTCATGTCTTTTTGCTGGCAGCTTTCTTCAGTTTAGACAATTCTAGCTTTATATATGTATGTATTTTATATATATTTTAACATATATGTACTTACTAAGTTTACTTTGACTTTGATAACTTTCCATCACTGTTCCTAAATGAACTGTTAGGGAAAGTGTTTGAGTCTGGAGTAATATGTATACCTGAGTGAGAGTTTGAGGGCAAAGATTTTTGATGGCCTGTTGATCAGTTATCCAGCTGAATAAACACATCAAATGTATGGGTGTGTGATGACTTCCAGCATGTAAAATAGTGGTGGAATTTGAGATGAAGAGCTGAACCAGTTTAAATTAACCGAACACAGTATTTTACCTGGACTAATTAACAGACTGGAATTAATATTTCACTTTGAATACATAATAAGTAGTTTCATAAGATGGGTATGATTTTGTTGAATTAAATTTCCCACTTCTGGTTGGTTAATGAAAGAATCATGAAATTTCCTTTCATTAGCAATGACTAATATGGTCTTTCTCCTCTTTCTTCTGTATATCACTTTGCAATGAATTAAAGCAGAACAACTTAGCGTAGTGTTTAGTAATCGGTGAAACTGCTTTACATGGGAGTCTTGACAACTTCAGCTGTAAGAACTGAAATTTGCAACTTGCATTACATGCTTAAAATATACAGCATCTAGGATAAAAATTCTGAATTCTGTGCGGCAAGAATCCAAGTCCATAATCTATAGTAAGTTGTTGCACAAGCCACTATGAGTGGATTTTACTGCTTTGATCTAATTTAATTAGTAATACCATCACACAAAAATTATGGTTTGCTATTTGGAAAGGAAGGACACTCATCATACAATGAGTCAATACATAATTGAATGTTTAATATTCCCCTCCGGTGATATAACAGTAAAACAACTCTAAGAGTCACCAATTAAAGATCCTTCATTGTTGTGCTTTATCAGAGTGAGAGTGCATGAAAGTGAAATTAAGAAGTGGGATTAATTAGTACCTGTATTCTGGGCAAAAATAACAAATCTCACAAGTTGTCCACCAAACATTTCCTCCATTGCCAATATAAATTTAAGCTTTTGGATAAAACCTTATTGTCTTTGTAGAAGATTCATTGAAGATCTAAGAATCAGAATCAGGTTTATTATCACCGGTATACGTCGTGAAATTTGTTAACCTTGCAGTGGCAGTTCAATGCAATACATGATGAATATAGGAAAAAAACTGAATTACAGTAAGTATATATGTGTATATTAAATAGTTAACATAAGTAATGCAAAAACAGCAATTTTTTTAAAAAGGTGAGGTATAGCTCATGGGTTCAATGCCCATTTAGAACTGAGATGCCAGAGGAGAAGAAGCTGTTCCTGAATCACTGAGCGTGTGCCTTCAGGCTTCTGTACCTCCTTCCTGATGGTAACAGTGAGAAGAGATCATGTCGTGGGTGATGGAACCTTTTAATGATGGATATCACCTTTCTGAGGCACTGCTTCTTGAAGATGTCTTGGATACTGTGGAGGCCAGCACCCACAACAGAGCTGACTAACTTTACAATGCTCTTCAGTTTGCTTCGATCCTGTGCAGTAGCTACCCCCTCCACCCATACCAAATGGTAATGCATCCAACCAGAATGCTCTTTATGAATCTGTAGAGGTTTTCAAGTGTTTTAAGTGATAAACCAAATTTCCTCAAACTCCTAATGAAACATAGCCGCTGTCTTGCCTTCTTTATAGCTGCATTGATATCTTGGGACCAGGTTAGTTCCTCAGAGATATTGACACCAGGAAGTTGAAGTTGCTCACTCACTCCACTTCTGATCCCCATATGAGGATTGGTTTGTGTTCCTTCATCTTACCCCTCTTGAAGTCCACAATCAGTTCTTTGTGCATGCAGTTAAAATATTCAATGAGAGATCAATTCTTATTTGGAGGCATGCTCTCAGTCTTAGTTTTCAATATTCAGGATGTTTGAAACCTCATCACTAATTATGTTTTTCATATACTTTGCACATCAGAGCAACATTCTACTGTCTCTACCTCAGTGATCATCCCAAATCTGTTCGTGGCTTGGGTTCACTCAGAGCAAAGAATCAATTATGTCAATTCACCTCCATAACCTCTCATCTGTTCTTAGGTAGCCCTGGAAAGAATTCCTTTAAGATATGACGCCCTTTCGAGAAGGACAAAAATGCCAAGAGAAACCAAAAACAATCCAACACATTGCAGGATCCTGCAGCAATTTAACTCAATCTGATTACTTACACAGGCACAATCAAGTGGTAAACATCATTCACCAAAACCTTGTTTTAAAATACAAACTCATGAAAGACACCATACCTTACTATAAATACAAGCCTGATCTAGTTTTAGAGTCAGAGTCCTACAAATTATATTATGACTGATCCATTATTACAGATAGCTCTGTCCGTATATAATATTACAGGATAAATAAGCAAGAACAACTTACTTAAGAGATATAGCCATTCCAAACACACATAACATACAGAAGTAAATAAATGAAAAACATTAGAAATATGCTGAATTTTAAGAGAAAATTGAAAGACAATGGAATATGAACAGGGTATATATTGTCCTAATAGTAATATCTACAACTGGTATCAACCCAAAGTCACCACACAATAGCATTAAACAATTAGGCCTACACACCAACATTTATATTAAACGGCAGAAAGCCACAATGCTAAACACCACTAAAATAGTCCAAAAGTTCCTAGTAATTATGGAACGAGTGTGCTTGGCTATGCCCATATCTCAGATTTTACCAGTTCAAACTGAGAAAAAATAAAAATATAATAATAAATAAATAAGCAATAAATAGCATTGAGAACATGAGATGAAGAGTCCTTGGAAGTGAGTCCATAGGTTTTGCAAACAGTTATCCCCTCTCGGTCAAGATCCTGATGAATGAAGGGTAATAATTGTTCCTGAACCTGGTGGTGTGAGTCCTGAGGCTCCTGTACTTTCTTCCTAATGGCAGCAGCAAAAGGAGAGCAGGACCTGAGTGGTGGGTGACCTTGGTTGTGGATCCTGTAACAACGCTCCATGTAGATATGCTCAGTGGTGAAGAGGGCTTTACCCTTGATGGACTGGGTTGTATCCACTACTTTTTGTTGATTTTCCATTCAAGGCATTGGTGTTTCCATACCAGGCTGTGATGCAGACAATCAATATACTGTCCACTACACATCAATAGAAGTTTGACGAAGTTCTATCTGTCAATGGAACTTCAAAGCAAGAATTACTATAATAAAAGAAGATTAGCAAGTTTGGAGGAAATGATGGAATGACTATGAAAGTCAAGAGAAATTAAATGACAATAAAGGTGATATTCTAAGGTAACAGATGTTTAAAAGGTGTGTAAATGGAGAATAATTACCTGAAATTATGAAAGAAATATGGAAGAAATGCAGGAAATCTAAAATAAAAATACTGGAATTATTGGTTATTATTGAAACTGTTGAACTCAATATTGGATCTGAAATATATGTAGGTATGTCAAGGAAGAGTAGATGCAATTCCTTAGGGTTTCAAAGGGTTGTTGGAACTGTGCAGAAGGCTAGAACCAGGCAGAATGTGAAGAAGAGGCAGAATCAGACTGAAAGGTAAATGTGTACACTGAGCCTGTGTTCCAGAAAGCCATTATCTGAACCAAATTTGATCACTCCTTTGCAGATGAGACCTCATTTAGAGCCATAAGTGGAATAAAATAACATGAAAAAAGTAAAGACACATTAGTTGTTCAGGTGGAACGACTTTCATGTGGCCAGTGCAGTCAGAGGGGAGGAAATAAAATGGTAAGTCTTTCACCTGTGGGAAAGAAAATGTGAATTGGTGATGATGTAAGAATGTATTAGGAAATCTAGGAAGGAATGGTTTCTCTGGAATGTTCTAAAGGTCAGAGAGGAGGAAATTTGTCTGACACAGAAGGTGTCATTATTTAAAGATTATCAAGGTTGGTGGGGTGGAAAGAAAGGACAAAAATGTCAGAAGTACTTAGTAGGACAAACAGTATCGGTGGAGTCAAAATCTGACTAATGTTTCAGGTCAATGACCTGACTTAATTGCTGATATTCCATGAACTTAAAAATTTAGAGCCGAAGTTTTTTTCCTTCAGTGGTACCAGAAATATGTTATGATTTCATGTAGGTTTTATCTGGTAGAAGTGCATATTCTGAATAAGGGTTCACAGGATCAGCAAGATCAGAGTCTTTTGTTGGTTAAACTGAATGGATAGATGTGGTGAAGCAATTTGTCTGACATGGACTCTCCTGGTTAAGGATCACATCACAAGCACAAATTTGTAAATTGTACCGTGTCACAACATCAAAAGGGAGAAGTAATATTAATTCGTATGAATGCAAGACACTTTCTCAAAAAATTCATCTTTGCACATAATTAATTACAATATTAGATATTGTGCTATTTGTTTTGTTATGACAGACATTTCTACAGCACAATGTCAGGGCAACTCAAATTGCTTCAAGTCTAAACTTATAGTTTTGAAATTCAGTAACGGATGTTTTTGTCGGCAAACTTGACAAGCAATCTGTACATAGCATGCCCAATGTATAGAAATGAGATGAAAGACCTGCTTCTATGTTTTTTGATGGTATTATCTGAAGGACAAAAGCTGAGCAAATTGTGCTACATTTATAAAGCTATAGGACTAGGGAATGTGACCTCAATTTAATGCCTCATCTGCAGAATAAATTATTAGCATTCAGTGCATTTTATCATATACTGTATGCCTCTATCTTGAACTCCCCTTTTGCTGACCCAAATTAAACCACTAGGAAAAATCCTACAATACACTAAATATACAAAGACCTTTTTGCAATTTGAACGAAGTTGAAGATTAAAAGGAACTATGGTAGTCAAATCCCTCAATTGTATCTGCAGGATTTAATTTCTTTATCCTCGTATGTCTTATTAGTCCCTTCTCAGTGCAAACAGAGTCTAGTTTACAGCATTCCCAAAGAAAGGTTATTTCTTTGGTGATTGTTAATGTTATGACAACCTATTTTGTTAAACTGGCAAACTGCCTAGGATTACATGGATGCGCAAGGCACGGAGCAGCTGCTGTGATGTGATCTGCTATGTTGTTTATCATGCTGCACGTTGTCAATGGGGTTTAACAGTTCTCCTGCTTGTGCTCCTGTCTCTATGTGGTTACCTTTTGCTGGAGGACAGTTCTTTTATTTTATTTTCTAAGGCATAGTTACAATACTATATAGCAGTAATTGAGACTGTATCATTTATTCATGTTCTCAAGCAGACTGCAGCAGGGCCAGTAGATAATAGCAACCTCATTTATTCCAGGCTTTGAATGATCATATTTAATTCCCAGTGACAGCTGTCTCTGCAGTATTAGCATTGCAAATCAGCATTTGTAATAGCTTAACTCTGAACATGACTCAATTATGTTCAATCCCATGTGAGACAGCCATGATAGGTTCTGCCTAATATCTACAGAGAGCTTGCTGTAAACTGTAATCCTTTAAAATAATCAAAATTAAATCATTTGCCTTTATTCTGGCACTTTCCCTGAAATGAACTAAAATCTTTATACAAACAACCCCAGATTACAGTAATATGCATTAACACCAACCTTTTGAACTTTATGTTGGTGTTCATATTAAAGGAGATGATATCTTTATTGAGTAAGGCTTAGAACACCAACTATGTTTTGCAGTTCACAGAACTCATTGCTTTCATTAAAGAAACTTCATTAATAGTGTTTAGAAAAAAACATTGTCTCTCTTTTTTTCACATATTACTGACCTATTTGTGTTTTGTCAATATCAGCAACAATTTCAATCAAGGCCTTGTTTCAAAAAATGGACAGCCAAAATGGTCACTGATCGCTCATGTATTAATGAAACTGGCCTCATGTTGACATATAGACTGTTGGGAAAGAGATTCTGCACATTTTTATTTGGCATCATGGATGTTCCATAGGCTAATGATGATCTTATTTGGTAAAATTTTAATTTTGTTTTATAGGTACTGATTCATCTAGGTATCAAAATTTCTTCATTACCTGAACTAAATTATCTAAAGCAAATGAGAATATTCCACCAAGTAAGTGAGAATATTCCACGAGTTATAAATCATACAAAATCATGGAATTGTGTTAATTACTACATTAGTGTAGCTGTAATAAATAATTATAAGGATGAATACATTTAAAATTGCATTGAAAGAGCATTTCCACAGCAAAGAAAATATCTATTTTTTTTTAATGTGAAAGTGTACCTTTCCATTATTGAGTGATTATTTTGTATAAAGACATTTAACCAGACAATCACTAATGAAATTTTTATTTTACTTACTCTGAGCCTTTAATTTATGTTACTGTTACTATAAGAGCTTTCTTAAGTCTCCAGGACTACCCTTTCTTTCTATGATTAGTTTCTTTACAAATCACAGGAAGAAGCAGATGGATTAGTATGTCTCTTCTGAGCCAAATCACAGGAAGTACATATGAATTCTTCTGAATGAATCGGTCTCTATCAGTGCACAGAGGCACTTCAATTCTCTGTCGTCTTCTTGCAGTGCAGCTGAGATCAGAAGATGGCACACTGGAAATATGATTTTACAGAAATTGCCCCTATCGTGCCACACCCACATCCCCGCCATCCCACCCTACCATTCTTCTCTGTGGAAGAGTGCTCAGTATATCAACATAACACTCCCCAGCTTAACCTGTATCGTTGCAAATTTGTATTAGATCACACCTGCAAATTATTTATTGGTATGACAAAGATTACTCCTGGAAAATATATCTGAGATGAACAAAAATTAAAATGAATCTGAAATAAATAATTTTATTACATTCATGTATCCTTTTGTTTGTAAATTTGGACTTATTTCTAACTCTCCCACTCAAACAAAACTGCAAGGTTATCTTAGCAACTGAATATTCATGAGACTGAGTATGTCTGGAGCATTCAGTCTACATATTTATTTATTGAGCTACAGCGTGGAATCGGCCCTGCCCTTCCAACTCTTTGACCGAGCCCACCCAGCAATCCCCCAATTTAATCCTATCGAACCATAGGACAATTTACAATGACCAGTTAACCTACCAGCTGGTACGACTTTGAACTGTGGAAAGAAACCAGAGCACCCAGAGGAAACCCACGGCATCACGGAGACTATGTACAAACTCCTTACAAGGGTTGAACCTGGGTTGCCTGTACTGTAAGCCATTGTGCCAACCACTACGCTACAGTGCCACCCTTTTGCTGAACACTTCTTCTCAACTCCTATTTGGGTTGGGTAATACTAAAGAACATGCAGTATAATTAAATATAATACTTGCATCAACTTCATATCGTCTCTTCTTACATTATTGAATCAGTAGTTCTCAGTAGTCAAAGCAAGCTAAAGAATAAAACATTGCAAACACGTCAACTATATCCCAAATTTCTCTAAAAGGTGACAAGATTTATGACAATTACCATCAGGCATCCTTTAGGAGATCCAGCAGAGACTTCGAGAGATCAATGGAAGCAGGCCATTTTGCCTGTTAACTGCATCTGCTATCAACCACCACTTTTACAATGTAGCCTACATTTAATTCCACTTTTATTTTCCTCATAGTCTCTTCCTCTTCCACCGGATTCAACCTTAGGAATATTTTACTATGGACAATTAACTTACCAACTGGCATGACTTTGGGATGCAGCAAGAAGTTGAAGTATCCAGACAAAACATACACAGTCACAAGGATAACGTGACAACTCTGTACAAGTAGATTCCAAGGTTGGGATTGAACTGGGTCTGTGGCTCTGCAAGGTGGGAGCTTTACTACCTGTGCTGCTGTGCCATCCTGTTCAGGAATTACAAACTAAATCAGGATCAATGTACTTGTCATATTAAAAAAAATGACAAAAGCAAATGTATAACTACAGCGTGTTCTTGCTTATTTTCTACTTCCTCCTCTGATCTTGCTCCATCTGCCTCACAATTTTTCCTCTCTCTCTTTGTCTGCCTCCATCTACCACTTACTTGCCACTCTCCAACCCTGCCTGGGGCAAACTTACAGTCATCTTAACACTTCTCCTCAGACCACCAATCACCTCAGACTCCAATCTCACCAGTCCCTTCCTGTTCTTTATACTGGCCATCTCCCTTCTCCACTTTCAGTCCTGATGCAGGGCTTCCACCTCAAATGTTGACAATTTCTTTCCTCGCACAGAACCTACTCAACCTGCTGAGTTCCGCTGGCAGATTGTTTGTTGCTTTATAACAATAGTGTTAACACCATAAGAATTAAGAGCAGAATTAGGCCATTTGCCCCATCGAGCCTGCTTTGCCATTTCATCATGGCTGATCCATTTTCCCTCTCAAGCTCATTCCCTTGCCTTCTCTCTGTAGCCTTTCACACCCTGACTAATCAAGAACTTATCAACCTCCACCTTAAATACCCCCAATGACATGGCCTCCACAGCTGCCTGTGGCAATGAATTCCACAGATTCACCAACCTCCTCATCTCCATTCTAAATGGGCGTCCCTCTATTCTGAGGCTGCGTCCTTGTTTCTAGACTCCGCACTACGGGAAATATCCTCTCCACATACACTCTGTTGAGACCTTTCAACATTCAATAGGTATCAATGAGATCCCCCTTCATTGTTCTAAATTCCGCTGAGTACAGGTCAGAGCATCAAATGCTCCTCATACAGCAACCCTTTCATTCCTGGAATCCTTCTCTTGAACCTCCTCAGAACCCTCTACAATCCTTTCTTAGATAAGAGCCCCAAAATTGCTCACAATTCTCAAAGTAAGGCCTCACAAATGCCTTATAAAGCCTCAGCATTACATCCTTGCTAATATATTCTAGTCCTCTCAAGACAAATGATAACATTGCATATGTCTTCCTCACCACTGACTCAATCTGCAAGTTAATCTTTAGGGAGTCATGCACAAGGACTCCTATATCCCCTTGCATCTCAGATCTCTGAATTTTTAAAATCCATTTCTGTTCTTTCTACCAAAATGCATGACCATACACTTTCTGACACTGTATTCCATCTGCCACTTCTTTGCCCATTCTCCTAATCTGCTTGTCTTCCTGCAGCCTCTCTGCTTTCTCAACACTACCTGCCCCTCCACCTGTCTTTGTTTTATCTGCAAACTTGGCCACAAAGCCATTAATTCAATCATCCATCACTGACTAACGTGAAAAGAAGCAGTCCCAACACCGACCCATGTGGAACACCACCAGTCACCAGCAGCCAACCAGAAAAGACTCCCTTTATTCCTGCTCTTTGCCTCCTGCCAATCAGCCAATCTTCTATCCATGCTAGTATCTTTCCTGTAATGCCACCAGTTCTTATCTCGTTAAGAAGCCTCATATGTGGCACCTTGCCAATGGCCTTCTGAAACTCCAAGTACACAACTTTCACTGATTCTCCTTTGTCTATCCTGCTTATAATGTCCTCAAAGAAATCCAACAGATTTGTCAGGCAACATTTTCCCTAAGAAAACCATGTTGGTTTCGGCCTATTTTATCATGTTCCTCCAAATACCCTGAGACACCATCCTTAACAATCATGCCAACATCTTCTGAGCTACTAAAGTCAGGCTAATTAGATTAGATTAGATTAGATTATGAGGACAAGCAGTCCTCTTTTATTGTCATTTAGTAATGCATGCATTAAGAAATGATACAATGTTCCTCCAGTATGATATCACAGAAACACAAGACAGACCAAGCAACAGTGCAAAGCAATACCGTAATTTGATAGAGAACAAACTATAGGCACAGTAAAAAGAAAGTCTCAAAGTCTCTCGAAAGTCCCATCATCTCACACAGACGGTAGAAGGAATAAAACTCTGCCTGCCATGAACCTCCAGCGCCGCAAACTTGCGGATGCAGCACCCTGGAAGCACCCGACCACAGTTGACTCTTGAGTCCGTCCGAAAACTTCGAGGCTCCAACCAGCCCTCCAACACCGAGCACCCAGCACCATCTCTGCCGAGCGCTTCGACCACGGCCCTGGCAACAGGCAAAGCCGAGGATTTGAGGCTTTCCCCTCTGGAGATTCTCGATCGCACAGTAGCAGCGGCAGCGAAGCGGGCATTTCAGAAGTTTCTCCAGATGTTCCTCTGTGCTTCTCACGTCTGTCTCCATCAAATCAGAATTGTGCACGGCCCCTACTTAACAAATACAGATATCATTTCGGAGTGGCCGTGTGCGCTGCGTCACACCGCCATCTTCTCCTCCTCCTGGATTTGCCTATAAAATTGGCCTATAATTTCCTTCCTTCTACCTCCCTCCGTTCTTGAAGAGTGGAGTGACATTTGCAATTGTCCAGTCTTCCATAACAATGGCAGAATCTAGTGATGCTTGAAAGATCATTACCAAAGCTTCCACAATCTTGCCAGCTATCTCTTTCAGACCCCTGGGGTGTAGTCCATCTGGTCCAGGTGACTATCCACCTTCAGAGTTCTAAGCTTTCAAAGCACCTTCTCCCTGTTAATAGTAATTACACTCACTTCTGCTCCCTGACACTCTCAAACTTCTAGCATACTGCTAGTGTCTTCCACAGTGAAGATGGATACAAAATACTAATTTAGTTCATTCACCATTTCCTTGTCCCACATTACTACCTCTCCAGAATCATTTTCCAGTGGTCTAATAGCTACTCTCACCTCTCCTTTACTCTTTATATATCTGAAAAAAACAGTACAGCATGGAGCAGCATCGTTCAGAGAAGTTTCTTGAGTGCCGAGGGGAGATTTAAATTAATTTGGAAAGAGTTGGGCATCGGAAGGTGACATTGAGAAATAGGCAAAAATGGACTGAAGACGTAAGTAGCATCAGAACAACAAATCAATTGTTTTAGTTCAGTAACATACCAATAGAGAGTACGAGAAGGTCTAAAGTAATTTATGCCGTATATGCAAGCTCAACGAGTGTACTAAATGAGGTTGGAGAACTTCAGTACAATTAAGGATTTGAATCCAGTGTTTTGGAAATAACATGGATATGGCAAAGGAAAGGGCAGGGATGTCTTCCAGATAGTACTGGATATAAAGTATTCAGTAAAACATAGGGAAGGCTAGAAAGGAGTTTTTATTGATTAAAGAGAAATTTGCTGTGTGAAAGGAGATGTTATCCTGGATAATTCAAGGACAGAATCTATCTGTGTAGGCTTAAGCTACAAATAGCAGTGTGATTGCACCATAAGGTCTATGGGAAGGATATTCAGAAATAAAATTTGCAGGATAATTACGGGAATTAACAGAAATCATGACTAGCTATCCAAACTAAGATTCAAAACAACCTGAGGAATAAAGAGGGGATCTCTTCCTGAAGTGTATTCAGAACTTTCTTGTTCAGCATGTTTTCCAGTGAGGAGGACATATTTGACAGGTTTGGTTCTGGGAAATAAGCCAGGACAAATGGAACTAATATCAATGGGGAAAGAGCAATTTTAATATTGCAAGATTTAGATTAACTGTTATAGACCATTCCAATGTAAAAATAATCAATTGGAAAAGGTCATTTCAAATGGAATGAGAACAGATATGACTAACATAAACAGGAATAAGCTTACAATTGAAAAATAGGAGTTCCTTAAAGTGGGGTTGCAGTCTTGGTACACTCTCTTGAAAGAGAGGGTAGGGAAATTAAGGTGAGATCTCCATTTTTGACTGATGAGACACAGAATTAAGCTGACAAGAAGAAAAAGCCATATGATAGATACCAGATTGTGAAACAGAGAATTGGGCAATTTACAGAACATTCAGGGGGAGGATGAAAATGGGGGAAATAGAAATGAGCATAAAAGGAAATCCAACAATATGCTATAGGCAGTTGAAGAGAAAAACAGATGTATGAAGAAAACTCCGGTTGATTAAATAGCAAAAACAAAAATCTATAGGCTACTGTGGATCAGAATGGTTTCTAACAGTTCCCATGCACTACATTCATGCCACATCATTGGCCGTTACACTTTATTTTAATAAGCAATTATTTCAGCTGGTTATTTATTTTTAATAGTTATTTAGTTAATAATTTGGTTGAAAGTTAACAGCTTTGTTGTGGATTATCATTTACACCGAAATCCTTCAAGACAAAGGACAATAAAGTATCTACAATAACTATCAGGCAGTTATCTTCTTATGATGTTATACTCTGGTCTTCTGTTGTTTTACTGCTTGTTTCCCATACTTTTGACTTGGGTTGCCATTAGTGGTGTTTCTTGTACAATTAATCTTGGATTTTTTTTTTTGCCTCTTGTTTTCAGGTAATCCTTACAAATCACCAAATTCCAGTTTCTGTGCACTGTTGAAAACCACTGACACTTTGCATTAACACTCACTGCATATTGCTTTCCTTAAGTCTCCTCCTGTTCTTTCCCCATCAAGAATCAATAGCCTTAGAGGAAGTGGTCAAGAGGAATTATTTGATTAGATTAGTTCTAAATTCTTAAAGATGATGGAGCAGATGTGAAGGGCAAATACCATATTTCAATTCTTATTTTGTATTTTTCAATCCAGAGATGAAGGGGCAGAGTATGTCTGGGTCTCCTTTTGATCAATGTCCCCAGGGCTGGATGGGATATGCTCCAGATTACTATGAGAAGTGAGGGAAGAGATTGCTGCACCTTTGCTGATGACCTTTGCTTCCTCACTGGACACAGGAGTTGTGACAAAGGATTGGAGAGTGGCAAATGTTATTCCTTAGTTCAAGAAAGGTAATAGGGAATACCCTGGGAGTTGTAGACCAGTGAGTGTTATGTCAGTGATGGGCTAACTATTGAAGAGGATCCTTAAGAGACAGGATTTACTGGCATTTGGAGAAGCATTGGCTGAATAGGGATAGTCATCATGGCTTTGTGAGGGGCGGATTAAGGCTCACAAGCCTGACTGAATTCTTTGAGGAATTGACAAAACACATCAATGAAGGCAAAGCAGTGGATATGGTACATACAGTATGCATTTTAGTCAAGTTTCCATATGGTAGGCTCATTCAGGAAGTCAGGGGGCCTGGGATCCAGGGAAACTTGGCGTGGATTCAGAACTGGCTTGCTCACAGACGGCAATAGTTGGTCGTAGTTGGAACGTATTCAACCTGGATGTTGGTGACCACTGGTGTGCCTCAGGGATCTGTTCTGGGACCCCTGTTCTTTGTGATGTTTATAAATGACTTGGATGAGGAAGTAGAAGGAAGGGTTAGTAAACTTGCAGATGACACAATGGTTAGAGGTTTGTGAATAATATAGAAAGTTGCCATAGGTTACAATGGGACATTGATAAGATGCAGAGCCGGGCGGAGAAGTTGCCAATGGAATTCAACCCAAAAAAGTGAGAAGTGATTCATTTTGGGAAGATGACCTTGAGGGCAGAATGCAGGGTTAATCACGGGATTCTTAACAATTAGGAGGAAGAGAGGGATCTTGGGATGTATGCCCATAGATACCTCAAAGTTACAGTGCTAGTTGAAAGGGCGGTTAAGGATGTCTTTGTGTGTTGGCCTTCATTACTAAGGAATGAAGTTCAAGAGCCGTGAGGCAATATTGCACTCTATAAAGCTCTGGCTAGACCACACTTGGAGTATTGTGTTCACCTAATTATAGGAAAGATGTGGAAGCTTAGAGAGGGTGCAGAGAAAATTTACCAGGATGCTACCTGGCTTAGAGAGCCTGTCATGAGGGATGGCTGAGCGAGCAGGTCTTATGAAGACAGGTTGAGCAAGCTAGGGCTTTTCTCTTTGCAGAGAAGAAGGATGATGGGTGACATGACAGAGATGTACAAAATGATAAGTGAGATAGATCAAGTGGATATCCACAGACTTTTGCCCAGGGTGGAAATGACTATAACAAGGGGGCATATGTTATAATTATGTGGTTTTTGTTAGTTTTTCAGTCTTGGTCTGTCCTGTGTTTCTGTGATATCACACCAGAGGAATATTGTATCATTTCTTAATTCATGCATTACTAAATGACAATAAAAGAGGACTGTGTGTCCTCATAATCTAATCTAATAACTTCAAGGTGTTTAGAGGGAAGATATCAGAGGTAGTTTGTTTTTTTTACACAGAGAGTAGTGGACACCTGGAAACTGCTGCAAGTGTGATGGTATTGGATTTGCTGTCCACAAAGTTCTGAATTTAAATGATAATCTTAAACCCTATCTGGTATAGATAGCTATGTGTACCCTCAATAAAGGGTGGTTATACTGTATTCACCTGTTCTTCAAAGGCTCAATCACTTTCCTGTTTATCGTTCACAGTGAGTTTAGCTGCCGATACCCACTGTTTGAGTGGTGGGTTCTCCCCTCCTACCAAGGAGGAGACACTTCCAGTTAACAAAGTAGTTTAAACACCATTAATTTTAGTGATACATGTTTACATTGAAATAAAATTCTTAAAAAACACTTAAAACTCATGGAAAATTTCTATCTTATAAAAGGTTTCCAAATTACAAATGATTTCTAAAACAGAAAGGGTTTCCAAAGTACAGGTACAGTTCCTATGAGCTAAAAAGACATACCAATGAGTTGCAAATGAATGAGTCATCCATCATAGAAATCAAAGGTGGAGGAACGGATTCTAATCCCCCGTCTTGCTATCATTCTTATTGTCATTCCTTGACCATCTCTAATAATCTTGACTGCTCTCTTACACTTACACTGCTTTTTGCTACTTGGTGACTTCACACACGTAATATTTTTTGAGATACCTTTGCTGGGAAATTCACACAGATGGTCTACATCAGAGATCCCAGACACCCAAAATTAATGCCATGAGGGCTGACTCTCTGAGTACCCAAATCACCCAACTATTGATAAATTAGCTAATTGATAGTATCAGTCTAGCCTGCAAGCTTCATTGAACTACAACTTAGCCAGTGTTGTTTGGTCTGATGCAGGCCCAATGAACATAACCCAATTGTTTTACACTGCATGCATGAACAATCAGCTCTGTGCTCTATGGACAACGTTGTTTATTTGAAAAGCCATCCTTTTAACTTCAAATTGATTATTGCTTGCAATTTACATCAAGAACTGAAGACTGGTTCCTGTTTACAACAAGGAGCTGAACAATAAATATTGGTTGGGAGTGTAACTTGCTCAAAAAGAACCCTTTGAACTGTGGAAGAGTCAGCTGCAGAGTTAGAAAGCTGAGCTTGGCAAAAAGACCCCCTGGGCCATGGACACTGAATATCCATCACACCAGGGGTGGTGGTAGAGGCAGGAACAGCAGGGAAATTTAAGTGACTCTTAGATACGCATAGAGATGAAGAAAAATTGGAGGAAATGTGGGAGAGAAAGGTTAGATTGATCTTGGAGTGTGTTAAAGGGGTGGTACTAGACCATGTGTCAAGTGGTCTGCACTGTGCTTCAGAATGAAGGGCAACTCTAAAATGGGAGGTACAGAAGAATAGTGAGGGTGTTACAGTAGTGCTGTGGCTAGCACAACACTTTATGGGGCAGGGGGGTCTGTAAGAAGTCTGTACATTCTCTTGTTTACTATGTGGGTTTCCTGTGGGTGCTCTGGTATCCTCCTACAGTTTAAAGACATTCCGGCTAGTAGGTTAATTGGTCATTGTATATTACTCCATGATTAGGCTAGGATTAAATCGGGGGGAGGGGGGGCGGAATTGCTGGGATGTATAATTGAAAGGCCAGAAGAACCTATTCAGTGCTGTATGTCAATAAATAAATAAATAAAACTGCACCTTGGTTTCACTAGTGCCATTTCTCAGCATCTGAAAGACCTTCAGAGATCCATTGATGCTAAAAAGCATTGTTTGCATAAAAGCATAATCTTTCAACAGAAGATTAGATGTAGAGAATTGATTAAGTTCAGCAGAGGATTAATTTATTTTCATATTAACCCTTGCTACCTGTAAGAATAAACCAAAATCACTGAAGGACTTTCATCGTTACACCTGATCTTCTGACCTTACAGTTAATTGGCAAGAACCTTATTTAAATTAAATTATTTAAACATTTCATGTTCCTTTATTGTTATTATTCCACATGATTTTGATGGACATAATACCAAAATTCAAATTCCATTATTGTGCCCATTGTAAGGTGGTCCTGTGTACGACAGTAAGGTGCTGCCTTTAATTTTTCATTTACAGATATTGTTTACTTGGATAAAATTTCCACATGCACCCCACCCACTGGTAAAGAGGACTTGCAGAACGAGCCTTTATATTTTGAAGTGCAGCAGATTCTGGTTAATTGGTACACATCAGAATCAATACATTTTGGTCCAATTAAGCAGCTGTCCCAACTAGCCTAAGCTTCATGGAAATAGTTAAAAAGGTATAAAAAAAAAGACAAATTATCATTTATCTGTGTAACAAATTATGTAGTTAAACGAAATACTGATCAGTTAGATCACTAACACAGTTCTACTAAACTGTGTATTAGTTCCTCATAGTTATCAACAGAGGCATTTATCCGGCATCCACTGTCATGTATGGGGTGTCCAGGGAGGGGTAGCTCCTCTGGTGAGGGGGCCAATTGTGTCCATTCTGGGGCAGCTTACTCACCTTTGATCTCCACCGGACACTAGCTCTCACCTTTGGCTCCAAATTGCTGTTTGCGTGTGACAGCAGCCACACCCCAATACACTGCTTTGACAAGTGGGCTATACCAGCAGGCTTCATCCCCGCTAAAATAGGGACATGCCTGTCCTGCTATGTGTGAAGGGAGATCCAATGGCCAAGGAGGCGGTTTTGCAAATCTTTGTGTCGACCAGAGGGCATGACAGAAGTCATGGTCATCCACTGCAATCAAGGAAGACCTCAGTTTGTGACAACCACTCATACCACTGGACCTGGACTTCCAAGGTCGAGAGAGTGGAACCGTTCCGGTGCAAAGGCTTTTCTACTTTAAAAACTCTCCCACACAGGTTTCACTGTCTTTGCCGGATACGACAGACAGCCAATGTGCTGCCGTGTTCTTTTGATTGACTGTAAATGAACAAAATTAGTGCAGACACTTTACACATATAATGGACTGCCTTCGAAACAGTGTAATCGATTATTGCATCCTCCAAATTTTAATTTTCATTGTAACATATAAGGTGATTATCGATATCTTCAAATTCTTAACTTGTTGAAGTAGTGAAATTGTTTCATGTTCACTCTGGGCCGTTTCTACCATCTCCAAGCCTGAACACTTCTAAATTGTCTAACTGTTTATTTCTTGTCAACTCTTGGTCACAAAAATCTCTGCTTTTTGAACACAAAGATGTGCAACTGATGCTATTTAAAAACTGTTCACTCGAAGCACAATGTTGTGTCTAACAGCCACGCAAATTCTTGAGACTGACACTAGTTAGTCTACCCTCTCCTATCAGGTTCCCCCTCTTCCAGCCTTTTACCTCTTTCACCAGTCAACTTCTCAGCTCTTTACTTCACCCCCTCCCCCTCCCCTGGTTTCACCCATCACTTGACACATTATACTTCCTCCACCACTCCCCCCCACTTTCTTACTCTGACTTCTTCCCTTCCCTTCCACCCCTGATGAAGGATCTCAGCCCAAAATGTTGACTGTTTACTCTTTTCCATAGATGCTGCCTGGTCTGCTGAGTTCCACCAGCATTTTGTGTGCGTTGCTTTGGATTTCCAGCATCTGCAGATTTTCTTGTGCTAGTTAGAATCTGTTCAGCAACAGTCTCCTGTCTCAATTAAATGGCATAGTATCCTAAATAAATGAAGGGAATCCCAGCTATTTTCTCAACTAGTTTTTGTTCTTTAAGAGTTGTCCCAAATAAGCAGCTGCCCTAATGAATCGATGACCAACTAACCAGAATCCACTGTATTATATTCTGTCAGCTCATTATTACGTGAACATTCATTATAACTACTTTCAGGGCACATAACAGATGACATGACAGATGGAAGTAAGACGCTCAAACCAAGGGGCCAGGGGGTTATCATGGACTGATCTTGGACCCTCATGTTAGAATTGCAGGAATACCATGGACTTACTTGGAATCATGTGAGGTAGTAAACATGTCCAAAAATTGCTCTGAGAAGTTTTGAAATTGTCTGGAGAACAACTGAGTTAGGAATGAGATAACTCACTGTTAAATTTGTGATCATCGGATTCCTACCCCAATATTCTAAATCATAGGAATCCTATACATATTCCTCTGAAACAAGGAGTGAAAGGAAATGTTGACAGAGCCCAGCTTCGCTGCATCTCTTCAAGGAGACACTATCTTAATTATGTCTATTAATATCCAGTTAATCTTTTTGTGTCCTTCAGCCAAATTTAGAATCACTTCAGAATTTTGAGCTCAGATACCTGTTTGTACAGCCACAGTGTAGACGCTTGAAATTTCCAGTGTCCACTTCTCCCTCCTCTGGGCTGTCTGAGGTACCCTCCTTTAAGATGCTAAACCGTTGCTTTGTCTGCACCAACAAAAGGATGCATGGTTCAATTGGCAGTAGTTTGTAAGACATAGAACTAGGAGCAGAATCAGGCCAATCAGCCCATTGAGTCTGCTCTGCCTTTGCTGATGAATTTTTCCCTCTCCATCCCATTCTCCTGCCTTCTCCCTGTAAGCCTTGATACCCTTAGTAATCAAGAACTCATCAACCTCTACTTTAAATATACCCAATATTTTGGCTTCCACAGCCATCTGAAGCAACAAATTTCACAGATTTATCACATACTGACTAAAGAAATCCCTCCTCATTTCTCTTCTGAAGGCATGTCCTTTTACTCTGAGGTGGTCCCCTCTGGTCCTGGATTCTCACGGTACTGGAAACATCCCCTCCATCCAGAGCTTTAAATATTCAGTCGTCTCAATGAGATTTCCCCCTTATCCTTCTAAATTCCAGTGAGAATGGGCTTAGAGCCAGCAAACACTCGTCAACCATTAATCCTTTCATCCACAGAGTCATTCTTGTAAACCTATTATGGATCCACTCCAATTCCAGCACATCCTTCTTTAGGTATGGGCCCAAAAGCACTCTCAATACCTCAATGTGATCTGACCTGCATCTAATAAAGCCTCAGAATTAGATCCTTGTTTTTATAGTCTAGTCCTCTCAAGATGAATGCCAAAGGTGAATGATTTCAATTTTTCAGAAAACTTCTTGAACTCTCTCCCAGCTTAAAACCAAACCACATTTCACAAGTAACTGCCTGATGAACACCTCAGAAGCTTTCTTAGGTATGTTGCCTACAAAAACTGTCATAATAGGACCACTGCTTTCATCACTTTCATGATTCCTCTCAGCAGGATGGTCCTCCCTACGTCCAATATGCTTTCCAACCAGGGGCACAGAGGTTGGAACCAACACCTTGTTTGCCCTCTGTTGAGCAACTGTTCATGGTGTTCAGCATAGAGACAGGTGTGGCATCATCCAGTACGTTTGTTAATTCACTTTCAGTTGGCTTGTGTAGAGGATGTGGCATGCAAATGGTAGATAGATCTCCAATCAATTTGTGGTTATCTCAGCCAATCACGGCCCCAAGCTCCAGTTTAGTATTTTTGAACTGCCATTCAAACTCATTTTGTAGAATGCTTGAAATAGCTGAATCAGTGTCTAATTCCATTTTAATTAATTTGCTGTTCACTACTGGCATAAGCATTAATACCTGTCTATTGTTCATTTCCCCCATTGTAAATCTTAAGGCTACTCAGTCCTGTTGTTACTCTCATCATTATCAGACTTTTCATCAACAATGTGCAGCATAGTGCTCTTTTTGAAACTGCAACTTGACTTTTTATCTTTTTCTCTTCCCTGTATAGTGCACTTATTTTTGTCTGCCCAGCATGCTCTTTGCATGTGTCTTTGCTGCATTTTCTGCATTTCACCCTTAAATCTGCATTGGTCTGGTATATGGAAGCCCCTGCCACAATGGTAACAAAATCTGTTCAGCCAGGCCGGTTTCTGTTAAAATGCTACCATTTCATTCTTGCTCACTTTCTTTCCTGACTGCAACTTAATTGCATCTCTGTATGCAGTTTCCATTGAAACCGCTGCTCCTTTAAATGTGAGTTGTGCTTCACTTGGGAACTATTTTTGAAGGCTTTCTTTTAAGATTTCACAAACTAAACAATCTTTTTGGACATTGTTGACAATGCTCAGACAATCTGGTTTTGGTTGTAAGTGTCCTTGTATTACTTTAACAATATCAGAAAAGCTCGTTTCTGCTGGTTTGCTTAAAACAGTTAATCTTTGAAGCAAACTGTATGCCTTTGTATCAAGCTGTAAGATTTCACTGCTAATGTAATGGCCTCTCTGTAATGTGTCACTGTTAATGTAATGGCCTCTCTGTAATGTTTTACTGCTAAGGTAATGGTTTCTCTGCAGCAGCAATGTTTGGGTTATGACTAGAGGTAACGGAGGCTTTGGAATGTGTGCTATCCAATGAGAGGGATGCTGTTCTTTCTTGTGGGGCTGGGAGCAGGGATTCTGCAGTCTTATGTTGGGGAGAGATGAAGAGAGAAGACATGAATGGAGAGAGTTGGTAGACCGCCGGATGGAGTGGACTTGGAATGAGGGTCCGAGGGTCGGCTACACTCGGGGGAGGTCGACGGGGAACAAATGAACAGAACTGTGAGCTCCAACATTGTGCATTAAATTGTTTGATGAGAATGGGCCCTTTTCTTTTTTTGTTTCTTTACTAACCATATAGTCAAATTAAGAACTATAAAGCTCAATCGTTTAATTACATATTGTGTACTCTTGTTATTTTGTGGTACTGATTTGTAACAGGAGAACACATCATGCAGCATCCACCCAAACAAGATTTCTTAAGTTTGGCCGGGCCGGAGGCTGGCTTCCCCTAGATTAAGCTGCTAGCTGAACTGAGGCTGCATCTTTAAACCCAATGCACTCAGCAAAATTGATACTTGTTTCTCATTGCTCATTTGTTTCAAAATACTGTTCAATTTGCTCAGCATATAAAATCCAGTTATCTGTTGTATCTATCTTTCTGCTATAGCTAGCCATTTCTGCTCTTTTTTATGATTATTATCACCTAGTACTCACATTGTATGAACCTTACATTTTCTGCCTTTTGAAAACTCAACAGTCTCTGTACATGCTGGGCTGTTTTTTCACTTGCTGTTCCTCACTGCATCTTTTTCAGTTCAAACGAATCACTGTTCTTCAACTGGTCCATAGCCATCTCTGGTTTGCTTTAAAAGTATCTCATCACCAACTGTTATGTTTTATGGCTTCAAAACATTAAACTAATTCAGAGGAAGACACAGGAATCTGAAGTGTGAGTCTAACTTTCGGTTTACTTTCATCGAGGCACGTACATATCACATGGTGGCGTGATGACGTATGCAATTCAGATATTTATACATATAACCCGTAATGAATTATTGAAGTGAACTAGAATGCTTAATCAAACAATATATTTACAAGATTACTCAAATATGACTGAAATATTAAATACACAACAATACTTAAAACAGATTATCTGTCAAAATGCTTATGGGTGGCTGCTTGAGGTAATTTTCTACAATGTTTTCTACTAGATAATAATAAACATACTTCATAAATAAAATGGTTTAGAATGAGTTGGATAAGTATTGATTTTTCATTTTTTTTCCAATTTAAACCACATTAAGCAATACTTCTGTCTATATTTTAATATCTCACAATTTTGGTTGCTTAGGCCTTTGTGAAATGTCCTAATTGATTATAATAGCAACATGCAACATGATGATGTTGTCTTAATTAATTAATTCATGCAGGACTAAAACCTTTGGTAACCTATAAAGATTTAGATTTAGATTTATTTATTATTAATCACATGCACATTGAAACACTGTGAAAAAAGCCTAAGGTTAGTAAGTACACAGACCCTTATTTCTATACAAGTTCAATTTAAAACAACCTTCACCCGATTAACCCTTCCCTTCACTTCATCATTCATTCTGTCCTACCTCTTATAAAGAAATTCTTCAATCTGAATTTTCACCCTGCATCTCCAAAGGCAGAATTTATACTAATTGAAAAATCCCCAATCCCCAATATGTTATTAACAAAATAAAACTAGCCTAAACAAGTCACAAATCTAGAACTGTATTTCTGTGCAAAATGCTGTTTGTCAACCAGTGTGTTCCATACCATGCAAGACCTGTTTCATTATTCGGAGAAAATGATCATGCCTAACCAACATAGGACATTTCAATGACAGGAAAGATCTTATTGTAACAAAAAAACTAAGTGTATTAAAATATATACTCTCCATATAGAAAGGCACAGTGGTTTGTCTTCGATAGAATAATTAGTGCTTGAATGTAAATGCTACTCTCCATATTGGCTCATCTTGCCTAAGCTTTCATTGTGAACATACTGGGACAGGGGATTACTTGTAAGATCAATAAAATATGACAAGCCATGAATGTTGCATCTATTTAAAGTTTATATGGAGATTTGCACTTTTATTGCTTACCCTAAGTGGTATTATTATGAGGTTACTCAGCTGTCACCAATAATGAGCAATGGAGAGAAATTAACTCTGAATAAATCATCACTTCAAAAAGGACTGATCTGAAAGTGGTATGGTAATGAAACAGAAGTGTAAGAACTATCATGTACTAGCACAATAAATTACATGGAATATTGTTTGGAGTGTTTGTAAACACTGACTTTGAGCTCTAAATTATATTGTAGTCATGGGGCATCACAACTCAACCCCTTTGAGAATTTCTGGACCATATCAAAACTGAACTAAATGAACATTTCATTTCAATTTAACCTTAAGCTTCTTGATAATTTGAAAATACTTTGGAATAATTTAATGAATATGTATAACTAAATAGCAAAGGTTAGTGCTTTATCCCATCAGTGTGTTCTCCCAAAGTACTGTTTAAGCTGCAGTTATTCAGAATACTTTGGTTGTTTTCACATTGGTATGCTGCCGGATATGAATTTTATTTTTTTAATAACTCATGCATTCATAATGCAAAATCTCTATTTCCAAAGGGAAAGATTGTGTTAAGAAGACCAGTTCTGGAAATTAGAATATCTTCAGGGAGTCCTCCAAATACATTGGAAACAAAAAAAATATTAAAAGGATATTTGACATTCAGAGTTGTTAACCATCTCTTTCCATTACTCTCTTGCCTTACAGCTTGAATAAGTTTCCAAATGAACTTCAGAGACAGTCTGCAATGTTACAGAAACTGCAAAACTGCTAATTTAGAATAGTCTTCATAAGCAAAATCCACAATTCTCCAAAGTACTAATAATCTCAAAATCTATCGGCTATACTCTGTTACATTGGAGCAAAAGACATCTACCTAGGAAATTAGGATAGCCACAGGCTATTAATTTTAATATTTCTGGATAATCACTGAACTTCTTTTCAATATCAGTATCTAGATATATCACTTACTTATGGATGAAACATATTATTTTGTAATTTTGTGTTTTCTTGAGGTATTATCTTATTATTTCCTACATTAAGTTTACACTGTCACTTGCCACTTTCTATAGTTGATCTACAATTGACTCCATTCACAGTTAGTGTACCTATACCAGGTTTCAGGGAATGGGTTTCTTTCAATTATTTAAATCTTCTGCTCAACACATAACAATAGAAATTGCCGATTTTGAATTACGTGTTGTAACAGATTCTCTGAGAATTATAGTAATTACCACATTGAACTATGTCTGTTTGGTAATCATGTTCCCAGATAGCAAAGCTGGGACTCCAGAAGCATAGAATGGCACTAGCATCCATACTGCAATGGTGTGTAACTTGGTAGGATCTCTTATGTAATGCTATTTCCTCAGTAGTACCATTGCATTTCTTTGCAATGCCAGAGGCCACATGGGCAGGAGGTACTGTCACAGTTACCTGAATGAAAGTGTATTATTGATAAAAACAAATAGTAATGTTGAAGAGGACACTGATTCCAGTGAAAGGAGCAGAGTAACAACTGAACTCTTTAATCCTGGTTGATGTCAAGCATTATTATTATAGCTCCACTGTTCCGTCTATAAAGTGAACCTCAACTTTGCTAGGAGGTGAGGAGTCAGGATTAAGTCAACAACACAGTCTGCCCAGCCTCTGCCTTCCCCACAGGACCACAATGCCCTCTTCTCACTGTTGCCATCAAAGAGGAGGTACAGGAGCCTATAGATACACACTCAACATTTTAGGAACAGCTTCTTCCCCTCTGCCATCAGATTTCTGAAAAGACCATGAATCCATGTACACGACCAAGTGGAAACAGCCAGTCCATCACTTTTGAGGACACTATGTATTGATCTGTTGTCTGTGCATGCATATTGCTCCCTCACTCTAACTGCAATGTGGATAACCAGTCAAAGCCATCTCATGCTTGCGTGCTTTTATTTTATTGATATGTAGTTGTACACAGACACAACAAATCAGTGATAACTACGAATCTGAATGTCAGAGAATATCACCAACTGCACCAACAGTTATATACTGAGAGTTAAACAGCACAAGAAGGCTGTCACAGATGCTAAAAAACGCACGAGTACAGTGCATAGTGACAGAGAAATGCACACTGAACTTCAAGCGAAAATAACATGGTGATGGCTTCAGTTGGGAAAGTTGATGTATTTAATAGTGCTAATGAAGGCTGGGAGTTGTATATCAAGAGAGTTGTAATGTATTGTAAAGCGAACAACAGGGAACAGCAGAAGAAAGCCCCTACACTTCTAAGCTTTAATGGGCCCAAGGACAATCTCCTATGCAACCTACCCTACTAACCACTGAAAAACCAGCAAGCAAGACAATTTTACAAAATCACTTGAGCCCTAAACCACTGGCAATAGCTGAGAGATTTAGATTTTACAAAAGGAACCAGTTAAAAGATGAAAGCTTTTCTCTTTGTACTTAACATGAATGATCACAAGAAAATGAACCACAGGATAGTATACACATTTTGATAGTAAGTTTACCTTGAACTTTGAACTTTTGAACATTCAGAAAAGAAACACAGCACCACAAATAAATGTAGTAGTCACTTGTTAAAGTTGGGGTAATTCTAGATACCTACTTAATATTTTAATTATATTATCTTACCCACCATATTAAGTGTTTTGTAGCACTTTTATACTTTACTTTTGTTCTATCTCCTTGCAAAAACAAAAGAAGGCACAGAAGTGGAACCCAGTGAAGTCTTCTGCTGTTGTAGCCCATTCACTTCAAGGTTTGATGTGTTATGCATTCAGAGATGCTCTTCTTCACACCACTGTTGTAACAGATGGTGATTTGAATTACTGTCGCCTTCCTGTTTGCTTGAACCAGTCTGGCCATTCTCCTCTTTACTCTCCCTTTAACAAAGCATTTTTGCCAACACACAATTGTCATGCACTGGATGTTTTGTTTTGTTTTTTGCACCATTCACTGTAATCTATAGAGATTGTTGTGCATGAAAATCCCAGGAGATCAACAGTTTCTGAGATACTCACCTACCCGTCTAGCACCAACAATCATTCAGTGGTCAAAGTCACTTAGGGTATTCACATTTCTTCCCCATTCTCATGTTTGGTCTGAATAGCAACTGAACCTCTTGACTATGTCTGCATGCTTTTATGCACTAAGTTACTGCCACATGATTGGCTGATTAGAAATTTGTATTGTAATTAATGAGCAAGTGTACAGAGTAACAAATAATTCTATTTGCTTTGATTTGATTAGAATGACAAAAACAAATTTATTGCTAATAGTGGATCAAAATTTTAATTATTATAATTTCTTTCCTGATAAATCACAAAGTGTTTGAATTACTGAATACATGGTGAAATTTTACAAAGCAGTCTAGCTGAATCCTGCCATTTATGATTCTTAAGGTCTTGAGTAACTAAACTCCTGCTTAAGCCTAACAGGGTCTCATTTCACTTACGTCAGTCAAGACTGATGACATCACCAGGATCAGTGACAGGTTTAGTTAAGGACAGAATGAGGAGGGCACCACAATTACTCTGCCAGGTTAAGGCCAGTAGGGATGGAATCTGGAAGCCATTGATGTATGCCTTCTACATTTTTAATCCAGAGTGAGTAGGTACCCCTTCCAATCATACAAAGATAGTTTTGTCCTCTCCTATCCTGATTCTCTTTCCCATTCACAACAGTCCCCTAACTATCTTCTTGATATGTACATGAATTCCCTTGCTACCTCTATTCAGCTAACTGCCTACCACTGAAGATGATGTAAAATTATCATTGTTGACATAAAAACATAAGGGATGATGCTATAAGAGGAAAGAAAGTAGTTCTTTTTATCTCATCTTCCAATTCTTCTGCTCAGACATCCAATGTAGAGAAGATGGCAGTATTGTACCCCAGGGATCAGATTCTAAATACCTTCTCTCAGACTGCCTGATGTTGTCTGAGGGAAGGTTCTTGCACTCTGATACCTGATATACTGCTGTGCTGTGAAAGGCTTTATTAAATGTTTCTGAAAGCCAGAGACATTTTTTAAAAGTTGAAATGTATTTAATGAATTATCAAATATATAAACATAAAATTGAATAGTAATACATTTACTTAAAATATAATTATGTCATAGAAATTAATTAAACAATATTGAGGTTAAACATTATAAAAAATAAAAATCACCAGTCATCTATTCTTACTAGCACAACTTAGATAACTGATGTTGCTGAAATCGATGGAGGTGTGCTTACATGGATGGCAGTAAATTGAAGGAGATGTGGAATGTTCTTACCACTTCTGAGCTCTGCAGCGACATGGCACTATTGATACGATGGCATCTTATCTTGAGGATATTCTTGATGTTTTATGTTGCAATATGCAGGTACTGAAGTCCGGAACAAACTGAAACGGGCACTTTCAGATGGTCAGCCATCATTATCCGGGCCAATGATTTCAACCTTTCTGTCAGAAACACTGAACTTTAATGAGAGGTCTGGTGAAAGGTCACACACCTGAGATGCTTGCTCTAAGGATGTTGACTGGCTTGCTGAGAATCTCCAACCATTTTCTGTTTTTATTTCTGAACCTCTGGCTGTGATTATGTCCAATTTCTTTGTAAGTTTTGGATTTCTATAGGTTCTGAGCTGCATGTCCCCAGCTTGATTACTCCAAAACATTTTTAGCAAGTACCCACATCGCACACAAGTTGGTGGAGGAACTCAGCAGTCCAGACAGCATCTATGGAAAAAAGTAGAGATGACGTTTCAGGCCAAAACCCTTAGCAAATGCTACTGTCCAAATTCTGTAAAACTCAGCTTCTCCGCCACACTCACTCTCATTGATCTTGCATTTAACTCCTCTGTGATCTCTCTGCTTCTCTGCTACATGCAATTGCCCCGCAATTTTCCTTCTACTATTTTCTCCATTCCTCTGATGTACTTGAGACCACAATATCATCAGGTGCACCTTCATTCTCGAGTTGTCCTTCTGTGAAAAACCATCTCTAAATATTTTCAAATCGCTCTTCTTTAAAACCTTGCTTTGTGATGAAGCTTTCGTTCAGTGCTTCTAATCCCTTTTCAAAGACTTTCATTCATAATAGTCATAAGTTATCTGGGACAAATTTTCTATATAAAATGGTTTTTGAGATGCATTGTTTCTTTAATTTTAATGTAGATTTTCATTAATTAAATAGTCAATAATAGATTAAATAGTTTTAATCCAGTTTCTCAGGATTGATTACAAATGAAGATTGGTCTAACCATGACTCAATGTATATTGTACTTAATTTACATATAAAGAGAAGACATGGGACTGTAAACAACCTCAAAATTATTTAAGCTGGAAATGTGACCATCGGAGAATATCAGATTAATAAATAGCATTAAGGATTCGTGAGTTAACATAGATAGAAGGAGATAATCATTTAATATATTTTGATATAAAATATGATTTAGGAGCAATTCTATGCACACATCTTTTAAAAACCAATAACATCTTATTTCTTGCATGAGACTCCAAGTAAAAGCTGAGTTATTATGATTATGAATTATTTATGAATAATTTAATGCTTAAATTGTAATCATCAGCAATGAACACCTGTCACCTGATTATTACAGCATCAAATGTTTATGATTTTCCATCAATTTTATATTTTTGTAAAATGTAAAGCTGTCTGAAAAGAATACTAATGTTTCTTTCAACAAACTGCTTCTTTTGGAAAGATAGGATCTGTCCATGGATAATTATAACAGCACATAATTGCAATGATCATATGTTTCAACCATTGTTTATAATCCAAATAAATAGATTGCCCACTTGAAAGAATTCACTGTACTAAAAAAATGTTGCTGCTTATGTTCCCAGATTTGGGTTTCTCTGAGACCATTCAAGTAGAGGAATGTTAGGCTAATTTCCTGTGCTTTGTAGTTCATGTTTAAGCCTTGATAAGACCATAGCTATTAGCCAGGAATCTAGGAAGAAGTCATGCTGAAAAAACGTACTTGTTTGTAAAACTGGAGACAGTCTGCATGTACGTTCCCGTTGGCTAATTAGTGACGCGACAGGCTGGAGGCATTAGAAAAGGTGCCAAGGAATTCCTTTGGAAGAGAAACACCTACCCTTCCTGCCACAATATGATTGTTGTAAGATTCATGTTGCAAGGAAAAACATGACTTTGATTTCTGAACTAATCTTGTGAATGTATTTTTTTTATCCTACTTGAAAGAATTTGCTGGAAGTATGCAGCACTGCATTGGCAAATTCATAGAACCACAAATTCAAAGAAATATGCAGAAGAAAAGATGGCCAATCAGTCTATCAAGCTTGCGCCAAATCTTTAATCACATTATTGAATTAATCCTGCTCTCCTGCTCCCCACTCATAACTCCATCATTTTTTTCCTTTCAAGCATTTAACCAATTCCTTTTTGAAAGTTAGCACTGGATTTACTTCTGTGATCTTTTCCTAGCCATGAATCTAGATTACGAAAATTTGCTGCTAAAAACATTTCCCCTCTCATTGCAAATTCACCTTAATCTTTCTTCCCTGGTGAAGATCCGTCTGCTGTTTGAAGTAGATTCCCTTTTGAGCTACAGGGCCATTTGGCTGTGAAATTTGATCATTTAACCTGTGACTTACTTTGGATTTAATTCAACTTGAACACCCGTGTCACATATCATGAGTTGCATGCATCAAAAAGAGAAGGTGAGCATAGAAAATCTGGGAGTGAATTTAAAACAAAGTTACCATACAAAGATTTGTTAAAAAGGGGGAAAAAAACAGGCAAGGAAAGTCTAAGAATAGTTTATAAATACTTAAAAACAGAATGTATCAAAAGAAAGATTAAAGTCTCTTGAAGTCCAAAAAGGTTATATATTTATGAAAATAGATGCCTTTTAATGAATGCTAGTTTCACTTTTCGTGTGAAGGGAGTAGTTAAATAAGTGAGAAATACTGGATGAAATAAACAGAGAGAAGGAAACACAGAGATGGACAAATTGAGACAGGGACAGAGAAGAGAGAAAGAAAAAGACAGTGAGACAGACAGAGATAGAGTGGCAGGGGGAGAGAGAGATGGAGAAAGAGAGACAAAGGGAATGGAAGGGATTTATTATTTTTAAAGAAGATTCATTGGTAGACCAAGGTGAAATTCCTCCAGATTGCTAACAGATGCAAGGAAGGGAACAAGAGAAGATTTTGAAATAATTTTCCAACCCTCCTTGCCAGAAGATAAATGCTGTATGAACAAAATATTGTTATGATATATAAAGGTTCAGTGTGAATGAATTATTGAAAAACAACCTTCTAAGACACCAGGACTCACAGCTATAGTTATTCAAAAAAACACAAATCTGTGTGATTCCTTTCCATCTTCTTTACTGATACAATGGCAGCATCCTTTTCCTCTATCAAAGACAAATATTCTGCTTCATAAAAGTATCTCCATTTCTAGAAGAGCCCTGACCTTCCATTAACTTTGCTATAACTGCTCATGTTTTCTATGAGAGCCATTTGTTTTACCTATTATGTCAGATTCTCGTACATTTTCTTTGATCCACTCCCCTCTTCTTTTTTGGAATTCAGCTGAACTTCTAAATTATAAACACATTTGATCTAAATTCTTTGGATTACAAAAAAAATGAGGGATGATTTTAATGAAAACAATCAGATATTTGGAGGCATAAAAGAGTAACAGCAAAAATGTTTCTACCAGTGGGACAATCTTGAAAGAGGAGTCATAGATACAAGATTGTGGACCGGTCCTTTAAGTCCAAGATGCATGGGAATTTCTTCTTTGTGCGTGTTGATGAAGTTTTTGGAAGATCAGTGGATCAAGGTCTAAGGGAAACTGGCTCAGAAGAGGAGATCTGCTAAGATCACATTGAATGGGGGGGGCAGTCTTTAGGGTTCAGGTGCCTGCTCCTGCTCCTATATTCTAGTGTTCTTTTGTTCTAAACAGCATTGTACTTAAATACTAATCCTTATTTCACACCCTCTTCCATTCATTCCTCACTCCTTTCAGGTTTACAAAGCAGAAGTTGCCTCAAATGTTTGGTTATGAGGAGAGACTGGAGAGGCTGTGTCTGTTTTCCTTGAAGTGTGGAAGGTTAAGAGAATGTACAATTGGGATATGTAAGATTTGGAAGGGTATTGTTAGGGTAGAGTATATTTTCCCCTTAATCAGAGGCAAATAAAACAAGAGGACATAAATTTAGGATAAGGGATAATGGATTTCAAAGGATCTGAGGAGAATCAGATCCAAAACACTTCATCACAACAGAAAACACATGGTCCCACAGAGAAATAAAAATAACTGCAGAATTGGTGAGGGGTTTGAGAGGTGGAATAATGGAATGGCTATGAATCGTTACAGATCTGCTAATAATTATTTTCCATAATTAGAGGAATAGAAAACAGACTCCGTGGATGTGAAAGGGACACCCGGATGGTATGTTGCCTCCCAAGTGCCAGGGTTAGGGGTGTCTCAGATCTGGTTAATGACGTTCTAAAGGGGGAGATTGAACAGCTGGGAGTCATGGTATATATTGGTACCAATGACATAGTAGGAAAAGGGAGGAGGGTCTGAAGAGAGAGTATAGGGAGTAAGGCAAAAAGCCAGACCTCCAGGGCATTAACCTCTGGATTATTGCCTATGCCACATGCCAATGAGGGTAAGAATAGGATGATTTGGCAGATTTGGCAGATGAATGTGTGGCTGAGGAAATAGTGCAGGAGGGCAGGGGTTCGGATTTCTGAATCATTGGGATCTCTTCTGGGGAAGGTATGACCTGTACAAAAATTTTTTGAGGAAATTACAAGTAGGCTAGACAAGGGAGACGCAGTGGATGTTGTGTATTTGGATTTTCAGAAGGCCTTTGACAAGGTGCCACACATGAGGCTGCTAAACAAGATAAGAGCCCATGGAATTATGGGAAAGTTACATAGGTGGACAGAGCGTTGGCTGATTGGCAGGAAACAGAGAGTGGGAATAAAGGGATCCCATTCTGTTTGGCTGCTGGTTACCAGTAGTGTTCCACAGGGGTCCGTGTTGGGGCCACTTCTTTTTACTCTGTACATCAATGATTTGGATTATGGAATAGATGGCTTTGTGGCTAAGTTTGCTGATGATACAAAGATAGTTGGAGGGGCTGGTAGTGCTGAGGAAACAGAGAGTCTACAGAGAGACTTGGATAGATTGGAAGAATGGGCAGAGAAGTGGCAAATGAAGTACAATGTTGGAAAGTGTATGGTTATGCACTTTGGTAGAAGAAATGAACAGGCAGACCATTATTTAAATGGGGAATTCAAAGTTCTGAGTTGCAATGGGACTTGGGAGTCCTCGTACAGGATACCCTTAAGGTTAACCTCCAGGTTGAGTCGGTGGTGAAGAAGGCGAATGCAATGTTGGCATTCATTTCTAGAGGAATGGAGTATAGGAGTAGGGATGTGATGTTGAGGCTCTATAAGGCACTGGTAAGACCTCACTTGGAGTACTGTGTGCAGTTTTGGGCTCCTTATTTAAGAAAGGATGTGCTGATGCTGGAGACGGTTCACAGAAGATTCACTGGAATGATTCTGGGAATGAGAGGGTTAACATGAGGAACGTTTGTCCGCTCATGGACTGTACTCCTTGGAGTTTAGAAGAATGAGGGGGGACTTCATAGAAACATTTCGAATGTTGAAAGGCATGAACAGAGTGGACATAGCAAAGTTGTTTCCCATGGTGGGGTAGTCTAGTACAAGAGGGCATGACTTAAGGGTTGAAGGGCGCCCATTCAGAACAGAGATGCAAAGAAATTTTTTCAGCCAGAGGGTGGTGAATCTGTGGAATCTGCTGCCACGGGTGGCAGTAGAGGTCAAGTCATCAGGTATATTTAAGGCAGAGATGAGTAACCAGGGCATGAAAGGTTATGGTGAGAAGGCAGGGGAGGGGGACTAAATGGGAGATTGGATCAGCTCATGATAGAATGGCGGAGCAGACTCGGTGGGCCAAATGGCCGACTTCTGCTCCTTTGTCTTATGGTGTTACACCTCAACCCAAGGAGGACTAGTATCCTTATGGGCAGGTTTGTAAGAGGAGTGGGGGGGGGGTTTAAACTAATTTGGCAGGGGGATGGAAAGCAGAGTGATAGGGCTGAAGATGGAGCAGTTGGTACATAACTAGATGCAGTGTGTAGTGAGACTGTGAGGAAGGACAGGTAGATAATGGGGCAAAATTACAGTGAGTGAGATGAGTTGAAGTGTAACAAGAGGTCAAAATCAAAAAGGATGATGAAAACAGGACTGAAAGTTTTATACTTGAATGCATGCAGTATACAGAATAAGGCAGATGATCTTCTAGCACAGTTAGAGATTGGCAGGTATGACTTTGTCGGCTGAAGGAAGATCATAGTTGTGAGTTTAACATCCAAGGATACACATTATATCAAAAGGATAGGCAGGTAGGCAGAGGTGTGGCATGGCTCTGCTGAGTAAAAAATGAAATCCAATCCTTCGAAACAGGTGACATAGGATTGAAAGACGTAGAATCCTTGTGAGTAAAGAAACTCACAGTAGCCAGGATTTGGGATACAAATTACAATGGGAGATAGAAAAGGCATGTAAAAAGTGCCTTAATAATGGGGAATTTCAAAATGGGGAAGTCAGCTTGGTGCTGGATCCCAAGAGAGAGTATTTGTAGTATATATACGAGATGGCTTTTGAGAGCAGCTTGTGGTCGAACCCGCTAGGGGAGCAGCAATTCTGGATTGGGTGCTGTGTAATAATCCATATTTGATTAGAATTGAATTGAATTGAATTGACTTTATTTCTTACATCCTTCATATACATGAGGAGTAAAAATCTTTATGTTACGTCTCCATCTAAATGTGCAATGTGCAATCATAATAATTTATAACAATTTTTAATAAATAGAACAGTCAATGTAATATAGAATACACTCAAATCAGTGTGAGTTCATCAGTCTGATGGCCTGGTGGAAGAAGCTGTCCCAGAGCTTGTTGGTCCTGGCTTTTATGCTGTGGTACTGCATCCCGGATGGTAGCAGCTGGAATAGATTGTGGTTGGGGTGACTCAGGTCCCCAATAATCCTACAGGCCCTTTTTACACAGCTGTCCTTGTAAATGCCCTGAATCACGGGAAGTTCATAACTACAGATGTGCTGGGCTGTCCGCTCCATTCTCTACAGAGTCCTGCAATTAAGGGAGCTTAAGGTAAGGAAACCTTTAGGTTACAGCGATCATCATATGATAAAATTCACCCAGAAGTTTAATGTAAAACCTTAAATTGAATGTATCAATATTACAGTGGAGTAAAGGGAATTCCAGAGGGATGAGAGAAGAGCTGGCCAAAGTTGATTGGAAGGGGTTTACTAGCAGAGAGGACAGCAGAACAACAATAGCTGATGTTTCTAGGGGAAATTCAGAGACACAGAATAGATACATTGTAAAGATGAAGAAGTATTCTAAAGGGAGGATGAGGCAACTGTGTCTGACCATGGGAAGTCAAAGACAGCATAAAAACAAAAGTAAGAACATATAACATTGCAAAAATTAGTGGGAAGGTAAAGAGCAACACACATCAAAGTTGCTGGTGAACGCAGCAGGCCAGGCAGCATCTCTAGGAAGAGGTACAGTCGACGTTTTGGGCCGAGACCCTTCATCAGGACTAACTGAAGGAAGAGCTAGTAAGAGATTTGAAAGTGGGAGGAGGAGGGGGAGATCCAAAATGACAGGAGAAGACAGGAGGGGGAGGGATGGAGCCAAGAGCTGGACAGGTGATTGGTAAAAGGGATATGAGAGGATCATGGGACAGGAGGCCCAGGGAGAAGGAAAAGGGGGAGGGGGGAAACAACCCAGAGGATGGGCAAGGGGTATAGTCAGAGGGACAGAGGGAGAAAAAGGAGAGAGAGAGAAAGAATGTGTGTATATAAATAAGTAACGGATGGGGTACGAGGGGGAGGTGGGACATTAATGGAAGTTTGAGAAGTCAATGTTCATGCCATCAGGTTGGAGGCTACCCAAAAGGAATATAAGGTGTTGTTCCTCCAACCTGACCGTGGCTTCATCTTTTCCATCCGTTATTTATTTATATACATACCCCATCTGTTATTTATGGGATGTCAAACTCTAAGGATTCAGGGGACAAACAAAATAGGATAGCGAAACAACGGAAAGAAGATGAGATTAAAGCAATTATAACACTGAGCGAAGACGGAGTGTTCTGAGAGGCGTTCTGAGAGGCGGGACTGCGCAGGTGTGTGACGTCGGGCAGTGCAGCGCGGCAGATTTAAAAGGGCAGACATCCTGCTTCGGGTTTGATTCGAAGAAGGAGTCTGAGAGTCTGAGTGGGAGTGCCGAGAAAGACATTTTTGAAGTTTTCGTTATTTTTTTTTCTCCAGCGGCGTTCTGAAAGGCGGGACTGCGCAGGCGTATGACGTCGGGCAGTGCAGTGCGGCAGATTTAAAAGGAACAAAGCCTCATAGAGCGGGCAGCGTAGTTTGCGGGCTGCGGAGTGAGCCGGGAGCAGAGTGAAGACTTAAGGGCTTCGGCTCAACGGGCTTAGGCGGAGACGGGCGAGGCGAGGAAGGTTTGGCATTCATTTTCTGTTGTTATTTGAGGAGAGGGGCAGTATGAGTGTGAGGGCAGTTTGCTGTTCTCGGTGTCGGATGTGGGAGGCCCTGGAGTCTCCAAGCCTCCCGGACGTCTACATCTGCGCCAAGTGCATCGAGATGCAGCTCCTAAGGGACCGCGTTACGGAACTGGAGCTGCAGCTCGATGACCTTCGTCTGGTCAGGGAGAGTGAGGAGGTGATAGAGAGGAGTTGCAGGCAGGTTGTCACGCCGGGGCCACGGGAGGCAGACAAGTGGGTCATGGTTAGGAGGGAGAAAGGGAAAAGTCAGGTAATAGGGAGTACCCCGGTGGCTGTGCCCCTTAACAACAGGTACTCCTGTTTGAGTACTGTTGGGGGGGACAGCTTACCCGGGAAGCCCCCAGCACAGAGTCTGGCCCTGTAGCTCAGAAGGGTAGGGCAAGGAAGAGGAGGGCAGTTGTGATAGGGGACAACAATAGTAAGAGGGTCAGATAGGCGATTCTGTGGACGCAGTCCAGAGACCCGGATGGTAGTTTGCCTCCCTGGTGCCAGGGTCCGGGATATTTCTGATCGTGTCCAAGATATCCTGAAGTGGGAGGGTGAGGAGCCAGAGGTCGTGGTACATATTGGTACCAATGACATAGGTAGGAAAAGGGATGAGGTCCTGAAAGGAGAATATAGGGAGCTAGGTAGGGAGTTGAGAAAAAGGACCGCAAAGGTAGTAATCTCGGGATTACTGCCTGTGCCACGCAACAGTGAGAGTAGAAATGCGATGAGGTGGAGGATAAATGCGTGGCTGAGGGATTGGAGCAGGGGGCAGGGATTCAAGTTTTTGGATCATTGGGACCTCTTTTGGCGCAGGTGTGACCTGTACAAAAAGGACAGGTTACACTTGAATCCTAGGGGGACCAATATCCTGGCAGGGAGATTAGCGGGGGCTACTGAGGTGACTTTAAACGAGAATGGTTGGGGGGTGGGAATCAAATTAAAGAGGCTAGGCGTGAGGAGGTTAGTTCACAACAGGGGGATGGGAACCAGTGCAGAGAGACAGAGGGGTGTAAAGTGAGGGTAGAAGCAAAAAGTACTAAGGAAAAAAGTAAAAGTGGCAGGCCGACAAATCCAGGGCAAGCATTAAAAAGGGCCACTTTTCAACATAAGGGCTAAGAGAGTTGTAAAAGAGCACCTGAAGGCTTTGTGTGTCAATGCAAGGAGCATTCGTAATAAGGTGGATGAATTGAAAGTGCAGATTGTTATTAATGATTATGATATAGTTGGGATCACAGAGACATGGCTACAGGGTGACCAGGGATGGGAGCTCAACGTTCAGGGATATTCAATATTCAGGAGGGATAGACATGAAGGAAGGGGAGGTGGAGTGGCGTTGCTGGTTAAAGAAGAGATTAACGCAATAGAAAGGAAGGACATAAGCCGGGAAGATGTGGAATCGATATGGGTAGAGCTGCGTAACACTAAGGGGCAGAAGACGCTGGTGGGAGTTGTGTACAGGCCACCTAACAGTAGTAGTGAGGTCAGAGATGGTATTAAACAGGAAATTAGAAATGTGTGCAATAAAGGAACAGCAGTTATAATGGGTGACTTCAATCTACATGTAGACTGGGTGAACCAAATTGGTAAAGGTGCTGAGGAAGAGGATTTCTTGGAATGTATGTGGGATGGTTTTTTGAACCAACATGTCGAGGAACCAACTAGAGAGCAGGCTATTCTGGACTGGGTTTTGAGCAATGAGGAAGGGTTAATTAGCGATCTTGTCGTGAGAGGCCCCTTGGGTAAGAGTGACCATAATATGGTGGAATTCTTCATTAAGATGGAGAGTGACATAGTTAATTCAGAAACAAAGGTTCTGAACTTGAAGAGGGGTAACTTTGAAGGTATGAAACGTGAATTAGCTAAGATAGACTGGCAAATGACACTTAAAGGATTGATGGTGGATATGCAATGGCAAGCATTTAAAGGTTGCATGGATGAACTACAACAATTGTTCATCCCAGTTTGGCAAAAAATAAATCAAGGAAGGTAGTGCACCCGTGGCTGACTAGGGAAATTAGGGATAGTATCAATTCCAAAGAAGAAGCATACAAATTAGCCAGAAAATGTGGCTCACCTGAGGACTGGGAGAAATTCAGAGTTCAGCAGAGGAGGACAAAGGGCTTAATTAGGAAGGGGGAAAAAGATTATGAGAGAAAACTGGCAGGGAACATAAAAACGGACTGTAAAAGCTTTTATAGATATGTAAAAAGGAAAAGACTGGTAAAGACAAATGTAGGTCCCCTGCAGACAGAAACAGGTGAATTGATTATGGGGAGCAAGGACATGGCAGACCAATTGAATAATTACTTTGGTTCTGTCTTCACTGAGGAGGACATAAATAATCTTCCAGAAATAGTAGGAGACAGAGGGTCCAGTGAGATGGAGGAACTGAGCGAAATACATGTTAGTAGGGAAGCGGTGTTAGGTAAATTGAAGGGAGTGAAGGCAGATAAATCCCCAGGGCCAGATGGTCTGCATCCTAGAGTGCTTAAGGAAGTAGCCCAAGAAATAGTGGATGCATTAGTGATAATTTTTCAAAACTCGTTAGATTCTGGACTAGTTCCTGAGGATTGGAGGGTGGCTAATGTAACTCCACTTTTTAAAAAAGGAGGGAGAGAGAAACCGGGGAATTATAGACCGGTTAGCCTACCGTCGGTGGTGGGGAAACTGCTGGAGTCAGTTATCAAAGATGTGATAACAGCACATTTGGAAAGCGGTGAAATGATCGGACAAAGTCAGCATGGATTTGTGAAAGGAAAATCATGTCTGACGAATCTCATAGAATTTTTTGAGGATGTAACTAGTAGAGTGGATAGGGGAGAACCAGTGGATGTGGTATATTTGGATTTTCAAAAGGCTTTTGACAAGGTCCCACACAGGAGATTAGTGTGCAAGCTTAAAGCACACGGTATTGGGGGTAAGGTATTGATGTGGATAGAGAATTGGTTAGCAGACAGGAAGCAAAGAGTGGGAATAAACGGGACCTTTTCAGAATGGCAGGCGGTGACTAGTGGAGTACCGCAAGGCTCAGTGCTGGGACCCCAGTTGTTTACAATATATATTAATGACTTGGATGAGGGAATTAAATGCAGCATCTCCAAGTTTGCGGATGACACGAAGCTGGGTGGCAGTGTTAGCTGTGAGGAGGATGCTAAGAGGATGCAGGGTGACTTGGATAGGTTGGGTGAGTGGGCAAATTCATGGCAGATGCAATTTAATGTGGATAAATGTGAAGTTATCCACTTTGGTGGCAAAAATAGGAAAACAGATTATTATCTGAATGGTGGCCGATTAGGAAAAGGGGAGATGCAACGAGACCTGGGTGTCATTATACACCAGTCATTGAAAGTGGGCATGCAGGTACAGCAGGTGGTGAAAAAGGCGAATGGTATGCTGGCATTTATAGCAAGAGGATTTGAGTACAGGAGCAGGGAGGTACTACTGCAGTTGTACAAGGCCTTGGTGAGACCACACCTGGAGTATTGTCAAAGTTGCTGGTGAACGCAGCAGGCCAAGCAGCATCTATAGGAAGAGGCGCAGTCGACGTTTCAGGCCGAGACCCTTCGTCAGGACTAACTGACTAACTAACTCTTCCTTCAGTTAGTCCTGACGAAGGGTCTCGGCCTGAAACGTCGACTGCGCCTCTTCCTATAGATGCTGCTTGGCCTGCTGCGTTCACCAGCAACTTTGATGTATGTTGCTTGAATTTCCAGCATCTGCAGAATTCCTGTTGTTTCCTGGAGTATTGTGTGCAGTTTTGGTCCCCTAATCTGAGGAAAGACATCCTTGCCATAGAGGGAGTACAAAGAAGGTTCACCAGATTGATTCCTGGGATGGCAGGACTTTCATATGAAGAAAGACTGGATGAACTGGGCTTGTACTCGTTGGAATTTAGAAGATTGAGGGGGGATCTGATTGAAACGTATAAGATCCTAAAGGGATTGGACAGGCTAGATGCAGGAAGATTGTTCCCGATGTTGGGGAAGTCCAAAACGAGGGGCCACAGTTTGAGGATAGAGGGGAAGCCTTTTAGGACCGAGATTAGGAAAAACTTCTTCACACAGAGAGTGGTGAATCTGTGGAATTCTCTGCCACAGGAAACAGTTGAGGCCAGTTCATTGGCTATATTTAAGAGGGAGTTAGATATGGCCCTTGTGGTTACGGGGGTCAGGGGGTATGGAGGGAAGGCTGGGGCGGGGTTCTGAGTTGGATGATCAGCCATGATCATAATAAATGGCGGTGCAGGCTCGAAGGGCCGAATGGCCTACTCCTGCACCTATTTTCTATGTTTCTATGTTTCTATGTCTTTTGGTGAATGGAACCCGATTCATTTGACGAAGATAATCAACAAACTTATAGGTGAAGTCAAAAGAGCAAAGATTTTACAAAATAGATCGCTATTAGTGATTTGTCGGGGTAGTGCTCAACAAGGCAAAGTGATAAGGTTATGTAAAATAGACGGCAAAAATATAGAAAGAACTAGAGGAGTTATTTCGGGGATACCAACAAAAGCTACTATGGATGAGATTAAACAGAACATAAAAGGAGCAAAAATTATTGAGATGAAATGTTTGAAAGTTACAAGAAATGGGGAAAAGTGTGATAGTTTATTGGTTATGATCAACTTTGATGAAGAGAGATTGCTAACTAAAGTTTATTTAGGGTATATATGTTATGAGGTAAGAATATATATACCACCGCCTTTAAGATGCTTTAAATGTCAGAAATTCGGGCATATTGCAGCGGTCTACAGAGGGAAACAAAGATGTGGCAGATGCGCTGGAGAACACAAATATGGAAAATGTGAGGCAGGAGCTAGGCTGAAATGCTGCAATTGTGGTGAGGAACACAGTGCAACTTATCAAGGATGCATTATTAGAAAGAAAGAAGCTGAGATACAATATGTAAAAGTAACTCAAGGCGTCAATTACGTAGAGGCAGTGAAAGCATTTGCTAGAAAAAAGAAGGCTATCAAGCAAACAAATACAGGGAGTAATAAACCAGTGAACTGTGAGGGTTGTAATATGATAAATAAGGACATACTGATTATGAGTAAGAAGGATTTCGTACTGTTTATGGTAGATGCAATTAACTGTTCAGCGCAAACAGACAAAAGAACTGAAAAAATTTAAATTATAGTCAAGTCTGCAGAAAAATATCTTGGTATTACAGGGCTTAGGTGGGAAGCAGTCACAGATACACTGAATGGAGGATCAAACAGTTCACAGGCAGGTGAAGCGGGAAATTAATGGCTGTATATATATATTACGAGGGAATGCAAGGAGTCTTATCGCAAATGATCAAGAATTTACGAAATATGTCCCAGAATTTAAGGAAAAAACCTCAGATCTTATGTTACAAGAAACATGGTTGAAACCCAGGGTAAATGTGCAGAACTCTATCAACAAATAGAAGTACTCAATAAGAATAACTGTGAGTTGGAAAGAGATTGGACGAAACAGTACTGCATTTAAAGGAGACGGTTTCTGAAAAAGATGCTTGTTGTCAAAAATTCAGTGACATGGAAAACGGATTAAAAATGGAGGAACTTATTCCAAAGTTACAAAAGGAAATAGGAATTTGTTGCAAAGTGAATTATCTACATTCAGATTATAAAATGAAAACATGGAAACAACTGAGGAATAATTTCAAGATCTCAATAAACAACTCAGGCTTTGATTCAAGAAAAGGAAAACTTGGAAATAGCAGGTAGACTTGGAAAACAACTGTTTTAAATGTTAAGCATGCGAAGCAAAAATTAGAGGGAAGACAGAGGATTGGGACGTTCTTAAAACCTTACAAAAGGAAACCAAGAAGGTCATTAAGAGGGAAAAGATTAACTATGAAAGGAAGCTAGCAAATAGTAACAAAGAGGATACTATAAGCTTTTTCAAGCATATAAAGAGTAAAAGACAGGTGAGAGTAGATATAGGACTGATAGAAAATGATGCTGGAGAAATTGTAATGGGAGATAAGGAGATGGCAGAGGAACTGAACAAGTATTTTGCATCAGTCTTCACTGAGGAAGACATCAGCAGTATACCGGACACTCAAGGGTGGCAGGGAAGAGAAGTGTGCGCAGTCACAATTACGACAGAGAAATACTCAGGAAGCTGAATAGTCTAAAGGTAGATAAATCTCCCGGACCAGATGGAATGCACCCTCGTGTTCTGAAGGAAGTAGCTGTGGAGATTGCGGAGGCATTAGCGACGATCTTTCAAAAGTCGATAGATTCTGGCATGGTTCCGGAGGACTGGAAGATTGCAAATGTCACTCCACTATTTAAGGAGGGGGCAAGGAAACAAAACGGAAATTATAGACCTGTTAGCTTGACATCAGTGGTTGGGAAGTTGTTGGAGTCGATTGTCAAGGATGAGGTTACAGAGTACCTGGAGGCATATGACAAGATAGGCAGAACTCAGCATGGATTCCTTAAAGGAGAATCCTGCCTGACAAACCTATTACAATTTTTTGAGGAAATTGCAAGTAGGCTAGACAAGGGAGATGCTGTGGATGTTGTATATTTGGATTTTCAGAAGGCCTTTGACAAGGTGCCACACATGAGGCTACTTCACAAGATAAGAGCCCATGGAATTACGGGAAAGTTACATATGTGGATAGAGCGTTGGCGATTGGCAGGAAACAGAGAGTGGGAATAAAGGGATCCTATTCTGGTTGGCTGCTGGTTACCAGTGGTGTTCCACAGGGGTCCGTGTTGGGGCCGCTTCTTTTTACATTGTACATCAACCATTTGGATTATGGAATAGATGGCTTTGTGGCTAAGTTTGCTGACGATATGAAGATAGGTGGAGGGGCCAATAGTGCTGAGGAAACGGAGAGTCTGCAGAGAGACTTGGATAGATTGGAAAAATGGGCAGAGAAGTGACAAATGAAGTACAATGTTGGAAAGTGTATGGTTATGCACTTTGGCAGAAAAAATAAACGGACAGACTATTATTTAAATGGGGAAAGAATTCAAAGTTCGGAAATGCAACGGGACTTGGGAGTCCTCGTACAGGATACCCTTAAAGTTAACCTCTAGGTTGAGTCGGTAGTGAAGAAGGCGAATGCAATGTTGGCATTCATTTCTAGAGGAATAGAGTATAGGAGCAGGGATGTGATGTTGAGGCTCTATAAGGCGCTGGTGAGACCTCACTTGGAGTACTGTGGGCTGTTTTGGTCTCCTTATTTAAGAAAGGCTGTGCTGACGTTGGAGAAGGTACAGAGAAGATTCACTAGAATGATTCCGGGAATGAGAGGGTTAACATATGAGGAACGTTTGTCCGCTCTTGGACTGTATTCCTTGGAGTTTAGAAGAATGAGGGGAGACCTCATAGAAACATTTCGAATGTTGAAAGGCATGGACAGAGTGGATGTGGCAAAGTTGTTTCCCATGATGGGGAAGTCTAGTATGAGAGGGCATGACTTAAGGATTGAAGGGCGCCCATTCAGAACAGAAATGCGAAGAAATTTTTTTAGTCAGAGGGTGGTGAATCTATGGAATTTGTTGCCACGGGCAGCAGTGGAGGCCAAGTCATTGGGTGTATTTAAGGCAGAGATTGATAGGTATCTGAGTAGCCAGGGCATCAAAGGTTATGGCGAGAAGGCGGGGGAGTGGGACTAAATGGGAGAATGGATCAGCTCATGATAAAATGGTGGAGCAGACTCGATGGGTCGAATGGCCAACTTCTGCTCCTTTGTCTTATGGTCTTATGGTCTAATGAATATTCTCAAGAAAGAAGCTTTTAGTTTTACAAATGATTCAAATGAAATTAATGTAATTTGAAGCAAAGCAATTATTCGGAAACCAGGTGAGAAAATTTGAGAAGGAAAACAATCTGTGACATTGCTATTTATTGAGCACGTACAGCATTTCCAAGCAGAATTCTAATTAATTATACATCCTGCGGAGGGCAGTAATACACCTAGAGCGTCTAAACTGCCGGAAATAGAAGAAGGAGAAGAAGGTCCAACTGCTGGTGAGTCAGTATCCCGACAAAAACTACACCATGAAGACAAAGCAACTCCACAAAAAGGTTACTGAAAAGCAAAAATCAGGAGATGGATGCAAGAAAATTTCCAAGTCACTGAATATCCCTTGGAGTACAGATAAGTTAATCATCAAATGAAAGAATATGGCATAACTGTAAACCTGCCAAAAGAGTCTTTTTCTGTTGATCAGTGTCAAACAAGCCAAATTAAATCCACTGTGATTCAATGTTGTAAAATGATAAAACATGAAACTGTACATCAGGAGTAAGAGGATAACTAAGGAGAAGGTGGGACCACTCAAGGATAAAGGGGGGAACATTTGCCTGGATGTGGAGAGTGTGAGTGAGGTAGTTGATGAGTGCTTTGCTTCAGTATTTACCAAGGAAAAAGATATGGAGGTGCAGGAGATCAGTGCTGAGTGTATCAATACGTTAGGCCATTTATAGATCAAGGAGGAGCAATTGGTGAGCCTCCTAATGAGTATTAAGGTGGATAAGTCTCCAGGACCTGATGGGATTTAGCCCAGGTTATTGAAGGAGGCAAGAGCCAAGATTACTGGACCTTGGCCAGTATCTTAGTGTCATCTCTAACCACAAGCGAGGTGCTGGAGGATTGGCAAGTGGCTAATGTTGCACCTCTATTTTAAAAAAGAAACAAAGGAAAATCCTGGAAACAATAGACTGATGAGTCTCATGTCAGTTATAGGGAAATTGCTGGAGAAAATTCTTGGGGACTGGATGTATGAGCATTTGGAATCCCATGGCCTAATAAGGGAGAGCCAGCATGAATTCATGCGTGGCAGGTTGTGATTTACCAACCTGATTGAGTTTTTTGATAAGGTGATGAGAGATTGATGAGAGTTAGGCAGTGGATGTTGTCTACATGGATTTTAGTAAGGCGTTTGACAAGATCCTCATGGGAGGCTAAGTAAGAAGATTAAGATGTATGGGATCTGTGACGAGTGAATTGGCTCTTTGGATTCAGAACTAGCTTGCACATAAAAGACAGAGGGTAGTGGTTGAAGGGATTTATTTGAGCTGCAGGTCTGTAATTAGTGGAGTTCCGCGGGGATCTGTGCTGGGACCCCTGTTGTTTGTAATGTATATAAATAACTTGGATGGAAATGTAGATGGGAGGGTTCATAAGCTTGTGGATGATACCAAGATTGGTGGAGTTGTGGATAGTGTAGAAGACTGGCCTAGGATACGGCTTAATAATAGACCAGTTGCAGATATGGGCTGAGAGATGCCAGATGGCGTTTAGCCCAGATAAACAGGAGGTGTTGCCCCTCGATGTGGCAAATACAAGGAGAAAGTATACTGTTAAGGGCAAGGTCCTTAACAGTGTTGCTGAGCAGAGAGATTTCAGGATCCAGATTTATAGCTCCATGAAAGTGCCTACACAGGTCAATAAGGTGGTTAAGAAGGCTTATAGAATGATTGCTTTTATTAGTTGAGGCATTGAGTTCAAAAGTCAGGAGGTAATGTTGTAATTTTTTGAAACTCTGTTCAGGCCACGTCTGGAGAACTGTGTACAGTTCTAGTCGCCCCTATAGGAAGGATGTTGAGGCTTTGGAGAGGGTGCAGAAATGGTTCACAAGGATGCTTCCTGGTTTAGAGGGCATGTGTTATTTCAAGAGGCTGGATAAACTTAGGCTGTTTTCTCTGGAGCATCAGAGGCTGAGGGGAGATCTGATAGAGGTTTACAAGATTAGGAGAGGCATAGATAGAGTGGATAGAGAGTATCTGTTTCCGAGGGTTGAAATGCCTAAGAACAGGGGGCTTGCATTGAAGGTGAGAGGAGGTAGGTTCAAGGGAAATGTGAGATGTAAGTTTTTCACTCAGAGTTGTGGATGCCTGGAATATGCTGCCTGGTATGGTGGGAGAGGCAAATACATTGGAGGATTTTAAAGAGGTGTTTGGATAGGCACATGGATATAAGGAGGATGGAGGGATATGGAAATGGTGTAGGTAGGAGGGATTAGTGTTTGGATGTTTTTGATTTGTTTTTTAGCTGGTTCAGCACAACATTGTGGACGGAATGGCCTGTACTCTCTATGTTATCTAGGTGAACAAATTGAGCAGTCTTTTGAAGCAAATGAAAAGCAAGTGCCAATGTTACTGACTGCAATAGGTGGAAGAGAACACAGTTTTCCTGTAAGTTTAAATGCTTTAAACAAATCAGCCAAGATGGGGTTTAGTGCTATTATGAAAGCAATGCAGGAACGTTTAGAACCAAAACCATTGTTGATTGAAGAACATTTTAGGTTTCATAAGTGGAATCCAAAGAAGGGGAATCCATTTCAGCTTACTTAGCTGAATTGAAGAAATTGTTTGAGCATTTATTGGTTCAGTGATGGGTTTAATGATGCACTGAGAGACTATTTAATCTGTGGAATCTTAAAAGAAAGCATTCAAAAATGGCTCCCAACTGCAGCACAACTCACATTTAAAAGAGCAGTTGAAATCACTGTTTCAATGGAAACCACAGACAGATGAAATTGCAGTCAAGAATGAAACTGATTGTGAACAAAATTGCAATCTCTCAACAGAAACTTGCCTTGACGAACAAAGTGTGTTACTGTTGTGGCAAAGGCTCACATACACCAGACCAATGCAAGTAAAAATGTGAAACTTGCAGAAAGTGTAACAAAGTTAAACACATGCAAAGAGTATATAGGGAAGCCAAAAATAAATGGACAGCATAGGGAAGAGGAAAAGATTAAAAAGTCAAGTTGCAATTTGAAAAAGAACACTAATCTGCATGCTGTTGATGAAAAAATTGAACAATTATAAGAGTGACACAGGACTCATTAGCTTTGAGACTTACAACTACAAGACAGTGTTAAAAAGATTGGAAGATTAGGGGCTCTGAGCACAATGCAACAAGTGTGAATTGTTTAATTCATATATCATTTACAGTGATCATACAAAGATTACACAAGTGTGCTGAGAAAATTTAAGCTGTGGTGGATGCCCCAAGACCAAACAATGTGTCACAGTTGCAGTCTGTTTTAGGATTTGTCATAATATTTGTTATAACAGGTTCTTGCCAAACCTGGCTACTGTGCTCCACACCTTGAACTCATTACTACAGACCAGGAAGAAATGGCAATGGACAAAATTACTTTTAGAAGGTAAAGGATTTGGTGATGTCACACATCATGATCCATGTTGTCCAGTGAAGGTTGCTGTGCACTGTTCAGGATGCCAAAACACCCAGACGAAAGATGGCCAGAGCTGTGAGAACCAGTTCCAGCAGTCCCAGAGTCAACTCCTACAACCACTACGGAGGAGAACCCTGAACCTAAGATTGTTTCACAGCCACAAGTCTCTCCTGTCAAGTAGAGTGCCCCCTTGTCAGGAAAGACATTATCCCACAAAAGTAAGAAATTCTCCACAGCGATTAAATTGTTAGGCCTGAATGGGGCAATTTAAAATTTGCTATGCCGTGAAAGTCTCTTTAATAGTTGTTATATATAGTATACTGTATATATATATGTGTACAGAAGTTGTGATGCATTCTATATTGAGTTGGAGTTTATAGCTAAGCAGGGAGGAGTGTTGTGTATGTAATATTTCAGTATAGGTGTATGGGGTGTCCAGGGAGGAGTAGCACCTCTGATGGCAGGCTCATTGTGCTCCACCCTGGGACCAAATGTGGATGAGCTTCCCCAGTTTTCACCCAGTCTCAACTGTTTGACTGTAGCACTGGCCACACCCCAGTACACCACTTCAACAGACGGACTAAACCAGGTGACAGTAGCCGGGAACCCTCCAGCCCTGGTGAGATAGGGATAGGCCTACCCCAGCAAACAAAGCCAGTTCTGGCGGAATGGGCAGACAAGATCAACTACAAGATCCAATGGCCAAGAAGGTGGTGCTGCAACTCTGCGTGGAGAGTGAAGGGCATGACAAGGCACAAAAGGCATCTTGGCTATCCACTGCTGCCAAGGAAGTCTCCAGTCGTGACGAATTTTTGAACCATTGGACCAAGATTTTTGAGGCTGAGAGTGTGGAACTGCCCCAGTGCAATGGCTTTTTCGCTGTAAAACTCCTCCAGCACAGGTTTTACTCTCTCCAGCTCTTTACCCAATAATGAGATTAATATCATCGTCAGAAATGACAGACAGCCAACACAATATTTTAGTAATATTGTAAATATATAGTTTGATTAGGTGTTCTTTGTTGTTCACATAATCCGTTACGGGTTAGATGTACGAAGTATGTAAATGGCAGACGGCATTATGCCACCATGTCGTATCACTAAAGTAAAAATAAAATATGCACATTCTACCAGTCTCCTGTGTTTTTCGTTCAATCAATTTTATATTTTGGAGTTACAAAGCATAACAGATAGTTTCTTGATTAATCAGGGTGTCAAAGGTTATAGGGAGAAGGCCTGTATGGGGTTGAGAAGGATAATAAATTAGCCATGATGGAATGGCAGAGCAAACTTGATGGGCTGAATGGACTCATTCTGCTCATATGTCTTATGGTCCTATGGTCACTAGTTAGAAGATATTAACACTCGTTCACAATTCAACAATGTATAAGCAAAGTGAAGGAGAAAAGTCAAGTATTTTGGTGGAGAGGTAAAGCTTATACATTCGGAGTGGGGCCTCTAATTTGTCTGATACTATGGAACGGGCAGGGATGAACTCTTGAAGTGAGAGTGTGGGATTCAAAGTGAGGCCATTCATAGGGATGTTTGAAATAAGGTTGAATATACAGTAGAGTTGAACAAAGTACAACAAATTACAGCAAGCAACTAGAGGAAGGTAACTGGTCAAGAGAAGTCGGAGTAAGAAGCTGGGGGGAGGGGAGGAAGAAGGACAAGATTGTAGGTGATAGGTGAAACCGGGAGAGTGTGAAGTAAGGAGCTGGAGAGTTGTTTGGTGAAAGAGCTAAAGGGCTGGATTTGGGGGAATCTGATAGGAGAGGACAGAAGACCACTGGGAGAAAGGGAAGGGGGAGGAGATGGGCAGGTAAAGAGGGAAACAGGAATGGTGAAGCGGTGGGGGGGGGAGGCAATTACCAGAAGTTCAAGAAATCAATGTTCATACCCTCAGGCTACCCAGGTGGAATATAGCGTGTTGCTGCTCCAACCTGAGTGTGGCCTCAGGGCCTCATTGCAGCAGATGAGGAGGCCATGGACTAGCATGTTGGAATGAGAATGGGAAATAGAATTGAAGTGGGTGGCCACAGAGAAATCCACTTTTTGTGGCAGACGGAGCAAAGGTGCTCATTGAAGCAGGCTCCCTACCTATGTCTGGTCTCACCATTATACAGGAGGCCACACCGGGAGCTCCAGAAACAGTAGATGACCTCAAAGGATTTGCAGGTGAAGTGTTGTGTCACCTGGAAGGACTGCCTGGGGCCCTGTAAGGATAGGTGTGGCACTAGTCCCACTTGAAAGAATAAGTACCAGGAGGGCGGACATATTGGAATGGGTGGTTTACCAGGAGATCCTGCTTTTTGTGGCGGATGGAACAAAGAGGCCACACTCACACTCAGGTTGGAGAAGTAACACCTTATATTTCGTCCGGGTAGCCTCCAGCCTGATGTTATTAACACTGAGTTCTTGAACTTCTGCTAATTACCCCCACCCACCCCACCCCCCATTCACCATTCCCCATTCCTGTGTCCTACTGAAGGGTTTTGACCTGAAACATCAACTGTAGATACTGCCTGGTCTACTGAGTTCCTCCAGCATTTTGTGTGTGTTGCTTGAATTTCTGGCATCTGCAGATTTTCTCATGTTTGTGCCCATTGTACTTGCCATCTTTATTGCTGCTATACTGCACCTCATTGGCCAAGACTGGCCACAGGGAATCCCAATCACGTAGAGAATGGACAGCAGGCTTTTCAACCTCAACCAGTTCGAGGCCAAGAACAAAGTTAGCACCAGCACAATCATGAAGCTTCTGTATGTGGATGACAACGCCATTGGACCATGCTCTGAAGAACACCTCCAATGTATCCTGAATGTTTTGGCCAAGGTATATAGGACCCTGGTTCTTGTCTTGTCTATATCAGGTTCTATCTCAGCCACTGCCAAACCAGCTATTTATCTAGCCCTCCATAAAAGTTCACTATATCATTCTTAAAAATGTAGACCACTTTCCCTACCTTGGCAGCATTCTCTCTCCAAATGCAGACATTGATGCAGAAATCAACCACCACCTGAGTAGTGTTAGTGGAGCCTCGACAAGATTAAGGAAATGGGTCTTTGAAAACCGCCTTGAAAGCAAAAAACCTTTCGGTCCATAGAGTGGTCGTCCGTCCTGCATTACTGTTTGGAGCTGAATCATGGACCACCTACAGTAGGCACCTGAAAGCCCTGGAAAAATACCACCAAAGATCCATCCCAAAGATTTTAAGTATCAGCTGGAAAGACAGATGCACTGCACCTGCAGTTTGGAGGATGCTAACATGACTAGCACCTCCACTGCAATGAAGTGATACCAACCCTGATGGATAGGTCACATCACCTGGATGCCTAATTCATGTCTCGCTCTGAATAGACCCTTTACTCCCAGTTGAAGAGAGCTCAGCAACCCCTTGGTAAGTAAAGGGAATGCTTCAAGATAACATGAAAATCAGCTTGAAGAAACTCAACATTATATGTAGAATCTGGGAAGACATTGCATTCAATAGGTACATCTGTTCAAGAGGGATCTGCGAGTTATGAGAACAACCTCCACTGTGCCACATCGAACAAAGGGCTGCTGTGAAAAGACAGACTGAATAACCAAAACACCCAACAAGTAACACAACCACCACTTTCTCTTGCTCACACTGCACCAGAGTGTATGGATCTCATATCAACTTTTACTGAGGACCCACCAACAGACAATCCCTTAGAGCATCATACTCGACTCGTTTGATCGCACCACTACTACTATGTCAGAAATTACCTGTTTCTAAACGGTCATGGGTAAAGTATATCCTGCAGGCCACAATTAAATTTTTTATGAATCTAAGGCTCCTGTATTCCTTTAACTGCCCCTTCAAAAGAATTCCTGGAATTTCGGAATTGTAAAATACCAATCGCCCTTTGACTGTGCCTGTGCTCGTTGTTATTTATTATATCTAATTTAATTCCATTGTTTTTCTTTCTTGTCAGTGACTTTGCAGCTTAATAAAATATGTCATTCAAATGAACCAATTTAATGGCTCACCTTTGCTTCACTAGGTTTTGTTTTAATTTTCTTTCTTAATGAGATTAAAAGAGAATTTCTAATTTGTGCCATTTTGGTATTATCTCCACAGTTAGCAGAAATGTTCTATCATTGATAATCAAGGCTTTTCCCAAGTTCAAAGATCCTGGGTTACTTCTCTGATCCAATGAAAGTAATATAGTTATCACAAATCTTTTCAACTCCTCGTTGTTAATAACATCCCAGAGGCTGTGTAATAGTCTTAGTTCATTGTCTATTATAGTAGAACCTTATCATAGTATATGATAATCAAAGTCTTCTTTGTGAAATAGCAACACTCTATGTCTACATCATGGCATTTATTTTGATTAGCAATAGAGTTTGGGTATAGTGATCATATCTGAAAAGGGTTTGCTTTAGATGTAGCATATGAATCACACTAATTGCCTGCCAACTGTCATTAATTCAGCTTGTCTGCTTAACTGTAAAGTATCCTGAGAATGATTCTAAGTACTGTTACTAAGTTGTTATCAGCTCTTCAAACAGCCGTGTACAATCCACAGAGAATGGCAGCATTGGGTGGATAAAAGAGAACTGCAAAGATCAAGGGATGTTGGAGATTGAGTTTGTTTCCTCAAGGTCAGATACATTTTACAGTGTTGTTAGATACATGTCTATCTGCAACAGGTGAAGTGCTGAGGATAAAGGCAAGTATAATTCTCCCTTCTGCTGCAGGTTCAGATTGGTATCTGTGCCCCTCAGGTCTTGGCCATTTTGGTCTAAACCACTCTCAGAGATGACATTGGCATGTACCCTTGTACCTCAGTTCCTCTGGCAAGTATTATGCAGCATGGAGGAGCACCAATTCATTAAATGAGTGAGGGTGGAAGGTGGTACCCCTTAGGAGGAGTTACATTTTTTAATGTTTGACCTGATACCACGAGACTACATCAAGTCTGAATTCAATAATAATGACTCTCCAGGGTACTTCTGTATACCACTGTACACCTCCATTGTTCAGAAATTCTAATGGGTGAGCATCCAGCTGACCTGGTGCTCATTCCTATGTTCTCTGTGAAATCAGTCATGACGTCAGTTTCCATGTTCCCCTTGGCACAAGAGGGGTCCAGTTCCTGTAATCCCTTGAAAATTAACTGGACCCTTTATCCCACTCTCTGAAACACCACATGATTCTTATTTTCAATTTCTTTAAACTCGTTAGGAAGCCATGTTGCACAATCTTTTTCAATTTAGTACATTAACTGGAAAATTTATCAAACTACTGTGTGAAATTGTGTTGAAGCATTAATAAAGTTCAAAGTAAATTTATTATCAAAGTACATATATGTCACCGTATGCCACCTGAGATTAATTTTCTTGTGGGCATACTCAATACACACATATTAGAGTCAATGAAAGACCGAACCAACTGGGGGTTTAACCAGTTGCAAAAGACAACAAGCTGTGCAAATACAAAAAGAAATAAATAATAATAATCAATAAGTAAACAATAAATATTGGTAACATGAGATGAAAAGTCCTTGAAAGTGAGTCCATAGGTTCTGAGAACATTTCAGTGATGGGTCAAGAGAAGTGAGTGAAGCTAACCCTTCTAGTTCAAGAGTAGTAAAGGGAGTAAGGTCCAATAATCCATAAAATCTGCCTGCACATCACCACCTTAGTTGCAGGTATCTTAGATTACTCTATATCATTTGCAAACTTAACATCAAAATTTAATCTATAATCAGAATCAGGTTTACTATCACTAGCATGTGTTGTGAAATCTGTTAGCTTAGCAGCAGCAGTTCAATGCAATACATAATATAGAAGAGAAGAAAACAAAAATCATAATATGTAAATAAGTAAATCAATTACAGTATATGTATATTGAATAGATTTTAAAATGTGCAACAAAACAGAAATACTATATTTTTGAAAAAGTGAAGTAGTATTCACGGGTTCAGTGTCCATTATGGAATTGGATGGCAGAGGGGAAGAAGCTGTTCCGAAATCACTGAGTGTGCGCCTTCAGGCTTCTGTACCTCCTACTTGATGGTAACAGTGAGAAAAGGGCATGCCCTGGGTGCTGTAAGTCCTTACTAATGGACGCTGCCTTTCTGAGACACCGCTCCCTGAAGATGTCCTGGGTACTTTGTAGGCTAGTACCCAAGACAGAGTCGACTAAATTTACAACCTTCTTTCGGTACTGTGCAGTAGTTCCCCCATACCAGACAGTGATGCAGTCTGTCAGAATGCTCTCTACGGTACATCTATAGAGTGTATTTGAGTGTATTTGTTGACATACCAAATCTCTTCAAACTCCTAATGAAGTATAGTCACTATCTTGGTTTCCTTAAAACTGCATCAATATGTTGGAACCAGGTTAGGTTCTCAGAGATCTTGGCACCCAGGAACTTGAAACTGCTCACTCCCTTCACTTCTGTTCCCTCTATGAGGATTGGTATGTGTTCCTTCGTTTTATCCTTCCTGAAGTCCACAATCAGCTCTTTCATCTTACTGATGTTGAGTGCCAGGTTGTTGCTGCAGCACCACTCCACTAGTTGGCATATCTCACTCCTGTACGCCCTTTCGTCACCACCTGAGATTCTACCAACAATGGCTGTATCATCAGTAAATTTATAGATAGTATATGAGCTATGCCTAGTCGCACAGTCATGGGTATAGAGAGAATAGAGCACTGGGCTAAGCACACACCCCTGAGGTGTGCCAGTGTTGATCGTCAGCGAGGAGGGGATGTTATCACCCATCCACACTGATTGTGGTCTTTAGTTAGGAAGTCGAGGATCCAATTGCAGAGGGAGGTACAGAGGCCTAGGTTCTGCAACTTCTCAATCAGGACTGTGGGAATGATGGTATTAAAAGCTGAGCTATAGTGAATGAACAGCATCCTGATATAGGTGTTTGTGTTGTCCAGGTGGTCTAAAGCCGTGTGGAGAGCCATTGAGATTACGTCTGTCATTGACCTATTGTGGGGAAAGACAATTTGCAATGGATCCAGGTCCTTGCTGAGGCAGAAGTTCAGTCTAGTCATAACCAGCCTCTCAAAGCATTTCATCACTGTAGATATGAGCGCTACTGGGCGATAAGTCATTAAGGCAGCTCCCATTATTCTTCTTAGGCACTGGCATAATTGTTGCCTTTTTGAAGCAAGTGGGAACTTCCGCCCCTAGTAGTGAGAGGTTGAAAATGTCCTTGAATACTCCCACCAGTTGGTTGGCACAGGTTTTCAGAGCTTTACCAGGTACTCCATCAGGACCTTCTGCCTTGCGAGGGTTCACTGTCTTTAAAGACAGCCTAACATCGGCCTCTGAGACAGAGATCACAGGGTCATCAGGTGCAGCAGGGATCTTCACAGCTGTAGTTATATTCTCACATTCAAAGCAAGAAGGCATTGAGTTCATCTGGTAGTGAAGCATCGCTGCCATTCATGCTATTAGGTTTTGCTTTGTAGGAAGTAATGCCTTGCAAACCCTGCCAGAGTTGCCATGCATCCAATGTCGTCTCCAAACTCATTCGGAATTGTTTCTTTGTCCTTGAAATAGCCCTCCACAAGTCACACCTGATTTTCTGGTACAGGCCTGGGTCTCTAGACTTGAATGCCACAGATCCAGCCTTCAGCAGACAACGTACCTCCTGGTTCATCCATGGCTTTTGGTTTGGGAATGTACTCTAGGTCTTTGTAGGCACACGCTCGTCCACAAGCTTTAATGAAGTCACTAACAACTGCAGCATAGTCATCCAGATTGAATACAGTCCAGTCCACCGATTCAAAGTACTCCTGTGCTTCCCTTGTCCAAACCTTCTTGGTCCTCACTACTAGTGCTGCAGTCTTCAGTCTCTGCAAGTACTCAGAGAGTAGAAGTACAGCCGGGTGATCAGTCTTGCTGAAGTGAGGGTGTGGAATAGCATGAAAGGCATTATTGATGGTGGAGTAATAGTGTTGATTCCGCTGGTATTGCAAGCGATGGTAATTGCTTATAGTGATTTTTTCAAACTGGCCTGGTTAAAATCCCCCAATACGATGGTGAAGGCATTAGGGTGAAATGTTTCATGCATATAGATCCCATTGCTCAGATCATCTCAAACCTGATTGACATTGGTCTGAAGTGGAATGTATACCACTACCAAAATGATCCCGGAAATCTCCTGTGGTAGGTAAGAAGGACAGCACTTAACTGCTAGATATTCCAGGTCTGGTGAGCAGAATTGGGACAGCACTGATATATTTGTACACCAAGAAAAGTTGATCATGAGGCCTACTCCTCCACCTCTGCTTTTAAGAGACAATAGATCTATCCTGACGGTGTATAGTAAACCCACCAATCTAAATCACTGCATCCGGTATGAAAGTGTTTGACTAGGATCCTGTGAAACAAAGGACACACGCAGTCCTAATGTCTCTCTGATTCAGCAACCTAGCTCTGAGATCATCGATCTTATTCACCAGAGACTGCACGTTTGCCAACAAAATAGTCGGTATTGGGAGTTTAAAATCCTGTTTCCTTAAGTACACCTGTATCCCTGACCTGCAACCATGCTTCCCGCGTGGAATCCTACACGGACGAATCTGTCCCCAGTCGGCATTGTTTTCATCAGTATTCAGTGGCGATAGTTCATTTAAACGCATTAAGACAGCTTGGTTGACTGTACTGAACTTGGAAACAGTTGTGCTTTTACGCTGTAATAGGCTGAAACGAGAATATTCAATCGTATCCATTGAGAGTTCTGCTGCTAAACGAGTAGCCTCGAGACACCCCGGAAGTAGAAGTATCATGGTTACTCGTTGCCAGGAGGCCCCTTTCAGCAAGATTATTAATTTATTAACCTTTCCTCATTGCAATGTATAAGATCTAAAATGCCCTGTTCTGTAGATATTTTGTCAATTTCTTATCTGGAAATACACATTCCGAGAATTCATCCCTCATTAGTGCTAATTTGAGTTGCCCAGCCTAAACTTAAGTGAGTTCCAAATAACTATTGCCATACCTATCTAGCAAGTATGCTATGTTTTGTAGCTTCAAAACATTGAACTAATACAATGAACTGATAACTTTGTGTTTACTTTAAGTGAGGTGTACATGTATCACATGGTAGCATGATGATGTATGCAATTCACGTATTTATACATATAATTGTAATGAATTATCTGAACAAACAAGAATGCTTAATCAACCAATGTATATTAACTCCGACTCAATAGGGAATGGATCTCAACTATATGCACAGTGTATTATATAATACAAGTACTGTATACAGACATCCACAGCATAGTAAATTTTAAATTGTTCCATTTAGGTCGGAAGATTTCATCACTGTGGAAGCTTTCTTATTCTTATGGAATAATGTCTTTCCTGACAAGGGGGATATCTTGGCTTGGCAGGAGAGACTTGTGGCTGTGAAAACAATCTCAGGTCCTCGGGCCTCTCCCATGGCAGTTGTAGGAGTTGACTCTGAGACTGTAGGAAGTGGTTCTGACAGCTCTGCACACGTTTCTTCTCCTTCCTTTTTCTTCCTCTAGTTTGTGCATCTTGATCTTGAGATGGTGCATTTCATTCACTGGAGTATTCTCTTATTAATCCTTCTATTGTTCCCTTTACGATCTGATCACTCCTCTTGTTTCCACATCCACAACATCATCTGACGAATGCTCTGTTTTCATATCTCCACTGACTCCTTTCTTTATGGTCTTCCGTTCATCCAGCTGGGCTTAGTCATTACATGTACTTTTACAAGCAGCTTTTTCCCTCCCACTTGAAGTTCATGCAATAACTGTAATACGTGCAGAGTAGATTCTGGCTCTTTAAATTACAAAAGCTGAATGCTTGCAACTTTCTTGAAGCTCCTTGAGCTCTCTTCCAGCTTAAAACCAACCCAGATTTCACAAGTAACTACCTGATGAACATATCAAAAGCTTTCTCAGATATGTTGCCTACAAAATCTGTTGCAGTCGGATCACTGCTTTTGTCACATTCATGGTTCCTCTCAGCAGGATGGTCCTCCCTTGGTCCAATATGCTTTCCAACCAGAGGAACAGACGTTGGCACCAATATTTGTTTACCCTCCATTAGGCAACATTTCATGGCGTTCAGTGTGGAAGCAGTTGTAGCATCATCCAGTATCTTTCTTAATTTGCCTTCTGTTGACTTTATTACAGGAAATGTGGCATGCAAAGAACGGATGGATCTCAAATTGCATTGTAGTTGTCTCACCCACTCATAAGACCATAAGACCATAAAACAAAGAAGCAGAAGTCAGCCATTCAGCCCATCGAGTCTGCTCCGCCATTTTATCATGAGCTGATCCATTCTCACATTTAGTCCCATTCCCCCGCTTTTTCACCATAACCTTTGATGCCCTGGCTACTCAGATACCTATGAATCTCTGCCTTAAATACACCCAATGACTTGGTCTCCACTGCTGCCCGTGGCAACAAATTCCATAGATTCACCACCCTCTGACTAAAAAAATTTCTTCGCATTTCTGTTCTGAATGGGTGCCCTTCAATCCTTAAGTCATGCCCTCTCGTACTAGACTCCCCCATCATGGGAAACAACTTTGCCACATCCACTCTGTCCATGCCTCTCAACATTCAAAATGTTTCTATACGGTCTCCCCTCATTCTTCGAAACTCCAAGGAATACAGTCCAAGAGCGGACAAACGTTCCTCATATGTTAACCCTCTCATTCCCGGAATCATTCTAGTGAATCTTCTCTGTACCCTCTCCAACGTCAGCACATCCTTTCTTAAATAAGGAGACCAAAACTGCCCACAGTACTCCAAGTGAGGTCTCACCAGCACCTTATAGAGCCTCAACATCACATCCCTGCTCCAATACTCTATTCCTCTAGAAATGAATGCCAACATTGCATTCGCCTTCTTCACTACCGACTCAACCTGGAGGTTAACCTTAAGGGTATCCTGTACAAGGACTCCCAAGTCTCGTTGCATCTCAGAACTTTGAATTCTTTCCCCATTTAAATAATAGTCTGCCCGTTTATTACTTCTGCCAAAGTGCATAACCATACACTTTCCAACATTGTACTTCATTTGCCACTACTTTGCCCATTCTTCCAATCTATCCAAGTCTCTCTGCAGACTCTCCGTTCCTCAGCACTACCAGCCCCTCCACCGATCTTCATATCGTCAGCAAACTTAGCCACAAAGCCATCTATTCCATAATCCAAATGGTTGATGTACAATGTAAAAAGAAGCGGCCCCCAACACGGACCCCTGTGGAACACCACTGGTAACCGGTAGCCAACCAGAATAGGATCTCTTTATTCCCACTCTCTGTTTCCTGCCAATCAGCCAACGCTCTATCCACGTATGTAACTTTCCCGTAATTCTATGCGCTCTTATCTTGTTAAGTAGCCTCATGTGTGGCACCTTGTCAAAGGCCTTCTGAAAATCCAAATATACAACATCCACTGCATTTCCCTTGTCCAGCCTACTGGTAATTTCCTCATAAAATTGTAATAGGTTTGTCAGGCAGGATTTTCCTTTAAGGAATCCATGCTGAGTTCTGCCTATCTTGTCATATGCCTCCAGGTACTCTGTAACCGCATCCTTGACAATCAACTCCAACAACTTCCCAACCACCGATGTCAAACTAACAGGTCTATAATTTCCTTTTTGCTTCCTTGCCCCCTTCTTAAATAGCGGAGTGACATTTGCAATCTTCCAGTCCTCCGGAACCATGCCAGAATCTATCGACTTTTGAAAGATCATCGCTAATGCCTCCGCAATCTCCACAGCTACTTCTTTCAGAACACGCGGGTGCATTCCATCTGGTACGGGTGATTTATCTACCTTTAGACTATTCAGCTTCCTGAGTACTTTCTCTGTCATAATTGTGACTGCGCACACTTCTCTTCCCTGCCACCCTTGAGTGTCCGGTATCCTGCTGATGTCTTCCTCAGTGAAGACTGATGCAAAATACTCATTCAGTTCCTCTGCCATCTCCTTATCTCCCATTACAATTTCTCCAGCATCATTTTCTATCAGTCCTATATCTACTCTCACCTGTCTTTTACTTTTTATATACTTGAAAAAGCTTTTAGTATCCTCTTTGATATTATTTGCTAGCTTCCTTTCATAGTTAATGTTTTCTCTCTTAATGACCTTCTTAGTTTCCTTTTGTAAGGTTTAAAAAACTTCCCAATCCTCTGTCTTCCCACTAATTTTTGCTTCCTTGAATGCCCTCTCCTTTGCTTTAACTTTGGCTTTGACTTCTCTTGTCAACCACAGTTGCATCCTTCTTCCATTCGAAAATTTCGTCTTTTCTGGAATATACCTGTCTTGCACCTTCCTCACTTCTTGCATAAACTCCAGCCACTGCTGTTCTGCTGTCTTTCCTGCCAGTGTCTCTTTCCAGTCAACTTTGGCCAGTTCCTCTCTCATGCCACTGTAATGTTCTTTACTCCACTGAAATACTGACACATCAGATATCCGCTTCTCTTTTTCAAATGTCACAGTGAACTCAATCATGTTATGATCACTGCCTCCTAAGGGTTCCTTCACCTCAATCTCTCTGATCACCTCCAGTTCATTACACAATACCCAATCCAATACAGCTGATCCCCTGGTGGGCCCAACAACAAGCTGTTCTAAAAAGCCATCTCGCAGACATTCTACAAAAGCTCCCTCTTGAGATCCAGTGCCGTCCTGATTTTCCCAATCCTCTCACATGTTAAAATCCCCCACAATTATCATAACACTGCCCTTCTGACAAGCCTTTTCTATTTCCTGTTGTAATTTGTAGTCCACATCACTGCAGCTGTTTGGAGGCCTATAAATAACTGCCATCAGGGTCCTTTTACCCCTGCGATTTCTCAGCTCAACCCATAAAGATTCTGCACCTTCCAATCCTGTATCACCTCTTTCTAATGATTTAATATCATTTCTTACCAATAAAGCCACGCCTCCCCCTCTGCCTACCTTCCTATCCTTCTGATACACCGTGTATCCTTGGACGTTCAGCTCCCAGAGACATGCATCCTTTAGACACGTCTCAGTGATGCCCACAATATCATATCTGCCAATCTGTAGCTGTACGACGAGATCATCCACCTTATTCCTTATGCTGTGTGCATTTAAGTACAACACCTTAAGACCAGTATTTGGTACTTTTCGCTTTGATTTCACTGCAACTTTATTGCACTGCAACTCATCCCAATGGCTACAAATTTGCTCCATCTCCTGCCTGTCTTTCCTGACATCTTTACTGCTCACTATCTTAGATTTATTTCTGTTTTCCCCTTCCTCCACTCTGTCATTCCGGTTCCCATCCCCCTATCAAATTAGTTTAAACCCTCCCTAACAGCTCTATTAAATTTTCCCACCAGGATATTGGTCCCCTTCGGGTTCAGGTGTAACCCGTCCTTTTTGAACAGATCATACTTCCCCCAGAAGAGATCCCAATTATCCAAGAATCTGAAGCCCTGCCCCCTGCACCAGTCTCTCAGCCACGTATTCATCTGCCTGATCCTACTATTCTTGCCCTCGCTAGCACGTGGCACAGGTAGCAATCCCGAGATTACTACCCTGGAGGTCCTGCTTCTCAGCTTCCTTCCTAAATCCTGGAAATCTCTCTTCAGGATCTCCTCCTTTGTCCTATCTATGTCATTGGTACCAACATGTACCAAGACAACTGGCTGCTCACCCTCCCCCTTCAGAATATTCCGGACCCAATCCAAGACATCCCGTACCCTGGCACCTGGGAGACAACACACCATGCGGGTGTCTCTATCAGGCTCACAGAATCTCCTGTCCATTCCCCTGACTATGGAATCCCCTACGACTACCACATACCTCTTCTCCCTCCTTCTGTCCTGCACAACAGCGCCAGGCTCAGTGCCAGAGACCCGGTCACCATGGGCGTCCCCTGTCAGGTCATCCCCCTCAACAGCATCCAGAACAAGATATTTGTTGCTGAGGGGGTCAGCCACAGGTGTGCTCTCCACTATCCGGGCATTTTCCTTCCCTCTCTTGACAGTGACCCAGTTCTCTGACCCCTGTAGCCTAGGGATGACTACCTCCCTGTAGCTCCTGTCTATCACCTCTTCACTTTCCCTGATCAGCAGTAGGTCATCAAGCTGCAGCTCCAGATCCCTAATACGGTCTCTGAGGAGCTGCATCTCGGTGCACCTGGCGCAGATGTGGCCATCAGGGAGGCTGGAGGTCTCCCAGGATTCCCACATCTGACACCCTGAACAAAGCACTAACCCTGCAGGCATGCTACCTAATTCTACAGGAATGAAACAGGAAAAATAAGTCTACTCACCCACTTACCTCGCCAAACAGACGAACTTTTTAAACCGTTAGCTCGTACCGTTATCTGTGAGAGCCCTGTTGTTCCTGTCTGTCGTGGCCGATTCGTGAAAGTGGGTGGGAGAAAAAAAGAGTTGGTTCTTCGCTCTCGCCTATTCCCGTTTACCGCCAAAGCCCGTTGAAGCCAAAGCCCTACACTCTGCTACCGCTCACTCTGACTCTCTCATGTCTGACAATGCTGGCCCTCCTGCTTTTACCACGTAACTGCTCAATATGGCTTGTTGGCTGTTGAATTTCACTGTCACAAATGTCATTCCCACAGGAGTTATCTGTTTTCCAGTATAGGTTTAGTTAGGTATCTGCAGGCATCAGTTTAATATCTTTGAAATGCTGTTCTGACTCATTTTGTGGAATGACTGAAACAGCTGAACCAGTGTCCAATCCATTTTAATTAATTTGCTGTTCACTTGTAGTGTAAGCTATATTGTTTAAGTACTGTTAGCTTTCACAATGTAAATCTCAAGGCTATGCAATCCTGTGTCACTCTCATCATTATCAGACTTTTCATCACTAGCATGTAGATGAGTGCTCCTTTTTAAAATACATCTTTATTTTTTGGCTTTTTCCTCTTCCCTGCGTAGTCCATTTATTTTTGTCTGCCCAACATGCTCTTTGTATGTGTCCTACTTTGTTGCATTTTCTGCAAGTTTCACCTTTTAACTTGCATTGGTCTGGTTTATCTGAGCCCCTGCCACAACGGTAACACAATTTGTTTGGCCAGGCTGGTTTCTATTTAGATGTTGCAATTGTGTTCATGCTCACTTTCATTCCTGTCTGCAACTCAATTGTCATGGAGAGGGGAGACTGCAGCATGGGCAACTGCCGGTCTTCCATACAACCTTGCCCAGGCCTGCACCCTGGAGAGTGAAGACCTTCCAGGTGCAGATCCATGGTCTCGCAAGACTAACAGATGCCTCTATTTTATTTATACATGATCATGCTATCATGTGATATGTGCACACCTCACTTAAAGTAAACACAAAGTTAGACTAACAGTTTGGACTTCTAAGTCTTCCTTTGTATTAGTTCAATGATTTGAAGCTACAAAACATAACATTGGCACCATGATATTTTTAAAAATGAATCTGAGACAGCTATCAACCTGTTGAAGCACTGCGAGATGTTCAGACTAAAAAAAAATCACGTGAGTAAAAAATGCAGAGATGGTAAAGTTAAAAATAAAAGCAGCCCAACATGGGTTCTTCAGAAGGGAAGACACGATCAACGCTCTTGAAAAAAGTAAGAAAACAGAAGAATTCATGGGTTCATAAAGAGTGAATACTGGGTGATAATAATCATTACAAAAAAAGCAGAAATGGCTGACTACATCAGAAAGATTGGTGCATTTGATTCCACAAGAGATAGCTGGCTCAGGTACTGAGCTAATTGAACAATATTTTGAAGCAAATGAAATAGCCAATGAGAAACAAATGCCAATTTTGCTGAGCGCATTGTGTTTAAACATATACAGTTTGCTTCAATGTTTAGCTGGTCCAACCAAACAAGCAGAAATTAGCTTTGCTGATATTGTCAAAGTAATGCAGGAACATTTAGAACCAAAGCCATTGTTGATTGCAGAACACTTTAGGTTTCATAAGTGGAATCAAAAAGAAAGGGAATCCATTTCAGCATACGTGGCTGAATTGAAGAGATTGTCTGAACATTGCTGGTTCAGTAATAGGCATAATGATGCACTGACAGGTCATTTCGTTTGTTGAATCTTACAAGAAAGCATTCAAAAACAGCTAAAACACATCTCACATTTGAAAGAGCAGTTGAAATCACTGTTCCAATGGAACCACTGACAGAGATGCAATTGAGTTGCAGACAGGAATGAAAGTGAGCATGAACACAATTGCAACATCTAAATAGAAATATGTGCTTGGTGGTGGGATCCCATTGGAGGTGGCGGAAGTTACGAAGAATTATTTGTGGGATCCAGAGGCTGGTGGGGTGGTAGGTGTTCCTTCTCCCCTGCTTACCCCATCCCTTATTTATTGATTTATTTATTTATTCCCCCCCTTTCTTTTTCTTTCTTTTTTCTCCCTCTGTCCCTGTCATTATATCTTCCTCTGGTGCTCCCCTCCCCCTTCCTTTCTCCCTAGGCCTCCCATCCCATGATCCTCTCCCTTCTCCAGCCTTGTATCCCTTTTGCCAATCAACTTTCCAGCTCTTAGCTCCATCCCTCCTCCCCTGTCTTCTCCTATCATTTCGGATCTCCCCCTCCCACTTTCAAATCTTATTATTTCTTCTTTCAGTTAGTCCTGACGAAGGGTCTCGGCCCGAAACATCGACTGTACCTCTTCCTATAGATGTTGCCTGGCCTGCTGCGTCCACCAGCATTTTGTGTGTGTTAGAAGGTAAATCTGTCTTTGAAGCATGGTTGAGAGATAAATGGCCACCAAGACACTGAGAGATCACCCTTCTTCAGTTTGCACCATGGCTTAGTTAACATCAGCATCCTACACTGCCAGTTCAATAAATACATCAAGGCAACCAAAACTATAGTGTAATCTTTTATTGATTTAACAGTGGACTTGAGGCACATCTGTCTGGTTATGCTGCACTTAGAAACTATCAAATCACACTCTGCAATAAGATAAATGGGCTGCTATATTTTTCTTTTGATGTATCATTGGGTGGAAATGTGGATCCAATTGAACACAATTGGCTTCATGGGCAGAACTTCTGCCAAACAAGCCAATTGTGGTCAGTTAGACTTCAGCACCAATTTAAAGCAGCAAAAGTTGTTTTATATATTTTGAGGGAAGCACCAAAGCTTTTTAGAAGCAATTTCATTTCTAATATTAAGCATGAAATGCAGTGGGTGTGTTAGATCAGGCTCCCCCTTTTCTTTCAATGCCCAATTCATTTCTCATAAGAACCAGATTAAGTCACTGATTTAAACAAAAATCGTCCTGATAGTTACTGCAGCAAAAGGCAGCTCTTAACTATCAAGAGACCAAACAGTCCCTGGTCAGCCTGACAAATAGGGCATAGCACAGTCTGTTTTAAATCCCATTGTTCGCAGAGGTGCATCTCAAAAGCTGCATCTGGTATTATTTGGGTGGGTCAGAGGTCAATCCGATTGGTATATCCACAGCTGGAGGAATTGTGGACAAGGGGGAAGCTGCAGTTGCTAGAGAGCAGCATTTAACTTCCAGAGTCCTGGACAATAATTCTGCCTCACAAAAATACCTTTGAAGTTATCAGGTAGCTACTTGTCTATTTTCCCTCTGCCGCCACATTAAAATCTATCTATATGTCAAACTGGCATTTATAGATAATGCATGTAAAGAATACCATTCCATTTTTTCTACTTTTTCTCCCTGTCTACAGTTTGCAAATGGTAACCTTTTGAGGGTCACAAGTGAAATGAAAGTTATTATTTTCCTATTTATTTTACTATGAAATAATTGCAATGTCACACATATCAAAAATATTCAGGTTGTTTAGGCTAGATTTTCTGCCTTTCTGAAACACAAGCACCTTGAAATAAAGGGCTTGAAATTGCACAGAACATGGAGACACACACAAGATTTTCAGTTGATCATCCTCTTTATGTGGAAAGTTAGTAACTGTATCCACCATTTTCTGCTTTTGTATTACATTTCCAGTATCAACAGCTTGTATTTTCATACAGACTGGTGTACTGAATTCTGGTGGCCTGTACCAGAAATACTTCAGCTTAGCTTGAAAGTAAAATGAACTTCAGATCCTGGAAATCTTGTAAATAAAAAGTACAAGAAACACTTAACAGTGTAGACAGCATCTATGGAAAGGAAAACAAGATCTAATGTTCTGATGACAATCTTTGACCAGAAACGATAATTTTGTTTCAATTTTTGTAGAGGGTCCCTAACCTACTGCGTATAGCCAGCATTTTCTGTGACCATAATGATCGCTACTGCTTCATTTCATATTACTCTGGAAATCAAGATGCTGAATTCTCAATATGAGTTGCACTTGCATATATGACATAATTTCTGAGACAAATTGACATCAAAGAATATTGTTCCTTCCGGTGCATTGCTAGGAAAATTACAGCATGGTGTTCTGGAGGGTGAACATTGTTGGTCACTTCAAGTGCATGTGTGAGTGTTACTCCAGTTTGGATCCATACTAAGTAAAGTCCCATTGCTACACCACCCCTCCCACACTGCCATCAGCATACCCACTCATCTTAACATCCTTGATCAGCACTTCACTGATCTTTCCAAACTCCTCAAACTCTGCCCTGAATCCCCAAACTCATTGAATGGCCATAACCTTTTCGACCTCAAGCCTCATTCAAGCCTCCAGCTGTGGCCCACTCCTGCTCCAGACCAAGATCCAGCCTCAGTTCCATTTTTTTTTAGTTTCTGCGGAATGCAAATTTGGTAGTACCCAAGCCTGTGGTTCATCGGGGCACTTCATGATAACATGGGACACCAAACAATTCTTGGCTTGAATATTGCTTGAATGTTTTCTGAATTCATCAACACTATTAAATTCTAACCTACTCCACTGTACTGGAAAATAATAAATATGAAGACGGAACAATCACTAGCAAATGCGTATTTTAGTAAAGCACTTCAGTATATGGCTAATAGATATGGAACATCTGGATATTTTCTTGGTTTCATTTGAGAAGTAAACAATAGCTGTTATAACTGATAACAAAATAGCTACACGTTAATTTATGCATGCAGAAAATCTTTGTGAGACAAACATTATTTATTTGCATTGGGTATTGAAATTTTGGAGTATTTGGTCATTACCTAGCCTTACAAGCATACGTTCTTGCACCAAGGCTCCCCCATGGCCAGGTGAATAGCTCAGAACAGGAAATGATGATGATACTTGGATTGGACAATTACAGTTCTCTTTGGATGACCTGCCCTATTTAACATCTTAGAACAAAGGAAAGAGGAAATTAGCTGTAATGATTTAAATTGAGTAACAAACAACATAAGATTGCAAAAAGCAATTAACGAGCCCTTAATCAACATTACAAAATTGTCAGGGTAAAAGCAAAAATGTATTATTAATGCTAGGAATGCGTTTACTCAAGGGATAAAAATCTAAGAATTGTACAATAAATTATCTGTTGATATTTATAAGGACCAGCAGCAGGAAATATATCAAAGAAGTCATATCAAAATTAAATTAATAATGATCAAAAGTTTTCAACTTGTCTAATTTGGTTTTAGTGAGTTTTATTCTTATCTCAAAATGTCCACATTTTGAAAGTAAAAGTACAATTTAGCCTGGTCTCTAATTTTGAAAGTGCTAGTGTTTAAGTTTCTTGTGTAAGACTTTTGGTGAGATCTGAACAGCTCCCCTCTCAATATAGTAACAGTGAAGATTCACATAAAACTAATCAAAGTGGAACACAATTTGATTCCCTTTATCAATTTAATGAAATGAAATTTCTTGGTGTACTTTTATTTTAAAATGCTTGCTTGGGTTACGTGTATATTTAGCTTTGACATTAATAGGCCAGTGTTCACTTTGTACAAGCTTGACCTAGATGTAACCACTAGAAGCTCTTTGTCTCTCTTTTCTTTGGTTAGTGAGTTCATGTACTGCAATCGTTCTAACTCAGCAGTCCATTAACAAGAGCTCTCAGCCCGACAAAAGGCCACCCAGGAGTTCCTGTGCATGTACGCAATGAAAGGCTTCTGTGGTGGCCTATTCAAATCCACTAACAAGGTCAGCACGGCACAATGAATGAAGGTCCCAATGTGTAACACAGCAGGAGAAAAGTAACTGCATCCTTGAACAAAGGCTTCCCAGAGGTGATGTTAAACTGAGATTGTGTCCAGGACATAACAGGAAATAATACACTGATCAGTCAGCAACAGGTGGCCTAGATGCTCCCTTGCAGATAAGGTATCACAGTGAAAAGTTTTGGTATATTCTCTTTTCTACATCGATGACTATTGGAAGCAACAAGTTAGTATTCTTTTATTTATTAATAATTAACCCAGCAATATAGGACATTTAACAGCCATTTGTATCCCTGCAGAGAAGCATTAATCTTAAGGTTGTACTGAGATTTTGTCAAGAAATCTCTTACTTGAACCAGCTTTTCTTCATATTTTAGCCCAATTAATATTTAATTGAAATGCAATATTTTTCACTTTAGATGAAGATGTCAGTTTACGAAACTACCATTTCTTTGCTTCCTTGATAAATTAAGGAGATTAACCCAAACAAGTTTTTGGGACCAGGTGATCTGCATTCCATAATAAGTAGCTACAGAGATAATTTATGCATTAGTAATAATCTACCAAAACTCCCGTGAAACTAGAATAGTTCTAGCAACAAACATACCTTGTTGTTGCCTGTGTGGAATATGAGTTTTCTCCCACATCCCATAGACGTAAAGGTCTGTAGGTTAATTGTCCATTATAATTGACTCTAATATGTAGGCAAATGGTAGAATCTAGAGGACACTGAGGAGTTGTGGGAAGATTTAAAAACAGGATTAATGTAAATGGGTGGTTAATGGTCAGCACACACCTGATGAGCTGGAGGGCCTGTTTTGTGCTGTATCTTTCTCAATGTTAAAAGAAAACAAATCGGTAATTTGTGACTGAAATAGGACAAAATTTCCTCAGCATTGTGATTCTCTACTTCAGAAAGCTATGAGTTATCTGCCTTTAAGCATCTTCAAGTCTGACAATTGATTCTAAATAAATCAGAGGATTTTGGAATCAGGTGACAAAATAGACTTGTGGCTCAATATCAGTAATGATCTTTGTGCAGTGTGGAGCAGATTCAATGGGCTGTATGGCCTATTCCTTTTCATTCTTATCCTATTTTGTTGTAACCTCAGTATCATTTGCATACTTTTGTCAATGAATGCCATTTTTCTTACTATTGTATAACTTACAAGGATGCTCTTGGGGTGATACAACTTTGCTCATCAAATTATTGTTTTCAAACCAGCACCTGAAAATAGAAAAATAAAACTAAATTGATTGCTCAACCCTAATTAAACAGTAGTGGTCCACATCCCACTGATGTGAGAGTGTGTGGGAATTTAGGTAGGGAAAACAAATGGTTTCTCATGCACTAGATTATAGTGCTTGAATTTACTGATGATTTCCCTTTTGAGTTCCTTTTGAGCTGTGTTGTCTGCTAAGCCAAATGGAATAGGAATAATGATATATCAGGTATGAGATATGATTTAAGATGGAAGATGTAGTTTTATATCTTACATGTAATGGTTGTAGTCAAGGGGAAAGGACTTTGGATAGCCCAAGTGTCAGTCCTGCACAGGTAGGCACTTTTCATTCTCCATCAAGCTAACAGGAATCACCTGTCATTCATTTCCAACACATCACCTGCAGCCTATTTAAACCCAGCTCTCATCCATAGCCTTTGTTTGCTCATCAAACCACCCAGCCTCAACCAGCTGCTCCTAGCCTTAAGTTACCTTGTTGCTCATGGTGTTTACTATCAGTTCCCTCTTGTGTCGTGGCCTATCATGGTTTATTATTTTACAGTTTATTATTAAAGTTATTGATCACTGTTAATTCATCTCACATGCATCAAATGCCCTCTGTGCCCGAGAAAACAGCACAATCGGGTAAAGACAGAGTGGCTCCCGCCAGCTCCTCATTCCAGCACCATAGCTTTTCTCTCTCATCTCTAACTCCATCTCCATCTCTCCCCACCACGGCCACACCCTCTCACCCCATCCTCCTCAGCAGAAGAAGCTCTGGTGGAGTCCGGTGCAGCAGGCAACTTTCTTGACCAGACCCTATGTGTGCAAATGGAAGCCCTACTGAGCCTACCTTTCACACCTTCTGCGTCACAACCATTGACGGACGTCCCTTTGGGTCTGGAATGGTCCAAACGTGCACATGACCTGTGTGCATGAGAGTCAGAGAGCACAGCAAGTTCATCCAATTTCTCCTGATCATCTCACCCAACACTCACCTTGGGCTACCCTGGCTCTCCACCCATGACTCTCGCTTCACCTGGTCATCTGGTTCACTGCTAAGTTGGGGACACACCTTACGACCACGTGCCTGCAACCTCAGTTGACTTCACACTCCATAAATCCATGGATCAAAGAAACTGTCCACCTCACCAAACGCCCACAGGAATACCACGACATTGCCATCGCCTTCAGTAAAATAGAAGCCAGCAACTGTCCACCTCACAGACAATATGGCTGCGCAATTAACCTCCTCCTGGGCACCTGCTCTCTTATTCCCATCCTGAAGGACTACATCGCTGAAGCACTACAACACAGATTCATACAACCAGCCCAGTCCCCAGCCACTGCAGGGTTCTTCTTTGACAAAAAGAATGATGGAGCTGTTTGTCTCTGCATCACCATTAAGAACCGCTACTCACTCCTCTTTATGGATAGCGTATTTGAAACACTCTGTGGGCGCAGATCTTCACCAAACTGGATCTCTGGCACATGTACAACCTGATCTGCCTCCTCCAGGAGGAGAGAGTGCAAGACGGCATTTATGACACCCACTGGTCACTACGAATACTTGGTGATGCCATTCAGACTTTCCAACAGTCCTGCCCTTTTCCAACCCTTCATTAACAAAATCTTCTGAAACATGCTATACAGGTATGTTTCCGTTACCTCAACGATATCCTCATTTTCTCCAAGGTTATGCCTGTCATATCCATTCATTCCTTCAGTGTCTCCCCGAACACCAACTGTACTGTGAGTTAGAGAACCGCCAGTTCCACAACTCAGTCATTTTATTCCTGGGTTATGCCCTTTCACCCCAAGGCATAACCATGGACCCAGAGGAAGTGTGGCATGGTTGTATGGCCTCAGCCACACTCCCTCCAACAGCTACTGTGCTTCTGCAGTTTCTCCAACTTCTACCACCATCTCATCCAAAACTCAAGCCAAATTGCTGCTCCTCTCAGCTCCTTCACTAGATTGCCTACCTCACAGATAACCCGATCTGCTGCCATAGACCACAAATTCAAAGAGCTCAGTGCGATTCACCACCACTCCAATTTTCCACCATCTGAACCCCTCCAGACCATTTATGGTAGAGGAGGATGCACCGGGGCCACCTTCTCCCAGGGAGGACCAACCAGATGGAAAGGCATGCCCTCGTGACAACTTCTTATGCAAGTTCAACTCTACAAAGCACCATTATGGAGTAGGAGACAGGGAGCTACTCACCGTTAAATGGGCCTTGGAGGAATGGAGACATTGGTTGATGAGAAACACCAAGCCCTTCCTGATCTGGACTGATGACCAGAATTCATATCCACACAACAGACCCACTAACACACGGCAGGCTCATTGTGCCCTCTTCTTCGAGTAATTAACTTCACCATCACCTAGCAATGCAACTAAGGCAGATCCCTTTTGACAATAGTTCGACACGACTGAAATGGAGCTGGACGCACACCCCAGCATCCCGTCCTCATAAATACTCACCCTAATCATCTGGAACCTTGACAATCAGATCTGCCAGGCCCAATAACACGAGCCTGCTCAGGTCTCCACCCCTGACAACTGCATATACAGTATGTGCCAGTGGCCATGCACTCTAAGACACTCTGGTGGGCCCACTCCTCGCCCCTCTCTGCCATCCAGGCACATTGCAGACCCTGAATTTTCTACAATGCCTGTTCTGGTGGCCCTCCATGATCACAAATGTATGTCAGTTCATTGCTGCCTGCCCTAGTACAATTCCTCCAAGAGGTGGCCCTCTAGGCTCCTGCAATCCCACATCACCAAGGACTTCATCACAGATTTGTCACCTTTCGATAGGGCCAAGGTGACCATGACAGTGGTGGACAGGTTCTCCAAGACAGCCCACTTCATTGCCCTCCCCAAACTTCCATCAGCCACTGAGATGGTGTACCTGGTTCTCCAACATGTCATTTACCTCCTTATCTTCCCTTAGGATATTGTGTCGGAATGGGGCCAACAATTCATCTCCCGTTTCTGGTGAGCCTTCCGATCCCTCTTCTGCACCTCAGTGAGTTTGTCCTCTGGCTATCATCAGCAGACCAATGGTCAGTCAACAAGTGGAAGAGTGTCTGCAATGCTCCGCTGCCTCTAACCCTTCCACATGGATGAAGTACCTGTCCTGGGCCAAGCCTTCCACAATTTACACACCTCCTCTGCCACAGATATGTCACCCTTTGAAGTGCTCATGGCTAGTAACCCCATTGTTTCCCACAGAGGAGCCAACGGTGGAGATCCCATCCACCAGAGCCCTGGTTTGCTGCTGCTAGAACACTTGGAATATGACATGGGGGCCATCCTAGCTGACAACCGCACTCACTGCTGCTAGGTCAACTGCCTGCAGCATCCGGCCGGAAGACTCCAGCCTGAGGGCTGCCCAAAGAGATCTGCTCCTGCACACCAACTCCCACAAGCTCTTGTCCCAGTTCATTCGCCCTTCAAAATTACCCATCGCAACTGTAGCATTTACTGTAAAACAAACCAAAACTGCTGAAAAAGTAAGCCAGGAGATCAACATTGTGTAACCCACTTCCAAATAACGAAGTTCAAAAGTCGAGAAAGGTACTTTTGGTCCTTTACTGTGAAGCCTGCAAAGGCAAATGAACTTACAGTGATTAAAAAATCTAACAAAACTAAATTAGCGATATAGTTGTCATAGCGTCTAAATCCACGTAACTAAGCATTCTACTTAGTGATATCAGAATTAGCGTTCTATATGTACTTAAGCAAAGTTAGCGATCTAGCTGAGTTCCAATAACATCCCAATTAGCAAAATAAGCAACATCAGAATTAGCAAAGTTAGCATATTTAAGCGGTTGTAACGTTGAATCAGGTTCGCGAAGTTCAGCAAGTGAGACAGGAAATGTTGACTGCGAATAGATATATTAACTATTTATTTACAAACAGTAAAAATTCAACCAAACATTCATGTTCCCCACATTACACATACTACAAAGTTGAATATTCAACAAACATACCCAGTTAAAAGAGCGCACAGAGCATACCTTCCCAATGGTCATCTGCACCGTTTGTCTTAAAACAAAAGGAAAGAACGAACCCCACACACATGCTCTCTGTGTATTCAGGATATATGAAACTGGACACTAGGCAGATATCCAATGGGAAAAGTAGCTGCAGTTTCTAAACTAGCCAATCATGATGGAAGCGACTTTTGACAATCAGATTAAGGCACGCCTCCCCGACCCACAAGACACTCCAACCCTCAGAAGTTGCAAACGTGATGATCCAACCCTCAGACTAGTATGTCTCTTGTGAATTCCCTAAGTTACATATAAAACATGAAAGTACAATACCCAATACTGTAAACCCAGTTGTCATCTCGCAGTACACTACAGTAGTCCAACAGCCTCCCTGCACCCCAATTTTCTTATTTAACTCTTGAGAGAATAGTGGGTATGTCTACAGGGCCTGTTCTGGGTATCAGATGTGGGATTTCCAGGAGACTCCCAGCATCCTCGATGGCCACACCTGCGCCAGATGCATTGAGATGCAACTCCTTAGAGACCATGTTAGGGAACTGGAGCTGCAGCTCGATGACCTTCAGCTTGTTAGGGAAAGTGAAGCAGTGATAGACAGGAGCTACAGGGAGGTCGTCACCCCAAGGCTACGGGTGACATGACAGATAAATGGGTGACTATCAAGAGAGGGAAGGGAGAATATCAGATAGTGGAGAGCACCCATGTGGCCATCAACCTCAACAGTAAGTACTCCGTTTTGAGTTCCACTGTGGAGGACCTTCCTGGAGGAAGCAACAGCGACGGTGCCTCTGGCACTATCCGGTCCTGTGGCTCAGAAGGATAGGGAACTGAAGATGATAACAGCAGTAATAGGAGACTCTGTAGTCAGGGGGCATAAAGGCGATTATGTGTATGCGAAAAGGACAAATGGATGGTAGTTTGCCTCCCAGGTGCCAGGGTCCACAATGTTTCTGAACGTGTTCACAATATCCCGAAAAGGGAGGGTGAGCAGCCAGAAGTCATGGTATATATTGGTAACAATGAAATAGGTAGGGAAAGGGAGGAGGTCCTGAAAAAAGAATACAGGGAGTTGGGAAGGAAGCTGAGAAGCAGGACCTCAAGTGTAGTAATCTTGGGATTGCTGCCTGTGCCATGCGACAGTGAGAATAAGCACAGAATGAGATGGCAGATAAATGTGTGGTTGAAGAATTGGAACAGGGGGCAGGGAGTCAGATTTCTGGATAATTGGGACCTCTTCTGGGGTAGGTGGGACCTGTACAAAAGGGATGGGTTGCAAAAATCCGAGGGGGTCCAATATTCCTGTGGGCAGATTTACTAGAGCTGTTGGAAGTGGTTTAAACTAATATGGCAGGGGATGGGAAAAAGTATGATAGAGCTGAGGATGAGCCAACAGGTTTACAAGTAGATGATGAATGTAACATCAATGTAAGTAAGGACAAGCCAATGACTGAGTATAAATACAGACAGAGCAGAGAGTTAAATTGTACCACAGAGGCAAAATTCAAAAGGGCACCGAATGCAGGCCTGACGGTGCTGTATTTAAATGCAGTAGCATTTAGAATAAGGTGGACGAACCTGTAGCACAATTACAGTTTGGCTGGTATGACATTGTGGGCATCACTGAGTTGTGGCTGAAAGAAGGCCATAGTTGGGATCTTAACATCAAAGGATGTACTTGATATCGAAAGGACGGGCAGGAAGGCATGGGCGGTGGTATGGCTCTGTTGGTAAGAGATGGAATTACCTCTTTAGGAAGAAGTGACATAGGGCCAGAGAATGTTGGATCTTTGTGGGTGGAGTTTAGAAACTCAAGGGTAAAAAAAAATTATGGAAATCATATATAGACCTCCAAATAGTAGCCAAGATGTAGGGTTGAGATTGCAAAGGGAGTTGGAAAAGGCATGTAATAAGGGTAATGACACAATTGTAATGGGGAACTTCAATATACAAAGGGATTGAGGAAATCAGGTTGGCATCAGATTGCAAGAGAGGGAGTTCATTGAATGTCAATGAGATAGCTTTTTAGAGCAGCTTATGCTTGAGTCTATTTGGTGAAAGGCTATCTTTGACTGAGTGTTGTGTAATAACCCAGATCTTATTAGGGAGTTTAATGTAAAGGAACCCTTAAGAGGCAGTGATCATAATATGTTTGAATTCATATTGCAATTTGAGAGGGAGAAGCATAACTCACATGTATCAGTATCACAATGGAATAAAGGGAATTACAGAGGCATGAGAGAAGAGCCTGCCCAGGTGGACTGGAGGAGGATACTGGCAGGGATGACGACAGAGCAAAGATGGCTGAAGTTTCTGGGAATAGTTCACAAGGTGCAGAATAGATATATCCCACCGAAGGAGTTCTTCTCAATTGGCAGGGGTAGGCAACTGTGGCTGACAAGAGAAGTTAAGGACTGCATAAAAGCCAAGGAAAGGGCATATAACGTAGCAATAGTGAGTGGGTTACCATAAAACCATGAGACACATGTGGTTACACAAACATGATAAAATCTGCAGATGCTGGAAATCCAAAGCAACATGCACAAAATTCTGGAGGCCAGTCAGCATCTTTAGAAAAGAGTAAAGAGTCGATATTTTGGTCCAAGACCCTTCATTAGAACTGAAAATAAAGAGGAGAAGTCAGAGTAAGAAAATGGGGGGAGAGAAGGAAGTAGTACAAGATGGTAGATGATAGGTGAAACTGGGAGAGAGGGAGGGGTGAACAAAGGAGCTGGGAAGTTGATTAGTGAAAGAGATAAAGAGCTAGAGAAGGGAGAATCTGATAGGAGAGGATAGAAGACCATAGAAGAAAGGGGAGGAGGAGGAAAACCAGAGGCAGGTGATGGGCAATTAAGGAAATAACCTGAAACAGGAATGGGGAATGGTTAAGGGAAGTGGGGGGGGGGATGCAATTACCAGAAGTTTGAGAAATCAATATTCATGCCATCAGGTTGGAGGCTACCCAGACAAAATATAAGGTGTTGCTCTGCCAACCTGAGTGTGGCCTCATCGTGGCAGCAGAAGAGGCCATAGATTAACATGTCAGAATGAAACTGGGAAGTAGAATTGAAATAGCTGACTACCAGCAGATCCTGCTTTTTCTGGCAGATGGATCGTAGGTACTTGGTGTAGTGTACCCCCAACCTTCTTAGTCTGACCTCTCCTTTTTCGTTCCAGTCCTGATGAAGGCTCTCGGTCTGAAACATTGACTGTTTTTCACTCTTTTTCATAGATGCTGGCTGGTCTGCTGAGTTCCTCCAGCATTTTGTTTGTGTTGCTTAACATATGCTTTAGGCCACCATGTACAACTCTTGATGTGTATGTCTCAGAATAAGGTTTGAGATATGAAGATCCTTTGTTAGTATATCAGGGTGTTTAGACTCTACTGACATAGTAAACCATAGAAAAACTACAGCACAAAAACAGGCCTTTTGGCCCTTCTTGGCTGTGCCGATCCATTTTCTGCCTAGTCCCACTGACCTGCACACGGACCATATCCCTCCATACACCACCCATCCACGTATCTGTCCAATTTATTCTTAATTGTTAAAAAAGAACCCGCATTTACCACCTCGTCTGGCAGCTCATTCCATACTCCCACCACTCTCTGTGTGAAGAAGCCCCCCCTAATGTTCCCTTTAAACTTTTCCCCCTTCACCCTTAACCCATGTCCTCTGGTTTTTTTCTCCCCTTGCCTCAGTGGAAAAAGCCTGCTTGCATTCACTCTATCTATACCCATCATAATTTTATATACCTCTATCAAATCTCCCCTCATTCTTCTACGCTCCAGGGAATAAAGTCCTAACCTTTTCTCTGTATCTGAGTTTTTCATGTCCCGGCAACATCCTTGTAAACCTTCTCTGCACTCTTTCAACCTTATTTATATCCTTCCTGTAATTTGGTGACCAAAACTGAACATAATACTCCAGATTCGGCCTCACCAATGCCTTATACAACCTCATCATAACATTCCAGCTCTTATACTCAATACTTTGATTAATGAAGGCCAATGTACCAAAAGCTCTCTTTACAACCCTATCTACCTGTGACACCACTTTTACGGAATTTTGTATCTGTATTCCCAGATCCCTCTGTTCCACTGCACTCCTCAGTGCCTTACCATTAACCCTGTATGTTCTACCTTGGTCTGTCCTTCCAAAGTGCAATACCTCACACTTGTCAGTATTAAACTCCATCTGCCATTTTTCAGCCCATTTTCCCAGCTGGTCCAAATCCTTCTGCAAGCTTTGAAAACCTTCCTCACTGTCCACTACACCTCCAATCTTTGTATCATCAGCAAATTTACTGATCCAATTTACCACATTATCATCCAGATCATTGATATAGATGACAAATAACAATGGACCCAGCACTGATCCCTGTGGCACACCACTAGTCACAGGCCTCCACTCAGAGAAGCAATCCTCTACTACCACTCTTTGGCTTCTTCCATTGAGCCAACGTCTAATCCAATTTACCACCTCTCCATATATACCTAGCGACTGAATTTTCCTAACTAACCTCCCATGCAGGACCTTGTCAAAGGCCTTACTGAAGTCCATGTAGACAACATCCACTGCCTTCCCTTCATCCACTTTCCTGGTAACCTTCTCAAAAAACTCCAATAGATTGGTCAAACATGACCTACCAAGCACAAAGCCATGTTGACTCTCCCTAATAAGTCCCTGTCTATCCAAATGCTTGTAGATTTTGTCTCTTAGTACTCCCTCCAATAACTTACCCACTACCGACGTCAAACTTACTGGCCTATAATTTCCAGAATTACTTTTCAATACTTTTTTAAACAATGGAACAACATGAGCCATTCTCCAATCCTCCGGCACCTCACCCATAGACACCGACATTTTAAATATATCTGCCAGGGCCCCTGCAATTTCAACACTAGTCTCCTCCAAGGTCCGAGGGAATAACCTGTCAGGTCCTGGGGATGTATCCACTTTAATTTGCCTCAAGATAGCAAGCACCTCCTCCTTTTCAATCTGTACAGTTTCCATGATCTCACTACTTGTTTCCCTTAATTCCATAGACTTCAGCCAGTTTCCTTAGTAAATACAGACGCAAAAAACCCATTTAAGATCTCCCCCATTTCTTTTGGTTCCGCGCAGAGCTGACCACTCTGATCTTCAAGAGGACCAATTTTATCCCTTACAATCCTTTTACTCTTAATATACCTGTAAAAACTCTTTGGATTATCCTTCACTTTGACTGCCAAGGCAACCTCATGTCTTCTTTTAGCCCTCCTGATTTCCTTCTTAAGTATTTTCTTGCACTTTTTATACTCCTCAAGCACCTTATTTACTCTCTGTTTCCTATCCATGTCATACAACTCTCTCTTCTTCTTTATCAGAGTTGCAATATCCCTTGAGAACCAAGGTTCCTTATTCCTATTCACTTTGCCTTTAACCCTGACAGAAACATACAAGCTCTGCACTCTCAAAATTTCTCCTTTGAAGGCTTCCCACTTACCAATTACATCCTTGCCAGAGAACAACCTGTCCCAATCCACACTTTTTAGATCCTTTCTCATTTCTTCAAATTTGGCCTTCTTCCAGTTTAGAACCTCAACCCTAGGACCAGATCTATCTTTATCCATGATCAAGTTGAAACTAATGGTGTTATGATCACTGGAACCAAAGTGCTCCACTACACACACTTCCATCACTTGTCCTAACTGGTTTCCTAATTGGAGATCTAATATCACATCCCCTCTAGTTGGTACCTCTATATATTGATTTAGAAAACTTTCCTGAACACATTTTACAAACTCTAAACCATCTAGACCCCTAACAGTATGGGAGTCCCAATCAATATGTGGAAAATTAAAATCCCCTACCACCACAACTTTATGTTTCCTGCAGTTGCCTGCTATCTCTCTGCAGATTTGCTCCTCCAATTCTCGCTGACTATTGGGTGGTCTATAACACAACCCCACTAATGTGGCCATACCTTTCCTGTTTCTCAGCTCCACCGATAAGGACTCAGTAGACAAGCCCTCTAATCTGTCCTGCCTGAGCACTGCTGTAACATTTTCCCTGACCAGCAATGCAACCCCCCCACCTTTCATTCCTCTGCCTTGATCACATCTGAAACATCAGAACCCTGGAATATTAAGCTGCCAGTCCTGTCCCTCCTGTAGCCAAATTTCACTAATTGCTATAACGTCATAATTCCACGTATCAATCCACGTGGCTGCCCTACTAAGCCATTCCCCAACTCGCAAGGAACCATCTTCAGGTACTGGACTTAGCTTGAAAATATGGATGTCCCTTTTCACACTTTCTTCCCTTTGCAGACAAGAATTCATGTGGAAATCTCTTCCTTTGGCAAAACCCAATAATCTCAATTTCAGCCTTTCTGAGCTCCTCCGCTGAGAGACGATCTCCGCCGAACTGACCTTTGGCCTTTTCCATCTCTCTCTCTCTTTCCTTTTTTTTTGCGTGTGCCTGCGTGCATGCGAGTCTGTGCGTGCGCATGCGCATCTGTGCGTGCGTGTGTGCGTCCGTGCATGCGTGCACCTGTGCATGCATCCATGATGATGTCTTTTTCATGACTTTTTACAAGGCATGGAGCGAGAGAGAGATAGACTGTGTGGTGCGCCACTCCCCACACAGACATTTTCGCAGTATTTTTCCCTTTATTTTACAAAGTCAAGTTGTGATCCCGATACTTAACCCGGCACAGATGAAAAGCGTACTTGGGAGTGGACGCAACTGGTTTCAAACCCGTGAACCTCCACTCCCGGCGTCGATGTCATTGTGCCACCAGCTGGCCCCTCTCTCTCTTTCCAAAGAATATCCTTGTTGTTCTTCATCCGTCAGACTGAGTAAGAATGATGTTCACATGCTTCCTCTTCTGACTAAGAAAGAAGAAAATATTCTTAAATCTAAGAATTCAGACTACTGTCTTCCTCAAATGGGTCCAGGAAAAGAAGTGATGGATTATACATGTTACTGCGTCCATCTCCTCTTCAATCTAAATTATATTTATTGTAACATTCTCCTTGACCTCCAGGTCATCTAGTAGAAATTCTCTAGAACTATTGGGATGCACAAGCAATTCACTTTCATGCTGAAGAAGATACTGAGACCCTGACATCCATGTCTCATTCTTCAGGAATGCTTTCCCCTTCAAGCCTCTAAAGGCCACAGCCGCTGGCTTGCTTGAGTGTTTACAGCTCCATTGAAATGCCTGTGAGAATTTTAAAACTTCTGAACCTCTGTTTGCAATGAAGGTTAGGAACTTGGAAATTTCATTCTTGATATGCTTCAGCACAGAAGTACTACAGTCCAAAATAAGAGTCCTGAAGCTGCACACACAGCTCCTTCCTCCACAATGCATCCATACGGCTTGCCGTTGTAACACCGATGAGCTCCCTGCAAGGAACAGAAGCTGACTTCAAAGGAACTACCTTAGCTTTTCCCATGATAAAAGCACTGTACAGCTGAAAGCTCATCTTATACAACAATAGGTAGGTCGCTGCTCCAAACTGTCTTTGCTTGCAGCTGTAAAATGGTGTAACTGTGTGGCAGCAACTTCTCCAAAATCCAGGGCTTTCAAACATCTAGCACCCTTGAAGTCTTCCAACTGACAGAGTTCTTCCAGTCAGCTTGACCACTCATGAGCAACTGATGTTAGTATAATGCCAGCCCAGCCAAGCCTTTCTTACATAGATCTTGTAGGATCGTCTCATCAGATTACACCACCAAACTCAAGATTCCTAAAGGACCATAGATGGAACTAACTGTGGTGAGTGGTCTATCTTGCATTGTGATTTAAAACTTGAAAGTATCAGACTGAATGCACCAGTACTCTCTCCACTGAGGGAATATCTTGATCCAAATCCAAATCCTTCATGTCTTTCGGTCTTTGCTCTTCTATTATCACAGCTAGCACACTATGTCTGTTGCTTGTCAAATGCCACCTCTGGAACAAATGGATACAAGGTCATGATAGAGGGACACTGCTTCTTCCTCAGAGGATACTGACATAAGGCAGTAATCATCATCGAAGCAATGCAAAGCTTTATCCGCCATCTTGTAGTTAAACTGTTCTTCATTGTCTTCTGCGCATTCCTAAGTGTGAAGCTGGAACAGTTTGGAGATAAATTGCTGCAAAGAGATGTACCACCATTCTAAAGTCAACCATATCTTGGCTGAGGTCACCATCAGGCCACCAGAGAAACTTCAGCAGATCTGCATCTTCCACTGGTACTTTAACCCAATGAAACTTTGATTCAATATCTGCTATGATCACCACTGGTTCTTTTCTGAATCTGGCTACCAGAGTGAGCTAGTAAGGTCTGGTCCCTGTAAAGGTTGAGCATTAGGTGATGTTCCCTGAAAAGTCACTCCACAGTCAAACACAACATGAAGTTTCCCTATTCTGAGGAGGTAAACACCATGATGTGGAATATACCAGATTTCACCCTTGCTGTGTTCCAGATCCTCTGCAGGCACTCTTTCAGCATAACCTTTGGAGATGACATCCACATGAAATCTGCGTAGTCAGTGTGAAATGACAAATCCCTCTTACATCTCCTCCTTAGATTTAGAGCACACCGGTCAGCAATCTTCCTATTATTTGACATGTTAATCTTTCTTTCTCAATGTAAATTAATCTGGTACTGACCATCCACCAGTTTTACATAGTTCAAAATCAGCTCCATGAACTTGTGGTCCTCTCTTGACAAACCAGTTTGTTCATCCTGACTACATTCAGCTGAGTTCAAAACTGGGATCGTTGGCAAAAGGACATGTTTCAGGTGAAACCATCCCTGGAAAACCCTCTGTCATAAAATGTTCCCTTTGTGGATAAGCATACTTTCCCATGTATAGATGTTCGGTAGTTCACAATAGTTTTCTCCATCTAAGCCAGCCACTTCCTATCCTGAAACAATGCAGCAATTCACGATCTTCTCTTGACCCATGGTGCATAAGAGAATGCGTGTCCTTTTTGCTTTGAGTTTGAGCTTGTTCATGAGGCTCACTGTGCAGAACACTGTTGTAAGTAACCATTGACTTGTTACCTTTCTTAGACTTCTTTTGTATTGGACATGGGAAGTTTACAATCATGATCACCAGCCCCTGGAAGGCCATTAGACACCAGAGCACTACTCACTGCTGTGTCTGATTCCTTCTTGGCTTGTTTTGATTCTGCACCCTTTTCGTTAGAGTGAATATGAAGTATGCTGGCATGCTTGCTACTGCACATCTTGCATGAATGACATTTCCTCCAAGCTTTGCTGATGTGTCCTATACACAAATGGCAAAAGCAGTCAATCTTCTTACTATGAGCCCTTTTCTCCAGTTGAGGGCATGATTACAATGTATGTTCACCCTATTGGCTGGCAGGACCATTTCCCTTCCATTAGCTCCAGGTTCAGTTTTAGCTTTACTTTTCACAGTAGTGACAAAGTTGCTTCCTTTAGCCTTACAATGAAATTGTGACTTTACACCTTTGCTTATTGCTGGTGATGTAGCTTCCTATATATTTCCAAACACCAAGTGTGTAGCAATCTTTACTTGTCTTTCTATAAAATCAACAATGTCAGTGAAAGTAATCTTATGGTTGTGCTTTCTTGCAGTTTACAGTCCATCATTTTCCCTTTATTCCTGAGCACAGAGAGTGGTGAATCTGTGGAATTCTCTGCCACAGGAAACTGTTGAGGCCAGTTCATTGGCTATGTTTAAGAGGGAGTTAGATATGGCCCTTGTGGCTACAGGGGTCAGGGGGTATGGAGGGAAGGCTGGGGCGGGGTTCTGAGTTGGATGATCAGCCATGATCATAATAAATGGCGGTGCAGGCTCGAAGGGCCGAATGGCCTACTCCTGCACCTATTTTCTATGTTTCTATGTTTCTATATAGAGCAAATTCTTTATGACAGTCAATATACTAGCAGGCATGTCCAGCTCACGCATGTTCTGATCCTCTTTCATGGCATTGCAACAGCCTCTAAGGAAGTCTTGAAGGGCTTTCACATCTTCAGATTTGATAGATACCCAAGAAAGAGCCTTTGGCAATGTTCTTCAGGATTAAAATGTTCCTGTAGTAATGCCTTTAGGTATCCTTTTGTAGGATCAACATACTGGCAACTTCTGGCAATCTCTAGAGTGATCTATAGTGTACTGTTCAAGGAAATAGGATCAGTCACCATGGCAGTCAGTCTTGCATTCAATGCTGTTTTCAAAAGCCCTCATGAAAGCATGATATATGAATGAGGAATTTAAGGTGGGGGGTGTTATATGAGAGGCAGGGTTTAAGGGTCAGCACAACATTATGGGCTGAAGGGCCTGTGCTGTGCTGTACTATTCTATGTTCTATGTTCTATGTTCTATGTTCTATGTTCTATACTGCAATAGATCTCCATCACAAATTTGAATCTCTGTTTTAGTCAAAGATGAAATGCATTGCAGTTGTACCAATAAGGATGATATTTCATTTTGCTTCCTCATAATATTAATAGTACCATTTTAATCTCTGTCATCTAAAGCAAAAATGTTTCCATGCTGTAAGTTAATGTTTCCATGAGCACTTTGAGCTATTGGCTATGACATAGGTTCAGAGTGCCTCATTAGTGCAGGTTGAAAATAAACACCCTGAACTACCTCTTGGAGGTTTTGTTCATGCTTCACGGACACTTGAGAAATGAATAAATCAGCATTGTCATTAAGTGTTTTTGTTTTTCTTTATGCCTTTTCAATATAGGAACTCACACTATAGGACTGTCCTGATGGAGTACTTTTAGTGCTCATCACACTTGAAGCCCTTAGCACATTATCTTTAGCCATATGTGCGGCAATTTCTTTCTTTAACTTCTTTTCTGTAGATGCTCCTCTTGCTCTTCCAGCACATGTTTGTTCTTCAATAATCATGGATGTGTGATTAATGCAAAATCAGCCTCTGTTTTAATATGTACAGAGGAGGAGGTAGATGAGGAAGATTTTTTTCCTGCAATAGAGCTTTGAGCACTAACATTAGACACGCTGCCATATGGTTTCATGCCATCCTGTTGGTCATTTGCTCTATGCATAGTCAAAACATGCCTTGGAATTTGAGAACATTGACTGGTGGAAGGTGAGGCACATATTAACTTGTTGCAGCAACAAGACTTCAAATATAACATGTTTGGGTCAACAATTGTTTCGTATCCTCTATGAATACACTGCAATAGAGATCAATGTTTGAAAAACATTGGTTCTGTTTTATTTGTTCAGCCTTGGCAAGTAATGAGATTAGCATGTGATGTTGATTAGCAACAGCTTCACAGAGATTAATCAAGTTGTCAGTATGAGATTGCACTTTTAAGGCATTTTCTTGAATTTTCAAGTGATCATTAATTGTGGTAGTAAGCTTTTAATTTTGTTTACATTTGTTTCATACTCTTTTGAAGACTTTCAATTGGATTAGCCTTATTTTTAGCTCTAATTTCTCATTTTACAAGCCCCAATGGCAGGGTGGTTGGCACTAATTCTATGCTTGCTACACTCAAGTTACTTTCTCGAGTTGCGCAGCATATAATAGTCTGTTCACCTGCAGCCCAGTGATATTCAATTCAATAAATGTAGTCAACAATCAAACTGTCCATACATCCACAGCGCCTAAACCAAACCAAACAAACTGCCTTCAATTCAAACATTGACATCCAGAATATTTCAACACTTCAATAAAACAAAGCAACAAACCTTAGGCAAATCCCACACAAATGAGCAATTGTCCCTTATGGACGGACAGGACTGACCATTCATGACTGTGTTCAAATCACAGACTCACAACATGAATCAACAATATGTTGCAGAACAGTAATCGTACCGCTAGCTGCTTCTGTTTCCAACATGTTCTCAGTGTTGTGATTCCAATTTCCCCAAATAGTCCGAAGCAATCCTTTGCAGTAGGCTGGTGTTCATTCAGTGTAACCATTCTTTTAGTTGACAAAATGTAGCAGTTACTTTAAAACAAACCAAAAATGCCTACAGGCTAAGACAGGAGGTCAACACTGTGAGACATGCTTCCAAATAACAAAGTTCCAGAGTCGAAAAAGATACTTTCGATCCTATACGGAAAAGATTAAGCAGAATTTAACAAATAGTAAATTATTCTTGGTTTAATCATAGCTACTTCAGCTTTTGTGACATTTTAAAAATAAATCTGAATGCCCGCTTATATTTGTATTTGCATTGCTTCAAGTGTCTTATCACGTATGCAGCAGCATAATAATTAATATGATTTCTCAGTTTAGAGTATTCTGGGCTAGTCTGCAAAAAAATTTGAATAAGACTAAAACTGCCTGATTCTGCAGGAAGCCCATAAACTTCATATAGTGATCTATAAATTGCAATGAACTAGAAATTGCTGTGGTCATAGAATAGCTCCAATATAAAACAATCTCAATGTATACATGTGCTGCCTTGTCATAGCCTTGTTATTTATATATCACACAGAGTGAATAACAGGAAACAGCTATGCTCTTCATGCAATTCACGCTGCATTCCCAAACCTGAAAGACATCAACTACATGAAAACATCTAGCAATTCCAAAGGGTAATGGTGCTACTACACTTGTTATCTTTACCTTTTATTCCGACAGGCATGTACAAGCTTCATACTCTCAAAATTTCACATTTGAAGCCTCTCACTTACTGAGTACTTCTTTGCTAGAAAACAGCCTGTCCCAATCCACATTTGCCAGATCATTTTTGATACCATGAAAATTGGCCTTTCTCCAGTTTACAATCTCAACCTGCTGACCTGACCTATCTTTTTGCATATTTACTTTGAAGCTAATGGCATTGTGATCACTAGATGCAAAATGTTTCCCTACACAAACTTCTGTCACCCGCCCTGTCTCATTCCCTAATAGCAGATCAAGAATTGCTCACTCTCTCATTGGGACTTCTACGTACTGATTAAGGAAACTTTCCTGAACACATTTGATGAACTCTATCTCATCCAGTCCTTTTACCGTATGGGAGCCCAGTCAATATCTGAAAAGTTAAAATCTCCCACTGTTACACACTTATGTTTCTTGCAACAGTCTGCAATCTCTCTACAAATCTGTTTCTCTAATTCCCGCAGACTGTTTAGTGGCCTATAATATAGCCCCATTAACGTGGTCATACCTTTCTTAATTCTCAGTTCCACCCATAATGCCTCACTAAACGAGTTCTCTGGTCTGTCCTGACTGAGCACTGCCATGACTTTTTCCTTGACCAGTAACATCATCCCTCCTCCTTTAATCCCTCCTGCTCTGTCACGTCTAAAACAATGGAACCTCGGAATACTGAGCTGCCAGTTCTGCCCCTCCTGCAAACCAGTCTCACTCATGGCCACAATATCATAATTCCAGGTGTTGATCCTTGCTCTGAGCTCTATAATAAGCAATAAATATTGAGAACATGAGATGAAGAGTCCTTGAAAGTGATTGCATAGATTCCGAGAACTGTTAAGTGATGGGGTGAGTAGAATTGAGTGAAGTTATCCCCTCTGGTTCAAGAGCCTGATGGTTGAGGGGTAATAACTGTTCCTGAGGCTCCCATCACTCCTTCCTGATAGTAGCAGAGAGAAGAGAGCATAGCCCTAATGTTGGGTGTCCTTGATGATAGATGCCGCTTTCCTGTGACAATGCTCTGTGTAGTTGGCAGAATTCATATCTGTATACAGTATGTCTCTAAATGGTTGTACCTTAACTTTTCAATATACAGTACCTTTTTCATTTACCATCATTCTTCATCCTAGTCCACAAGCTTAAAAAACTTTGAGGATGGGAATATTTCTCCTTTCTTAACTCAAGATTGGGTGGAGGAGGGAGGAGAGAAGATGCAGACAGGATTTGATTGTATTTCATGCACATATTTAAGTGTCAAATGGAAAGAAAGATTGGAACACATTCCCTCCATCTTAACTGTTTAATTGTTCCCAGCACATCTTAATTAGTTATCCACCTCAAGGCCAGGTGACCACATACTTACTTTGTAAATCATTTTAGTCATTTGAGTGACTTGAAAACTAAAGCAAACACCTTTTAAACGTTTGAGTTACCTCAACCCGAACTACAGTTGTACATGTGGGCTCATGAAAGGTGCCCATTAAGCAACTCATTATAGGCTTAAAAGCACAAACAATAACACCCATTTTCTGCAGAGGAAGTTTATAGCTTAAAGTTCAAAATAAATTTATAATCAAATTATCTATATGTCACCATATACTATCCTGAGATTTATTTTCCTTTTGGCATTCACTGTAAATACAAAGAAACACAATATAATCACCGAAAAACTACACACAAAGCTGGATAACCAACCAATATGCAAAAGAGAACAAAACATGAAATCATAAAAAAGAAAGTAAATAAATAGATAGATAGATAGATAGATAAATAAACAAATAAATTGATTGATTGATTAAATAAATAAATAAATAAATAAATAGATAAATAAATTTATATATAAATAGATAGATAGATAGATAAATAAATAGATAGATAAATAGATAAATAAATAGATAGATCGATTTATAAATAAATAAATAAATAAATAAATAGATAGATAGATAGATAAATAAATAAATAGATAAATAAATAGATAAATAGATAGATAAATAAGCAAGCAAGCAAACAAACAGATAAATAAATATCAAGAACATCAGTTGTAGACTCCTTGAAAGTGTGTTCATAGGTTGTGGAATCAGATCACTGTTGGAGGGAGTGACGGTATCCCTTCTGCTTCAGGAACCAGGTGGTTGAGGGATGATAACTGTTCCTGATTTGGGGGTTGATGTGCAAGTTTTTTGTGCAGGGAAGGGGGATCTGGGGGCTTGATGATAGTGCTGCCTTTCTTTTCTTTCTCGGTTTCATGGCTACCCAGAGAAGAATTTCAGAGTTGTATACTTCGATAATAAATGAACTTTTCAACCTGTACCCCTTCCTGATGGAAGAAAACATGGTCTAGATGGTGGGCATCCTTGATAACGGATGCTGCTTTCCTGCGACAACACTCCTGGTAGAAGTTCTCAATAGTAGGGAGGGCTTTACCTGTGATGGGTTGGGCTGTATCCACTAATTTTTGTAGGCTATTCCATACAGCTCCACAGAGAAATCAAGTCAAGTCAAGTCAAGTGGTTTTTATTGTCATTTCAACCATAACTGCTGGTACAGTACACAGTAAAAATGAAACAACGTTCCTCCAGAACCATGGTGCTACATGAAACAACACAAAACTACACTAGACTACCTGAAACAACACAAAACTACACTAGACTACATGAAGCAACACAAAACTACATTAGACTTCGGACCTACACCATCATCAGCAGAGCCCTTTGTTGCAATGATTTCCTCAAATTTACCCCAAGAAATTGCCTCTTCTTTTTAAATTTTATTTTTATTTGGATAAGGTATTCACAAGTACCTTACATATATAACCTTTTCCATTTTTATGTAATATTAATTTGTACATTCACAAGTGCACATTGAGATAATATAGAAAATAATTAGGCACTCAAATAGATGTTTATGTGCAATTGTAATTCCACTCTATTAAACTAAATAATGATAATAGTTGTTATAAAAAATATTAATAGTAGCGGTTGAATACTAATTTCCATGTATCTCTTCTGGTCCATTTCTTTCTGGTCCAAAATTTCCCCGGATCTTTTCTTTACTTCTGTTAGTTCCACATTTTCCAAAAAAAAGGAACAGTAAACATTCGAGCCAAGGGTGCTTATGTTAACACTATTACTACGTTGGTGAGACAACAGTATAAACCATTAGGAGAGTCATTTAAAGTCTGCTCGCTCTGGGGTTATAAATTCAATCCATTTATTCCAAATTTGATAAAAATTTTTCCTTTTGAATTCTCAGAGTGTAGGTCATTGTTTCCATTTTAAATATTTCCAAAATGATTTCATGCCAATCTTCTTATGTAGGTGATGTTGGATTTAACCACTTTCTGGTGATTGATTTCTTACTTGCCGCTAAAAGGGCCTGCAGCAGCTTTATATCTTTCTTCTGTTCCAAAAACAAAACATGCCCCAAGTAGAGAGTCTCAAAGTTCAGAGGTATCTGAGTCTTAAATACCTTAACTAATGTACTGCGAATACCTTTCCAGTATAAACTTAATTTAGGGCAATCCCAAAAAATATGGAAATGATTTGCCTCCTTGGAGCCACACCTTCTCCAACACACCACATTTGTGTCTTCATATTTTTCCTGGTATGGGGTCTTGAAGTATCTTATAATATTTTTCCAACAATGTTCTCTCCAAATCAAAGAGTTAGTCGAAGACCACTGGAAGCAGCATATTTTCCCCAAGCCTCCTCCGAAAGTACCAACCCTGCTTTCTCCCACTACTCTTTAACATACAATGTGTTTTCATTTTTGGCATGAGAGAGGGCATTATATAATCGAGAAATTGATTTACTTGGTATTGAACTGTAAGCCGAATTCAGAATCTTGAGAAATTCTAATCCTACTATTGATAAGTCTGTATGTCTACAACTCTGGTTAACATGATGTCATACTTGAAGGTACCTAAAAAAGTAATTGTGTTCTAGGCCACGTTTGTCCTACAGGGATTGAAAACTTTGTAATACACTTTGATGTGTGAATGAGAGGTAGGTTGTAAGACCTTTCTTTATCCACAGTTCAAATCTTTTATCTCCTCTGTTGGGAAGAATTTCTGTATCATAAGCACACCATCTGAAAAGTTTTAACGTGTTATTGATTCCACATGAATTAGCCATCTTCTGCCATACTTTTAATGTGAGATTTATCCAGCTGTTTTTAATCTTTTCCAATTAGGCCATCAATCCTTTGTCCACTATTGAGGCCTGTAGAGGAAAACTGTCAATCAATCCAAATGCTATTTCCATCCATCTAGCCTTACATTCCCTATTGCACCAATATTAACAGAGGGGTTATCTGTGAGGCATAAAAATAATTTCTCAACAAGGAAGTGCCCATACCTCCTCCTTCCTTTCCTAACTGTAAGGTGTTAAGTCGGATTCTAGGTTTCTTTCCTTCCCAGATAAAGCAGGAAATCCATTTGTCCCATTCCCTGAATTGATTATCATCCACTTCCACAGGTAAAGTCCAGAAAAGGTGAAGTAACCGAGGGAGAATATTCATTTTTATGGTATTTATCCTTGAAGTTAAACTTAAAAAGGGGATAAGATTCCACCTATGTATATCTGCTTTTATCTCTGAAATTAATGGCCTATAATTTACCTGTGACAATGTTGAAAGATCTTTTGGCAGGGTTATTCCTAAATATTTTAATGATTTAGCTTCCCACTTAAGATCATATGTATCCTGCAGTTTTTTGGATGCTGCATAATTTAAGGATAAAACCTGCATTTTCTTTACATTAATTTTACAACCTAATATTTTCCCTAACTCATCCAACAGTGTAAACAATCCTATAAATGATTTTTCTGGTTCACTCAAATAGACTAAAACGTCATCTGCGAATAGCACCACCTTCTGTTCAACCCCTGCCACCTTGATACCTTTTACAACTTCGCTCTGTCTTATTAGTTGGGCAAGAGGTTCAATGTATAGTGCAAAAAGGAGAGGAGAAATTGGGCATCCCTGCCTAGTTCCTCTGTCTAAAATAAAAGAGTCAGAGAGGTCCCCATTTATCCTAATTCGAGCTGTAGGGCTGTCATATAAAATCTGGGTTACTTTAATAAATTTCTCATGAAAGCGGAATCTTCCTAACACTCTGTATAGGAAGCTTTCTCAGCGTCTAATCCCACTACTATTGTCTCTGTGCCATTCTTAATAACCTGTTCTAGTGTGTGTAAAGTTCTCCTTAGATTGTTCTGAGTTTGTCTTTGCTGAATGAATCCATTCTGGTCTAAGTGGATGAGGCCAGGTAGAAGCTTTTCCAGTCTACGAGCTAATAGAGATGTAAATAATTTGTAGTCCAAATTAAGAACACTGATTGGCCGGTAATTACCACATTCTAGTTTATCTTTACCCTCTTTAAGAATAACTGAGATAATCACCTCTCTCCAGGAAGCAGGAATTTCACTTCTCTGTAAGATCTAATTAAAGGTGTTAAGTAATAATGGAACTAACTGTGACTTCAGTGATTTGTACCACTCTGAGGTAAATCCATCAGAGCCTGGAGACTTTCCGGCCTTTAATCTAGAGATGGCCACGTTCAGTTCTGATTCTAATAGTTACTGGCAGTTACTGGTTTTAATAGGCCTTCATTTTGTAAATCAGTGAGCTTGGGTAGATCCAAAGAATTCAGGGAAGTGTCTATATAGGGCTCATTGGAGGCCCGGGGTTGAGAGTACAGCTCTCGATAATATGTTTCAAAACTCTTTTGAATTTTCCCTATTGCATTCTTCTCAAGCTTTGTGTTTGGATTCTTCATTTTATGAATTGTATTGTCTGCTTGTTGTTTATGTAATTTATATGCTAATAATCTAGCTGATTTTCCTCCTACTTCATAATTCTTTTGTCTCAGGTAAAGAAAGTTTCTCTGAGTTTCCAATTTGTATATATCATCAATTTCACTTTGCACTTCCTTAATTTCCTGTTTTAAATTAGAACTAATTTTGTTGCTATCTACAATTTGAAGTTGTTTTAGTTTTCCTTAAGGTCTGCTAATTTTTGTGCATTGAATTTTTTCATGTGAGTAGTAATGGAAATGATTTTCCCTCTTGGTACAGTTTTCAATGTATCCCATAAGATCACCGGTGATGTTTCTCCCGTGTCATTATGGTCTAAGTATTCTTTGATTTCTCCCCTTTATTCCTCCATTACTTTCAGGTTATTGAGTATATGGGAATTTAACCTCCATATTGTTTTCCTCATTTTCCTTTCCAGAATTAGAGACATAGAGACTGGACTATGGTCGGACTGATCAATTGTTTCAATATTACACTTTTTTATCCTGAATCTATCTGTGTTAAATATTTAAAAAAAGTCTATCCTTGAATAAGCTGAATGAGGGAAAGAATAATGCACATAGTCTTTACTAGAGGGGTGTAATTCCCTCCACACATCTATAATTCCCAGCTTCTCCATTAATGATGCAAACAACAGGAATTCTGCAGATGCTGGAAATTCAAGCAACACACATAAAAGTTGCTGGTGAACGCAGCAGGCCAGGCAGCATCTCTAGGAAGAGGTGCAGTCGACGTTTCAGGCCGAGACCCTTCGTCAGGACTAACTGAAGGAAGAGTGAGTAAGGGATTTGAAAGTTGGAGGGGGAGGGGGAGAAATTACAGATGGGAGGGAGTTCAGTGAAACCATCTCTCAGTGCTCCCCATACTCTTCACTTACTTCATGCAAACCCCCAGTATGCCTACGTGGTTTTACCTGATGGGCGGAGGACACGGTCTCCATCCGCGACTTGGCACCCACAGGAGCTCCGGGCCCCTACCCTGAACACTCCGTAGTGACTATTGACCCCGTACCCACCGATGTATGTACCTACAAGACACCGTGCACCCCAAACCCTATACAGACACCACACGACACTCCCATACCGGGCATGACGCACACACACGAGGGATTAACAACACCTAACGTGCTGACACCTCAAGTCAGGCCGGAGCCAGCACAACCGCCATCGCCGGTGCAATCACCGCCGGTGCTACCTAGATCACAGCGACGGACTCGACCGCCTGATAGACTTAACCTGTAAATATACTTCTTGTAAATATTGTCAGTCACTTCACCCCGTGGGACTCTTTTTAAAAAAAGGAGGGATGAATGTGGTAAACCATATATATGTTGTAACTGGGTTACCTGTCTGGACACGCCCCTCTGCTGATTGCCCCTGTGGCTCCTCCCACAGAGTCCAGTATAAAGGTGATTTCGCCTTGCCCCTCCCCCTCAGTCCGGGGGCAGACACTCACTGTGGAGGTCGTATTGTACAGCGAATAAAAGCCTTTCAGTATTTTCCCAAACCTCAGTCTTTTGGAGTAATTGAAGGTGCTTCACCGTCCATCCTTGTCTTTAGTCTCTGAAATATGTTCATAATTAAGAGCACTTGATATTAAAGTAGCTACTCCTCTTTTGTGGCCCAATTTATATGATGAATAAAATACATGCTTAAAGTCCCATTCTTTTTAATCTTGCATGTTCGGATTGGCTCATGTACGTTTCCTGAAGGAAAGCTATTTGTGCCCTCTCCTTTTTCAATTTAGACATAATCTTATTCCTCTTAATTGGATTCAAAACCCCATGTACATTATAGGAAATTATTTTTACCAGTTCAATTTGCATTTTTCTCTAATAGGAAAAAAACACTCTCCTCTTCTGAACTAACAGTAAGCAATCCCTTCTCCACAGTAAACCAGAACATAAAACCAAACCCTGGGTATTTTTGAACATAGAACATTTGAAAAATTTTCCCGACTTCCAACAGTGAGGCCTGAGTACTGAGCCGCCTCAGTTCAGAGGGATAACCCCTATCTCCAGTCTGTGTTAGAGGGCCCTCCGCCGAGCCGCCTCAGTTCAGAGGGATAACCCCTATCTCCAGTCTGTGTTAGAGGGCCCTCCGCCGAGCCACCTCAGTTCAGAGGGATAACCCCTATCTCCAGACTGTGTTCGAGGGCCCTCCGCAGTGTGAACAGTTATAGAGAATTCTCTCCTTTTTATGTCTCCACCATATTGCTATCATTCGTTACTCCGCCTAGTTTATTTTCAATTATCAGCTTTCATTTTACCTTTAAGTATGATTTACTCTTTTCGGTCATTTCTCAATTATTCTACACTCTCTGTACGTTCACTTCTGAATACTTGGAGCTTTTCCTTATAGCTTGACACTCTGGATTGAGTGGAGCGTCCTCGCCGCACTGGCTGCCATGTTCACCGCCGAATCTTCTCCAGTGCTGACTCCGGTTGGGTGATAACTTTTATGGGTAGTCCCCAAACCGCCAGATCCAACGTTGCCTCTTCCACTGTAGCGTAGGTTTTTGTCCCTTCGTCGTAAAAGACTCTTAGCCCAGCTGGATACAGGGTCTGAAATCTGATGTTGTTTTCCTTCAGGACCCTCCGTGTTTCCGCGTATTCCTTCCATCTGGCAAGGATCCCCGGTGCGTAATCTTGGTCTAAACTGATTTTACGTTGTTCCACATAAAGTCTTTCTTTTGCCATGCCAGTTTAAGCACTTCTTCCTTCGTTCTGTAACTGAGAAATCTGACTAAAATCCATCTGGGCTGGGCATCTGCTGGGGGTTGTGGTGCCAACGCGCGGTGGGCCCTTTCTATCTGTAGGTCTTTTGAGTCTGGTATTTCAAGGTTCTCTCTAAGCAGCTTCTCCATGAAGGGCATCACCAATCCGGGTTTACCTTCGTGGAGCCTTCGTTTACCTTTGGGAACTCCACAGATCCTCACATTTTCCCTTCTTGGTCTATTAGCTTCCACTGGAGCTGCTCTTGTAGATTCAGCATTTCTCCTGTCACTTCCTCTGCGTTTTGCAGCCTCTCATCAGTCCCTACAATCCTCGCTTCAGCTTCATCTAACCTCAGATTAGTTGTTCCTATTTCTCCTTTAGTATCTTCCAGCTGTTTGTTGATATCTTGTCGGAAGTCACGAATTTCTCTAAGAATCAAAGCCAGATTCACTGATTCTTCCACATTATCTCCGTCCTGGTTAGCCTTGGGGGAGCTAGGCCCCTCGTCTTGCTGCATCTTTTTATATCAGCCTCCTGAGCAGACTTTTGATTCTTGTAGTTAGACTCCATCCTTACCCCTTTTATTGATATAGTTATACAATAATAAATATTTGTCTAATTTTGGCTTTGGGGCAGTCTATGTTCTTTTTTGTTGAGAGACCTTTTCCTACGCTGTCATTCTCTTGGTGACCCAGAAGTTCTCTTGGAATAGCCTCTTTAATATTGTACTAGATTACACCAAGGCTGCAAGACTCCATAAATTTCAATGGGGTTGGTAACATCTATCGAGAAAATGCAACAGGGAGACACCAGAGATTCTGTGGATGCTGGAAATCTTGAGCAACACACACAAAATGCTGGAGGAACTCAGCAGCTCAGGCAGCATCTATGGAGGGAAATGAACAGTCAGTGTTTCGGGCCGAGATTGTACATCAGGACCCTTTGCTCTGTCTGCTGCAACAGCCAGGATCTCATGGTGACTCGCCATTTCGATTCCACTTCTCATTCTCACACTGACACGTCTGTCCACAGCCCCTCTACTGCCATGATGAGGCCATAGAGGAGCAACACCTCATACTCCTGCTTGGTAGTCTACAATCTGAACGCAGCAAGATCGATTTCTCTCTTTTCGGGTAACAACTCTCCTCTGTTTCCCTTGTTCTCCCAACCCCTTTATTTTCCCTCATTCCTCTAGCCCCCTCAGTTCTTCTCTTCCCCTCCCTGACCCTGATGACATGCCCATCAATTTGCTTTTGTTTCCCACCTTCTTCCCTTTATTCCTCTATAGTCTTCTCTTACTAGCTTACTTCCTCTTCAGGCCTTTGCCTCTTCCAACTATCAGTTCCTAGCTTCTTATATCACTCCCTATCACTCCCCTCCCCCATCATTCCACTTTTCCCTTCTTGCCCAGACTCATCTATCAACTGCCAGTGTGCGCTCTTCCTCTGCCTCATTCTTTTCCAGTCCTGATGAAGGATCAGAAAGGTCTTGGCATGAAACATTGACTGTCCGTCCCCCCCCCCCCCGTTGATTATGCCTCACCTACTGAGATCCTCCAGCAATTTGTGCATATTGCAAAGAAAAATGCAAATTACTTTATTGAATTATTTTGCTTTACTCGAATGTTTTTGCTTAATTTTATTTTTGAATACTAACAAAGTGAAAAGGCACCTCTCCTTGAAGATGTTTTGGATACTGCACAGGCTAGTACCCATGATGGAGCTAACTAATTTGCCAGATTTCTTTAACCTTCTTGGGGGAGTAGAGTAGAGTAGAGGTGTTGGTATGTTTCCTTGACCATGGTGTCAATGTGGTTGGATCAGGCCAGGTTACTGGTGATGTTCATTCCTAGGAAATTGAAGCTCTCAACCAAAGTGTATTTTAAATGCCTTTTTTACAATTACAAGACAATGCTGAACATTAAGAACTTCAGATACTGTGGGTCTACTCCATCAGCAAGTCATTTGTTCATGGAGGAGCTGGACTTGGTGCGAACCGTGTTGCTGCCTACTACAGAAAGGCATCAGAGTCAGTGTGCAGTCTAACAGCGAGTGGTTATCTTGAACATTTTTCTTATGATCGCAAGATCCCGTTGGACATTGGCAATGCAAAATACAGCACATCGGTTTCACTGGTTTATTAACAAGACTGATGGCAGGGGAGCTGCGTGGCCTTGGTTACAACGAGGACTGGGCCTCATGCCCCGCGCTTGCCTGTTACAGATTTCCAGGAGAGGAGGAGCCAGAGGCAAAGTGGCACAGCGGCCATGTTGGATTGGAGGCTGGCCTCTCTGCCACTGCCATCCTCCAGTGTTCACTCTGTGGAAAACAAGCTGGATTGTGTATGTGCATGCATTCGTCTGCGGACTGCTGAGGGCTTGTTCTTGCTGACAGCATCCATGCACCATCAATTTATAGAACATGTCACTCAGGGACTTGGGCTATTTCCTTGTGTGACTGTATGTTTACTGTTATCTTATATGTGCTTTATGTGCCCTGTGCTGTGTATAGTTGTTGGTAACAATGTTTTGGACCTTTGTCCTAGAGAACCACTGTTTCATTTGGCTGTATTCATGGCTGAATGATAACTAAATCTGAATTTAAACTTGATCAATGATATAATAAAAAGAGCATGTACCACCTCCCCACTTCCTGAAATCTATGACCAGCACTTCTGTTTTCTATTGTAATGACACCATGTCACTAGGTTCTATACCTCCTTCCTATATTCAGCTATGAGAAGTCTTTTTAGAGTTGGTTTTAGAACCAACTAGGGAAAGGGTGTTGTGTAATGAACCAGATTTGATAGTGAAGCTTAAGGTAAAAGAATCTTTACCTTAAAAAAACAATAGAAGGCAACTGAAGAAGGAATAAGGAGAGAAAAGATGAAATATTAAGGGAAGCTAAACAATAATATGAAAGTTGATACTAAAAGTTTTTATTCATATACATAAAGAGTTAACGAAAGGCAAAACGGACGTCAGTGGACTGGAAAATAACGCTGGAGAGGAAGTAACGGGGTACAAAGAAATGGCGAATGAACAGAATAAGTATTTTGTGTCTGTCTTCCCTGTGGAAGATACCAGCAGTACCCCAGAAATTTGAGAGTGTCAGGGGGCAGAAGTGAGTGTAGTCGTTAATACTGAAAAGATAGTGCTTTGAAAGCTGAAAGGTCTGAAGGTAGATAAACCACTTGGACCAGCTGGACTACTGAAGGTAGTTGAAGAGATTGTGGAAGTATTATAAGTGATCTTTCACTAGATTCTGGAATGGTTCCGGAGAACTGAAAAATTGCAAATGTCTCTTCACTCTCTAAGAAGGGAGGAGACAAAGATAGGAAATTATAGGCCAGTTAGCCTGACTTCACTGGTTGGCAAGATTAAGTATGAGGTTATGGCATAATTGGAGGCATATGATAAAATAGGCAAAAGTCAGCACAGTTTCCTTAAGAGGATATCTTGCCTGACAAATCTGTTGGAATTCTTTGAAGAAACAACAGGCAGGATAGGCAAAGAGAGTCAATGAATGTTGTTTACTTGGATTTTGGCAAGGTACTGCTCATGAGGCAACACAAAAGTCCATGGTATAACGAGAAAGATACTACTAACATGGATAGAAAATTGATTGCCTTGCAGAAGACAAAGAATGCAAATAAAAGAGGCCTTTTCTGGTTGGCTGCGAGTGACTACTTATGTTCCATAGTCATCAGTGTTGGGTCCACTATCTTTCACTTGTTATTGATCTGGATAACAGAATTGATCACTATGTTGCAAAGTTTACTATGGGATTTGGACCAGCTGGGAAAAAGGGCTGAAAAATGGCAGATGGAATTTAATACAGACAAGTGTAAGGTGTTGCACTTTGGGAGGACAAACCAAGTTAGGACTAATACAGTGAACAGTAGGATACTGTAGAGTGCGATAGAGCTGAGGGATCTGGGTACACAGATCAATAATTCCTTGAAAGTATCATGGATGTATTGTGTCATAAATAAAGCTTTTAGTGCATTTGCCTTCATAAATCAAAGTACTGAGAACAGAAGTTGGGATATTATGGATAAAGGTGAAGCCTAGTTCACATTACACATCAGTCTGCAAACTTAGTTCACAAACTGATTGTAGTGTTGTGTGCAATTTTGATCAGCTACCTACAGGAAAGTTATCAATAAGGTTGATGGAGAATAGAGAAAATTTACAATGATGCTGGCAGGACTTGAGGACCTGAATAATAGGGAAAGTTTGAACATGTTAGGACTTTATTCCCTGGAGTGTAGGGGAGTGAGTGGAGATTTGAGAGAGATATTATAAAATTATGAGTGGTATTAGATAGGGTAAATGCAAACAGGTTTTTTGCACTGGAGTTGGGTGAGAATAGAACCAGAGGTAATGGGTTAAGGGTGAAAGCCAAAATGTTTAAGGGGAACATGAGGAAGAAATTCTTCACTCAGAGGGTGGTGAGAGTGTGGAATGGGCTTCCAGCAGAAATGGTGGAAGCGGTGTCAATTTCAACATTTAAGTTTGGATACGTGCATGAATAGGAGGGGAATGGTAAGCTATGGTCTAGGTGCAGGTCAATAGATCTGGCAGAAAAACAGTTCAGCACGGACTATATGGGACAAAGGTCCTGTTTCTATGCTGTATGACTTTAGGTTCTATGATACAAAACAGGTGGAAAGGCAGGTAGTGTTGAGAAAGTAGGAATCTGCAGAAGGATTTGGAAAGTTCAGGAGACTGGGCAAGTAAATGCACATGGAATACAGAGTTGGGAAGTGTATGGTCTTGCAATTTGCTAGAAGGAACAAATGCATAGATTTCTCTCTTAACAGGGAGTAAATTCAGAAATCAGAGGTACAAATGGACTTGGGAGTCCTAGTGCAGGTTGGGTTGGTTGTAAGACAAGTACAATGTTAGCGTTCATTTCATCATAGCCTCATAAGCTGGTGGGTTAATTGACCTTATTGGTTCTCAACACCTCTCCCTGTAACAGGATTTTGGACTTTTTGACAGAAAACCTACAGTCAGTCCTTAGCAATACATATAAAATGCTGGAGGAGCTCAGCAGGTCTGGCAGCATTTATGGAAATGAATAAACAGTCAATGTTTTGGGCAAGACCCTTCTTCAGGACTGGAAAGGAAGGGGAAAGGCTCCAGAATAAAAGGTGGGTGGAAGAGAAGGAGGACTAGCTAGAAGATGATAGGTGAAGCCAGGTGTGTGGGGAAGTTAAAGGGCTGGAGAAGAGGGAATCCGATAGGAGTGTGAACCATAGCAGAAAGGGAAGGATGAGAGGCACTAGGGGGAGGTGATAGGCAGATGAGGAGAAGATCTTAGAGGCCAAAGTGGGGAATAGAAGAAGAGGGAAGAAGGGGAGATTCTACTTGAAGGAGAAATCAATGCTCCTTTCAACAAATTGGAGGCTACCTAGACAGGATGTGAGGTGTTGCTCCTCCACCCAGAGAGCGGCCTCATCATGGCAAAAGTTGAGGCCGTGGACTGACATGTTGGACTGGGAACAGGGATAGGAATTAAAGTGGTTGGCCACCAGGACATTTCACTCTTTGTGGATGGACCAGAGATGCTTGACAAAATGATCCCCAACAGCCCTTATTGGCATCAACGTCTCTAGCGCCTTTATGCTGAGCGACGGTCCTCTCTAGAGATGTGTACTCAGTATGCTGCTGTTCACACTGCCGATGCATGACTGTACTGCTCGATCCAGTTCAAATCGAATCAAGTTCACTGATGACACAATAGTGGTTGACCTCACTTACAACGATGTCAAGACAGCGTAGAGGAGATAGAGTAGATGGTAGAATGGTGCAAGCACAACATAGACAAGACTAAAGACTAAAGAGATGATTGTAGACTTTAGGAAGGTGCAAACTGACCGCTCCACACTGCACATAAACAGCTCCTCCATTGAGAGAATTAGGAGCAGCAGGTTTCTGGGAGTGCACGTAATGGACAATCTCAGCAGGTCCCTCAATGCCACCTCTTTAGTGAAGAAAGCCCAGCAGCATCTTCACTTCCTGAGGAAATTGAGGCAAGCAGAGACACCCCTTCCCACCATTCTAACCAATTATTATAGAGGCATCATTGAGAATGTCCTGACAGGCTGCATCACCATCTGGTATGGGAATTGCAAGATCCGATAAAGGATTGGGAGGACTGTTGAGAGGATCATTGAGATCTCTTTCACCCATTCGAGATATTTATCAGGAGTGCTACGTATGCTGGGCACTTAGCATTGTCAATGAGAAATTACAACAATATCTTCGACTCCCTACTATTAGGCAGGAGGTACCATAGCATTGGGACGGGGAGTGTTAGAAAATGAAACAGCTTCTTCCCCAGGCTATGAAACTATTTAATTCCCAGCTACCACCCAGGTCTCTTCATGTATGAAGTGCCAGTAGCATTATGCTGTTTACTTTTTAACATGTTATAAATGCATCTTATTATTTGTGGGAATATAGCTCACACATAACACACAAAGTAATATGTACTGTGTTGTGTATCTTGACCCGAGGGGAATTTTATTTCATTTTATTACATTTGGTGGTACACATTGTCATTGAATGACAATAAACTTGAACTTAATTTCAAAAGAACTAGAATCCAAAACCAAAGCTGTAATTCTGATGCTTCATGTGGTATTGGTCAGACTGCATTTGGAGCATTATGAGCAGTTCTGGGACACTTATCTAAGAAAGGAGGTGCAGGCATTGGAAAGGGTGCAGAGGAGATTCACAAGAATGATCCATGGAACGAAAGAGTTAGTGTATGAAGAGTGTGTGATGGCTCAGAGCCTGTTATCACTGGAGCTTGGAAGAATGGGGTGGGAGGGGGATCTCATTGAAACCTACCAGTTGTTACAAGGCCTAGAAAGAGTGGATGTAGAGAGGATATTTCCTACAGTGGGGGAGTCTAGGACCTGAGTGCACATCCTCAGTATAGAAGGACGTCCCTTTAGGTCAGAGATTAGGAGTTGCATTAGGGAGTGGTAAATCTGCAGAATTCATTCCTACAGACAGCTGTGATGCCATGTCTTTGCGTATATTTAAAGTGAAGGTTGATAGGTAAGTAAGCGTCTTAATTAGTAAATGTTTCAATTACTACAGGGAGAAGGCAAGTGAATGGGATTGACAGGGAAAATAAAACACCTATGATAGAATGGCAAAGCAGTCTTGATGGGCTAAATGACCTAATTCTGCTCCTATGCCTTACGGTCATCATTATTTGAAACATAGCCCACTACAGTGATAGCTTTAACAACTTTTATATTTTAAATGGCTTTAAATGTCATTTTAAAAAAGATAATTGATAGCTAATGCAGTCTGTTAATGCCCCCCAACTTTAGTAAGCAGGGATGTTTTGATGGGAAGGCCTCCTTACTGCATCACATGGCCATGTTGCCATTAAGAGCATGTTTTGAACTCAGTGCATAAGGGCAGTGAGATGCTTGATTCATTGTAATTACATGGGTGGGCTGCACGAAGCTACTCCGGCAGGTGGACTGAGCCAGTACTATCCAAATTTGGCTACTAATGCTCTTTCAAAGTGAAATATACTTTAGAAAATATTGCATTCTGAGATTCATAATTTCCACTTAATTCCATATCCATAAATGGTATCTTGTAATATTATTAACAAGCATTTATTATTATTGCAACCATTTAGAAACACGTATTCATTATTGAGATGATAAGGAAAATGTTATTAAGAATTTGCTGGGATTTAATATTATACATGGTACTATTCCGGTGTAGTTGATGTTATTAATGTCTTTATTTTCAAAGAACAATTTACTGAGACTGGGAGAGAGGATCTAAGAATACAGCATACACATTAGATTTTCTAATATGTAAAATGAGACATAGAATATAACAACTAAAGTTTCCCCTTGTAACCTTGCTTTAGAAGAGTAACATTGAAATATTAAATCATTTTAATATGAAAGACTTTTTTTGCATTATACTCTGAAGCCACTACTCACATTATCAAGCTTTCTACTCATTTTTGGGTTATTTTGTGTATGAGCTGAGAAATGCCTGATTTTATGATAAATTTAGATTGAAAAACTAGGGGAAAGATGAATTAGGTCAGATTATATTACTTTGGTTAGTTTTTCAATTAACACCTATTTTTGATTTAGCTCATAATCATTAAGAGAATTTTATTTTCATAGTTACAAATAAAAATGTCCAAAATTAGAAATATTGCAAATGTTCTTTGCTCATCTTTTGAACCCTTAAGATGGAAATAAATATCAAATACTTATCCAGTTTCCGAGGTAATTATAATTTTGTACCTGCAAATACTTGAATTAACTTAGATATTTAGTGTCTTTAGAAAACAGTCAACTGCGTTTCATGATAGTGTCTGCAATAGTGCACAAAATCATCCGTCTTCAGCTCCTATTTATTCTCATGTGAACCTATATTGAATATTGAGAAGCCACCAAGCAACACCTTTCCCATTACAATTTTTGAAAAAATTGTTTTTGCTCAATATTTTTCAAAACAGTGACTGCAGAATCTGCATATTAATTATTCTAAAAAAGACAAATTATTTGTCACCTACATCTTCATTCCCATCAGATTTTAGTGCCACCAAAAGGTTTATGAAGGTTTTGCACTTTCATAGAAAGAATAAACATGAGAAAATCTGCAGATGTGGGAAATCCAAAGCAACACATACAAAATGCTGGAAGAACTCAACAGGTCAGGCAGTATCTATGGAAATTAATAAACAGTCAGTTGTCTGGATCAATACAGGTACCCTTCTTCAGGATTGGAAAGGAAGAGAGGAAATAAGGTGGTGGTGGCGGGGGGGGGGGGGCGAGGAGAGCTAGAAAGTGATAGGTGAAGCCAGATGAGTAGGAAAGATAAAAGGCTGGAGAGGAAGGAATCTGATAGGAGAGGAGAGTGGACCATAGGGGAAGGGGAATGAAGAGGGGACCCAAGGGGAGGTGATAGGCAGGTGAGAAGAGACAAGAGGCCAAAACTAGGAATAGAAGATGAGGGGAGGGGGAAGGTAATCTTTTTTTAAAAACCAAAGGAGCACATGAGGCCATGGACCAACGTGACGGAACAGGAATGGGAATCAGAATTAAAATGTTTGGCCACTGGGAAGTTCTGCTTTTCATAGACGGAGCAGAGATGCTCAACGAAGCAGTCCCCCAATTTAGATATAAACCATCTCACCAATGTAGACAGGCTGCATTGGGAGCACTGGACACAATTGACAACTCCAGCAAATTTATTCATTTCCATAGATGCTGCCTGGCCTGTTGAGTTCCTCCAGTATTTTGTGTGCGTTTCATAGAAAGAAGTCAGGCATTTATTTTTTTTTAAAAGAGAAATTGTTTGTTCAAACCTATTACCAGAGGCTGGCTACAACGTCTCCAGTAAAATGCTTCAGTTCTGACAACCAACACCTCAATCAAAACTAAAATTTGCAATAATAACCATAACCAGCAGAAAGCAACTGCTAGGAAAGTAGCCAGCACAAAAAAAAATAGCTAAAGATGCCGATACAGGTCAACCAAATATGGTTTGTTTAATTTGCAATGACAATGGGTAACCATTAAAGTGATTTGCTGATTGTTTTTCTCTCATGGACAGTGTCATTTTATTACACCTAATTCAATTAAAATATAATTTAGGGGGATACAAGCTGGTGAAATGATGAATGTTTTTAAATACGACTCCTTTAAGACTTCATGTACAGCTGAATAGTAGCATAATTAATATGATCTTGCAGTTCTGAGCACTTCCTCTTTGGTGTTACCCATCCACATTGCTACTTTAATATAAGCAACAATAAAACATACTGTACAAAAGCAACTTATATTTTAATACTGATTTGTAAGAGGGCCTCTTTCTGAAATACTAAAATGAATTACTGGACTGTAAATTGCCGCCCACTATTAATTACTCTCAAGTTTATAAAATTTATGGTTCATCAACATTGTAGTAATACCTCAGTGGATGGACTTCAGTTTTTACACACAGTTCTGAATGGACAGTTGCCAGCAATATATATATATTGTAATTATTAACAAAAAGGTCCACCATTCATATTTGTACTTTCAGATACCAAGATCCTAATCACTAGAACTCACTGTTCAAGCTTTTCTTTTCTCTGTAACAGTTCCTGAACTGATAAATCAGGGCAAGTCAATAAGCACAGGAGTGATTTCATGCACATCAGGACAAGCATCAGAGTTTTAGTATTGGTAAGTAAAGGCTAGATTTTGAAAAGTATTAGTTACTAGAATCCCTTAAAAGACCTTTGCCTTCATAGAAAGGTGGTTTCAAAAAGGACAACCTGAAAAAATGCTTTTATTGGTATGATTCACATAGTTTATAGCAAAACGTCTGTTCATGATCATTTGCAAATTAAAAAAAAATCTTCATGCAAAATAATTACCATCCCAACAGGCACACAAACCAAGGAATGTATACAAGTTGTAAATTCATGATACAACATTACATAGAATCAAATCCAGGTGCTTCTCAAACCAGCAAGCCAACACCCTGCCTAAAAGGAAATGAAATGGCTATATTGACTATTCAAGAGTGATTTGTATTTAGCTAATACAACTTTGTGTTCATTTTATTCAAATGCGTATCCAAAAAAAGGTAACATTCATTAGAAGCCATGATATATTTATAAAGACAAGAGTTTGTTACCAAATCAGTAATTATCTTGGTATGAAACATAATTTGTTAAATGTACGATATACTGTATGGACTGAGAGAATAATTGAAATAAGCCATATCATATCATAAATTGCTCTATTCCAATATTCACACTGTGCTCGACACATTACATCTGTAAAGAGCCTTTCTACATTCACCAGATGTTCTAGAATGTACCATCCAGCAAAAATTACAGAACTTCTAACATCACATACCAATTATTCATTTAACTAAAATTATTTATATGAAACCACATTCCAAAATAAGTCTTTTACTCAATTTCACTGCCTTTATACAAAACAGAAGGCAACAAGTTCAGTCTAGTTTCATAAAATTAGAGTCCATACGTTTAATTGCATCACCTGTTTAAAAACATAATGCAATCAACCAAGGTTAGCATTAGCAAAAGTGCTTATGTCAAAAATCATTATAATAATCTAAGCAATTCAATTATGTAAAGTCTTCATGTTCAGGTGACAACCAAATGGACCACTTGTATTTACATTTGCAAACCTCAAGATTCAGATGTGAAAGTGAAATGACTAATTTTCTTTTAAACATTCTATACTTTAGGTCTACTGTCAATATTACAGCATTTTCAAATTTATTCTGGGTATATAATATTTTGTTCCATTCCACAGAAACAACCACAATGGGCACCAAGATACTGGATTACAAAATGGAAATTTGAAGAATAGCAGATATTTTATCTGGTAGCATTGGATACCACATTTAGATGAATATGATGGCGTCAGAAGCTCACAGAATATGTGTCAGGAAACACAATGTCAAACTACGTGCTGGTTGATTCTCTCAAATTTAAGAAGTCAATGTGCATGTCCATTGTTTGGGCAGTTTATGTGTCTCAGGCATGGCTTGAATCAAGCACCTTGAGGCAGACGTCACAAAATTGACAAAGTCCATCCACTCATTTGAACCAAATGGCAAAGGGGAGGGATAGATTTCAACAGTATACAGTTCATAAACAAAAATATCATGGTTTTCATAATGAGTAAAGTAGAAAATGCACAATGAAAAATAGTAAACCAGTAAAGTGACATTATATAAAGTATTTTCATTCAAGTAACTTTCCTTGCCAGTTACGACTAAACACATTTAATAGCCAAATATTTCAATAAATTGAATTAACTGTATTTCATTATCAATAATTCCGATGTCAAAGCACCTTCATTGTTGTACATATAAAAAAAGCTCATTTAAAAAAAATATCTGACACAAAAATTATGAAGCTACATATGTTTGATGGTGTATTTTCCTTTTTGCAGCTGAGAAATGTAAAGTTTTGACTTGCTGCTGTCTGTTCTCTTAAACCAAACTTCATCATTGTTGATGGTTGTTATTGTGGCACTAAAAAAGACAGATATCTAGGTTATTTTCTTAATTCGGAATATATTCTTACAAGTTTTCAATGCATTCTGATATGATTAGTTACTTTGATTGCAGGCATCAAAATTATGTTGTTGCATATCAAAAGACAAAAAAAAAATGCATTCACCTGAAATTTGCTTAAATAGAGGATGAGAAGTTAAAAGTCATAGAGCAATAGAGGGGGTGAGAGAGGGTGAGAGACAGATAGACGTGGTTAAATCAGATATAATCACATTTGTAACAGGTCAGTCTTCCACTGTTTTTGACAATGTATTCCTAATTCTTTTCCATTTCTCTTTGGAAGACAAATGGGTGGAGAATCTCCCCAGATTAGAACTTCAGCTAATTAAAAAAGCCAAAATTGACAGCCTACTGAATTGCCATCAAAAACCACACATTAAAGATTCACTTGAATAACTTAATCAGGAAACCTAAAATGTTACAGGAGATAAATCCCAAAATTTCAATAGCTACTTCCAAAGAAAGGTCAGAGTAAAATGAAGTTGGGTTTAAAAATCATTGTTGTCTTCCCAAGTTTGTTATCAACTATTCTTCTTCATTTGTCCCAACTAAACCAGCAATCGCAAACATAAAAATTATTTGGAGAACTTTCGTCAGTTCTATCTATGGTTAATACAGAAAGGTTGCATTAAACTGCATCTTACTCCATCCACCACATGGAGGCATGCTCCTGGCTTTCTGTTTAGCATTTCCCCACGGAATTGTAACTGAGATTGAGAATTCAGTAACACTGTAAGGAAATGCAATTCAGAGTACAATCATAATTCTTCCACATTATTAAGTTAAACACCAAAACTGGATTAGGCCTTTGAAATTAATTAAAACATCAAGAAACATATAAAAGTAAAAATAAAACAATGAAACTGATTTCAAAAGTAACACTTGTTTAAATTTGTGTTCTTTAATGCAGCACCACACTCCCAGTTTCTGAATTATGTAGTCAATCAGTAATCTACTTGAGTAACTGTAAATCAATATGCAAGTGAAGACTTCAATAATTTGAGGAAAAAATATATAATTGCCTTATAGGATATTCATCTTTCTTGTCAATACATATAGTCTGCCCACGGCTGTACCACTCCCCATCGTAAAGTAACCTGCCATCTTCTGATCTGGCACTGTGAAGCTGTTTCTCTGTCTTGGCGGATGCTGAGGTTGAAATAAAAAGCAAGTAAATACATTTGCATGACCACTATGTAACATACCAAAGCTTAATTAAGATTTCACACTTTTACTCACCATCTGTCTTTACTCTGTGTGGCCCAAGTGTTGCCATTGCCTGAGAAGGTAAGAATCAATACATTAAATTATATTCCTATAATTTCAAGAGCTGCAAATCAAGTCTGAATAAGAGAAATCTGAATGACTTATTTCATGAATGGTAATTAGAAATTACTAATTTAAAAAACTGATTATTCCATAATGAAAAAGTTTTAACTTTGTAATGCATTATAATAGTTAATGGAAAGATAAAAAAAAGAAATGTGAAAAATGCCTCCAGATTAACAGCAAAAAAGAAAACTTATTTTTATTAGGAGCCACAGTCAACAGTTTCACTTGGGAGTTCCCTGTCTTTATGATTGAAAACTTAGATTACTCTGTATGCGGACACGAATTGTTCAATTTCTCAACTACATTTTGGTACTGGACTTCATATGAAGTACCGTGGTGGAACACAGAGTGATAGTGATTTGACAGCACTCACATTGATAAATTGATAAAGCAAAAGAATGCTGAAGGAACTCAAGAGGATTAGGCTGTATCTGTGGAGGAAACGGAATCAATGGCATTTCAGGTTCAGATACTACATAAGCACAGGGTGTCAATCTCTAAAGGTCAGCTATGGCTTTGCCTCCACAGATGCAGCCTCCACTTTCTCCAGCAGTTTGTTTTTATGTTGCAGATCCCAGCATCTGCAGTCTCTTTCCTCTTATCTGAGGAACATGTGCAAGGAACACTCCTCCCGAGAAATCAATAGAGAACAGTTGCAATAGATTAAGGCAAGTTATTATTAATTTTTGTTTAGTCAAAAGCTGTGTAAAATATTAAACATTTTAATTACTTTTTTAAAATTAAAAAAGACGTTGATTAGACAATCAAGATTTGAATAGCTCAGACTCAGCAGAAAGCAGCTGACTGGGCAGTCGAGGTCAGGTGACCAAACATTTTGAAAAGCTCAAACAGATAAATAGAGGGATAGCTCAAGCGAAGCGGCCAGTGCGTGAGTGGGCCAGTGAAGGAGTGGAGCTTTGAGGCTTCAACGAGAAGAGGCGGAGGACAAGCTAGCTCACAGTTAGTTTTTACAATGTCCCCTGAGACGGTGATGTGCCTCTCATGTGAGATGTGGCAGTCTTGGGGGAACTTCCCTCTCCCGCAGAGTCACATCTGCCAGAAGTGCATACGGCTGGGTGATCTGGAAGACCGTGTAAGGAATCTGGAGCAGCAGCTGGATGACCTTCGACTCATAAGGGAGAATGAGGCAGTCATAGATGAGAGCTACAGGGAGGTAGTCACACCTAGGCTGTCGGAAGCAGGTCGTTGGGTGACAGTCAGAGGGGGGAAAGCGAAGGTGAGCAGATAGGTAGTGCAGAGCACCCCTGTAGCCATTCCCCTGAATAATAAGTTTACCATCCTGGATACTGTTGGCGGGGACGACTGACCAGGTGTGAGCCACAGTGGCAGGGCCTCCAGCACTGAGTCTGACCCTGTGGTGCAGAAGGGTGGGATGGAGAAGAGGAGAGCTGTCGTTATTGGAGACTCTATAGTCAGGGGAGCAGACAGGAGATTTTGTGGACATGAGAAGGACACCCATATGGCTTGTTGCCTCCCAGGTGCCAGGGTCCGGGATGTCACTGACCGGAAGCACGACATCCTGGTACGAGAGGGAAAGCAACCAGAAGTCGTGATACATGTTGGAACCAACGACATAGGCAGGAAGAGGGATGAGGTCCTGAAGTGTGAGTTTCGGGAATTAGGCAGAAGGCTGAAGAACAGGACCTCAAGGGTGACGTTCTCAGGATTGCTGCCAGTGCTACGTGACAATGATGGTAAGAATTGGAGGAGATGGCAGTTGAATGCGTGGCTGAGGAGTTGGTGCAGGGAGCAGGGTTTTAGATTTTTAGATCATTGGGAGCTCTTCTGGGGAAGGTGGGACCTGTACAGATTGGATGGGTTGCACCTGAACCCAAGGGGGAGCAATATCCTTGCAGGTAGGTTTGCTAGCATGGTTCGGGAGGGTTTAAGCTAATTTGCGAGAGGGATGGGACCCAGAACGATAGAGCAGTGAAAGAAATGCATGGAGTAAAGCCAGATCTAACATACAGAGAGGCTTTGAGGAAAGCGAAGCAGAATAAACGGTGTAAAGACAGTAAGGGAGAAGGGCTGAAATGTGTGTACCTCAATGCAAGAAGCATCAGGAACAAAGGTGATGAACTGAGAGCTTGGATACATACATGGAAATATGATGTAGTGGCCATTAAAGAGACTTGGCTAGCACCAGGGCAGGAATGGATTCTCAATATTCCTGGATTTCAGTGCTTTAAAAGGGATAGAGAGGGCGGAAAAAGGGGAGGAGGGGTGGCATTACTGGTCAGGGATACTAATACAGCTACAGAAAGGGTGGGTAATGTAGCAGGATCCTCTTTTGAGTCAATATGGGTGGAAGTCAGGAACAGGAAGGGAGCAGTTACTCTACTAGGGGTATTCTATAGGCCCCCCTGGTAGCAGCAGAGATACAGAGGAGCAGATTGGGAGGCAGATTTTGGAAAGGTGCAAAAATAACAGGGTTGTTATCATGGGTGACTTTAACTTCCCTAATATTGATTGGCACCTGATTAGTCCCAAGGGTTTAGATGGGGCAGAATTTGTTAAGTGTGTCCAGGATGGATTCCTGTCACAGTATGTGGACAGGCCGACCAGGGGGAATGCCATACTAGAACTAATACTAGGTAATGAACCGGGTCAGGTCACAGATCTCTCAGTGGGTGAGCATCTGGGGGACTGTGACCACCGCTCCCTGGCCTTTATAATTAAAGAGGACAGGAAAATTTTTAATTGGGGAAAGGCAAATTATGAGGCTATAAGGCTAGAACTTGCAGGTGCGAATTGGGATGATGTTTTTGCAGGGAAATGTACTATGGACATGTGGTCGATGTTTAGAGATCTCTTGCGGGATGTAAGGGATAAATTTGTCCCGGTGAGGAAGATAAAGAATGGTAGGGTGAAGGAACCATGGGTGACAAGTGAGGTGGAAAATCTAGTCAGTTGGAAGAAGGCAGCATACATGAGGTTTAGGAAGCAAGGATCAGATGGGACTATTGAGGAATATAGGGAAGCAAGAAAGGAGCTTAAGAAGGGGCTGAGAAGAGCAAGAAGGGGGCATGAGAAGGCCTTGGTGAGTAGGGTAAAGGAAAACCCCAAGGCATTCTTCAATTATGTGAAGAAAAAAAGGATGACAGGAGTGAAGGTAGGACCGATTAGAGATAAAGGTGGGAAGATGTGCCTGGAGGCTGTGGAAGTGAGCGAGGTTCTCAATGAATACTTCTCCGGTATTCACCAATGAGAGGGAACTTGATGATGGTGAGGACAATATGAGTGAGGTTGATGTTCTGGAGCATGTTGATATTAAGGGAGAGGAGGTGTTGGAGTTGTTAAAATACATTAGGACAGATAAGTCCCCAGGGCCTGACGGAATATTTGCCCAGGCTGCTCCACAAGGTGAGAGAAGAGATTGCTGAGCCTCTGGCTAGGATCTTTATGTCCTCGTTGTCCACGGGAATGGTACCGGAGGATTGGAGGGAGGCGAATGTTGTTCCCTTGTTCAAAAAAGGTAGTAGGGATAGTCCGGGTAATTACAGACCAGTGAGCCTTATGTCTGTGGTGGGAAAGCTGTTGGAAAAGGTTCTTAGAGATAGGATCTATAGGCATTTAGAGAATCATGGTCTGATCAGGGACAGTCAGCATGGCTTTGTGAAGGGCAGATCGTGTCTAACAAGCCTGATAGAGTTCTTTGAGGAGGTGACCAGGAATATAGATGAGGGTAGTGCAGTGGATGTGATCTATATGGATTTTAGTAAGGCATTTGACAAGGTTCCACACGGTAGGCTTATTCAGAAAGTTAGCAGGCATGGGATCCAGGGAAGTTTGGCCAGGTGGATTCAGAATTGGCTTGCCTGCAGAAGGCAGAGGGTGGTGGTGGAGGGAGTACATTCAGATTGGAGGATTGTGACTAGTGGTGTCCCACAAGGATCTGTTCTGGGACCTCTATTTTTCGTGATTTTTATTAACGACCTGGATGTGGGGGTAGAAGGGTAGGTTGGCAAGTTTGCAGATGACAAAAAGGTTGGTGGTGTTGTAGATAGTGTAGAGGATTGTCAAAGATTGCAGAGAGACATTGATAGGATGCAGAAGTGGGCTGAGAAGTGGCAGATGGAGTTCAACCCAGACAAGTGTGAGGTGGTACACTTTAAAAGGACAAACTCCAAGGCAGAGTACAAAGTAAATGGCAGGATACTTGGTAGTGTGGAGGAGCAGAGGGATCTCGGGGTACATGTCCACAGATCCCTGAAAGTTGCCTCACAGGTGGATAGGGTAGTTAAGAAAGCTTATGTGGTGTTAGCTTTCATAAGTCGAGGGATAGAGTTTAAGAGTCGCGATGTAATGATGCAGCTCTATAAAACTCTGGTTAGGCCACACTCGGAGTACTGTGTCCAGTTCTGGTCACTTCACTACAGGAAGGATGTGGAAGTATTGGAAAGGGTACAGAGATTTACCAGGATGCTGCCTGGTTTAGAAAGTATGCATTATGATCAGAGATTAAGGGAGCTAGGGCTTTACTCTTTGGAGAGAAGGAGGATGAGAGGAGACATGATAGAGGTGTACAAGATAATAAGAGGAATAGATAGAGTGGATAGCCAGCGCCTCTTCCCCAGGGCACCACTGCTCAATACAAGAGGACATGGCTTTAAGGTAAGGGGTGGGAAGTTCAAGGGGGATATTAGAGGAAGGAATTTTACTCAGAGAGTGGTTGGTGCGTGGAATGCACTGCCTGAGTCAGTGGTGGAGGTAGATACACTAGTGAGGTTTAAGAGACTATTAGACAGGTATATGGAGGAATCTAAGGTGGGGGCTTATATGGGAGGCAGGGTTTGAGGGTCGGCACAACATTGTGGGCCGAAGGGCCTGTACTGTGCTGTACTATTCTATGTTCTATATGTTCTTAATTTAATAGTTTGATTATCTTTCATGATAGTTTATTGTACTAGAATGTTTTTGGATATTTCACCCCTCCAAATTTGAGCAGGTACTTGTAGAACGACCCATCACAGTACAGAGTTTCTTCACAGAATTTGGAATCATGTACTTTTCAGAAGTGGAGGTAAGGAACACTTATGTGTAGCACCTTCTCAAAGGCCTTCCGAAAATCCAAGTAAGTAACATCCACTGACTCCCTTTTGTCTATCCTGCCTACTATTTCCACAAAGAATTCCAAGATTTCCCCTTAAGGAAACTAAGGTGACTTCTGCCTATTTTATCATGTACCTCCAAGTACCCGGAAACCTCTGCCTCACAGTCCATGCCAAAGACAAATAAACTGCCCATACAACGTACACTCTCCAAGAGGACCACAACCTTGTTGTGGTTTGGAAGCTTGTATGCCTCAATGACCCAGAAAGCTATGTTGACTGGAGTCAGTACTTTATGCTTTGGGTCTTGGTAGGGTCACCCATGCCAAACAGGTCACAGGGTACAGGATCTCCAGGTTCAGGGGCTCAGTTCAGGGCTAACAACTCTGACTGGTAAAACAAAATTGTTATGCGAACAACAATGAAGAATCCTTCTACATCTAAGTGTGATGGTATTCCTGAGTCTCCAACTGGGACTTTGTGACTGACAGTAGTGAAAACCAAGAGGAAGCTACTGACACGATGAAGGAAGTCCTGAACACAATCAGAGATGGAGGACCTTCACTGCTACCCTAAACACCGGCGGGGTAACAGGCAGTAGGTAAGCAAGTATACAACGTACATACATGTTGACTTCTTAAACTTGAGCAAATCAACCAGCACATAGCTTGACACTGTGAGCTTTAGACACCATCATATTCACCTGAATATGGTATGCAATGCTACCAGATATCTGATATTCTTCAAAATGTTCTCACTTTGTAATCCATTATCTTGGTGTCCCTTGTGGTTGTTTCAATGAAATGGAACAAAGTAATTTATAGCTAGAATATATTTGAAAATGCTGTAGTATTGACAGTAGACCTAAACATTCATAGTGCTAATTCTAGCTTTCTCCATAATTACATTCATGTGCACATGGAAAAAAAGAATGCCCAGACTATGAGCTCATTTTTCCAACCATTCAAATCAGGGACACACATAAGGGCAACATCAGTATAATATCAGGACATAGGTGAAGTACAAAAATGACCTTGCCTTGCCATCACAGGTATAGTACACAAAGCGGCTATCTTCAGAGACAGAGGTTTCATCTGCAAATTCTGCTGAAACCGCTGGGTATTTCCAGTTTTTATTATAAATCTATAATTCTCTTTAATAAATTTACTCAATCAAGCAGAAGTTAGAAGTTATAAAGAAAATTTCCAGTTTTCTGATTATTTCTAATTCTCTTTTTCTTTCTCTCTCTCTCTCACCTTCTTTCTTTGAAACCCTTGAAATCTCTGCCTCACAGTGCTTGATTCAAGCCATGCCTAAGACAAATAAACTGCCCATACAATGTACATACATGTTGACTTCTTAAATTTGAAGGCTTCACATAGAAAATTTGAAACCTTAACATCAAATTGACAGAAAAAATATTTAAAAATATAAATGCTAGCAATAAAAAAAAATTAGAACGAACTACCTAAAGACTGGCAACTCCCCTCTGCCTGTGACAATTTAGCAAAGAATATATTACTGCATTCTTCCATTAAAGGATTTTTACAAACTATGACAAAGTTAAGAAATTAGGTTAAACTTCAAAGAAAGGTTCATGGTTAAGACAGAAGTAAAAAACATTAGTATCTAGGGCATAATTTATTGAAGCCACATAAAAGACAATACTTTCCACTTACTAAAATGCTCTAGTGTATAATGCGCATTGCTGGGGTAATAGCTATAGGTCAGTTATGGCTGCCTCACGATAGCCAATGCTCCACACAAAAGATGTGTTAATCATCTACCATACAGAAAAATATTGTTCCTGGAGAGACAGAAGAAAATCTACAAAGCTGGAAATTCGAGCAACACACATAGAATGCTAGAGGAACTCAGCAGGCCAGACAGCATCTGCAGAAAAGAATGAACTGTCATTCTTTTCCATAGATGCAGACTGGCCTGCTGAGTGCCTCCAGCATTTTGTGTGTGTTGTTCCTAGACAGTAGCTTGGGAAGATATTTTCCCTAAACTGCTCAAGCATCACTGGCTCCAACAACAGCAATTCAATCCCTCAAAATATTACTGTCCTATTTTATTCCCACCTGGAGCATCATTTTGCAATGAACAGTGAATTTAAATGATTAATGCAAAATATTCTGAATGGTACAGGCTGTCTCTGGGTTATGAATGCCCAAGTTTTGGACACCCATATACATGAAAGGGCTTCTATTATATTGCTAATTTTAGAAGTCCCACATATATAGATGTTTCATTCCTATGAACATCAGAATTAGTTTCTTCTCTCTTTCTCCACTTCAGAGCAATTGTTCTTTCTTTTCAGTCTTACGCATTTTTGATGAAATTCGTTACAATACTGTGAATATGTGGTTACCATACTAAGTGATTTTTGTGTATTTTTCAACTTAAGGATGACTGTAAAAAAAGAACCAGTTCTATATCTGGAGCTGGGCTATATTGTGACTGTGTAATTCTATAAATGGCTTATTTAATTAGATATAAAACAACTGTATAGAGAATCACACAAGATAATATTTTTCCAGAACGCTTTCACTATACAATCTGTTCTAGTTACATCACCAGGTCTTGAGTTTAAAATAGCAACATACGGAGCTTCTGCAGAATAACTGGTTTAAAAAGAAATCCTGCTTAAATGGCCTGTCATTCAGAAGTAGAGGTTAATACTTTTCAAAGTGAAAAAACTATCAAGGGCACATCATATACTGAAACATACTTTCCTAATTGTTGTCCAGTCTTCAAGAATATCAAGGTCTTGTAACATGTAAACTACATAAGGACGTTTGATAGTTAAGGAAATTTCCAAAATCTGAAAATTAATACAATTTTCTCCAACATATTCAAAACCAAACAGTCACCAAATAGTTGGAATAAGAAATCTTTCAAGGTAATATTACATAAAATGATTATTTTTAAAAAAGACAAAGATGATTTTATTGGTATTTCCAATACCATAGATCATAACTACAAAATAAATATACTAAATGACATGCATTCAATTCAAAAGCTCTGCAAAGTTACTAGTTCCTATAAGGTGATGGCAGTTAATAAAATATTTCTCTACTATACCTATCTCCCCATTACCTTTTCTGTTGTACGTGATTTGTTGTGAAGATGAACAAAAAAATTAAAAGGATATCAGAGACAACTACGGGTTTTTTCTTTTTGTCTGGACTAAATGGATCTTTCCTCTTGTTTTTTCTGGATTGTAGTTCATCATTCCATAACTCTAAAAGACACAAGTTATAATGTATAGGATAATTAATCAAAAGAATTAACCACTTGAAGAAAAATTCTAAGTGCAATCATGTTTGAACATTTTCTTTTCTTCATTAGCCTGGTGGTAATCCAAATCTCACACATCTTCTTTCTCTTTCTTCTTTTGGTTCCTCTAACATCAAGCACTTGGTTTTCTTCCTTGCTCATAATTGTAAAAGATTGTTGCTGCAGCTTGGATAGACAAGTAATTGCTTATCCTGTTGACTCCTCTGATTCGATTAGTCCTGATATAGAAGTTGACACTGCAGCTAGGAAAGCATCATGTGCCTCATGAGATCCACTGTTCCTCCCTCTGATTAATTTCCCATTATGCCAGTCACAGCCCTCAAAACTAGAACTTTTCCCACCAGTCCATAAAAAAGTTGGAATTTATTCTTTCTTTTCCACACAAATCCTCCAACTCCCTCTATATCTAGCCCGTGGCAAAAGTGTGATGCTACCCTGTGCACTTCAACAATTACTCTCTCTCCCCCTCTTTTCCCACCTGCATCAGCAGAATCTCCATTGTGATACATAGTCATAGTCATACTTTATTAATCCCGGGGGAAATTGGTTTTCGTTACAGTTGCTCCATAAATAATAAATAGTAATAGAACCATAAACAGTTAAATAGTAATATGTAAGTTATGCCAGTAAATTATGAAATAAGTCCAGGACCAGCCTACTGGCTCAGGGTGTCTGACCTTCCAAGGGAGGAGTTGTAAAGTTTGATGGCCACAGGCAGGAATGACTTCCTATGACGCTCAGTGCTGCACCTCGGTGAAATGAGTCTCTGGCTGAATGTACTCCTGTGCCCACCCAGTACCTTATGTAGTGGATGGGAGACACTGACCAAGATGGCATGCAACTTAAGGCAGAATCCTCTTTTCAGACACCACCGTGAGAGTCCAGTTCCATCCCCACAACATCACTGGTCTTACGAATTAGTTTGTTGATTCTGTTGGTGTCTACTACCGTCAGCCTGCTGCCCCAGCACACAACAGCAAACATGATAGCACTGGCCACCACAGACTCGTAGAACATCCTCAGCATCGTCCGGCAGATGTTAAAGGACCTCAGTCTCCTCAGGAAATAGAGACGGCTCTGACCCTTCTTGTAGACAGCCTCAGTGTTCTTTGACCAGTCCAGTTTATTGTCAATTCTTATCCACAGGTATTTGTAATCCTCCACCATGTCCACACTGACCCCCTGGATGGAAACAGGGGTCACCGGTACCTTCGCTCTCCTCGGGTCTACCACCAGCTCCTTAGTCTTTTTCACATTAAGCTGCAGATAATTCTGCTCACACCACGTGAAAAGTTTCCTACCGTAGCCCTGTACTCAGCCTCATCTCCCTTGCTGATACATCCAACTATGGCAGAGTCATCCGAAAACTTCTGAAGATTCTGTGCAGTAGTTGAAGTCTGAGGTGTAAATGGTGAAGAGAAAGGGAGACAAGACAGTCCCCTGTGGAGCCCCAGTGCTGCTGATCACTCTGTCGGACACACAGTGTTGCAAGCACACATACTGTGGTCTGCCAGTCAGGTAATCAAGAATCTATGACACCAGGAAAGCATCCACCTGCGTCGCTGTCAGCTTCTCCCCAGCAGAGCAGGGCGGATGGTGTTGAACGCACCGGAGAAGTCAAAAAACATGACCCTCACAGTGCTCGCTGGCTTGTCCAGGTGGGCATAGACACGGTTCAGCAGGAAGACGATGGCATCCTCAACTCCTAGTCGGGGCTGGTAGACGAACTGGAGGGGATCTAAGGGTGGCCTGACCATAGGTCGGAGCAGCTCCAGAACAAGTCTCTCCAGGGTCTTCATGATGTGGGAGGTCAATGCCACCGGTCTGTAGTCATTGAGGCCGCTGGGGCGCGGCGTCTTCGGCACAGGGACAAGGCAGGACGTCTTCCACAATACAGGAACCCTCCGGAGCCTCAGGCTCAGGTTGAATACATGGCGAAGTACTCCACATAGCTGAGGGGCACAGGCTTTGAGCACCCTGGTACTGACACCATCCAGTCCTGCAGCCTTGCTTGGGTTAAGACGTTTCAGTTGTCTTCTCACCCGTAGAGCTGCGAAGCCCACCGTGGTGGTTTCGTGTGGGGAAGGGGTATAGTCATGAGAACAGGGTGGGGAACTGTGAGGAGGGGTAGGAGGGGAGAGTGGAATATGTGTTGGTTGGGGGCCGACAACAGATGGCTCATTTGTGGGATGTCCAGGGGCCACACTGTCAAATCTGTTAAAGAACAGGTTAAGTTCATTGGCCCTGTCCACACTGCCTTCCGCTCCTCTGTTGCTAGTTTGCCGGAACCCAGTGATGGTCCTCATCCCCCTCCAGACCTCTCTCATGTTGTTCTGCTGGAGTTTCCACTCAAGCTTCCTCCTGTACCTGTCTTTAGCCTCCCTGATCCTGGCTTTCAGGTCACTCTGTATTGCCCTCAGCTCCTCCCTATTTCCATCCCTAAACGCCCTCTCTTTAGTGTTCGGGATGTCCTTAATGTCCTTTGTCACCCACGGCTTGTTATTCGAATAACAAAGGACAGTTCTTGTCGGAACATTGCAGTCCACACAGAAGTTGATGTAATCAGTGATGCACTCTGTGAGCCCATCAATATCCTCTCCATGTGGCTCACAGAGTGCCTGCCAGTCTGTCACCTCAAAACAACCCTGGAGCGCCTCATAAGCCTCCTCCGACCATTTCCTCACTGTCCTCGAGGTTGCAGGTTTACTCTTCACCAGAGGCACATAGCAGGATTTTAGATGCACCAGGTTGTGATCTGACCTTCCCAGTGGGGGGAGGGGAGAAGAGCTGTATGCATCCTTAACGTTAGCGTACATTAAATCCAGAGTCCTCTCCCCTCTGGTTGTACAGCTCACATACTGCGTGAAGTTGGGCAGTGTTCTAGCCATGGTAACCTGGTTGAAGTCACCCGAGATGGTAATGAGGGCACTCGGGTGCTGGGTACATTGGCAAATTAAAAGGAAACAAAAATATTATAGAAATTTGGCTGTAGAAAAATTGGCATGTTATTTCATGTGTATTTTCTCACCCCCCCAAAACAAAAGAATCAAAATGACCAAAAAAGTAAAAACAGTACTTTGAAAAATAACTTTTGCAAGTGAAAACCAGATGAAATTCAGAGACTAGCAGAAACATGCACTGGGCACTGCAAGGGAGAGTTCTAGATTCCTTGCTTTTAGTGGTGTTTCATCAATGACTTGAGACTTGAAAATAAGGGCAGTGATAAAGAAGCTTACAGATAATACTAAATCAACAGTGATTGACCAAGTGTACAGAAACAGAGGGACCTCAGGAGAACAGTTGATGAAAGTGACGGTGGCTGGACATGAAGAAAGCAACAAATGGGACACTTGATTTTCTGTTTTAGTCATAACGGGGTGGGAGAGAGAGGGATGGTGTTTGTGCTAGAATCATGAAAAACTCTGGTTGGGCCATGGTTTTATGTTAGGTATGAGTCACGTCAACACATTATAGAAAGAATGTGTTAGCACAAGAGAAAGAGTGCCAGAGAGATTAATGAGATTGTTGCCATGCCAGGAAAAAATTAGTTACCAGGAAAAATTGGCTAGTCTACAATTTCCTTTAGAACAAAGCTGTGGGGGAGATTTTTTACATTTTAATTTATGAGAAACACAGGCAGGAAAATAGGAATCCTTATATCATAGAGCAGCAAGGTCAATAACTATGAGATGTAGATTTTAGGTTATAGGTGCAAAGACCAGAGAGACCAGAATTCGCTGTACGAAGGCATAATGAAAGCAGAAACCTATTTTTTCTTAAAAGATACTTGGATGAATGTTTCAGGTGTCTTGACTTAAAAGACTACAAACCAAGAGTTCAGATGTAGGATTAACTTAAATATTTACATTCTTAAAACCTGCATTAAATAAATTGACGCAAACACGAGGAATTCTGCAGATGCTGGAAATTCAAGCTACACACACAAAATGCTGGTGGAACGCAGCAGGCCAGACAGCATCCATAGGAAGATGCACAGTCGACATTTCAGGCTGAGACCCTTCGTCAGGACAGGGTCTCGGCCCGAAACGTCAACTGTGCTTCTTCCTATGGATGCTGTCTGGCCTGCTGATTTCTACCAGCATTTTGTGCGTGTTGCTTAAATAAATTGAGTTTAAATTGAAAGCTGATATACCTGATGTGATATCAATGCTGTGCCTATCTTCTTCAAGTCTCCGTATTCTCTCCTCCAGTTCACTCTGTACAGTATCATACAGAAGCAACTTCTCACTCTAGGAAGCAAAACAATATATATGTGATATTCACAATGATTTTATTTAATACATAACTATTTTTCACCCTTCATTTACTTTCAGGATGTGCATACATAGGCTGGTATTTATTATGCTGAAATAGCGATAGACATTTTTGAACTATTCCAACCTATGTTATTAAAGCAGTACATAATATTATCAAATAGGGAGGTGCAAGTTTTACGTTATATGACCAAACAATGCGAAGGAGTTAGGCCTGATGATGCTTGGGATGGAGTGAACCAGGAGTGAATTCCTATGCAAGACCATAACAACATAAGACACAAGAGCAGAATTAGGCCTTTCAGACCTCCGAGTCTGCTCTGCCATTTCATCATGGATGATTTATCTTTCTCAACCCCATTCTCCTGCCATCTCCCCATAATCTTTGATGTCTTTACAAATCAAGAACCTTTCATCTTCCGCATTGAATATACCCAATGACTTGGCTTCCATATCTTTGGCAATGAATTCCACAGATTTACTACCCTCTGGCTAAAGAAATTCATCCTCTTCTCTGTTCTAAAGGGACATCTTTGTATTCTGAGACTATGCCCCCGGTCCCAGATTTCTTCACCGTAGGAAATATCCTCTGCACAGCCACTCTATCTAGGTCTTTCAATATTCAATAGATTTCAGTTAGATCCCCCCTCATTCTTATAAACTCCAACGAGTATAGGCCCAGAGCCATTAAACAACTCCTTATACATTAGCCCGTTCACTCCCAGGATCATTCTTATAAACCTCCTCTGGACCCTCTCCAATGCCAGTACATCCTTTCTTAGATGAGGGACCCAAAATTTCCCACAATACTCAGAGTGTGGTCTGACTGATGCCTTATAAAACCTTAGCATCATATCCTTGCTTTTATATTCCAGATCCCTCAAAATGAGTGCTAACATAGCATTTGTATTCCTTACTGCCAACTCAACCTGCAAGTTAACATACAGGGAATTCTGCACAAGGACTTCTAAGTCCCTTTGCACCTCTGATTTCTGAATTTTCTCCCCACTTAGAAAATAGTCTATGCTTTATTCCTTCTTCCAAAGTGCATGACCATACACTTCCCTACACTGTATTCCATCCGTCACGTCTTTGCCCATTCTCCGAGTCTGTTCAAGTTCTTCTGCAGATTCCCTGCTTTCTCAACACTACCTACCCTACCATCTATGTTTGTATGGTCCACAAAATTGGCCACAAAACCTTCAATTCTGTCATCCAAATCATTGACATATAACGTGAAAAGAAGCGGTCCCAAACAGATTCCTGCGGAACACCACAAGTCACCGGCAGCCAACCAGAAAAGGCCTCCTTTATTCCCACTCTTTGCCTTCTGCCAGTCAGTCAATCTTCTATCTATGCTTTACTGTAATACCATGGGATAACTTGTTCAGCAGCCTCATGTGTGGCACCATGTCAAAGGCCTTCTGAAAATCCAAGTAAACAACATCTACTGACTCTCCTTTGTCTCTCCTGCCTGTTATTTCTTCAAAACAGATTTATCAAGCAAGATTTCCCCTTAAGGAAACCATGCTGACTTCAGCCTATTTTTCAAGTGCTTCCAAGTACCCCCAAATATCATCCTTAATAATTGATTCCAACACCTTTCGAACCAACAAAATCAGGCTAACTGGCCTATAATTTCCTTTCTTCAAGTTTTACGATTTGTGACTCCTTCTTGAAGAGTGGAGTGACATTTGCAATTTTCTTGTCCTTCGGAACCATTCCAGAGTCACGTCATTCTTGAAAGATCATTGTTAGTGCCTCCATAATCTCTTCAGCTACCTTTTTCAGAACCTTCTGACCCAGATGACTAATCTACCTTCAGACTTTTTAAGCTTCTCAAGCACCTTCTTAGTAATGGCAACTACATCCACTTCTGCCCCTTGACACACTCACAATTTCTGGCATACTGTTGGTATTTTCCACAGTGAAGACCGATGCAAAGTTCTCACCACGTTCGTCTGCCATTTCTTTGTACACCATCACCTCTTCTCCAGCATAATTTTCCAACAGTCCAATATCCATTCTTGCCTCTCTTTTACTCCTTAATTATATGGAAAAACTTTTGGTATTCTCTTTTATATCTTTGGCTAGCTTATCTTCATATTTTATCTTTTCTTATTGCTCTTTTGGTTGCCTTCTCTTGGTTTTTAAAAGTTTCCCACTAATTTTTGCTTGATTTTTTAGTATTCCTTTTGCCTGTCAGCCACATTTGCCTCATCCTCCCTTTAGAATACTACTATTTCTTTGGTATAAATTGATCCTGTGCCTTCTGAATGGTTCCCAGGAACTCCAGCCATTGTGTTCTCCCCTTATCAGCATAGGCAGCAGGAGAAGATGGCAGCACAAAGCTCTCCGATGAAAAATGATATCGTATCTGTTAAATAGGGGCCATGGACAATTCCGATTTGATGAAGACAGACGTGAGAAGCAGAGGAACATCTGGAGAAATTTCTGGAATGCCTGGTTCGCTGCTGTTGTTACTGTGCGATCAAGAATCTCCAAAGGGTAGGCCCCAAAATCCCCGGCTTTGCCTGCTGCTGGCGACCGAGGCTGAGGTCGAAACGTTCGGACAGAGATGGTGCTCGGTACTCGGTGTCGGACGGCTGATCAGAGCTCGAAGTTTTCGGATGGCTCAGAGTCGGACTGTGGTCAGGCATGGCAGGGAGAGTTTTCTTCCTTCTCCCGTCTGCGTGAGATGTGGGACTTTCGAGAAACTTCGAACTTTTTACAGTGCCATGGACCGTTCTTCATCAAGTTATGGTATTGTTGCACTGTTGTAACTATATGTTATAATTATGTGGTTTTGTTAGTTTTTCAGTCTTGGTCTGTCCTGTGTTTTTGTGATATCACACCGGAGGAATATTGTATCATTTCTTAATGCATGCATTACTAAATGACAATACAAGAGGACTGCGTGTCCTCATAACCTCATCTAATCTAATCCCTGCTTGTGTCCCCTTTTAATCAACTTCGGCCAGCACTTCTCTCACGCCTCTGTAGTTCCATTTACTCCACTGTAATACTGATATATCGATTTTAGCTTCTCCCCCTCGAAGTGCAGGGTGAATTGTATTATATTATTGAATTCTATCAGTAGCTGGAACTATGATGTTGTGGCCATTACAGAGACAGGAATGGGTGCTTCATGTCCCAGGGTTTCAATGTCTTATAAAAGTTAGAGGGAGGTGAACGAAGAGAGCAGGGGTGTTGCACTACTAATCAGGGACAATATCACAGCTGCACTTAAGAGTGGACATAATGGAGGAATCGTCCACTATATAGGTAGAACTCAAAAATAGAAAGGGTGCAACAAGTTGTAAAAACAATAGGGTTGTTGTCATGGTGAACTTCAACTTCCGTAATGTAAATTGGGACTTACTGAGTGCAGAGGTTTAGATGGGGCAGAATTTGTTAGGAGCATCCAGGAGGGTTTCTTAACCTAATATCTAGATAGCCCAACAAGAGGTGGGGTTGTATTAGACCTGGCATTGGATAAGGAGCCTGGCCAGGGGACCTACCTTTCAGTGGGGAAGCAGTGAGAGAACAGTGACCACAACTCCTTAAAGTTTTAAGTTAGCAATAGAAAGTATGGACCTTATCGGAGGGTATTAAATTGGAGCAGGGCAAAATTACAAGAGCATTAGGCAAAAATGAGGAACAGCTGTTTTTGGGTAAGTCTACATCCGATATGTGTAAGGTGTTTAAAGACCAACTGCATAGTGCACAGAACAGGGATGTTCCAGTTAGAAGAAAGAACAAGAATGGCAAGATGAGAGACCCTGTCGAGAGAGATGATGAATTTAGTCAAGAAGGAAAAGGAAAAGTATGTAAAGCTCAGGAAGCTAGAATCAAACAAAGCCCCTGAGGATTATAAAGAAGCCAGAAAAGAACTTAGGAAGGGAATTAGGAAAGCCAGGAGGGGCCATGAGAAGTCTTTGGCAGGTAGGATTAAAGAGAATCCCAAGCATTCTATACTTACATAAAGAGCAAGAGGATAACAAGGGATAGGATAGGAGCACTCAAGGATAAAGGCGGGCACATTTGCTTGTATGTGGAGGATGTGGGCGACATCCTTAATGAGTACTTAACATCAATATTTATCAAAGAGAAGTATGTGGAGGATATGGAGATCAGTGCCTAGTGTATTGATATGCTGGGGTATTTGAAGTAAAGAAGGAGGTTGTGATGGGTCTCTTAAAAGAGCATTGACTTAACAAAGGAGCACTTTTAGTAATAGACTAAGACAAATGCGCTGCTCCAAAGAGCACTATCTGAGGTCATTCTTACTCTATAATGAGTCAACCTATAGACGAGGAAGGAAGTGATGATCCCTCTTGTTAGACTGCTTGTGTTAATTTACTTTTTATTCTTTCTACTTCTGTTCTAATATTTATACCTGTGCACTTGTAATGCTACCGTGACACTATAATTTTCTTTGAGATCAATAAAGTATCTACCTATCATATAAATGTGAGGAAGATGGAAGGATATGCACATTGTGTAAGCTGAGGGAATAGTTAGGTTGTCACAACATTCCTGTGCTGTACTGTTCTATGTTCTATATTATGATGTACTTACTGGTCATGCCATCCAGGTGTTAGAATTCACCGATTTTACAAGTGTTACTAAAAGGGACTTGACGATCTGGCACAGCTCATCTTCTGGATAATACACAACATACCAATAGTAGAAGAGTGGAATGTTTTACATGGGATTCCATGTCAATCAAATGGATCTGACCTGAAAATTGTTAAACTCACCTGATGCTAAATGCACATCCTTTCAGATAAATAGAAAGTATTTCAAACACATCCCTGACATGTTTTGCAGGTGTTATGGAGTGGAGAAGTCAAGAAGCCAAGCTTTTTAGTTCAAAATGCTCATTCTCTCAACTATTTCAGTAATAATGATATGTGTGTGGATGTTCTATTTTAATTTTGGGTTAATGACACCAGCCACTCCATCACCAACCTCCCATGATCTTCCTGGCAGGGTCTCTACAAGTGATTGTCAAGAGGAAGCAGTTATGCTTCCTTCTTAGAGGCAGTAATTCTCTGACATTTGTTTTTCACAAATGATGTTTGACACTTCTCAACTCAAAATAAAGCAGTCAGTGATCAGCCCTACTTCTAAAAAAATTAATGAAAGAAGATCATTGATGAAGCCATTGAAGACAACTGCCTATAGTTTGCACAAGTTCCTATGATACAGTTAACTGGGACACATTAGAACCAGTACATTTGAGCCTAAGAGTAGCAGCAAAAGACGTGCAGAAATCTCTAGCACTTTCTGAAGTCTCTGTTCATATGTCCACTATAAGAAAAACACTGAACGAGAAAGGACACCACAGAGGAAACCTCTGCTTTCCAAATCAAACTTTGCTGCACGTCTCATGTTTGCAAAAGACCACCTAGATGTTCCACAACGCTTCTGGGATGATGTTCTGTGGACAGATGAGACAGAAATTTAACTTTTTTGGCAGAAATGCACACCACTATATTTGGAGGAAAAAGGGCACTGCACATCAACAGCAAAACCTCATTCCAACTATGAAGCATGGTAGACAGAGCATCATAGTTTAGGGCTGCTTTGCTGCCTCAGGGCCCAGACAGCTTACTGTCATTGAGGGAACAATGAATTCAAAATTGTATCAAGACATTTTAACTGCCTGTCACCTGAGGCTTAAGAGAAGTTGGATAATGCACAAGACAATGATCAGAAACATAAGTAAATCAACAACAGAATAGTATAAAAAGAAGAAAGTTCGTGTTTTGGAATGGCCAAATCAGAGTCTAGACCTCAACCTAATTGAGATGTTGTGGCATGACCTGAAGAGGACTGTTCATGCAAGATATCCCAGAAATATTGATGAACTTAAACAGTTTTGACTGGAGGAATGGTCTAAGATTCCTCCTTGCTGATGTGCAAGTCTGATCAGCAGCTACAGGAAGTGTTTGGTGGAGGTTATTGCTGTTAAAGGAGGTTCTACCAATTATTAAATACAAGGGTTCACATACTTTTTCCAGCATGGACTGTGAATGATTGAACAATGAATTCAACAAAGACATGGAAAGTACAATTGTTTGTGCGTTTTTAGTTTAGGCAGATTGCGATTGTCTATTATTGTGACTTAGATGAAGATCAGATCACATTTTATGAGCAATTAATGCAGAAAACCAGGTAATTGCAAAGGGTTCACAAACTTTTTATTGGAAAAAAAACTAAGGCCAGAGAATAGTTTTAGATAAAAGGTGCCCTGCAATGTAGCTCAAATTTGATCAGGGCCTGCTGTATTTCCATCATTCGTTAATGTGTCTACCATCACCAATTTGCATTCTATCAGGAGAAGGACTGAATGAAGACATTTGTAAATATTTCATCAACAATTTCTGTATTCACAAACCAGGCTCTGTCAATATAAAATGAAAGGATTACACTCATCAATTTAAGAGAAAGATTAGCAGTGAGTCAAGAAAAATGTATTTTCTCCGAGAGGGCACTAAAAGCCTGGAAGTATAATGCAGTTATAAACCTACATCATATTTAAAAAGGACTTAAATATGAACCAGTTACAATAATAAGCAATGCTACAGCCCAATAGCTTAGACTGGACAACTGTTTTCACCAGAACTCCTATTGATTCTATGACTTGCTATGAGAATATGCTCCTTCTCTTGATGATTAGGTAGGTATGTCGCATCCGGAATTTTCCAGTTAGCGGGTGATTTCCTTCCACGCTGCTCTGACGTATTGGGAAATTGTGTACGAGGCAAGTTACAGCAGTGGTTTGCCATTGCCTTCGGCCGGGTGAGTTTTTTTTTAAAAGAGATCACCTGCTCTTAACCCAGCACGGATAGAGAGCGTGCAAGGGTGCCGGCTGGGATCGAACTCGGGACCTCTCACCCCAAAGTCCAGCGCTGATGCCACTATGCCACCAGCCGGCTTCTAGGTGATTACCTACTAATATTGATGAGTAAGCATGATGATACTGTGATTTAGTCCTGTGATGTGGCTGCACCACGACGGCTCCTCATTTTTAGGCGTTCTTGGTGCTACTCACCAAATACTCATCCGTCCTTCACATTGTGCAATAATCTGTCATATGGCTTGATGCCAAGGAGGCATGCCAGTTATTAAGTTACACATTGTGAAGCTAAAATATAAAACTACTGTTGGTACAGCCTCCTGAATACCCTGTTTTAAAATGCTACTTTCAATAATACATGAAAATGGTGAAAACAAAACTTATTCTTCACGGAGATTAGGAGGCAATCATTCCTGACAGTGCTGCCAAAGATAGCTGGATATGGTGGTGAAGTATTTCATTACTGGAATGCTAATCCAAAAAAGTACCACACTGTGACAGTTTAAGACTATGAAATTGACTTTATTAAAACATCTACATCAGTAAGAGTCACCAAAATGCCAGCTAATTGTTTCACAATAACAATTGGTTTACTTATATTCTTCAGAGAAGAAAATCTGCCATGGTTACCTAGTCTGTGTCTCTAGTATTACTGGAGACCAAGTGTTGTTTTTATATTTTCATGTCTTGTATATCAGCTCAATGTTAAATGGGATTTTAAAACACATCTAACATCTCTACAATTCAAACCACTAGATGCTGAATCAGGAAATAGCAAAGGCACCAGATACACAAGGTAAGAACCTCCTCTTCAAACAGTGACCCTCTGCAATAGCTTGAGTGCTTGTGACTGATTACTGCTTACCTCCCAGTGTTGGAATGCAGCCTGTACCTCACATTCATATTGGTTCTTTACAGTTTTTAAACAGAGCTCCCTATAGATACCTGTAATCACAAAATCGTATTTTCAGACGTAGCAATAAAAAGATTCATGTCCATAAGCAAGACTATATAATCAGCATTTATACGAGGGGTGATTGATAAGTTTGTGGCCTAAGGTAGAAGGAGTCAATTTTAGAAAACCCAGCGTATTTACTTTTCAACATAGTCTCCTCCTACATTTATACACTTAGTCCAGTGGCCGTGGAGCATACGGATCCCTTCTTTGTACAAGTCGGCGTCTTGGACCTTCAGAAAGTGGTCCACAGCAGGGGTGATTGATAAGTTCGCGGTCTAAGCTAGAAGGAGACGAGTTATACAGCTCTCATTACATGCACGTGCAGTTCAACTCTTTGAGTGATTATGCAGAAAGTTTTAAGTTAATAACTCACCTCCTTCTACCTTAAGCCACAAACTTATCAATCACCCCTGCTGTGGACCACTTTCTGGAGGTCCAAGACACTAACTTCTACAAAGAAGGGATTTGTATGCTCCACGACCGCTGGACTAAGTGTGAGTATGTTGAAAAATAAATGTGCTAGGTTTTCTAAAATTGACTCCGTCTACCTTAGGCCACGAACTTATCAATCACCGCTCGTATAAAGATCCTCACCAGATCAGCAATTACAAATCACAATTAGTTTGATACCACTACCTTGTCATATTTAATGCAAGTCCACTGACAAGATGTTAAAGAAAATCGCTCCTCCTTTCCTTTAACTTAAGTGGACCGTTGAATGAGAATATGACAGAAGGCTGATTTTTGATTGATGTTTTCGTATGAACATTTTATTTCTATATTGTAGCAGACATTTTATACAAATCTAGTAACCCAGCTACTAGATTTTTAAGTAAATAATACACATTTTCCATGAATTTTAGTGGTTCTTCCTCAATACCTAAACTATGTAAAATTCACCCCTTCTTATAAATTTTCTTTATCCTATTCCAAAACACTATTAAAATGAAAATATTAAGGCATGATAAACTAAATCACAAATTTGTCCAGAAAGAACATATTTTGCTTCCCTCCTTCATTTTTCCTGAAGACAGTGAATAATGTTGAATAACGTTTTGTGACTGTTTGATGATAGCCCTCACAACTTAGCAAGTGCAATAACTCAACATAATGCTGTTAGCCTCTTAACAGATCTTGGTTACATAGATTGTGGTAGTGATGTAATTAGAAAACGGGATGAAAGGGGCAAGTGACAAAAGTAAAAGGCTAATCAAAGTATTCCCCTTCCTGGATGTCAACCAGCAATTTAAAAAAAGCATAGCTGATCATTTCTTCCTCTTATATTGGAATCACTGGAACCAATTCTAATGCTTTATTATAGCCATAGTTGAGATCAGCTAACTCAATTTAAACTACGTTGTCCAAATCTGCAAGATACAGACCAAAGAGATCAGAAAAGTAGCCTTTTTCTCTTTCAGTCTGCCAGTGGTTTCCACATGGAGTCCGACAGCATAACTAAGTCTTGCTGGGAATACTCAAAATTACACCATAGTGTTTGGATAGGGTAGCAGATACAATTTCAGATCTTGTGCTTGGTCTGAGATCACACTGATTTCAATTAAGTACAAAGAGTTAATAAGTTTAATGGAAGGATAATATTTTGCTTTATTTTAATGGTTTAAACCATTTATGTTTAGTTAAATTTTCAATGATTTAGCATTTTCACACTTTTGGTATCCTATTTCTAAAATTTACTATCAATCTTAAGAGTTTGCAGAGTTTCTGAATATCTAATAAAACTGATTCATCTATCATCATCATCATCATCATCAGGTGCCGTGCCCAGTTTCAGCTTTGACTGCCATGGCCCACACACTCCTGTTTCGGGTCAAGTGGATCAATTCATTGGTATTCGTTTCCAGTTCTCTGACTGCTGTCTCCATCATCATTTGTCTTTGTCTTCCTTTTGCTTTCTTCCTTTCAATCTTTCCCATAATTACCATGCATTCTAACTCCTCTTTCCTAATCACATGTCCAACCAAGTTACGTTGCCTTTTCATGATCTCATACATTATTTCTCTTTTTGTGTTTGCTCTGTTCATAACATCCTCGTTAGATATTCGTTTCATCCATGATATTCTTTGCATCCTCCTCAAAAACCACATATCTGCTTCTTCAATTCATTTCTTCATGTTACTAAATACTGTCCAACATTCTGAGCCATATAACATAACTGGATAAATGTAACAATTCAGTACTCTGAGGCGGGTTGTCATGCCTAGTTTAGTATTGGTCAGTACACTTTTCATTCTTGTAAAGGTGTCTTTTGCCATCCCTATTCTTCTTTTGATGTCCATGTCGCACCTGCCATCTGATGTCACCCAGCTTCCTAAGTAGCACAAGTTCTGTAATTGTTTTATGTCTTCCCCATTTATTCTCACCTGCAGATAGGATTCTCCTTCTTTTTGGATATCACCATACATTCTGTCTTTTTGTAATTGATAGATAGACCCATTTTTGCACTTTCTTCAACAACTATATCAATTAAGTTTTGTAGTTCTTCCTCCGTACTTGTAATTCACAAGGAAAGTGACTAAGACGATCACTTGCTGTTAGACTGCGCACATGCACCAACTCCTCTGATGCAGGCAGCAGTGTGATCTGCACCAAGTCTAGATCTTCACTTCCTCTGCCAGCGAGCAACTCGTTGATGGGATAGATCTGCAGTACTTGGAGTTCTTAGTGTTCCGCAGGGTCTTGTGATCATAAAAAATACATTTTAAAAGCAAAGGACGATGCCATTATCATGGAAAAAGATGAAATTATGAACAGATGGACTGAGTATATTCAGGAACTGTTTGAAGACGATTGAGGCAAAAAACCAGAAATTAATTTCAGATTCATCTATAATGTATTCAAATAGCTTTAAATTAAAAACTACTAAAGAAATAATAAACACAATTGAAAATACTAAAATAATCATTGAATTTAATTTTACATTTTTACAAGTAAAATAATTCAAACATGTACCTGCCTTTAACTTTTTTGTAGAAATAATGACCCCATTATTATGGATGGGGTTCTTGTCCAAATATCAGTCAATCCTGGTTTAAAGCTAAAGGGTGAGCTACTGAATGCATTCAGCTCTTCAATATGCCAGTGGAAATAGGCACACAAACCGGCATCTGACCTACATGTTGTTTCAGATAGGTGCACTTGGCTTTCCTGAAGAACTGCCAGTAGTTGATCAATAAGTGGTGCAAAACTATTTTTAAGAGTCTTAGACTAGCAATCTAAATCAGTTCCAGTTACTCACAAGATTCATAATAGATGCTTGCTTGATAAAATCTAGCCACCCCACTGACAACCATTTAGTTCAATGAGCATCCTTCCCTGGATGTGCCAAAATTGGCTCTTGGCACAAGCTTCATAAATTTGCTAAAATTCCATTCTTCTGTGTGACCACTGTCTCTCACTGAACCAGACGCTTCTTCTTAGTCAGCCTTGCACTTAGATTCATACACTTGATAATAAAGATTGCCAATTTCCACCTCTATGACAAAGACTGCTAAACTTTCAGTAAGATGGTGACATCTTCGATCGTAGCTGCTTCTGCAGGGTCAACCAAAGGTGTTATTGTCCTTTTAAAATGTATTTTTTACGATCACAAGACCCTGCTGAACATTAAGAACTTCAAGTACTGCAGGTCTACCCCATCAGCGAGTTGCTCGCTGGCGGAGAAAGTGAAGATCTGGACTTGGTGTAGATCACACTGCTGCCTGCACCAGAGAAGCATCGAAGGAGTCGGTGCATGAAGGAGGTGTGCAGTCTAACAGCAAGTGATCGTCTTAGTCGCTTTCCTTGTGATTGCAAGACCCTGTTGGACACTGTTAACGTGGAATGCTGCAAGTCTGATTCACTTATTTATTTATTGGCGTACGGTGGGGGATCTGAATGACCTTGGTCATAGCAAGGACTAGGCCTCAAGCCATGGTGCTGCCTGTTTACAGCCCCCAAGCTGAAGTAAGTGCTGCCATCCCAGTGTTCGCTCAGCAGAAGACACGCTGTATTGTGGTCGACTGCAAATTTCTGCAACATTCATGGACTCAAGTCTTGGACTATATATTTTTTGTATGAGTGAATTTGACTGACATCTTAAATGTGCTTGCTACCTTACATTTGCTGTATGTGCTTTGTGCTGTGTTTGACTGTACAGTGTTTTGTACCTTTGCCCCTGAGTAAAGCTGTTTCATTTGGCTGTATTCATAGATACTCACGTATGGCTGAATGACAATTAAACTTGAACGTTAAGGAATAGGAATTATTCTTCAGTTCCTCAGGACTATTACACACTTTAATGTCATAATACTTGCCTGTCTGAACTATAATTACTTGCCTTGTTTATGCAAGGTCACTGAGGCTTTTTGCAACCTACAAACTACTTGGATTCCCCATTGCTCTACAATTATGTGTTCAGATTTATAAAGCCAAACCTGATGGGCAAGCGTGCCCAAGACCCAATCAGCAAGATCCAGAGCAATGCAAAGACCTGGTGAAGTGCAACAGGATCACATGGATGGGGCAGAACAAAATGTCTGAAATAAACATGCCTTCACCTCTTTCAAATTCAAAACTAACTATTTACAAATACTTCTCATGGAATAAGCATTTAAAGACTTTATTTCTATGTTTTTTTTATTTATTTTGTATAATATTTATCATCTAAAAACACAAACCAAAAAATGTAAGTGAGCTTAAGTGTCTTTGCTTCCACCTGTAAAATCTCCCTAGAAATGAATCTGCTTGTACGTCCTGTCCAGAACTAACCTGATGCAGTTTACCTAGTATTAGTGCTATTGATGCATCTAGTGCAGTGGGCAGTGCTTGTCACTCTCACTTTCAGCTTCCACCATTTTTGAAAAGGAGAGCTGAATGCGTAAGTCTCTCCCTGCCAGTACATAGACTCTCTAACAGCCTCATGTAGTGCTTCCTCATTGGCAATAAATGGAAACTGAACTCCTTTCGGACTCAGGCTGAACTACAGAGAACGGGGAGGAGGTCTGTCCCCTGCACACGTGTGTGGACACGCCCTGGAGCTCGTGAACCAGATCTCCAGCTATGGGTAAATAGCCCCACCACTTTGTCAGCAGCCTCGGGAGAGACGAAGGCTACGGGAGTAAACCCAGACAGCACATCATTGAACATCCTTCCAACAGCTCCTGCAGCCAAGCTGGTGCTAAACGTATCTGTTCATAAGCTTTCCTTCAGACTACACTGGTGAGGCTGATAGGGGGATCTTGACGACTGGGCATCTCAGGATCTCCATACCTTCCGTCCAGGCTTGTGATGACGATCATCATCACCCATTGTTCTTCAAACAAACGGATGCCAATCAACAGTGCTATTGAACGTCATCAAAAGCTACACTAGCTGAAATCTATCAGCATATTTAAGACATACAAAGTCTAAAACTTTCTTATACTTATGAGGTAACTGTTGCTAGTTCATCACAAAACCAAACATTTACCAGCAAGTCTCAATTCATAAGAATGTACAAGGAGCACACGTAGACATCAAAAAGAAGCAATTTAAGTTTGTTTAACTTACAAGCTATAATTAAATGTTGTGATAAAATGCAGAGCTGACAAATCTATGCCATTTATATATTATGAAGATCAGGATATTCTATAAATCACTTTGCAAATAAACAAAATTACAAGATACAAATAAGAAAACCAACCATCATACTTAGTATGAATTAAATCAGCAACATTCACAAGAAAATTACTATGTGGAACATTTTTTTTACCTGCAACTTTTGTTCGAATTTGCATATTCTCTTGCAAGGCCGCTAATGGTTCCAAATATTCAGGAGCCTTTCCTGCTATAACTTCCTCAAGCTTCGCTTCTACTTGGCTTAATCTTTCCCTGTATAACCTAAGAATAAAAACACCATTTAGTATTACTAACACAAGAAAGTCTGCAGATGCTGGCAAGATAAAGCAACACACAAAAAGTGCTGGAAGAACTCAGCAGGTCAGAAAAGTATGGAAAAATATAAACAGTCAATGTTTCGGGCTGAGACCCTTCTTCAGGATTGAGAAAGAAGGGGAAGATGGCAGAATAAAAAGGTGTGGGGGGGAGGGAAGATGCCAGCTGGAAGGTGATAGGTGAAGCTAGGTGGGTGGGGAAGGTCTGGAGAAGAAAGAATCTGACAGGAGAGGAGAGTGGACCATAGGAGAAAGGGGAGGAGGTGGAGACCCAGGGGGAAGTAACTGGCAGGTGAGAAGTAGTAAAAGGTCAGAGTGGGGAATAGAGGAAGGGGGGAGGGGAGGGGGAATGTGTTTACCAGAAGGAGAAATCGATGTTCATGCCATCAGGTTGGAGGGTGCCCAGACGGAATACAACATGTTGTCCCTCCACCCTGGGGTGGCCTAATCATGGTTCAAGAAGAGGCCATGGATCAACACATCAAAATTAAAATGTTTGGCCATCAGGAAGTCCTGCTTGAGGTGGATGATGCAGAGGTGCTCAACGGAGCAATTCCCCCAATTTGCAATGTGTCTCACCAATGCAGAGGAGGCCACATCAGGAGCACTGGACACAACAGAAGGCCCCAGCAGATTCCTAGGTGAAGTGTTGTCTCATCTGGAAAGACTATTTGGGGCTATGAATGGAGGGGAGGGAGGCGGTGTATGGTCAAGTGCAGCACTTAGGTTATTTGCAAGGATAAGTGCTGGGAGGGAGAAAGATGTTTTGTGGTAGGATCCATATGGTATGTCAGAAGTTGCGGAGTATAATGTGTTGGATGCCAAGGTAAGAACAAGAGGACTCTATCACTATCAAGGCGGCGGGAAGATGGGGTGAGCGTGAATGTATGGGAAATGGAGGAGTTGTGGGTGAGGGCAGCACCAACAGCAGAGGGTGGGAAACCCCGCTCTTTACAGAAGGAGGACATCTCTGATGTCCTGGAACAGAACATCACATCATGGAAACCGATGCGGCAGAGGTGAAGAAACTCAGAAAAGGGAATAGCATTTTTACAGGAAATAGGGTGGAAAGGAGTATAGTTGCGATAACCTTGGGAATCAGTAAGTTTGTTAAAGATGTTGGTTGACAACTTGTCACCAGTGATGGAGAAAGAGAGAGCAAGAAAGGGGAGAGAGGTGTTAGAGATAGACTAAGTGAATTTAAGGGTAGGGTGGAAGTTAAATGCAAAGCTGATAAAATTGACGAACTCAGCATGGTGCATGAAGCAGCACCAATGTAGTCGTCAATGTAGCGGAGGAAGAGTAGGGGAGTGTAACCAGGGAAGACTTTGAACACAGACTGTTCTACATAGTCAACGAAAGGGCAGGCATAGCTTGGACTCATGAGAGCGCTCATGGCTACCCCTCGAGAATGGAGAAAGTGGGAGGAGCCAAAGGAAACATTATTCTGGGTGAGGACCAGTTCTGCCAGATGGAGGAAGGTGGTGAAGGAGGATTGGTTACTCATAAATAATTGGATTTAGCTGATTCAAATCTACACAAGAACATGACAAATCTCATTTATTCCAAGAGGATACTAACAGTAAGAGGATATTAGCAGATTTTCAAATGAAAGTCATCGTGAATAGTTCAGTTAATCTTTTATTTTAATTTACATGACACAAAAACGTCTGGAATTTACACTTCGGACATAGTGGTTAATGTGCTGTACACAAAGTGGTCTGATCAAATTAATGGGAAGATAAAGATCAGCTATAGTTCAACCATCAGCAGCATGCAGCACACTTTGGCAACATTAAGACAGAGATGAGTGTTAGTAATTTATTTTTCAAATCTGCATCCAGTATACAATTTCAAAATTGAAACATAATAATTTATTTGTGAGCATGATAAAAATCAACAAGTATGAAACAAAGCAGAAGCCACATGGCTCCTTGAAGAAATGTATAAGATGCAAATAAGTCAACTCAGCAAAACAATATAGTCAATCTATGCTCCGTGACTAAAGAGTTACCAATATAAATACCATTGATGTCTTAGTTGTAATCTTCCAAAATTCTCTTGTCTTGGAAACTATTTCTTTCAAATGGAAAATAATACCTGCTATTCAGTAATTTAATGCGAAAACCTAGGAATTGTACAGGAGATCCTAATTAAGGATAGAATGACTTGATTGACTTGAAACTTTTAAACTAATAGAGAAAACTGCAAAGGAAAAAAACAAAATTGTTAACCATACTTGAAATAGGTGGTTTATAGTAAACATGGAAGATCAGAAATAGGATTCCTTGTAACTTCTCTGATATGCTGATCCTTTATCAATTTCCCACATGAATTCCATGTCTTTCAATTCTTGCAGTAGTCAAAAGTCTATCCACCTTTGTTTTGAATATAGGCAATGACTGAGCTTCCTTAGCCCTCAAATACAGAATTCAAAGTTTTCATCAAATTACAAGAAGCATCTTCCCATCTTAATCATGAGAATGAGTTTGAGATTGTGACTCCTAGTTCTCAATATCCTAGACAGGGAAATATTACCCCTGCATTCATCTTGTTAAACCACCCCAAGAATATTTTTTGCTTCACTGAGATCTCCATGCATTCTTTTAAATTCAAGATCTAATTTATATAGATCTAATTTATTTAATCTCTCCTTCCTCCACTACCACCACCACCCATGCCCTGAATCTATTTGATGTACATTTGTTGCACTCACTCAGTCAAACTTATTTCCTCTTACGTGTAGGAAGTCCATTCCTATAAATATTCTATTTGTGGTCTCACCAGGATTCCATATGAATTCATAAACGGTAAAGCCCATAGAAAGTATGTACATCGATACTCAGAAGCCACCCGGTTTAGTCCTTCATACAACCCAAAAGTGAAATCTCTTAGAATTCACAACAGTGCATTCACAAAAGTAATGAAGAGGAGTGGGGTTATTTGGCCCTTTGAGCCTGCTCCACCATTCATCAAGACTGTGGCTAGATATACTAACTCAATGTTATCTTCTTGCACTGTTCCCATCAGTGAGTTTGGAAATTAGCTGAGCAGCAGTACAGAGTTGGAATAGTGGACCACTATTATAAATGGTAGAAAAAGTAGTGTGCATAAGGACTTCAGTTGGGACTGCAACTACAAATGTATTCACCATTTATATAAACTTAGAAAATGAGACAGAAAACCATTTATCCAGGTTTGTAATGCACAGACAGATGGCATCATCAGTAGTTAATGCTTCCATTTGCACTGCAAAGTAGACAAAGTTTTTTTTTAAGCTTCGGACCTGAAGGTTCAAAGATTCTTTAAAATCTATACATATTAATCTTTGACAAAAATATTACCCTAATAACCATTGCCAATTGCCAGCATTATACTATGAGTTCAACGGCAACTTTGTAGATAGCTGTATATGTAATAAGACAGGTTCACAACTGATGTCAGCAATTCAACTCTTGTATCGCTACCTAACTACAAACTACCCTGACCTTGCTCTGCTTTGGACAAGGTCCCAGTATTTTTTAAAATGGCATATTGAAGCATATAACAAACATTATGGCACTAAACAAAAAAAAACAAGTATATAAGCAACACACACAAAATGCTGGAGGAACTCAGCACCCCAGGCAGCATCTATGGAAAAGAGCAAACAGTCATCAGGTCTTGGCCCAAAACTGCGACTGTTTACTCTTTTCCATAGATGCTGCCTGGCCTGCTGAGGTCCTCCAGCATTTTGTGCATGTTGTTTGGATTTCCAGCATCTGCAGATTTTCTCGTTTGTGACCAAACATACAACTTCCTCTGAAAAATTCAAAACAACAAATTAGATTTCTTAAACATTTGATACTTCATCTTCTATGTGAATTAGATTGATATTTCATCTTCTAAATGAATTAGATAACTTTAATCATTATTTCACACTTCATAAGATTTTTAAAAATACTGTAATCAAAAACTGCACTTTTTCTTTTGAGACTGTAGCGGTTACTTGAAAACAAACCAAAACCGCTGAGACTAAGGCTACGTCCATACTAGACCAGATAAATCTGCAACCGAAGCTTTTTCTCTTCGTTTTGACCCTCCATCCACACTGAAATGGCATTTTCCTCCCCCAAAAACTGAGATTTTCTAAAAAGCCCTCCAGAGTGTGTAAATTTGAAAATGCCGATTGTGCAGAGCAGTGTGGACGGGGTAAACGGATATTTTTAAAAACGCTGTCATGACGTGCCAGAACAGATGGTGGCAGCGCGGCATTTCATTGTTTTCTTGAACGCAACCCCCCACACAACCTAACAATTTCAGAATACATGGTGGGAGGAGAAGATGGCGGCGCGTCTGCGTGCGCAGCCCTCCGGTGAAAAATGATATTGTACCCGTTAAACAGGGACCGTTGACAATTCTGATTTGATGGAGAATAGACGTGAAAGCACAGAGGAACATCTGGAGAAATTTCTGAAACGCTCGTTCACTGCTGTTGTTACTGTGTGGTCGGGAGTCTTTCGGAGGGTAGGCCTCAAAATCCCTGGCCTTGCCTGCTTTTGGCAACCGTTCGGACAGAGATGGCGCTCAGTACTCGGTGTCGGAGAGTTGATCAGAGCTCGAAGTTTTCGGATGACTCAGAGTCGGATTGAGGTCAGCATGGCAGGGAGAAGTTTTTCTTCCTTCTCCCGTCCGTGTGAGATGGGGGACATTTGAGAAACTTTGAACTTTACTGTGCTGATGGACTTCTTCATCAAGTTATGTATTGTCACACTGTTTGTAACTATATGTTATAATTATGTGGTTTTGTCAGTTTTTTCAGTCTTGGTTTGTCCTGTGTTTTGTGATATCACACCGGAGGAAATAATGTATCATTTCTTAATGCATGCATTACTAAATGACAATAAAAGAGGACTACGTGTCTTCATAATCATAATGAGACTGAAGCCAGAAGAGTTAGAAACGTACTCACCAAATACTTTGACCCGTAGCTTGCTGAATAAATAATTATACTCACTTTGCCCTGTTTTCTGTCCTTGCTTGTATGAAGGTGGTTTACCTGTTTATGCAAGTACTTCTCTGACAATGGATGTGTAACAGCCTAATGTAACATTGTATGGAAATACAGGATAACACAGATGCAGACATGTTTTATAGATTTATCAAGGTGCGTTATTAATGCAACAGAGTTAGTTAGTTTTTCAATGTTCGTCGTCAGCTGGGTCCGTGAACTCCCCGTCGGTTGCCTCCATACGCTCCAGTATTTGATTTTTTTTACGTTTTAAGTCCTCCTGCGCAAGAGCCAACAGCAATTCCTTTTAAGTTTTTCTACTCTGTAACTGGACAAATGAGCCCCAAGTATACCGTTTCCTCTTTGCTTGTTTTCTGTGTGTCCTGCGCATGCCCAGTAGAGGAGATTGGCCCAATTATCCGTTCTAATGTGGACGGAGATATTTTTAAAAACGCCTGGTGTGGACGAAGGGTCTCGGCCTGAAATGTCGACTGCACCTCTTCCTAGAGATGCTGCCTGGCCTGCTGCGTTCACCAGCAACTTTGATGTGTGTTGTGTTGTTTGGTGTGGACACCTATCGTTTTTACGCGAAACCGGTGTTTTCAAAATTGTCCGGTCTAGTGTGGACATAGCCTAAGCCAAGGTACTCGACACTGTATGATGTGCTTCTAAATCGAGAAAAGGTACATTCAATCCTCTATTACAAACCAGAAAAGAGGAATGATCTGAGTGATAAAAAACAAATTCGCGATATAAGCGGCAAAATAGCATAATCAGCATTATAATAATGTTCTAATTGGCAATACTAAGCAGTATAATAACATTATTAGCACAGCTAAGCATTCCGATTGGCGAACAAATAATGTAACTAAGCGAAGTTAGTGCAATCAATTAGCATATTTAAGCGGTCAACAAAAAAAAAATACCATTCCCTGTGGCTCCACTAGATTAAACTGAGAGTAGATGCAGCAGAGACGGAGGAATTGAGAGAAGGGGATGGCAATTTTCCTCTGTCTCCATCACATCTGCTCTCAGGACGAGACTTTTTAATTCCAGACCGAGGATATGTCTTCCTTCTTCAAAGAAAGGGGCTTCCCTTCCTCCACCATCAACGCTGCCTTCAACAGCATCTCTTCTATTTTGAACACGTCTGCCCTCACCCCATCTTCCTGCCACCCCACTAGCGATAGTGTTCCTCTTGTCCTCACCTACCACCCTCCGTGTTCAGCACATAATTCTCTGTAAATTCTGCCAACTCTTAATGGGATCCCGCCACCAAGCACATCTTTCCCTCATCATCCCACCCCAACTTTCTACAGGGATTGCTCCCAACATGACTCCCTTGTCCATTTGTTCTTCCCCATTGATCTCCCTCCTGGCACTCATCCTTGCAAGCAAAACACTTTCTCCCTCAGGGCCCCAAACAGTCCTTCCAGGTGAGGCAACACTTAACCTGTGATCCTGTTGGGGTTAACTACTGTATCCAGTGTTCCCCATGTGGCCTTCTGCATATCGGTGAGACCAGATGTAGGCCATCCATTTAAAATCTACTTCTCATTCCCATATGCCTGTTCATGGCTTCCTCTACTGTCGCAATGAGGCCACACTCAGGTTGGTGGAGCAAGACCTTACATTCCATCTGGGTAGCCTCCAACCCGATGGCATGAACATCGATCTCTTGAACTTCCGGTAATGCCCCCCACCCCCTCCGCTTCACTATTCCCCATTCCCATTTTTCCTTTCATCACCTCCCTCTGATGCTCCAGAGGGGTGTGGGTGCCCACCAGAATTGAAACGCCGCCCTTCTCAACAGGGTCTGAACCTTAGACACTCCCACATCGGCCTCCGAGAACTCCAACTTCACTGACAAATAACCGTCGTACGTACAGTCACCCAGATCTCTGGTGCCCTGAATAGGTCAATGGTAAATGCTTCAGATACCGGGTGAAAAACGAATGGTACAACAATAGACTGAGGAACAGCTTCTATCCCAGAGCTGTGGCCTCCATCACACCACTCTCACAGAACAATGACTGAAACTGTGAGCACACACATGCACACACAAGGACACAAATACTTGCAATAACGGCAATTTGAGCATTACTGTGATATGCTGGTGCTGCTGCAACTTATCTATTTAATACTGTTTTTCTATTACTGTCTTGTTTTTATCTACTGCTTTATTTAATTGCCTGAGAGAAAGCCAAACAGAGTTTCATTGTACCTATGTATAATGACGATAAAGATTACTCAATTCAATTCAATGTGACCCGCAACCTGGTGTCGAGAAAGGCTTTAGCATAAATACCCCCTATCTGGAGCAACACACTGGAGCATAGTCCCACTAAGCCTTCAGGAATAGGGCCTTTCACTTTCAGGGGTTCCTCATACATTGCTGGGAACGTGTTCCTCCAGAGACACCAGGCTATTCCCACACTGGGTCTCCTCTAAGTTTTCCCAAAGACTCTCTCTGCTTAGGTACCCAGGGGTTCACTCTCCTTCTGGCATGACACCGGCTGCTAGCGGCCCTCCGCATTGTTAGTCCCCTTGGGGGATTTGCCCCGCCATCAGCTCCATCATATGGGGGGGCGGGGGTCGCACCTGCTGATAACAGCCGACGTATCTCCGTTCTCACCTCTGCCACAATCTCCTATACTGCTCCACGGGGTAGGCTATCCATGGTCACTTCGCTGCAGGGGACCACTACCGAGTACCATACCCTGCTGACGGGGCCCTCCCACACCTCCGACGCGTTCTCCTCTTCCCACACCTCTCTGATCAGCTCAACAAAAGATGGAGGGTAGCGCATCTTACAGGACTGTCGGAGACCCCAAGCAATCCAGTCATGGGACTAAGCGCCCCTGGCTATCTGGTGCATTCTTAACTGATCCACCTCAGCTGCCCGAATGACCCCCCTGTGCCGCAAGCAATTTAGCTGCCTCTCTAGCCGAAAAATAAAAGCAGAAAGCTTCTCCCCCTTCTCCTGACGCATGTTCTGAAACGCCGCCATGAGCTCCATTGGGCTTCTAGTCGGACAACTGTCGCTACGGGATACCGCAACCGGACGGCTCTCACAACGTCAGCAGCCCGCCCATGCAAACTCTCAACCAATCTCTGTTGCTTTACATCATCACAGCACTGCCACTCATCTAACCACTGAGAGGTCTGCTCCGCCCAAGCCTCATACCCCTCTTCCCCCTCAGAGGTGGGCATTATTTCAGAGAATAGGTGGAGCCTACCACCGCTGGGACTTTGAACCTGGGCATTTTTCCATTCATTTGCCAGAGAGGTAAAGGCAGATACCAACTCAGAATTCTCACTCTTCACCGGGGAACATGGACTAATTAGCCATTCCAAATCCGACCACTCCTTCCCCTCACTCCTCAGAAACGATAGAACTCTGTCTTTGAAATTTCTGCCTCCAGCTACCGCTACGTCAGCACCGGTCTGCATTAAAACAAGAGCTGCGCCCACCATTTTATCAAACCCTCGCCCCGCAATCGCAACTTTAACAGTACTTAACAGGTGAATTAACATTCATCCAGAGTACAAATATCTACCCCACTGGTACAATACTCAGGGTAATCACACAGCATCCAACGAAATCAATCCTGAACGATACCCCCACAAGTGTAACTCTCAGTTCATCTAGCGGCTTAATCAAGGGGAAAACAGCCCTCAGCCCGGCCAAACTTAAGAAATTTTGTTTAGGTGGATTTGCCCAATGTGTTCTCTGTTACACATCAGTACCACAAAATGTGATTAAACAATTAAGCTTTATAATTCTTAATTTGGCTATATGGTTAGTAAAGAAACAAAAAAAGAAAAAGTCCCATTCTCATGAAACAATCTAATGCGCAATGTTGGAGCTCACGGTTCAGTCTACTGGCTTCCCGTCCACCTGCTCTGAGTGTAGCCGACCTTCAGACCCTCGCTCAAAGGCCACTCTGTCCAGCTGTCTACCAACTCGCTGCATTCGCGTCTTCTCTCCTCATCTCTCACCGGCAAAAGACCGTGAAATCCTTGCTCCCAGACCCACAAGAAAGAACAACATCCCTCTCATTGGATAGCCCCACATTCCAAAGCCCCGTTATCTCTAGTCATAACCCAAACATTATGCTACAGAGAAACCATTACATTAGCAGTGAAACCTGGCTGGAAGATCTATCTTATTGAATTGGAAAGAGGTCAATCCTCCTACAACATTTCAATGGTTTTCTCAAACAATATCATGCTTAAATTTAGAGAAAATCAGAAGTGGCACCTCTGATCCTTCGGTTAAATTTGAAGAAACTGTGAGACCATTTATCCAACATTTTCAGATGATGTAGTTTGACCTTTTTCAAATCTTTTTTTTAACTAAAAATATACGGATAGAGGAGTGGAGTTAACGACATCAATGATTGTATCCAATGTAATGTGTTAGCCCAACTTTGTTTTAGTTTAGTTTAGTTTAGTTTTGCTTAGCTCAATTTAGTGTGTGTTTTTTTCTTTTCTAGTTTGGGTTTTTTTTAGTTTTCTTTCATTTACCCTTTACCATGTTCAATTATATTTAGAGTTGGGGTGATCTAATATACTTGTATTATCGGCAATTTTATACCAGCAAACGTTAGCTATTAATAATGTAATCCCATTCACTGTTTATAAGTATCATTATTATGTTTATAATTTCGAAAATGAATAAAAAGACTTTAAAAGAAACCTTACAGCGCGTTACACCTACATCATACATGACAATCTGTAACTGTGCTACAAGTTAATTTACCTTTTTCCATATACTGCACACATTCAAATATAACACTTATATTCACCCTTTTTGATTTTGTCTACCTTTTATGTTGCAACTCATCCTGTTGGCTGCAATTTTGCCCTATCGTCAACCTCTCCCTGCTAGGAGTCTCACTACACATTGCCTGTTTGTAAACCAACTACCTCATCTTCAGCACTATCACTCCAGTTCCCATCCCCCTGCCAAATTAATTTAAATTTACTCGAACAACTCTAGCCAACCTCCCTCAGGTTCAGGTGTAACCTGTTTCTTTGAACCTCTACACCCTGCACCAATTCCTCAGCCACACATTCACCTGCCAAATCATTCTATTCTTATCTTCACTGGCACTTGGCACAGGCATCAATCCAGAGATAACTACCCTTGAGGTCCTGTTTCTCAACTTTCTGTCTAGCTCCCTAAGACACCACTTCTTCCTCAAAGGACAGTGAAGCAAGGCAGTCATCAACATGGATGCAATGCAAAACCGTATCCACTGTCTCGTAGCTGAACTGCTCTTCATTGTATCCTGTGCATTTCCTAAGAGCAAAGTTGGCACAGCTTGGTGATGAAGTTGCTCCAGAGATGTACCACCATTTTAAAGTCCACCGTATCTTGTCTGAGGTCACCGTCAGGCCACCAGAGAAACCTCAGCAGATCTGCATCCTCTGCCTGTACTTTAACCTGATGAAATATTGGTTCAATATCTGCCACGATCACCATTAGTTACTCTCTGAATATGGTTATGACTCCAGAGAGTGAGCTAGTAAGATCTGGTCCCTGTAAAAGCTGAGCATGAAGTGATATTCCTTGAAAAGGCGCTCCACAGTCAAACACAACACAAAGTTTCCCAGGCTAAGGAGTTGGCGTAGGAGGAAGGGCATAAGATTTTTGGATCATTGGGCTCGCTTCCACGGAAGTTGGGACCTGCAAGCAAGAGTTGTACAGAGCTGGGAACAACATGACTGAACAGATAGTTGAGAGGTTGTGGAGACAGATGTTGTTAAGACCTCAAAGTCAGGAATTAAAATGCTGAGCATTTGCCCTGAGTTGCATATATTTCAATGTAAGAAGTATCGTAGGAAAGGCAGATGAGCTCAGGGCATGATATTGTAGCCATTAGCGAGACTTGGTTGGAGGAGAGGCAGGAAGAGTAGCTCAATATTTCAGAGTTCCATTGTGTTAGACATAACAGAGCAGGGGAGTGGCATAACTAGTCAAGAAAAACGTCACGGCAGTGCTCAGCCAGGACAGACTAGAAAACCCGTCTGGTGAGGCGTTAAGGGAATTAAAATAATCAAGAGGGCTGAAAGAAGGCATGAAGTTGCCTGAGCAGACAAGGTGAAGGAGAATCCCAAGGGACTCTACAAATATGTTATGAGCAAAAGGATTGCAAGGGACAAAATTGATCCTCAGGAAGAGGATCCAAAAGAGATGGGGGAGATCTTAAATGTATTTTTTGCATCTGTATTTACTCAGGAGACGGTCACAGAGTCTATAGAAATAAAGCAAAACGGTATCAACTTCATGGACTCTATACAAATTACAGAGGAGGAGGTATTTGCTACCTTGAGGCAAATTAGGGTGGATAAATCCGCAGAGCCTGACAAGGTGGTCCCTCGGGCCCTGTGAGAGGCAAGTGCAGAAATTGCCAGGGAGGGCCCTAGCAGAAATATTTAAATTATCCTTAGCAACAGGCAAGGTGCCAGAGGATTGGAGGATAGCCAATGTTGTTCCACTGTTTAAGAAAGGCTCTAAAAATAAACCAGGAAATCATAGGCTGGTGAGCCTAACATCAGCAGTGGGAAAGTTACTGGAAGGTATTCTAAGGGAGCGTTGGGAGCAGAGCACTTTGAAGTGTTTACTCGCAGGTCGGCAAAGCTAGTATAAAAGGAGAGTTTCGCGGGCATTCGGATATTCCAGAGGTCCAGTCAGCGTTGGGAGCATAGCACTGCAAATTAAAGAAAAGCACAGAAGGGGCAAGCAGGGTGGCCATTGTTGGGAGTCGGCCAGCGGTGACAGTAGGAGCGTCAAGCTTTGACTCAAGAGGCTTCGATGAGAAGAGGCTGAGGCCAAAGACACAGGCTTGACTACTTGGTCTTGGTTACCCATTGTACAGTGCAAGCAGATTGGCAGATATGGCAGTGGAATGTTTCTACTGTAGGATGTGGGAATTCATGGAACCTGATAGTCTCCCTGATGACTACATCTGCAGGACATGCAGCTAACTCCATTTCATGAAAGACCACATTAAAGAAATGGAACTGGAGTCAGATGAACTTTGGATCATCCGGGAGGCAGAGCAATTGATAGATACGACTTTTAAGCAGGTGGTTACACTCAGAGTGCAGAATTCAGGGAGTAGATGGGTGAACACCGAAACAGGTAAAGGGAGAAGGAAGTCGGTGCAGGGTCCCCCTGTGGCCATTCCCCTCAGCAACAGGGGAATACTGCTATAGGGAATGGCCAACTGCGCAAGGCAGCAGCTGCCGGACCAATAGCACTGCAGTCAGCTCTAAGCCTCAGAAGGAAAAGGTGAAGTCAGGCGGATCAATAGCCACAGGGGACTCAGTATTTAGGGGGACAGATAGGAGATTTTGCGGTAGCAAAAGAGACACCAAAATAGTGTGTTGCCTCCTGGGTGCTAGAGTCCAGGATGTCTCTGAGCGGTTGCAGAATATTCTTGAAGGGAAGGGTGATCAGCCAAGTGGTGTGGTACATGTTGGTACCAATGACAGAGGGTGAGGTTCTGCGCAGTAAGTTTATGGAGTTAGGAAGGAAGTTGAAGAGCAGGACCTCTAAGGTGGTAATCTCCAGGTGACTCCCAGTGCCATGAGCTAGTGAAGATCAGAACAGGAAGATAGTGCAGATGAGTGAGTGGCTGAGGAGATGGTGCAGGGGGCAGAGTTTCAAGTTATTGGATCATTGGAACCTTTTCTGGGGAAGGGGTGACCTGTACAAGTGGGACAAGTTGCACCTGAACTGGAGGGGAACCAATATCCTGGGAGGGAGATTTGCTAATGCTATTGGGGAGGGTTTAAACTAGATTTACAGGAGGGTGGGAAACCAAGTGAAGAGGCAGAGGATGGGATGGTTGGCGCACAAGTAGTGACAGCTTGTAGGGAGTTTATGAGGGAGGATAAGCTGATGATAGACCAAAGAAACACTCAACCAGATGGTTTGAGATGCATCTATTTTAATGCAAGGAGTATCATGAGGAAGGCGGATGAACTTAAGAGAGTGGATCAATATGTGGAAGTATAATGTTGTGGCCAATACAGAGACTTCGATGACTCAGGGGCAGGAATGGCTGCTGAGTGTGCCAGGCTTTAGATGTTTCAAAAAGGGCAGGGAGAGAGGCAAAAGATGTGAGAAAGTGGCACTGCTAATCAGGGATAGTATCACGGCTGCAGAAAAGGTGGAAGTCATGAAGGGATCGTGGGCGGAAGTCAGAAACAGGAAGGGGGCAATAATGCTACTGGGTGTTTATTTACAGAACACCCCCTCTCAATAGTAAAAGAGACATCGAGGAGCTGATAGGGAGGCAGATTCTGGAACGGTGCAATAATAATAGGGTTGTTGTGATGGGTGATTTTAACTTTCCTAATATTGACTGGCATCTTCTTAGAGCAAGGGGTTTAAATGGGGTGGAGTTTGTTAGGTGTGTTCAGGAAGGTTTCTTGACACAATATGTAGATAAGCCAACTAGAGGAGAGGCTGTACTTGATCTGGTATTGGGAAATGAACCTGGTCAAGTGTCAGATGTCTCAGTGGGAGAGCATTTTGGAGGTAGTTTTGCCTTGTCCATACTGCACCAAGCGCCACCGCTGGGCTATAAACGTGCAGGAGCAATGTGTGGTTAAGTGCCTTGCTCAAGAGCACAACATGCTGCCTCAGCTGAGGCTCGAACTCGCGACCTTCAGGTCACTAGTCCAATGCCTTAACCACTTGCCAACACCAACTCTATCACAACTCTATTTCCTTTACCATAGCGCTAGAGAGGGATAGGAGCAGAAATTTTGGGAAAACATTTAATTGGGGTAGGGGGAAATATGATGCTATTAGGCAGGACTTGGGAACATAAATTGGGAGATGTTCTCAGGGAAACGCACACCAGAAAGGTGGCGTTCTGCACAGGTGGTAGGGTAAAAGAAGCATGGTGTACAAAGGATATAGAAAATCCAGTTAAGAAGAATAGAAGAAGCTTATGAAAGTTTCAAAGAACTAGGTATTGTTAGAGCTCTAGAAAATTACAAGGGTGCCAGGAAGGAATGCAAGAATGAAATTAGGAGAGCTAGAAGGGGCCATGAAAAGGCCTTGGAGAGTAGGATTAAGGAAAACCCCAAGGCATTCTAAAAGTATGAGAAGAGCAAGAGGATGAGCCATGTGAGAATAGGACCAATCAGGAATGAGAGTGGAAACACGTGTGTGGAGCCGCAGGAGGTAGCAGAGGTACTTAATGAATACTTTGCTTCAGTATTCACCAGTGAAAAGGACCTTGGCAATTGTGGAGATACTTAAAGCGGACTGAAATGTTTGAGTGTATAGACATTAAGAAAGAGGATGTGCTGGAGCTTTTGAAAGGTATTTAGATAAATCGCTGGGACTGGGTGCGATATACCTCAGGGTACTGTGGGAAGCGAGGAAGGAGATTGCTAAGCATCTGGTGATGATCTTTGCATCATCAGTAGGGACAGGAGAAGTACCAGAGGATTGGAAGGTTTCAAACATTGTTCCCTTGTTCAAGAAAGGAAGTAGAGATAACCCAGGAAATTATAGACCAGTGAGTCTTACTTCAGTGGTGGGCAAGTTGTTAGAAAAGATCCTGAGAGGCAGTATTTAAGCAACATACATCAAAGTTGCTGGTGAACGCAGCAGGCCAAGCAGCATCTTAAGGAAGAGGTGCAGTTGACGTTTCAGGCCGAGATCCTTCATCAGGACTAACTGAAGGAAGAGTGAGTAAGGGATTTGAAAGCTGGAGGGGGAGGGGGAGATGCAAAATGATAGAAGACAGGAGGGGGAGGGATAGAGCCGAGAGCTGGACAGGTGATAGGCAAAAGGGGATACGAGAGGATCATGGGACAGGAGGTCCGGGAAGAAAGACAAGCGGGGGGGGGGGTGACCCAGAGGATGGGCAGTATTTAAGACCATTTGGAGAGACATAATCTGATTAGGGATAGTCAGCATGGTTTTGTCAAGGGCAGGTCATGCCTTACAAACCTGACTGAATTCTTTGAGGATGTAACAAAACACATTGATGAAGGTAGAGCAGTGGATGTAGTGTATATGGATTTCAGTAAGGCATTTGATAAGGCTCCCTATGCAAGGCTCATTCAGAAAGTAATGGAGGCATGGAATCAAAGGATACCTTGCTTTGTGGATCCAGAATTGGCTTGACCACAGAAAGCAAAGGGTGGTTGTGGATGGTTTGTATCCTGCATGGAGGACAGTGACCAGAGGTGTTCTGCAGGAATCTGTTCTTGGACTCCTCCTCTTTGTGATTTTTATAAATGACTTGGATGAGGAAGTAGAAAGGTGGGTTAGTAAGTTCACGGATGATACAAAAGTTGGGGGTGTTGTGGACAGTCTGGAGGGTTGTCAGAGGTTACAGCGGGACAGTGATTGGATGCAGAACTGGGCCAAGAAGTGGCAGATGGAGTTCAACCCAGTTAAGTGTAAAGTGGTTCATTTCGGTAGGTCAAATTTGAAGACAGAATATAATATTAATGATAAGATTTTTGGCCGTGTGGAGGATCAGCGAGATCTTAGGGTCCATATCCATAGGACACTCAAAGCTGCTGCGCAGGTTGACAGTGTTATTAAGAAGGCATATGGTGTGTTGGCTTTTCTTCAACCATGGGATTGAGTTTAAGAGCCGTGAGGTAATGTTACAGCTATACAAGACCTTAGTTAGATCCCACTTGGATCTAACTGTGTTCAGTTCTGGTCACCTCATTAGAGAAAGGATGTGCATGCTATAGAGAGGCTGCAGAGGAGATTTACAAAGATGTTGCCAGGATTGGAGAGCACGCATTATGAGAATAGGTTGAGTGAACTTGGCCTTTTCTTCTTCAAGAGACGAAGGATGAGAGGTGACCTCATAGAGGTGTATAAGATGATGAGAGGCACTGATCGTATGGATAGCCAGCGGCTTTTTCCCCAGGGCTGAAATGGCCAACAAGAGGGGGCATAGTTTTAAGGTGCTTGGTTGTAGGTACAAGGGGGATGTCAGAGGCAAGTTTTTCCACACAGAGAGTGGTGAATGTGTGGAATGCACTGCCAGTGAAGATGGTAAAGGCAGATACAATAGGGTCTTTTAAGAGACTCTTAAACAGGTACATGGAGCTTAGAAAAATTCTAGGCAGCTTCTAGAGTAGGTCACATGGTTGGCACAACATTGTGGGCTGAAGGGCCTGTAACGTGCTGTAAATTTTCTATGTTTCTATGGGACAGGATATATGAGTATTTGTATAGATATGGATTTATTAAGAATACTCAGCATGGCTTCTTGCATGGTAGATCATGTCTAACCAACCTTATATGGTTTTTCAAGGAAGTTACCAAAAATGTTGATGAAGGCAATACAGCAGATGTTTACTTGGACTTTAGCAAGGCATTTAGCAAGGCATTTGACAAGGTCCCGCATGGAAGGTTAGAAGATCCAGTCACTATGCATTCAAAATGAGGTAGTAAATTGGATGATACATTAGCTTTGTGAGAGAAGCTAGATAGTTCTGAAAGGAGTCCTGTGATTAGTGGAGTGCCGCAAGAATCAGTGCTGAGTCCATTGTTGTTTGGCTTCTATATCAACAAACTGGATGATAATGTGGTTAACTGGATCAGCAAATTTGTGGATACACCAAGATTGGGAGTGCAGTGGATACCAAGGAAGACTATCATGGCTTGCAGTGGGATCTGGACCCAGCTGGAAAACCGGGCTGAAAAATGGCACGTGGAATTTTATGCAAGCAAATGCAAGGTGTAGGACTTTGGTTGGACCAACCAGGGCAGGCTTACACTGTGAGTGGTAGGGCACGAAGAAGTGCAGTAGAACAAAGAAATCTGGGAATACAGGTGCTTAATTCATTGTAAATGACATCATAGGTTGATAGGGTTGTAAAGAAAGCTTTTAGCACATTGGCCTTCATAAATCAAAGTACTGAGTATAGAGTTGGGATGTTATGTAGAAGTTGTCTAAGACATTGGTGAGGCATAATTTGGAGTATTTTGTGCAGTTTTGGCCATCTACTACAGGAAAGGTATAAATAAACTTGAAAGAATATAGAGAAAATGTACAAAGATGTTGCCAGGACTGGAGGACCTGAATTATGACGAAAGACTGAATAGGTCAGGACTTTATTCCTTGGAATGTCGAAGATTGAGGGGAGATTTGATAGAGGTATATAAAATTATGAGAAGTATAGATTGGGTAAATGTAAGAAGGCTTTTTCCACTGTTGGGTGGGACTACAACTAGAAGTCATGGGTGGAGGGTGAAAGGCGAAAAGTTTAAGGGAAACATGAGGGGAAACTTCTTCACACAGAGGGTCATGAGAGTATGGAACAAGCTGCCAGTGCAAGTGTTGCAGGTGAGCTCGATTTCAATGTTTAAGTTCGGATATATACATGGATGGTAGGGGTATGCAGGGCTATGGTCCTGGTGCAGGCCGATTAAACTAGGCAATTAAAATAGCTCAGCATGGACTAGATGGGCCGAAGGGCCTATTACTGTGCCGTACTTTTCTATGACTCCATGTGTCCTGCACACAACCAACCAAAGCAGACGTCTTCTTTGAGGAAGGCAATCCTAAAGGTTAGGGTTTTTCTTTGAATGGGTTCCATGGTTTTCTTTGTTCATGACTCTCAATGAGAATCGCAGGGTTGCATACTGCATATGTACTTTGGTAATAAATGTACTTTGAACTTTGATTGGTACCCAAGAAAGAGCCTTTTGCATGTAGACAGATTAACTTTTCTGTTCATTATCAAAATATTCCTGTAGTAAAGCCTTAGCTTTTACATATCCTTTCAGAGGGTCAACATGCTGCAACTTCTGACAAGTTGTCTGGAGTGACCTCTAGTGTACCGTTCAAGGAAACAGAAGCAGTCACTATGACTGTCAGTCTCGTCTTCAACACAGTTTTCAAAAGCTCTCATGAATGCATGATACTGCAATAGATCTCCAAAGATTTGAATCTCTTTTAAGCAAAGACCAAATACATTGCTGTTGTACCAATAAGGTTGTTACTTCATTTTGCTTCCTCATAATATCCTTCTACCATCTAAAACAAGTGTTTCCATGCTGTAAGTTACTGTCCACTCGAGAACTTTGAGCTATTGGATATGACATAGGTTTAGAGTGCCTCACTAGTCCAGGCTGAGGATGAATACCTGAACTACCTCTTGGAGGTCTTGTTCATGTTTCACAGACACTTAAGAAAAGAATAGATCAGCATTGGCAATAGGTGTTTTTGTTGTTCTTAATGCCTTTTCAATATAGGAACTCACACCATAGGACCATCCTCCTGGGGCACTTTTAGCACTGCCACATTTGAAGCCCAATTTCTGTGTCCAACTTAAGCTGTTCCTTCCTTTCCTGTAGCTGCTCCTCTTGCCCTACCAGCGCATGTTTGTTCTTCAATAATTGTTGACGTGCAATTAATGCAGCTAAATCAGTCTCAGTTTTAATGCATGCAGAACAGGTAATAGATGAGAAAGATTTTCTTCCAGCAAAAGAGCTTCGAGCACTAACATTAGACACACTGTCATGCGGTTTCACGTCATCGTGTGGGTCACCTGCTCTATGCATAGTCAAAACATGCACTGGAATTGAGAAATGTTGTCTGATGGAAGGAGAGATGCATATTTATATTAATGGAACATGTATGGTTCAACCATTAGTTCGTATCCTCAATTAAGGCACTGCAATAGCAATCAATGTTTGAAAATCATTGGTTCTGCTTTTCTTGTTTGGCCTTGGGAAGTAATGAGATTAGCATATGATGTTACTTAGCAACAGCTTCACAGAGACTCATCAAGTCCTCAAGACAACATTGCATTTGTATGCAATTTTTTATTCAATACCAAAATGTTCCTGTCATAAAGCCTTCGCTTTTCATATCCTTTCCTAGGGTCTACATGATGGCAACTTCTGACAAGTTCTCTTGGCTGACCTCCAGTGTACTGTTCAAAGAAATAGAGGTAGTCACTATAGCTGTCATCAACTGATGGCATTAAACCTTTAATTTTGGTCACATTTGTTCCATTATCTCTTTGAAGACTTCCGATAGTATTAGCCTTAGCTTTAGCTTTGATTTCTCTTTTGAAAGCCCAAATGCAGGGTTGTCAGCACTAATTCCATGCTTTGATACACTCATGTTACTTTCTCTAGTTGTGCGACTCACAATTAGCTCGTTGTTCACCTGCAGCACCGACAATATTCAACACAATAAACCTCGTCAACAAACAAAATATCCACACATCCAGTGTTTAAACCAGACCAAACAATCAGCCTTCAATTCAAACATCGGCAACCAGAATATTTCAGCACTTCAAGAAAACAAAGCAACGAACCCTTCAGCAACACCACACGATTGAGCAATGGTCCCTTAAGGATGGGCAGCGCTGACCTCAACAGAAGTTCACAGATAATTCTACTGCAAGTTTCTCCTGTTTCTGACGTGTTGTTCTCAGTGTTGGAATTCTAATTTCACCAATGGGTCTAAAGCAATCCTTTGCAGTAGACTGGTGTTCGTTTGGTATAACTATTTCTTGACAAAATGTAGTGATTACTTTAAAAGAAATCCAAACTGCTGAGAGACTAAGCCAAGGTACTCAACACTGTAGGTTGAATTTCCAAATTGAAAAAGGTATTCGATCCTTTATTACAAAACCAGCAAAGATGAATGATCTTATCGCAATGAAAAACCTAACAAAACTAAATTAGTGATATAAGCGATACAATAGTGAAAAGTGTTCTAATAACATTCCAATTGGTGATATTAAGCGGTACAGTAACGTTATTCGCAGAGCTAAGCATTCCACTTGGCAGTCGAATAGCATAACTAAGCAAAGTTAGCATAATTAATTAACGTATTTAAGCAATCAACAAAAAAAACATTCCCCATGGCTCAACCACTCTTCACTAGATGACACTAAACAATTAAGACAACGTGTAACTATCAAGCAACACACATAAAAGTTGCTGGTGAACGCAGCAGGCCAGGCAACATCTATAGGAGGAGGTACAGTCGACGTTTCGGGCCGAGACCCTTCGTCAGGACTAACTGAAGGAAGAGTTAGTAAGAGATTTGAAAGTGTGAGGGGGAGGGGGAGATCTGAAATGACAGGAGAAGACAGGAGGGGGAGGGATGGAGCCAAGAGCTGGACAGGTGATTGGCAAAGGGGATATGAGAGGATCATGGGACAGGAGGCCCAGAGAGAAAGAAAGGGGGAGGGGGGGGAAAAACCAGAGGATGGGCAAGGGGTGTAGTGAGAGGGACAGAGGGAGAAAAAGGAGAGAGAGGGAGAAAGAATGTGTGTATATAAATAAATAACGGATGGGGTACCGGGGGAGATGGGGCATTAGCGGAAGTTTGAGAAGTCAATGTTCATGCTATCAGGTTGGAGGCTACCCAGACGGAATATAAGGTGTTGTTCCTCCAACCTGAGTGTGGCTTCATCTTTACAGTAGAGGAGGCCGTGGATAGACATGTCAGAATGGGAATGGGACGTGGAATTAAAATGTCTGGCCACTGGGAGATCCTGCTTTCTCTGGCGGACAGAGCGTAGGTGTTCAGCGAAACGATCTCCCAGTCTGCGTCGGGTCTCGCCTATATATAGAAGTCCACATCGGGAGCACCAGACGCAGTATATCACCCCAGCCGACTCACAGGTGAAGTGTCACCCTAGGCCTCCTGTCCCATGATCCTCTCATATCCCTTTTGCTAATCAACTGTCCAGCTCTTGGCTCCATCCCTCCCCCTCCTGTCTTCTCCTATCATTTCGGATCTCCCCCTCCCCCTCTCAAATCTCTTATTAGCTCTTCTTTCAGTTAGTCCTGATGAAGGGTCTCAGCCCGAAACGTCGACTGTACCTCTTCCTATAGATGCTGCCTGGCCTGTTGCGTTCACCAGCAACTTTAATGTATATTGCTTGAAATTCCAGCATCTTCAGATTTCCTTGTGTTAACGTGTAACTATATTCATTTGCTTCTTCCACGCCCCAACCCATGTAACAATTTTCCATATTAGACATGCCAATACAGAGAGAAAATAGATTAATGGCTCCTACAGTGACTATGAGAAGTACTTATAACTTGTCAGCTGACTTTGTAATATAACAAGCACCTTTTGAAAGAGAAAGCCCATATCAAGGTGATCACCAGATACCTGTCAGCAGCAAGTTCCATTAGTTTGCAATGGATTGAAAATTATAGCCATAAATAAATATAGAAAATGACCAAAACAGTATATGGAATGCTTTCCTTTGTAGCTAGAAAACTAGAAATCATGTGGGCAGAAGTTAAACTAAAGCTATAGAACACACTGGTGTACTGCATCATCCTTGGAAGTTAAAGCAAACTACTAGTTTAGATAAAGAATTTGGAATTCTAGGTTTAGATTCCATAAGTGAAAAATTAGAGCTAGACTTTCTGGAGTGGAGTTAGGTAAAACAAAATTGAAGTGTGAAATACTGGTAAACTGAGACTAACCAACCTTAGCATCAAGGAGGTTTGGCAAAGCTGAAATCAATGGATACCAAGGGGGAGAAAACACTTCAAAGATTGGAGTCATATCTTGCACAAAGAATAAACTGAAAAGTTAAATCACTGACAGTAGCTTTCAGTTTCTGTACTAAATATATAGTACAGTTCTTGGTCAGTAAATCATCCCTGTCCCACGACCTCAGTTCCTCAAGGAAGCCCAAGCCCATAATTGGGGATGTCAATGATATATAGGTCAACATTCAGATAAGGACTACTGAATGGCTGGTAATATTTGTGCCACAACAGTGCCAGACAATGATAGCCCTGATAAGATAGTGATGCTGAGTGATGCTGAATTCACATTCTGTGGGTCACAAGTGACCAAAAACATAATTGCATCAGACAAGTAAACAATGCAGTTAAGAGGGAATATCAGAGGAAGTGTACCTTGGAAGGAGCACTGTGTGCAGTTCTGATCACCAGACTATAGGAAAGATACATAGTGCTAGACGATTCAACAGGATGTTGTCTCAGATGGAGAGTTTCAGTTATGAGGAGAGATCGGAGAAGCTGGGTCTGTTTTCCCTGGAGCAAAGGAGGTTGACAGGGGATTTTATTGAGACATATAAAATTATTAGATATATAGATATGGGTGATAGCTTTCCTGCTTGTTTATCCTATCAGAGGTAGAACGATGACATACTTATGTAAGTGCCAAGAAACTTCAGGGGAGCCATCTCTAACCAGAGTGGCAAATGTGCAGGTTTGCTGAAATACAATCCAGACTGTATAATTCAGAAATTACTCACCACACATGTTTAAGCAAGATACAAATTGAACATCATGGCACCTCACTTTGAAAATGTCCGTAGCAAGACCTCATATAAAATTTTAGGTCTTGGTGAGACACAGAACTTAATAGAAACCTGACACTGGAACTTTCAAAATCATGAAAACCTTTACAAACAATGAAGGGGCAGCTGAATTCAACTCTACAAATAACATTTGGATTTTCAAAGATGAATATAGAAATATTGTCTTCTAGAACAGGTGAGCATTTTCTGGCAATTCAACTTGACAATTCCATTCTTTAAACTGAAGCAGTGAATCTGACTCTTTAACTAAGGATGTGCCATCTTATTGATTTATTTTCTGTTTTTGTATCATGCTTGAAGAAGCAAATTTATAAAATAGCAGGTTGCATTAACTGATGGTAAAAGAGGTTTGTTTTAGGAACCATTAACTATCAACAAGTGGGGTATAACACAGAGTTTTTAAGCGCCATTCCCAAATGATGAGTAAGTAACAATAGTTGAGGGATTTTCCTGACTCCTCCAGTTTAGTTTCTGAACATTGGGAACGTAAGACCTACGTCAAGAGTAGACTTAGAACTAAATAGTCCTAAATACTTGACAGAAATAATACTGAATAATTTGGGAAAATTTGGCTGTAGCCATGTTCAGAAACGGTAAACACACTGAAAATTTTACATCTACTTACTGTTCTTTTAGATCTGTAAACTGTTTCTCCAAATTGGACATTTCATCTAAGCACTCTGTCCTTCTCCTCTCACAATCTTCATCGTCCATTTCTGTAAGACATTAATATTAAAATCTTTGAAGCAGAAATGAGGAGAATGGCTAGTGCAGTAGTCAGATACCAGGCTCTCACCGAAAGGACAAGAATTCAAATGAGCTTAAAGATGACTGTCTCATTTATATGTTCACATTTAAGTTTCAACATGAAATAAATAAACAAAACCTGCTTCCAGCACTAAAGTACGATGATCCCATAACTGGCATAAAAATGACAATTACTCTTTGAAAGTTAAAAATACTGATATCAACTGTTTTTGTTGTAGATTTGTTGATGTTATTATGCTTGCTGTAGCTTAACCGTGTTTTTTATATAAAAATAATAGATTTAAAACAAATAAAAAGGATTTAAAACAGTTTTCAGATAATGATCATTCTTCACTCTTTTCCAATCCATGTCAAAAACAACACATTGTTCTATTGATCTATTTAACTTCAAAACTGTTTCTAGCTTTGGAACATGGAAACAGTTATTACACAAAGTGAATTTAAAGTCAAGCTCAAACAACAGGAATTCTGCAGATGCTGGAAATTCAAGCAACATACATCAAAGTTGCTGGTGAACGCAGCAGGCCAAGCAGCATCTATAGGAAGAGGCGCAGTCGACGTTTCAGGCCGAGACCCTTCGTCAGGAGTCCTGACGAAGGGTCTCGGCCTGAAACGTCGACTGCGCCTCTTCTTAAAGTCAAGCTCTATTGCTTGCACTATCAGAATGAGGTTCTGTTTGTCTTTTAATCCAATGAACATCTGGTAGGCAATGACATTTCCTGTCAAAGACAAATACTTCTCCTACATGTAGCTTACAATGAAGTGTTCACACCTTTACAATATACTTCCATTAGCAACTTCACAATTTTACATTCTCTTATCACAAGCATCAAATCACATACCGTACATTGATGTAATCTTCCAACCTGTCCCATCATTTTTAAACAGGCTTACTACTTATTCTGAATCCAATTTGATACAATTGTTCGACCCAGGAAAACCGGTTACTTTCTCCAAAAACATTAATTTACATAAAAATAGCAACTATACAAGAGTCATAGAGAAGTACAGGACAGTAACAGGCCCTTTGGCCCATCTAGTCTATGCCTACTCCCAAAGACCAGCACTGGACCTTCTATATCCCTGCTATCCACGTATCTTCTCAGAAACGTTGAAATTGAGCTCACGTGGACCGCTAGTACTGGCAGCTCATTCCATGCTCTCACAACCCTCTGAGTGAAGAGGTTTCCTAGGTCCAATTCCTTTGCTATGCAAATAGGAACCTCTTTTTACATTGATGTACACTGCATCCTTTGACAGAACAAGGTAACTACTCATTTTAAAAGGTTCATTTCCACTTCTCTTTCTGCTTTATCATGTCTTACAATGATCTACATATCCTAGTATTAAAATCCAAGCAGATTTACTGAATGTGTATCAAGTGAATTATGCAAACTTCTCAATAATTTGTTAAGTGAGTCAAAACATTCCACATAAACTCACCACATTTTATTGATGACCCTCACTCAAAAGACTATTACGTTATCTGCAAAACTATAATTTCTTGGGCTATTCTTTTTGCTAGATTACGTGAACCGCATTCCTAAGTCACAAGTACAATTCCTGTATTCAAGGAACATAGAACATAGAATAGTACAGTACAAAACAGGCCCTTTGGCCCACAATGTTATGCTGACCCTCAAACCCTGCCTCCCATATAACTCCCAACCTTAAATTCCTTAAATTCCTCCAAATACCTGTCTAGTAGTCTCTTAAATTTCACTAGTGTATCTGTCTCCACCACCGACTCAGGCAGTGCATTCCACGCACCAACCACTCTCTGAGTAAAAAACTTTCCTCTAATATCCCCCTTGAACTTCCCACTCCTTACCTTAAAGCCATGTCCTCTTGTATTGAGCAGTGGTGCCCTGGGGAAGAGGCGCTGGCTGTCCACTCTATCTAGTCCTCTTAATATCTTGTCTCTTTGTCTATCATCTCTATCTTGTACACCTCTATCATATCTCCTCTCATCCTCCTTCTCTCCGAAGAGTAAAGCCCTAGCTCCCTTAATCGCTGATCATAATGCATACTCTCTAAACCAGGCAGCATCCTGGTAAATCTCCTCTGTACCCTTTCCAATGCTTCCACATCCTTCCTATAGTGAGGCGACCAGAACTGGACACAGTACTCCAAGGGTGGCCTAACCAGAGTTTTCTCGAGCTGCATTATTACCTCACGACTCTTAAACTCTATCCCTCAACTTATGAAAACATTCTTAACTGCCCTATCTACCTGTGAGGCAACTTTCAGGGATCTGTAGACATGTACCCCCAGATCCCTCTGCTCCTCCACACTACCAAGTATCCTGCCATTTACTTTGTACTCTGCTTTGGAGTTTATCCTTCCAAAGTGTACCACCTCACACTTCTCCAGGTTGAACTCCATCTGCCACTTACCAGCTCACTTCTGCATCTTATCAATGTCTCTCTGCAATCTTCAACAATCCTCTACACTATCTACAACACCACCAACCTTTGTGTCGTCGCAAACTTGCCAACCCACCCTTCTACCCCAACATCCAGGTCATTAATAAAAATCACGAAAAATAGAGGTCCCAGAACCGATCCTTGTGGGACACCACTAGTCACAACCTTCCAGTCCGAATGTACTCTTTCCATCACGACCCTCTGCCTTCTGCAGGCAAGCCAATTCTGAATCCACCTGGCCAAACTTCCCTGGATCCCATGCCTTCTGACTTTCTGACTAAGCCTACAGTGTGGAACCTTGTCAAATGCCTTACTAAAATCCACGTAGGTCACATCCACTACACTACCCTCATCTATATTCCTGGTCACCTCCTCAAAGAACTCTATCAGGCTTACTAGACACGATCTGCCCTTCACAAAGCCATGCTGACTGTCCCTGATCAGACCATGATTCTCTAAATGCCCAGAGATCCTATCTCTAAGAATCTTTTCCAACAGCTTTCCCACCACAGACGTAAGGCTCATTGGTCTATAATTACCCGGACTAACCCTACTACCTTTTTTGAACAAGGGGACAACATTCGCCTCCCTCCAATCCTCCGATACCATTCCCGTGGACAACGAGGACATAAAGGTCCTAGCCAGAGGCTCAGCAATCTCTTCTCTCACCTTGTGGAGCAGCCTGGGGAATAGTCCGTCAGGCCCTGGGACTTATCCGTCCTAATGTATTTTAACAACTCCAACGCCTCCTCTCCCTTAATATCAACATGCTCCAGAACATCAACCTCACTCATATTGTCTTCACTGTCATCAAGTTCCCGCTCATTGGTGAATACCGAAGAGAAGTATTCATTGAGAACCTCGCTCACTTCCACAGCCTCCAGGCACATCTTCCCACCTTTATTTCTAATTGGTCCTACCTTTACACCTGTCATCCTTTTGTTCTTCACATAATTGAAAAATGCCTTGGGGTTTTCCTTTACCCTACTGGCCAAGACCTTCTCATGCGCCCTTCTTGCTCTCCTCAGCCCCTTCTTAAGCTCTTTTCTTGCTTCCCTATATTCCTCAATAGACCCATCTGATCCTTGCTTCCTAAACCTCATGTATGCTGCCTTCTTCCACCCAACTAGATTTTCCACCTCACTTGTCACCCATGGTTCCTTCACCTTACCATTCTTTATCTTCCTCACTGGGACAAATTTATCCCTAACATCCTGCAAGAGATCCCTAAACATCGACCACATGTCCACAGTACATTTCCCTGTAAAAACATCAACCCAATTCACACCCCCAAGTTCTAGCCTTATAGCCTCATAATTTGCCCTTCCCCAATTAAAAATTTTCCTGTCCTCTCTGATTCTATCCTTTTCCATGATAGTGCTAAAGGCCAGGGAGTGCTGGTCACTGTCCCCCAGATGCTCACCCACTGAGAGATCTGTGACCTGACCCGGTTCGTTATTCGTTAAGGATTTGCCCAAAAGTCTAGCAAAACAAGATTTGTTGCCATTTTTAATAAACAGCGGGAGGAGAGAGAGCGCACAGCCTCTGGTGAAAAAATGATATTGTATCTGTTAAATAGGGGCCGTAGACAATTCTGATTTGATGGAGATGGACATGAAAGCACAGAGGAACATCTGGAAAAAGTTCTGAAATGCCAGTTTGCTGCTGTTGTTACTGTGTGATCTGGAATTTTTCGGAGGGAAGGCCTCAAAATCCCCGGCTTTGCCTGCTGTTGGCATCCGAGATGGAGGTCGAATCGTTCGGATAGAGATGGCGCTCAGTACTCGGTGTCGGAGAGCTGATCAGAGCTCGAAGTCTTCGGATGACTCAGAGTCGGACCGTGGTCGGGTACGGCAGGGAGAGTTTTTCTTCCTTCTCCCGTCTGCTTGAGATGTGGGACATTTGAGAGACCTTGAACTTTTTACTGTGCTTATGGACTTCTTCATCAAGTTATGGTATTATTGCACTGTTGTAACTATATGTTATAATTATGTGGTTTTGTTAGTTTTTTTCAGTCTTGGTCTGTCCTGTGTTTTGTGATATCACACCGGAGGAAATATTGTATCATTTCTTAATGCACGCATTATTAAATGATAATAAAAGAGGACTACGTGTCATCATAATCTAATCTAATACCCTGTAAAGGAATTTAAAAAGTCTCTTTCTGTATCCATTCCATCTTATGATAAATATCTAATATTCTCAGTTCCTCTATCTTCACTATATCCGTTCTCATGATGAGGCCTTCCACTCCAGTACATCCAAGATATTCACCCTTTTCAGAAAACAGGGTTTCTCCCCCACTACTATTGATGAAACAGTCACCTGCATCTGTTCCATTTCCCATACATCTGTCCTCACCCTACTGCACTTCCACCGTAGACATAACCATAGAGTTCCCTAATTCTCACCTACCACCTCACTAGTCCTTGCATCCAACATATCATTCTCCATAACTTCCACTATGTCAACAGGACCCCACCACCAAGTACATCTTCCCCTCATCACTTTCCACAGGGACCACACTCTCTGTGACTCCTTTTCCACTTGTCCCTCCTCACTGAAACTCCTTCCAGGCACTTATCCCTGCAACCATGCCAACCGTTACGCATACCCGTACACCTGCTCCCTCACCACAAATCAGGGCCCTAAACAATTCTCCAAGTGGGGTACTCCTTCACACTGGAATATATCAGTCTCATTTATTTCATCTAGTGCAGCCTCCTCTATATTGGTGAGATCTGATGCAGACTGGGGGGATACTGCTTTGTCGAGCAGCTTCACTCCGTGTACTGTACCAGCCAGATCTACCACAGTCCAGCCATTTTAATTCCACCTTCTATTCCCTCTCAAACACGTTTGTTCATGACCTTCTCCACTGCTAAGTTATAGCTCAATGCATATTAAAGGAACTCCACCTCATATTCCACCTGACAACATAGACATCAAATTATCTAACTTCCAGCGATCACACCTCCCTGTCCCTCCCCCCCATCTCATTTTCTGCTCATCTCATTGGTCCTGATTTCACCCTCTTCCATTGCCATTCATGTGCACATTCCTCCCACTGGCTCCCCTCCCTATCTCCTTCCCTGTAACCTACAGTCCACTGTTCCCTCCTACCAGATTCCATCTTCTTCACTCCTATGTCACTTCCACCTATCACCTCCCAACTTCTTACATTTTCCTCTGTCTCTCACCCCCTCCATACCTATCACCTATAACCCACCAGCTCTTGCTCAACATCCTCACCCCTCCCACCACCATTTCCTCTCCTCTCTTTCCAGGTCTGATGAAAGGTCACGACCCAAAATGTCGGCTGTACATTTCCCTCCAGTGGGTGCTGCTTGACCCACTGAGTCCCTCCAACTCCTTCGTGTTGCTCCAGATTTCTAGCACATACAGTATCTTGTGTCTCCATGGGAAACATCCGCTTTTCTTTCTTGCCCTTTAGACTGGGAACCAATCCTCAGAAAGCAAACATAATTAATTTCTGAACATTACACTTTCATGTTCCCCCACCAACTCCGAGTCTGCAGGCTCAATTGTTTACTCACTCTTAAAAACGTTTGAAAAAATACACCTTTATGTAACAGGATATTTAGAGTAGTGTATGATTCTTCACCACTGATTCAGAAACAGAATCAGGTTTAATATTACTGGCATATGTTTGAAATTTGTTGTCATTTCATGGCAGCAGTATACTGCAATACATAATAATAAGCTATAATTTACAGTGTGTATATTAAAAATAAAATAAATATGTAGTACTAAAAGAGAGGAAAAATAGTGAGGTAGTGTTTATGGGCTCATTGTCCATTCAGAAATCTGAGGGCAGAGGACAGAGGAGAAGCAGCTATTTCTGAAATGCTGAGTGCGTCTTCAGGTTCCTGCACCTCCTCCTTGATGGTAGCAATGAGAAGAGGGCATGTCCTGGGTGATGAGGGTCCTTAATGATGGATGCCACCTTTTTGAGGTATCACGTTTTGAAGGTGTCCTCAATGCTGGGGAGTCTAGTGCCTATGATGGAGCTGGCTGAGCTTAGAACTTTCTGCAGCTTTTCCCGATCCATGCAGTGGCCCCTCCAAACCAGATGATGCAACCAGTTAGAATGCTCTCCAAGGTACATCTATAGAAACTTGCAAGTGTCTTTGGTGACATACCAAGTCTCCTCAAACTATTAATAAAATAGAGCGACTGTCATATCTTCTTTGTAACTGCATCGATATGTTGGGCTCAGGATAGATGTTCCGAGATATTGACATCCAGCAACTTGAAGCTGTTCACTTTTTCTACATCTGATTCCTTGATGAGGATTGGTGCACGTTCCCTCAACTTCCCCTTCCTGAAGTCCACAATCAATTCCTTGGTCTTACTGACACTGAGTGCAAGATTGTTGTTCTGACCCCACTCAACCAGATGATCTATGGCACACCAGCACGCTTCCAGTGCTGCTTATATCTTTTTATGCACAATTATACTCCATACTACCAATGTTACTAGCTATTGTTCATGTAAAAACATTCCTATTTAACCCAATACATCATTTGTCAGAGCGTGCCAATTAATTTTGCTTGTCCTCTTCTCATTCCTTGAAACCTCCCCCCCCCCCACCAAACAACTGAAAAGCATTTTATAGTTGGGGGCTTGAGCAGCGTATGAAATAGGTAGGGATGTTCAGAACTCAAGGAAGGACTGGCTGAAGGGGTTAGGCTAGGAAGGAATAAGGGTGTATGGGGAGAATGAGGAGCTGAAGCACATTTCGCAAACGACAAACTGGATTTCTACCACAGATAAATATTGTGGGATAAACAGCAACGAAAGTGGTTGAGGTGTTGAAAAACAAAGGGTTCTTTTGGCCGGACCTGGCCAGTCAGCTCCACATGTCCGAGGATTTCTGGCCTATACCCACCTGAACTGTCCCCATCCTCTGACACAGAGGAGCTCTCCGAGTCCTCATCATCGGAACTACTGCCTTCATTCTCCGGGTAGTCGACGTCCATATCTTCGTGATTGCTTTCCTTCTTATCTCGAGAATGAACAGGCATATTGGCGGCAAATTAAAAAAATAATAAATCAAAACACAAATACCGCCGTTCAGTTTAATTATATGGAACGTTCTCAACGCCGCAAAATCACATTTTTCCCCGGTTCTATAATAACGGAAGGGGGCGGCAGAGCGTCATGACTAATGGACAACGTGACTGCCCACACACAAGCCCAGATAGAGGAACATGGCTCCATTGCCACCAATGGGAGAGTAGTGGGGCGGGGCTTACGGCGGTCGAATAGAAGCGCGCTAAAGGCCGCGTTGTGGGCGCTGGGCGCGCTGTGCGCTTTGGTTGTTGTAGTCCTTTTTCCGAATACCTTGTGAGTAAGTCAACCTGCAGGACTACGAAACCCGAAAACCTCTGAGACTGGCGCCCGTAAATCAGCGGGGAAGCAGCCCTGATTAAGCAGTTACCGAGCAGTCGCTACACAAGGGTGAAAGACTGGGGTTGTGATGCACTTCGGAATAGTCAACTCGCGCCCTGGATTAACTGCCTGATATCGGAGCATGTTGCGATACGAAGGCTGACGCCAGAATGTCAATAGGAGGAAAGGCTGCTCGAAATTCTCTGGTTTCGATGAAGCGTGCCGGTTGTTTGTCCTGCTGAAGTCGGCCATGTTGGTGACTGACGATTGATTACAGGGCAGTGTTCGCTCGGGGCCGTGGCCGCTTCCATGGGGCTGCGCTCCTCACACGCTCTTTGGGTTAGGAGGAGTTTCTTAGGTTGCCACTTCGATCTTTATTTTGCATAAAAGTTTAAAACAGCGAAGGAAAGCAGTGCGTCTGCCGCTTAACTCAAGGAGCGGAATGTTTTCTAAAAAAACTCACGGCGACGTGAAGAAATCGACACAGAAAGTCTTGGATCCCAAGAAAGATGTCCTGACTAGATTAAAGCATCTGAGGATTGTCATAGGTTGGTATCGCGCAGCTGGACTGCCTATTGAAAATTGCAGAGCCCAACAACACAATGATATATCACTCAACATAGTTTCTGGTCATCACACGGTGCTGTACGATACATAATGGCAGGCAGCCCTTATTTATGGGTTAATCCAGCTTTTGTTTTCTTTAGGCTCATTTGTTGTTGGGTCTATGGCTAATCCTGAGTCTTCAATATTTCCTGAATCGTTAACCGCTAGAGCTGGAGTTCGTTGTACATCGCATGTGTTTCTTGATGGCCAGACCTTTCCAAAGATACTCGATGATTAGATGGTTAACGTTTTCTCCCTTTTTGTATATTATTTCTCTAAACATTTAAGATGCGGCATGGGAAAACAAGTATTTTGACTATATATGGGTATCATTTTGTATTTTAGTATATTTAGAGTATACAGACCTCTAAATTTCAAGAAATGCAGCAGTGTGCTTTGAAAGTTATTTGAAAAAGTAAACATATTTAGCTCCTCTGTTCAGTTTAATTAGTTTAATGACTTAATCAACTCTAAAAAGGAAATAATGTTCTCCATGACGTGATTTTTCTTTTGGTGAGGTAAATATATGAGAAAGTAAATGTAATAAGTAGTCTTCCTGAACAATTATAGATAAGAGTGCCTTTTTTTGAATGTTTAGTTTTGCTATTTATTATGACTTTGCACTGTAATAAAATCCCACTTACTGTAAAATTCCTAATTTGATTGCAAAGCATGTGACGCTTTTCGAAAGAATCCTTTGAGATGCTTCTGATGTGTACTATTGTTTTTGTGTGTTTTTTCTTTTGTTAACTTACAGTCGTGTCAATGGTTTGTGATCTCTTTAGTCCTGGGTCTAGAGATGTACTTAAAAGAAGGGAGATGAATCAGAATCAGATTTAATATCACCAGCATTTGTCGTGAAATTTGTTAACTTAGTGGCAGGAGTACAATACATGATAATATAGGGGGAAAAGTGAATTACTGTAAGTATACATATGTATATTAAATTTTAAAATAACAAACATTTTTTAAAAGTGAGGTAGTGTTCATGGGTTTTATGTCCATTTAGAAATCGGATGGCAGAGGGGAAGAAGTTATTCCTGAATCTCTGAGTGTGTGCCTTCAGGCTTCTATACCTCTTTCCTGGTGGTAACGATGAGAAGAGGGCATGGCCTGGGTGATGGGGATCCTTAATAATGGACGCCACCTTTCAGAGGCACTGATCCATACCATAGAACCATAGAAACTACAGCACAGAAACAGGCCCTTTGGCCCTTCTTGGTTGTGCTGAACCATTTTCTGCCTAGTCCCACTGACCTGCACACGGACCATATCCCTCCATACACCTCACTGAAATTGTATTGGATACTACAGAGGATGGTACCCATGATAAAGCTAACTTTACAAATTCCTGCAAATTATTTTGATCTTGTGCAGTGCAGTAGCCCCTCCCCATACCAGATGGTGATGCAGCCAGTCAGAATGCTCTCCATGGTACACCTGTAATAGTTTTCAAGTTTTTTAGGTGACAAACCAAATCCGTTCAAAATCCTAATGAAATATTGCCATTGTCTTGCCGCCTTTATAGCTGCATCGGTAAGTTGGGACTAAGTTAGATCCTCAGAGATATTGACACCCAGGAACTTAAAATTGCTCACTCTTTCCACTTCTGTTCCCTCTGAGGATTGGTTTGTGTTCCCTCGTCTTACCCTTCTTGAAGTCCACAATCATCTCTTTGGTCTTACTAATGTTGAGTTCAAGGTTGTTGCTGTGACACCACTCAAGTAGCTGATGTATCTAGCTCCTGTACGCCCTTGAATTAGAATTTATTTATATCTTACATCCATCCCACAACGTGAGGGAGTAAAAATCTCCATTTATTACTCCATTGCAATGTATAGACATGTGAATTTTAAAGTCTAATGACTTGTAGAAAGAAGCTGTCCCGTAGCCTGTGAGTCTTGGCTTTAGTGCTGCGGTAGCATTTCCCTATCGTCTCCATCTGAAATTCTGCGAACAATGGTTGTATGATCAGCAAATTTATAGATGCATTTGAGCTGTGCCTAGCTACACAGTCATGGTTATAGAGAGAGAGTAGAGCAGTGGGATAAGCACACATCCCCGAGGTGCATTAGTGTAGATAGTCAACGCGGAGGAGAAGTTACTTCCAATCTGCACAGATTGTGGTCTTCCGGTTAGGAAATTGAGGATCCAATTGCAGAGGGAGGTGTAGAGGCCCAGGTTCTGTAACATTTCAATCAGGATTGTGGGAATGATGGAATTAAATGCTGAGCTATAGTCGAACAGCATCCTGACATAGGTGTTGGTGTTGTGCAGGTGATCTAAGGCTGCATGAAGAGCCATTGAGATGGCGTCTGCTGTAGACCTATGTGGTAATAGGCAAATTGCAGTGGGTCCAGGTCCTTGCTGAGGCAGGAGTTGGTTCTAGCCATGACCAAAGCATTTCATCACCATAGATGTGAGCGCTACTAGACAATAGTCATTAAGGCAGCTCACACTACTCTTCTTTGGCACTGGTATAAATGTTGCTGTTTTGAAGAAGGTGGGAACTTTCAACTGTAACAGTGAGGGATAAAACTGAAAGTTAATGTAAATATTGCTGAACCTAATAAAGAATTGTGCAACTGCGAATGGGTCTATTAGATGGCACTCAGTTAAGCCTTAAATCAAAGCTATAACCCAAATCTTTCTTGAAAGCATTGAAGCAAGTACAATGAATAATATAAAAACCAGTCCAATAAATGCAAGCAACACACATCAAAGTTGCTGGTGAACACAGCAGGCCAGGCAGCATCTCTAGGAAGAGGTACAGTCGACATTTCAGGCCGAGACCCTTCGTTAGGACTGTTCACCAGCAACTTTGATGTGTGTTGCTTGAATTTCCAGCATCTGCAGAATTCCTGTTGTTTGCGCCAATAAATGCAATATCATGTTTTTAACAGAATAGTTGAGTATTTAATAGTCGAATATTTGAGTATGATTTAAAATTCATTACTATGTTTGCACAATTTGTCACTTGTGCTCAAAGACACCTTTTGAATTGGATGGTATAATGCAAAAGATACATTACAGGGATTTCTCTACAAAATCTAGGCCACTTTCCTGGTGTCCTTCTGGTTAGATGTTAAACTGAGGACCCAGCTGCTGTCTTTGCTTGATATACTGTATAATCCCACAGCAGCAGTTCAAAGAAAAGCATTGTCCTTCATGACTGCCAAAGTTTGTTTTTTGGCCGGCGTTTTTTTTTGTTAAATGCATCTTGACATTATCTAGCTTCTTGTAGGGCATTGTGTCAATAATTGGTGTGCTACGTTTTCTGTATTCTAATAGTATATCTCAAGTTAAATATGATTTCAGAAAAGCTAAATGTAGGATTGCAATCTGAATCATACAGAACAATCATGTTGTATCAGTACCTCTCCTTTTTAGCTGCAGTCATCCAAATAGCTGGAGCATATACTATTGATCTCCTGACTTCTGCCTTGCAGGTAGCAGAAGGATTGTTTAGGAGGCAGAAGTTGGACATTGCTATATCTAGAGATGTTTCTTCCATTTGTGGCTGCTTCAGTTAAATCTGTGTTCAGTGAATACACGCAAAAAATCCCTTACTCACTCTTCCTTCAGTTAGTCCTGACGAAGGGTCTCGGCCTGAAACGTCGACTGCACCTCTTCCTAGAGATGCTGCCTGGCCTGCTGCGTACACCAGCAACTTTTATGTGTGTTGTTCAGTGAATACAATTTCTTTTTCCCACTCAAACTTGCCAATAAAAATGAATATTTATATATACATTTTCTTTCAAGATATGAAACACCCAGAAGTACTTAGTTTAAAAAGTCTAATACAATTTGGAGGGGGAAAAAACAGGCAGTCATTTTACACTGCCAGTCCCCAAAATGTAAGTTTGCTAATGACCAAATAATGTTTAGCTGTTGTTTGTTGGAATAGGTTACCGAACAACAGTCTAAACATCCTTTGGAGCTTCCTTTTAACCTTTATTGTTCTCAGAAGTTAATCCCAGTTACTCCAATGATATTTTAACTTTTTTTTTCATTTTGGTAAATTTCTTTTGTATTCTTTTTGAGATATCTGCTATCCTTGCTAAAGTGGAAGATGCAGAATTCCCCTCGACAGACCCCAGACCAGTGTAACTTGGCTTTTAGATTTAATTCCTTTTTACTAAGTCAAAGTTTCCCCCCCCCTTAACTTTATCATCAATAGGCCCCAATTATTTTTGTGAGGGTAGATGAAAGTACCAGCTCAAATTTTGCTTCAAATCCCACAACATTCAATAAACATGTTCAATAATCTTTTGTTTAAAAAGGCAGGGAGAGGATAAGTTTGCAAGATGGGGTTAAAACAAAATGTTTGATATATGTCAGATACTGGAAACGGCAGAAAGCTGGCAGTTTATAGAGAATAAAAGGGAACTTGGTGTCTGAGAAAGGATTTGAAGAAAGAAACAAGATCTCTGTATATACAAGAAATAAAATTGATATTTTTAAAGAGTAGAATAGTGGAGTTGATCAGGATCAAAAGGAAACCAAAGAAGGAGAGAGCAGGATTGAGATAATGAATAAATACATTGCATTTCTCTTCACTATCTAAACAATTGATATTGCAGAAGGCTTTCTATGTCGTATGTAAATACGAGAAAGTTCTGGCTGGTTACCTCATTATTCTAAATTCTAGAAATAGAGTCCAAACCTTTCATTTCAGGAATGAATCTGGTAAACCCTTTCTGCCTTTCCTTCACTACAAATGTTATCTTTCTGTTGATAGGGAGGCCACACCTATTCTCAATGTTCCAGGTGCAATGCAGACTTGTCAAAGAGTAAGACTTTTCTAATAATAATATCCTCAAACACTTATTGCGATAAAAGTTACCATGTTGTTTGGCTTCCTAACCGTGTCAAGGACATACAGATTCCTTTAATCACCAATACCTTTCAATCTCTGATCATTAAAAAATACCCTACCTTTGTATTTCAGTTCTACCTAAGAGGAAAACCTCACACTTTTCCTCATTATTTTCTATCTGCCTGTCTTTTCTCTTTTTTTTTACTATATCCCCAAATCCTCTCTGCAACCTCCTTACATTTGACACTATCACTTGACTTTATATTAAGCAAATCTGGATAAAATGCACTTAGTCCTCTTGCCAAAACATCGATGTAGATTGTGAATGTCTGGGACCCCAGTCATGTAGTGCTCCAATAGTCACAACCTCCTAATGTGAAGAGGTCCCATTTATTTGTACTGCTTTCTGGCAATTACTTAATCCATGTTAATTATGTCAGTAAGTTACCCCCAATACTCAGTGCTTTAAATTTTTTTAATGGCTTTATGGGGCATGTTATCAAAGACCTCTGGAAGGTCAAATACACTACATCTGTTTGTTCACTGTTATTTGTTCTACTAGTTACAACCTTTTTAAAAAAAACCTTCCAGATAAATCTTTGTTGATTCTGCCCAATTATTTTTTCTGATTGCCTTATTTATTAACAATAGGTTTCAGTTTTTTCTCTCATTCTGATGTCAGGCTAACTGGCCTTTAGATCCCTGCTTTCTGAACTCCTTCCAACAACTGTGTGGGTAATTTTATAGTGGAGCACTTCATTTGTAGTGCTGCATTATTTCCAAAAGAGTTTTATGAAGACAACACAAAATGTTTAATTTATCTGCCAGTTGCTTGTTTCTTAAGGCAATTTATTCTTTCTCAATTTATGAGACCCACATTAACTCCAGTTTATTTTTTCCTTTTTACATGTTCTTGGAAAGACTTTGTTCTTTACATTTCTTGCTAACCAACTCTTGTATTCTGCTTTTCCCTAATCGTGCCGTGGTCCTCCACTTGAAATTTTTCTCATTCCTTAGTCTTGGTGCCTCTTTTGGCAATATTGAACTCGTTTAAGAGAAATAGTTTATTAGATTTTTTTGATTATGCATCATAGAGATGTGGTATTTCAATAGTTTTTGCAGTATCAACATACAAAAATGAATTTATTCCTTGATCTGCTCCATTCTTTAGGTTTCCTTAAAATATGTCGCTGATTAGTTTAGTTGCTGTATGTGGATGTCTTCCTGATTCTAACCCCTCCCCTTCAGATATAGAAATTGTATTTGCCTATTTTGATGTTTTTACCTTAATTAGTTCTGGGCTCACCAGCAAGGAGAATCAGTCCCCCCAGTTTATGCTATTGAAATCTTTTATTATTAGTAAAGACCTCAACAACTAGGTTAACTTATTTCCACCCCAAGCCCCCTTTCTCCCCGCCCCCATTCCAAACTTTGGAGGGGGAAAAAGTGGCAAACTTATTTAATGTTCCTTGGTCAATAAGGTTTTATTGTTTTGGTATAATTTTGATTAAGTATAGAATATTATCAGAGAAACATGGCCCACCAAGTTGCAATGACCAATGGCTAGGGTAATTGTACAGTGATCAGTTAACCTGATAACCTGTGCATTTTTAGGATGTGTTGTGGGATTTGAACCAGTATTCTAATAAATATTTTGTGCTTAAAACAGTGTATTTGTATCTTCATTGATCAAAAGCTACATGTTAGTTACTGTACGATACAACTAGGGTTCAGTGCAATACAACCATGTATGATACGATCCTATGACCCTGGTATTTTTTGACTTGCACTAAATCATAGTTAATCAATTCTTCATTTTTTTTAAAACAAAGTACTCAGTGGATCAAACAGCATTTATGGAGAGAGACACACTTCAGGTCAAAGACCCCTTAAGCTAATCATGTCAATTCTTCCCCTGCCCCTCTACAGCTTAAAAATAGCATCCGCAGTTCTTTTTTATTTTCAGGTTGACAGCTTGTTATATAAACAGGAGAATGCAATGACTGTTCAGTTGTCATATGGCAGCATGGAAAGAAAATTCAGTGGATTCCGTTTAATTGGGATGCATCAGGACAAGTCCATTTTGAGCGTCAGAGTTTCATGGAAACAGTTAAAAAGGTGAAAAAGGATCCAGTGCTTTCCCAGCGAATGACGAATAAACTCTTCTTGGGCTTCCAGCCGGGTACAAGTAGCGATTCTCCCCCCCCCCCGACGTTTTGATGACATACTCTGCCATCTTCATCAGGAATGATGCCTAGGCATGTCTAGTCCGATGGTAGAATACCCCTGTCGTCCATCCTTCCTGATTGGTTAGTCCTCATCCAGTCAGGTTTCTGCTGTCCCACCTTGTTTACAACCAAATTCCAGTTTTTACTTGGAGCGAGACTTTCGTCTTTCTTAAAATTCTTTTTCTCTAGTTTTATTTCAATGGCTTCCTTTACTAGGCAGTCCTAAAACCCATTGGTGCAGCATAGTAGTTTTGTGCTGTTTGTTAATTCTATGGCCATTGCGAATGCAGTGTCCTGCTACCGTCGATTGCACTGGGTAATCCAAACGGACACAACCCCTTGCACCGTGATGCTGTACTGCAATCACAGGGAAGCTTGTAAACTCCAGCCGTCCTGAATCCCAGATCATCTTTGACCCGTATCAGTTACAATTTGAGCTTCCTTCTGGAGTCGTGGATGGTATTAATTAGGTATTTTTTTTCAGGGTCCTGGCAATCCTTCCAGAAACTGGAAATATAGGGAAGACAAGTGATAGCAGAATATTGCATTCGCAATAGCCATAGGATTGACTTCAACAGCATGAAACTAATGTGCCGCACCAATGGCTTTTGGGACTGCCTGGTTAAGGAAGCCATAGAAATAAATCTAGAGAAAAGAATTTTAACAAAGACGAAAGTCTCGCTCCAAGTAAGAACTGGAACTTGATTGTAAGCAGAGTGGGACAGCGGTAATCTGATCGATTAATACTCATCCAATATGGAGGGACAGACAGAGGGAATGTATATATACTACCTGACTTGACATGCCCAGGTATCCTCCCTGATGAAGATGGCAGAGTTTGTCATTGAAACATCAGTTAAAATTGATACTTGTACCCAGCTGGAAGCCCATGAAGTGTTTGTTCGTTAGTCTAAAAGGTATTTTTTTTTAAAAAGACAGTAATAAATTGCGTATTTAAATGAAGTACAGCACAGATTAGAACACTACCAATAGCACTACAGTACTATAAAACTGTCTTCGTTCCTAATAGTTACCAATGGAGGAATTCATCCAGTGTACAAAATGAACTCAGTGCAGATACCTAGTGCTTTCATAGATTGCTGTTAACAATTGCATCCTCCAATTCTACATTTTCATTGAGGCATTCAAGGTGATTGATAAATTCTTTGTAGTTTCTAACTTGGTGAAGTAGTAAAGTCATTTCTTTTTCACTCCTAACGTTTCTGGCATCCCCAAGCTTGAATACTTGAAACCACGGTGAGCAAAATAGTTCTGAATTGTCTAACTACTCATTTCTCACCAACTATCAGTGATAAAAATCATCAAACACGTGCAACTGACCCTATTTAAATACTCTTCCCTCTATTAACATGGTGTAGGATCTAGCAGCCACTCAAGTACGGACGAGTGACACTAGTTAGAACCTGTTTGGCAATGGTCTCCTGCCCCAATTATACAGCATAGTTTCTCAAATAAACAAAGGGAATTTCAGCAATTTTTGTTCTTTGAGTTGTTTCAAATAAGTGGCTGGTCCAATTAACCAAAAACCACTGTATAGTTAACTTTTGAGATGTGAAACCCCTTTGCAGAATTAGGAAAAACAGAAAAAAGTTTGTTTTCATTGGCACAGTAAGTGAGGCAGGAATCGAAATAACAAAAGGACTATTGGTAGAGTAAGATCAAATGGATTAATATGGGATTTAGAAGCATACTATGCTTCTTTGCCTGAGTTGTATATTACATAGCCTATGGACCATGACTAGCAGGCTGGATTATACTAATTGGAGATAGAAGAACTAAGCCAAAATGATGAGGTGAATAACTGACAGAAATGCATATAGGAGGACAAGTGTGAGCAACCTAAAAGTTGAAGGACTCAATATTGTTCAGAAGGTTGCAATGTACATAGTTGGAAAATGAAGTATTGGTCTTCAAACTTGTGGGCCCTTTTTAAATAGTGCACAAAGCGACAGACAGATCAGAAAGGAATGTGGATGAAAGATTAAAGTGGCAGGCAACTGGATGCTCGGATTCATTCCATAAAAGGATTACTCAATCTGTGTTTGATCTTTTGAATGCAAAGGAGTCCACATTGTGAACAACAAACACAGTATGCCAATTGGAAGATGTGTAAATGAAGCATTGCTTTGTTGGGAAACTGGGTTTTTGGATGGTGGAAAGGGGGGTGCTGAAAGACATATTACGGATCCTATGATTGCTTGAGAACATGAGGACAAAAGTATGGGTTAGAAACTTGTAAAGTTGAGGAGAGGAAAATACAGTGATGGTGGGGTGGGGGTGATAGGACGTTAGAAGTGCAGGAAATAGATGAGATGTGATCAAAGGAGGGGACGCTGGGTCAGGAAGAAGGAAGACATTTCAGAGGCACTTATGTAGCAAGTCTCGTCATTGAAGCAAATATGTTGCGGGGAAAATGGAATATTTGCAGGAACAAATATAATCAAGAATGCTTTGGGACTTTGTGAGCTTGTGGTTGTGCTTTGGCTATGAAGAAGGACAAAGATGGACCACATTAAAGGAAGGTGGAAATTGGTAGCAAAAGATCTGGAATTTTCTCTTTCTGTGGTAATTCTGAAAACAACAGATGTCAGGGGTAAGTTTTTTATGCAGAGAGTAGTGAGTGCGTGGAATGGGCTGCTGGCGGTGGTGGAGGCGGAAATGCTAGGGTCTTTTAAGAGACTTCTGGATGGCTATGTGGAGCTTAGAAAAATAGAGGACTATGGGTAAAGCCTAGGTAGTTCTAAGGTAGAGGCACGTTCGGCACAGCTTTGTGGGCCGAAGGGCCTGTATTGTGCTGTATGTTTTCTATGTTTCTATGTAACTCCAATGTAGTCATCAAAATAATTGTGAAATAGTAGAGGAAGTTGGCCTGAGCAAAGTTGAACTAAAGGTTATTCCACATATCCTGTAAAAGATAGGTTTTGCTTGGTACTATGTGGGTGTTTACACTGATAACTTTGATCTGGAGAAGGTGATTGAAGTTGAAGAAGTTGTTCAACGTGAGGATAAATTTAGCCAATGTGAGGATAGATTTCCAGCATATGTGGTTTTTGATGATTATTTTAAAATTTTCTTTCCGTTTTTCTCCTGCGGCGATCTGTAATTTTTTTGCAACCTTTAAACATTTTGGATATCTTCTATTTATGTTTGCGTTGGTTATCTCAGATTTATTCACTCCGTTATTTATAGTTCAGCCTTCTCCCAAGCAATTGGTCATCTGTCATGGTGCCCTTTTCTAACATGGCTCCTGTGATACTTAGTTCAATAGCACTCCTGGGATATTTTGCCCCAGTGTAACACCATTTATTTGCATTTGTAGTTTCTCTTTATTTGTTTTGTCACATGCTTTGCATATGTCTGTTAACACTGGCATTAAATATTGTCAAATAAAAACCATGCCCTCTCATAAAAGACATGCCAGTGCCTGTATTTCATTAGGAGTCTGAGGAGAGTAGGTAAGTCACCAAAACGTCCAGCAAAAAGTCTAGTCCTGCCAAAGGGTCTCGACCCGAAACGTTGACTGTACTTTTTCCTATAGATGCTGCGTTCCACCAACATTTTGTGTGTGTTGCTTGAATTTCCAGCATCTGCAGATTTCCTCGTGTTTGCATTAGCAAATTTCTACAGATGTATAGTGGAGAACATTCTTAACTGGTTGCATCATCATTTGGTATGGCGGGGCCACTGCCCGGCATTGGAAAATGCTGAAGCTCAGCCAGCGCCATCAGAGGCTCCAGTCTCCCGACCATCAAAAGGTGATGCCTCAGAGGGTGTCATACATCACCACCCATGACATGCCCTCTTCTCATTGCCACCATTAGAGAGGAGTTACAGGAGCCCAAAGAAACAGGATCAATAGTTTTAGAAACAGCTTCTTCCCCTCTGCCATCAGATTTCTGAATGGACAATGAACCCATAAACACTACTACACTATTTTTGCTGTCTTGTTGAACTAGTTAGTTAATTTTTATAAATATTTCTTATTGTAATTTTTAGTAAGTTTTATTGCACTGTACTGCTACCATAAAACAATAAATTTCATGATATATGTCAGTGATAATAAACCTAATTCGATTCTGATTTCACAAATGATATAAAAAGGTCATTTTGCAAGTGAACTGAGTGCCATTCCAAAGCAACTTTAAGCACAAGCTTAGGATAGTTATGCAGCTCGCAAACATGGCAGCAAAGAGATTTGGCTTTTATCTGCAGGAAAATCGTGAGGAGAAAGCATGTTTGTAATTTTTAAAGGAACTAAATTTATAAAAATAATTTGTTTCATGGATCAGTAGTTATGGTCTATTTGTTAGCAACTATAGAAAGGTAATTTTAGAGTTTAAAAGATCAGAGTTATTTCCTGTACTGCCAGATCTTTGCCTTGCTGATCATTTTGCAATAATAATTGTCTTTAAGTATCTTAGCACTACTGTGTGACATATTTGTATTTGTACCTGAGGTAGGATTAGATCCACTGTCTCTAGACTTTACAGTCATGTTTGCAGAATCTGAACTCCAGCTTCATTGGTTTTAGGATTGTAGAGTAAACTTGACTTAATGTTAGATATATTGTGAAATAAATTTGAGATATCAGCCCTCTTTTTTTTAACTTGCAGAAAACTCTGAACCAAATGATTTAAAGCCATTCTTCGATCAAACATATTCACACATTTACTATGTCTTCTTTGAAAACTTTGTGACCATTGAAGCCAATCTAAAGCAAAAAGGTAAGCATAAAGCTTTTTTTTATTGTATGAGAAGTATTAATTTGTGAAACTGAGACTCTATTTATTTGAGATTTGATAAATTTTCTTTGCATCAATCTGTTTGGATAATGGTCCGCTGTACTGAGAGGAATTTGATGTTTAAGTTGGGGTAGTTGTTGCTTCATTATTTTGTGAATACCGTAAGGTGATATTCAGTGGTGCAGCATGGTGTGCTTAATTGTTTTTGCAGAAATGGGACATTAACTTTGCTTCTTGAAATTACGTCACTATGACTACCAGGCAAAATAAATAATGAGTTAGCTTTGTAGGAAATCTGTTTTACTAGAGATCCTGCAAATATATTGTACAAATAACTTAAAGACAATGAATGGATTATGTTGGTATACCTATTTTGATTAAATTGGGAATGTTTTTAAATAAAATTCATTTTTGGGATCTAGGTATTGTTGATAAGATGAGTGTTTTTGCCCATCTCTAACTGCCCTTAAGAAGATGGTGTTGACCTGCCTTCTTCTACTGAAGGTAGTCCTTTGGGAAGGAATTTCCTATGTTTAGACCCAGTGACTGAAGTTTGAACAGCATATTACCAAGTCAGAATAATCTATGACTCAGAGAGCAATTGATCCTGCTACTCTTTTCCTTCCTGGCAGCAGAGCTGTTAGGTTTGTGAACTCTTGTCATAATACCCTGTGCAGAAGATTTTATAGATCTTGGGTGCTATAACCACTGTTTACTGATAATGGAGGGAGCAGATTTTTGGGTAGTTGATGGAGCAGGTTGCTTTGCCCTTGAAGGTATTGAACTTTTTGAGAGTTGTTGGTGCTGTACTTCAGATGAATGGATGATTGCAGTCTTGACTTGAAACCAGTAGAAATATATTCTTTTTCTGAAACCACTCACTTTCCATCAGCTCATAAGGCCTTACCAAACTTTTTTTGCTTTTGTCAGCTAAGGCTCAGTTGGTTGCACCTTTGTTTCTCAGGCAAAAATTAACGATTCATATCTCATTCTACAGACACGAAGAGAAATCTCTATGCCATTTCTTCAGTCCAATATTGAGGGAGTGCTACTTGATGAAAGTATAATCTTTCAGAGGTTTTAAACCAGGTTTCCATCCGCTCTTGGCTGATTGAAGCAGTGACGTAAGATGTCACAGAGAAGAACGGGAGCTCTCCTGTATTATCAATGCCTCAGTCTTTATAATTGAAAGATATTTTCTAGTCAGTTTGTGCAAATTGGCTGCTCTGTTCCTTGTATTAAAATAGTGGTTATATTTAAGGTACTTTATTGGCTCAATTGTCTGGGGACATCTGAAAGGGCACTTCTTCATATCTTTCCCCAAATTCAGTCATCGATTTCAGATTTGTAAAATACATTATAACTAAAAAAAGCCCGTGAAAAGTTTATTCATACATGATAACTATTTAGACTTTGTTTACAAATTTTACACTAATTGAAAAAATGATACTAATAATTTAAAAAGCTATTTTCTTATATTTAATGGACGATCACATTGGCATGTCCTCTTAAGCATTAGAACCTCCTTTCCTTTGATAGTACATTGGATCGATGATCCGACTTTATTTGAAACTTCAAGGTCCTTTCCTTCCTCCTGGCTGCTTGGTGCATTGTCCATCAAAGCAAAATGTCGGAAATGGGCATTTTCTCATTCAATTTTCATTCTAATTATCCAATAAACGAGTTTGATTTTCTGCCAATCATCTGCACTCTCGGAGATGGCCCCAGGCACAATTTTCCACTGGGAAATGATGCAGCACAGGGGTTATTGAGCATTACAGACAAGTCTGTCTTCTGAATTACTTTGACAGCTGGTGAGATTACTCTCATACTTAGCTGCTTTCAAAGCTTTTATAGAATATATTCATGCACATTCATAATTAAGTATATCTGTATAATTTTTATATTAAAATGATAAAAACACGAACATCAGCTAAATGTCTTTAAAATGGTTATAAAGTAGGGCTGGATCATCTTTGCAGTTGGATACCTTTAAGTCAACCAACTTTGAAACAAAATGAGTTACCCTGTACTTCCCTAACAACTGCTTTATTAAAATTAGTGGCCCTGGTAGAAAATCCACTGAAGTCTATGTTTATACCATTGGCCCCCACGAGGGATCCAATAAAGGTTTGCAGGTGACCTGGAATCAATAATTGTCTGAGTAAAAGTTTGGTCATGACAGAGGAACAAATGGAGCTGGCCATTTTTAAGTGGCAGCTTTGAATCAATTTTATTTTTTTTAAAAACTGTAGTAACACAACCTATTCCAGTATTTTTTAATTAGAAATAAAAAAAGTGTAGGTGCTGGAAATCTGAAACAAAAATGGAAAATGCTGGAAATATTCACTAGTTCAGACCATATCTCTGGGAAGAGAAAGAGAGTTTCAGGGATTCTTCTTCAGAACTGAAAAGGAGGTAAAATACACCTGTAAAGGTGCGGGAATAGTAAGGGAGGGGATGCCTCTTTGATAGAGGGAAACTGAGGTAACGATGGAGACAAGCTCTTCAGAAGTTGTCTGGTCAGTGGGCAAAGGGAGGTGTGAAAACATGAACAAAGGAAAATGGGCAAAAGAATGTGGAAGTTGTGAAATACAGAGGAAGAGGATATACACAAAAAAAGGGGAAAAAAGACAAAGAAACAAGCTGAGTTAATACAGGTTGAGAAAGCGTTACCTTAAGTTGTCGAATATTAAGTCGCATTGAGAAATTTTACACAAGGTTGGTTTCATTTTGAAAAACTACCATCACAAATTAGAAATGGCATGTTACTTCTGAAGTATTCATAGAGTCATGGAGTAATACAGGATGGAAATAGGCCCTTTGGTGCCATGCATATCACAGAATCATTCCTGCTAGTCCCAGTTTCCCATTTTTGCACGTAGTCCTCCAAGTCCTTCCAGTGGCGGCGCCAGAGATTTTTTCTTGCTGGTGCTATGGAGGGGCTGAATGATTCAGTGATGGTGTTGAGGGATGCACTGTATGGTAATATGTATTTGCACGGCCAGACGCGTGGCGATAAAAAGTCAATTTCAAGCATTATGTACCTACTATAAATGCCTCTGTTGATTCACAGGCAACAGCAATTGATAGATCTAATATAGAAGTGAACTGTTACAGTGTCAACAGTATCGGAGACAACCTGGGCTACCTGGAGCATAAACAAAAAAAAAACAGACAGAGCATCCGAGCAACAGCGGACAACGTGAATCATGCACCAATCCCGCAATCACTGTCAAATGTGTGCTTTTCAACTGAAAAACACAAAACGAACCCACTGCTACAGAGACAGCAAAAGATACACCGTTATTAAAGTCAAATAAGGCAAACAACAGATGCAAGGCTTTACCAGGAGTTGGACAAATCGTACTCTGACCATGCAATACCTCAATTAATTCGGCTATTGAATTTAAAACAAAAATCACCCGCTTGGAAGTCTTAAGCAAAACCAGTAGGCTTAATAGCAGTAAATGTAATATTTTAGGATTTGCAGGAAACGTAAGGACTATGGGGTATCCACCACATAATAATAATAATAATAATAATCAGCATTAGTCTTGGCCCAAATTTTTAAAAAATCAACTGCACACACCATTAATGTTTTCAGAGAAGCACAATCCGTCTGTTGTTGTGATTGGTGGCGAAAGCATCAATGATTTTCTGGATGTCACTGTCTGTCCTTGCTTTTGTTTTATTGCCAGCAGATGCCGAACCTAATGTAGCTCTGCAGTCAGGTTCACTTCAGTCACTCCACAGTATTGGGCCATTGGCCAAAGACAATTCTTGTCTAGGAAGAACTTGTGTTTGGGACTCGGTGCTGAGACTCCAGTCAGAACAACCCCAGTCTCAATTGAGAACCGTCTTTTCATTTCAGTCAGAGGTCTGTCTATAACTGGATAGAAACAGTGGTTGTGAAGGTATCACAGGATGTGACAGGTGTGCGTTCAGTTTGGGCCTCAACAACAAAATCATGTAGGCGGCGGGGTGGCTGGGTCTGTTTCCTTTCATGTGGTCTGCTCTGTATACCGGCCTTGACTCACAGGTCCCTAGCTCTTGTCTGAATTTTCCTCCATGATTCCTCTCCCCGTTTTGCTGAGAGTGCATCGATAACAGACTGAGCCAATTCCACAGCGGATGAAAGCTCCAATCTGGGAGATTGTAGCTGGTCTGACGTGAACTTGGTGATTCGGAATAAATCCTCAAACAGAGTGAAAAGTAAAGCAAACTGCTCGTCAATCAGTCCATTTACAGCTCTGGCCTCCGTTTTCCTCCGTGCATTTGGTTGACCCATAATATCCTGTAGTGTAGCTAGAATGGCAGCGAGTGATTTCCTTATAGCCCACAAAACTGTATACTGCCATGCCCAGTGTGTATCTGACAATTTCTTCAACTCCTCTGCTGTGCAGTTGATTCCAGTTCTCTCTGTTTCTTCATGAAAAGATTGTGGGCAGCAGAGTTTGAGAAGAAGTTGTAAAGCAGCTGCATAGTTTCAAAAAACTCACCTGCTTGTCGTACATTGCTCACAACATCCACTAAAACAAGGTTAAGTCTGTGAGCATGGCAATGTATATATAATGCCTGCGGGACCTCTTTCCTGAACCTCTCTTGTACCCCGTTATTGCACCCGGACATCGCTGCCACCCCATCATAACACTGACCTATACACGCATTCTTATCAATAACGCACTGGGCGAGTGTCTGTTTAATGCTTTTAAGAAGCGACTCTGCATCCAACCCTTCTGCTGGAGTGAAGTGCAAAAATTCTTCAAGTACTGTTTCGTTATTCAAATACCGCACCACCACTGATATTTGCTCCTTTTTACTCAAGTATTTACTTACATCCACTATGATGGCAAAATATCCAGCCTCCTTGATTTCTGCATTTATTTGACGTCTGACCATATCTGCCATAATACCCATAATTTCATCTTGAATATCGTGATGGGTGTTTTTTGCATTTCCAGGATTGTCCTCTATTTTATTCTTTTTTAGCTACAGTCTTATCAAACTTCCCAGTTACACTGAGCAACTCTACAAAGTTTCCCCTATTGCCAAATTCATCATTCTCCCGGTGTCCTCGCTGGACAATGCCTTGGCACGCAGTATAGCATAGAGACTCAACGACTGCTCTCATAGACTCACGATTTTCTTGGACAATCTTTGCATGTCCTTTATCAAGCATATTTCCCAATCTTGAACCGTCTTGTTTTCTCAATCTGAATTCGGCCCATGCCTCCATCGCAAACTTATGAGCTGCACTTACATGGTGGGTCTTGAAAGCTGTTGTAGCTTTCCGCCAGTTGCAGTAACCGGTGACAGTGAAGGTTGACTCAGAATGGAACCCATGTCCTCCACACAGGAAATGCCTGCATGTGAAGCAGAATGTAGCATCTTTTGTGATTGAATATTCCAGCCAGGAGTACAGGTCAAACCAGCCACGAATAAAACTCCTTTGCTGATTGCCAAACTGTTGCAAAGGGTACTTTTTCAATGCTGGCCGACAGGGTCCTTCCTCAGGCTGCTGGCTAACATCACTAACAGTATTCCCACTGGCACTAAGAGCAGCTTCATCCAAGTTCTCTTCCGAATCCCGCTCCATTTCTTGTTCTACTTCGCCCTCACACTCCTTCGATGAACTGCTGTCGTCCTCATCCCCACTTACTTCTTTCTGCATGTCATTTTCAATTAAGACCTGCTCAGGCTGAGACACCACTGATTCCTCTGGATGAGGTCGTTTTCTGACTAAAAATCGATCCATTTTTCACGCCGGCCAAAATATGCATGTGCCAGGTCGACACTAGCTTGCAAAAGCACAATGTGTGCGTGTGGCATCCGTTAGTCTCACGAGACCACAGATCTGCGCCTGGATGTATACTGTCAATCTCTCGCGTGAGTGAGAGTGAGTGACATCACCACCTTAAGTGATCTTAGATCAGCTTAACTGATCTGAGGACAGCAGCGGCAAGGCATTGACAACGAACGAATAAGCAGAAGTGTAGAGTGGATCTGACGAGTTTATAACTTTATTGCTGCATGGGTGCTATGGAATTCACTAGATCAGCTGGAGAAAAACTCTATTCAAAACTATACAGAGAAAGCAAAGTGAGTTTTGCCCACTTTAATGTGCTTCAAGGGTGCAAATACTTCCTCCTTTGTAATATGCTTATGTCCTAGACTGCACTATTTATTATTACTCTTATCCGTCATACTTTCCTAAGTAAACACCGAGGAGAAATAGACATTTAAAAACTTCACTATCTCCTGGAGCTCCACACCATAGACTTTAAGATGACTTTGTCTCTCCTTAGTCATCCTTTCATTGTTAATGTAATTGAAGAACCTCTTGGAATTATTTTTATCCATGCTTGCCAAATCCATTCTTTCTTTTTTTGCCCTCCTGATTCCTCCTTTCATTTGTGAGGTATTCATTTGTGATGTATGCTTTCTGCTTTTTCTTGACCAGTGCCTCAATATCTCTTGAGAGACAGGATTTTCTGAACTTGGTCTGTCTGCCCTTCACACTAACAGGACCATGCTGCTCCGGGACTCTTGATATAACTCTTTTAAAATCCTCCCACTTACCGCTTGTTCCTTTGCCTTTAAATAAAGTTGCCCAGTCAACCTCAGCTTGCAACTCCATATTGGCCTCATCGATATTGCTGCTTGTCACGTCTTGGGCCATGTTTTTTAAAAAGTATTTTAAGAAATCTCAGTGGCTCTTAATTATATTTTAGTGCCAAACCGAAAGCAAAATCACTTACAAAATTAGTACAAGACAATTACTTAGACAAACAAATGTTGCTTAATCAGTTTTTGGGTATTTGTAAACAACACGGTTGGATGAAATAAGCTGGCACAGCAGCATAGTGGTTGATGTAACACCTTTACACTGCTAGCAACCCGGGTTCAATTCTGCTGCTATCTATAAGGCTTTCTGCATTCTTCCCACGTCTTAATTAATCGCACTTCTAATGATCACTGCAATCAGTAGCCTGTAACTTCCCTTTCGGAGTTGAGCTTCTGAACCGCCTGTACAACCGGGCATTTTTTGCGTGTGATCTGAAGTCTGGAAGGTGCAGTATGGTTGCTGCAAGGTGGCCATGGCGGAATCAAGGTGGTGGGGTCTGGCCCCAAGAGCAGGGAATGAGTCAGTATTTGGCCATTGTTGCAGTGGATTTGGAGGCAATTCTATGCAGCAGAAACGAGGCGAGGCTGAGTGGAGGCGGCAAGGCACGGTCCTGAGCCTGAGGGTAAGGAAAGATCTAAGGTTTGATCAAATTAAGCACTGGGGCGAAATCAGAAAATTTGGGTATGAGCCAAATTGAGGCGGTGGGGTCCAGACCCAAGAACATATTGAAGTGACAGGGCCCTCAGAGGCTCCATCTTCCTCTCACCCCAACCCTCCCCTCTCCACTGACACTCCCAGCCTCCCCCCTCCCCCCTCTGATCCCAGCTCTCATCCGTGCCGGGTCTTTACCATCCCCTCCGACCTTCAACTGTCGGAGGCAGAACGCTCTGTTCTCAGTAAGGGCCTCACGTTTGTCCCCCTTCGCCCACACCTCAGCGAGTTCCGTGTTCGCCACGATGCGGAACTTTTCTTCCGCCGTCTCCGTCTCCGAGCCTACTTCTTCGGCAAGGACTCTTCCACCCCCACCGATGACCCCTTCTCCCGTCTTCAACCCTCCTCTTCTTCATGGACACCCCGCTCTGGTCTTCTGCCTGCTCTGGATCTCTTTATTGCTAACTGCCGACGGGACATCAACCGTCTCGACTTCACCGCACCTTGTCCCCATTCCAACCTCACTCCTTCGGAACGCTCTGCTCTCCACTCCCTCCGCACTAATCCTAACCTTATTATTAAACCCGCTGATAAGGGGGGTGCTGTTGTAGTCTGGCGTACTGACCTCTACCTTGCCGAGGCACAGCGACAACTCGCGGATACCTCCTCTTATTTACCCCTCGATCGTGACCCCACCAAGGAGCACCAGGCCATTGTCTCCCACACTATCAACGACTTTATCCGCTCAGGGGATCTCCCATCCACTGCTACCAACCTTATAGTTCCCACACCCCGCACTTCCCGTTTCTACTTCCTACCCAAGATCCACAAACCTGCCTGTCCTGGCCGACCTATTGTCTCAGCTTGCTCCTGCCCCACCGAACTCGTTTCTGCATACCTCGACACTGTTTTATCACCCCTTGTTCAATCCCTTCCGACCTATGTTCGTGACACTTCTCACGCTCTTAAACTTTTCGATGATTTTAAGTTCCCTGGCCCCCACCGCTTTATTTTCACCATGGATGTCCAGTCCTTATATACTTCCATCCCCCATCAGGAAGGTCTCAAAACTCTACGCTTCTTTTTGGATTCCAGACCTAATCAGTTCCCCTCTACCGCCACTCTGCTCCGTCTAGCGGAATTAGTCCTTACTCTTAATAATTTCTCCTTTTGCTCCTCCCATTTCCTCCAAACTAAAGGTGTAGCTATGGGCACCCGTATGGGTCCCAGCTATGCCTGCCTTTTTGTTGGGTTTGTGGAACAATCTATGTTCCGTGCCTATTCTGGTATCTGTCCCCCACTTTTCCTTCGCTATATCGACGACTGCATTGGCGTTGCTTCCTGCACGCATGCAGAACTCATTGACTTTATTAACTTTGCCTCCAACTTTCACCCTGCCCTCAAGTTTACCTGGTCTATTTCCGACACCTCCCTCCCCTTTCTAGATCTTTCTGTCTCTGTCTCTGGAGACAGCTTATCCACTGATATCTACTATAAGCCTACTGACTCTCACAGCTATCTGGACTATTCCTCTTCTCACCCTGTCTCTTGCAAAAACGCCATCCCCTTCTCGCAATTCCTCCGTCTCCGCCGCATCTGCTCTCAGGATGAGGCTTTTCATTCTAGGACGAGGGAGATGTCTTCATTTTTTAAAGAAAGGGGCTTCCCTTCCTCCACTATCAACTCTGCTCTTAAACGCATCTCCTCCATTTCACGTGCATCTGCTCTCACTCCATCCTCCCACCACCCCACTTGGAATAGGGTTCCCCTGGTCCTCACCTACCACCCCACCAGCCTCCGGGTCCAACATATTATTCTCTGTAACTTCCGCCACCTCCAACGGGATCCCACCACTAAGCACATCTTTCCCTCCCCCCCCCTCTGCATTCCGCAGGGATCGCTCCCTACACAACTCCCTTGTCCATTCGTCCCCCCATCCCTCCCCACTGATCTCCCTCCTGGCACTTATCCGTGTAAGCGGAACAAGTGCTACACATGCCCTTACACTTCCTCCCTTACCACCATTCAGGGCCCCAAACAGTCCTTCCAGGTGAGGCATCACTTCACCTGTGAGTCGACTGGGGTGATATACTGCGTCCGGTGCTCCCGATGTGGCCTTTTATATATTGGTGAGACCCGACGCAGACTGGGAGACCGCTTTGCTGAACATCTACGCTCTGTCCGCCAGAGAAAGCAGGATCTCCCAGTGGCCACACATTTTAATTCCACATCCCATTCCCATTCTGACATGTCTATCCACGGCCTCCTCTACTGTAAAGATGAAGCCACACTCAGGTTGGCGGAACAACACCTTATATTCCGTCTGGGTAGCCTCCAACCTGATGGCATGAACATTGACTTCTCTAACTTCCGCTAGGCCCCACCTCCCCCTCGTACCCCAGCTGTTACTCCTTTTTATGCACACATTCTTTCTCTCACTCTCCTTTTTCTCCCTCTGTCCCTCTGTATATACCTCTTGCCCATCCTCTGGGTCACCCCCCCCCGTCTTTCTCCCTAGGCCTCCTGTCCCATGATCCTCTCGTATCCCCTTTTGCCTATCACCTGTCCAGCTCTCGGCTCTATCCCTCCCCCTCCTGTCTTCTCCTATCATTTTGCATCTCCCCCTCCCCCTCCAGCTTTCAAATCCCTTACTCACTCTTCCTTCAGTTAGTCCTGACGAAGGGTCTCGGCCTGAAACGTCGACTGCGCCTCTTCCTATAGATGCTGCTTGGCCTGCTGCGTTCACCAGCAACTTTGATGTATGTTGCTTGAAGTGACAGGGCCAAGGTTTGAGAGCTAGAAACTACCCAAAGTTTGATTGATTTAAGCATTGGGCTAGATTAAAAAGGTCAGGGTGTCAGATAGAAGTGAGAGATGTGCTGCTTCAACTAGCTGCTCCATGAGGTTTACTTGTCTCTCCGCTGAACTGCAGTGCCTCCTGAATCGGCTACAGTGATGACTGACTTCGTGGCAGTGGACTCACTTCTGCGAACTTCAGCTCTCAGCCTTATTTCCCTACTTTTATTGTTCTGCGCAATTTGTTTTTTTCTGCACATTGGACCTTTTTTTTTGGTTGGTTCTATTGTGTTTCCATGTTTTGTGGCTGCCTGTAAGGAGATGAATCTCAAGGTTGTATATACTTTGTACTTTGAACTTGAACTTAAAAATGTACCTTGACTGTATAGGTTTCCTGCAGTGCTTCAGTTTCCTCTTGCATTCCAAAGACGTGGGTTAGGATTAGTAAGTGCATTGTGGCTCCAAAATCATGGTGACATCCTCTGACTGTACTTGGTCAGCAGCAATGCCTTTCATTGTATGTTTTGTTGTACATGTGACAGATGAAGCTAATCCTACAAATCTTATGTAAATACAAAGGGATTGGTTACCTTGCTCTTCGATTAGTTCTGTGGCACTTTAACATCAGATAATAGGAAGAGTTAAAATACTCTATCAAGTTCTGGTTGCTGCACTGTGGAAGGAGGTGCTTGGCACTGGAAAGGATGCAGAGGGTGTTCTTCAAAATGTTGCTGGGAATGGAGCCTTTAAGATGAGGGGAGACTGGATAGACTGTATCTCCTTGAAGTGGAGGAAGCTGGTGGGGTGGGGGAGTTCAATAGTGGTATACCAAAAATACCACTAGGACTAATGATAGAGTAGATGGTAGGAAACTTTTTCCAAAGAATAGGTATCTGAAACGAGGTTTAGATTAAGAGTTAAGAGATTTAGAGGGATCTGAAGAAGAACATTTTCACCCAAGACAGTGGTTTGTAATCTCGAGTGGATGGTAAAGAGCTTCCTGAGTAGTTGGTGAAGACCGATACACTCATATCATTTAGGAAATATCTTGATGAGATGTCTAGTATTGCCAGTGCATAGAAGCTTCTGAAGTAAGTACTGGGTAAAAGGGGTTATGTAGATAACGTTTGTTCATCTTGGAGCTGAGTGAGGCTGGTGAACCATCTCTGCACCGTGACTCGGACTCGGTGAGTGAAGAAAGTAAACTATCTCCCAGGGGTGGAGGAGGGGGGGTGGTGATTGTGGTGCCTCCACGGTGATAATTCTTTCATTTTTATGTAAGATTTGCCTCAGACTATTTTTCTTTGAGCTATGAATCTAAGGGCAACTATAGGGTGATTTGTCAGATTAATGTATGGCTGAGGAGCTGCTGCAGGAGCAGGGATTCAGATTTCTGGACCATTGGGATCCCTTCTGTGAGAGGTACAACATGAACAAATGAGACAGGTTGCATCTGAACCCAAGGGGGACTAATATCCTTGTGGGCAAGTATGTTGGAGCTGTACGGGAAGGTTTAAACTAATTTGACAGGAGGACAGGAACCAGACTGATAAAGATATGGATGGGGCAGTTAGTTTACAAACGTAGAGCATAGAACATAGAATAGTACAGCACAGTACAGGCCCTTCAGCCCACAGTGTTATGCCGACCCTTAAACCCTGCCTCCCTGTCACGCACTGTTGAACTTGAACATAGGGTTGCCAACTGTCCAGTATTTGCCAGGACACCCCGTATATTGGGCTAAATTGGTTTGTCCCATACTGGACCGCTCTTGTCCTATATTTCCCCCGCTAAGGTAGAGCGTTCGTATGAAACCTTTCGTGCCAAAATGGTTAAAACGAAGAAGCAATTTCCATTAATTTATATGGGAAACAGTTTTGAGCGTTCCCAGACACAAAAAAAAATACCAAACAACACATAAAACCTAAAATAACGCTAACATACAGTAAAAGCAGGAATGATATGATAAATACACAGCCTATATAAAGTAGAAATAATGTATGTACAGTGTAGTTGGGAAGATTAAGTCAAAACCGATCTGTGGGGAAAAAAAATCGGCACGTACGCACATGCGCACGTCACTTATGCGCGCACTCAGGTGCCCGCACAAGGCTTCATGGTCATGGTAGTCTTTCTCAGGGTAAACACTGTCCCGTATTTGACTGCTACTTTTGTCCCTTATTTGGGAGTGAGAAAGTTGGCAACCCTAACTGTGAAAGACATGTTGAGGTGAGTTTAACCCTACTTGAACACCTCCCCCCCCCCCCCACCCGGTCGGCCGGTCCGCAAGAATATTGTCAATATTAAACCAGTGGGGACCCCTGTAGTATGGCATTCCCCCAGTTGGCCTGTCAACATACTGTGACAGGAATCCGTCCTGGACATACTTAACAAACTCTGCCCTGTCTAAACCATTGGAACTAATCAGGTGCCAATCAATATTAGGGAAGTTAAAGTCACCCATGATAACAACCCTGTTATTTTTGCACCTTTCCAAAACTTGCCTCCCAATCTGCTCCTCAGTATCTCTGCTGCTACCATGGGACCTATAGAATACTCCCAATAGAGTAACTGTTCCCTTCCTGTTCCTGACTTCTATCCATACTGACTCAAAAGCGGATCCTGCTACATTACCCACCCATTCTGTAGCTGTAATAGTATCACTGACCAGTAATGCCACCCCTCCTCCCCTTCCCCCCCTCTCTATCCCTTTTAAAGCACTGAAATCCAGGAATATTGAGAATCCATTCCTGCCCTGGTGCCAGCCAAGTCTCTGTAATGGCCACTACATCATAATTCCATGTATGTATCCAAGCTCTCAGTTCATCACCTTTGTTCCTGATGCTTCTTGCATTGAAGTACACGCACTTTAGCCCTTCTACCTTACTACCTTTACATCCTTTATTCTGCTTCTCATTCCTCAAAGCCTCTTTATATGTTAGACCTGGCTTTACTCCATGTACTATACTTGCAGTTCTCCCATGACCTTTATCCTCCTCCACCTCACTATCTGCTCTAGCACTCGGGTTCCCCTCCCCCTGCAAATCTAGTTTAAACCCCCCCCCCCCCGAAGCAGCACTAGCAAACCTTCCCGCAAGGATGTTAGTCCTCCTCCAGTTCAGGAGCAACTCGTCCTGTCAGAACAGGTCCCATCTTCTCTGGAACAAGGCCCAATTGTCCGGAAACATGAAGCCCTCCCTACTGCACCAACTCCTTAGTCACGTATTTAACTGCTCTATCTTCCTATTTCCTAAACAGAGGCAGTGTGTCGTGAGACTGCTAGCAAAGACAGGCTGATGATTGGGCAAAATTGCAGTCACTGGGATGAGTTGCAACATAAAAGATGGAGAAAATCGTAAAGAGTGAACACAGGACAAAAGGTGTTATATTTGACTGTGCACAGTATACGGAATAAGGCAGATGAACTTGTAGGACAGTTACAGATAGGCATATATGACATTGTGAGTATCTCTGAATTGTGGCTGAAAGAAGATTATAGCTGGGAGCTTAACTTCCAAGGATACATATTGTATTGTAAGGACAGGCCAGTAACCAGAGGAGGTGGAGTGGTTCTGTTGGTTTAAAAAAAAAATATGAAATCAAATCATTAGAAAGAAGTGACAATGGATCGGAAGGTGTAAAATTGTAGGTGGTCAAGCTAAGATGAAAAGACCCTGATTGGAGTTGTACACAGACTTCCAAGCAGTAGCAAAGATGTGATTTACAAATGCAATGAGAGATAGAAAATGCACGTCAATAGGGCAGTGTTTACAATAGTCATGGGGGATTTCAGTATGCAGGTAGATTTGGAAAATCAGGCTGGGGCTGCATCCCAAGAGGGGGAATTTGTAGAATGCTTACAAGATGGCTTTTTAGAGTTGCTTGTGGTGGAGCCCACTAGGGTATCAACTCTTCTGAATTGGGTGTTGTACAACAAATCAGAATTCATTAGAGAGCTTAAAGTTAAGAAGCACTTAGGCAGTGATATGATAGAATTCACCCTGAAATTTGAGAAGGAGAAGCTAAAGTCAGATGCGTCAGTATTACAAGGAATTACAGAAGCACAAGAGAGGAGGTGGCCAAAATTGATTGGAGGAGAACACTAGCATGGATGACAGCAGCACAGCAATGACTGAGGTTTCTGGGAGCAATTTGGAAGGTGCAAAGAAGTATTCTAAAGGCAGGATTATGCAACTATGGCTGAGAAGAGAAATCAAAACCAACAATAAAGACAGGGAGGGCTTACAATACAGCAAAAATTAGTGGGAAGTTAGAGGATTGGGAAGCTTTTAAAAATCACCAGTCGGCAACTGAAAGGTCCAAAAGAAGGAAAAGGTGGGATGCGAAGATAAGTTAGCCAACAATATTAAAAGGGATATCAAAAGTTTCTTCAGATATATCATGTAAAAGAGTGGATGACCACAAGAATGGATATCAGACCACTGGAAATGATGCTGGAGAGGTAGAAATGGGAGCCAAGGAAATAGCGGGCAAACTGAATAAGTATTCTCTGAAAGACACTAGTAGTCTGCCGGAAGTTGGAGTGTGTTGGGGCAGAAATGAGTGAAGTTGCCATTACTAGGGAGAAGGTGCTTGAGAAACTGAAAGGTCTGAAGGTAGATAAGTCTCTTGGAGCGGATGGTCTACACCCTAGGGTTCTGAAGGAGGTGGCTGAAGAAATTGTGGAGGTATTAATAATGATCTTTCAAGAATCAATAGATTCTGGCATGGATCTGGAGGACTGGAAAAAAACTCCAATCTTCAAGGGAAAAAAGGAAAATATAGGCCTTTTAGTCTCAAACAACAGGAATTCTGCAGATGCTGGAAATTCAAGTAACACACATAAAAGTTGCTGGTGAACGCAGCAGGCCAGGCAGCATCTATAGGAAGAGATGCAGTCGACGTTTCAGGCCGAGACGCCTCGTCAGGACTAACTGAAGGAAGAGTGAGTAAGGGATTTGAAAATTGGAGGGGGAGGGGGAGATCCAAAATGATAGGAGAAGACAGGAGAGGGAGGGATGGAACCAAGAGCTGGACAGGTGATAGGCAAAAGGGATACGAGAGGATCATGGGACAGGAGGTCCGGGAAGAAAGACGGGGGGGGGTTGGACCCAGAGGATGGGCAAGGGGTATATTCAGAGGGACAGAGGGAGAAAAAGGAGAGCGAGAGAAAGAATGTGTGTATAAAAATAAGTAACAGATGGGGTACGAGGGGGAGGTGGGGCATCAGCGGAAGTTAGAGAAGTCGATGTTCATGCCATCAGGTTGGAGGCTACCCAGAAGGAATATAAGGTGTTGTTCCTCCAACCTGAGTGTGGCTTCATCTTTACAGTAGAGGCCATGGATAGACATGTCAGAATGGGAATGGGTTGTGGAATTTCTCTGGCGGACAGAGCGTAGATGTTCAGCAAAGCGGTCTCCCAGTCTGCATTGGGTCTCGCCAATATATAAAAGGCCACATCGGGAGCACCGGACGCAGTATATCACCCCAGCCGACTCACAGGTGAAGTGTTGCCTCACCTGGAAGGACTGTCTGGGGCCCTGAATGGTGGTAAGGGAGGAAGTGTAAGGGCATGTGTAGCACTTGTTTTGCTTACACGGATAAGTGCCAGGGGGGAGATCAGTGGGGAGGGATGGGGGGGGACGAATGGACAAGGGAGTTGCGTAGGGAGCGATCCCTGCAGAATGCAGAGAGGGGGGGGAAGGAAAGATGTGCTTAGTGGTGGGATCCCGTTGCAGGTGGCGGAAATTACGGAGAATAGTATGTTGGACCCGGAGGCTGGTGGGGTGGTAGGTGAGGACCGGGGAACCCTATTCCTAGTGGGCTGGCGGGAGGATGGAGTGAGAGCAGATGTACGTGAAATGGGGGAGATGTGTTTAAGAGCAGAGTTGATAGTGGAGGAAGGGAAGCCCCTTTCTTTATAAAAAAAAAAGGACATCTCCCTCGTCCTAGAATGAAAAGCCTCATCCTGAGAGCAGATGAGACGGAGGAATTGCGAGAAGGGGATGGCGTTTTTGCAAGAGACAGGGTGAGAAGGGTGTGTGTTGCTTGAATTTCCAGCATCTGCAGAATTCCTGTTGTTTATGGATTAATTATCTTTTTTTCACGAACTTCACACTCCTAAATTAAAATACATTGAAGAAAATAAAAGCAAGCTATCTGATCTGAATTTTATAACTTTCCATGACAGCTTACTAGGGAATATGTTGCAGTGAGCAAGCTAATATTTTATCCTTTTAAGAGTTTTCTTTTGATATGGCAATAGTTCTCACATGACTGCTTTACGGCACTAAATTAAGAAGCAACAAACTTCTGGAAGCAGAAATCATAAAGAAAAATCCTAAAAGTACACATCAGGGCACACAACAAGTGTGAATTAAAAAGTGGATGTTTTGTGTTGATAATCTGTTGTAAGATCCATCTTTCTCATCATTGTTGACCAGGGCTAGGACACTCTACTGAATTAAAAATTGAAAGCTTGTAGCACGTTGATCTACAGTACTTCTAGGGTGGCATGACTTGGATGTCAAGAGTGAGTGATCAAATAGTTCATGATGAATGTGCAACTGCAAAACACAACTTTTCATCATAACTTTATCGTTTGGTTATAACCAAACTGTAATTGGTTCTCCCTATATCCCAAACAAAATTGGCATTCTTGCAACAATTTGCAGATTTCATTTGAATTTTAAACTACAAACACTCACAATATGTTGGCAAAATCCTCCAAGAATTGTGCCATAATTTATAGTGTTTTACATTGCACCATCCAACTGTGCAGAATAAATGTCTAGTAGCTAGTAAATTCTAGCTACCAAAATATTTTGCAAAGTAACCTGGTGTATTTGATGTTGTTTCAGGTCATAAATCACAGAGGGAAGAATTGGACTCTATTCTTTTTATTTTTGAGGTAAGAATGCTGGAAACTTGTAAGTGTTAATGTTTTATTCCAGAAGGGATTTATTTATTCGACTTCATGAGGCACTCAGCTTTTATGCATATCAAAATGCAATTCATTCCTAACAGGTATAAGAAGGTGAATACTGTCTACATTTTTAAATTTCTCAGTGTTGTGCTACTTTTTTTTTGCATTCTGTTCTTGTTAAAACTTAAAATAGGCATTCAGGTACTGAAAATGCTAACTTAATTTTGTTGATTTCATGTTAAATGGTTCATAGTTGTATTCTACATCTGTCTGGTTTCCCATGGTATTATGTATAGTGATTTGAGATAAGTTGGATTCGGATGCATCTAACTGATATCTTGAACATCTGTGGAACAGTTGATTCTCCCTGCAGGCTTTAAGGCAACCACCATCATCCCGGTGCCCAAGAGGCAACTGTAATCTGCCTCAATGGCACTGACCTGAACAATAATGAAGTGTTTTGAGCTCCTTGTTATGGATCACGTTAAATCCTGCGACATTGGACCCTTTCTGGTTAGCTTATCGCTCACATTGGTCCATTGATGATGCCATAGCTTTTGCACTCCTCTGTCAAGTCCTACTTGGAAAATGGTGCCTCCTATGCCAGGATGCTGTTCATTGACTTCAGTTCGGTGTTTAATATGATCATCCCTCAAGCTGGTTGGTAAACTGGTGTCATTGGGTCTCAACACCTCTCTGTAACTGGATCTTGGACTTCTTGACAGAAAGGCCACACTCTGTTTGTGTTTTCAGAAATATCTCTAGCTCCATCACGCTGAGCACTGGCAGTCCCCCGCACCCCAACAACTGCGTACTCATCTGCTACTGACACATGACTGCCCTGCTAGATCCAGTTCAAACTGGAACATCAGATTCACTGATGACACAAGAGTGGTTGGCCTCATCGACAACGATGATGAGACAGCATACAGAGGGGAGGTAGAGTGGCTGGTAGAATGGCGCAGGCACAACAACTTATCTCAAAGTGGACAAGCCCAACGATGTGGACCAAGTTTGTGGGAGTGCACGTAATGGATGATCTCACCTGGTCCTTCAACACCACCTCTTTGGACAAGACAGCACAGCAATGTCTCTACTTTCTAAGGAGACTGAGGCAAGTGACACCGCCCCCACCCCCATTCTAACCAATTTTTAGGGAAGCACCATCGAGAGTGTCCTAGCTACATCACTATCTGGTATAGGAGTTGTAAGGCGTCTGACCACAGGTCTCTACAAGGGATGGGGATGACTGCTGAGAGGATCATTGGCGTCTCTCTTCCACCCATCAGAGATGCTTATCAGGAATTCTACATAAGCAGGGCCCTTAGCATTGTCAATGATCTCTCTCATCCATCAAACAATTTGACTCCCTACCATCAGACAGGAGGTACTGTAACATTAAGACAAGAACTGTTGGGATGTGAAACAGCTGCTTCCGCCAGTCTGTAAGACTACTGAACTTGTTGCCCCCACCCAGGTCTCATCGCGTATGAAACGCCAGCAGCGTTATACTGTTTACTTTTTAAACGTGTCATAAATGTGCCTTATCATTTATTACTTGTAGTAATATTACTGTGTGTGTTTGTGCGTGAGTTATATGTATTGTGTTGTACACCTTGGTCCACAAGAACGTTGCTTCATTTGGCAGTATACATATGCAGACATCCCACCTCTCCTGGAAGTTCCAGGAGTCTCCCGCATATTGATAGCGGCTCCCTGACGCCCACAAATTATATACAATATCCCGGAAATGGATTTTTTTTTTGAGAGGGAGAGAGAGACTGACAGATTATGAACGAGTGGCAGATGTAGCAAGAGAGTGGCAGAGAGAGCATCCTGATAGGTCTACTTAGCACAAAGAGAGACCAATCAGTTTTCTCTGTAGGCTGGCTTTACAGTCGACCTCTCTCTCTCTTTCATTGTCCATCATTCAGAAAGTGAGAATCAGAAGTCATCTCATATTCAGAAGAGGCTGAAAGACCCCCAAGTGAAAATATACACATGCTTTCTACATAATGTCACACAATGTTTCGACAAATTCCATTTGATTTTTCAAAACAAGGCACCTATCCTCTTCAAATTGGATCAGAGTGTAGAAGAGCTCCTGCATGACATAGCAAGCAGATTTATTGAGCCAAAGGTATTGAGAGAACAGAACATTCAGGAGATAGATGTGAGCAACCCTGAAATTCACCGCCCGGATGAAGTGCTTTTTATTGGGTACCTGGCAAGGAGGCAGTTCTTAAGCGAGGAAGCACAAGAGATCCCCCCCTTACAAGGCAAAGCAGTTCTTCAAAGATGCCAGAGCATTCTATGTCAGGTGCTTTCAAAACATCTTGACTTTGGCAGAAAGCTTTCCAAATATGATGAAGGCAGATGCAAGAGAACAGCTCCACTTGGAAGTCCTGGATTATGTCTCAACTAACTTTAAGATTCGAAGAGCTCTGCCAGTTGATGAAGCTGCTTTTGGTGCTGCCAAATTCTAATTGTGATGCAGAAAGGGCATTCAGCGTGGTGCGTCACATTAAGGCAGAATTCAGAAGTCAGCTGTCTCACAAAACACTTGTGAATCTGATGTCTTGCAAAATTAACAAATTCATTGACACAGATTGCTATGAGGTTGAGACTTACGGCAAAATGCTCAAATCTGCTAAGCAAGCCACATCACAGTACAAGGAAAGTTTGCAAAAGAAATAGAAAAGCTATTTGCATTAGCACGTAGCTATTAACATTGACACTGCCAACAAAATACTCAACAAGGAATGTGTGTGTGTGTGTGTGTGTGTGTGTGTGTGTGTGTGTGTATATATGTGTGTATATATATTTTTTCTCAATATGTGATCAAATAAATTGTGGTCGTTCATAATCAAATGTCCTGTATACACACCCTTGGAGGTCGACTGGTGTGGGGGGCGGGATATGGGGTTGTGGGGGTGGCGGTGCTACCTCCCTGAAATGAGTTTTTGCAGGGTGGGATGTCTGCATATGTACGGTTGAATGACAAACTACACTTGGACTTGATTTGTTAACGATGGGTAAAGATTGGACAACAGAGAAATGGTGACAAGAAACGATAAGCAGAAAATGGTGGGAGAAATGAAAGGGTGTCACTAAATTCCATGAGAGAATGTAGAAATTACTCATAAGTGTGAATTAAATCTATGTGAGGTGAGAATCTAAATAAATCAGCCATTCTTTGATGAAACTCATAACCTCTGCAAGATCAGCAGGTGTGGGAGTGTCATTGACTGCAAGTTTTACTCCGTTTCTCTAACCATGGCTTCTTTGTCACTGGGTTTAACTCCTGGAACTCCTGCTGATGGCATTGGGTCAGTACATTCACCAGAGAAACTGGACTGGTTCGAGAAAGTATATCACTCACGCTGCAAGAAAATTCAGGGATAGGTAGTCATGGTGTTGACAGCGATGTTGGAAGTGGAGATGTTGTTGACATTGACTATATTGTTGAAAGATGAATGTTCACAATTTTTAACATTTATAACATTATTTTTCAGTTGGAACTATTTTCTCAGTCATATCATGAGGTTGATCTATATTGGAGTTATTTTGTTGTATAATGTTGCTAACCGCTCGCTGTGCAGAACCTATTCTCCTTGACATTCTGGGAGCTGCAAAGAAAAGGACCATCACGGAGGCTGCTGAGCGAGCTTCCAGATGCTGCTGGGACACAAGCCAGGACCTGATCAACACTGGCTGGGTGCCTGGGCGAGTGTGTCTGATGTTGAAAGACCCAAAACACCCGATGACCCCTGGTTATATCACTGATGTGTCCCGAGCATCCTAGGATGTGTCTCAGCATCAGGAGCTATTATTTAACAATGAGCAGCATTAACTTGTCTATAGCAAATGTCTCTGAAGGAATCACTGTTATTCAGTGGTTCACAGGTCAGAACTTACTAAACCTGTTCTGGAGCCTGAATATTTTCTGAGCTCTTCGGCAGTATACTGTGGAATTTAACTCTGAAGCTATATAAAGTGTGCTTAGCATTGGATCATGATTCCCTATTTGGAGATTTAGAAAGAAATAACAATGTTAGTTTTTATTTTAATGCTCCTGTATAATAGACTGAAGGTGAAGTTCCATTTGCAGACTTGCCTCCAGCCAAAGGTTGTGACCATGATCTCTTTTGGTATACCAGCAGTGGTCTTGCTTTGTCGTGTGAACCATAAGATCATATGACAGAAGAGCAGAATTAGGCCATTCAGCCCATCAGGTCTGCACCACTATTCCATCATGGCTGATCACTGATCCTACTCAACCCCATACACTGCCTTCTTGGCATATCCTTTGATGCCCTGACCAATCAGGAAACTATCAACTTCTGCCTTAATTATACCCAAGGATTTGGTCTCCACTGTAGTCTGTGGCAGAACATTCCACAGATTCACTATGCTCTGGCTAAAACAAGTTCCTCCTTTTCTCTGTTCTGAAAGGTTATCCCTCAATTTTGAGGCAGTGCCCTCTAATTCTGGATACTCCCACCATAGAAAACATCCTGTCCACATCCATCCCATCTAGTCCTTTCAATATTCGGTAGGTTTCAGTGAGATTTCCCCTGCATTCTTCTAAATTCCAGTGAGTACAGGCCCAAGGCTGTCAAATGCTCCTCATATGTTAACCCCTTCATTCCCGGAACCATCTTCGTGAACCTCCTCTGGACTCTCAAATGACAACACATCCTTTCTGAGATGTGTTTCTGAGACAACACGTCTGTTCTGACTGTTGACAATACTCCAAGTGTGGCCTGGCTAGTGTTATATAAAGGCTCCGCATTATCTCCTTGCTTTTATATCCTATTCCCCTTGAAATTAATACTAACATTGCATTTGCCTTTTTTTTTAACCACAGGCACAACCTGGAAATTAACTTTCTGGGATGCTTGCCCAAGAGCTCCCAAGTCCCTCTGCACCCCTGATGTTTGAACCTTCTCCCCATTTAGATAATAGTCTGTACTATTGTTCCTTTCACCAAGATGCATTATCGTACATTTCCTAACACTATTCCATCTGCCACTTGTTTCCCCCATTCTTCCAATTTGTCTAAATCCGGCTGCAATCAGATTGCTTCCTCAGCACCACCTCCACCTTTCTTCATACTATCCGCAAATTTTGCTACAAAGCCATCAATTCCATTATCCAGTCCAATGACAATGTAAAAAGCAGTGGTCCCAATACTTACCACTAGTCACTGGCAGCCAAGCAGAGAAGGCCCCTTTATATTCCCACTTGCTGCCTCCTGCCTGTCGGCCATTCCTCTCCATGCCAGTATCTTTCCTGTAACACCATAGGATTTTATCTTGTTACAGCCTCATGTGTGACACCTTATCAAATCCCTTCTGAAAATCCAAGTAAGTGATATCCACGGCCTCTCTTTTGTTCACCCTGCTTGTTACTTCCTTGAAGAACTCTTAACAGATTTGTCAGGCAGGATTTCCCTTTACAGAAACCATGCTGGCTTTGACTTAGTTTATCATTAGTCACCAAGTACCCTAAAACCTCATCCTTAATAATAGACTCCAACACTTTCCCAACCGCTGCGGTTAGGCTAATTGGCTTATAATTGCCTTCCTCCCTTTTTAAAGAGTAGAGTGACATTTGCAATCTTCCAGTCTTCCAGGACCATGCCAGAATCAAGTGATTCTTGAGAGATCATGGCCAATTCATCTGTTAAATCTCTTCAGCAATCTCTCTCAGGACTCTGGGAACTAGTCCTTCTGGTCCAGGTGACTTGTCTTTCTTAAGACCTTTCAGTTTACCTGGCACTTTTTCCTTTGTAATAGCAATGACGCTTGCTCCAGCTCCCTGACACTCACAGACCTCTGGCATACTGTTAGTGTCTTCCACTGTGAAGAATGATGCAAAGTACCCATTAAGTTCATCTGCCATTTCTTTGTCCCTATTACTATCTCACCAGCATTGTTTTCCAGTGGTCAAATCAACTCTCACCTTCCTTTTACTCTTTATGCAATTGAAAAAACTTTTAGTATCCTGCTTGATATCGGCTACTTTGCCCTCAAATTTCATCTGTTCCCTTCTTATAGCTTTTTTTAAGCTGCCTTTTGTTGGTTTTTAAAAGCTTCCCAGGGGACTTCCAGTAAGATGGCGATAAGTTAATCACTTAAAACTGCTGCTCTGTTTCATTTCTTACCACCACACTTTTTATCTTCCTTTTTCTAATCCAGACTGCTAATTTGTTTTGTTCTCCTACTTGCCTGTGAATACATCTGTCCTACAATGGCCTTCAAGCCCTCTAAAGCTAGGAAAAAAGTCTCTGCGACTGCCTCCGGCTCCCCTGCCGACATTATCACCATTCTGGACTAACACCGTCAAGAGATTATATCTGAATTTAAGTCTTCCTTCAGTTCATTGGAGTCAAAATTGGATCAAATCAATTCCAAAGTGGAGGAACATACCGTTCGTCTCTCTCATCTTGACTTAGAAACTGGAGATTTAAAATGTCGTGTTCAGCAGCTGGAAGCGTTTGTTCTAATTTGAGTGAGAATAACGCCAAGTTATTATCAAAAATAGCTGATCTCAAAGGTCGGAGCAGAAGGCATAATTTACGAATCCTCGGTCTGCCTGAGGCTATCGAAAGCGGAGCGCCTGTTGAATTTGTTTCCTCTTTGTGAGATTTTTGGGAAAGATACTCTTCCAAATTTACCTGATTTAGACAGAGCCCACTGTATACAGGTATTTCAGTTTAAGCCTGAATTGGGCTCCTGGCCATGCCCAGGTATACTTTGTTTTCATCGCTATCAGGTGAAAAACCTTTTGATTATGGAAGCACGTCGGAGAGGAAAATTGCATTATAAGGGCCATCCCATTCGTATTGTTGAAGATTATGCTCCTCAAGTTTTGAGGCTGCGTGCCGAATACACAGGTGTAATGAAAGAGTTTTACAATCGTGGACTCAGGCCCTCGCTACATTACCCCGCCCATCTCCGAATAACTCTTAGTACTAGGGACAAGATATGATTCAACTCTGTTACAGAAGCTCAGGAATTCATCAAAAGTCTCCCTGCCGCTACGACTTCCATTTGATTATTTAAAATGACCGATTACTATTTTTTTCTCTCTTTGGTTTTTTTTTATTTTTTGTTTTCCTTTTAAATTTAATTTTTAAATTACTGAAAATGTTTTAACTGCTATAAGTTCAGAAATTTACTGGAAGTCTCCTTGCTATAGTGACTCCTAAATTAATTTTTAAATTATTGAAAATGGTTTAACTCTGCTATAAGAAGTTGAGAAATTTATCGAAAGTCTCCTTGCCATGGTGTCTCCTTCAAACTCGATTTGATTATTTAAAAGGCCAATTGGTACTTCTTTTCTTTCTTTGTTTTTTTTCCTGTTTTCTTTTTAAATTTAATTTTTTAAACACTTTTTTTATGGGTATGGTAATCTGGATTATTATTTCAAGTTGGCTTAATACTTTTTGATAGTACTGTTTTCTTTTTTTTCTTTAAGTACGATTTTAATTCCAAATGCATAAGCTGTCTGTTTTTTTTCAAACTGTTAATTAAACGGAGCTCATGAAGATATTTAGAAACTGGAAGTTGGGGTTAGGGGTAGTTTTTTTCTGAAGAGCTTGCTGCTGTTCTTTGGTCGCTTTCTTGCTTTGGGATCAGGGCGGGGGGAGAGTTTTCTAGTGCCAGCACTATTTAAACAACCCTTAGTTATTCTTTGTTATTCAGGATTTTTTTTGTCCTGATTTTCTTCTTGTATGTTTTTGCCCCAGAGCTGTTATTAGAATGTTTGTCCATATTTATGCCTACTACCCTATATATTTTTTTTATATGACAATGGTTAGCCCATTGAATCTTATAAGCTGGAATGTTAAGAGATTGAACCATCCTGTTAAAAGAAGGAAGGTGTTTTCACGTCTCAAGCAGCTCAAAGCTGACATTGCTTTCTTGAAAGAAACACACATTCGTAGTTTTGATAACTCTCACCTTATGTCTAGGTGGGTGGGACAGTGCTTCCATTCTGCTTTTCTGGCTAAAGCCGGGGGGGGGGGGGTTTCAATCCTTATTAATCAGAATGTTCCCTTTGAGCTTCACAACAAAATTTCGGATACAAATGGTCGTTTTATTATTGTCTCTGGGAAATTGTATGATAATAGGGTAGTCTTGGCTAACCTCTATGCTCCCAATTCAGATGATGTGGAATTTTTTGATCATTTGTTTCTTTATTGCCTGACTTGAGTTTATATTTCCTCATATTGGGTAGTGATTTTAATTGTTGGTTAGATGCAGTATTGGATCAATCCTCTTCTGTTCCTAGACTCCCTAGTAAATCTGCTTTATCTATTCACTCTTTCCTTTCTAATTATGGTATTTCTGATGTGTGGCTTTTTTTCCATCCTACTGAGAGAGATTACTCCTTTTATTCGCATGTCCATCATACTTTTAGTAGAGTTGATTATTTCTTAATGGATAATCAGCTGATCCTATCTGTTCGCTCTTGCGACTATCAGAGTTTAGCAATTTCAGATCGTGCGCCAGTTACCCTGTCCATAAATTTCCCTGGGTTTTCCTCCAATGAACAAACATTGACGTTTTAATCCGACCTTGTTGTCGGATAATGATTTTGTAAAATTTATGAAGGATCAGATAACTTTTTTTTAAGTACTAACATGTCATCTGAAGTCTCATCCCAGGTTGTCTGGGATGCCATGAAAGCATATTTGAGGGGTCAAATAATTTCATATACTGTGAATCTGAAAAGAAAGATCTATTTAGAGTGTTTAGACTTGATTGGTCAAATCAAAGCAACAGACCAATTATATGCCCAGACCAAAACTCCTGAATTGTATAAGAAGAGAGCAGAACTTCAAACTAAGTTTGACCTCATCTCCACTCAGCTGGTTGAACGCCAACTTCTTGAAAGTAAGAGCCGATTTTATATTCTTGGGGATAAGTCCAATAAGTTTTTAGTTAACCAACTAAGATGCTCTAAAGCTAAAAAACAAATTACAAAAATTGGAATGGGAAATTGGAACATTACTTCAAATCATTCTGATATCAATGACACATTTAAGAACTATTATTCTCGACTTTATACTTCTGAACCTTTAAATGAGAATATCTCGGTTGAGCGTTTTTTAAATACTTTAAATATTCCTTCGCTCTCCCCTGACTTTAAAGCAAAACTCAATAAAGCATTATCATTAGAGGAATTATCATCTGCCATCTCTGTATTACAGTCGGGTAAATCTCCTGGACCTGATGGCTTTTCTGCCAAATTTTATAAATCATTTTCTTCACTGCTTTCCCCTCAATTATTTTTTGTTCTATCTGATTTGTTTAAGCATGGTAAATTGCCTGCATCATTTAATGAGGCACGTGTCATTCTTTTAGCCAAAAAAGGTAAAGAGTGTTCTTCGTATAGGCCGATTTCTTTATTAAATGTTGATGTTAAAATTTTGGCTCAAGTTTTGGCTCGTAGATTAGAGAACATTATACCCTCTATTATTTCTGAAGATCAAACTGGTTTTATCAAAAATCTGCCGCTTATTTAATATCTTATATTCACCCTCAACTGAGACTCCTGAATGTGTTATTTCTCTCGATGCGGAGAAAGCGTTCGATGACGTCGAGTGGAATTACCTTTTTGTGGTTTTAGAAAAATTTGATTTTGGACAAAGTTTTTACTACATGGATTAAATTGCTATATTCATGACCCACCGCTTCTGTTTTGACCAACTCTCAGCTCTAAATGCAGCACTCGTCAAGGTTGCTCTTTAAGTCCCTCACCCTTCGATTTGGCTATAGAGCCACTTGCCATTGTGTTTCGTAGCTGTACTGAAGTGTTGAGCATAAAGTTTCCCTTTATGCTGACGGCCTTTTACTTTTTAAATCAAACCCGACTACCTCCTTGCCCTCAATGATTTCACTTAATAAATTTAGTCAACTTTCTGGTTATGAACTTAGTTTACATAAGAGTGAAATCTTTCCAATTACAGGTTTCCCCCGCCATCCGAAGGTAGAGCGTTCCTATGAAACGGTTCGTAATCCAGAATGTCGTAAAGCGAAGAAGCAATTACCATTTATTTATATGGGAAAAATTTGTGAGTGTTCGCAGACCCAAAAATAACCTGCCAAATCACACATAAAACCTAAAATAATAGTAACATATAGTAAAAGCAGGAATGATATGATAAATATATAAAGTAGAAATACTTCTCTGCAATCATTGCCTGCACTGTTCTCCATAGCCAATCTCATGCAAGCGCTCTCGGCAGAAACACGGCACAAGCGCTCTCGGCAAAAGCACTCTCTCCAGTAACCTTTAAGCTATGAAGCTGCCAAATCATACCAAATAACACATAAAAATACACAGCCTATATAAAGTAGAAATAATGTACGTACAGTGTAGTATCACTTACTGGAATTGGGAAGACAGCGCTGAGCACACTGATGATGGTGTGGTAAGCTGAGTCGTCGGAGGTTGAGGTGGTGCAGTGGCCCCCACCCTCCAGGCCGCCGATCGATCCCGATCCGCGAAGCATACAGGGGTACAGTGGTGGCCGGGACACAACCAGCACACCTTTAAGAAAGAAGCCGAAATAAACAAGCTAATTAATTAGGTGCTGCCTGGCACATAAATGTCAGCCCAGATCAGAGGCAACGCAATCGGCTCTGATCTGGGCCAACATTTACGTGCCGGGCGACCCCTAATTAATTAGCTTGTTTAATTCGGTTTTTTCTTAAAGATGTGCTGGGTGCATCCCGGCTACCGCTGCATTCTCCGCGAATCTGTCTACGGCCCGGGGGTTGGGGTGGTGGGACACTGGGGTGTCATCTCATCGTCATCTATTTCCATCAGGACAGGCAGGTCATCTTTTTCTATGTCTGCCTGCCTTGATGTCGAAGTCGAGGTTCGTCATCTGCTGTGGCTGATGTGGAAGGCTTGAAAAACGACAGTGTGCTTGACTGCTTGCCTCGCGCATATTTCTATCATACAGATCTTTGTAAGCACTCAAACCATCTTGCAAATATGCCCTAAATCTACGTACCCTTTCAAAATTAAAGGCGTACTTTATCATTGCAGCAAAAATCTCACGCAATTGCTTCACATTCAGTTCCTGGACGACTTCACTTTCAGTCCGTTCGCTACTGCATTTGGTTTCGATTGTTTCCTTTCCTCTTCCAGTTGCATCAGCTCTTCATCTATCAGTTCTTGGTCATGGGATGCCAAAACCTCTTCAACATCATCTTCGTCAACTTCCACAAGCCAAACTCACTTTGTCCTTACTTTGTTTACCACGATTGAAACGCTTAGTTATGTCTAGTTTTACGCTAAGTGTAACACCCTTAGGAGCTCTTTTAGGCTTTTCCGATACCTTAGAACTCATCTTGCAACCAGATGCTCACAGGCATGTGTTTAAGCAACGCCAACTAGAATGCAGTTCCGAATCTGGGGGAGGAGCGGCTGCTCGGGGTGCGCACTGCCTTTTTTCATAACAGTGAAAACACCTTCTGTTAGCAAAAACAAATAGGTAACTAATGTAGGTCTTTCGTAACAGTGAGGTTTCGTAAAGCGAACGCTTGAAAAGCAGAGGACACCTGTAATAGAGAAGCACAAGCTTTACTATTCCATGACCTCTCTTTTAAAGTAGTGTTACGTAACTGGCAACAATGAATATTAATCGAGACAGGTTTTATAAAAACAACCAAACATTTATTAAACATGTATAAACGATAAGGAGAAAAAACAAAGGAAAACTTTGACCGGAGGTTAAATAGGTACACAGCCGTTCATCAACTCCACTCGGCTCTGGTTCTTAAAGCGTTAACTGCGAAAACAGTTCTTAAAGCAATACAGTTAGATACAGTTCTTAAAGCGATAACTTCTAAAGTCCAACAGTTTCACACATTCAATTGGGAGAGACTTCTCTGGAGAACGATGTCTTCACTGACGCACCTTTACTGCCGGTTCTGTCCACAGGATTCCCGATGCCGAAAATAAACAGTTTAAATCAACTGACCTTAAATTGTTTAGAGAGAGAGAGAGCCTTTGTGCATGAACTCATTGCGCTATTGCAAGAGTTATCTCAATGCAGCTTCTCTTCAACGAAGACTCAATAAGGACGATCCTTTATTAAACTGCCAACCGATGCCGACTTCTCTCGATCCTTCACCTCGATGAATTCTTCACTCTCCCTTCAAGACTGTCGGAATTGAGTGAATTGGCACTTCCAACCACAAATTTCCAGTCCAAGTAATATAGAATCTTTCAACAGAACGTACAACCGTTTTAAAAATGAAACTGCGTCACAAAAACAAACGCAACAGAAACGGAGATACAACACGTTCTACCTGGAAATCTACAAACTCAAAAACCCCTACTGCGTCACCTGAGTCGACCTTTATATAGTCATGGGGCACATGTCATCACGTGACCTCACATCGGCGGGAAAATCACATCAGGTGACCTCCAAAAGACCATTACAGCATTCTCACAAAAAAAAGATCTCCTTGAGCATGTAACAGTAGTTAACAATCAATTCACTTATCTTGGTATTACAGTAACAAGGAACTTTAAGAATCTTTTTTGAGAAAATTTTACCAATCATCTAAACTCTACAAAACAGAGTTTGACACAATGGTCACCCTTGTCTATGTCTCTTGTAGGTCGTACTAATGTCATTGAAATGTATATCCTTCCTAAATTTTTGTATCTATTTCAGTCTTTACCAATTTTTATTTCTAAAGCTTTTTTCAATGGGTTAGATTCTATTATTTCGTCTTATCTATGGAAGGGTAAACGCCCTAGACTTAATAAAGCTCAACTTCAAAAATCTAAAGAGGAAGGTGGTATGGCCTTGCCTAATTTTCGTTTATATTATTGGGTAGCCAATATTCGTTGTCTTATTTTTTGGTCGGTCTTCAATAATAAGTCTGACTGCTCAAAATGGGTGACAATGGAGTTGAACTCTACTAAGGATCTTTCAATTTCTGCACTTCTTGGTTCTGCACTTCCTTGTCATTTGCCTAGACTTATTGTTAATCCTCTTATCAGACTTACTTTAAGAATATGGGCTCAGTTCAGAAAATTTAATGGTCCTCATGTTTTTGTCTCTCTAGCCCTATCTTACACAATCATCTTTTCCTACCTTCTATGCGGGATTCAACATTTTATGACTGGTATAGAAAGGCTATTAGGCGCTTTGAAGATCTTTTCATAGATAATCGTTTTGCAACTTTTCAACAACTGTCTGTAAAGTTTCTTTAGATATCTTCAAATTAAACATTTCATTAACCCTTTGATATCAAACTTTCCTGAGATGCCTGAGAAAAATGTTCTGGAATTGTTTCTTTGTATTAATCCATTGGGTAAAGGTTTAATATCTGCTATTCGGGATAAGTTAGTGATTTTGAGGCGTGCCCCTTTCAATAAAATTAGAACTGTCTGGGAACAAGATCTAACTATCTACTTATCTGATGTGGTTTGGGATTCAATTCTTAAGTCAGTCAACTCAACCTGTCTATGTGCTCGCCACGGCCTTTTGCAGTTCAAAGTTGTACATAGGGCTCACATGTCTAAAACGAAATTATCGCAGTTTTACCCTGACATTAGTCCTGTCTGTGATAAGTGTAAAGGGGCTTGTTCATATGTACTGGCCTGTCCTAGTCTAGAGAAATTCTGGAGAGAAACTTTTTTTCAACCCTATCTCATAATCTTAATTGCCATTTAGAACCTAACCCTCTGGTTGCTGTTTCTGGCACCTTGGGTGAAGTAAATATGCACCTGAGTCTGACTAAACGTCGAACATTTATCTTTTGCCTCTCTCTTGGCTGGACGGTTGATTCTTCTTAGGTGGAAAGATGCTGCCCCACCCACTCGCGCTCAATGGCTTAGTGATATTATGGCCTGTTTAGACCTCGAAAAGATTAATTATTCACTTCTTAATTCGGACATGAGTTTCATAAGGTGTGGGGACCTTTTCTTGAATATTTTCATAACTCTTTAGGGTAAGTTTATCCTTTTTTATATGCTACAATCCCTTACTTTCAGCTTTTTTTTTCATAAGTTGTACGTTTTTTTGTTGTGAATTACATTATACTTTTGGTAGTCAGCATTGTACTTTTTTATATTATATACACACACACACACACACACACACACACACACACACACACACACACACACACACACAGTTCTCTGGGGTTGAATGCTCCGATTAATTTTTTTTTGTATGCAGAAATGGTTGGCCTGTGTTTTTTTTCAGTGGGAGGTTGGGGTGGATACTAATTTTACATAATTCTCATTTGGGTGCTTTTTCTTATTGTTATGAATTACATATTGGATTTGTTTGTTTCGCACTGTTTAAATCTCTATTTTGTTGGGTTTTTTCTCTGTAGTTTCACTGTAGAAATGCATTAAAAAAATTAATTTAAAAAAAGAGCTTCCCAATCATCCAACTTCCCACTCACTTTTTCTACCACCTGATATGCCCTTTCCTTGACTTTTATTCAGTCCTTAACTTCCCCTTGTCAGCTACGGTTGCCTAGCCCTGCCACTTGAGAACAACTTCTGTGGGACATATCTGTCCTGCGCCTTGTGAACTTAAGCCACCTTTGCTCTGCCGTCATCTCTGTCAGTATCCTCCTGTCTCTGTAATTTCCTTTAGTCCATTGTGATACTGATACATATGACTTGTGCTTCTCCCTCTCAAATTGTAGTATCCACAGCGAACAAAGTTAGTACAGACACGGGGAGATCATAGGGTGTGTATATTTGACAGGATGATTAGATCACAGATTAGCTCACTATGTTGTTTTGTTGTAATCATTCAGTTGTATAAACATATGCTTACAACACCATCTACAGCCTTTGCACAATATTCAAAATCTTGTAAACGAGTTTATTTCCAACTGCACGCTGACTTGAACAGGTTTTTGTTAATCCCAGAAAGTACCTTCTCGCAAAAATTAATATATGTATGGTGTTTTAGTTGACATCTTTTCCTTTGACATTGAGATTTGGAGACTTTGGAAACTTATGAATGGAATACATCTGAACAACAAAATAAATGTGGAAGTCTGAAAATGTAAAATAAAGACATGTTGAAAGTACCTAGAACCTGTAGAGAAAAAAGACTGATTGTGATGCGGCATTCATTTTCACAGGAAAAAGAGAGTGAAACAGTTCATTGGAATAACATTATAGGTTGATGGGCAACTCGGTTAACACTTTCTCTTGTCCATTTGTTTTCATTTATTCTGATGTCCACTTAGAACGTAAAATAAAAAACTGCAACACAGGAGCAGACTCTTAATGGACAGCATCAGTGCTGGCCATAATGTCACTCCAAACTAATACCATCTACCTGCTTATTGTCTTAATTTTTCCTCCATTCTGCACTCTTCATGAGCCTGTCTTAGTGCCCTTGAACATTACGATCATTTCAGCTTTTTATGTATGCATCAAGAGTGCTTTAATTTGAAGTATACACGTATGAAAATGTACCATATCTTTAAAGGCCTGGCTTTTACTGAATTGCTTTAAACATTTCAAATGTCAAAGCCTGTTCTTTTATAAATGCTGACTGACCTGACTTTCCAAGAATTTCAACTTGTATTGTGTAATTACATATTATACGAGCGTAATGCTAATATTGTAATGCTCCGGCTGTTGTGCTTCATGTTCAGTAATATGATGAACTGATACGCGAGGCTTGTGGCATACTCCCAGCTGCTCCAGAATGAGGTTGTGAGGACTCAATTTTGGTTCGGAATGTTGTAGTTCACTTCATTTGTTTTCAAGATTTGTGCATTTTTTTGCTTTCTCTTGCATTCTGGTGTTGGTCTTTCATTTTTTTTCTTTAATTTGGTTCTCCCGGGTTTCTTGCTTTGTGGCTACCTGTAAGCAAACAAATCTGAAGGTTGTATAATTTCTACATTCTTCAGTAATAAATGTACTTCGAAATTTGAAATGAAATATATTAACTCAATTTGTTTTATGTTGAAACTACTAAGCTAGTAACTCTGTGCAATAGTGTGATACCTTAAATTTAATAAGATAAAGCATGCAATGAGTTTGGAGGCGAGAAGACTACAACTAGCGGGACACTGTCTACGCCACCCCGAGCTACCTGCCAGTCTAGTCATCATATGGGAGCCCAAGCACGGGAGGATGAACCCTGGGGTGCCCTCCCAAGGCTATGGTCAACATGCTCCTAGAAGACAGCGGCGCAGCTAATGTAGATGAACAGAACACACTGAGGGAGAGGGAGAAGTGGAGAGTCCGTCATCGTGCCCGATGCTGGCCCCCTAAGCCGGAGTCGATGTTGTAGTAGTAGTAGTAGTAGTAGTAGAGTTTGGACGACAGCTGGTGAGGGGCAACAATGGATTTAAGGACTAAAGACCAAAGCAAATCACTTCAATGTAAACATTAACATATTTACATTAATTTTATGGTTATATATCACTAAAAGAATGTACACTTGATTCCATGGAGCAAAACACTACCCACTCAGTCACTTGAAAAACAGTATTTATATTGATTGCATCTAGTGTACTTTGCTATTAAACCAATATATCTGATGTACAGGAGATCAGCTGTTATAAGTTGACATGTATTTCGTCGGGTCCAATTTGTCATTACCAGGTGCCAACTTGCCCTGGAAACTCTTCCTCCTTTTACACCAAATGAAACCTCTTCCCTTCCATGAGTACACCACCAAAACATTTCATGCATAACCGTAAATGTTTTATAGAATTCCATTTCTTTATAGTGATTATTTAGTATTTTTTTAACCAATGAAGGAATTTTATCTACACATCTTGAAAATAAAAACTTAAAGTGTAATTCATTAGTACTTGGGTGCAAGTTAGTAGGTGCAGTATTATGGATATTATCCTTCAAAGTTCAAAGCAATTTTATTGTCGTGACATAAGTATGTATATGTCACTAAATACTACCCTGAGTTTCATTTTCTTGTGGGCATTCATAGATACGAAGAAACGATAAAATTAATGAAAGCTACACAAAGACTGGCAAACAACTAATGTGTAAGAGAAGACAATCTGTACAATCAGATAAAACAAATGATAATAAATATAAGCTGGAGCGAGAAAGTTGAGAACATAAGTTTAGAGTCCTTAAAAGTGAGTCCATAGGTTTTGAAATCAGTTCAGTGTAGTGATGAGTGAAGTTATCCATGCTGATTTAGGAGCCTCATAGCTGAAAGTTAATAACTTCCTGAACCTTGTGGTGTGAGATCTAAGGCTCCAGTACCTCCTTCCAGTGCAGCAGCGGGAAGACAGCATGACTTGCATGATTGGGGTCCTTGATTATGGATTCTACTTTCTAGTGGCAGCATTCCTTGTAGATGGGTTCAATGGTTGGGAGGGCTTTTCATTTAATGGACTGGGCTATATCCACCACTTTTCGTAGGCTCGTACTTACTGTAATTATTGTGTTTTGAATTAATGTATTCTAAAATACTGAATCTTCATTTAAATTGGGTAAAGGAAGGATCAAATGGTAAACAAGTTTTTGACCTTGAACTGAACTTGTGTGTATTCAGCTAGTGTTGCCGTGCCATGGCTATGTTAAATGAATGCTGGAGGGGTAGGGTGTGGCCCTATGGAAAACTGTGATTGTAGCACCATGACTAAAACAATGAAATAATCTTATCCATTTGATTTTCTGCACTAAAATTTAGGCCTTTGGAAAACTAAACCATTCACCATTGTGCTGACAGATTTTGTTAAGAAATGTTTTATTATACAAATAAGCATTTATAAACAAGTAGATGTTCAAATGTCAATTTTGAATATTAATTGGAAAATACACAAAAATCATTTGATAGAGTTGACCATACCTCATCAGTAGTGTAATGAATTTCATCAAAAACATACATTCCTGATAAGAGCAAAGAATTACTGAAAGTGTATGTGTGGGAGAGAGGAAGGAAAATAATTCTGCTGGTCATAGGAAACGACCTGTTTATGTACATAAGATTTTTGAATTTAATAATATGAGAGCTCATTTGTATGTAGGGGTATTGTTGATAAGTCAGGTGCTCACAACCCATAGAGTGTCTGTATTTATATGTACCTATACTTTGGAGTTTTTACTGCACATTACGTGGCTTTATTTTATACCCCTGATTTGAAACAAAGGATTTCCTAACTAAATCCCATGAGCCCAGTACAATTGCCAAACTAACAATTTGTTCTTTGAAGCTTAAGCAGCTTTGTTATGTTGTACTATTTTGTTGTTGCTTTGTTTCCTTTAAAGTTTTTTTTTGGAAGTGAGGATGGTTACCTTCAATTAGTAACTTTGAATTGGGACACCAAAATCTTCTCTTGATGATCCAAAATATTCTAATTTATGGAAATAAATGATAAGTCCACTGCTTATGACTTCTGTCAAATAGATTTGCTATTCAAATGTATCCCCAGTTTTAAGGCCCTAATTGCACAACTGCCTACATTGGGCAGGTCATGTAGTCAGACATCCAGTATCAAACTCCTAAAGCAGTATTGGAAGTTCTGTCATGAGAAGATATTTTCAAGCAGACTTGAAAAGATGCAATATTCTGACTGACTTTTGGGAAATACTAGTATGGCTAAACTTTGGATCATCAAATAGAGAAGGAGCTTTTGCATGATATTGAGATTGTGGAGTCCACATATCAGAAGCACGCAGAAACTCTGTACGCAACCCATAGATTTGCTCCATTAGACATTCTCTGGAAAATTCTGCACTTCCTGCATTGTCCTCAACAATTGTCTTAGAAACCACAAACCACAGAACAGGAATTGTCTCAGAAACCACAAAACAGGAATAGAACCAAATCATCAGTGACACTGAGGGACCATTGAAGAAAAAGAACTTCGGCTTATTGACACAAATTAAAACAGAAAATGCTAGAAGAAGCATCAGGTCAAACAATCTTAGTGGGGAGAGAAGAAAAATTAATCTTTTGGTCAAGGATCTGTCAACGTAAATGAAATAAATTGGAAGAAAATTGACTTTTGTGTTGCAGTGATGTAGAAGTACAGAACAAAAGAACAGAATAAGGTACTGACCATTGCCTTAAAGTTAACAATTGCCTTTAAAAGGTATCAATAGAAAAATGAAACAAATTGAAATAATTATACCACATCTATGGAGAAATGGAAAAGAGGAGAGAAGATTACCTGAAATTGTCAAGTTTGAAATTAAGTTCCAGCGATTACCCCAATGAAAGGTGAGGTACTGATTCCTTAGTCTTTATCGGATTAATATTGTAGTGAAGGCAGAGGATAAAATATGAGTGGGACAGAAAATTACAGTGACTGGAAAAAGGAATCTCAATGTCACCCTTATGGACTGAATGGAAGTGTTCTGCAAAGTGGTTGTCCAATTTGTATTTGAATTCTGTAACACAACAACATCATGGGTACCAAACGTAGACTAAATTGAAATAAGTACTTTCTGGTTTCTTGGAAATCATTAAAAAAAATCAGGTGTTGCATTTTTTGGTGACTGAATGGGAAACTGCAGTGAGAAGGGGAATGGTTGGTAGTGTTGCAAGATTAGTCAAGAGAGTTGTGGGGACGTTAGTCTCTCGGAATGCTTAAGTTGTGGCAAAAAAATGTGAAAGATGGTGGAGTGCTGTGACAGGCAGTTTGCTGAACTGCTCTCACTCTCAACTCTTTCACTTCCTGCATTGCTCTAACAGCTGCTTGCCACCTCATATCTTTTGTCAAGTGGAAAATAACAATAAAAACTTAATATACCGAATTTAACTATTTAAGGTATTCTCTTTTCTCTACTATTTTTCTCTTGCTCTTTTTTTTAAAGAGCCTAGAATAGTGTAACATACGATCAGGCCTTTCAGCTCGCCATGTTTGCTCCAAACACGATATAAATCCGAATTAATCTCATTTGCCAGCACATGCTCCATCTACTGCTACTCTCCGCCACTTTTGTGTCCCTTTAAATGCTTCTTAGACATTGCATTGCATCTGCTTCTACCACCTACCCTGGCTTGCAACCTAGGCACTTGCCATTCTTTGTGTTTTTAAAAAAAAGTTAAAACTTGCCTTGCAAATCTACTTCCAGCTTTTCCCCTTTCACCATGAACCTACGCTCTCTAGTATTTGACCTTTGATTATTTATTCTATCATTATCTCTCATAATTCTGTATTTTTCTGAGGTTAACCTCTCACCCTTCAATCGGCCCAGAGAAAACAATCTGATTTTTTCTAACCTCTCTTTACATGAAAAACTCCAAATCATGCAACCTTTTCTGCACCCTCTCTGAAGTCTGCTTCCTCTCTTGCTTGTGCCCTCTCTCTTGCCCACACTCTTCTCTACAAGTTTGGTTTACACCTTACTAGACATTTCCTTTTCTCCATACTATGCCCGCACACAACTTACCTGTACTTTATTCTCAATTTTCAATTCTTTTGAAAGATCATTGACCCAAAATGTTGACTACCTTGCTCTCTCCAATGATGCAGTATGATTTGCCAAATGCTTTCCAGTATTTGTCATTGCTTTGCATTACAGTGTGCGTTTTTTTTTTGGTTCTGTTATTGATACAAATGCTATACAAAAGCTGACACATTTAAAAGTACTGCACATACTTCGTATTTCTCTTTAACAATGAGCTTAGGTTTTTATGTTCAAGTCTGCACAATAGTACTTGAAACCACATCCTCTCTAGCTTGCAAGTAAGTGAGCTGCAAACTTAAACAGACATCATTAGTATAAATACTAGATTTTTTTCAATTATTTTGTAATCTATCCTCAGTTCCATGTGTTTAAATAATATTATTAAATATTCCTATAAATATTTATAACTAGAGTTGAGATGACAAGATATGTGGATAGGCCAACCAAAGGATCATACTGAATCTAGTACTCGGCAATGAACCTGGTGAAGTGACTGATCTCCTGTGTGTATTTCAGAGACGATGACCACAACTACCTAACCTTTAGCATAGCTTTAGACGGGGATAGGAACCATAAGGCATAAGAACAAAATTAAGCCATTCAGCCAATTGAGTCTGCTCCGCCATTCCATCATGGCTGATCCCTGATCCCATTCAACTTCATACTCCTGCCTTCTCACCATATCTTTTGTTGCTCTGACCGATCCGGAAATGATCAACTTCCGCCTTAAATATACACATAAACAGATGCTCTGCAAAAGTATTTAATTGGGGGAGGGTGAAATATGTTATTAGGCATGAACTAGGGAGTGTAAATTTGGAAGAGATGTACTCGGAAATGTACAACGGAAATGTTGAAGTTGCGCTTAGGGAGCATTTGCATGATATTCTGGATAGATTTGCTCCATTGAGGATGGTACAATTAAGGAGCCATAGTTGACAAGAGATGTGGAGCAGCTAGTCAAGGGGAAGAAAGAAGCAAGATTTAGGAAGCAAGGGTCAGACTTCAGAGTTATAAAGTAGCCAGGAAAGAACTTGCGAAGGGACTTACAAGAGCTTGAACAAGACATGAGAAGACCTTGGCAGGTAAAAATAAGGAATGCCCTAAGGCGTTCTGCATATACGTGATGAACAAGAGGCTAAAGTGAGGGTAGGACTGATCAGGGATAAAAGAGGAAACGCACTTGAAGACGAGGATATAGATGAAGTCCTTAATGAATACTTTGCCTCAGTAGTCATCAGTGAGAGGCAGCTTGATGAATATGAGGATAGCGTAGAACAGGCTAATATGCTAGAACGTGTCAGCGTTAAGAAGATCTGGAAATTTCGAAAAAATTTGGAAAGGTAAGTCCCCGGGCCTGGACAGAATATACCTTTGTTTACTACAGAAAGTGGGGGAAGAGATTGCTGCAACTTTGGGAATGATCTTTGCAGCAGTCTCTTTGTTCAAGGTCGGTAATAGGGATGATCTTTGGAAATTGTAGACTAGTGAGTCTTACATCAGTGATGGTCAAACAATTGGAGAGGATTCTTAGAGACAGGATTTATGAGCATTTGGAAGAGCATAGTCTGATTAGAGGTAGTCAGCATGGCTTTGTGATGAGGGGCAAGTATGCCTCACGAGCCTGATTGAATTCTTTGAGGCAGTGACAAACAAACTGATGAAGGTGGGGCAGTGGATTTGGTATTTATGGATTTCATTGCTTTTGATTAGAATCCCCATTGTAGGCTTATTCAGAAATTCAGCAGGCATGGAACCCAGGAAAACGTGGCTGTGTGGATTCAGAATTGATTTGCCCATAGCAGGCAGAGGGTGGTAATAGATAGAGCGTACTCTGTCCGGAAGTTTGTGACCAGTGGTGTTCCATGGGGATCTGTTCTTGGACGCTTGCTTTTGTAATTTTTATAAATGTCTTTGATGAGGAAGAAGAAGGTGGGGGTTAACAAGTTTGCTGATGACATGGAAGTTGGTGTGTTGTGGATAGTGTAGAAGGTTATCGTATGTTATAACGTGACATTGATAGGATGCAGAGCTAGGCTAAGTGGTGGCAGGTGGAGTTCAATCCAGAAAAGTGTGAAGTGATTCACTTTGAAAGGTTGAACTTGAAGGCAGAGTACAAGGTTAATGGCTGGGTGATTTTGGGGTCCATATCCATAGATCCCTCAAAGTTGCCACACAAATTGATTGGGTGGTTAACAGGGCGAACTGTGTGTTAGCCCTCATTAGTAATGGGGTTGAGTTCAGGAGCCAAGGGGTAATGTAACTCTACAAAACTCTGGTTAGATCACACTTGGAATATTATGTTCAGTTCTGATTGCCTCATTATAGGGAGGATGTGGAAGCTTTGGAGAAGATGCAGAGATTTACCAGCATACTACATGGATTTGAGTGCATGTCATATGGGGAAAGGTTGAGCAAGGTAGGATTTTTCTCTTTGGAATAAAGGAGGATGAGAGGTAACACGATAGGGGTGTATAGCAGGCTTAGACACCATGAATAGCCAGTGCAATTTTCCCAGGGCAGAAATGACTAATACAAGAAGGTATTATTTTAAGGTGAATGGAGGAATGTTTAGGAAGAATGTCAGCAGTAAGTTTTTACACAGAGTGGTATATGTGTGGAATGCAATGCTGGGGATGGTGATAGAGGCAGATACATTAGGTAGATTTAAAAGACTCTTAGATAGACACACTGAAAGAAAACTGAAGAGCTATGTGGGAGAGAAGAAATAGATTGATCTTGGAGTATGTTAAAAGGTTGGCAAAACATTATGGGCTGAAGGGCCTGTACTCTGCTGTAATGTTCCATGTCACTTTATAGTAGAATCTTAACTTTTGAAGTGTTGGATATTTTTTCTTGACTGAAGAATAAGGGTTTTTTAAATACAAAATATCTACTTTTTGCCATTATGAATAATATTAAAGCTGAAGTATTCAATGTGTAATCATGAAATATATCCATAAGTGTTATATGATAATGTGGAGTGATATTCTTTCCTTTAAAGACAAATATGATTTAAGACCAACTTCAGAAGCTACATTTACTGACGTGAATTGATAAAGTAGTGACTATTTGTGGGCTTTGAGTAGTGTTGCTAATCATTGCCAAATATAAATGTCTTTGGGTCTTGGAAAACTAACTTGATGCAGTTTTTGTTTCAGAGATCTCATAGTAGCTGGCTGAAAATGACCCTCTGTACAATCTGAACAAATTTTATTTCAGTATTTGGAGTTTAAGACTGCAATTGTGCACTTCAGTCAAGTCAAGTCAAGTCACTGTTTATTGTCATTTTGACCATAACTGCTGGTACAGTACACAGTAAAAACAAGACAATGTTTTTCAGAACCATGGTGCTACATGAACAATACAAAAACTACACTGAACTACATAAAACAACACAAACTACACTAGACTACAGACCTACCCAGGACTGCATGAAGTGCACAAAACAGTGCAGGCATTAAACAAGACAACAGGCACAGTAGAATCCAGTAGGTTGGTGTCAGTCCAGGCTCTGGGTATTGTGGAGTCTGATGACTTGGGGGAAGAAACTGTTACATAGTCTGGTTGTGAGAGCCCGAATACTTCGGTGCCTTTTGCCAGATGGCAGGAGGGAGAAGAGTTTGTATGAGAGATGCATGGGGTCCTTCATAATGCTGTTTGCTTTACGGATGCAGCGTGTGGTGTAAATGTATGTAATGGCGGGAAGAGAGACCCTGATGATCTTCTCAGCTTACCTCACTATCTGCTGCAGGGTCTTGCGATCCGAGATGGTGCAATTTCCGAACCAGGCAGTGATGCAGCTGCTCAGGATGCTCTCAATACAACCTCTGTAGAATGTGGTGAGGATGGGGGGTGGGAGATGGACTTTTCTCAGCCTTCGCAGAAAGTAGAGACACTGCTGGGCTTTCTTTTCTATGGAGTTGGTGTTGAAGGACCATGTGAGATTTTCCGCCAGGTGAACACCAAGAAATTTGGTGCTCTTAATGATCTCTACGGAGGAGTCGTCGATGTTCAGCAGAGAGTGGTCATTTCGTGTCCTCCTGAATTCAACAACCATCTCTTTTGTTTTATTCACATTCAGAGACAGGTTGTTGGCTCTGCACTGGTCTGTTAGCCGCCGCCCCTCCTCTCTGTATGCTGACTCATCGTTCTTGCTGATGAGACCCTCCACGGTTGTGTCATCAGCGAACTTGATGATATGGTCGAGCTGTGTGTTGCAGCACAGTCGTGGATCAGCAGAGTGAACAACAGTGGACTGAGCACACAGCCCTGGGGAGCCCCGTGCTCAGTGTGATGGTGTTGGAGATGCTGCTTCCAATCCAGACTGACTGAGGCCTCCCAGTCAGGAAGTCTAGGATCCAGTTGCAGAGGGAGGTGTTCAGGCCCAGTAGGCTCAGCTTTCCAATCAGTTTCTGAGGAATGATTGTGTTGAATGCTGGACTGAAGTCTATGAACAACATTCGAACGTACTTGTCTTTTTTGTCCAGGTGGAGGGTGATGGCAATGGCGTCGTCTGTTGAACGGTTGGGGTTGGTATGCGAACTGCAGGGGGTCCAGTGAGGGGGGCAGCAGGGTCTTGATGTGCCTCATGACGAGCCTTTGGAAACACTTCATGATGATGGATGTGAGTGCAACAGAACAGTAGTCGTTGAGGCAGGATACTGAAGACTTCTTCAGCACAGGGACAATAGTGGCGGCCTGGAAGCACGTAGGAGCGACAGCGCTGCTCAGCGAGATGTTGAAGATGTCAGTGAGAATCTCATCTAGCTGGTCTGCATATCTTTTGTGCAGTCTGCCAGAAATATTGTCTGGTCCAGCAGCCTTCCGTAGTTTAACCCTGCACAGGGTTCTCCTCACATCGGCCACGGTAAGACACAGCACCTGGTTGTTTGGAGGAGGGGTGGTCTTTCTCGCCGCCACGTCATTTCCTGCCTCAAAACAAGCATAGAAGTTAATCAACGCATCTGGGAGGGAGGCATCACCACACAGGCAGGTGGTGTTGTCTTGTAGTTGGTGATGTCCTGAATGCCCTTCCACATGCGCCACAATGCAATTATAAACATGTGCTTGCTATGCAATTGTAAATACATGCACCAAAATTACTTTATAGCTTTCTAAAAATCACTGCTTAACCACAATTTACCCTTTCAGATATGTACTGTTGAATTTATTTTCTGTTTGCTCCTGCACTTTTGGACTAAGCTTTACACTAAAGGTAAAAACCTTCCACTTCTCTGCAGTTTTTCTTGGTGAAGCTGCACTTTCTGTGAGAACTTGCTAATGAAGTTTCTATGAGCACATTTTTTATTTAAAGACAAATAGTGATCTGAATTGAACTTATTTTGCAGAAAATTTTGCAGCATCTTCCAGAAAGAATTCAGACGAGATGGCAGTTCCACAGTATAGGTAACCTTATGTACTAGATTATTTATTTGCATAATCATGAATTAACTACTTAGAGAACGTAAGCATTGTATAGCAGTTTGGTACAAAGACATCCATAAACAATGACAAATCTGAAAGCACAAATTACATTCCTTCATTTAGCCACAGTATAAGTTTTTAATGAAGTTAATTGATGCAGTTCATTAGTTCCCATACTAGTGTTAACTATTAATCAGATCAAATCAATGAAATTGTTTACTTGTGTGCCATTACGCGAGTACTTGCTAATCATAAAGGAAAGTTCCTTGTAAATCTATTCATTTATATTTACTATACTTATAAGTTTCTATCTTTCAGACAATTTTTGATCAAATATTTGAATTGTGCAAAAAAAATAGAGTATTTTAAAAAATTTAAATGAATCAAGCTTTTTTTAAATAGAAAGCAAGAATTCTGAGGCCACAGTATTTTGTGTTTGTGGTGATCTCTCCTTTTCTTTTTGGCGGTAAAAAGATGTCAAAGGGTACAAAGGTCACCAAGAGTAAATGAGTAAATGCCAAAGACTTGATTATAAGCATTTATCAAGTCTGACCGAGTGCTTAAACAATATGTCCCCAAAATGTGTATGTTTTTTTCAGTGTTGCAAATTTGCTTTTTTTTTGTTTTGCAGGCTTGATTTTAAAGAAACTCCTTCATGTTGGGAACTCACTGAAGGTTTTGCATGTTTTTTTTTAAAGCTGTTTTTAAGATGTGATTGAAAATGTCCTGAAATCCAATGTAGTTTGCAATTGTATATTTATTTATTTCATGTTTGTCTTTTCGATGTTGATTATGGGGATGAAAAGTTATACATTTTACTATTTTGACTGTGTTATTCTGAAGCTCTTTCTGTCTTCAGAGATTGCTTGTCTTTTGTGGTAAACAAAAACTGTTGAAATGTATATTTTAAAATGCTGCAGTATCAGGGCATTTGGTCTCTTTAAATTTTGCTATAGGTATAGACATTTCGATGAACAACATTTAGTTTAATTTCTCTTTAAACACTTCACTTTGATATGAAATTTAATTGGTTATTTAATCAGTGTTTCCTAAAAAATAACTGATGTATGAAAACTATTAAGTTTTGTATATCATTAATTTGAATTTCTATAATATTGAATGTACTTTCTATCCATTCAGATTCGAAGGGAAGGTGTACGCCTCTTTTTGTTGTGGATGCAAGCACTCCAGCACAATTGCACTGAAGAACAACTACTGATATTTGCCTGTCTTATTCCTGGCTTTCCAACTCTGCAATCTGAGCATGGGCCTCGAACACTAGACAATCTAATTAACTCTCCACTTCATCTTCAGGAAAGTAAGAATTACCTTTTTGTTAAGGCCTTTAAGTCCTTTTGAAATTGGGCTCTTTTCCCCACCTTATTTTTATACAGTACAATTACAACAATAAATACAACTCCTGTCACAAGTGCAATTGTGAATTCAAAACTACAGTAATTGTGGTAAAGCATCTGACAATGTAATAAAAAGCTTATCAATTTACACTTGGCCTCATTTCACAAGTGTCAAATTGGGTTTCATTTTGTGCTTCAACATCACAGTAAATCTACACATTGAAACAGAAGAACTTCAAGTTATTCTTTGTCCCTTATTGTGGATATTTAAAATAATGGTTATGTTGACAAGTTTGGCTTGAAGTGTATCTTCCTTCTGTGACATAATATATGCTTGATCCTCCACCAACCCACTACTCGTTTAATTTTCTTGCTGTCATGTACCTCCTGCTTAAGTGTTCATTTGCTTGCCTTAAATAAATTCCATATTTACACTTGTCTGAATAAAGAGATTTCTTCTGTCTTCCTTATGTAACTTGCTGCTGGCTAGACTAAATAGAACTAATTTTCCTGTTCGTTCTAAAACGGAAACATATTTTCTATCAATGAAAAGCAAGATACAAATGAAGTAAAGATAAAGATTTAATTTGATTAACTTATAATTTTAACACAGTAAATAACCTAGTTTTAATAAGTAGTAAGTTAATTAAGATGATTGTGTATCCTGACAGAAAATATTTGAAGAAAGAAGCAATGTCAGTGTATAACCTATATTAAAAGTAGGTTATAAACACTTCCATAATTATAGAAAAGAATGTTATCAAAATAGAGGCTCTGTATAAGAAGAGAGAAGAAATTATGATTGAAATTACAGAAATAAAGGGGAGGCAAGAGCATCCATTCATGTGAGAAAATATTCAAAAAGCATCCTAGAAATATTGGGACCATCTGGTGATAAGGAGAAATTTGAAGAAATATTACTTGAGAAATTTAATATAAATTTAAAAATGGCTATTCCTTTGCAATGTTGCTTTAAACTGGTCTTTCAGGAAGTGGCTTTGGATTCAGTGATTTTTGACCTTCCAGAGCTGGAATGGTTGTGACAAACCTAGCAATACATTCAGGAATGAGAGAGGGATTTGTAGGGTGGTTGTGCTTAGGTGAAAGTTTGCTCAGTAAAAGGTTAGATACAAAGGTAATCTATAAGAAGGGTTTGGAGTGTAGTAATGGTCAAGGAAGTGCCTGTAGATATAGTGATGCTAACATGTTCAGTGGTTTAAAATGAACGGTGCATCTTTGCTTTCTTATGCGGTTCCCATTATTACAAAAGGCAACTTCAGCCATTGGTTTGCTTCATGTCATTTAAGAAATGGCTGAGAGCTCAAGATGTAGCAAGCACAACGAGTGTTTAACATTTGGTTGTAGTGCAGTAAATTAACAGTCCAGAAGTATACATGCATCTTATCATGTGTTTTCAGTATAGTTACACTAATGATGCTGACCAAATATTATGGAAAAATTCCTAAGGTCAATAAAAAAAAAGGATAAATCCAATATAGCTGTTGTCTTCTGTTCCCCCCCTCTCTCATAACCCTTAATATCAATGAATCTGATTTTTATTTTGTGTTATTTCCTCGTACGCTTATTGTCAATATTTTAAAAACAGTCCCCCAAGTCATTTTAGTACAGCACAGGAAATTAAAAAAACTGAACCAAAGCCAAAATAACTGGCCATCAACCTTGGAGAGGAAATCTAATACAAACCACAGATTACCAAGTTATTGGATGTAGCATATAAATCAATAATTAACACTGTGCTTACTGTTGTTATCATAATGGTCAATAAACACTTTGATATCAAGGTTAGATTTATTGGTGATGAGAATTAGTCAAATGAAATTTTGGCTTTTAACTACACTATACACAAAAAAAAATTGTGTCACGTGATTAGTATTGTACTTTTATATTTTCCTGACAGCTCAAGTCACTCCAGAAGAAATCACTCCTCTTGTCCCACCACAATCAGGAGATAAAGGACAAGATGATCTTACAAGCTATTTTCTTGATGCTCTGCTAAAATATATGGTAATCCAGGTAGACACTTTATTGTACTAACCCTATTAAGGGAGAAATGCATATTGTTTCTACTACTAAACTAACACTTGGATTTTTTGATAGTCCTTAATATTACGTTGATTTATTTTCATTTTCAGTTTTCTCTATTTAAAGTTTAGATACAGAAGCCATAAGTCAGCCAATAGATTCCTGGTGTCTTTGAATGTTGGTTTTAATATCACATTTTGGCAAAATATTTTTTTAGTCTGTTCTAGTAGTGTCTCCCATGCACCTTGTACTGAATTCTCTTCTTCGTTGTTGATATATCCCTGCATTGTTCCTTTCAAGAAACACAGAGCCATCCCATAAAAGGGAAGGTTTGCTTTGCCAGCTGAATTGACTGGATTCCATCTTTTACAATGTTTTAAAACTGGAGAATGAAAGGCAAGGAATCTTTCATAGATTTTGAAGCAAAATTGGGGAAGGAAGGGAGTGTGCATCATGATTTCCTGATTTATTTTTTTTATTTCTGTATTGTGTGTGCTCTCAGGTCTCTTGAAAAATTCTTTTTAAGTTTTTTTTAAATTGTCAGTGGATTATGGATCAAAGGTAAGGCATGAAATCCAATTAATCTGTTAATTGGAGCAGTTTGCAAGTCTGTGTGAGTTGCTTAAGAACTTATTTGAGAATTGGCCTGATTTGAGCAAAAGGCTATTACATTATTAATGGAGGATAGATGTTTGCAAGCATTTTCTGTTGGTGAATTACTTGTTTACATTTTTTCCTCCATCTTGCTAACAGTGCTGCAGTTGAGCACCAGTAAATATAGATTTATTTTTTAAGATCTGTTTAATAACTACAACTGAGCTATGAAGGATTTCATTTTAATGATGTTTTTTTGATGGAAAAGGAGTGCTTTTTGGATGGAGAGAGTTTTAGTCTGCTGACAAGTAAATTATAATATTTGAGAATCAGGAGTTAATTCTTTTGGGGAATTGCCCTTTTATCTTTGTGTGTATTGTTCGTTCATTACTTACACACACATATGCACACACACGCACACGCACACACACCCTCTTCTCTCTCTCTTCTCCCCCCCCCCTTTAATCGGAACACATCAGGACCAGTCCATTTTGCCTCAATTAAGCGCCCCAATTATCTGAAGCTTCAAGGAAATAGCTAAAAAGACACAAAAAAAAGATACCATTTAACTGAGTAACAAATTGCATATTTAAATGAAATAGAGAACAAGTTAGAATACTACGAATATTACTACAGTACTATAAAACTGTGGCACATTATCGAGGAGCAGGTTCCTGGCAATGTCTTGCCAAGCTGTTGCTCTGCCATTATTCCAGTTTTGGAACATAAATGTTAAATTACCCTTGGAACTCAGCCTTTAAGTTCAGTATTCCAGTGTTTGCATAGAAGTCTGAAAAGTTGCTGGCACTTGTATTGAGAAATTCCAGCAGAGGTGTGCAGATTTGCCAACTGAGCCAAGTAAAATGTACATCTGCAAGCAGTTAATTTGTGCTGTAAATTGCAGCAATTGGGAGGAAATTTGCATCTGTAGTCATGTGCATTCCTGAAGTACAAATGACAAAGCAAAATTTCTACTTTGGATAATGTCCGTGATCCAAGTGTAAAATTTAAATGTATGCTTGCAATGGCAAGTTTTCCACTCCCACCCTGAATTCCTGAAAAGTTTCTATTTAGATGTATTTGCCCATCCCAAAATGTTTGGAATCTACAAACGTTTGTAGTATTAGTCAGCACAGATATAGTGGTTTTAAAATGAAAACATATCTTGTATTACATTGCTTAGTTTGAGTAACTCAATGAAAAATGTATTATTTTCAAAAATATGGATAATCTGATTTTAAATATTTGCAAGTAGCTTCACATTTTGGGAGAATCATTTAACAAACAATAGTTAATAGCCTTTCTTTAAAATAAAACTCAAGGCCTGGATTTAATGACAACAAAACTAGTAGCATTCAACCTTACTATACATTAAAACTGGCAGCAGCTATCAAATCACTATTCGCATACAATTTAACGCAGAAAACTTAAGTCACTATCAATAATTCAGTCCTCCACCCACTTCAGGCTTGCTGTAGAATACCATTTATTTTGTCCTTGTGTGATGTCTAAATAATCATAGTAAATATTGCTGGAATAATTCTAATCCATAGTAAAACAAAACATACTTTATGTATGTGGTTTGTAATTCTCTTTAGATAAATGTTACAAATTACAATACATTTCAAAGTGTATTAAAATGTTATTTTAGTTTTTCTTGTTTCTCTGCAGCAATGTCAATACTTTTTATAACTTTAAAATTTTCTGAAAGTTATTTCCCCCTCCTTCCTGATTTGGCTGTTCAACTAGTTTAGGACTATGGTTGCTGAGAACCTGTGTTCCTCATGGAATGAATCTTTGTCACTAATAGCATTTGAAAAAATACTTTCTTTATAGACTGCTTTCTTTTAGGGTAGCAACGAATAGATGTTGCTAACCCCAAAAGCTCTTAAAATGTGTCTATTCTTCTCCTTCTCTCTAATTGAAAAATAAACATTAATTTTAAGAGCTTTCTTAGTAACCTGTTTGCAAATAGAGGATTGGCCATGTTAATCCAGACTGTATTTGTTAAAACTAGGACAAAACTTTTATCTATAAAATATCTATATGAAATTCTGTGCTTGCCATGGCTTTGTCAAGTTTAGGGTGAATCAGGCTGAAATTAAAAAGCATATTCAGCCATTATCCTTACTAAATCATATGTGCTGCCCGAACTAATGGAATGACTAGACAGGTGTGCTTGTTAATAAAATTGGCATATGATTGCGAACACTGGTAGGAGTTCTGAGGATTTTCTGTTTTGTAGTGTTCTGTGTGTATCGTAATCAATCCAACAACAGTACTTAAAGTTTGGTGTATTTGTGTTTACAGGCAAAAGGATTAGAATGGAAAGACAAAGGAAATCAGGAGAAAGGGTTTGCATTCTTATTTGCAAATTTCAAGAAGTACTATCTGCCTCACATATTTCCGAACTTTTCAAGAGAGACCAGCTTATTTAATCCGATACTTGGTATGAAATCAGTTATTTTTGTTTATCTGTCAAGAGTATATATCCATGAATTAGCTTATGTGATGATTATTGGACTAGATGTGTGACATATTTAGTAGTGAGAATTTTGAAACAATTATACTAACTTCTGTCTTCAGATTTGTAAGGGTTAGTTCAATTTTTATCTTATAAGATCTATTACTTTAAGATTATGCATTGTACATGAATGTAATTTATGTAAGTTTAAAAAATATTTGCTTAGATACGATTATTGCGCAGACTAATTCTGGATTTTTGTATAGGAAGTTATACAGTTTTCTAATTTGTCTTATTTTTAATAGCAAGTAACAGTTGTGATCCATTACTTTAACTGATAGAACATACTTTATGTATGCAATGGATAATATAATCATTTATAGCACTATGAATCTTTCATTTAAATATTCAATTACATTTTGCTAAAAACCTTAAATGTTAATTTAAGGTTTTCATGAAAATTAAATTTTCCAGGACTTGCAGCGCCTCTTTCTTTGTATTTAAAGATCCTAATTTGAGAATTTGAAGTCATTTTCAACCTGATTTTATTTGGACACATACTTTAAGAAAGCTTTGTATTCTGCAGTGCTGAAGCATGCCTTTCAGCTCATGGTGTGATGTGTAGATTTTTATCACAAATTATCCAAATAAACTCACTTGCCTACTGTCTCCCATTACCATGCAAACATCTTAGTATTTTGACTCTTGCATAGATAAGAATTACACCTGGATTTTCTAATAAAAATCTACCTTTGTGTGAACAAAACTAAACAAAAAACTGCCATGATTTTCAATGACATGGTAAATATACTGACTCCTTTCTCCCCATCAATGCACAATTATTTTATAGTGGTTTATTCAGCATGGATTTACATTGGCACTATAGCATTGGCAGTTTTTTGTTTAGTTTTGTTCACACAAAGGTAGATTTTTATTAGAAAATCCAGGTGTAATTTTTATAATTTGGGCTGACAGAAGCAATTTTAAATACATTTTATCTGACCTGCAGAGAAATTTGGAGTAGGAAGGTGGTCCATGTGGGTACCAATGACATAGGAAGACCAATGAAAGAAGTTCTACTGAAGGAATTTGAACAGCTAGGGACTAAATTTAAAAGGTGATAATCTCTGGATTGTTACCTGAGTCACATGCAAATTGCGAAAGGGTTAATAAGATCAGGGTGCTAAATGCATGGCTTAAAGATTGGTGTGGAAGAAGTAGGTTTGAATTTGTGGGACATTGACACTGGTATTGGGGTAGGGATAAAATAGTCCCATGAGGCAGGCTCCACCTTAACTACGTTTGGGACCAGGGTCCTGGCAAATCTCATAACTGGTGCTATGGATAGGGCTTTAAACTAAATAGTAGGTGGAGTGAGTTCATTTGCTTGTAAAGATAGGGGTAACGTAAAATGGAAGGAGAGTGCAGGAGAGATTATGTAAGTCTTAAGAATAAAGACAAAAAGTTTAGAAAGGGATAAGAATTTAACTTCAGGCTACATGGAGGTAAAATTGAAATGGGTGGCATCACAGAAGGGGAAGCTAAAATCAGGTATATCGTTATTACAGTGGAGTAAAGAGAACCACAGAGGCATGAGAGAGGAGCTAGTCATAGTTGATTGAAGGGGGACACTAGCAAGGATGATGTCAGAGCAGCAATGGCAGGACTTTCTGGGAGCAATTTGAAAGGTGCAGAATGGTTCATCCTAAAGGAAGGATGAAGCAGCCATGGCTAACAAGGGAAGTCAAGGACAGCATAAAAGCAAAATAGAGGGCATACAATATAGCAAAAATTATTTGGAAACTAGAGGATTAGGAAGCTTATAAAAACTAACAATACAACTAAAAAACGATAAGGAGAAAAAAGATGAAATACGAAGGTAAGCCAGCTAATTATACAAAAGATGATAGTAAACATTTTTCCAGATTTATAAAGAGTAAAAGAGAAGCAAATGTGAACTTTGGAAAATAATACTGGAGAGGTAGTAACGGGGGACAAAGAAATGGTGAATGAATTGAATAAATATTTTGAATGAGACACCAGTAGCATGCCAGGAATTCAGGAGTGTCGGGCGCAGAAGTGAGCAGTTGCTAGTACTAAGGAAAAGGTGTTACAGAAGCTGAAGGATCTGAAGGTAGATAGGTGACCTCGACCAGATGGAACACCTCCCAGGGTTCTGAAAAAGGTAGCAGAAGAGATTGTGGAGGCACTAGTAGTGATCTTTTCAAGAATCACTATATTCTGGAATGGTTCCAGAAGAGAAAATTGCAAACGCCTCTCCACTCTTTAAGAAGGTAGGGAGGCAAAAGACAGGAAATTATAGGTTAATTAGCCTGATTTCACTGGTAGGCAAGATGTTAGGATCCATTATTGAGGATGAGGTTTCAAGGTACTTGAAAGCACATGATAAAATAGGCTGAAGTCTGCTGAAAACATGGTTTCTTTAAGGGGAAATCTTGCCTGACAAATCTGTCGGAATTCTTTGTATTAATTACAGGCAGGATAGACAAAGGAGAGTTGGTATATCTTGCTTGCTTGGATTTATAGAAGGCATTTGAAAAGGTGCCATACATGGGGCTGCTAAACAAGATAAGATCCCAAGCTATTACAGGAAAGATACTAACGTGAACAAAGATTGGCTGACTAGCAGTAAACAAGGAGTGGGCATAAAGGAGATATTTCTGGTTGGCTGCAAGTGATAAGTGGTTGGTAAGATCCACTACTTTTCAGGTACAAATTATTGATCTGGATGATGTAATAAAGGCTTTGTGATCAAGTTTGCAGATAATGCAAAGAGGAACAGGTAGCATTGAGGAAGCAAGGTGTCTGTAGACTTGGACAGATTAAGAGAATGGGTAAAGAAGTGGCAGATGCAATACAGTATTGGGAAGTATATGGTCAAGCACTTTGGTAGAAGGAATAAAGGTGTAGACTATTTTCTGAATTCGGAGCAAATGCAGAAATCAGAGATGTAAAGTGACTTGGCAATCCTATTGCAGGATTCCCCAAAGGTTAACTTACAAGTTGAGTGGGTAGTAGGAAGGCAAATGCAGTAGTAGTAGTCATACTTTATGGATCCCGGGGGAAATTGGTTTTCGTTACAGTTACATCATAAATAATAAATAGTAATAGAACCATAAATAGTGATATGTAAATTATGCCAAAACAAATGCATTTGTGTTGAGAGAATTAGAATATAAAATCAAGGATATAATGCTGAGACTTTCTTGGTCATTGGTCAGACATGATTTGCATTATGTGAGCCATTTTCAGAACCTGGTTTAATATCACTAATGTACGTCATGAAACTTTTTGTTTTTCAGAAGCAGTACAATGCAATATGTAATATTAAAAACTAAATTGCAATGGAAAATGTATATAAAAGGTTAAATTAAATAAGTAGTGCAAAAAGGAAAAAAATTAGTGAGGTTGTGTATATGGGTTCATTGTTCACTCAGAAATCTGGTGGTGGAGGGGAAGAAGCTGTTCTTAAAAACAATGAGTGTGTCCCTTCAGGTTCCTGTACCGCTTCCTTGATCATAGCAATGAGAAAAGGGCATGTCCTGGGTGATGGGGTCCTTAATGATAGACACCACTTTTTTGAGGCATTGCAGTAGAGGACATTTTCAAATGACAGTGCCCCAAAATGCTATCATCATCACCCAGGGCACACCCTCTTCTCATTGTTTTGGGGCCCATATCTAAGAAAGGACGTGCAGTTCAAGGAGCGAGCCCAGAGGAGATTCACAAAAATGATCCCAGGATTGAAAAGGTTGTACTCACTGGAGTTTAATGACCGAGGGGAGAGGGGGAATCTCATTGAAACAGAGTATTAAAAAGCCTAGATAGACTGGATGTGCAAAGAATATTTACAGTAATGGGGAGACTAGACCAGAGGGTACAGCCTCGAAATAGAAGGGCCTCTCTTTAGAACAGCGATGAGGAATTTCTGCACCAAAGTGGTGATGAATCTGTTAAATTCATTGCCACAGACATTTGTGGAGTCAAGTCATTAGGTATACTTGAAGCAGAATTACATAGAGAAGGCAGAAGAGTGAGATTGAAGAGGGGAAAATAAATCAGCAATGATCTAATTGCAGTGGAGACTCGATGGACCAAGTGGCCTAATTCTGCTTTTATGTCTTGTGATCTAATCATTATTTACACCTGCTACCAAAAGCAAGTACATCCTTTAATTGAATTTCAAGAGTTTTTCGTATTTTGGAATATTTGCATCTATTTAATGAGATATCTTGGAGATGGGATCCCAGTCTAAACACAAAATCCATTTATATTACATGGAGAGCTTATACATATACCCAAAGGTCAGTTTAGTATTTTTAATAATTTAATGCATTAAACAATAATGTGTGCATTGAACTATCAAAAGGTAAGCTGCCACCACCTCGGCTGCCCAGGTGGATATTCAGTGGCTGTTTGCCATTGCCATCATTCCTGATTCTGAATTTGTGTGTCACCAGTAAGAGTTCATTGTCTTACACTGTTTTGTCACACATATGTACTGATGCAGCCTTTCAGTATGTTAGATTTTCATCAGCAACAATCTTGGCAAAGTTATCATTGAATTTCCCTGCTGCTGTGTGATCACCTTTGTCACCACAAATCTTTAAAAATTTAGTGTGATGCCTTTTCTTAAATTTCTGCAACCAAACTGCTGAATATTCAAATTTACCTTCAGTTTTCAATTCATCATGATAGATCTTAGCTTGTTTTATGATCAGCATACCACTAGGCAGCATATCTTCACTCCAACACTGACGAATCCACTCTGTCAATATACCATCAAGATCTTCATTTCATGCTTTATGCAGTGTTTTTCTATTTTTCATTAATTTCTGTTTATTACATATGTAGGGTCACTTCTCGGAACTCTCTGTGGTACGCAGAGACCTGTGCATCACCCGAGAACCATCCTGGTACCTTGTGAAATTTTTTTGTGACATCATGTCAGCCTTCAAATAATCTTGGATTTTGGATAAGGGATGCTCAGCCTATATAAAGACAGCAGCAAAAGTACAAGTAGATTTTGTTAAATGTTATTACATGATCAAAATTTTAAAAGCACATGCCATCATAACTTGCTTTAGACACCTGGAATGTCCAGGTTGTCCACATCAAGGCATCAGTTTTTTCACTGTCTGGGGAGAAGTCTGAGAAGTCAGATGCTGAGAAATGAAACCTAGAGTGAAAGAACAAATGGAAAATCCATGTGAATGGCAAAAAGGAAGATAATTTTCTTGTGATTAAGCTGGCTGAAATCCTGTGCTTTGAATTTGTTTTTTTTTTGCTAGTAATAATAGTGATTTGTTTTTCAAATGGGCATTCCTCCTTCTGACACTATATTGATGCTGCTATAACTGGACTGGGATAGTAATTTTTTTGATCATATTAAAGATGTACAAAACTTCAAAATGTTACTCAAGTGCAGAAATCTTGGTATTCAATATGGTGAGAAGGAATCGGTGTACAATTTGGCACACAAGGTAATGGAAATCTGATATTCTTCCAAAAGTTACAGTGACTGGGTGAATTGGAAGTTTAACTACTAATGGTGTTCAATTTTTGATCGATGCAATATAAACGTGTCCAGGATCAGTTGGAATTGTGGTACTTGGTCTAAATAAGGAGTTTGCTTAAAGGGACAAATGCATTGTTTTGAAATCTTCAGAAATGAAGAAATGTGGTTGCAATTCTTTTTGCCATTCCATTTAGAAGCTATAAATAATATTCCTAAAACTTTTTGCTTTAATTCCTTATTTTCAGACATACCACAATTAAGATCAAAGCCATATTATGTGATAACAAAGAAAGATCCAGAAACTAACGAAGCAACTTATTGTACTAAAGATGCATTTTTGTCAGCTCGTGTTTCTGTCATCCGCTGGTTGGTATCTTTCTGGTTTGAGCCAAAAGTTAATCCAGGACTTCAGATTCCTGGAATTGAAGGGGAAAATGTACCAAAGAACATTCAGGTTAGTAAACAAAAACATGTTAATTCCTTTCAATAAATAAACAATTTTTTTTTTCTTTCATTTCAATGACTAACTAGAGTTTTTTAAATGAAATTGTTTTATTCTCCAGAGAGCAGCTGCTGGTTTGGCTGCTCGGGAGGACAACTCTTGTCGTGCAGACTCTGGAGATGGTAACACGGAACTGGAACAGTCGCATTCTAATACCAGTACCTTAACTGAGCGTGAACCTAGTTCATCTAGTCTATGTAGTGTTGATGAAGAACATCTAACAGACATTGAAATCGTGCGGAAAGTTTTTTATTCCTCAAGGGAGAATGTCAACTTTATTATTGAAGTTTTTCGACAGGTAATTTTCAATATTCTGCAAAATTTTGTAAATTTTGCCTAATAGTAATATCTTTTATTAGTCTTCTATGTACAAACAGTTCATAAAATTAAGTGTGAAACTTTTTTGTGAACTTAGTTGTGGCATTAAAATTAAACTGTTGTAATGAGCAAGTTTTATATAAATTGCAATACTTCACTTCCTGAAGATTTCAATTTAAGAAAGGTGAAGGATACTGTGTGTTTTTGGTGCAGCCACAGTTTTTGTTTGAAGTCAGAACCTCAACCAACAGGATAAAAATGTAGAAGACTACAGTATTTAGAAATGGGATTGAAAGTAGAATTAGCACACATAGTCAATGTGGTCAGCATAGATGAGTTAGGCTGAAAGGCCTTTCTCGTGCTGTTTACTCCATGACTCTGTGACTATATTAATGCTATTTGAAACCTGATTGTGCATTTCTTCATTTATATAAAAAAAAGAAGCTGAAGAACCATACTGTAAATGCATAGAAATATTCTTAAGCATTTGCTTACATCAATAAAAAAAATAACTTTCAATTTTCTTCTATCTTTAGGCTTTTCTGCTGCCTATCTGTGAAGCTGCAGCCATGAGAAGAGTTGTTAAGGTTTATCAGGAGTGGATTCAGCAAGAAGATAAGCCTGTATTTATGAAAGAGGCTGAAGACTTGGGTTATTCCCCTTCAACAAGTGTTATCAATTTAGATAGTGTTGGAGAACATAGAGGTCCTTATCCGTCGGAACAAAAAGAGGAGGCTGAGGTACTGCTTGTTTACATAAAAGTTCTTTTTGACTTGAATATTATAGTGTGTTTTAAATTGTAAAGCATAGAATATGTTAGAAATCAATGATAATTTTCCCACTTTTGTTGAAAATCTGCCTCCCACACTTTGAATAAAGTTGTGTGTATTTGCTTTGTCATTCTGCTCTCTCTCCAGACTTAAAAGTATACGGAAATATGGTCAATAATTAAATACTATTGTCCTGGCTGCAATCTGTCATAACGTCACAGCCAAAGAATGGTAACAATGTATAAAATAAGTACATGTTCGGCACGGCATCGTGGGCCGGAGGGCCTGTATTGTCCTGTAGGGTTTCTATGTATCTATGTTATAATGAGGGAAATGTTGATTTTTTTTTTACATCATTTTCAGTTTGATGATGTAGAATATTATTTCACTGCACAATTTCACAAAGTTAGTAGTACCTCTTCAGAATGAGTGCAACCTTTTAGAACCATAGAACCATAGGAACTACAGCACAGAAACAGGCCCTTTGGCCCTTCTTGGCTGTGCCAAACCATTTTCTGCCTAGTCCCACTGACCTGCACAGGGACCATATCCCTCCATACACCTCCCATCCATGTATCTGTCCAATTTATTCTTAAATGTTAAAAAAGAACCCGCATTTACCACCTCGTCTGGCAGCTCATTCCATACTCCCACCACTCTCTGTGTGAAGAAGCCCCCCCCCCAATGTTCCCTTTAAACTTTTCCCCCTCACCCTTAACCCATGTCCTCTGGTTTTTTTTCTCCCCTTGCCTCAGTGGAAAAAGCCTGCTTGCATTCACTCTATCTATACCCATCATAGTTTTGTATACCTCTATCAAATCTCCCCTCATTCTTCTACGTCCCAGGGAATAAAGTCCTAACATATTCAACCTTTCTCTGTAACTGAGTTTCTCAAGTCCCGGCAACATCCTTGTAAACCTTCTCTGCACTCTTTCAACCTTATTTATATCCTTCCTGTAATTTGGTGACCAAAACTGAACACAATACTCCAGATTCGGCCTCACCAATGCCTTATACAACCTCATCATAACATTCCAGCTCTTATACTCAATACTTCAATTAATAAAGGCCAATGTACCAAAAGCTCTCTTTACGACCCTATCTACCTGTGACGACACTTTTAGGGAATTTTGTATCTGTATTCCCAGATCCCTCTGTTCCACTGCACTCCTCAGTGCCTTACCATTAACCCTGTATGTTCTACGTTGGTTTGTCCTTCCAACGTGCAATACCTCACACTTGTCTGTATTAAACTCCATCTGCCATTTTTCAGCCCATTTTTCCAGCTGGTCCAAGTCCCTCTGCAGGCTCTGAAAACCTTCCTCACTGTCTACTACACCTCCAGTCTTTGTATCATCAGCAAACTTGCTGATCCAATTTACCACATTATCATCCAGATCATTGATATAGATGACAACTAACAATGGACCCAGCACTGATCCCTGTGGCACACCACTAGTCACAGGCCTCCACTCAGAGAAGCAATTCTCTACCACCACTTTCTGGCTTCTTCCATCGAGCCAATGTCTAATCCAATTTACCACCTCTCCATGTATACCTAGCGACTGAATTTTCCTAACTAACCTCCCATGCGGGACCTTGTCAAAGACCTTACTGAAGTCCATGTAGACAATATCCACTGCCTTCCCTTCATCCACTTTCCTGGTAACCTCCTCGAAAAACTCCAACAGATTGGTCAAACATGACCTACCACGCACAAAGCCATGTTGACTCTCCCTAATAAGCTCCTGTCTATCCAAATGCTTGTAGATTCTGTCCCTTAGTACTCCCTCCAATAACTTACCTACTACTGACGTTAAACTCACCGGCCTATAATTTCCCGGATTACTTTTCGATCCTTTTTTAAACAACGGAACAACATGAGCCACTCTCCAATCCTCCAGCACTTCACCCGTAGACAGCGACATTTTAAATATTTCTGCCAAGGCCCCCGCAATTTCAACACTAGTCTCCTTCAAGGTCCGAGGGAACACTCTGTCAGGTCCCGGGGATTTATCCACTTTAATTTTCCTCAAGACAGCAAGCACCTCCTCCTTTTCAATCTGTACAGTTTCCATGGTCTCACTACTTGATTCCCTCAATTCCATAGATTTCATGCCAGCTTCCTTAGTAAATACAGACGCAAAAAACCTATTTAAGATCTCCCCATTTCCTTTGGTTCCGCACAAAGCCGTCCACTCTGATCTTCAAGAGGACCAATTTTATCCCTTACAATCCTTTTGCTCTTAATATATTTGTAAAAGCTCTTTGGATTATCCTTCACTTTGACTGCCAAGGCAACCTCATGTCTTCTTTTTGCCCTCCTGATTTCTTTCTTAAGTATTTTCTTGCACTTCTTATACTCCTCAAGCACCTGATTTACCCCGTTTCCTATACATTTCATACAACTCCCTCTTCTTCTTTATCAGAGTTGCAATATCCCTTGAGAACCAAGGTTCTTTAATCCTGACAGGAACATACAAACTCTGCACTCTCAAAATTTCCCCTTTGAAGGCTTCCCACCTACCAATCACATCTTTGCCAGAGAACAACCTGTCCCAATCCACGTTTTTTGGATCCTTTCTCATTTCTTCAAATTTGGCCTTCTTCCAGTTCAGAACCTCAACCCTTGGACCAGATCTATCCTTGTCCATGATCAAATTGAAACTACTGGTGTTATGATCACTGGAACCAAAGTGCTCCCCTACACAGACTTCTGTCACTTGCCCTAATTCGTTTCCTAACTGGAGATCCAATATTGCATCCCCTCTAGTTGGTCCCTCTATACACTGATGTAGAAAACTTTCCTGAACACATTTTACAAACTCTAAACCATCTAGACCCCTAACAGTATGGGAGTCCCAATCAATGTATGGAAAATTAAAATCCCCTACCACCACAACTTTATGTTTCCTGCAGTTGCCTGCTATCTCTCTGCAGATTTGCTCTTCCAAGTCTCGTTGACTATTGGGTGGTCTGTAATACAATCCCATTAATGTGGCCATACCTTTCCTGTTTCTCAGCTCCACCCATAAGGACTCAGTAGACAAGCCCTCTAATCTGTCCTGCCTGAGCACTGCTGTAATATTTTCCCTAACAAGCAATGCTACTCCTCCACCTTTCATTCCTCTGCCTCGATCACATCTGAAACATCAGAACCCTGGAATATTAAGCTGCCAGTCCTGCCCCTCCTGTAGCCAAGTTTCACTAATTGCTACAACATCATAATTCCACGTGTCAATCCACGCCCTCAACTTATCCGCCTTCGCCGCAATACCGCCTTCGCCGCAATACTCCTAGCATTGAAATATATACACCTCAGAAGATTTTTACCACCACTCACAACCTTTCTATCAGTGGATTTGCTTAAACTTTCAATATCATTTATTTTCACCCCAGCCACACTGTCAGCTCTGGCACTCTGGTTCCCATCGCCCTGCAAATCTAGTTTAATCTCTTTTACTTTGTATTATACAACAAAAATATCAAGAATGCCAAGAATATAAAAGAAAGTTGATTCATTATTTTAAAAAACACCTCTAGTGGGTTTCTTTAATAGACAGTGAGATAGAGAATTACAATTAACATTGTTCTACAATCAGTTTTACTTTGTATGGGTATTTTTAGGTTGACAGGATAGTATTTTGATCTATTTTAAAAGTTTAACAATACAATAATCACTACTTTCTTGACTGGTATTGAGGTGTATAAGATAGCAAATTCTCAACTTTAACCTGCAGCTTATATGAAATTGGATAATTACAGATAGACCTGTTTTCCTGTTTCCATGTATGGAAGGTCACTGTTCATACAGAAATAGTATCCTAGTTATGGGACTCTTTGGTCAGAAAAATACATTTTAAAATGTTGAATTTTTCCCTTGATGAGGAACACACAATAGTTCCTATTTGAGACGTTGCAGAACCTGGGCTTCTGTACCTCTCTCTGCAATTGGATCTTTGACTTTCTAACCAGAAGACCACAATCTGTGTGGATTGGTGATAACATATCCTCCTTGCTCACAATCAACACTGGCGCACTTCGGGTGTGCACTTAGCCCACTGCTCTACTCTCCATATACACGTGACAGTGTGGCTAGGCACAGCTGAATTCTCAGAGGGATCAGAGGTGAAGAGAGGGAGCAGTTTCAAGTTCCTGGGTGTCAAGATCTCTGAGGATCTAACCTAGTCCCAACATACCAATGTAGTTTTAAAGAAGGCAAGACAGCGGCTATACTTTATTAGAAGTTTGAAGCGATTTGGCATGTCAACAATTACACTCAAAAACTTCTATAGTTGTACTTTGGAGTGGATTCTGACAGGATGTGTCACTGTCTGATATAGAGGGGCTACTGCATAGAACCAAAAGAAGCTGCAGAAGGTTGTAAATCTAGACGGCTCCCACTTGAGTACTAGCCTACAAAGTACCCAGGACATCTTCAGGGAGTGGTGTCTCAAAAAGGCAGCGTCCATTATTAAGGACCTCCAGCACCCAGAGCATGCCCTTTTCTCACTGTTACCATCAGGTGGGAGGTATAAAAGCCTGAAGGCACACACTCAGCGATTCAGGAACAGCTTCTTCCCCACTGCCATCTGATTCCTAAATAGACATTCAATCTCTGGACACTACCTCACTTTTTTTAATATACAGTATTTCTGATTTTGCATGTTTTTTAATCTATTCAATATACGTATACCACAATTGACTTATTTATTATATTTTTTTCTTTTTTTAATTTTTTTTTCTCTGCTAGCTTATGTTTTGCATTGAACTGCTGGTGCTAAGTTAACAAATTTCATATCACGTGCTGGTGATAATAAACTTGATTCTGATAATCCTATTTCTCTCTACCTCCCTTCTCACTGTACTTTTGTGTTGCCAGAATGCCAGAAGAATATCTGTCTGTGTCTTGAATTCATTTATATAGTTGGCTTCAACAATTCTCTTGTGGGTCATGTAATATTTACTTAAAGGGGTAGATTTAGTCCTAATACCCTACCTAAATCCTTGCTTCCACCAAAGAGTTAATGTTTCAGGCTATTAAACTTGGAAAACATTGGTGATGAACATTTCTTATACAAATACAGGTCTAGGAAAAGCTGGGCTGGAAGATTTGATACTGTCTTTGATATGTACAGTCTGTACATATTAGTATTTCGCCTTCCATGAAAGTTGCTTGATCTAAGGTTTTCTAAATATTCTTGTTATTTATGTTACATCTAATCTTCCAGTTTAAGATGGTGCTGGTGAAGCACAGTGATAACTTACTTGCAGCAATTATAACTTTTAATTACTTTATTAATCACACTTTTTCTCAAAAATGATCACTGCAATTAATAGTCTGCATCGTCCCTTTTGGAAGTGAGCTTTTGAACCACCTGTGCGACCCGGCATTTTGCGGCGTGAGCTGAAGTCTTGAAGGTACAGGATGGTTGTGGCATGGCGTGTATAGGCCGAATCGACTTGGCAGGGCCTGGACCCGAGAGCAGGGAACAAGCCAATGTTTGGCTGCTGGAGAGGACTTGGAGGGAATTTGAAGTGGCAACACCAAGCAGAGGCAGTGTCAGGATGGTGGGGGCTGGGTCCAAGAGCGAGGAGCAAGCCAAAGTTTGACCGATTTCAGTACCGAGCCAAATTGGAAAGGTCAGGTATGGGCCGAATCCTGGACCCGGGGGCATATTGAAGCAGCAGAGCCTGGGACTGAGAGTGAGGTGCAACTTGAGGTTCAGCTGATTTAGATGCCAGGACAGACTGAAAAGGTCACGGTCTTGGGACCGGAGGCAAAGGACAGGCAGGTATTCAGTTCGCTGCTCCACGAGGTTTACCTGTCTCTGCGCTGAACTGAGACCGTGGCCTACAATCAGTGGGCTCCTGGATCAGCTGCAATGGTGACTGGCTTTTTGGCTGTGGACTCATTTTCATGAATTTCAGTTCTGAATGTTATTTACTTACTTTTATTGTTTACATGATTTTTTTTTTCCTGCACATTAAGTGTTTGACGATTTTTTTAAATGGGTTCTATTGAATTTCTTTGTGTCTGCCTGTAGGGAGATGAATCTCAGGGTTGTATGTAGGGTACATACTTTGATATTAAATAGCTTTGAATATTGAATGTTCATCCAACAGATGGCGGAAGCACTTGAGTAAACACATTTGATCTAAAAGCAGTTAGCTAACTAAGTCTGTGACCTTTTCCTGTTCAAGTGCTTTTATGTTCTTAACTCAATTTTTAAAAATCTTCTGATATAATGATGTCCTGGAATGTATTTAACATACTGGCCAGTGCAGAACTTTTGCATATAAACAATAGAATTGTTTTATTCTGTAGCCCTGTTAGTACAATCCTAGGCTTTAAAAATTTGTTTTCCTCAACTTGCTCGAATGACAAAATACCTAAGCTTTTGGTGGAGGAAATGCAGAACTGTGTGCTGGTGTTTTGAGTTTAGTGGGGTAATTAGCTCAGGAGCTGAGAAGGGAAGAAAGTGGGATAGAACTGACCAAGTTAAGGCAGCAGATCTTCATTTGGAAAACTATTTTTACTATTATCAAATAAGACTTGTTTCATTTGTTGTTTTTCCCGTCTGTTAATAGGATAAAGCAACCAAAGTACCAGGCCATGTTAGGAATCCAAGTTGGACAAGAAATTCATCCTATCAGAATGCGATTAACAAAGCACCTGAGTTGGAGGAAGAAGAAGAGAGAAATGTATATGCTGGCATTCAAGCATCATTGCAGGTTTGTGTCCTTGTTTGTTTTGTGATGTTATGTCAATTGGACTAAAACTTTTACTTTTTGGGGTTGGTAACTGATCAAAAATACGCACTAGCATTAGATTGATGTTAGGTTATATTAGATTAGATTGCTATCATACAGGAGTTAGATGGATCAGCTGGTTGAATGGTGTTGAAACAACAACCTTGCACTCCATGTCAGTAAGACCAAGGAATTGAATGTGTACTTAAGGAAGGGTAAGTTGAGAGAACACACATCAGTCCTTTTCGAGGGATTAGCAGTGGAAAAGGTGAGCAGTTTCAAGTTCCTGGTTGATGACATCTCTGAAGGCCTGTCCTGGGCCAACAATGCAATAACAAAGAAGGCACTAAGAAAGCTATATTTCATTAGAAGTTTGAGACGACTTGGTATGTCACCAAAGCCTCTTGCAAATTTCTACAGATATATCATAGGGAGTATTCTAACTGCTTGCATCGCCGTCTGGTATGGAAGGACCACTGCACAGGATTGAATAAAAGCTGCAGAAAGTTGCAAGCTCAGCCAGCTCCATCATTGCCTCCCCAGCATCAAGGATATCTTCAAAAGGCAATGATTCAAAATGGGGCATCTGTTATCACATCACATCACACAGAGCATGCCCTCTTCTCATGCTACCATCAAGGAAGAGGTATAGGAGCCTGAAGACACACGCTCAACATTTTAAGAACAGCTTCTTCCCCACTGCCAACAGATTTCTGAATGGACCATGAACACTGCCTCAGCATTTTTGTTTTTTTTTTGCTCTCTTTTTGCACTACTAATTTAATTTAAATTAATGCATATGTTTCTTATTGTAATTTATAGTTTTTAAATTATGTATTGCAATGTACTGCTGCCATAAAGCAACATATTTCGCAATACATGCCAGTTGACAGTGGAAAAGTGTGTATGGAACGGGAGGAGATAGCAGAGGTACTTAATGAGTACTTTGCTTCAGTATTCACTACAGAAAAGGATCTTGGCAATTGTAGGAACACACATCAAAGTTGCTAGTGAATGCAACAGGTCAGGCAGCATCTGTAGGAAGAGGTACAGTCGACGTTTCAGGCCGAGACCCTTCGTCAGAGGTGTATAAGATGATGAGAGGCATTGATTGTGTGGATAGTCAGAGGCTTTTTCCCAGGGCTGTAATGGCTAGCACGAGAGGGCACAGTTTTTAAGGTGCTTGGAAGTAGGTACAGAGGAGATGTCAAGGGTAAGTTTTTTACGCAGAGAGTCGTGAGTTCGTGGAGGCGGATATGATAGGGTCTTTTAAGAAACTCCTGGGCAGGTACATGGAGCTCTAAGGTAAGGACATGTTCGGCACAGTTTTGTGGGCCGAAGGGTCTGTATTGTGCTGTACATTTTCTATGTTTCTGTGACGTTAAATCTGATTCTGATTTTAATCTTGAATCTGTCATTTTATTTTCAGTTATGCTGTGTATCTTGTGTTATCTGTGCCTTATTAATGATGCATTATTTTCCACTTTATTACAGGTTTTTATAACCAACTCTGCAAATATATTACTACTGGAACCTGCCAATGAAATTGGAGCCCTTTTGGATGAACATGTGGATATGTGTAAACGTGTTCTTAACATTTACAGATACATGGTTGTCCATACAACAATGAACAAGAAAACCTGGTAAGATTGGAAGTTTCTTTATACATTGAAACTCTGCAAAAAATTTGTTGATTTGATTTATTGTATTTAATAAAAGCTATATTTTTGAAATGTAGTTTGCAGTTGAGGGTAATTTGAGACATTTAATAAATTTGGTCTTTTGAGATTCATTTCTTTTCCTCTCCTCAGATCTATGTTTTAGTAGACAGTTATTTACATTATTACTCAGTGATTAAGTAACTATCATTTGATTGCAAGATGATAAAGGGCAATCTCTATGTACCTATTATTTCTACCATTGTATAATACAGGAGTAGAGTTTGAGTATATTATTAATTTTCAAGTTGCCCATAACTGCAAAATAGATTTCATGGGTGTATTAATTGCAATCTTAAGTGAAGTGTCTTAAATTAAGTAGCCAAAAATGGCTTATTCAATATGTTGAGTTTATTTAGGTTATCTTTGTAATAGGATTACAGAGATTTGAATGCAGATGATACAAAAATTCATTGTGTGGTTGATGGAGAAGAAATACTACAATTGGGAAGTTTAATCAAGGTAAGGTAATGGAACAATAAATGGGATGATATTAAGAAGTTGGGGGAAAGAGACCTTAGATATTCACAGATCTTGAAATGAAGCAGGACACACAGACCTGCAAAAAAAATATATATAGGATGCTTTCCCTTGATAACTTAGGACAAAATATAAGAGATAATACTAGAATTGTGGGCAGTACTTATTAAGCTATAGCTTGGGTACTGAGTATCCCTTTTCTAGTTTATGTTTTGGAATGTGGACTACCTTGATAGCAATTACTGCTCATTCGTATTTGCGAAGAACAAAGTCATTTGCTAGGCCCTTTTTGAGCCAGTGGCACGACTGTGACTTCAGAGATGTGTTTGGGATAACAGATATTCTTCCCTGAAACACATTAGTGCAAATAGATGAATTTTTATGAAGGTTAATATTGTTTTATTAAACTCGGAATTGCTAACTGAATATAAATTCCAAACATGCCAGTGCGGGGATTGAGCTCTATTGAGCTTCATTACAAATGCTGATCATATTTTAGAAAAATAGGATGGGTTGTCTTTTTTTTTTCTTGGGAGCAGAGCAGGCTGAAGGTGATCTTCAATGAAGTGTGTATTGGAAGAATCTATTACCCTTAGGTGAGGAGTCAAAATCCAGGGGTGAAGAATGCGATGAGGAAAAGTTTTTTCATTCAGAGGGTGGTAGGAGTTTGGAGCTCACTGGCTGAAACCTTCACCGTAGCTGTCGTCCCAGACTGCTGGCAGTCATCCTACAAAAAAAATTATATAAGAGATAAAGTAAAAATCAAATTTGCTCTGACATTGGCACCGACTAACTTTTGGATGATATTTGTGATTTGACTTTTCAGGCTGGACTTAGCAGATGTTTGTAAAAATTTAAAAAGCAGTCTAGTTTTAGTTCGGCTGGGACACATTTTCTGAAATATTTGCTCATGATATTTGGGCTAAAATGCCATTTCTGAAGGTATTTACCATTGATTTTCAGGTTAGATATTGATGGTTTTCTATCTTCTGTTGGAAATACTATATGGATGAAAAGTGCTATGTTGTGACTATTTCAGATATGTATTGAAGTATGTGATATTGGAGTGACAATGATTAATAGTGGGAATGTTTTGGCAATATCATGCCAAAACAGCAAAACATATACTGTGCAAGAAAAAGTTGGTGAACCCCTTGCGATTACCTGGTTTCCTGCATTAATTACCCATAAAATGTGGTCTGATCTTCTTCTGAGTCACAATAATAGACCAGCATAATCTGCCTAAACTAATAACACTTGTACTTCTCGTCAATACAGAGTACACCACTTCACAACAATCACAGTCCAGGTTCAAAAAAAAAGTATGTGAACCTCTGAGGTAATGCCTTCTACAAAAGCTATTTAGAGTCAGGTGTTCCAATCAATGAGATTAGAGGTGTGGGTTGTAGAGTGCCCTGATATGTGTATGTATGTGTATATATATGTATATGTATATACATATATGTGTGTGTGTGTGTGTGTGTATATATGTATATACATATATATGTCTGTGTATGTATGCACATGTGTATATGTGTGTGTGTGTATATATATATATATGAGACACACAACGTCACGTTACTGACAGAGCCTGCTCTTCTCAAGAAAGATCTGTTTATGTGCACCATGCCTCGATCACAACAACTTTCAGAGGACTTAAGAGAATTGTAGAGATGCATGAAGTTGGAAAAGGCTACTAAAGCATTACTAAAGACCTGAGTGTTCATTGGTCCACAGTAAGAGAACTTGTCTTCAAATGGAGGATATTTAGTACTGTTGCTACTCTCCCAAGGAATGGGCATCCTGCAAAGATCACACCAAGAGGAATGTGCAATGGGGAAGAAGGTGAAAAAGAACCCAAGGGTAACAGCAAAAGACCTGCAGAAACCTCTCGAACTTGCTATAGTCTTTGCTCATGTGCCCACTATAAGAAAAACACTGAACAAGAATGGTGCTCATGGAAAGACACCACTGAGAAAACCTCTGCTCTTAAAAAAAACAACATTGCTGCACATCTCAAGTTTGCAAAAGACCACCTGGATGTTCCACAATACTTCTGGGACAATGTTCTGTGGACAGATGAGACAAAAGTTGAACCTTTTGGCAGAAATGCACACTGTGGTTTTTGGAGGGAAATGGGCATTGCACACCAACACCAGAACCACATCCCGACTGTGAAGCAAACTGGTTTGGGGCTGCTTTGCTGCCTCAGAACTTGGACGGCTTGCAGTCATTGATGGGAACAATGAATTCAAAATTATATCAAGACACTTAAGTGGTCCGCCACCTCGGGCTTATTAGAAGTTGGATAATGCAACAAGACAGTGATATGAAGCACAAGAGTAAATCAACAACAGAATGGTTTAAAAAGAAGAAAATTTGTGTTTTGTAATCGCCAAGTCAGAGTCCAGACCTTAACCCAATTGAGATGTTGTGGCATGACCTAAAGAGGGCCTTTCATGCAAGCTATCCCATGAAATATTGATAAACTTAGTTTTGTAAAGAGAAATGGTCTAAAATTCCTCCACACTATTGTGCAAGTTTGATCAGCAACTACAGGAAAGGTTTGGTAGAGGTTATTGCTGCTAAAAGTAGTTCTATCAGTTAATAAAAAGAAGGGTTCACATACTTTCTCCTGCCTGGACTGTGAATGATTAAACAATGTGTTCAATAAAGACATAAAAAGTACAATTGTTTCTGTGTTATTAGTTTAGGCAGATTGTGTTTGTCTGTTATTGCGACTTAGATGAAGATCAGACCACATTTTATGAGTAATTAGTGCAGAAAACCAGGTAATTTGCAAAGGGTTCACATACTTTTTTTCTTGCAACCGTAGTTCCAATGTATATAATACTTTCATTCAAAAGTGCATTTTTACATTAGTGTTGAACTTAGGTATGCTTGTGCTGTCTCATTGACAGAGCATAACTTGAAGAAGAACATCACAAATCAAAATCAGGACTTAATGAGCCACTTCTTTATATTTCTAGTTTAGAATGGAAATATATTAATGTATATTTTATAAAATGCTAGTATAATGTATAATAAATTAATTCCACTATTAAAACTCATTATACAGGTCTTGTAGCTTAAGTGCTGAAACGCTATTACAGCTCATCCTTTGTTCTCAGATCCGTCCCCCACCTTTTCTCCTACTGAAAACCTGCAGCATCTATTTCTTTCCCAGCTCTGATGATAGATTGCATAGCTGAAATGTTGATTGTTTCTCTTCCCACAGATGCAGCCTAACTTGCTGAGTTTTCACTATTTTGCATTCTACTTAATATTTACAACATCTCTTTTTTTATTTTCATTTAGTATAATTTTGTGTTTTTTGCCTTCCAGAATGAACCAGATTCATGAAATAATAGTTTGTGTGTGAAAAGTCAGTATAATTCAACATTCTTGTGAAATTTGTCCAGTGATGTTGCTTAGCTGGCAGTATAATGTTTAGCGCAGTGTAGTTGTGGATCCTTATATGCCATGATATAAAATATTTTTCTCCATTTTGAACTCTGCACGGAATCTGTAGTTAAATTAGATCTAACTTGCTATTACTCCATCAGCAGTGACAAATTCTCTGGCAGTGGTACGGAAGAAGGAAACTAAATTGGATGTTATTCTATTAATTTAACATCAGGTTAAAAAGTGTGGAGGCACAAATTATGAAAGTAAATTGTATCACAACATATGTTATTAATTTAATATCCTACACCTATAAAGAAGCTGCTGAAATGTGCAACTTGAACCTTAGATGCCCCAGTTCAGAACATCTTTAAATTTAGGCATGTTTCCTTGCAGGGAGCAACTGTTGCTGATTATGTTGAGGATTACAGAATCTGTTATGAAACGACCACAGCAAGCTCTGCCACTCTCTCAAGGGAGAAAAAATTCTTTGTTAGCAGGACGACTTGCTACGCCACTCTTTCGGGTAAAGCGTGTATCTGGATCAGTTTTTATATGAAGTATGCCATGCTTAACAACTTTAAGGTGGTTTAATCTTGTGCATTGACAGAACAAAATGAAGAGTTGTACTTTGGTTGATAATTGAGATGTCTGTATTTGTAAAATGCAAAGTTAATTCAGTGATGAAAAGGGTGTTCTGTTAATAAGCAATTGCATTCTTTGTTTTCTCTATTTTTCAAAATTCTAATTTGGACTAGAGTTCAATATTACAATGTAATTGACATTAGGCAAAGGCAGTTAAAAAGGAAATGGTGGTAATTAGAAGTAATCTTCAGAAGATTGTGCTATTGAAATAAGTTCAGTTTTGATGGAGCTGAGGTGCAACAGATGGCAGAAGACACCAATGAGAATTGTTGACAGGCATCTGAATAACTACAATGTTGGGGCAAAAAAACAGACTATTTAGGAATTCCGTGACTCAGGTAGCATCTGTGGAGGCAAAGCAATAGTAGACATTTAGGTCAAGCTTCTATATCAGGATCCATTTGAATCCTATGCTGCCTGACCCACTAATTTCCTCAGCAACACACATCAAAGTTGCTGATGAACGCAGCAGGCCAGGCAATATCTCTAGGAAGAGGTACAGTCGACGTTTCAGGCCGAGACCATTCATCAGGACTAACTGAAGGAAGAGTTAGTAAGAGATTTGAAAGTGGGAGGGGGAGGGGGAGATCCAAAATGATAGGAGAAGGCAGGAGGGGGAGGGATGGAGCCAAGAGCTGGACAGGTGATTGGCAAAGGGGATATGAGAGGATCATGGGACAGGAGGCCTAGGGAGAAAGGCAAGGTGGCGAGGGGGTGGGGGGGAGGACCCAGCACTTCCCATTTCTACTTCCTACCCAAGATCCACAAACCTGCCTGTCCTGGCAGACCTATTGTCTCAGCTTGCTCCTGCCCCACCAAACTCGTTTCTGCATACCTCAATACGGTTTTATCCCCCCTTGTTCAATCCCTTCCTACCTATGTTCGTGACACTTCTCACGCTCTTAAACTTTTCGATGATTTTAAGTTCCCTGGCCCCCACCGCTTTATTTTCACCATGGATGTCCAGTCCCTATATACTTTCATCCCCCATCAGGAAGGTCTCAAAGCTCTCCACTTCTTTTTGGATTCCAGACCTAATCAGTTCCCCTCTACCACCACTCTGCTCCGTCTAGCAGAATTAGTCCTTACTCTTAATAATTTCTCCTTTGGCTCCTCCCACTTCCTCCAAACTAAAGGTGTAGCTATGGGCACCCATACGGGTCCCAGCTATGCCTGCCTTTTTGTTGGCTTTGTGGAACAATCCATGTTCCGTGCCTATTCTGGTATCTGTCCCCCACTTTTCCTTCGCTACATCGACGACTGCATTGGCGCTGGTTCCTGCACTCATGCTGAGCTCGTTGACTTTATTAACTTTGCCTCCAACTTTCACCCTGCCCTCAAGTTTACCTGGTCCATTTCCGACACCTCCCTCCCCTTTCTAGATCTTTCTGTCTCTGTCTCTGGAGACAGTTTATCCACTGATGTCTACTATAAGCCTACTGACTCTCACAGCTATCTGGACTATTCCTCTTCTCACCCCGTCTCTTGCAAAAATGCCATCCCCTTCTCGCAATTCCTCAGTCTCCGCCGCATCTGCTCTCAGGATGAGACTTTTCATTCCAGGACAAGGGAGATGTCTTCCGTTTTTAAAGAAAGGGGCTTCCCTTCCTCCACTATCAACTCTGCTCTCAAACGCATCTCCCCCATTTCACGTACATCTCTCACTCCATCCTCCCGCCACCCCACTAGGAATAGGGTTCCCCTGGTCCTCACCTACCACCCCACCAGCCTCCAGGTCCAACATATTATTCTCCGTAACTTCCGCCACCTCCAACGGGATCCCACCACTAAGCACATCTTTCCCTCCCCACCTCTCTCTGCTTTCCGCAGGGATCGCTCCCTACGTGACTCCCTTGTCCATTCATCCCCCCCATCCCTCCCCACTGATCTCCCTCCTGGCACTTATCCTTGTAAGCGGAACAAGTGCTACACATGCCCTTACACTTCCTCACCACCATTCAGGGCCCAAAACAGTCCTTCCAGGTGAGGCGACACTTCACCTGTGAGTCGGCTGGGGTGATATACTGCATCCGGTGCTCCCGATGTGGCCTTCTATATATTGGCGAGACCGGACACAGACTAGGAGACCGCTTTGCTGAATACCTACGCTCTGTCCGCCAGAGCAAGCAGGATCTCCCAGTGGCCACACATTTTAATTCCACATCCCATTCCCATTCTGACATGTCTATCCACGGCCTCCTCTACTGTAAAGATGAAGCCACACTCAGGTTGGAGGAACAACACCTTATATTCTATCTGGGTAGCCTCCAACCTGATGGCATGAACATCGACTTCTCTAACTTCCGCTAATGCCCCACCTCCCCCTCGTACCCCATCTGTTACTTATTTTTATACACACATTCTTTCTCTCACTCTCCTTTTTCTCCCTCTGTCCCTCTGACTATACCCCTTGCCCATCCTCTGGTTCCCCTCCGCCTCCCTTGTCTTTCACCCTGGACCTCCTGTTCCATGATCCTCTCATATCCCCTTTGCCAATCACCTGTCCAGCTCTTGGCTCTATCCCTCCCCCTCCTGTCTTCTCCTATCATTTTGGATCTCCCCCTCCCCCTCCCACTTTCAAATCTCTTACTAGCTCTTCCTTCAGTTAGTCCTGACGAAGGGTCTCGGCCCGAAACGTCGACTGTACGTCTTCCTAGAGATGCTGCCTGGCCTGCTGCGTTCACCAGCAACTTTAATGTGTGTTGCTTGAATTTCCAGCATCTGCAGATTTCCTGTTGTTTGCGTTTTTAAATTTCCTCAGCAGTTTGTTTTCTTTCACTCCAGATCCAGCATCTACAGTTTCATGTTTCCTGCAATGATGCAGGGCTTGATATAAATGAAGAAATTAGAGGTGTATGTGACAAGGGTTAATGTAGTCATCATGTGGGTCTTTAATCCACCAAAAGTCTGGACAGGTTAAATTGGAGTGGGCAATGTAGAAAATGAATTCTGAAATATTTCTAAGATGAATTTCTCAAAGTTAGTGTTGGGGAGCTAAATAAATCTGAGAACTTTTTAGAAATACTTGAAGCAAGGGCCCAGTCCAGTTGAGGAAGGAAAAGCAACTACTAATAGCTAAGAGATACTAGGAGGCTCTGGCTGTTATTCATGTTTTGGCCCCAGCTATTCACAACTTGGTGAATTGGCTGAATGGACCACATGTGATAATTTCAAATTTGTTGATGGTAATGTTAGGTGGGAATACAAGCTGTGATGAGGGCACCTGGACATCAAGGAGATGTGTATGATTGAGGGATTGGGCAAAAACTTTCCGGATATGAGAAAAATGGTTAGTTTTTTTTTGTAAATTGTGAAGGACTGTTCTTCTTAATATAGATTTTAGCTTGGATAGGAGTTTTTAGGTAATCTGTCAGAATGTTTACTTATCATCTGCTGTTTTTTTAAATTAAACTTCTCAACTTGATAACCTATTATTTTCTAGAGTAATATTGAGTACTTTAAATAATACAATAAGAAAACGTTTTAATGGATCTTTAGATGAAAAAGTTAAAGTTGGACTGGATGGATGTGCATCTATTTTCTAATTGTGTATCAATTGTCTTTTTTATTGTCTAGACACTCATAGTAGCCTGGATCAAAGCAAACTTGGACGTGTATGTTTCCCGGGAGCTATGGGATGAATTATTGGTGGTTTTGTCATCACTTACATGCTGGGAAGAACTGATCACTGAATGGGCAATGACAATGGAAACTTTGACCAAAGTGTTAGCTCGAAACTTGTACAACCTAGACTTGCATGATCTACCTTTAGATAAATTGAGTGAACAAAAACAGAAAAAACACAAAGGAAAAGGTATAGTTAACTATCAAATATTGTTTAACTGTGATGTAAGAAATATGCCATCATTGGTTTTTTTCCCAATGGTAAGTTTAAAAACTTAAACTATTATATTAAAAAAATCCTACAGGATTTTTCTTGTTGTTTATCCATAATTATTTTTCTTCAAAGGTGTGTAACGTGATTAGATCTCCTGACATCAATTTATTTTAATAGTCTTTCAGGCTCTTGTATTCAAATATGGAAAATACTCAAAATTATACCTTTAAAACATTTCTCTCTGTTCCCTAGTTTTATAAAGGATGCGTATGAGTACTCTAAAAGTTTGGGCAAAACACAGTTCATTGTTTAACCAATTTAACCAATTATTGTCGCATCAGTCATTGTGTAACCATTTTGCTTAGTTTTCTGCTATGTATCATACTTTAAGTAAAGCCAAGTTTTAATCTTAAAACAGTTGTTTTCTGCTGTTTAAACTAAGAAAAGATAAATGGGAATGCAAGCTGTGGTGAGAGTACCTAGACTTCGTGGGGGTACAGTGAATTCCAGTTATTTGGGACACATTGGGCCTAGTACATTTTTACCCCAATTAGCAAAAGTTTCATGGATATAGTTAAAAATGTATGAAAAAGACAAACTACCATTTAACTGAGTTAAAGATTAAGTATTTAAATGAAATACAGAACAAATTAGCACACTACCAATATTACTACCGTACTATTAAAATGTGTATTAGTTCCTAATAGTGTATGATACCATGTTATTTTGATTGACTGAAAAAGACAAAATCAGCATGGATACCCAGTATCCATTTTCCTTCCAGTTTATGTTGATGATGTTTCATGTATGCAGTTGTAGATTTCAACACTCCAGTTAACTACCAGCTGATAATGAGTGTAGGTGAATAGCTTTCAGTTTGGTACAGCAGGGTAATCTTTTGGCTTATGTCAAATCTTTTCATGGTATCTTGACAAGGGTCAAATTTTTTAAAGTCAAAATTTAAAAAAATTATCAAAAATCACTGCTTTTTAAATCGGCACTTGTCAGCTCAAATGGATAACATATCACAACATGCAACTTGATGCTATTTATAAATTGTTCACTCTAAGCGTAGTTCACTGTCTAATGGGCACACAAGTGCACTCAACTGACGCTAGTTAGAAACTGGCAACAGTCTCCTGTCCCAATTAAGTAGCGTTGTGTCCCAAATAATCAAAGGGTGGGCCGGCATTTTCTCGATTAGTTTTTGATCTTTAACAGTTGTCCCAACTAAGCGGCTGCCCTGATTAACCACTGGCCCAATAAACCCAAATCCACTGAATATACAAGTTGAGGGATACTATCTTTTATTAGATTAATCAGGAGAAACAATTGTTTATAAGCCAGCCTCCCTCTGCCAATCCAGGTTGTAGAGTAGATTACTAAATGGAGTTAAGGGTTTCTCAATTTGTATCCAACTGCACAACTGCTTTTTGCTACACTTCACAATCACCTTAGCAATAAAACGTGAAATTAAATTTTGTTTTTTTTCTCCCCCTTGTACTTGCAATATTGTTACTGTGCTGATTCAACTACATACTTCCATTTTTGGGAAATACACTAATTAGAAATTTTATTTATTTTGCAATCCACTAGGGCATGTTTTCCGCTGTCACTGAAATGGAATACTTGTGAACCTTTTGATCATTTATTCACTTACCTTGATGAGTATTGAGGATTTATAGATGCATGTTCCATTTATGAATCTGTACATCAGTTCTAGTTTAACATGTAATAAACTCTGCATATCTGTCATTTTAATTCTCTTCTTTTTCTGTGGTGTTGCTGTCTGGAAAAAGCTCCTTAGATTTCTGTACTGGATTCTTTAGAGCAGGGGTACCCAGCCTGGGTCCATGGCATTTAAAAAAAAAAGTTGATGTAACAGCATTTTTAGAATCCTTTGACTAGATTGTATTTGTAAATATTTTTATGAAGGAATTACAGTCTACATCTTTATAAAATAAGTCCTGTTAGTACAAAAAGTTTCCTAAACATATAGTTTGGGTTGGACTACCATTTGAAGGCAATCAGGTCTCCTGTTCTAAACATATCAATCTTATAATGTTTGAGTAAATCTGATACATTTTGTAAATATAAAGTTCTCATCATTTTGGTTGTTTTATCTGGATTCCAGTTGAGAAGGCTGCTAAAAACCAACGTCTGTGGTGGAGGAATAAATCTCTGACAGCAGCTACCATTAACTACATATGCAAAGAAATCCCCAAAAAATTGTTTTTGCTAATTAATAATGGTGAATAGTATTGCAGTTGTAAAATCATGCCTATAATTTGGCTTTAAAAGTAGATGAAATATTAGTAAATGTAAATGTCTATAATACAGTGAATAAAGGAAAGTTAACCATGCTTTTTTAGGCTATTGCCAAAATATAATGTTTTTCTTGAGTGGAGCTGGTGAGACTGCTTTTATTTAAATTTATATTTTACCCATTTGTCAAAGGTCTATTTATCTTTATTGGCCATTAATGATTTAATGGAAAAGATTGCTATTTCAACTGTATGTTGTTGTAATTAAGGTGGCGGTCATGGATGTCAAAGGACTACAGTTGATAAATCATTTTCAAGAGGTTGGAGTCGTGATCAACCTGGACAGGGTCAAATGAGACAGCGAAGTGCGACTACTGCTGGTTCTCCTGGAACAGAAAAAGCAAGAAGCATAGTACGACAGAAAACTATAGGTAAATAGAACTAAATTGGATATTATTCTACTTGTCAACGGGACTTTCTGTTAACTCCAAAAAAAAATTCTTTCAGCCATGTCTCTGTGTGTTTTATTGATAGCAGTTTTTAATGGAGTACTGCTTTATAGTTTACTCTTTATATTATTGATGGTTTGTATATCAAATAAATAGGATCGACTTAAGTGGCTTCGTACAGTTTACTGAAGTGATGTAAGTTATTTCATATCCTTTTCCAGCAACAAATTTAAAATTGGAGCATTTAAGACCATAAGATATAGGTGCAGAATTAAGCCATTTGGCCCATCAAATCTGCTCTGCCATTTCATCATGGGTGATCTATTTTCGCTCTCAGTCCCAATCTCCTGTCTTACTCCCGTATCCCTTCATGCCCTGACTAATCAAGATTCTATCCATCTCTGCCTTAAATATACCCAATGACTTGGCTTCCACAGCCACCTGTGGCAACGAATTCCATAGACTCACCACTCTCTAACTAAAGAAATTCCTCAAGTCTAATCTAAAAGGATGCCCCTCTATTCCTCGGCTGTGTCCTTTAATCTTTGACTCTTTTAATATTCTTATTCAAGGTAAGGATATATACTTTAGCAAGAACAGTTTGATTTTTTTTCCATGAAAGATTAGTTTTTATCAGCATGGCTATGCCATTCTCTGTATCACCTCTTGCACTCTTTGGCTTGCCACATCATGTGCCCTCTGTTTTCCATTTTCTCAATTATAGTTCAGGTTATCTCTCTGACCTATTTCTTCACTCCCTTTTCCTTTCCAGCTACACCCTGTATCTGCTGTTGCTGAAAGCGCTACCTCAGAGCTGCATGCAGTGACACTTCCTTATGTGCAGTTGGTTGGTCCTTCGCCTTCAAATATCTAAAGATATAATATTGTGCAAATCATTTTGCTCAGTCAAGGCCTTGTATCAACCAGCTGAGTTCCTCCAGCAGATTGTTTGTTGCTCCACATTCTAACATCTATAGTCTGTCATGATTCTTCTCCCTGCGTAGTCACAGCAGTTTAACAGCCCCACCTTTTTTTTTAGCTCTCTTATTTCCAAGGAACGGATTTCTGTGGTTTGCAGCAGATTTCATTATATATAGTAGTTCCAGATCTGAATGGATGGCTGTAATAATTAAAAACCATTTCCAAAATAGTTCTCTCTAAGTTGATTGTGGAGTATTTCAGAGACTCAGTCAATTGCATTCCTTAAGCTCTCAATTCTTATTTCACAAACTCTGTGATGCTAAACCTGATTTTCTGATTCAATATTTGACGAGGTTGTAGGCTTTTGTCATTTTGGTGCTTTTTTTTTAAAAAAAAAACCTATTTCTAGTGAAGGCTCTGCCCTTTTGACTTGCCTATAGTCTTTTCTAAGTTTGACCACACTACCCTTCTCCTAGGCCAATCCTTGTTCATTCAGCTCAATGAGGATGCTCTCGCATTAGTTCTAATAATAAAGCATCTTCTAACATACTGTACTCAACACTGCATTTTTTTTCTGAATTCAACAAGCTTTACTCCACCCTTTACTTGCCATCTAATTACTTCATTTGGTAATATAATTCAAGAACCTCATGTACATAGATCCTGTCTTGCTGCCAACCTTGCCAACTTTACATTATTGTCTGATCATTTGTCCCACTTTTGGATGTGGATGATCTAAATACTGCTCCATGTAACCATTAGGAAAATTTGAAGTTGTTACATAGATCATAGAAATCTACAGCGTTTTACAAACTCTTTGGCCCACAATGTTGTGACGACCATGTTGTGCTATACGTATAACCAGCAGGTTTCATGTGATTACTTTGAGTATAGAAGCAGAGATGTCAAATGCTCAAATGTAAACCGTTTCATTCCTGGAATCATTTCTGTGTAAACTCTCTGGCTGCTCTCCAGAGCCATCACATCTTTCCTTACGTGGTAATATTGCTCACAATGCAGTCTGACCAGCTCCGTACAAAGCCTCAAAACATTGATACCCTTGAAATAAATGCAAACATTACACTTGCCTTCTTTCATCTCACTTGCAAGTTAACCCACAGGAAATCCTGAACTCGTCCCCACATCCCATTGAAACTCAATTTCCAAATTTTCTCCATTTTCCTTTTCTCCTTTTCTCTTACTATTAATTAGGGGTCCAGATCATTAATGTATATCGTGAACAGTTGCAGGCCCAGCACCAACCCCTGTGGCACACCATTCACCACTGATTGCCAACCAGAGAAACACCCATGTATCCCAACTTTCTGCTTTCTATTAGTTAATCAATTCTCTATCCATGCTAATACATCACTCCCAACTCTCTGCATCCTTATCTTATGGATAAGTCTTTTATGCGGCACCTTATTGAATAACTTCGGAATATCCAAGTAAATGACATCCATCTGTTCCCCTCTATCCATTGCACTCATTATGTCCTGAAAGAACTCCAGTAAGTTTGTCAAACAGGACCTGCCTTTGCTGAATCCATGCTGCGTCTGCCTGATGGACTGACTTATTTCTTTCCAGATGCCTTGCTATACTTCTTTAAGGATAACTTCAAGCAATACCCCAACTACAGATGTTAAACTAACTGGCCTATAAGTTACCTGCCTTTTGCCTACATCCTTTGTTGAACAGTGGCATGATCACCAGGAACCACAATGGGGTCCACCAGCTCCCACATCATGCAGCCGCACCACCTGATCCTGTATCATCCCTTTATTTAATTAGCTGTAATTTAGTGACTTTTTATTCAACCACTACGAAAACTTTACTTGCTACCTACCTATGCCTCCTCGCCAAAGCCTCAAGTTCCCACTCCTACACTGCTCCCCTCACATAATGGCCGCTCTGCTTTGACCCTGCTTTACTTTTATTTGCTCCTGCTAATGAATCGCGAACTGATTGGTCCACAACTAATGTACCAAGCCCTGCAAAATGCTCCTTTTTTTAAAAATTCTTCTTCTTGACCTGTGCAAAGCTCACCCTCTCCCCCCCCCCCCGCCCCATTCAACCGGTTTGCCACTAATGCCTCTGCTTTAAGTATTCTGGAAATATGCTCTGAATGTACATCCTATCTACTCCTTTCAATATGGGGTTGGTTTCAATTATGTCCCCCACATTCTTCTAAACTGCAATGGATACAGGCCCAGAGCCATCAAACAAACCACATGTTAGTCCTTTTATTCCTGGGTTCATTTTTGTAAGCCTTCTCTTGACCCTCTACAATGGCTCCCTGACATCCTTTCTTAGATATGGGGCTCAGAACTGCTCAATATGCCAGCTTGTTGTCTGATAAATGCTTTGGAATGCCTCAGCATTACATTCTTGTCTTTATACTCTAGTCCTCTTTTAAATGAATAGTAAAATTACATTTGCTTTCCTTGTTACCAGCTCAAACTGCAGATTGACTTCTGGGGAAATCGTTCACTAGCACTCTTAAAGATCCTGTGCATCTCTGATTTTTGAATTTTCTCCCCATTTAGAAACTAGTCTGTGCCTTTATTCCTTCTACCAATGTGCATGATCATATACTTCCCAAGAGTGTATTCTTTGCTGATTCTCCAAATCAATCCATATCCTTCTGCAGACTCCCCCTTCCTCAACACTATCTGTGTCTCCATCTATTATTGTTTTGTCTGCAAACTTTGCCACAATGCCATCGATTCTGTCATCCATATCATTGGCATCTCATGTAATGAACCCAACACTGACGCCTGTGGAATACCGGCAGCCAACCAGTAAACACCTCTTTAATCCAATCTTAACCCACTGCCAGTCAGCAAATCTTTGTGCATGCTAGTACCTTTTCTGTAATACCACATGCTCTTTGTCTATTCTGCCTGTTATTTCAACAGATCTGTCAGACAACATTTCCCTCTAAGGAATCCATGTTGACTTGAGCCTATTTGATCATGTTACCCAAAGTTCCCTGAAACCTCATACTTAATAATGGACTTCAGGATCTTGCCAAACACTGAAATCAGGTGAACTGGCCTATCACTTCCTATCTTTACCTCCCCCTCCTCTTAAAGAGGAGAGTGATATTAGCATGACATATTAACCTTGATCCCCTCTTGCACATGACCACTTTGGAAGGATGTCCCCTGGGCATGGTGCAGTTTTCAAATGTCCATTTCAGAGCACAGCATGCTATCCCATGTTCCCCCATGTACAACTGCATTACAGTGATACATTCTACAGCTGGTTGTTCTTCGTTATTCCCTTGATTTCCAGACTGCAATTCACTTGCTTTTTCTGGTATTAGCTCACCGTTAATCCTTTTTAGAACCTGCATTTTCTTATCATTGATTTCACTTTCCTCCCTCGTCAATAGTTTGAGATTAAACAGGAATTTCTGCCATCATTGTTTAATCATATAAAAATGCTTGCTTCCACATGTTATACTTACTAAGATAGTGAATTTGCCTATAGCAAGTTCAGACTAGTACTGGGCTTCACACAAAACTTCACTGTTCTTCTAACTTATTGACATACTATTTTATTTCTTGCTTCTTTTTAAAACCATTAATTATGGTTATCTCCATTTCTTCATATTGCATTATATTTTTCAACTTAATCACACTATAAATGGCCTGAATCCTCAATGGCAGGGTTCCCAACCTGTCATCCATGGACCTCTTGCATAATGGTATTGGTCTATGGCATAAAAAAGGTTGGGAACCCCTGTCCTGTGGATTTATTCGTGACTGTCTTGCATTGATGACCAATATTTCTTTGCACCACTATAAAAAGATGCTTAATCTACCAGAATTAATTTCTATCAGGTCAATCTGTTGCATTCATATTGCTTGGAGGAATTAGGCCATCTCTTTCAGTATTTTATGATTGATGTATTTGTTCTAATATTATCCTCATTAAACCAGTTTTTGGTCCCTTCTCCAGCAGCTCTAAACTTAACATTACCTGGAGACAGAATAGTTTGCAATACTGATTGTGCTCCAAATAACCCTGTATTACAAACAAGTACCTCAGGGCATTTAGCCGATACTGCCAGCCTTGTCACTGAAATATTCTTGAAATCCACTGGCTAACTATGCAAACCAATATCACTGATCCAACGTAGGCTAATAGTGCCAGTGTTGAGGGCTTCATTACACTCACTTGGCTTCAAAGAGTATGCCACATCATTTGCATGCTAGGTTCTTAAAACACAAAATATTTCAAGCTCCTACAGTATATGCGGACAGGATAAGATACATTAATGCTTTCAGAGTGTTGAAAGTTATGCCATCCATACTGATTCCAGCAGTTCTGTCTTCCGACTGCTGAAATTGCAGAAGGAGAATCCAGAAAGGGATTGAAAACTTCAAGACCATTTGCTGGGTAAATAGAAGCCCCTTGTATGTAGTGGAAGGACAGATTACCCATTTCTGTCTGTCCAGTCAAGCCATCTGTGAAAGAATCTGCCAGACTCAAGGGCATGATATGCCTTGAAACCCACATAACTAGAGTCAACTTCAATATCAAGGGAATACATTTGGATACGGTAATGAGTATTCTATTACTTCCTCGGCTTTACAATTCTATCACTTTAAAAATTAAACTCTTTTCATTGTTTTGTATGGTTTTTGTTCATTTAAGTATGCAACAATATACTATGTTAAAGAGGTAAACAATGTAGCCCAGTAGCTTTGTATTTATGAGGAATGCCAATGTGTTTGTGCAGAATTGCTCCAGTTGTTCCATGAACGTATCACCATGATGAGGATTCTGGCATAAGTGTAGGCCTTGAAACTTGTAAGGTGCTCTTCATGATTTCTCGTTTCCACTCCTCATGGAACAGAAAGCAGTTCCAGAGATATTACTCTTTGCTTGCTTTATCTGCATCAACAAGTACTTGCAGAATTAGATGATAGTTAAATGGTTTGAGTTTCAGATACTACTTCACATCCTTGTCATTTATTTAATCTTATCTTGAAAAAGCTTTTTGTCATAAATGCAGTTGATGATCATCTCTGTTTGGATTAGTTGAAAACCCCTTTCCAGCAATCAAATCTACAGCTTCATTTTTTTTTCTTGTGCAGCTTTGAAGCTAAAATTCTAAATCTATAGCAACACACATCAAAGTTGCTGGTGAATGCAGCAGGCCAGGCAGCATCTCCAGGAAGAGGTACAGTCGACGTTTCAGGCCGAGACCCTTTGTCCTGACACGTTAACTCTACCTCTTCCTGGAGATGCTGCCTGGCCTGCTGCATTCACCAACAACTTTGATGTATGTTGCTTGAATTTCCAGCATCTGCAGAATTCCTGTTGTTTGCGTTCTAAAACTATAGTTGGTTGTTTTCCCTGTAAACCTGAAATACATCCTTGAGCAATTTGCCACCACTGTTCTATTGTCGTCTTTGCAAATTTCACTATTTTATTTTACTACTTTGTGTGGAAGATATTAAAATGAATGAAAATTGAATAAAATTTATCCTGTTACTGAATTTGAAATGTTATGTTAGTCTATCTGAACTCCTCGTTCATGGTAGTTCACAGAATTGTCTTCTGCTGTTCTGTTGTTTGTTTTTGTATGTCCTAGTTTTGTCTTTGTGAAGACTTTTTTTTTATTACTACTATTCTTGGCTTCTATTCCATTCTTTTCTCTTAATTTTTAACTTTTTTTTAAAGCCATCGGAAGCCGATCCATTGATGATTGTGTTTGTCCATCGGCCTCTATGCGCAATGCTAAAAGTGCACCTGTTCTGCTCCATTCTTCCAATCCTTACCTGCTTGACTTAGTCCTCACCCCCTTTTTTGATGATCTTCCAGGTAGTTCCAGCTCTGCTTACTTCCTCTGCCTGTTTACCATTTGTCTTATTACTGCTTGGCAATTCTAACTGCATAGCAATTAATAGGAATTGCAAAATGGAGTAGAATTTAAAAGCTTGGTTTGATGCTAAATTAATTAGCACTAGCAATTGGCAAATGCATGTGTTATGTATATAACATTTAAAAATAAATGTGAAACAAAGACGCTGGTTGTAAATAGGTTAGCAGGCTCTGTGAGAAAATAATTTGGGCAGGACTCTTCAGAATTGAAAATTCGAAGGTTTGTGTTTTAGCTTGTGCATTCCCATAGTATTTAAAGAAGTGAATTAACATTGCTAAACCTTGCATAGTTGATATATAATTTTATCAAAACTAAGGGGGGTTTAGACATCACAGATCTTAAAGATTTTGCAAGTTGTAAAATGTGATTGATTTTCATTGTTTGAAATGGCTTCGTTTTTGTGTTTGTGTTTTCTGAATTGTCGTGATCCTTAATAATTTTTCTGCAAGTAATGAGTTTGGGGATGAGAAGGCTTGCATGCTTAAACAATGCTCTTCCATTTAGCCTAGTCATTCTAATAGTGAGAAATTGACTAAAAAAAAGTCTGGAAATCCACAATATAAGTTTGGTAACTAATTCAAAATACTAACAATTGGATAACTGGGAGAGCATTTTGCATAATTTTACACATAATTGATGATTCATAGTGGTCAGGTGTGTTGATCTCAGTGGTCATATTTCTGTCCCTTAAGCTAATTTTCAATATTCTGTCCTGAGCTGCCTTGGACACATGCAAGGGAAGCCTTATAGTCATAATACTTTGGTGGGAAAATCCCAATCCCCTGAGATTATAACTGTTAATTTTGATTTGTTTTCAAGATCTTGATGATGCCCAAATTATGTCCCGGCCTACTCGAATAAGGCATTATTCTCAGAGTGAAGAAAATACCTCTGAAGTATTCAGCACTGCACGTGAAGATCAGGCAATGCCACGAAGCAGCAGCACATCAGACATAATGGAACCATTCATAGCTGAAAGAGCTAAAGGTGCAGTTCCTGTTATTGACAGCTCATCAGTTCCTTCAAGTTTGCAGTGTTCTGCAGAAGTGATTTTATTATCTAGGTCCAATGAAAGTGACTTTACAGATGCACAAGAAGGCTCTTTGGAAGTCGGTGATAGTATTTATGATCATCTTTGTCACCTTGTAGATGTAGGAACTGTAGCATCTTATTATGAGTACAGTCAGCACACAGTAGATGACAGTGAGCCTGACTTGCTGTCTTCCATACGGAAATACTTTAATGAGACTATTCAAGAGTCTGAGCATACCAAACAGAGCTTGGGGGAAGATGAAACTACTATTCCTTTAAATGAAGATAATGAGTTGATGGTAGATGAGACAGAGTTGGATTGTGCGGGTCTAGTGAGAATGTATGGTGCTTATAGCCAGGATGTGGTTTTGGGAGGGGAAAGTAACACACTGGTAAAAACGCAAGACCTCAAAAATGGCGAAAACTCTTCTCCATATCCAGAAGAGGATTTTCTGAGTATTGATACGTTATCTTATAGAGAAAATAAGGTACCAGAGACTAATATTGAACAGCATAATAGTAAACAAGTTGAAAGCTTTGACCGGGGGATTTCATCAAAGATGGACTCAGAAAATCCAGATTGCAAACAGAGGAGAAAAGTCTTTACTCACCAGAAGGCAACTGGGGTAGAACATAGAAATGTGATATTATCAGCAAATCATCATAGATCCGTGCAGAATTTCAACAAAGTAGTAGGTCATAGTAAAAGGAAGCAGCTATCTGATGCCAATTATCAAACTTCAAATGTCACTGAATTTGCCAATGAGATAACTGATGCATATAGCATGTATTCAAATAAAATTCCACATGGTACCACAATTACTGACTCACTTGCTGCTTTAAGTGCACAAAATTCTACAGCTAACCAAGAAATCACTGCAGCATCATCAGAGACACAGTTTTTAAGCACAGCAAATAAGAAAAAAGATGGCAGCTTGCATGTTAGTTTTAGCCCATTTACTGAATCTGTGCAGTTCCACAGCCCATTGGACAGTAAGGAAGCTCACTGGAAGTTCAGGCTTCGAAGACTTAGTGGTTTCAGCAGTGGTTCATCGGCGCCAACTGATTCAGTGAAACACGGTGTCTATAAACTTCTAGACACTAAAGTTTCTCATAATGAATGCAAGAACCGAAAGTCAACATTGATTACTGCTACAAGTGTCCCAGTACTGAAGGGAAGTACAGGTTGTAGTCAGGTGACCGGTCATGAAGCGATCAGGTCCTGTAGCTTACAGGAATCTGTGCAGCAGCAAAGTTCCCTAGGCAGTGTTTATAGAACTGTTGTACACGCTTTTTCAAAGTCGAAGGCAAATGTTTCCCCACAGAGACAGAGAAAAGTACCAGCAGAGGCTCCACTGAGGGATCTGTACAGTCATGTTTTGGGATATTTTGGAAGGAAAGTTGCAGGTGAGCACTAACAGTGTGCAAAGCACAAAGAAGCACCTGTTTGGCTTGATGCAACTGAAAAGCTTTAAGCAATCAAATAGCTTGGGGATGAACACTGCTTTTAATTGGTTTTGCATGCGCTTTTGATCAGCTGGTATGTCCTGGCAAAGCATTTGACCCCTCATAAAATTAATACTAATGTTTCTTTTTTTGTGTGTGTGTTTGCGCAGGTTTTCAGTTGTTAATCTTTGAAAGTAAATTCAATTGTGGTTAGTTGTGGAAGCATAGTCAATCTGCGTTTAATGTACTTTACATATCTTTAGCACTAGAGGGCAGCATTTGTGTACTTTAGAACACAATCTCTCAATAGTCTAGTTGAGACATCACATTTGTAGAAATTCATATTTTGGCTTTCATGAAAGTGAACCTAAAATAAATGGTTTAATCTTTTCAAGTTTTGAAGCAAGGTTACAGAAAAATAGTGCTTGAATTAATATTGCAAGTTTGGAAGAAAAATGTTGATGGTAGTCTAACTTGTAATTTTTCTATCATCAAAGATTAAAAATTGTTAACCTTTACTAATGTTGATGTAAATTATGCTAATGCTAACTTGTGATTACTTCTAATTGCACACAGTAAGGATAGGATATTTCTTGGGAAACTGCATGATTTGGCAAGTAACCCTTGCAATGCTAAATTCCTTTTTATTGCTATAATGAGTAAATTATGTGTTTTTGCAAGATTATGAAATTGTTATTTTAAAAAAGCACTTCATTTGCTTTCAGTCAACAAGGAGGAGCCTAGTCAAAAACCTCGACCCTTCAGCACTGATATTGGAAATAGTAGTAATCCCAACATTAGTGATCTTATGGATGAGTTTATAGCAGAAAGATTACGAACTGGTACTTCAGTGGTAAGTTTAATTACTGTGTATTATATTTCTAGCAGTTACTAATAGCTATTTCATCTCACGTGGCTATTTCTTTTAATTATAACATATGGAAAAACAATCAAGCCTCCGAACTTTTCTGTAAAATGATGTTAAATGACCTGATTTTTAAAATATTTTTCAAAATTAAAACAGGGTGCAGGCAAACTTCAGATATTTTTCTTTGATGTTTTGTAAAGTCTTTGTGTCCAGCTGAGTATTCTGGTTGATATAAATAATGAATGAAATTTTACTAAGTGGAATATTAAAAGTGAATCTAAATATGCAATCAAATTAGCATGTAGTACTTCCAAACGTACAAGTGACAGCAATAGTTCATTGCATTTTATGATTTTTTTTAAGTTAATAACTTTCTTTTGTACTAGAATATTTTGAGAAGGGGAAGCAGTCCTGGTAGTTTGGAAGTGCCAAAGGATCTTCCTGATTTGCTGAACAGACAGAATCAGACACGACCTGTTGATGACCCTGGAGTCCCATCTGAGTGGACATCTCCAGCCAGTGCAGGAAGTAGTGATCTTGTTAGTTCTGATAGCCATTCAGATTCTTTCAATGCTTTTCAATATGATGGACAAAAATTTGAGAGTAAGTATGTTTTAATCTAAGTATTGTCTTTATATTAGTGTTTATTGTCATTTCCTACTTTGTATGACTTTTATCTTTGCATTAGTGCTACTGGGAGAGTTAGATTGTAAATATCTTTTCATTTTTGGTACTGGAGAACATATTTAGCCCAGTTTTGGGCACCTTATCATCCTGCTCAACCATTCACTTTTTTTCGGTTACATGACAACGCCCAAGTCCCTTTGCTCCTCTGATTTTTGAATTTTCTCTCCTCTTAGAAAATAGTCTATACCTTTGTTCCTTCTACCAAAGTGCATAGCTATACACTTCCCTACACTATATTCCATCTGCCACTTCTCTGCTAACTCCCCTAATCTATCCAAATCCCTCTGCAGGCACCCAGCTTCCTCAACACTACCTGACCTGCACCTATCTTTATATTGTCCGCAAATATGGCCACAAAGCCAACAATTCCATCATCCAAGTCTTTGACATATAACATAAAAAGAAGCGGTCCCAACACTGACCCCTGCAGAACACCACTAGTCACCAATAGTCAACCGGAAAACACCCCTTTATTCCTACCCTTTGCCTCTGGCCAGAAAGCCAATATTCTATCCATGCTAGTATCTTCCCTGTATACCATGTGCTCTTGTTAAGCAGCCTCGTGTGGCACCTTGTCAAAGGCCTTCTGAAAGTCCAAATAAACAACACCTACAGACTCTCCTTTGTTTATCCTTTCTGTTACTTTCTCAAAGAATGTGCTTCTAAGCAATAAATTACCTGTTCTGTTTTAACTGAATCTTGAGAAGGAATATCATAGTTTTACAGGAAATAGAAAATCACACCAAATAATAAGTCAAATAAAATGGAAGCTATGGTATTGAAACAAGTAAAGCAAGAAAGCTTATTGGCGTAAGATTTAAAAGCAACCATAAAAGCACCCTAAATCTGTAGATTGGGGCACAAAAACAGCAAATGACCTCAGCTTGGACAATTGATCAAGGAAACATGGGCTTGAATCAAGAGGAAATTTGTGCTCCAATATTAAACACTCATCAACTTGAACAAAATTTCTTTAATTATTGCAAAATGTAATAACGTATTCTTTTGAACAAAATCTTTGTCTTATGATAGCAGAATCAGTTGTCTTTTGCCATTTGTGTGTTTCATATGTTAGTTGATACTGTGGAGCAGTGGTGGATAAAAGGTTGTGTTTTGAATCTAGAATGGCTGAAGTTAATATATCCTAGTTGCTGGTTCCGATAGACTCCCACTTGCTAGAGGAACTGCACTTAGTGCCCCAAGAACTGCTAGACTAAGTTGAAAGCTAAATAAGTTTTGCGGTTTCTGCATCCCAGATAAATTAACTGTCCCTACTGTATAGGTGATCACAAGACACAGGAGCAGAAGTAGGCCATTCAGCCCATCGAGTCTGCTCCGCAGCTCCCCCATGAGCTAAACTATTCACCCATCTAGTTCCAATTTCCGGCTTTTTCCCCATATCCCTTGATAACCTGACTAATTAGATACCTGTCAATCTCCTTCTTAAACATGCTCAATGATCTCCTTCTTAAAGACCCTCAATGATCGGGCCTCCACAGCTGTATGTGGCAACGAATTCCATAAATCCACGACCCTCTGGCTAAAAAAAAATTCTCCTCATCTCTGTTTTAACTGGGTACCCTCTAATTCTAAGACTATGGCCTCTTGTCCTGGACTCACCCAGCAAGGGAAACAACCTTTCCACATCTACTCTGTCCAACCCTTTCAACATTCAAAATGTTTCTATGAGATCCCCTCTCATTCTTCTATACTCTAATGAATACAATCCAAGAGCCGACAAACGCTCCTCATATGTTAGCCCCTGTATTCCAGGAATCATCCTCGTAAATCTTCTCTGAACTCTCTCCAACATCAGTACAAACTTTCTAAGATAGGAGGCCCAAAACTGCACACAGTATTCCAAATGAGGTCTCACTAATGCCCCATAGAGCCTCATCAACACCTCCTTACTCTTATACACTATTCCTCTTGAAATGAGTGCCAACATAGCACTCGCTTTCCTTACTGCCAATCCAACTTGGTGGTTAACCTTTAGGGTATCCTGCACGAGGACCCCCAAGTCCCTTTGCACTTCCGATTTTTGAATTTTCTCCCCATCTAAATAATAATCTGCCCGATTATTTCTTCTTCCAAAATGTACAACCGTACATTTGTCAACGTTGTATCTCATCTGCCATTTCTTTGCCAACTCTCCTAAACTGACTAAGTCTCTCTGCAACCTTTCCGTTTCTTCAACATTTCCTGCTCCTCCACTTAACTTGGTGTCATCCGCAAACTTAGCCACAAAACCATTTAATCCATAATCCAAATCATCGATATACATCGTGAAAAGAAGCGATCCCAACACCGACCCCTGTGGAACACCACTAGTAACCAGCAACCAATCAGAATAGGATCCCTTTATTCCCACCCTTTGCTTTCTGCCTATCAGCCAATGCTCCACCCATTTCAATATCTTTCCTATAATTCCATGGGCTCTCATCTTATTAAGCAGCCTCATATGCGGCACCTAATTTGGTGGGATTGTGGTGGGGAATGATGGGGGTGGAATAATTGTACTGAGAACATCCAGTCCTGATAAAAGGTCTCAGCCCAAAACGACAACTGTTTATTCCTTTCCAGAAATGCTGCCTAACTTGCTGGGTTCATCCAGTATTTTGTATGTGTTACGCTGGATTTCCATCTCTTGTGTTTGTCAATATTTAGTTGCCATTGCTGAGAGTATATTTTGTCTGGTGAAATTGCTTATCACTAGCTGACAGTAGTCTCAGGCTCCCATCTAGATGTACCTTTTTCCATTGAATGCTGTGATCTGCAGTATTTGTTTGAATCAACCATTAATATAACTGCAGATAAATTGTGTCCCAATTAAACAGGATTCGTACTTTTGTTTTACCAAGAGAATTTAAATATTTTTTCAGTAAATGTATTTAGCCAGTTTCTTGGAACTTTAAGCACCTTACAAAATTTCAATAAAGTAAGTTTGGTAGCAGGAATCAGTTTATCATATCCATTTATAGAGCAGATATTAGTGATGTATTGCAGTTTTATAGTTGGCTTAAAAGAGAATCTTTCCATTAGAAGTGTTTTTCTTAATATGATTCACCTTATTGGCTGTTTATTTCACTGTCCCAATGCTTCCCAAGTCTCCAAATCAAGGGTTCTGTTCTTGGTAACTGAAGTGAGGAAATATAAGGAAAGTAAAGAATTATATTTTGGTTAATCTGAAACTAAAACCAGAGTACCTCAGAAAATACTGACTCATTAGGTTGTCAAAGTAAGTGTCAATTTAGTAATAGCACAAGTGGGTTTTTTATTGCTTTTTATACAAATAGTTGTCTTTTTTTAAGCAAAGTTATGATTTCAGAATATATTTTATCATGAACTTTGCATTTCTACTTTTGTGCCTGCTTTTTGGTTTGCATTTTCAAATGCACAAAACTTCTTGATTCGTGCCTCCCAGAATTCTTTTAATAAGTTCATAATAGTCACTATTTTTTTTTTGGTTCTGTTATAGGCTTTCATTTTGGCAGTGAAACCATTTCTACCTTATACACTGAAGCAGATTCAGGACCTCCACGACAAAATGCTGAGGAACAAGAATTAGCAAGTTTAAATGTTCTGCATATTAATTCTGAAACAAGCAGTCTCAATCTACAGACAGCATCTGCTGACACAGTCACGATTACAGGTTTGTTGTGGAAATTTAAAGGTCACTGTTGATACTGAAACAGTCCTGTTCTGGTTGTTCTCCAGTTATTCATTTAATGAACATCTATAATTTTATCACTAAGCTATGCTAAAACATAGTTTACAATTAGCCTCTTTCATGTATTGGGACAGAAATGGGCTATTTTCTGTTTGTTTTCCCCTCCCACACAATCAAATCTATATATTTTTATATTTTGTCCAGCAATGTTCTGGCAAATTAATAACAATCTCATGTTGTTATCTCGGCCACTAACCTGCAATGTGCAAGTTCTTCTCTTATCCTTGAAAGGTACATATTAAAATTATTATCGTCATTCCATTACTTGAAATATTCCAGTGGAAAGATGGCAATGAAATTCATATGCTTTATATAACGGCACTATTGATTATGTAGTCCATCTAACCTCAATAACAATTCAATGTGTAAGTAGTTATAACTATCGCTGTGGCCGGCTTGCTCTGTTAGATTTAAATTAAGTTGATAACCTTGTACTCCTGGGAGGTGGGGATAAGTCTATGGAATATAACAGGATATGTCATCAGGAAAATGTACTGTTGAACCTGGTAAGCAACCTATGGAAATACATTTTCATTTTTTTAAATGAATAAGAAATTGGAATCTATTATTATAGTGTTCTATAGAAATGTACATGGTCTAATGCAACTGAGTATTATGAAAATGGTGTGTAGAAGATTATATTCTCACTTTACTGTTAGACTTAATTGGTCTTGGAAAGAATCTATTAGATCAGTCAATACACTTCTATTTCAGTGATGCGTCTATGTTTCTAGTCCCAATTTATGATACATTTTCATTCATCTGTCTTATTTTCCCCTGCCTTTGTAATTTCAATGCATTACATAGAACAGTACAGCACAGGAACGGGCCCTTTGGCCCACAATGTTGTACCAAACCAACTAAAAAGTAAATTTTTTTTAAAAAACCAAAAACTTGTCCCTCCTACCTGCACAATGTCTGTATCCCTCCACCTTCCTCATGTTCATGTGCCTATCTAAACATCTCTTAAAAGTCTCTTATGTATTTGCCTCTACCGCCATACCAGGCAGCGCGTTCCGGGTATCCACCACTCTTAGTAAAAAAAAAACTTGTCCTCGCATCCAGTTTGAACCTACCCCCTCTCACCTTCAATGTACGCCCTCTGGTATTTGACATTTCTACCCTGGGAAAAGGTACTCTCTGTCTACTCTGTCTGTGCTGCTCATAAACTTAAAACCTCTCAGATCTCTTCTCGGCCTCCATCGCTCCAAAGAAAACAACCCAAGTCTGTCCATTTTCTCACGATAGCACATTCCCTCTAAACCAGGCAATATCCTGGTAAGCCTCTTATGCACCTTCCCCAAACCCTCAACATCCTGTATGTAGTACTCACTATGAAGTGTGCAACATAACCTGTTGGTTTTTGAACTCAGTGCCTAGATTCATAAAAGCAAGCATTCCATAAGCTTGCTTAACCACCCTCTTGACCTGTGTAGCCAATTTCAAGCAGCTATACTTAGACCCCAAGATCTCTCTGCTCATTAACGATGTACTGTCTGCATTTGCCCAACCAAGGTGCAACACCTCACATTTATCTGGGTTATACTCCATCTACCATTTCTCTGCCCATATCCGCAACTGATAGCCAGTAGTGACATGGCATCCACACTGGACTTCAAGGCGAGTGGTCCCAGGTTTGTATTCAACCAACACCTTGTATGCTTTCCATCCATGCCGGGTTGAGCAATGAGCTAGTAATTCGGCCTCGTTAAACACAGACAAAAGTGCTAAAGAAATGGCAAGGTTGCTGCCCAAGGCACAGAAAGAATCAACGATCTGCAACTGATCTCTATGGTGCTGTATTTGCCAGTCTTCTATGTCCACAACTCTACCAATCTTGGTACCATTTGCAAATTTACTAACCCACTCATCTACATTTTCGTCCAGGTCATTTATATGCAAACGTTTGTACATCACGAACAGCAGAGGTCCCAACACGGATCCCTGCAGAACACCACTAATAACAGACTTCCAGGTCAATTGTCCCTTCGACCACTACCCTCTGTCTTCTGTGCGCAAGCCAGATCTGAAAACAGCCAATTCACTGCAGACCCCATGCATCCTAATCTTCTGGATTAGCCTTCCAAGAGGGACTTTGTCAAATGCCTTACTAAAGTCCATGTAGACAGTATCCACTGCTTTCTCTCATCACTTTCTCAAAAAACTCAATCAACATGGTAAGATACGACGTCCTGCATAAAACCATGTTGGCTCTCCCTAATTAGGCAGTGGGCTTCCAAATGTTGATATATCCTATCAGCAATTTCCCTACAACTGATGTGAGACTTGTGGGCCTATAGTTTCCAGGATTTTCCCTTGCTGTCTTTTTTAAATAGAGGTAACAACATTAGCCACTGGCCAGTCCTCCAGGACCTCATCTCTGCCTGGAGAGGACACCAAGATACTGCTCAAGGCCCCAGCAATCTCATCTCTTGCCTCCCTCAATAACCTGGGGTAAATCACATCAGGCCCTGGGTTAAACTGCACCTTAATATTCTTTAGGAAACCCAATACTTCCTTCTCCTTGACCTCTAAACATCATAACACATTTATACAATCAGCCCTGATCTCCTGGTCCTCCATATCCTTTTCCTTGGTAAATACTGAAGCAAAGTACTCATTAAGTACCTCACTCACATTCTCTGCATCCAAGCAAATGTCCCCCTCTTTATCCTTGACTGGTCCTACCCTCTCCCTAGTTATCCTCTTGCTCTTGATGTTTGTATAAAATGCCTTGATATTAATCCTACTTGCCAAGGACTTTTCATGGCCCCTTCTGGCTTTCCTAATTCCCTTCCTGAGTTCTTTTCTGGCTTCTTTATAATCTTCATACACTCCATTTGATGTAACTTCCAAGTCTTTACATACTTTTCCTTTTGCTTCTTGACTAAATTCATCACTTCAATGGACATCCAAGGCATTTTTATCTTTCTGTCCCTCTTTCTTTCTAGCAGGAACATACCGCTCATGTATTCTGTGTAATTGATCTTTAAGCACCCTCCACATGTCTGATGTGGACTTGCCAGAAAAGAGGTATTCCCAATTAACTCTGCCTAAAGCCCTCGTAATTTGCCCTACTCCAATTAAAGCTCTCCCGCTAGGTCCATAACTGTCCTGGTGTCCAGGGAGGATAGCACCTTTGGTGCAGGGGCTTGTATCCATTCTGGGGCACCTCACTTACCTTTGTTCCCTACTGGACACTCAGCTCTTACCAGTGACTCCAAAGTAGCTGATTGCATGCAACAGCAGCCACACACTGTTACATCGCTTCAACAGGTGGGCTAAACCTGGTGATGGTCAACAGTCCTCATACCCCTGTGAAACAGAGACATGCTTATCCTTAGCATGTCAAGTCTGCTCTGACAGACCGGGCAGATGAGATAATCAGTGAGATCCAACAGCTAAGAAGGCGGCTCTGCAATGCTTCATGGACAGCAAAGGGCATGCATGAAGAGGCACAGAAAAGGTCATGATTATCCACTGCAACCAAGGAAGACCAGTTTGTGTCGACTACTCGTACCACTGGGCCTGGAGTTCTGAGGTCAGGAGCTGTCCTGGTGCAATGGATTTTCCACTTTAAAAGCTCACCTGCATATGCTCAGATACGACAAACAACCAACGTGTTGCTGTGTTCTGTTGATTGACTGTAAGTGAACAAAATTAACACAGACACCTAGTGCAAGAAATGGACTGCCTTCATAGAGTGCTTTTGATGATTGCTACCTCCAAATCTTCATTTTCATTGTAACACTCAAGATGGTTGTTGATGCCTTCAAATTCTGTGCAGTTCTTGACTTGTTGAAGTAGTGTCATCATTTCATTTTCACTCCTAGCCATTTCTGGCATCTGCAAGCTTGAATGCTTGAAGCTGCAGTGAGCAAACAATTCTAAATTGTCTTACTGCTTATTTCACGCCAACTATCAGTGACAAAAATCACTGGTTTTTAAAAATAAACACACACAAATGATGATATTTTTAAAAACTGTTTGCTCTAGTGTCTACCACACAAGTTCACAGAACTGATACTGGTTAGAAACTGTTCAGCAACAGTCTCTTGTCCCAAATAAATGAAAGGAATCCTGGCTTTTTTCTCAATTATGTTTTGTTTTTTTTTAAAAGAGTTGTCCCAAATAAATGGCTACCCTGATTAATCAAGGGACCAGCTAACTGGAATCCACTGTATTTTTAAAAGTATTTTGGTACATTTATTAAATATATAAACTGATTAGCATGACTAATGCCTATTCACAGATTTTGTATGCAATTAGTTGCTCGAGGAAAAAATAATAATTTCATTTGTAATGAGTTTAAAATTATAAAATGCATTTCTTTAGCAGAATGCAATGAGATTTTCATGCTAGAGAATTATTAGTAAAATCACATTTGAAATTAAGGAGAAAAAAAATGAGGATCTGATAATGTTTTCATCATTGTTCCAGATTATATGCATAAATATAGTTTTGATTAATTTTATTTTTGAAGCTTAAGCATTTGATGATGGGTAGATTAGTCATTCTTTATGGATTGCAATGAAATGTTGACTTGCCACCTAAATTCAGCATCAGTTTTTCTCTCCCAATATTATCCCTTTTTTTCCCTTTATCTCTTTTTTTAGGCTCTGAGAGTGCTTCTCCAACTCATTCAAATGCCTGCTCAAGATCACAGACACCTTCTCCATCCACCTTAAATGCTGATCCAGTAGATCAAAAAGATTTGCCATTGGATGAAAAATTGCATCATTCAGTCTTGCAAACTCCAGATGACTTGGGTATTTCACAATTAACTAATAATTGAATTATTATTGAAATAAAATTTCTGGCAAACTTTCATGGAAAATATTTGTTACAGCCTTTTGCATTAGCTTTGGGAGCTGTGAAATGTTTGAGATTGTAAAGAAGCTCTTTGTTGTATAAAACTTATGATAGTTGATACTTAAGTTGTTGCTAAAATAACTGAAAATGCTACCATCCCACATCAGTTTCCTCCCCCTTCCACTAGCCTTATCCCCAACCAACTTTAATAAATTACATAATTCCTATTACATTGATGCATACTTGGTGTATGGTCTCCACTCCTTCCTAAAATTTATGTGCCTTTGTGGGGGTTAAGGAATGTTCACTGGATTGCTTACTGTAAGAATGTAGGCTTCCTATCCAAGGAGTGCTAATGGACCAGTACTCTCTGGAATTCAGAAATTTCTCGGAGGGCATAAAAATGTAGGGTGAAAGAGTTTTTCTTGGTTGGAGAAATCAAGAATAAGTAGGTATAGATTACTAATAAGAGATTTAAAACTGAAATGAACAGAATTTTTTTCACTTGGAAGATATTATTGCAATATTGGGAGGAACAGCCCTGAAAGCCCTTGACAACTGTAAAAGTTATTTGGGACTAAGGATTGGCGTTCTTTGTGAATTGTGGCATTTGGCAGCTTGGCTCATTCTGGAAGTTGTTATTAAAGTTAATTTTTAATGACTGCGGTTCAGAGATATTAAAATTGATGTAAATACTTTAAATTTATAAACATGAAATAAATCACTTGTATGATTAATAAAACTATAGAGAAAAATAAATTTTAAGAAGTAACTCCGATGCATCTTTGCCTGAAACTTCTGTCATATAATTGTTCTTAAAATTAAAGGGCCTTTACATCCTGCCCTATAGACATTCATCCCAAATTGCTGAGAAATCAATGCTGGGATCTCCGTCTAGCATTAAAGCAAACTGACAGGTTGAACCTTCCAAATTTTTCGTACATATCTTCAGTGTTTACAAAATTCTGGTTCTTTCAGGCTGAATGCTAGTGGTTTTAAACAGCTAATATTCATAAGATTTTTGGACTATAATGGAATTGTGGGGACGTAATAGCACTGAATGTTGATTAAGATGTGGATGGCCATTAGTCCTCATACTATTTTTTTTCTATTAACATCAGAGTATAAGTAGAATGATACTCTTAATAGAGTAAAATGTGATTATTTAGATCTTTATTGAAACGTGTTCTGAAGTTAAATTTAAACTTTTAACTTTAATGTAAGTGCATATTGTCTGCTTGTAACATTAAATATTATATTGGACAGAAAACAGTGAGTTTCCAAATGAAGACTGCAGTGTGATGGCAGGTGGGAGTCTCAAAGGATGGCATGAAGATGTTGCCACAGTTATGTGGAGACGAATGCTTGGCATTTTGGGTGATGTGAACTGCATTAAGGATCCTGAAATTCATGCGCAAGTCTTTGACTATTTGTGTGAGCTCTGGCAGAATTTGGCCAAAGTAAGAAGTTACTGAATTTTGCTTGCAACTTATTTGTGCTAATGTAAAGTTAACTTTTCATGGACATTTTTGTTGATTTTTATATCTATCCTACAAAACCACGATGACTAGCGTAATCAGATTATGCTTCTACAAATGCACACAAATCCTGTCTCTAAAAATCATGTCCAGTAGTTTGCCCACCAGAGTGATGTAGGGCTTGCTGGTCTATAATTCTCAGGGGTTATCTCTATTACCTTTCTTGAACAAAGGAATCAAATTTGCTATCCCACAACCCCTTCCCGCCCCCCCCCAGCAATCTTTTCGTACTATTCCAATGGCCAGTGAGTACACTGCACAGTCTGCCTATTCCCTTTCCCTTTCCGTACAATCACTTAGCTGCCTACTAATGGAATACAGTGTAGGGAAGTGTATGGTCATGCATGTTGGTAAAAGGAAAAAAGACATAGACTGTTTTCTAAATAAGGGAGAAAATTCAAGAATCTGAGTTGCAAAGGGACTTGGGAGTACTTGAGCAGGATTCCCAAAAGGTTAATATGCGGTTGAATCAGTGGTGAGGAAGGCTGATACAATGTTAACATTCGTTTTGAGGGGACTAGAAAATAAAAGCAGGGATGTAACGCTGAGGCTTTATGGGGCACTAGTGAGACCTCACTTGGAACATTGTGAGCAATTTTGGGCACCTTATTTAAAGGATGTACTGGCATTGGAGAAGGTTCAGAGGAGGTTCTCGAAAATGATTCCAGAATTTGGCTTGTCATATGAATAGTGTTTGATGGCTCTGGGCCTGTATCCACTGGAATTTAGAAGGGAGGTTTCAATGAAATCCTATCGAATGATGAAAGGCCTAAATAGAATGGATGCAGAGAGGATGTTGCCTGTGGTGGGTAAGTCTCGGCATAGCCTCAAAATATAAGGGCATCTATTTAGATTGGAGATGAGGTATTTCTTTAGTCAGAGGATGATTAATCTGTGGAGTGCCTTGTCACAGGTGGCTGTGGAGGCCAGGTTATTGGGTACATTCAAGACGGAGTTTATGGATTCTTGATTAGTCAGGGTGTGAAAGGTTATGAGGAGAAGGCAGGAGAATGGATCAGCCATGATGAAATAGCCAAGTGGACTTGATGGGCCAAATGGCTTAACTCTGCTCTTCTGTCTTATGGTCTTTTGGTGTATTGGCCTTCATTAATCATGGGATTGATTTCATGAGCAGCAAGGTAATATAACTTTAGTGAGACCACCTCATTACAGTAAGGATGTGGAAGCTTTAGAGAGGGTACAAAGGAGATGTAACAGCTTGATGATTGGATTTGAAAGCATGTCTTATGAGTAAAGGTTGAGCAAGGTAGTGCTTTTCTCTTTGGAGGGAAGGAGAATGATGAAGATCTATGACATTGATAGATTAGACAGCCAACCCCTTTTTCCCAGGCTGAAAATGACGAGTACGATATCATTATAAGGTGATTTGAGGAAAGTATGGATGGGATTTCAGAGGTTTTTTTTATATACAGAGTGAGGGTTGCATGGAACACGAGCCAATGGTGGTGGTAAATGCAGATTCCGTAAGATATGGGAGCAGAATTATGTCCTATTATGTCTTCTCTGCCATTCCATCATGGCTGATTCATAATCCCTCTCAACCCCATTCACCTGACTTCTCCCTGTAACTTTTGCACCATGACTAATCAAAAGCCTATCAATCTCTGCTTTAAATACTGTATGCACGATGACTTGGCCTCCGTAGTCATCTGTGGCTATGAATTCTAGAGGTTCACCACCCTCTAACTAGAGAAATTCCTTCTCATCTCTGTTTTAAATTGACAACCTCCTATTCTGAAGTTGTGCCCTCTGGTCCTAGTTTCCCCCACTATAGGAAACATCGTCTCCACATCTACTCCATCTCAGCCTTTCAACATTCAATAGGTTTCAGTGAGATCCCTGCTCATTCTTCTAAATTCCGGTGAGTACTGGCTCCGAGCCTTCAAACACTCCTCATAGGTTAACCCTTTCTTTCCTGGAATCATTCTTGTAAACCTCCCCTAAACCCTCTCCAAGACTAGCACATCCTTTCTTAGATATCGGGCACAAATCTTTTCATAATACTGCAATTGAGGTCTCATCACTGCCTTATAAAGTCTCAGCATTATATCCTTGCTTTTATATTTTAGTCCTTTGAAATAAATGCAAACATTACATTTGCCTTCCTCACCACTGACTGAACCGGCAAGTTAACTTTTAGGGAATCCTGCACGAGGACTCCCTTTGCACCTCGTATTCTTGAATTTTCTTCCCATTTAGAATACTGTCTGTGCTTTAATTCCTTCTACCAAAGTTCCCTACACTGTATTCCATTTGCCTATTCTCTTAATGTAAGTCCTTCTGCAGCCTCCCTGCTTCCTCAACACTACCTGCCCCTCCACCAGTCTTCATATCATTAATTTATTGTTAATTGTCTAGCTCAGGTGAAAGTATTACATGAAATCTGTTGTAAACTTTTCCACATCATAACTTTAATGAAATAATCAAGGCTTTTATGGTCAATACCCAATTCCAAACCTGTCAGTTTTATTACCTTCATTAGATTGAACAAACAAAAGCTAGGTTTCATTTATACCGATTTTGTTTGTTTTTGGTATACTCTGTATTGGTGGAATGGGAATCGCAAGTGTGTAAAAGCTAATGGTCAGTCCAACTACATGTAATCAAGGTATTTGTTCTGATACAATTTTTTTTTCAGCTTTTCAATTACTTCACAATGTTACAGATTTATCTGGTGATCATCAAATAAAGAACTTTCACTCTGTTTTAAATTTGGCTATTTTAATGGTCAAATTCTTTGCTATATCATAGTTTGGATAGGCTGTATTTCCACAGAACATTTTTTTATTTTTGAGAAAAAAATTCATGATGTCAGAGGGAATAAAATTATATGCATGTAAATCCCGGTTTAGAGCATGTCCACGATTTCAAGAGCTGTTTTAGGCACCATATTTTGGAAGGCACACAGCAAAGCCTTACTGAATGGTACTTGGATGTCATGTCTTAAATTATAAAAGACACCTATCAAGAGAATTATATAGATATATAGCACGGAAACGAGCCCTTTGGCCCTACTACCCTATGTCAACCAAGTTTTCTATCTGAGTTTGTCTGTGTTTGGCCCATCTCACTCTGAACCTTTTCTATCCATGTATCCATTAAAATTGTACCACTTTGGTATTTCGTTCTATATACCCACCACCTTCTGTGAAGAAAAACTTGACCCTCAGCTTCCATTAAATCTTTCCCTTCACCTTAAACCTATGCCCTCTAGTTTTAGTCTCCACCCCACTCTGGGAAAAAGACTGACCATTATCACTACCCCCTGATGATTCTATCAGGTCACTCCTCAGCCTCCTTCACCTCAGGGAGATAAAAAAAAAAACCCAGCCTATTCAGTCTCTCCTTGTACTCAAGCCCTCAATCCCAGTAACATCCTTGTGAATCTCTATTGCACCCTTTCTGGTTTAATGATATCCTCCCAATAGCCAAGCAACTAGATCTGCAGACAGTATTCCAAGTACGGTGTCATCAGTGCTTTATACAGTTGTAACATGACTTCCCAACTCTTGCACTTAGTGTCTGACTAATGAAGGCAACTCTGCCAGTCACATTCACCTCTCTGTGTACCTGTGTCACTATTTTCAGAGAGCTCTGTATTTGTACCCATAGGTCTCTGAGCTGCAGCACTCTCCAGGGCCCTGCCATTTATTGTGCAAATCCTGGCCAAATTTAAATTTGGAGTGAGGGAAAAAAGCATTCAGTTGTTTCAGAATATGATATTTCTGTGTTATAGTGTGAATTGATGATTTGCCAGGTGGATCAAAATTAGGAAGAACAGGAATCTTTGATTTGCGCGCTCAGGCCTTCACCAATGTTTGAGTTTGCTTTAGATCATTTCTTGGGTTAAATACCTTAAATTGTCAAATTTATGATATCTTTATCATCATACATCTGTCATAATTGTAAGTGCTAAGTGATGGTCTTGTGGAATATATGATGATTTAAATTACTGCATTGTACTTCATCATGCTAACAAAACTATCTTAATTGTCAAAAATAACAGAGAAAGAGCATTTATTTGGAACTCCTTGTATAATGTGAAATGTTCCCGTTGAATTATTGTCTTCTAAGCCATATATTAATTCTAATCACAAAACTTCAACTTAATTTTGTTTATTTGAAGGTGAGGGATAACCTTGGAATTACAATAGACAATCAGACATCCCCACCTCCTTCAGTTTTGATACCACCTCTCAGAATTTTAACTCCATGGCTTTTCAAGGTAAAATAAATTTATAAAAATGAGTGAAATCTTTTTCATTTTCTTGATTTCCATTAATTAATGCATTTAGTCATTAGTGCATTCAGAAATTGAGTCTTTTAAGGGTAGATTTTAGCATATTTGTAGCTTCTGTTCCTTTAAGTGCTGTTATATGAGATGTTAAACCATCTGCTTTTGACAGCTAAATAATTGTTCCTGTTGGATAGCACTAACAAAAAAATTCTGCAGTGTCAAAACTAGTTGTTATCACTCACTCCTCTCAGTCAGAGTATTTTGAGAAGTCCAACTGTAGAGACTTGGAACTCCAGTGCACTGTTGATAATGACCATATTTTAAGGTTGCTTTAAAATAGATTTTTCTGCTTACAGTAGTAGTAACTAAATTTCATACAAAATCAGAAATAAAAATAAATATTGGAAACACTGGGGAAGCCAAGCTGCAAGTATAGCGAGAGCAAAATGGTTAATACTCAAGGTTGAAGATCCTTTTTCAGAACGATTACCAGTGTTTTTGGGCATGTTAATGTGTTTTTTTTCCACAAATGCTATCTGGCCTGCTGAGTGTTCACAACATTTTGTTTTTATTTCACATGTATTTGGTTAGCTGTGAAATGCTTGGTTATTATCATAGTTCAGCATATTTTTGTGTTGTTTCAGTTCATTGCTGCTTCAAATTTCTGTTTGCCATTGGGAATTTTTATGATTAAAGAAAATCCATTGAAAGTGGAATTGTTTCCTTCATTTTTGTACCCAGGGATTAAGAAATGTGTTCCTGCAATTGTTTTCCTGTTGGTGTTTAGATTGAAAATTTGATTTTTTAGGTACATTGATTCAGTCATTTGATTGTTGTCTTGGAATAAGACAATGAATTGTTTTGGTTACCAAGATGTGTACTGAAGTTAAAGTTAGTGTCATAGAATATTGGAACGAAGGGAGAAATTTAGGTTAGACCTCGATCTGGGAAAGATAAATTATAATATTTAGTAATTGAAAGCTGCTTTTAAAATTACCTCTGTTTATTTATATCCCAATATTTGCTGTCTTTTCCATCTTTAATATATTAGAAAGTGTCATGTGGATGCAGTGCCAAATTCTTGTATCCACATTTATTGTGGAAATCCTGCATAATTGTATTGCATTAAATTGCGCCTATCTGCCTGCATAAACACTGTAAAGCCAATGAAGAAAGAATGTAGGTACCGTAGAGAACTGATATTGCAGCTGGAAGCATTTTCACAATTGTATCTCTTAAAAAAAAAATTTCTGCTTTACATATAATTTAGTGCATATTTATAATATTTGGCTACTATTTTCATGCTATATATTGAAGCAAGTCATGATTAAATTGTATCATTCATGGGGGTTAATCACTTATTTAAGGATAACTGGCACAATACAACACCTCTCCCTCCCAAGAACTATTTCTTTTTCCCTTGAGAACTGAAAATCTATTAGATTCAATTTATACTTAAGGTGGATTAGAATTCCTTCATTTAATTTATAGACTCGCAAAATATTCTGTTTTCCGCAATCTGATGTTTAATGCTCAAGTTAATCCTTGTTTAGGCAACAACATTACCAGAAAAATACAAACAAGGAAAGCTTCATGCTTATAAGCTTATCTGCAAAATTATGAAGCGCCGTCAAGATGTTTCACCCAATTCTGATTTCTTGGTTCACTTCTATAATATTATGCACAGTGGACTCCTCAATCCTGATCAGGTGAGCACTTTTCTCCTTAACATGCCTTTGATACTATTTTTCCAATATATGAGCTGTAAAATTTAAAGTTTACAGGTTGATGCTGCAACCTGCTACGTCATTCTAATCTTGGAAATTTGAAGACGTAGGTTGGTATTGGAGATAGAAATACAGATTTCTACTGCATTCAAAATGAGGTTAGTCAGGCCTAGACCAGAGTAAACGTCCATCTGTACAAGGTTTTGATTATCAATCTTAAATATAGTGTGGAACTGAAACTGGGACAAGAGAAATGAAAGGAAATTTTAAAACATGTTATCTTAAGTACTGCAAAGATATCGTGAATGATTGTTCAAAAACTAATGTATAAAAATTGATGATATTTTGCGAGCCTTACATAATTCATGTGATTGTAACAGCCCAGATTTTGTAGGGAAATATCTGCAAAGCTGCATGTCGCAAGGTAGCTGTTTTTTTGCCATCTGTTCCAACCTTGCACTTGTGAAGTCCAGCATGGGGTTGGGAATCTGCTCAGAATTTGTCACTGCTAAGTGGTTGGCAATCTATACAAACATCATGTCAGGTTGAATCTGGCAACAGGTACTTCCCTATTCATTTCATTGAAGGGAATGGTTGGCAGAGACTGAAGTAAGCATTTCTTTTCTGTCATGATGTTGAGGAGGCATTGATTATCACTTGTGAAAAATCAAAAGTATTTTAAGTTTTAAAGAGCTTCTGAAAATATTTAGAACATTCAGCCTTTGATAGATCCTGTTATGACCAACTGCACAGTTTCTCTTTGTTGCTGCTGCACCTTCACGTCCCCAACCCCTCCACCACCAGCTGACATAATTCCTCAATGGCCCAGAAAACCATTTTGTTATTGTACAAGATCTCAATTTGAAATAGTCTGCTCAAACTACCAAAAATGGAAAAAAAAACTTCAATAGTTTTTTTGTAAGTTAAAACTCAAGTGTACTAGACATAATTTAGTGATCTGAATTGGGCTATGTGATTTAAATAAATTTGGGTAATTAGCTGTGTCCAATTTAGTTGTTCCAATGCTTTTTAATTTTTTTCCAGGATATAGTGAATACCATCATCAAACATTGTTCTCCAAGGTTCTTTTCTATTGGGTTGCCTGGTGCTACCATGTTAATCTGGGACTTTATAGTTGCTGCAAGCAAAGTGACATTCTCCTCTTCACTCAATGTAGGTCATTAAGCATATTACTATTTTAGTGGATGTAAAACGAGGCTGATGATCTACTTTTGTAATCCTGGTTTGATTCTTAATGTTGCATTGCAATGTAAACAGAAATTGCAGTGTGATTTTTTTACAAGAAAAATAATGTCACATTCATAAAATCACTAATAAAGATTAGTTGTATTTATAAAGTAAATTTTAAAATGTAAATATTCTTTGCAAAAGATTTTAGAGTGATCAAGTGAGCTGATGTGGATTGGTTTTCTCATGTTTATTGATCAGGTCTAAGTCAAATATTTGAAGCATACTAGTAATCAAATTCCTTTTTGAAACTGGAAGTTCAATAGTTCCATTTAATATCAGAGAAATGTATACAATATAAATTCTGAAATTCTTTTTCTTCGCAGACATCCACGAAAACAGAAGAGTGTCCCAAAGAATGAGTGGCACTAAAAATATTAGAACCTCAAACACCCCCCACTACCCCTCCCATGCACAAGCTGCAGCACAGCAACGACCCTCTCCCACCCCCACCCCCATCCATTCCGCAACAAAACAACAGCACTCTCCACCCAGCAAGAATGCAATAGCAAGGCCCCCCAGTTAGGACCATGATCTTCAGTACAACAAAATCACCAGACATGCCACAGTCTCCCTCTCCCTCTCCCTCTCCCTCTCCCTCTCCCTCTCCCTCTCCCTCTCCCTCTCCCTCTCCCTCTCCCTCTCCCTCTCCCTCTCCCTCTCCCTCTCCCTCTCCCTCTCCCTCTCCCTCTCCCTCTCCCTCTCCCTCTCCCTCTCCCTCTCCCTCTCCCTCTCCCTCTCCCTCTCCCTCTCCCTCTCCCTCTCCCTCTCCCTCTCCCTCTCCCTCTCCCCCTCTCCCCCTCTCCCCCTCTCCCCCTCTCCCCCTCTCCCCCTCTCCCCCTCTCCCCCTCTCCCCCTCTCCCCCTCTCCCCCTCTCCCCCTCTCCCCCTCTCCCCCTCTCCCCCTCTCCCCCTCTCCCCCTCTCCCCCTCTCCCCCTCTCCCCCTCTCCCGAACGTCACTTAAGTGGTCACCAAATGGTATTTTGCCCATTTTATAGCTTTTTTTAGTTATTGATTCCTGAAGATTCATTGGAAGTAAATTGTGTGATGTATTGAGCTGTATCTGTTTCAAGTTGGTTTATCTCAGCAAATTATTGTTGATTATACTACATTTGCCATTGTTGTGCTGACCTTTTGAAAGGAATATCAAGCTAGTCATTGTTGATACACATGGGGCAGTTGTCAATAGACAATAGGTGCACGAGTAGGCCATTTGGCCCTTCGAGCCAGCACCACCATTCACTGTGATCATGGTTGACCATCCACTGTCAGTATCCAGTTCCTGCCCTATCCCCATAACCTTTGATTCCGCTACCTTTAAGAGCTCTATCCATCTCTTTTTTTGAAAACATCCAGAGACTCGGCCTCTAGAGCCTTCTGGGGCAGAGCATTCCATATATCCACCACTCTCTGGGTGAAAAAGTTTTTCCTCAACTCCGTTCTAAATGGCCTACCCCTAATTCTTAAACTGTGGCCTCTGGTTCTGGACTCACCCAGCAGTGGGAACATGCTTCCTGCCTCCAGCGTGTCCAATCCCTTAATAATCTTATATGTTTCAATAAGATCCCCTCTCAGCCTTCTAAATTCCAGAGTATACAAGCCCAGTCGCTCCAATCTTTCGACATATGACAGTCCCGCCATCCCGGGAATTAAGCTTGTGAACCTACGCTGCACTTCCTCAATAGCAAGAATGTCCTTCCTCAAATTTGGAGACCAAAACTGCACACAGTACTCCAGGTGTGGTCTCACCAGGGCCCTGTACAGCTGCAGAAGGACTTCTTTGCTCTTATACTCAGTTCCCCTTGTTATGAAGGCCAGCATGCCATTAGCTTTTTTCACTGCCTGCTGTACTTGCATGCTTGTTTTCAGCGACTGATGTACAAGAATACCTAGATCTCGTTGTGCTTCCCCTTTTCCTAACTTGACTCCATTTAGATAATAATCTGCCTTCCCGTTCTTACCACCAAAGTGGATAACCTCACATTTATCCACATTAAACTGCATCTGCCATGCAGCTGCCCACTCAACCAGCCTGTCCAAGTCACCCTGCATTCTCATAACATCCTCCTTACATTTCACACTGCCACCCAGCTTTGTGTCATCAGCAAATTTGCTAATGTTACTTTTAATTCCCTCATTTAAATCATTTATATATATATTTTAAACAGCTGCGGTCCCAGCACTGAACCCTGTGGTACCCCAGTGGTCACCGCCTGCCATTCCGAAAGGGACCCGTTAATCGCTACTCTTTGTTTTCTGTCAGCCAGCCAATTTTCAATCCATGTCAGTACTCTGCCCCCAATACCATGTGCCCTAATTTTGCCCACTAATTTCCTATGTGGGACTTTATCAAAGGCTTTCTGAAAGTCCAGGTACATCCTCAAAAAATTCCAAAAGATTAGCCAAGCACGATTTCCCCTTTGTAAATCCATGCTGACTCGGACCAATCCTGTTACTACTATCCAGATGTGTCGTAATTTCATCTTTTATAGTTGACTCCAGCATCTTTCCCACCACCGTCGTCAGGCTAATCAGTCTATAATTCCCTGTTTTCTCTCTTCCTCCCTTCTTGAAGAGAGGGACAACATTAGCCACCCTCCACTTCCACAGGAACTGATCCTGAATCTATAGAACATTGGAAAATGATTACCAATGTGAACACGATTTCTAAAGCCACCTCCTTAAGTACCCTGGGATGCAGACCATCAGGTCCCGGGGACTTATCAGCCTTCAGACCCAACAGCCTATCCAACATCATTTCCTGTCTAATATAAATTTCCTTCAGTTCATCCATTACCCTAGGTTCTTTGGCCACTATTACATCTGGGAGATTGTTTGTGTCTTCCCTAGTGAAGACAGATCCAAAGTACCTGTTCAACTCATCTGCCATTTCCTTGTTCCCCATAATAAATTCACCTGCTTCTGTCTTCAAGGGCCCAATTTTGGTCTTAACTATTTTTTTCCTTTTCACATACCTAAAGAAGCTTTTACTATCCTCCTTTATATTCTTGGCTAGTTTACTTTCATACCTCATTTTTTCTCCGCGTATTACCTTTTTTGTTATCTTCTGTTGCTCTTTAAAAGTTTCCCAATCCTCCGGCTTCCCACTCGCCTTTGCTACGTTATACTACTACTCTTTTATTTTTATACTGTCTATTACTTCCCTTGTCAGCCACGGCCTCCCCTTACTCCCCTTAGGATCTTTCTTCCTCTTTGGAACGAACTGATCCTGCACCTTCCGCATTATTCCCAGAAACATTTGCCATTGCTGTTCCACTGTCATCCCTGCTAGGGTATTGTTCCATTGAACTTTGGCCAGCTCCTCCCTCATAGCACCATAGTTCCCTTTATTCAACTGTAATACTGACACTTCCGAGTTTCCCTTCTCCCTCAAATTGTAGATTAAAACTTATTATATTATGGTCACTACCTCCTAATGGCTCCTTTACCTTGAGGTCCCTGATCAAATCCGGTTCGTTGCACAACACTAAATCTAGAATTGCATTCTCTCTGGTAGGCTCCAGTACAAGCTGTTCTAAGAATCCATCTCGGAGGGACTCCACAAACTCCCTTTCTTGGGGTCCAGTACCAACCTGATTCCTCCAGTCTACCTGCATGTTGAAGTCCCCCATAACAACTGTAGCATTACCTTTGCGACATGCCAATTTTAACTCTTGATTCAACTTACACCCTACATCCAGACTACTGTTTGGGGGCCTGTAGATAACTCCCATTAGGGTCTTTCTACCCTTAGAATTTCTCAGTTCTATCCTACTGACTCTACGTCTCCTGATTCTATGTCCCCCTCGCAAGGGACTGAATATCATTCCTCACCAACAGAGCCACTCCACCCCCTCTGCCCATCAGTCTGTCCTTTCGATAGGACATATACCCTTGAATATTCATTTCCCAGGCCCTGTCCACTTGAAGCCATGTCTCCGTTATTCCCACAACATCATGCTTACCAATTTCCAGCTGTGCCTCAAGCTCATCCACTTTATTTCTTATACTCCGTGCATCCATATACAATACTTTTAATTCATTATTCCCTTCACCTCCGATATCAATTCCTGTTTCACTTGGCCATACTGTACGATCCCATCGGGTATTGTCATCGGGTATTTTAACTCTTGTGTGTATAATATATAAAAAAAAGTTAAATGAAGTCTTAAACTTAGCTGCAAGCCACTCCTGGCCAATATTTATTAGCTGTTTGTGGAAACTGATAGAGATATATCAACAAGTGTTATGGCTGTAATTTGAGATGAGGGATGGAGGGAGTGCTGAGCAATTGCATTGCTGTTTAAGTATTATTTCAATTATGTACTAACTGTATGAAGAATGCAACAACCCTCTCTGCAACTATGAAGTTACAGAAGGAATGCTCCAGCAATCTTCAACTTTAAGTTTAATTGGTCAATTAACCAATCCAAAGTGCTGCAACAAAACATTTAAGCATTTCATGATAATCCATTCATTTAATGAATTAGCATCAGTTTTACAATTGGAACGCTGTTACATTTTAAATCAAAATTGATCATGTTGTTTGTCCTTTTGTCCTTGAAAATGAAGGTGGAATAACACTTGTTGTAACTTTGAAATGTATCCTTGTTTCATTGTAGGCACCAAGAGTTGAAGCTCAGATTCTTCTGGGTTCTTTAGTCTGTTTCCCAAATTTATATGATGACCTCCCTACGTTACAACCTTCTCTTACTGATATTTTATCCACAAAATGTAATGATGTTAAGGTAAGATTTCTGGTTAAAGTGTTAATAGATATCTTAACCATTTTCTGTTTCATCCTGAGATCTCTTTTACTGCCAAACACTCAATGAAATAGTATAATATTTTTTCTCAATTCCATTATTTATCAGGTTACATTCTGGGCATGTTTTAAATTCCCCATATAACATAGCCAACTTCTTGGGCCTGAATTTCGTGAGCGCAAGTTGCAGTGAGATTAGAAGCATTCACATATTCCTAAAGTATTATTCAGAAAACAACTTTCCAAGTCCACATCTGCTCTGAGGTCACCTGATCCTTCAGGATCCAGTTTCATAGGTTAAACTACTAAATGTCAAGGGGAAGTGATTATTCTTATTAGATTTGGAGAAATGTTGCTTGGTGATTTATCTGTAGAGTGTTAATATGTGATGTAAAATTGGGAGTTACAAAATTAGTTTCCCAGGCGGTTGAATAATACAATTTAATGTCCAAAACTAGCTCCACATGATGATATTATTACAACTTTTAATTTTCCTTGATCTAATTATAGCTATCCAATTTAGAGTTTTTTAAGAACTTCTTATCTAAAATAACTGTATACAAACCAAACATAATGTTTTGCTCTTCTGAGTTTTTGAGTTATCTAATATTTATATTTAGATTTAAACTGAATTTTTGTCTGCTGTTTTGTTTTGAAGCTGTCATCTGAACTGAAAAGTTATGAAGGATGAATGAGTGTAATTTTAATTTCTAAGTCTTTATGCTTCCGATCCTTTAATATATTTACTTCAGAAATTCTTTGGAATCAGATGACACAATATTTTCTGACAAGGTAAATGGGGAACATGAATGAGGAAGCGACACACTACCCTGTCCAATATAGACTTCAATGTAGTTGCATCTCATCAATGTTTTAGGAGTACACCCATTGACCTGTGGTACCAGCTGAAAATTGCCACTGATGGAAAAATGACATTTATTTTGCCTGCATTAAAAAGCTTTGTCAAACCCCAATGTGGTGTTTAACATCAAAAGCAAGATTGTTATGAAACAAATATTCAAATCAGGTCACCTTTTTAAAAGCATATTTACCTCCAATAATGGTTCTTTTTAGAAATTTAGAAAGTAGTTACATACTTGGCCTTATCTGCAAACCTCTTTCTCACAGTACACTAGGGACTCTGAGTTGTGAAGCATCATTGTAATTCTAATGAGATTTTCTTTCAGCACATTTTTTTGGCATACTATGTGGCGAAAGAACTAGCTAAATTGTACTTAATTCTGACTGAGGAAAGAATCCAATTATTTTGTCTTCTGGTGAATATTTTAATGAAAATATTATTAATTGTTAATTAAAGTTGATGATTTGATAGCTGTGACTTGACTATTTTTTTCTTTAATGTCTCAAATGAGATTAACTGTTTCAAATCAGCATATCTTAAGTTTTTATGTTCCTACCTTGCTTTTTAAAAGGCATTTATTTGTTTTGAATTTATGTAAAGCATTAATATTTAATACTTAATATGTGAAAACTGTTTAAATAAGGATTCTGATGTAAAACTTTTCTGTTCAACATATGTTTTTCATTAGATGCAGTTACTTTTGACCAATTTTTACTCATTTGCTAACATTATGGAAATCTTATGATGCCCTTTGTATTTGTCTTCAAAGGAGCTTGTAATTAAGAGCATTTTAAAGTCAGCAAGGGAAGAACCTTCAGGGCCAGCTAGGTATGTATTTCCAAATGATGACAATTGATTATACAAGTTTTCCATCAATGTGATGCCTATTTTTTAATGGCAATAAAGGGATAGGGCATAAAAAGCTATTTCAGACATATTATGATTACTATGTAACACCTCCCAGTAAATTACATTAGCTTTTGAATGAAGTTCCTCCCATTCAGTCCAACTGCTCCAGAGAATACAATGGGCAATACTTGCTAATCAAAATCACTATCAATTCAATTGGCTGTAGGTTCATTTGGAAAATTTGTTTTTGAGCTTGTATGATAACTTGTTTATGGCTCTGAGTTATTTTTGAGTGATGCTACTTTTATTTAATATAGAGATACAGCATTTTAAATAAATACTATATCATGCTTTGTGAGCCATTTTAGATGGAATGAAGCTGAGAACTCCAAGGAAATGAAAATGAATCTGTATGTCCAATTCTCTCATAAAATCTTTATTCTAAATTAACTTTTTAAAAGAGAACTTTCTGACAAAGTCAGTATTTACTACACATCCCTAACTACTCTTCAAAAGGAGAGAGTGAAGGGCATCCTCAAAAGGTGATCCCTCAAAAAGGCAGCGTCCATCATTAAGGACCCTATCGCCCAGGACATGCCCTCTTCTATCGCTATCAGGGAAGAGGTGCATGAGCCTGAAGAGAGAAACTCAGCGCTTCAGGAACATCTTCTCCCCCACTGCCATCAGATTTCTGAATGGGCAATGAAGTCATGTACACTACCTCACTTTTTTTCTTTTTTTCCCCTCCCTTTTTGCACCTCTTCAACTGTGCTGTAAATGATGTTCCAGTTTTTTAAAAAAGGCCGTTGATAATGAGGGAACAATAATATATTTCCAACTATTATCAAGTAACTAGATGAGATGTGACAACGTTAGACACCTATTAAACTGGCCACTGAGTGTATGTTCGTAGGCTACTACTGCTGTAACCCATCCACTTCAACGTTTGACGTGTTGTGCGTTCAGAGATCTTCTGCACAATACTGTGTAACACATGGTTATTTTAGTTACCGCCACCTTCCTGTCGGTTTAAACCAGTCTGGTCATTTTCCTCTGATCTCTCTCAGTAACAAAGCATTTTCGCCCACCAAACTGCTCACTGGATTTTTTTTTTTGGTTTGTTTTTCACTCCATTCTCTGTAAACTCTAAAATCCCGGGGATCAACAGTTTCTGAGATGCTCAAGCCACCCCGCCTGGCACCAACGGTCCACAGTCAAAGTCACTTAGATCACGTTTCTTCCCTATTCTGATGTTTGGTCTGAACAACAACTGAACCTCTTGACCATGTCTACATGCTTCTATGCATTGAGTTGCTGCCACATGTGATTGGCTGATTAGATATTTGTATTAAATAAGTGGGTTGTACAGGTGTACCTAATAACGTGGCCACTGACTGTATGCTGGGTTAGAATGGCTGTTTATTTAGCAGAGCCTTGTCAGGTTCTATAGATTTATAGATTCTCTCAAAAGTGAAGGTGGAGGAGTATGCCTCATGATCAACCCCTCTTGGTGCACAAATATATCAGTGGTGTCCCAATTCTGCTCACCAGGCCTGGAATATCTCGCAGTTATGTGTCGTCCATTTTACCTACCATGGGAGATTTCCATGATCATTTTGATAGTGGTATACATTCCATCTCAGACCAATGTCAATCAGGCTTTAGATGATCCCAGCGATGGGATCAACATGCACGAAACAGCGCACCCTAACGCCTTCATCATCGTTCTGGAGGATTTTCACCAGGCCAGCCTGAAAAATTCACTAAACACTTACCATCAACAGATCGCTTGCAATACCAGAAGAAACAACACACTGGACTATTGTCACACCACCATCAAGAATGCCTACTATGCAATTCCATGCCCTCACTTTGGAAAGTCTGATCACTTGGCTCTACTTCTACTCCCCGAGTATAGGCAGAGACTAAAGACTGCAGCACTAGTAATGAGAACCAAGAAGATATGGACAAGGAAAGCACAAGAGCGCTTACAGGACTGCTTTGAATCAGTGATCTGGACCATATTCAGGGATTCATCTTTGAATCTGGATGAATATGCAGTTCTAACCAACTTCATTAAAACCTGTGTGGATGAGTGTGTGCCTATAAAGATTTGCTATACATTACCAAACCAAAAGCCGTGGATGAACCAAGAGGTATATTGGCTGCTAAGACTAGATCTGTGGCATTCAAGTCTGGCAACCCAGGTCTGTACCAGAAAACCAGGTATGACTTGCAGAGGGCTATTTCAAGGGCAAAGAGACAATTTTGAACGAGGTTGGAGGTGACATCAGATGTACGACAACTCTGGCAGGGTTTGCAAGACATTACTTCCTACAAAGTGAAACCCAATAGCATGAATGGCAGCAATGCTTCACTACCAGATGAACTCAACGCCTTCTATGCCCGATTTGAAAGGGAGAACACAACTACAGCTGTGAGGATCCCTGCTGCACCTGATGACCCTGTGACCTGTGTCTCAGAGGCTGATGTTAGGCTGTCTTTAAAGAGGGTGAACCTCGCAAGGTGGAAGGCCCCGACGGAGTACCTGGTAAGGTTCTGAAAATTTGTGCCAACCAACTAGTGGGAGTATTCAAGGACATTTTCAACCTTTCACTGCTATGGGCAGAAGTTCCCACTTGCTTGAAAAAGGCAACAATTATACCAGTGCCTAAGAACAATGTGAGCTGCCTTAATGACTTATCACCCAGTAGCACTTACATCTACAGTGATGAAATGCTTTGAGAGGTTGGTCATGACTAGACTGAACTCCTGCCTCAGCAAGGACCTGGACCCGCTGCAATTTGCCTATTGCCACAATAGATTGACAGCAGATGTGTTCTCAATGGCTCTTCACACGGCCTTAGACCACCTGCACAATATGAACACCTATGTCATGATGCTGTTCATCGACTTTAGCTTAGCATTAATACCATCATTCCCACAATCCTGATTGAGAAGTTGCAGAACCTGGGCCTCTGTACCTCCCTCTGCAATTGGATCCTTGACCACAATCTGTGTGGATTGGTGATAATATCTCTTGCTCGCTGACAATCAACACTGGTGCACCTCAGGGGTGTGTGCTTAGTCCACTGCTCTACTCTCTCTATACCCATGACTGTGTGGCTAGGCATAGCTCAAATACCATCTATAAATTTGCTGATGATACAACCATTATTGGTAAAATCTCAGGTGGAGACAAGAGGGCGCACAGGAATGAGATATACCAAGTAATTTAGTGGTGTTGCAGCAACAACCTGGCACTCAACGTCAGTAAGTCGAAAAGGCTGATTGTGGACCTCAGGAAGGGTAAGACGAAGAAACACATACCAATCCTCATAGAGGGATCAGAAGTGGAAAGAGTGAACAGTTTCAAGGTCCTGGATGTCAAGATCTCTAAGGACCTAACCTGGTCCCAACATATCGGTGCAGTTATAAAGAAGGCAAGACAGCAACTATACTTCATTATGGTATGTCAACAAAAACCCTCAAAAGCCTCTATGGATGAACTGTGGAGAGCATTCTGACAGGCTGCATCTCTGTCTGGTATGGGGTGGGGGGTGGTTTGCTACTTCACAGGACCAGAAGAAGCTGCAGAGGGTCATAAATTTAGTTGGCTTCATCTTGGGTACTAGCTTTCAAAGTACCCAGGATGTCTTCAAGGAGCAGAGTCTCAGAAAGTCAGCGTCCATTATTAAGGACCCCCAGCACCCAGGGCATGCCCTTTTCTCATTGTTACTATCAAGTAGGAGGTACCGAAGCCTGACTGGTGCAAAGTTGTTAATAATGTAGTAGGTTCAAAAATTGCCACAAAAAAATAGAAGTATCCTTTTGACGATCTAACAATTATTTGTCATCAGTTCATCTCTGTTTATATAAGGCATCTCATTTCTTCAGCTGTTACTTTTGGAGGTTTTTTAACACCTTAGTTTTAAAATATTTACTTTTTTGACTTTGCCCTTCTGGCTCACTTGCCATAACCAATGCTATCATATCGGGCAATAGAGCATAATCTGGCCCAATCGTGTTGATACATAGTAGCTTGTTAAATTTGAAATTACGTAGACACACAGTACAGATTAAGGTAATTTCTAAAGGAAACATCTTCACCTGTTAACCTCACGTGAAAATTACTCATGCTCCATTTAAGACCGAGTATATAAGATTATAATAGGCATTACAATCTTTTTGTTTTTGCAGATGTGTTGCACTTTGCAGCCTTGGCATTTGGCTTTGTGAAGAGTTAGTACATGGCACTCATCATCCTCAAATCAAAGATGCTCTAAATGTAATTTGTGTGACCTTAAAGGTAAAACATATTTCCATAATTTTATTATGACTCATCTTTAAAAACTAGATTTTCAGGACCATAAACTTGCTATCATGTATTTACAGTTCCCAAACAAAGCTGTGGCACAAGTGGCTTGTGATATTTTACATCTATTGATCAATTATGTGGACAAGCTCCAGAATTATCCACCAGATTCTCCGAAAAAGATACTTGAGGTAAAAATGTACTACTTTTATTGATTGGAAAAGTGATATCTTGTAAAATATTCAGTTGAAGACTGTAGCCAATAAACTTATGTGATATACCTTTCATTATATGGATGTTCTTATTTGCTTGGGGATAATATTTATGTTTATGGTGTTTGTAACAGGAAAATAATAGAAAGTGCTTCAGTGATAAACAGCCAAAAATTAATACTAAAGCAAAAAAAATTACACTACCAAAAGTATGAAGTTTTAGTCGGATGGTAAGATATAATAGGAAGAGTTTATATGATTGTTCAAGATGTAATTCCACATTTTAAGGCTTAGACTTCAAAAGACATACTCGCAATGGATAGTGGAAGGAGATGGGAATAGGAAAAAGCATCATCCTTGGATGCGGCAAACAGAATTGCTTGAATTGCCCAAAAAACGTTTATATAATGGCTAGTATTGTGCCCTTGGGTAAGAGTTCAATTCCTTAAGTGGCTATTTTTGTGAGTGCCTTATTTCTAAAATCTTAACATCTTTTAATGTCTCAAACATTCCAATTTATCTTAATGTTTTGAATCCAAGTTATTTTGGAGAAATGAGTTGGTTGACAAGAGAATGTCACATTTTATGGCAAGATTAGTTTCAGCCATGCGATGATACTTTTACTTTATCATGCTCATTTACTTATCATTATAAGCCTGGGCATAAGGTGTGGAGATCCTGAGATGCCCAGTCATCAAGATCCCCCTTTCGGCTTCACCAGTGTAATCCAAAGGCAATATGCAGCAATATGTTTGACACCAGCTTGGCTGCAGGATCAGCCGGAAGGATGTACAATGACATCCAGACACCTTAGGTGCTCCACTCTGGATTTGGTGTCTGGATTTACTTAGGTTGCCTTCATCTCTCCCAAGGTTTCCCGCAGGGCAGTGGGGCTATTTACCCGTAGCTGAGGGTCTGGTTCACGAGCACCAGGGCGTGTCCACTCACTGGTGGGCCTGCGTGCTACGTGTGCAGGAGCCAGATCTCCTCCCCTTCCTCTGTAGTTCAGCCTGAGTCTGAAAGAAACAATAGTAGTGTTAGAATGGACATACACCATTTATCCCTTTAAGCCTGTAAGATCACGTAGAATTCCTGTCCAGTGCCGTCCAGAGCCTACCAAGTGCAGGGCCTCAATGATATGCTATCTAAGTTTCACAAGCTCGGCTTGATTAACTTCCTCATCTAGTCCAGGTAAATGTAGCAACAGTGATTGCAGTGGGCTGGATCCAGCTCCATTACAGTAGGCTGGCACGCACACATCATGGTTTAATCTCCCCCCACCTTCTTGCATTGACTTCTCATCTTTCTTTCCAGTCCTGATGAAGAGTCTTGGCCTGAATCGTTGACTGTTAACTCTTTTCTATAGTTGCTGCCTGGCCTGCTGAGCTCCTCCAGCATTTTGTGTGTGTTGCGATCTCTTACCATTTTCCCAGGAGAGGACTTGTGTTAGTCTTGTGAAATATAATGCTTTCCAACCTCTTTATTTTTTCAGTTTCTGGAAATCTTGTCTTCTTTTTGGATAACTAGGTGAACTTTTCTTTTAGCGTGAACTTGTCTCCTTTTTGAATAGATTTTGATGGCAACAATTACCTACCTATTGCCAGGCACTGAAGTATCCCCACATGAACAAGATAAAAGGGTAAGTATGTGTTGTGTAATTATGAGTAAGTAGGGTAGGAGTTTAGTATGTTTGCAAGACATAGCTTTTATTAATTTTCTTTTTTATAACCTGCACTTAACAGCTGGTAGTGTCTTTATTGCTGTGCCTTTTGGACTGGTGTATGGTGCTGCCTTTAAAAACATTGCTGCAAGTTGTCCAAGCTGCAGGACAAGATAAGAATAATTCAGACAAATCTATTCTCAGTTGCATTTACAAGGTAAGCATTAGTATAATTTGCATGAAAAAATGTATTTGTATTTGCTTTATGATTTTTATTGAATCAAGGAACAATCTGTAGTATTATAGTAAAACTGAATGAACAAACTTCTACAGCACTTGTAGACCTTTCTCCCACTTCTTCTCCATAGCCGCCACTCTGAATCTGTTCACATGCTCCAGGGCCAGGTGCACATTCACACAAGTCATTAAATTAATTGGATCCAGTTTTCCAACTACATTGGTGTTGGAGTGGAGGTGGAGTTTGATCTGGTGGGGAGCTATACAAACTAATCAGATTCTTTCTGGCTTGGTATCCAGCATGATAAATTCGTTCAGTTTAAAGTGAGGAAGTGTCAGGTTATGCACTTTGGTAAAAGGAATCAAAAGGCAAATTATTATCTAAATGGAGAACGACTGCAAATGAATGAAGTTCAGAGGGATCTAAGTGTTCAAGTACATCACAAAAATTTAGCAGACAGATCCAACAAGCAGTTAAAAGGCAAACTGTATAGTAGTCTTTTCCAAGGGATTGCAGTTTAAGAATGGCAAGTTTTTGTTACAGTTGTACAATGTATATTGGTAAGGCCTACTTGGAATACTTTGCACAGTTTTGGAGCCCTGTGAGCATTTATAACTCACCTAACTCTTAAAATATGTTTGTAAGGATAGATTTATTTTCCTGATTAACCAATTAAAACCTAAAACAAAATCACTCCTGTGTCCTGCCAAAACCAATTTTGAAACTACTTTTTTTTTCTTTTCCACAACAAAAGCCCTGCTGACATGAAGTGCTGTGGTCATGGACTTTGCATGAGTTGAGAGGTTAATTGACACTGTAAATAGGCCTTATTTTGCAATTTAATGGTATAATCTGGAAGGAGTTGATGAGAATGTGGGAGAATTAAAACAGGATTAATGTAGATAGATGTTTCATGCTTGCCACAGGCTCAGTAGCCTGATAAGCCTTTCAAAGTTTTATATGATGCTATGATTCTGGGTGCCTTTCAAATATACATTAAATGGATTATTGACTGATCTTTGCCTTTCTGTGGGATGCATTTATCAATGACATGGTTGATGAGAAAAGTAAGGGCATGTGGAAATTTAGGAGGAATAAATCAATGTTAAGTCTGCATGGAAAAGAGAAGTTTTTACCAAAAAAGTAATCGACCTACACAAATACCTATGAACATACAAACTAACACCAAGAATAGGCCTCTTGGTCCCTTGAACTTCTACTATTTAATAAGATATTAGCTCATTTGAATGTAACCTCAACTCTGTTTTATCCATATAAGCATGATAAACTTTTTCCTCTTTGCTTATCATGTAGCCTTGTTACTCAACCTGTACCTTAATACTTAAGAGTTTGTTCCATAGATTCTGGGCCCTCAGCAAAAAATGATCTGGAAATGGACATAGTAGTGAACCTATCAACTTCCACCTTAAATACACCCAATGATCTGGCCTCCATAGCCATCTGTAGCAACAAAATCTACAGATTCACCACCCTCTAGCTAAAGAAATTATGCCTCATCTCTAATCCAAATGGAATCCTATTCTGAGGGTGTGCCTAGAGTCCACCACCATAGGAAACATCCGCTCCACATCCACTGTATCTTGGCCTTTCATCATTTGATAGGTTTCAATGAGATTTCTCCCTCATTCTTCTAAATTCCAGCAAATACAGGCCCAGAGCCATCAATCGCTCCTCATACAACAACTCTTTCATTCATGGAATCATTCTCATGAGCCTTCTCTGAATCCTCCGCAATGTCAGCACATCCTTTCTTAAATAAGGAGCGTGAACTGCTCGCAATACTCCCAACTGAGGCCTCACTAGTACAGCATGAGGACTCCCAGGTCTATTTGCAACTCGGATTATTGAACCTGGCCACCGATTCTCTTTCGTCTATTCTGCTTGTTATTTTCTCGAATAATTCCAACAGATTTGTCAGACAAGACTTTTCCTTGAGGAAAAATGCTGACTCTGGCCTATTTCATCATGTGCCTCCAAGTACACTGAGATCTCATTCTTAACAACCAATTCCAATGTCGTCCCAACCACTAAGGTCAGACTAACTAGATTATAGTTTCCTTGATGATCTTGAAAGATCATTACTAATGTCTCAATCTCCTCAGGCCATTTTTTTTTTTTTTTAGAATGCTGGGGTGTAGTCCATCTGGTCCTGGTGACTTATCCACCTTCAGACCTTTCAGCTTCTCAAGCACCTTCTCCCTAGTAATAGCAAATGCACTCACTTCTGTCCTGTCTCTCTCGAACTTCCAGTATACTGCTAGTATCTTCCACAGTTATTTAGTTTGTTCACCATTTCCTTGTCCCCTATTACTACCTGTCCAGTGTCATTTTTCCACCATCCAGATATGTACTCTTGCCTCCCTTTTATTTTTTATATATCTGAAAACACTTCTAGTATATATTCTTTGATATTATTAGCTAGCTTACCTTAATATTTCATCTTATCGTTCCTTATGGCTTCTTAATAGTTTGTTGTTTTTTTTAAACTTCCAAATCCTTTAATATCCCACTAATTTTATGCCCCCTCATTTGCTTTTGTTGTTTTTGACTTCCCTTGTCAGCCACCGTTGCATCATCCTTCCTTTAGAATACTACTGCTTCTTAGGGATGTATCTATCCAGTGCCTTCCAAACTTCTCCCAGAAACTCCAGCCATTGCTGTTCTGCTGTCAGCCCTGCTAGTGACCCCTTCCAATCACCTTGGCCAGCTCCTCTCTCATGCCTCTATAGTTCCCTTTACTCCACTGTAATGCTGATACTTTGTTTCAGTATTCAACAGTGAAAAGGACCTTGGTAATTGTAGGAGTGACTTAAAACAGACTGAAACACTTGAGTGTATAGATATTAAGAAAAAGGATGTGCTGAAGCTTTTGAAAGGTATTAAGTTAAAGAAATCGCCAGGACCAGACTAGATATACCCTAGGCTACTGTGGGATGCAAGGGAGGGGATTGCTGGCCCTCTGGTGATGATGATCTTTGCATCATCAATAGGGACGGGGACAAGTACCAGAGGATTGGAAGGTTGCAAACGTTGTTCCCTTGTTCAAGAAAGGGAGATGAGATAACCCAGGGAATTATAGACCAGTGAGTCTACATCAGTGGTGGACAAGTTGTTGGAGGAGATCCTGAGAGGCAGAATTTATGAGCATCTGGAGAGACTTAATCTGATTAGGGATAGTCAGCATGGCTTTGTCAAGGGCAGGTCATGCCTTACAAACCTGATTGAATTCTTTGAGGATGTAACAAAACACATTGAAGTTAGAGCAGTGGGTGTGTATATGGATTTCAGTAAGGCATTTGATAAGGTTTCCCATGCAGGGCTCATTCAGAAAGTAATGAGGCATGGATCCAAGGAGACCTTGCTTTGTGGATCCAGAATTGGCTTGACCACAGAAAGCAAAGGGTGGTTGTGGGTGGTTAGTATTCTGTACGGAATAGTGGTGTTCCATAGGGTCGTGTTCAGGGACCCCCTCCTTGCGATTTTTATAAATGACCTGGGTGAGGAAGTAGAAGGGTAGGTTAGAAAGTTTGCTGATACAAAAGTTGGGGGTGTTGTGGGTAGTCTGGAGGGTTGTCAGAGGTTACAGCAGGACATCAATAGGATCCAGAACTGGGCTGAGAAATGGCAGATGGAATTCAACCCAGATAAGTGTGAAGTGATTCATTTCAGTAGGTCAAATTTGAAGACAGAATATAATATTAATGGTGAAACTCTTGACAGTGTGGTGGATCAGCGAGATCTTGGGGTCCATGTCCATAGGACACTCAAAAGCTGCTGCGCAATTGACAGTTTTGTTAAGAAGGCGTATAGTGTGTTGTTGTTTATCAACCATGGGATCAAGTTCAAGAGCCGTGAGGTAACGTTATATAGCTGTGAGGCTATATAAGACCTTAGTTAGATCCCACTTGGAGTACTGTGTCCAGTTCTGGTTACTTCATTACAAGAATAATGTGGATGTTATAGAGAAAGTGCAGAGGAGATTTACAAGGACGTTGCCTGGATTGGAGAACATGCCTTATGAGAATAGGTTGCGTGAACCTGACCTTTTCTTCTTGAAGCGATGGAGGATGAGGGATGACTTGATAGAGGTGTTTAAGATGATGGGAGGCATTGATCGTGTGGATAGCCAGAGGCTTTTTCCCAGGGCTGAAATGGCTAACACAAGGGGGCATAGTTTTAAGGTGCTTGGAAGCAGGTATAAGGGGGATGTCAGAGGTAAGTTTTTCACACAATGAGTGGTGGGTGCGAGGAATGCACTGCCAGTGAAGATGGTAGAGGCGGATACAATAGGGTCTTTTAAGAGCCTCTTGGATAGGTATATGGAGCTTGGAAAAATAGAGGGCTGCGCGATAGGGAAGCTTCTAGAGTAGATTACATGTCGGCACAACATTGTGGGCCAAAGGGCCTGTAATGCGCCATAGATTTTCTATGTTTTATGATACATCCAACTATATCTTCTCCCTCTCAAATTGCAGGGTGAAGTCTATCATGTTATGATCACTGCCTTCTAAGGGTCCCTTTACTTTAAGCTCCCTAATCAAATCCAGTTCATTACACAATACCCAATCCAGAATATCTTTCCCCTAGTAGGCTCAACCACATGCTGCTCTAAAAAGATACCTCATGAGGAATCTATAAATTCTCAATCTTTGGGTCCAGCGCCAACCTGATTTTCCCAATCTACCTGAATATTTAAATCCCCCATGTCTATCATAGCATTGCACTTTTGATGTGCATTTTATATCTCCCGTTGTAATTTGTAGCCCATATTCTGGCTACTATTGGGAGGCCTGTATATAACTCCCATCAGGAGTCACACACCTCATTGGTTTTGTCAGCTGCTTGTTTGAAGACAAACTTTGTGCTAAATGATATAGCTTCTGGAAATTTTTTCCTCAACGAGTCCAATTTGATCAGTCCCGAAGAATAGAAGTAGATTTTGCCAGTGTGGCAGATGATGTCATCAGTCTGAATTCAATTAAAGCCATGAATGACCATTGCCAAGTGTTATTCAGGAAACCAGATACTACTTTAGTAAAGCACAATGATTATATTTTATTGGAAACTCAGATTCTGTTCAGATTGCTGCTGAGCAATGCATAATGTTACATTACTTAAAAAAACATGTTGTTATGACATAGTTTTGCTGGTTTAATGCTTAATACTTCATTGTCGCCAAACTATTGATACTAGAGCGTACAATCATCACAGTGATATTTGATTCTGCGCTTTGCACTCCCTGCAGTACAAATCGATAGTAAATAGTAAAAATTTAAATTATAAATCATAAATGGAAAATAGAAAGGAAACATAAGGTAGTGCAAAAAAAACCGAGAGGCAGGTCCGGATATTTGGAGGATAGGCCCAGATCCAGGTCAGGATCCGTTCAGCAGTCTTATCACAGTTGGAAAGAAACTGTTCCCAAATCTGGCCGTACAGTCTTCAAGCTCCTGAGCCTTCTCCCTGAGGGAAGAGGGATGAAAAGTATGTTGGCTGGGTGGGTCGTGTCCTTGATTATCCTGGCAGCACTGCTGATGACCATAATTACTTGAATTAATTTTTTAGCCATGACCAGTTCCAAAGACTGGTTCCAACTTAAATTACAGTAACCTGATCTCACAATGCTGTGTACAGTACTCCATACATCAACACTATACTGCTATCCTCCCACCTGCAATCTGCATTGACTTCTCTTCCTCTTTTCCCCCAAAAACAAAGTCTTGAACCTGCCAGCTTTGGTAGATTCTACTTTCTCTGAGCATCATCAGTTGAATTTACAAATGGGTTGATGGCAGTGATAGACCTTAACTTTAGTGTTGGGTAAGTTATTAGATTCAGAATCAGGCCTAATATTACTGACATATGTCATGAAATTTGTTGTTTTGTGGCATTAAAAAGCATATACTAAAAAATAAATTAGTGCAAAAAGAGAGAGGAAAAAATACTGAGGAAGTGTTCATTATCCATTCAGAAATCTGATGGTGGAAGTGAAGAAGCTGTTCCTGAAATGTTGAGTGTGTGTCTTCGGTCTCCTGTACCACCACCTTGATGGTTAGCAATGAGAAGAGAGCAGGTCCTGGGTGATGGGGGTACTTAGTGATGGATGCTGCCTTTTTGAGGCATCACCTTTAGAAGGTGTCTTAGACACTTGGGAGTGTAGTGCCCATGATGGAGCTGGCTGAATTTACAACTCTCTGCAGCTTTATCTTTTCCTGTGCTTTTGCCCCTCCAGAACAGACAATGATGCAGCCAGTTAGAATGCTCTCCACAGTACATTGTAGAAATCTGTGAGTGTCTTTGGTGACATACCAATTCCCTTCAAACTCCTAATGAAATATAGCTGCTGTCAAGCCGCCTTCGTGCGTCATTATGTTGGGCCCAGGATAGATCCTCAGAGATGTTAATACTCAGGAACGTGAAACTGCTCATCTTTTCCACTTTTGATCTCTCGATGAGGACTGGTCTGTTTTTTTTTGACTTACCCTTCCTGAAGTCCACAGTCAATTCCTTGATCTTACTGACATTGAGTACGAGGTTGTTGCTGAGAGAATGGAGCAGTGGGCTAAGCGCACACACTTTGGATGTGCCAATGTTGACTGTCAGTGAGGAGTGGATGTTATTTCCAGTTCGCGCAGACTGTGATTTTTTTGGTGATAAAGTCAAAAGATCCATTTGTAGAGGGTGGTATAGAAACCCAGGTTTTGGAGCTTTTTGACTAAACTTGAGGGTATGATTTTAGTGAAGGCTGAGCTGTAGTCAATAAGCAGCAACCTGGCAGAAGTATTACTATTGTCCAGGTGATCCAAGACCAAGTAGAGAGCCAGTGACATTGCATCCACTGTAGCCCTATTGATAGCAAATTACAGAGGGTCCAGGCTCTTGTTTAGATAGGAATTGTCTGGAGCTATGACCAATCTCTTGAAGCACTACATCACAGTAGATGTGAGTGCCACTGGATGATAGTCATTGAGTCAGCTCACCCTGCTCTTCTTGGGCACTGGTATGATTGTCGCCCTTTTGAAGCAGGTGGGAACCTCTTACTATAACAGAGCAAGATTGAAGAAGTCCTTTGACGTTCCCGCCAGTTGGTTGGCAGTTTTCAGAGCCCTATCAGGCACACCATATTGGCCTGACGCCTTGGGAGGGTTCACCCTTTGAAAGGTGTTTTGACATCAGCCTCCAAGACCGAGATCACAGTGTCACTGGATGCTGCAGGGATTCGCATTGACGTAGTTTTATTCTTGCTTTCAAAGCGTACATAAAAGATGTTGAGCTCATCTGGGAGTGAAGCATCACTGCCATTCATGATGTTATGTTAGGTTTCACTTTCCAGGAAATAATAGCCTGCAAACCTTCCCATTGCTGATGTATATCGGATTCTATCTCTAACCTCAATTGGAATTGTTTTACTGCTCTTATGATAGCCTTCTGTAGATCTACCTGGATTCTTGTCCACTGGCCTTGAATGCCACAGATCTAGCCCTCAGCAGTGTACAGATTGTCTGGTTCATCCATGGCTTTTGATTTGGGTATGTTAAGTATATTCTCGAAGGCACGTTCTCATCCACACAGGTCTTGATGAAGTTGGCCGCTAGATGTTCTAAGTCAGGTGAGCACGACTGAGACAGAACTCACATTTGTGCACCAAGGTGAATTAATCATAAAGCATACTCTACTTCCTCTGCCTTTAAAAGCTGAGCTGTCCTGTGTTTGTGGAGAATGTTGAAGCCATCGAGCTGCAGCACAAATCCGTCATCGGAGAGGATTCTGAAGGATAAGATATGCGTATATCTGTAATGACACATGGCTTTGTGCCTGGGAGATCATACAAACTTGATTGAAATATTTGATTAGGTAACCAAGAAATTTGATGAAACCAGGACAGTAGACATGGTTTAATAAGTACTTTAGTGAGGACTTTGATATGATTCCATGTGATGAGCTGCTTTGGAAGTTTAGATCGCATGGTATCCTGAGAGTGCTGCCTAATCAGATACACAATTTGGCTTGATGGTCAAAGGTTGATTCGCGGACTTGAGGCCTGCGAATAGTGGTGTGCCTCAGTTCTGTTACTTTTTGTCATTCATATTAATAATTTGGATAAGAATGTACAAAACATGGTAAGTTTGCAGATGACACTAAAATAGTTTGTATAGTGGACAATGAAGAAGATCATCAAAATTATAGGGGGTTCTTGATTAGCTGAATAAGTGGGCAAGTGATGGCAAATAGAGTTTCATTCAGTTAAGTGTGATGTTTGGAAAGTGAAAACCCAGTAAGAATTTTTAAAGTGAACAGTCGCGCCTAGATGGAGTGTCAAAGAACAGAGAATCAGAATCAGGTTTATTATCACTGCCATGTTCAATGCATAACATAATATAGAAGAGTAGAAAATAATAAGAAATAAGTAAATCAATTACAGTATACGTATATTGAATAGATTTTAAAAACATGAGCAGAAATACAGTGTATTCAAAAAAGTGAGCTAGTGTCCAAGGGTTCAATGTCCATTTAGGAATCGGATGGCAGAGGGGAAGAAGCTGTTCCTGAATCGCTGAGTGTGTGCCTTCAGGCTTCTGTACCTCCTCCCTGATGGTAACAGTGAGAAAAGGGCATGCCCTGGGTGCTGGAGGTCCTTAATAATGGACGCTGCCTTTCTGAGACACCGCTCGCTGAAGATGTCCTGGGTAGTTTGTAGGCTAGTACCCAAGATGGAGCTGTCTAGATTTACAACCCTCTACAGCTTTTTTTGGTCCTGTGCCCCCCCCCCCCGCCCGCCCTATACCAGACAGTGATGCAGCCTGTCAGAATGCTCTTCACGGTATATCTAGAAGTTTTTGAGTGTATTTGTTGACATGCCAAATCTCTTTGAATTCCTAATGAAAGGCTGCTGTCTTGCCACCTTTATAACTACATCGATATGTTGGGACCAGGTTAGATCCTCAGAGATCTTGACACCCAGGAACTTGAAACTGCTCACTCTCTCCACTTCTGATCTCTCTGAGGATTGGTATGTGTTCCTTCCTCTTACCCTTCTGGAAGTCCACAATCAGCTCTTTTGTCTTACTGACTTTAAGTGCCAAGTTGTTGCTGCAACATCATTCCACTAGTTGGCATATCTCACTCCTGTACGCCCTTTCGTTACCACCTGAGATTCTGCCAACAATGGTTGTATCATCAGCAAATTTATAGGTGGTATTTGAGCTGTACCGAGCCACACAGTCATGTGTATATCGAGAAGAAAGTAGAGGACTAAGCACACACCCCTGAGGTGCGCCAGTGTTGATCGTCAGTGAGGAGGATATGTTATGACCAATCCGCACAGATTGTGGTCTTCCGATTAGGAAGTAGAGGATCCAATTGCAGAGGGAGGTACAGAGGCCCAGGTTTTGCAACTTCTCGATCAGGACATAATTCACTGGAAGTAGAGTCACAGGTAGACACAGTGATAAAGGCTTTTGGCATGCTCGCTGTCATCAGTCAAGGTGTTGAGTATAAAAGTTGTGATGCAGTGGCGTTGGTTGTGAAGGAGATTGTTCAGACTACACGTGAGAGTGCTGTATAAACTTTTGCTTGCTCGGTTATTAAACTGGAAAGAGTGTAGAAGAGTGAGTTAGTGATTCTTGGCACAAATCCAATATTTTGATATCAGTTGACTTTCTTTTACAAACATTTGTAGTTGTCTTAATTATATTATTATTTATCTTTAAAAGCAATTGTCTTTGGCTCTAAGAATAGCTGTCTTCATATTATGAGCCAGTTAATTTTTCTACATGACAGAAAAACCACAAAAGAAGGGATTACTTACTACTTTACACTTTGTTTCCTGTGTTTGTTTACTTGTGAATAAAGATTATTTTTTTCTTTTCTTTTTAAATCTTTTTATTGAATAAGTATACAAAAAGGTAAGCCATATAAACATTAATACAATGTTAAAATATAATAAAATTACAGAAGGTATCAATACCAAAAAAAATACTACAAACAATGTAATTTAAACATAAGAAACCAAGATAACATAATAGTATACTAAATTTTATATATATATATCAATAGAAAAAAAGAAAAAAAAACCCCAAAAAAAACCCACCGTGCAACTAACTAAAAGCAAAGCAAAGCAATGGGCTAACTTGAAACCAAACAGAGTTAAACTTAAAATCACGTCCTCAATCCCGACCTCCATTAAAAACAGTGGAAAAAAAACAAGAAGGGTATATATTACATTAAATGAAAATATCGAATAAAAGATCCCCAAGTCTGTTCAAATTTAAATGAAGAATCATAAAGGTTACTTCTAATTTTCTCCAGATTCAAACATAATATCGTCTGAGAGAACCAAAAAAAGGTAGTTGGAGCATTAAGCTCTTTCCAATGTTGTAAAATACATCTTTTCGCCATTAAAGTAAGAAATGCAATCATTCTACGGGCTGAAGGGGAAAGATTACTAGAAATTTTAGGTAGTCCAAAGATAGCAGTAATAGGGTGAGGAGAGATATCTATATTTAATACCTTAGAAATAATATTAAAAATGTCTCTCCAAAAAGTTTCCAAAGTAGGGCAAGACCAAAACATATGAGTTAAAGAGGCTATCTGCCCCGAACATCTATCACAAAAAGGATTAATATGCAAGTAAAAACGCGCTAACTTATCTTTGGACATATGTGCTCTATGAACAACTTTAAATTGAATTAGGGAATGTTTAGCACAAATAGAGGAAGTATTAACTAATTGTAAAATCTGCCCCCAATCATCCACAGAAATGGTAAGCCCCAATTCCTGTTCCCAATCTACCCTAATCTTATCAAATGGAGCTTTCCTAAGTTTCATAATAATATTATAAATCATAGCCGATGCACCTTTCTGACATGGATTAAGGTTAATTATCGAATCTAAAATATATGTAGGAGGAAGCATTGGAAAGGAAGAAAGTATAGTACTTAGGAAATTTCTAACTTGTAAATATCTAAAAAAATGTATTCTTGATAAGTTATATTTATTAGATAATTGTTCAAAAGACATAAGGGAACCATCTAAAAATAAATCCAAAAACCGTAAAATACCCTTAGTCTTCCAAGTTTGAAAAGCGCGATCCGTAAAAGAGGGAGGAAAAAATATGTTACCTAAAATAGGAATCGCTAACCCGAATTGATTAAGATCAAAAAATTTTCTGAATTGAAACCAAATACGCAAAGCATATTTAACTATCGGGTTAGACACCTGCTTAAGGCATTTCGAATCAAAAGGGAGAGAGGAACCTAAAATAGAGCCAAGTGTATAGCCCTGAACAGATTGTAGTTCCAATGCTACCCATTTAGGAATAGATAGTATATCCTGGTCAAGTAACCAAAATTTCATATGTCGAATATTAATTGCCCAATAATAGAATCTAAAGTTAGGTAATGCTAAACCTCCATCTCTCTTAGCTTTCTGTAAATGTATTTTACCCAGTCTCGGATTTTTATTCTGCCAAATAAATGAAGAAATTTTAGAGTCAACTTTATCAAAGAAAGATTTTGGAACAAAAATTGGTAATGCCTGAAACACATATAAAAATTTTGGCAAAAAAAACATCTTAACTGCATTAATACGACCAATCAAAGTTAAATATAAAGGAAACCATTTAGATGAAAGTTGAGTAATATGGTCTATTAATGGTAAAAAGTTAATCTTAAATAAATCTTTATATTTACAAGTAATTTTAATCCCAAGATAAGAAAAATAGTTATCAATCAATTTAAATGGAAATTTATAATATAAGGGAAGATGTTTATTAATCGGAAAGAGTTCACTCTTACTAAGATTTAATTTATAACCTGAAAAAGAACCAAATTGTGCTAATAACTCTAAAACAGCAGGAATGGATTTCTCAGGATTAGAAATATATAAAAGTAAATCATCAGCATAGAGTGATAATTTATGGGACTTTAATCCCCGAGTTATCCCAGTAATACTTGAAGATTCTCGAATGGCAATTGCAAGAGGTTCTAATGCAATATCAAATAATAGGGGACTAAGAGGACAGCCTTGTCGAGTACCTCGAAAAAGAGGAAAAAAAGGTGAGTTTAAAGAGTTAGTACGGACCGAGGCTACAGGGGAATGATATAACAGTTTAATCCAGGATATAAATTTCAAGCTAAAATTAAACATTTCAAGCACCTTAAATAAATAAGGCCATTCTACTCTATCAAAAGCTTTCTCGGCGTCTAAAGAAATAACACACTCAGGAACATTTTGTGAGGGAGTATAAACGATATTTAACAATGTACGAATATTATAAAAAGAGTAACGACCTTTAATAAAACCCGTTTGGTCTTCCGAAATAATAGAAGGAAGTACTTTTTCTAGTCTATTTGCTAATAACTTAGAAAAAACTTTAGAATCAACATTTAATAGAGATATTGGTCTATAAGATGCACATTGAGCAGGGTCTTTATCCTTCTTTAAAGAATAAAGATTATTTTTTACAGCCACTTTTATTATTCTTCCCACTTGATTAAAAAAAAAATAGAGGTTTATTTTCATGATGGATTCTCGCTACTTAGGTTAGCGTTCACTTGTTTCATTTGCAGTGATTACTATTGATCCTAACTATAAATCCTTGTGTTTTTTTTTCAATAGGTGCTGCATAGCTGTGTGTACGGAGCTCAATACTTAAGTAATCCTAGATACTTTCCTCTGAGCTTGTCAGATCTAGCTTCTGTTGAATATGATCCATTCTTACATTTGGAAAGCTTGAAAGAACCAGAGCCTTTGCACTCTCCTGACTCTGAACGCTCATCAAAACTCCAAACGGTCACAGAGGGTATGTACTAAAATAAGCCAAGAATAGTGTTTTCAGAACTGCAAAAAAAACAGTAGGATTGTCCAGTGTGTTTTTTTTAAGCTATCAACTTAAAAGCCATTTATTTAAATCCCATTAAGGCGCCTCTTGAAATTGAAAATTTGTATTTAAGAAAAGCATTTCTGGATGAACAAATATTGCTATCTTTATGTTGCCTGCAACTTGAGAACAATAAGAATGAATCTTGTCAACGGCAAGTTAAATACACTGAATGTATTTTAAATAGTAAAATAGGAAGAAGCATTTTAATGTATGACACAGTTGTGCAGATCATTTAATTCTTCCTCTACTTCAGACCAAGGGACAAGTATTCTTCAAATTTAGTTGCAGCAAAATAGATTCATATGTTTTTCCATGGCATTGTCTGCTAGCAAGACTCAGGTGCTGAACTTCAAACATCTGAAAGAATTTTATTCAAAAAAAATCATCAGATGGGAATATTGTTATTTATTCAACAGTTGTACTGATATTAAAAATAGTTAATAGTTTCACTCTGCTTACTCCCTCTTATCTTTACCCTTCTTCCTCTTTCTCTCTCCCCCCAGCTTAATTACCCCATTCACCCATCAACAATACATTTGCTAACTAACCTCTTTTGTTAAAGTAAAAATTCATCCGACAATGCCTTTTTCTGTTATCTTCCCTACAATATATCTGTGCTTCTCCAACAATTCTGACCTCATGAGCAACTCTCATCATGGATGTTGTATCTTTGGAAGCCATGCTTTAAAATGTTAAATCCCTAGCCTCTGGAATTCTCTCCTTAAATCCCTCTGTCATTTGTATATTATTTTTAATATACTTTTTAATCAGGATGATTTTCTGAAGTGGCTCTGTTAGATTTTGTTTGATAATGTTCCTGTAAACACCATGAAATGCTTTGCCACTTGTCTGCTCTATGTACAGTTTGTTTTTACTTCCAAACATAATATCTATCTTTACCTGGAAGGGCCCACTAGGGCCAACCTTTCCCACAAAACCTTCTTTGATCTGTGCGATGTCTGACTTCACCAGTGTTCACAGATCTGCATAAACAATATTTTTAAGGTTCAAATTTGTTTATTATTTCAGGTAAGTGAATTATAGTAACTTTCCTCTCCATCCCTCTCGCTCTCTTTGTTGAAGTGAATGAAATTGCTGAACATGCAGGTTTTAACTCCTGGAAATCCATATGAATTTGGCAGTCTGGTATTTCTATACAAGGCTGTGATGCAACCAGTTAGGGTACTCTCCACAATGCATCTATAGAAGTTTGTCAAATGATCAATGACATTCTAAGAAAGTAGAGCTATTGTTATGTCTTCTTTGTGAGACATCTATGTGCTGGTCCCAGGACACATCCTCTGATATGTTAACACCAATGAATTTAAAGCTACTGACCCACTCCACTTCTGCTCCATTAATGAGGACTAGCTTATGGACCTCCAGCTGCTTCCTGTAGTTAACAATCAGAACTTCTGGTTTTGTAGATATCGATTAAGAGGTTGTTGTTGTGGCACCATTCCACCAGACTTTCAATCTCCCTCTTGCATGCCACAAGACCATAACACATAGGAGCAGAATTAGGCCATTTGGCTCGTTGAATCTGCTTCATTATTTCATCATGGCTGATCCATTTCCCTCTCAACCCCATTCTCCTGCCTTCTCCTCATAGCGTTTTACACCCTGACTTATCAAGAACCTATCAACTTCTGCCTTAAATGCACCCAATGACCTGACCTCCACAGTCACCTATGGCAATGAATTCCACAGATTCACTAGCCCCTAGCTAAAAAAATTCCTCCTCATCTCCATTCTAAATGCATGTCCCTCTATTCTGAGTCTGTGCCCTATGGTCCTAGACTCCACCACCATTGGAAACATCCTGTCCACATCCACTTTATCTGGGCCTTTCAACATTGGTTAGGTTTCTATGAGATTCCCCCTCATTCTTCTAAATTCCAGCGAGTACAGGCCCAGAGCCATCTATTGCTCCTCATACAAAAAGCCTTTCATTCCTGGAATCATTCTTGAGAACTTCCTCTGAACCCTCTCCAAAGTCAGTACATCCTTTCTTAAATAAGGGGGCCAAAACTGCTCACAATATTCCAAGTGAATACTCTCCTCTGTCTTTTTAAAGACTCAGCATTATATCCTTGCTTTTATATTCTAATCCTTCTGAAATTAATGCTAACATTGCATATGCCTTCCTCACCACTGACTCAACCTGCAAATTAACCTTTGGGGAACCCTGCATGAGGGCTCCGAGGTCCCTTTGCACCTTGGACTTTTTTAATTTTCTCCCCCTTTGGAAAACCTTCTATGCTTTTATTCCTTCTACCAAAGTGCATGGCTATACAGTTCCCAACACTGTTCCATTTGCCTCTACTTTGTCGTTCTCCTAATCTGTCCAAGTCCTTCTGCAGCCTCCCTGCTTCTTCAGCACTTCCTGCCCCTCCTCCAGGTTTCGTATCATCCACAAAGCCATCATCCAAATCATTGACATACAACATAAAAAGCAGTCCCAACACTGACCCCTGCAGAATCCCACTAGCCACCTGTAGCTAGGCTCCCATTATTCCCACTTTTTGTGGACTGCCAATCAGCCAGTGCTCTATCCAAATTAGTATCTTTCGGGTAATACCATGGGCTCTTATCTTGTTAAGCAGCCTCGTGTGGCACTTTGTCAAAGGCCTTCTGAAAATTCATGTATATAACATCCACCAATTCTCCTTGCCTATCCTGCTTATTATTTCCTCAGAATTTTGTCAGGCAAAATTTTTCCCTTAAGGAAACCATTCTGACTTTGACCTATTTTATCTTTTGCCTCCAAGTACCCCGAAACCACATCCTTAATAATCGACTCCAACATCTTCTCAACCACTGAAGTCAGGCTAACTGGCTCTGATTGGGACACAACAGTGGTGTCATATGCAAACTGCACTTAGCCACACAATCAATGTGAATAGAGCAGGGAGCTAAGCTCACAGCCCTGTAGTACACCTGTGCTGATGGTGAGTGTGGAGGAGATGCTGTTGCCAATCTGTACTAACTGGGGTCTGCCAGAGAAGAAATCAAGGATCCAGTTTCACAGTGAGGTATGGAGGTATCTTTGATCTTGGTGATGAATTTTGAGGGGATGATAGTGTTGAATGCCGAGCTGTAGTCAATCAAGAGTATGCTGATGATTGCATTTTAATTGTCTAGAGCTGAGTGAAGGGATTAAAAAAAAAATGGCATCTGCTATTGACTTGTTACGATGGTAGGCAAACTGGATCTGGGTTACCACTCAGATAGGAGTTAATAGACTTCATGACCAACCTCTCGAAGCACTTCATCACAGTTGATGTAAGTGCTTCTGGATGAAAGTCACTGAGGCAGGTTTCCATGTTTTTCTTGGGAACTGGTATGATTAACGTTTGATCGAAGCAGGTAACAAAGACTTCCAAAGTGAGGTTGAAGATGTCCATAAACACTCCAGTTAGTTAATTAGCACAGGTCTTCAGGACTTGATCACGTATGCCATCCGGGCCAGATGCTTTTCAAGAATCATCCTCCTGAAGGACGTTCTTATGTCAGTCTCAGAGACTGAGATCACAGGGTTGTCCGGGACTTTAGAGGTTCATGAAGTTGCCTCCATATTTGGTCTAACATGTCAATTAGGGAGTATTTGGGTGTGGCAGTAAATCTAGCCTTGACGGTGAAGCCTACATCCGGTTTATGAACAAAGGAAAAGCTTTGGTAAAACTGGTTTATGTATTGCCAACCTTTCATCACGGGTTCTAAATCAAAAAGCTCCTTGCACATTAAGACTGAGTACCTTCACCAGAAGCAAAGGTGCAGTTCAAGGAGGTAGCTCAGGAATTCTGAAAAGTCTCTAGGGATGGGTGATACCTTGCCAGTTGCCACACTCAGTAAATAGGTAGAAATTGTAAAAGATCAACCTTGCTGTTTTAAATGGTATAATTATCTTGACAGACCTTCTATATTTTGTGTGCTTTTGAAGTAGCAGTTAGTTTTAGGTCTGTTACTTTTTTCCCCATATCTCCCCCCCCCCCTTCCCTCTCCCCCATAAGCCCCTATGGAGACATAAGCAGAAAAAGTATCATAGAAAAATATATGATGGAGTAATCATTTATAGACTGAGAGCAGAGAAGGTTTAAGGAGAAAATGACCCTTGGTGCTTGATTTTACTTTAAATCTCTTGTTTACTGAAATTTCATTTCCTTCAGTGAAATGCATTAATTTTCAAGTCAAGTCAAGTAACTTCTGAATTTTATTTTTTTTCTTTGAATTGTATTCCAAATGTCAGTTTGAATTTTGAATGTTGATAAAGCTCTTCTGGTTTACTAATAGAAATTTTTCAGTCTTACTAGATTTGGCTAATAGATTATGTATGCACTTATAATGCAGCCTGTTTAACAAAGTTTCCAAAGACGTTTAATAAGCTGCTGTAAAATAAGGACAGAGCATAAGAATCAAGCTTTATGCAGGTGAGATGTAATTGAGATGGTTTTGGTGGTGAGAAGTATATCCTTTTGGCTGAAGAGGTTAGAATTAAAAGCTATAAACCACGGGTAAGGAACAGATCATTTAAAAATGTATGAAGAGAAGCTTCTTCAGAGGATGGTGAATCTTTAGAAAACGTACTTCCAAAGAATTGTAGAAACTAAGACATAGTCATGGAAGATGTATATAGTAGTAAAGCTGAAACATAAATATCAAAAAATATAAACAGTAAAAGGCATAAATGTTTTTTAAAAATCCTTGTATGTTGAAATGTTTGTGTGGGAATTGTAACAGTGCAGGCTACAGCAAAGGGTTAAATTGCGAACATAAATAAGGCAGGGGGAAACAAGGATGTAGCGCCTAAGCAGCTGGACAGATACAGATTAGTCACAATTATTGAAAAGCAACATAGCCTTAACTGGCTGAATAAAGCATTCTTGGTGCTAAATTCATCTTGTCATTTTACCGTAAAGTGAATTATTTTGCTCTGTCTGTTGAGGGTCTCTCATTGTTTTATTTTCTTAAAATTCGGGTAGTTTGCACTGGATTTTTTTGAAGAAAGCCTATTTCTGGGGGATTATTTTTAAATACTGTTTTCAAAAAAAATAAGATGGTCCTTTCTTCAATTTGTTTAAATCTTAAGGCAAAGTTGCTGATAAATTCTTTAAAATTCAAAGTTGTGACAATTATTTTCATCCAAAATTTTGCAACAAAATGAGTGGTAGTTTCCCATCTTCTAAAATAGTCAATTCTTACCAAAATACATGTAAATATGGCAGTGTTTCCCGGAATCTACCAGTTTTGGACTCATTTTAAATTTGCTGTCCTTTCAAAAACTGAAGTTATTTTCAGTCATTTGCCCGAAGTTTGTCATCAAAGTGTTCTTAAATAAACACAAAAAGTAATTTTATCTTTGAGGTCTGTTAAATATTACATGATTCTGTTGTCAAATAATCTCATTTGTTTTAAATCTTAAATGATTCAAAATATCTTTTAGTTTCCTTCGGCTTATTTTTATAATAGACAAAATGTATAATTTTGAATCTTACATTTTTGCTTTAAATATAAAATGCATTTAATGTATATGTGAATAACTGGGTCTTTTGTCTAGATAGAAAAAAGATCCTAATGTCCAGAAGCAAACAAAAAAAATTGAAACAGATGAGTTCAATATCTCTCTGATAGGCTTTAGGTACTGCTATTCACTATTCATACTGAGTTTCCTTAAGGGCAACAAAATGATATTACAGATTAGATAAATGCTGAGCCCTTTTGCTACGTGCTAACAGCAGGTGATTTTTCTTGCCCATGGCATCTACGTGATGCTTTTCAGAGGAAGAAAATTACTTACCATCATTGCATTGTCCAAAGCATGTTTCATTCTTTTCAAGCAGTTTGGAACCTTTGGTGAAGTGCCAAACTATTCTAAACATAGCTGTTCCTAATAAGCTCAGCATTAGATTCAACAAGCTTGATTGGTGGTTGTCAGTAGGATAAGAGGTAATTACAAAATACAACAGCAATGAAGCAAGGTAGTTGGCAATTGTCCAAAGCAATGCCCTGATAGAAAAATAAAGAGAATCATCTGCAGCTTACAATCAAAAGAAGATTTGAAAAGGCTTCTCACTGCCTGTTGGTATTCTTACTTTTTAGGTCATTTATAGAGAATTCAATAAATGCAGTAGAAAGCTTAATTAGAAGATCAAAAGATTTCATCTTTATATTTTATTCCTAAGTAGCAGTGGTGTGGGGAAATAATTTGCTTTTACACTATTCATTTTATCTACTGTAACAAAATGACAATAAAAGCTGCAGAATTAGTGCAGAACCTTTATTACCTCATACACATCGACGTATATATTTATGTTCTAAGATAAAGCTACTGAGTATGTTTTTAAGTTGGTTTCAAATATACAAAGTTCAGACTGCCAAACTCACTCTAATTTGTCCTGCCATTGACAATGGAAGGGATTTAATAAAATGTATTTCTGTGTTCCATCCCTGTTATCATTTCCTGTTGTCCTATCTCTCAAAAGTTGCAAAGTTATCATGTTGCACAGATTGTCATCATCAGGTTGTTTAACCTTCATTTCTAACCTGATTTTTGTCCAATCTATTTTATTAAAATATTTATTGACACCAATTGACTGTTTCAGTTGGAAGCCTTTTCAATTCATACACTAAAAGAAATGGAAAGAATTATAGCTAGAATGTTCTGTTATCTAATGATTATTAACTTGTGCATTTCAGTTCAAGTTAAGCCCCTCTACTTTAAAAGCTGAAAAGGTCACTAACTAAGCAATTATAGTAGTTCGTCTTTATAATTTAAATTCTAATGAAATCACCATATAATGCATCAACACTACTATAAGAACAAAATGTACAAAATGACATAATTTTACAGATGTGGCTTTTTGTTAGGATTTCTTTTTGATAGTTGAATTATCTTGCTTCAGTAAATGTATCTTGTTGATAGTTTTAGATTAACCATTCTCTGTAAGTGTCTACAATTATCTATTTCTGTACAGTTGTATATACTTGGTCTTCAGCAGTGTTTGGTTAAAGGCGTTATTATTGGCTGTATACACCACATCTGTAGATTTATACCAGCTAGTGTATTATTTCCTCAAAGAGCTGTCACATTTTACAAGAGTGACTACTTAAGTAATGATATGATAATGCTGAAACAAAAACAGAAATGCTGGAATGCTTTAACTCATGAAAGGATTTAAAACATGAAATGTCAATTCATTTCCTGTATTCACAGATGCTGCCTAAACTACTGACTGTTTCCAGTATTTTCTTTGGGGGGGGGGTTCAGATTTCCAGTATCCAACGTTTTATTTAATGACTATGACAATGCTACTTACAGATCAGACTTGCTTTGAGAAATTAAAATGATTGTATTCCTTGTGCTTCTCAAAATCAACAAATTTCTCTATACTTTGAAAAGAGACACTTGCAGACTAATAGTCATTTTTATTACTAAGGACTTAGTCAACTAATGTTCCCAGTGTACTTAAGTTCTGCTTTTGTGCATTTTAGGTTATCTGTCTTGATTCGGTCTTGTTCTCTGATCTCTATTTTCCTCCTTCCCCTACCCCCCATTCACAAATCATTTTTTCGTGCCTCCTGCAGATTTTTCTTACCCTCTTGCTATTCATTGCATGCCCACTCCCGTATCCTGGATTTGCATTCCTTCCACTATTTTGCTGTCATCTCCTAAACCGCACTCTCAATTCCACCTATCCAAGTAGATCTTGAGCTGACAAAGAAATGGTTGTTTTAGGCTTTCGCCAGGCTTCTGCTTAGCCACAGTATTAGGGACGTATGCCTAACTCCACTGTAGTGCAATGGTGCTGAGAGAAACTTAGCTTCCAGATGTGTGCACATCAATATAAATGCATGTATTTCCTACCACTGGCCTCTCAGCACCAGCCCAGTAGTGCTTCTGTTCAATTGTGGAACATATTTTGTGAACCCTAACATAGTGTCTCATTGGGGAACTGTCCTCAAAACTTAGAGAATACAGTCATTCATTTGTAGGCATGCATGTGGTTCTTTACATTTAAACTTTTTAAGTTGGTGTTTGCTCTTAAGATTTAGAATATATTGTGTCAAATAAGGCACTACTGAAATACACTTTTTCTTCACATGCTGCCAGCTGGTTTTCAGTTTTGCAAATGGAAATGCCAGATTATTTGTGTTGGTGGTCTGTGGAACCAAATATACTTAGTTTCCATTTTTTACTATTTCTTTGTCATTGACCCTGAGTCTGTTCTTATGCACTTGAGAATCCATGTGCATTGCCTTTGAACAAATGTATAACTTGCAATATTGTTGATCAGCCAATAGATAAGCCTTTGGTCAGTTATCACCATTGTAGTTACTGTCAATATGCATGGTACATAATCATTGCACCTTTGCACTTAATAGTCTACTCTTGATCCAATATTCCAAATGTAATTTCAGCTTTCCAAAATTTAAGCTTGTATTTAAGTGTATTTCTGCGAATAGTTGTCTCTAAAATACTGTTCAGATAACAATTAAGATCAATATACTGTTACTGGGGTAAAAAAAAACACTAATATATATATAATCCAATTGCGATCCACTGCCTTTGTTCTAGTCTTGAAATATTATATCTCAGTATCTATAAACATCATCCTGATTTTCTCTGAGCAACAGTGGGATTCTGTCGTATTTTCAGGGTCAGATGCTCCGTTATGGCAACTATTTGGGTTTTGAAAGATGGGAATTAAATCAATAACTCTTCTACTTTTGAAAATCAGTAATAATATTCATCAAAAATTCAGAAAGATACACTTAGTAGCTACTTTATTAGGAACCTCCTGTACCTAAGGAAGTGACCATGTTCACGATCTTCTGTTGCTGTTGCCCATCCACTTCAAGGTTCAACATGTTATGCATTCAGATGTGCTCCTTTGCACCACACCACTGTTGTAGTGTGGTATTTGAGTTACTGTTGTCCTTCTGTCAGCATGAGACATTCACCTCAGACCTCTCATTAACAAGGTCTTTTTGCCCACAGAAGTGCCACTCATTGGATGTTTTTTGTACCATTCTCTGTAAACTCTGGAGTCTGTTGTGTGTGAAAATACCAAGAGATCATCAGTTTCTGAGATACCCAAACCACTCCGTCTGGCAACAACAATCATTCCACGGTCAAAGTCACTTAGATCACATTTCATTCTTGTTCTGATGTTTGGTTTGAACAACAACTGAACCTCTTGACCATGTCTGCATGCTTTTATGCATTGAGCTGTAGCCACATGAGTGGCTGATTAGATATTTGCATTAACAAGCAGGTGTACAGATGTACCGAATAAAGTAGTCACTGAGTAGTTTTGTTTTATAAACCAGTCTTTTGCTGACCCATGGGGTTGTTAAATTATTCAGCTAACATTGACTTTACTAGAAACCAAGAAAGCATAACAAGCTGGAGAGAGAGAGAGAGAGTTGTGTGGGAAACAATAAAATTCCACTTAAGTATATAAACATTTGTAGGAGGAAATATTAAGAACAGCCAAAACATCAAAAAGCTAATTTTTTCTTTCATGTTATGCCTTACTCTACTTTAACAGCCTGGATTTTTATTTATTTTTTATTTAGCAATACAGTATGGAGTAGGCCCTTCTAGCCCTTCAAGCCATGCTCCTCCAGCAACCCCGACAAACCTGATTAACCCTAACCTAATCACAGGACAACTTACAATGACCAATTAACCTACCCAGTACATCTTTGGAATGTGGGAGGAAAGCGGAGCACCCAGAGAAAACCCATTCTACAGGGAGGACGTACAGAGACTCCTTCCAGAACAGCACCAGAAATGAACTCTCTAACCTCCTGGATACCCGAACTGTAATAGCATTGTGCTAACCCCTATGCTACTTTGGTGCCCCTGGAGAATACTGGAGAGTGTAGAGATTTCAGTATGAAATTGGTGGCATTCCTCAACATAACTGTAGAGATATTTAAAGACTCCCATGAAATGGTTTGTATTCCAAAACATGCACATGGAGTCCAGCAGGAGGGTTGGATTTTTCTCAGATCATCTCAACACGTGCTATGGAATCTGCTTTCTGCTGTGGCGCAGGATCTGCAAGATCTTTCAATTCACTCAGGAATGTCAGAAAAAACAGAAAATTTAAATGTCCTTTTATTTGGATTTGCTAAATATTTATATTTTATTATTTTAAATGAGAATCAGGATTATTATCACTGGCTGTGTCATGAAATTTGTACTGCAACTGTAGTGCAGTGCAATACACAAAAATTACCATAAATGACAAAAAGAATATATATTTTAAAAAGTGCAAAAAGAGATCATAAAAGTGAGGTGGTGTTCATGGACCTTTCATAAATCTGATAACATAGGATAAGAAGCTATTCCTAAAAATCTGTGTGTGTCTTCAGGGTCCTGTACCACCACCTGATAGTAGTAATGTGAGAGGGCATATTGTGAGATGGTGAGGGTCCTTAATGATTGATACCATCTTCTTGAGGCATTGCCTTTTGAAGGTTTCCTTATTGGTGGGGAGATTCGTCCCGATGATGGAACTAGCCGAGTTCACAACCCCCTGCAGCTTTTCTGATCCTATGCCTTGGCGCCTCAATTCCAGATGGTGATACAACCATGCGGAATGCTCTCCACAGTACATCTGTAGTAATTTGCTATCAAGTCTTTGGTAACATACCAAATTTCTTCAAACTCCTAATGAAATATAGCCGCTGACATGCCTTCTTCGTAATTGAATCGTATGTTGGACTCAGGATAGATCCTCACAGATATTGACACCCAGGAATTCAAAGCTGCTCATCCTTTTCACTGCTGGCCCTCAATAATAACTGCTGTGTGTTCTCCCAATTCCCCCATCTTGAAGTCCACAATCAGTTCCTTGGTATTACTGATGTTGAGTGCAAGGTTGTTGCAATACCACTCAACCAGCTTATCTATAATCTCATTCCTGTATACCTGCTTATCACCTTCTGAGATTCTTTCATTTTATAGATGATGTTTGAACTGTGCCTAGCCACACAGTCATAGGCGTAGAGAGAGTAGGCTAAGCACACATCCTCGAGGAATGCCTGTGTGAATTGTCAGTGAGTAGGAGTTGTTAGTTCCAATCCACATTGACTGTGGTCGCCCAATGAGGAAGTTAAGGATCCATTTGCAGAGAGAACTACACAGGTCAGGGTTTCGAGTGATTAGTACTGATGGATGATGGTATTGAATGCTAAACTGTAATCAATAAACAGCAGCCTGACGTAGGTATTGCAGTTGTCCAGGTGGTGTAAGGGCGAGTGGAGAGCCAGTGAGATTGCTTCCACCATACACCTATTGTGGAGGGAAGCAAATTGCAGCAAGTCCAGGTACTTGCTCATCAGGGATTAATTCTAGCTATGACCAACCTGTCAAAACATTTCATCACAGCAGGTGATAGCCAGGTACAGCTTTGGAGTCTGACACCGTGCAAGGGTTCACCCTCTTAAAAGATATTCTGCTACTGGCCTTAGTTCCACTTTAATATGTTTTAAAATCTTTCTGAACATCGGAGATATCTGTCATTCAAATACTGTATGTTTTGACAGTAAGCCAAGCTGATGGCAGGGCTTTACTGTTCTCAAAGGCTTTTCTGAGTTCTATTGTTTTGACTCACCTGCTGCACTCCATTATATCAATTAAATCTTTGCCACTGCTCAAGGACCATCTGGATAAAGAAGATTCTGGATTCATCTACTTTAATCCAGACAGCTGGTGATTGTGTGTGGTAAATCACCAGCTGTATAGTCTGGGATAACGTATTGATATTAAGCTAGAAATAGAGCTCCATGACTGAAGCTGGAACATGTGAAGTGATTTTTGTTTTATACAAAGTTTGGGTCATCAACATGTGAGTGTGTAGATTAAGGGTTTTTCACTTTTCATCCCAATTAGCAGTGAGTCTAGTACATTGTAATTTAAATAGGTTGGATAATTTTTGTGCCCATTGCTTTGTTCCCTGACATGAAGAAATGTTTCAGGTACTTTTACACACAAAGTGCTGGAGGAACGCAGTAGGCTGCAGCAATGGAAAATAATAAAGATTCAGCATTTCAGGATATTACTCTGGATTTCCAGCATCTGCGGAATCTCTTGTGCTTGTGCCAAAAGCTTATCCCTTTCTTTAAAATTAATTAAACATTAACATCTTTTAAAAAGAATTAGAATAGTAAACATCATAAACAACTAGATAAAAAAAAAATTCACAATGTTCTCTTTCTGTCTCAAAGTTGTACTATTGGAGCAACACAGTAGCATAATGGTTAGCACAACGCCTTACAGTTACAAGTGACCTGGGTTCAATTCCCGCCACTGCCTGTGAGGGGTTTGTACGTTCTCCCTGTGACTGAGTGGGCTCCCTTGGGGTGCTCTAGTTCCCTCCCACAGTCCAAAGATGTACCGGTTGCTAGGTTAATTGGCCATTGTAGATTGTCCCATTATCAGACTGGGATTAAATCGGGGGATTGGTGGGCGGCATAGCTCAGGGCCAGAAGGGCCTATTCCGCACTGTATCTCAATAAATGAAGAAATATTCCCATTGTATGCAGGTCCTCCACCTGATCTTATTTGCAGAAATACTGGGGAATCTCAGCAAGAACCTTTGTCCTTTGTTGCCCTTTAAACTAAGGGAACATTTTACTGAAGTACAGCCAAGGAAGGGCTAGCAAGGCATGGCAAGTAAGTTTGGGACTTGGATTTCCACACGTGCTAATAAATTTAAGGCTGAGAAATGCAAGGAACTGTCAATATTTATGAGCAAAACCCAGGCCTATGTTTTAGATTGATCATACAGTCTTTGTATCTTTTAAAATATGTTCAAATTGAGTCATACACAGTTGATTGTACTACATATTTTTAATTTACATTTTTTAACTGGTGATTAAATAATCAATTAGTCAAAAACTTACAATTTTTTCCACTTTTATCTTGTAGTGAGGAGTCGCATACAGCAAGGTTTGATTTCAGTTGCTGCCCGGACCGTGATAATACATTTGGTAAATCATGTTGGCCATTATCCATTGAGTGGTGGCCCAGCAATGCTGACCAGTTTGATAAGTGAAAGCCATGACAATCCCTTTACTGACTGTGCTGAACTTTCCCCAGAACTTTTTGAGAATCCAAATCTCCAATTTTTTGTGCTGAACAGTTCTACTCTTATTTCATACTTGGAAATCCCCATTGAAGGTAATATCCCAGGAGGAGGGATGTCAGCTGGACTCTCAACAGCTACCTCAAATGTTAGAGTTGTGATGCGTGATATATCTGGTAAGTACTCCTGGGATTCCGCAATTCTCTATGGACCACCTCATTGCTGTCAACAAAGGCAAATTGCTCACAAGTTCACAAACGTTCATAAAGAAGAACAAATGGCTGAATCAGTGTTCAAAGAGACAGAAATTACTGATGTTGACTTAAGTGAGTATTTGGTAGCTCAAACAAAAAGAAGATGCCGAGAAATGGTGCCATCTTGGGATGTAATTCATGATGATGAAGATGCCTTGGACGAGATGTTGCAATATCTGGGCTCCACCAGTCCAGAATGTCTCCAGAGAGCTGGAGTGCAGCTTAACATCCCGGCTCCCCCTCCAGTTTGTATTTCAGAAAAACAGGAAAATGATGTAATCAATGCAATCCTAAAACAATACACTGAAGAGGAAGAGTTTGTGGAGAAGCATGGCAATGACCTGAATATGAAAGCAATGGAACAGGAAGAACCATCCCCACAAGAACCACAATCTGTCTTTTACTACTGCAGGATGCTGTTAAATATTCTTGGCATGAATTCTTGGGACAAAAGGTAAGATACGTATTTAATAAGGTGTATTTATATTTTAATTGTAATACTTTTCATATTGTATTTAAAGTTGGGATGTCCTTAGTCAGTTTATGCATTTTTTAAAAGAAAAGCAAGAATACTTTCTTGGGCAAAAAATATTGTATGATTTCTGCAGTTGTTTTGTAAAGCTTGGAAAAATAAATGGCCCAGCAAATAAATTGAACATTTTACCCAAATGATCATTTCTCCAGATCCTGTGCAGGTTGCATAATCAAATTACCACATTCTGGTTACATTCCACAGATTCATGCTGAAATTTCAAGGGGAAGCAAAAAAGCATGCAAGTTATTGATAGGAATAGTGGTATTTGCATTTGGCAGGGATGAAACTGAACTATAAATAGTATATGATAGATGGGTAAGTCTGGGGAAGCTTTTATAATCCTTAGAATGGGTAAGACGTGACTCATGCACATTAGTGCATGATGTGTAGGGAGTGGTGGGCTGAAATAAATGGCACACGTGTCTTCGAGAGAAGCTAAATAAGCATGTGACAGAGTAAGGGAAAAGAGAATATATTGATGAGAGCTACCAAGTCTTGGGGAAATGTGTCATGTGGAACACTAGCATGAACCTGTTTTTGTCTAAAACTACTAGATACTCTTGTAGACATACTTCTGAACTGCGATTGCTGCAGCCTGTAAATTCCCTTTTAAGGATATTCTTCTGAACTGACTAAAGGATCTGGTGCTTTTACAAATCTCCTGAGGAATTCAGTGAACCATACTCTTGAAAGTGCATGTACAGCCAGGGCAGCTATTGCTGTGGGTGGGCGCTGCACCGAGTCCTAATGGCGGAAGATATCATGGTTGACTCTATTTCTCTGCGCTGATTAAAGCATCAAGAAAGATTAAAATTGTCAAGGATGAGAGCAGAAGACTAACAGGTGTTCAGTGCTGACTGCCAGCATTTGACCTGTCTCTCCTTCTCACTACTCCCATCAGGCAGGTGGTGTAGGAGTCTTGGATCCCACGCCAGCAGGTTCCGGAGCAGTTGTTGCCCTGCAGCCATCAGGCTCCTGGAAGGGCTTCACTCGCCTCTGTGCTGAACAGGCTCCGCAGTTGTGAATTCACTTTCAGGGACTCTGCAGTTCACGTTCTGTGTGTTTTTGTTTACTTACCATTTGCACAATTTTATCAAGGCTGAGGGAGAAGGACAAACTGGTATTCAGCTCACAGCTTGACAAGGTTTACTCATTTCAGCACTGATCTGACTCTGCAGCTGTGGCCTGCAACCATTGATACTCGCCTCAGAGCTGAACTGGCTCCTTGGCTGTGGACTCACTTTTGGAAACTAGTTAATGTTCTGTGTGTTATTTGTTTACTTTGTTTACACAATTTATTTTTTTAGCACATAAGGTGTTTCACAATCTTCGTTGTGTGGGGTTTTCTAATAGGATATATTGTGTTTCTTTGTTTTGTGGCTACCTGCAAACAGACAAATCTCAAAGTTGTGTCCAGTATACATACTTTGATAATAAACGTATTTTGAACTTGACATTTTTCCACAGCAGACTGAGGTTAATTTTCTGACCTTGTATCTATTGTCACCAAGGCTACTTGCTTCCATATTGACGTTGTTTGCTCTGATTCATACATACCTTCGTTTTATCTGCAACTGAAAACCCTGTCCATGCCTTCATTGCATCCAATTCTATGATGTTCAGTCTCCCACTTTCCACACTGCATAATTTCTCATTTATGTTTCCAAACTCCATAAAGCCCTCCTAATAATTGAGATGTATGTTCCGCCAGCTTTGGCCTCTTGCAGGTCTTACGACATATTACTGCATCCTCATTTTCAATCAATTTGTATTAGTCACAGAATTACAGAAATTTACAGCACTGAAAGGACCATTTTGTCTATCATAGCCAACTTGAACAAAAAAAAATTTTTGTTACTCTCATTTTCTGGCAATTGATCTATTGCCTTGGTTAGTGTTTTTTGAGAATACATTCAGGTTCCTTCCAAATGTTAGAAGGCTCATGCCTCCTTACATTTTGTTTCTGAAATCCTTTTTCCCTTTGGCAATAAAAAAGATTTCCTGTACTCTAATCCAGTCATGTATCCTGGTTATTAATAGTTTTGCAAATAGAAATGCGTCTTTCCTGTTTTCATTGACTGTTTCCAACAATTTTACATACCGTTGTGAAATTCTGTCTCATTTTCCTTTGATCCAAAGACCATAAGGCAGAATTAGACCATCTGACCCATTGAGTCTGCTCCACCATTCAATCATGGCTGATGCTTTTTTTCTATCTCCTCCTCAACCCCAGTTCCCGGCCTTCTCCCTGTAACGTTTGATTCCATGTCCAATTAAGAACCTATCAATCTCTGCCTTAAATACACCCAACAACCTGGCCTCCACAGCTGCATGAAGCAACAAATTCACCACCTTTTGGCTAAAGAAATTTCCCCACATCTCTGTTTTGAAAGGGCGCCCCTCTATCCTGAGGCTATGCTCTCTTGTCCAAGACTCTCCCACCATGGGAAACGTCCTTTCCACATCTACTCTGTCTTGGCACTTCAACATTCAAAAGGTTTCAATGAGATCTCCCCTCATCCTTCTGAATTCTAGTGAGTACAGACCCAGAGCTATCAAACGTTCCTCTTATAATAACTCTTCCATTCCTGGAATCATCCTTGTGAACCTCCTCTGAACCCTCTCCAATGCCAGCATATCTTTTCTAAGATGAGGCGCCCAAAACTGTTTACAATACTCAAGGTGAGGCCTCACCAGTCCCTTATAAAGCCTCAGCATCACATCCTTATTCTTGTATTCTAGACCTCTTGAAATGAATGCTAACATGGCACTTGCCTTCCTCACCACCAACTCAGCCTGCAAGTTAACCTTCAGGGTGTTCTGCCCAAGGACTCCCAAGTCCCTCTGCATCTCAGATTCCTGGATTTTCTCCCTGTTCAGAAAATAGTTTGCACATTTATTTCTACTACCAAAGTGCATGACTGTGCATTTTCCAACATTGTATTTCATTTGCCACTTTCTTGCTCATTCTCATCTGTCTAAGTCCTTCTGCATCCTACCTATTTTTTTCAATATCACCTGCCACTCCACCAATCTTCATCTCATCTGCAAACTTGACAACTAAGTCATCTATTCCATCATCTAAATCATTTATAGGCAGCGTAAAAAGAAGTGATCCCAACACCGACCCCTGCAGAACACCACTAGTCACTGGCAGCCAACCAGAAAAAGATCCTTTTATTCCCACTCGCTGCCTCCTGCCAATCAGCCATGTGTTATGTGTTATTTGGCATGATTTGGTAAGTTATTTTTGGGTCTGCGAATGCTCACAAATTTTTCCCATATAAATTAATGGTAATTGCTTCTTCGCTTTACGACACTCCGGCTTACGAACTGTTTCGTAGGAACGCTCTACCTTCGGATGGCGGGGGAAACCTGTACTAAGTACAATATTGGTATTGCTTGATGACACAATCACAATCTAAGGACTTTCTTTGAGAATTAGGAAGGAGTTTAATAGGGCAGCAATTTACTTTGTTGCAGAGTTCTTAGATAAAAATTAATTAAATTATCTGTAAGTTGCTACAATGATTTTTGTTTTCATTTTATAAATTTTAATTTACCTGATGTTGCATTGTAAGTATTTAAGTACATTCTAGTTTTGATTTATTGCAGTAAGCTTTATCTATCTTGGGGAAAAATATTATAATCTCAATTCTAACTTAAACATTGTTTCATTACAGGACTACTTTCCATCTTCTAAAGAAAAATGAAAAGCTGTTGCGAGAATTAAAAAACCTGGACTCTAGGCAATGGTGAGTATTGTGATCTCCTTCAGGTTTTCTCTTGTATTTCATTAATTTGTAGCATAACTTTTAGAGCTTGATCTCCATGGAGACAGGTATTCTCTCATCATTTTGGCTATCAATGCAGATAATATGTTAGGATGTGAAGTAACTTCTTTACATAAATTAGTTCTGTGCTTTAAACTGCATACCAGCAATTTCAGTACCATACATCTAGGATGAATTAATTTACCTTGCACAGATATGAGGTTTTGAAATTGGGACTTTTCTAACTACATGATTCAGCACTAAGCACCAAGTAGCTTAACCTTTGGGAATGATATTCGTTTATGTATTCTCAAGGAAGATACTATAAAACTGAATAAAGTTAAAGTAAGAAACACAATCATAAGGGTTATAAAAGTCTTTACATATTAATAGCAATACTTATGATAGGCATGCCTTATGATTGGGCATTTGTCTGAATCATCTTTGCCTCTTTAGTCACACCACATTAGAGTGTAAGAAGTTATTGTCAGGTATTTTGACGAAGAGAGTTTTGAACATGAAAATGTGGCTAACATTAATGTATTCAACTGCTGTCTTCGCTAGATTGTGTCAGCCAGCAATTGATGTTTCCTCATTTTTTTTCCCAAGAGCTGGTATCGATATATAGAGACTCACTTATGCCTCAGACTCTTAATAGATGTTATTTTCTACTTCCACTGTGCTGTAGCCTCTTCTAGCATATTCTAATAATCTGGTAGACCAGATCTTAAGTGTCAGTATCACACACCAGTCTATTTGATAGGATTGCAAGTTGTAGTTTAGTATGAGAACTGTTTGCTGATGCTTAGAAAGCTTTGCTGTTTTAAGTTAGCAAAACCAACGGAAATTCTGTTTTGTGTCACTTTGTTAAGTTTGACATTTATTGAATAAATGTTCAGTGACAGTTATTTTTATTACTTGGAGAGTGGAATATTGAGTATGTCTAAGCATTGTAGCTGGTCCATTTTTATTAATTGAAATTAAAATAAATATTTCTGGTTTATGTTAACTATCTTCTTTCTCTTTCATGCAGTCGAGAAACGCACAAAATAGCGGTGTTTTATGTTGCCGAAGGACAGGAAGATAAGCACTCCATTCTGACAAATACTGGAGGGAGCCAATCCTATGAGGACTTTGTGGCAGGTCTTGGTTGGGAGGTAAAGCATCTTGAGCTGTTTAAATTCATAGTCAATACCTCCTCTAAATAAGATTGTACAAATTAATGTTTCACACATTGAAGATGTTTTTAAATTATATAATGTTGTATGATAGCAAGTCTTTAAATCTCAAAGATAAGTGCCTTTTGACAACAGTACATTTTCTTTTATCTTGAGATGTTTGCTATTAACTTCTTCGAAGCATTATTCTCTTCACTGAAAGCAAAAAGTGCCTACTTCAAGATATCAATATTGGGTTTATTGATTTCTTCCTTGAATGTATGTAGGCCTTGCTTGATATTGTAAATCTACATTGCCATGTCAGAGATGTCCAAAATAATGTTATTGTAAATTACATCACCTCTTGCGGAGTATGCCAATTTGGATTTTTCCATCGTATAATTATTTTTCCATCCACTCAGCTGCATGATATTTGGGGATGGGTCGTGGTGGTTGGTGTCATATAAAGTGAGGCCACCTAAAAACCAAATAGATTTCAAGTATTAGGTTATGACATTTTTCTAATTTATTTTTACTGTTTCTCTGCCAAAGAATGTTCCTATTTGCTGCCTATAAAATTCAAAATCGAACAAAAACTTCTAATTGGTCAGCATTGCATATTTTATTAAGGATGTGATGTTTGATGCAGAAATATTTAAATATTGCTGAACATAATATATTCCTTTTCACACTAAGCTAATGGATAAAATGTATTTTCATAATATTTTTTAATTATTCATCTTATTTGTGCTTTCATTTCATTTTTAAGGTAAACCTTACCAATCATTGTGGTTTCATGGGTGGATTACAAAAAAATAAGAGCACTGGACTATCAACTCCATATTTTGCTACCTCGACTGTAGAAGTAATGTTTCATGTATCTACAAGAATGCCTTCTGATACAGATGATTCTCTAACTAAAAAGGTAAATTTGCAATAAAAATATGTTTATTTTTCTCCGAGCTTCAGTTTTAGTTTACAGGCACCATATTTTTTTAATTGAATATCTAGTACATTATCCAATTTCATAATTGATATTTATTGGTGGTGCCTTGTTTCTATTGTAATATACTTCTAAAATTGTAGATTTTCAGCTGTTTTTTTTGCTGTTGCTAGTCTTAGACTTCACAAAAAATTTATTTGCAAAAAATGAATTATTTTCATTATTACTTTTTGGGTATTAATATACTGCATCTGCAACATTAACATGGTCCTAAGTTCATTGCTACTTGTTCCTACACTTCACCCTGAAAATTTTAACTTCTAGTTTAGTTCCTATTGGAAAGAAAGTTAGTTCCTGGATTTTGAAATGTTTGAAAATATTTACAGATCAATTACTTAGTTCATTGTACTTTCATTGCTGCATTTCTTCTATCAACGTAAGAATCTGACCAAGCATAATGCTTTTGGGTGGCACCAATGAAGCTCCATTTAGAATGCTGTGAACATTTTTTTAAATTTGAAATATTTAAAATTGTTAACACACTTACCATGAGTAACAGAACACCACAATCACAATTAGCCACACACAAATCTCTCCAAGGCTATATAGAATGTTGCTTGGATAGAATAGATACACGATCATTAATAACCATTTACTGCCATCACAGTCCCATCCATCTTCCACCCAACCACCACCATTTGCCTCTTCTTGACCTGTCATGCATAAAGCAATTTGTACAAAACATTGCACTGTTTGACCATTCATTGAGAAAACTTGTATGCTGATGTTCAGTAATCTAACACGATTTGATGTGTGGTGGTGCATCTTCATTTCTTTTTTTGCTGGTTGACAGCCGCAGATGAAAAGTTTTTGCTGGATATTTTTGATAGGCATGTTTACCAGATTGTGCTTAAATGTTTTATGTTTTATGTTCTAAGTGTTTTTTTTTCAGTCACACAGTAGAGAAATCTTCATATAATATTCAGTCACAACTCAGACTTAAAATATTAGATTAGATTATGAGAACACTCAGTCCTCTTTTATTGTCATTTAGAAATGCATACATGCATTAAGAAATGATACAATGTTCCTCCAGAGTGATATCACAGAAAAACAGGACAAACCAAAGACTAACACTGACAGAACCACATAATTATAACATATAGTTGCAGCAGTGCAAAGCAATACCATAATTTGATAAAGAACAGACCATGGGCACGGTAAGAAAAAATCTCAAGTCCCAATCGACTCCCGAGTCCCCGATAGCAGGCGGCAAAAAGGAGAAACTCCCTGCCATAAACCTCCGGGCATCAACAACTGCCGATGCATTGGCAGCACCCGACCACAGCCGACTCTGAGCCCGTACGAAAACTTCGAGCCTCCGACCAGCCCCTCCGATACAGCCTCCTGAGCGCCTTCTACTTCGCCCCAGCTGCCAAAACCAGCAAAGCCAAGGATTCGGGGCCTTCTGCTCCAGAGATTCTGGTCACCACACAGTAGCAGGGGCAGCGAAGCGGGCATTTCAGAAGTTTCTCCAGATGTTCCTCCGTACTCTCACGTCTGTCTCTATCAAATCAGAATTGTGCACAGTACCCTACTTGACAGATTACAGATATCATTCACCGGAGAGGACGCGCGCGCTGCGTCGCGCCACCATCTTCTCCTCCTCCTGCTTGTTATTGCAGTGTGATTCCGAGTGGAATGGAGAAAATAATAGCTGCTTTTTGCACCTGACTTCAAAGTCAGAAACAGGTTTATTATCACTGACTTGCACCATGTCATGACACTGTTTTTCAGTTTTGGGGCAGCCGTACAGTGCAGGACATAAATTGCTACAAGTTACAATAAAAAATAAACAGTGCAAAAGAGGAATAGCAAGATGGTGTTCATGTTTCTGAATGGTCCATGAGCACAGAGGGCAAGAAGCTGTTCCTAAAACATTGAGTGTGTGTCCTCAGGCTCGTGTACTACCTCTTTGATGGTGGTAATGAAAAGACGTGTCCATGTTGAGGGCCCTTAATGACGGATGTCACATTCTTGAGGCATCGCCGTTTGAAGATGTCCTCAATGTCTGGGAGGCTTGTGCCTATTATGGAGTAAGCTGAGTCTACAACTCTGCAGCCTCTCTTTTGATCTTGTGCATTGGAGCCTGCAAACCAGAGCAGCACACACACAATGCTGGAGGAACTCAGCAGGTCTGGCAGCACCTCTGGAGAAGAATAAGCAGTCAGTATTTTGGGCCAAGACTCCTCATCCAGACTAGAAAGCAGGAGTGAAGAAGGTGCAGTTGGGGAGGGGTGCGGGCGGTGGTGAAGGAGTACAAGTTGGTAAGTGATAAGTGAGGAGGAAGCTGTTTGAATGAGGATGAAGTGAGAAGTTGGGGGTTTCCTGCTGTGGGACTCTTCATAACTGAGTGCCGGTGAGATATCAACCATCTAAACTTCTGTACTCCTTTCTCCTATTCGAACCTCACGCTCTCTGAAAGGACTGCCCTCCACTCTTACCACACCAAACCCACCCTCTCCATCAAAACCACAGACAACAGAATGCTGTTATAGACTGGTAGACTGATCTCTATCTTGCTGAGGCTAGACAGCAACTCTCAGACACTTCCTCTTAAATACCCCTTGAAAGGGACCCCACTGTGAAGCATCAGGCCATTATTTCTCACACAATCACCAGCCCATCAATTCTGGAGCTCTCCCATCCACTGTCACCAACCTAGTAGTTCCCTTACCCTGCACTGTACATTTCTACCTCCTGCACAAAATCCACAAAACTGACTGTCAAGAAGACCCATTGTTTCTGCCTACTCCTACCCAAATGAACTTTTGTCTGCATACCTCGACTCTAATTTGTCCCCTATGGTTCAGTCCCTTCCCACGTACATTTGTGACACTTCACATGGTCTCAATCTTTTAAATCACTATCAGTTCCCTGGTCAGTTTGAGGAGATTTGATAACTCATTAAGTAAGTGACTTACTAAATCTCCCAACACACATCAAAGTTACTGGTGAACGCAGCAGGCCAGGCAGCATTTCTAGGAAGAGGTACAGTCGGCGTTTCGGGCCGAGACCCTTCGTCAGGACGAACTGAAGGAAGAGCTAGTAAGTGATTTGAGAGGGGGAGGGGGAGATCCAAAATGATAAGGAGAAGACAGGAGGGGGAGGGATGGAGCCAAGAGCTGGACAGGTGATTGGCAAAAGGGATATGAGAGGATCATGGGACAGGAGGCCCAGGGAGAAGGAAAAGGGGGAGGGGGGGAAACCCAGAGGATGGGCAAGGGGTATAGTCAGAGGGACAGAGGAAGAAAAAGGAGAGAGGGAGAGAGAAAGAATGTGTGTATATAGATAAATAACGGATGGGGTATGAGGGGGCGGTGGGGCATAGCGGAAGATAGAGAAGTCAGTGTTCATGCCATCAGGTTGGAGGCTACCCAGACGGAATATAAGGTGTTGTTCCTCCAACCTGAATGTGGCTTCACCTTTACAGTAGAGGAGGCCGTGGATAGATATATCAGAATGGGAATGGGACGTGGAATTAAAATGTGTGGCCACTGGGAGATCCTGCTTTCTCTGGCGGACAGAGGCCCTGAATGGTGGTAAGGGAGGAAGTGTAAGGGCATGTGTAGCACTTGTTCCGCTTACAAGGATAAGTACCAGGAGGGAGATCAGTGGGGAGGGATGGGGGGGGACGAATGGACACGGGGGTCATGTAGGAAGCGATCCCTGCAGAAAGGGCCCCAGACAGTCCTTTCAGGTGAGGCAACACTTCACCTGTGAGTCGGCTGGGGTGATTATACTGCATCCGGTGCTTCCGATGCGGCCTTCTATATATTGGCGAGACCCAACACAGACTGGAAGATCGTTTTGCTGAACACCTATGCTCTGTCCACCAGAGAAAGCAGGATCTCCCAGTGGCCACACATTTTAATTCCACATCCCATTCCCATTCTGATATGTCTACCCACGGCCTCCTCTACTGTAAAGATGAAGCCACACTAAGGTTGGAGGAACAACACCTTATATTCCGTCTGGGTAGCCTCCAACCTGATGGCATGAACATTGGCTTCCCTAACTTCTGCTAATGCCCCACCTCCCCCTCATACCCCATCCGTTGTTTATAAACACACATTCTTTTTCTCTCTCTCTCTCTCCTTTTTCTCCCTCTGTCCCTCTGACTATACCCCTTGCCCATCCTCTGGCTTTTCTTCCCCCCTCCCCCTTTTCCTTCTCCCTGGGCCTCCTGTCCCATGATCCTCTCATATCCCTTTTGCCAGTCACCTGTCCAGCTCTTGGCTCCATCCCTCCCCCTCCTGTCTTCTCCTATCATTTTGGATCTCCCCTCCCCCTCCCACTTTCAAATCTCTTACTAGCTCTTCCTTCAGTTAGTCCTGACGAAGGGTCTCAGCCCGAAACGTCGACTGTACCTCTTCCAAGAGATGCTGCCTGGCCTGCTGCATTCACCAGCAACTTTGATGTGTGTTGCTTGAATTTCCAGCATTGCAGAATTCCTCGTGTTTACGTATTAAATCTCTCAAACTCCTAATGAAGTATAGCGGCTGGCGTGCCTTCTTCATGATTGGATCAATATGTTGGGTTCAGGAATAATCCTCTGACATGTTGATTGCCAGGTAATTGAAGCTGCTCACTGTTTCCAACGTTGAGGACTGGGGTGTTTCCTCCCAACTTCCCCTTCCGGAAGTCCGCAATCAATTCCTTGGTGTAGCTGACATTGAGTGCAAGATTGTTGTTCTGACACCACTCATCCAGCCGATTGAGTGCTCCAGTACACCACCTCCTCGCCATCTGAGATTCTTCTAACGACTGTGATGTCATCAGTGAATTTACAGATGAGAATTGAGCTGTGCCTAGCCATACAGTCATGAGTGTAGAGAAAGTATAGGAATGAGCTAAGCACATATCCTTAGGTGCGCCTGTGTTGATTGTCAGCGTGGACACGTCTATAGTGTTAGAAACCTCTTCAAGGGGTGGTTGCCTGTGATACTTGCCTTCACTCCCTTTAACTGCACTGCACTGTAACTGAGAAAAGCCAAGTACCCAACATATTGTTAGTTCTTGTATTAAAACACAAAAAAAAACAGTTAAAATCAATATAAAGAATGTTTTAATTAAAGAACATTTTCCATGTATTTTCATTTGTGGCCAAGCATCATATTCACCTCCTTCTCTGATATAGTGCAGAAAAAAAAGAATGACTGCCCATGTTAAGACGAAAGTATTGATATTTGTATTATAATCTATAAATTTCTTATCTTTGTTTCATGTTTTGTTTTGAGTAGTTGAGGCATCTAGGGAACGATGAAGTACATATAGTTTGGTCAGAACATACAAGAGACTACAGAAGAGGAATCATTCCAACAGAATTTGGTGATGTCCTTATTGTTATATATCCAATGAAAAACTACATGTTCAGTATCCATGTCATGAAGAAACCTGAGGTAAGAAAGTCCACTATATATTAAATGCTTTCTTAGAACTGAATTAATACTGTGGCATTTGCACACCTTAACAATGCAGCTGGAACATTTTTGAGCTATTTATTTTCCTCCATAGCACTGGTGTTATGAAGCCAGAAGTACAGTATATTTCATGTGGATCTCAGAAATAAAAACATTTATCTGCAGGGAATTTACAAAAGAGAACTAAGAAAAATTTACAGCTTTCCCAAAATTTCCAAGACCAAATTATGAATGATTTCACTTCTCAAAGATTCAGCCTTCATTCCACAGCAGACAAACTTGCTTATATCATTCAGAGTTGCTCAGGTAGTTTGTTCCTTTTTTTGTAAGCAATATTTTGTCATGACGTGAATGTGATAGGTGTAGAATGACCAAACAGAGGCCCCATCTTTCTTTCTCCATTCCCCCCCACCACCAATGATCTGAAAACAGGTGCATGTATGTATATAAAAAGAGAATGTTTTGAAAGAACAGTATGCATCATCTTATTGGATGGCAGCAAAGACATGAACAGCTGTGTGGCCTAATCTCTTTCTTGTCCTTTAACATGGCCCTGAAACTATGACTATGGTTTGACTATGACTGTGGGAAAAAAAGGTCTAATTTAGGTTCCCCCACATACTTCTTGTCTCAAGAAACAAATATGATTTATTTCTGATTGTTAATAATTGGTTCATGTCTTTTTTGTAGTTTTAAAAGTTAAGGACAAAATTATGGTTCCTCACTACTTTATTAAGGTTCTTTTGACATGTTCAAAACATTACATGTAAATGAGCCCACTGCAGTGGTATTATGTTCACTCATACTTTCAAACAAGTAGAACAGATTTATCTGAAAGCAGACTTTATTATTTGTCAGCATTGTGTACCATCATCAATATCATGCAATCATTTGAATTGCTGCTTAAAGTATGCAGCATAATGGTTGAGTAATTTTACAAGCAGCCAAAGATCTGGACCATTGATCCAAGAATGTGATTCAAATCCAACATGGTAGCAGAAACTAGGAATTTTAAAATACTCGCCTCGTTGCAAGTTTGCTCATACCCTTCAAAGAGGAAAATCAACCAATCTTAAGAGTATGACGTATACATTACTCAATTATTTTGATAGGGATAGGGAAGGCAGTAAGGGATAGACAATGAATGCCATCCAGCATTGCCATTTACAGTCTATCCACATCTTCTGAATGAAAATTCTCATTTGTAAAAGATCTTATCTACCTGATTGATTTGCTGTCTCCATACCAGGAAATTCAATTTCTTTGAGGCAGAGACCATGTAATAAGCTGTGTCATGGCAGAAGCACTCTGCCAATCTCCAGACCAAACCTGCCTGCAAGTCTTTCTGATTAGTTCAGGCAGTACTGTATTCTCCAATTCTCGTATGCCCATCAGTTTTCTATCCATTATGATAGTGCTTTCTTTTGTACCAAGAAGTTGATGGATCTTGGGCAAGAATTATCTTGATATTTCTCCTTGATGAAACGTTCACCGTATTATATTTGGGTGTAAAATGCAATCACAGTACATATTATACCTCTTCTCAGCTTTATTTGTTTCTTTAACTGCAACACATTCTATATCTGTCTATCTGAAAACTCAGGCTACGTCCACACTAGACTGGATAAATCCGTAATCGAAGCTTTTTCTCTTCGTTTTGACCCTCCATCCACACTGAAACGGTGTTTTCCTCCCCAGAAAACGGAGATTTTCTAAAATACCCTCCAGAGTGTGTAAATTTGAAAATGCCGATTGGGCAGAGTACTGTGGACGGGGTAACCAGAGATTTCTAAAAACGCTGTCATGACGTGCCGGAACAGATGGTGGCAGCGCGGCATTTCATTGTCTTCTTGAACGCAACCCCCCACACAACCTAACAATTTCAGAACCGACGGCCACGAGGCTGAAGCCAGAAGTTAGAAATGTACTCACCAAATACCTTTACCCATAACTTACTGACTAAATAAGTATACTCACTGTTTTCTGTCCTTGCTTGTATGAAGGTGATTTACCTACTTATCTGACAATAGATGAGTAACAGCCTAATGTAACATTGTATGGAAATAGAAGACACCACTGATGCAGACATGTTTTATACATTTAACAAGGTGCTTTATTAATGCAACAGAGTTAGTCAGTTTTTCAATGTTCGTCGTCAGCCGGGTCATACTGTCCGTGAACTCCCTGTCAGTTGCCTCCATACGCTCCAGTATTTGTTTTTTTTTAGTTTTAAGTCCTCCTGCGCAAGAACCAACAGCTGTCTGTCATTTGGCAATTTTCTTTCAAGTTTTTTCTAGTCTGTAACTGCACAAACACGCACTTTCACAGCGAGATTCGACACCAAACATGGCGCCTGTTTTCTGTAGGTGTGTCCTGCGCATGCCCAGTAGGAGGAGATTCGCCCAAATACCCGTTTTAATGTGGACGGAGGTATTTTCAAAAAATGGTGTGGACACCTATCGTTTTTACGCGAAACCAGTGTTTTCAAAATTATCCGGTCTAGTGTGGACGTAGCCTCAGTAAGAAGAGACATTGAGATGCTAATCACACCTTTCTTTGACAATTCTTCAGTAATGGCTATGATGTCATTCTTGCATTGTCTATGCTGTTCTTAGTTTATTCTCTTTATTTCCTTGCGTTAGCTATCAGGATCATTTACTTAATCAACTTGCACATTCTGTATTTGTTTCTTCTGAAGCTGGGACCATCTGCCCCTTCCCTCCCATCAAGTTGATTTAAAATATCCCTGGTGATACCAGCACACTTCCTTGTGAGAATATTAAGTTCTGGTCCTGCTGATATCCAATTCTACCTTCCACAAAAATCTAAAACTGACACTTCCACACTATCTTTGTGGTTGTGGATTCTATTGCAATATCCTATTTCTGTACCCACTGGAGTGTGACATAGTAATTCCAACATTATCATCGTTAAGGCCCTGTTTAATCAGTGCCTCAGTTCCATGTCATGGGAGGGGGAGGTGGAGATCTGAAATGATAGAAGACAGGAGGGGGAGGAATGAAGCTAAGAGCTGGAAAGTTGATTGGCAAAAGGGATACAGAGCTGGAGAAGGGGGAGGATCGTGGGACGGAAGGCCTAGAGAGAAAGAAAGGGGGAGACTCTCACTTTCAAATCTCTTACTATCACTTCAAGATCTCGACCCAAAATGTCGATTGTACTTCTTCCTATAGATGCTGCCTGGTTTGCTGCGTTCCTCCAGCATTTTGTGTGTGTTGTAAAATAACTTACTGACTTTTGAACTCAGTACCTCGACTAATAAAGGCAAGCGTGCCATATACCTTCTCAACTACCCTATCAACCAGGGTAGCCACTTCTCAGGGAGCTATAAACTTGGACCCCAAGATCCCTCTGCTCATCAACACTGTCTTGTCCTTAACAGTGTACTGCCTCTTTACATTTGAATTTACATTTATACATGTTGGGGAATAAGGAAGAACATCTATTTCAGTAATTAACACTCCCAACCTATTCCCATAGAAGAGGCCAAGTGAAAGATCTGGATCTGAAATAAATGCAGTTTCATTTTTATTATTTGCTTTAAATTATATTTCTTTCCATTTGAAAAAGTCATTTTAAACCAGATATTTTTGTACAACTTATGATAATACAGAATAAGTCAACTTCTAAAACTGGACAAAATGATCATCTTTCAACAGGTACCGTTTTTTGGCCCACTTTTTGATGGAGCAATTGTGGATGGAAAAGTCTTACCATGTCTAGTACGAGCTACGGCAATCAATGCAAGTCGAGCATTGAAATCGCTAATTCCTCTATATCAAAATTTGTATCCTTTTTTTTAAATACTTCGTACCTTAAGGCTGGCCTTTTGTAGTTATAAAAATCCTGTTAAATGGGATAGACAGAGTTACGCATATTACTTCAGTTTTATGCATCTGCTGTGTCTCAAAAGGAGAATATACTCACCAAGCAAATCGGTTTACCTGGTCAAAGGTAAAACTGGAATTTCATGTACTTAGAGCAGTGAAAACTATTCTGTTAAATCAATATTCAAACAAGAATAGATTAGGGTCCGTCATATCCGATGATAACAGTTTTGAAACCAATGTGAGAGAGTTTTCAAAGTGGAAAAGCCATAACACTGGGGAAGTTCCACTTAAAGCAAGAGAACTCATGACTTGAAAATCTGTAAAATGTGTTTTAAAAACATTAAACACTCAACAGCTCAAGGAGAAAGAGAATCAGAATTAAATTTTCAGTTCATCTCAAGCAACCTGACTTGCTGCCGTTCCAGCTGTTTGATTATAACATGTAATTGTTGTTTATTCAGAGAAGTTAGTTAAAATAAGTCAGTCTTTTTAAAAGTGCAGAAAATCTATTTCTGATTGTGGGCTTAGTATTACTCGTGTTGTTTTACAGACCTTGTATTCATTGTTGCATCTGAATACCTCAGTTTGAACAGTAGATAATTATTTTGTAGTACAAAAATAAAACAGTTGGAATACGTAGAGGCTAAATCTAAAACAGATCTTCAGTTTCAGAAGCAAGGGAAAGTTTTTCACTTTCAAAGTTCAAAGTAAATCTATTATCAAAGTTTGTATTTGTTACCATTTACTATCTTGAGATTCATTTTCATGCCAGTATTTACAGAAAAAAATAAATACAATAAAATTTAGGAAAAACTATACATAAACAGACAAAGACTGACAAATAACCAATGTGCAAAAGGCAACAAACTGCAAGCAAAAGTAATACTGAGAACATGAGTTTTAAGTGAGCCGTGGAATCAGTTCAGAGTAGCGGTGAGTGAAGTTATCCATGCTGCTTCAGGAGTTTAACGGTTGTAGGGTAATAACTATCCTGAACTTGGTGGTGTGGACCTTGGGCTTCTGTACTTCCTGCCTGGTAGTAGTGAGAAGAGGACATGACATGGATGATGGGCATTTTCAATGGATGCTGCTTTCTTGTGGCAGTGCTCCATGTAATTATACTCAATGATGGGAAGGGCTTTATCTGTGATGGACAGAGCTGTAGCCATCACTTGCTGCAGCCTTTTTATTGACATCAAGTGAGGAGCCACAGATAAACTCTTCCATTGAGGTCACCAACTGCCTTGGCAGTTAGTGTCTTTTACTGATAACTGCTCTCAGCTTCAAATTGGTTGGATTTAGTTTATGCAGACAGTAAAATTGGTAACTAGGCTGTTTATAGAACTCAGCTAGTTATCTCTCATTGTTGATATGCTGGGAGGAAAATCAGAACTCCTCAATCAAAACATTAACTACTAAAGCAATCAGTGAGCCGAGGAGCATCAGTGGAGGCAAAAGGATGGTTAATGTTTCCTATCAAGGCACTGCATCAGGACTGTCAGCTTAGAGGGATAGTTGCCATATTGTATAGAAGTGAGATGATTGATGGAACCAGATGAGGTGGAGAATGGGGGTGGTGTGATGGACTGGGAGGGGGAGGAGGAGGGATGCAGCAACAAAGGCTTGGTGACTGGTGGAAACATAATCACCTACCAAACTCTGTCTTACCCCGCACTCTCACTTCTATATACAGTTGGCCCTCCTTATTCACAAGGGATTGATTCAGTGACCCTTCGCGGATACGAAAAAACGCTGATGCTCAAATCCCTTATTCAGCCTGTCTCAATGTGGTGGACCTTAGGATCCAGCAGAACCCCGGACCTTATTTAACCTGTCTCAGTGCGGTGGACATTAGGACCCGGCGGCGGAGCTCTGAATCTGCAGTGTTTCTGTTCACGTAAATAATTATGATCACGGTTGAAAATAAAGTGGAAATAATAAAGTGATCAGAAAGAGGTGAAATGCCATTGGTCGTTGGAAAAGCGTTAGGCTACAGTCGGTCAATGATCAGAACAATTTTAAAGGATAAAATGAGAAAGGCCCTGACCGATTAAAGCTACAATTATTACTAAGCAACACAGTGGTTAAATTATTGGGGTTTGGGGTTTTTGATCCTCCACATCAACCCGGCACGGACGAAGAACGTGCTCGGGAGCACTCTGTCACTGGATCGAACTTGGAAACTTGCGTTCCCGAGCCCGGCGCTAAAACATACATTTCTTAAGTACTTTATATGCATAGAAAGGTAAAATGTATACTATATACTAAGACAAATGTTTGACTAACTGACGCTAAATAATAACAGATGTACCTGTTCCCACTTACTTAATAAGAGAACTTCTGGGTTTTTTTCGATCCCGATCCACGATAACCTACGCACATCCTCCCGTATACTTTAAATCATCTCTAGATTACCTAATATAATGTAAATGCTATGCAAAATAGTTGTTATACTGCATTGTTCAGGGAAAAATGACAAGAAAAAAAAAGTCTGTACATGCTTGAACAGCAAATGCTGGAAGAGCACTTCCGGGTTTTCTCAATTTGCGGTTGGTTGAATTCGCGCATGCGGAACTCGCGGATAAGGAGCGCCGACTGTACTGGCTATTTTCTATGTAAACTCTCAGTCCTGATGCAGCGTCTCAACCTGAAAAGTCAGCCAACCCTTCTCCTTCATGGATGCTGCTGACCTGCTGAATTTTAAAAACAGTGTATTTTTTGCCCTACATTCCAGCAATGGAGTCTGTTGTGTTTCCACCATTCCTTAGATTTGTTTAGTTTCACTTGTATTTAAAAACTTTATCAAATAGGCTACGAGCTTTAAAAGGTGAAATCAGTAATTATATTGGGTACCATATAGTCAAAGAGCCATTACCAACTTTTGACTGAACACAAAGTGAACAAAAAGTCACCATCAACACGATAGGTTGAAGAACACATGCCTGTGCTGCATGAATACTTGGAGAACTTCTTACAATCCAGATATATTTCTTGCTAATCTAAGGAATATTCTACTTATTTCTAACTTTTTTAATATTTGGAAAAAATACCTTCAGGCCTAATGCTCCTCTTTGCAACTATACACCACATATTAGACCATAAGACATAGGAGCAGAATTAAGCCTTTCAGTCCATTAAGTTTGCTCCGCCATTCAATCATGGCTGGTGTATGCTTCCCCTCGACCCTATTCTCATACTTTATCTTAGGTTCTTTCAAACTAATACTTTGCTTAACTTCATTGTGAATCATGAATGGATCGCTTTTTCTGTAGCTTTTCTCTTGAGAATATTTTTTAAATTTCTTATTGTCAAAGCTGTGAGAGAGCAAAATGGGTGAAAGTCACTTGACGTCTCGGATTTATTTTTCCCTAGTGTGAAGGCAAGACTTCCCAATTACTTGTTGTGCTTTAGTTTGATTAGAAACGGTTCAAAATTAATATGACTTATTTAGATTTCACATCTTAATTTTTGTTTATCTGAAAGAGCAAAGCAAATAAATAGGATTAATTGCATTGACTTGCTGGTCAGCTCCAAGAATAGTCATCACACTTTTTCAACATTATCTATCCATTTACATGTAATTTACTTTGTCTTATTTACTGTGTGCTGTGATAATTTTATTCATGGGTGCTGGTATTTTTTAGCTGACAGATATCACATTCGGCCAGAATAAAGCACAGATTGCATTTTACTGGAAAAGCTGGTGGGCAGCCTACGTATATAAATTTAATAATATGAAGGAATTGCTGTATTTTTTTACATTTTGCATTTGAAAGACAAAAATGTGAAATTCTTTGGAACCAGCAAAATATTTGTAGTATCTTTGAATAAATTTCCCTAACACTGACAATTTAATGATTTTTTTTTTATCCTAGCTATGTTCAGCAGCATTTCTTAGTGAAAATAATATTACTTTAACAATGTTTCTATTTGTACAGTTATGCTAGAAGCTAGCATTAATATACTTGAAACTTTTGGTTCATATCGTTGATTGACGTATTTTGTGTGGCTAGATCTTCCTGACAATTAGAATAATAGTAATCCAGTACAAATGATGTCTAGCTCTGATAGTTCTGAAGCTTCTGTTTTGGTCTCATTGCAGTAATAATTTGGTCATTTAAGTGTTTTGATTGCTCTGTCCTGAAGAAAGCACTAATGAAGCTTGTTCTCCCATTTGAGCTGTTTAATTGATTGATCATGTGATTAGAGTTGTGTTGAATTACTGGATGAAGAAAAATACTGCTCGGAATTAGAACAGAATATATCTTGGAAAAGTATCTGACAATTTTTGAATTTATTTGTGATATGTTATGGATATTACATTTAATATTTAATACATGAATTGTTCTGAAATATAAATAATATGACAAATTTGGAGGGCATCTGGGAATGTTGTACCTTCCCACATAAGCATTCAGATGATGATATTTAAATGAAAAATTAGAAACTGCTAAAATCTCATAATAAACTTTATATTCTCTAGGTGAGAGCTGCAAAGAAAAACCTAGGAATTATAGACTGTTAAGCTTAGCATCTTTGGTAGCCAAGTTACTGGAGAGGATTCTAAGGGATAAAATGTACAATCATCTGAAAAAGCAGATTGTTTAGGGAAGTCCACACAACTTTGCCTGAGAGGTCATGAGCTTGATTCAGTTTTTGGTAAACAAGAAGGTCAGCGAGAGCAGGATGGTAGATGTGGTCAATAAGGCATTTTAAAAGTTTTCACGTGGCAAGTCGCCCTGGAAGATTAGAATGTATAGGATCCGGGAGAGCTAGCTCATTGGTATTCTTCCTACCTTCCTACCTATGTTTGTGACACTTCTTACGCTCTTAAACTTTTCGATGATTTTAAGTTCCCTGGCCCCCACCGCTTTATTTTCACCATGGATGTCCAGTCCCTATATACTTCCATCCCCCATCAGGAAGGTCTCAAAGCTCTCCGCTTCTTTTTGGATTCCAGACCTAATCAGTTCCCCTCTACCACCACTCTGCTCCGTCTAGCGGAATTAGTCCTTACTCTTAATAATTTCTCCTTTGGCTCCTCCCACTTCCTCCAAACTAAAGGTGTAGCTATGGTCACCCATATGGGTCCTAGCTATGCCTGCCTTTTTGTTGGCTTTGTGGAACAATCTATGTTCCGTGCCTATTCTGGTATCTGTCCCCCACTTTTCCTTCGCTACATCGACGACTGCATTGGCGCTGCTTCCTGCACGCATGCAGAACTCGTTGACCTTATTAACTTTGCCTCCAACTTTCATCCTGCCCTCAAGTTTACCTGGTCCATTTCCGACACCTCCCTCCCCTTTCTAGATCTTTCTGTCTCTGACTCTGGAGACAGCTTATCCACTGATGTCTACTATAAGCCTACTGACTGACTGTACCTCTTCCTAGAGATGCTGCCTGGCCTGCTGTGAAGCAATGAGTAACAGTGGAAAGTTGCTTCTCAGATTGGAGACTCATAATTAATGGTGTGCATCGGGTAGGCGCTGGGTCGTTATTGCTTGTCATCCGTCTCAACAATTTGGATGAGTATGTGGAAGGCATGATGACGCTGAAAGACAATGGAGAGGATTATCAAAAATTTTAGGGGGGATCTTGATCCACTGGTTAAGTGGGCTGAGAAATGACAAGTGTTTTTTTTGTTCAGAAAAGTGTAAGTGTTGCATTTCATAGCCAGTAAAATCCATTCCATGGTGCATAAACAAAATTATAATTGGTTTTTGAAGTTGTTTATTTACATTGCATCACATTATGCTTCAGAAATATAATCTAATTGTTAATCCACTGGAGAAGTTACTTTCTTACAAAATACAATCACTATTTCTATCACAGGTGTCCCCTGCTTTTCAAACGTTCGCTTTACGAAACCTCACCGTTACGAAAGACCTACATTAGTTCCCTGTTTTCGCTAACAGAAGGTATTCTCACTGTTACGAAAAAAAGCAGCGCGTGCCCTGAGCAGCCGTTTGCAAGATGAGTTCTATAGTATTGGAAAAGCATGAAAGAGCTCATTAGGGTGTTACACTTGGCGTAAAACTAGACATAATGAAGCGTTTCGATCATGGTGAACGAAGTAAGGACAAAGTGAGTTTGGCTTGTGGAAGTTGACGAAGATGAGGTTGTAGAGGTTTTGCATCTCATGACCAAGAACTGATAGATGAAGAGCTGATGCAATTAGAAGAGGAAAGGATAACGATCGAAACCGAATGCAGTAGCGAAAGTTAAGTTGTCCTGGAACTGAATGTGAAGCAACTGCGTGAGATTTTCGCTGCAATGATAAAGTACAACTTTAATTTTGGAAGGGTACATTGGTTTAGGGCATATTTGCAAGATGGTTTACAAACAACTGTATGATAGAAAAATGCGTGAGGCTCAGCAGTCAAGCATACAGTACTGTCGTTTTTCAAGCCTTCCACATGAGCCACAGCAGACGGCGAACTTCGACCTTCGACATCAAGGCGGGCAGTCATAGGAGAAGATGAGCTGCCTGCCCTAATGGAAACAGACGATGATGAGAAGACATCCCAGTGTCCCACCACCCCAACCCCCAGGCCGTGGACAGATACCGATTCGCGGAGCCGGGCGGCACCTAATTAATTATCATGTTTATTTCGGCTTTTTTCTTAAAGATGTGCTGTGTGCCTCCCGGCTATCACTGTACCCCTGCATGCTTCGCAGATCGGTATCAGTCAGCAGCCTGGAGGGTGGGACCACTGCACCAGCCAGACTCCGACGACTCAGTCTGACACACCATCATCAGTGTGCTCGGCAAGCTGTCTTCTGGATTCCCGTAAGTGATACTACACTGTACATATATTATTTCTACTTTATATAGGCTGTGTATTTTTATGTGTTATTTGGTATGATTTGACAGCTTCATAGCTTAAAGGTTACTGGAGAGAGTGTTTTTGCTAACAGCGCTTGCGTGAGATTTTCGCTACAGAGAACAGTGCCGGCAATGATTGTAGAAAAGTATTTCTACTTTATATAGGCTGTGTATTTATCATGTCATTCCTGCTTTTACTATATGTTACTGTTATTTTAGGTTTTATGTGTTATTTGGCATGATTTGGTAGATTATTTTTGGGTCTGCGAACGCTCACAAAATTTTCCCATATAAATAAATGGTAATTGCTTCTTCGCTTTACGACATTCCGGCTTACAAACCGTTTCATAGAAACACTCTACCTTCAGATGGCGGGGAAAACCTGTATTGATAAAAGGTCATTTAGTGTATATTATTTCTGAGGGAAAAGAAACAAATTCTGTGAAATAAATTAACCTGTTAAATCACTCCCTATCATCAGCAAAGTATTAGAATCTGTGAAGCAGAATTTCCCATTAACCTCCTCGCTAATCCCTAATTTAGGCTTTACTAGGACTACACAGCTTGAGACTTGATTTCGGACAGACTGCCCTTGACGTCAAGACAATTTTTGGCTGTGTTTGGCGACAATGAGAATAAAAGTGAAGTCAGTGGGCATCGAGGGGAAAATTATCCAATAGTTCAATTCAAAACGTCATTTCAAGTTAAATTTGAAGCACTTTTCCTAATGTTCAGTGGAGTGGAATAACCTTCTCAAGTATCTACCATTAATTTCATGCAGGTCACCACTGAACAGAAACTCCAGTGGACCAGCCTCAAAAACCATAAGCAGGGAAAAGACTGTGTATCCTCCGGAGAGTAATTTAAAACTAGACATATCAAAGCCTTTCCATCGTGTGATACACAAATCAGAAATATAATGGAATGCTCTCCTGTGTCCAAGTGGGTATGCTTCAATAGCTTGACAATATCCAGGGCAAATCTTCCCATTTCGTTGTTATCCCATCCACCGCTGGCATGCAGTGGTTGCCATATACAAAGTGCACTGCAGTTACTTATCAACAATCTTGAGATTTCTCTCACAAAAGAAGGACCTCAATGTTCTTTTGTCGTTGTTGAGTCTGAATCCTGGAACTCCATCATTAACAGAATTGTGACCATACTCTCACCAGTGGCTGCAGTGATTCACCAACGCCTCTTGATGGAGGTGAAGGATGAGTAATAAATGCTGGTTTACCATTAACACTCAGGTTTGAAAAATGAATTTTAAAGTATTGTATGTACTGAAGGAATTCACTTATCCTGCACTGCTCGTTTCTACCTCCTACTCCAGATCCACAAACCTGACTCTCCGGGTAGGACCATTGTGAACACCCCTTTGTTCAGTCCCTTCACACCTACATCCAACCTGATCCCCTCATTTTCGCCATAAATGTCCAGACTCTATATGCTTCTTTCTCAATAAAAGAACCAACCAGTTCTCCACCGCCAGCCTGCTCCATCTGGCAGAACTGGTCGTCACCTTCATCAATTTTTCATTTGGCTCCTCTCACTTTCTCCAGACTGGAGGGGAAGCCATGGGCATCCACATAGGCCTTAACCAATGAAGAAACAAGCATAGATAAGTTAAATAGTCCATATTCCATGCCTTTCCCGGTAATGCTGTCCAACTCTTCCTTCACTGCGTTGACACCCTAATGCTGTGCAATACACCAATGCTGAGCTTGTCAATTTCATCAACTTTACTTCCAACTTCCGCCCTGCCCTTAAATTTACTTGGTCTACTTCTGATACCTCCCTCCCCTTTCTCAGTCTCTGTGTCTCCATCTCTGGAGACAAACTGTTGAACAACATCTGTTATAAACCTACCAATTTCATTGTTTTCTGACTATACCTCTTTCCACCCTGTCTCCCGTAAAAATACTTCTCCCTTTTCTCAGTTCCTTCATCTCCACCTCATCTGTTCCCAGGGTGTGGCTTTTCTTTCCAGGACATCAGAGGTGTCTTCCCCCTCCTTCCACCATTGATGCTGCCCTCACCTGCATGTCCTCCATTTCCAGAACATTCACACTCGCCCTACCTTCCCGCTGTCATAACAGTGATAGAGTTCTTCTTGGCCTTACCTACCATCCAATGAGCTTTCTCATCCAACACATCATTCTCCACAAGTCCCGCCATCTCCAAAGGGATCCTACCATAAACGTATCTTTACCAACTAACCAACCCCCCCGCCCCAGCTTTCGCAGGGATCGCTCCCTCTGTGATTACCTTGTCCATTCTCCCCTCTCCACTAATCTTCTTCCCAGCACTTGTACCTGCAAGCGGCTGAAGTGCTACACCTGCCCATTCATCACCATTCAGGGCCCCAAGCAGTCCTTCCAGGTGAGGCAACATTTCACCTGCGGATTTGCTAGGGCCACCTCTGTGTCCAGTGCTCCCAATGTGATCTCCTCTACAATGGAGAGACGCGTCATAAATTGGGGATTGCTTCGTTGAGCACCTCTGCACCATCCGCCAAAAGTGGAACTTCGCAGTAGCCAGACATCATAATTCCAATTCCCATTCAAATATGTCAGCCCATGGCCTAAAGAGACCACCCTCAGGGTGGAGGAGCAACACCTTATATTCCGCCTGGGTGGTCTCCAAACTCATGGCATAAATATTACTATCTCCTTCCGGTTAAGAGAAAATTCCTTCCCCCTACCCTTGTCTTCTGTTCCCTACTCTGGCCCCTTGCTGCTTCTCACCCGCCTTCTTAGTCCCCTACTCCTTCCCTTTCTCCTATGGCCCATTCTTCTCTTCTAACAAATTGCTTCTTCTCCAGCCCTTCACCTTTCCTACCCACCTAACTAGAACATATCACATTGTAGTTATCCCTTTCCCGTACCTTTTCATTCTGTTGTCTTTCTCCTTCTTTTCCAGTCCTGAAGTGTCTTGGCCTGAAACATCAACTATTCATTTATTTCCATAGATGCTGCCTGACCTGCTGTGTTCCTTCAGCATTTTGTGTCTGTGTTGTTGTGAAGAAATCAAATACTGTTCACGGAATCACTCAGTTTAGCATTAGACCAGTGAAAGGTTCAATAAACATTTCTCTTTTCATCAGCTTTGATTCTCCCTTCACCAGCCCCCATCATTCTCCAGTGTTGAAAAGAAATGATAACTGGTTCAGCTACCATTTTCTTCCTTTAAATTTCTATCTTTGGTTTTAACGTGCAGGCTATTAAATTTTAATAATTTTCAGTTGCCAAGCCACATTTGTTACCATCCATCTGTTCGTACTAATTGTGAAAAGGCAATATTGTCAAACATGTTCCCAGACAAGCAGCTCAGTGCACAGCAGGTATGTGAAGTGGAATTTTCACACGGAAACCATGGCCTCTGATTTCGTAAAGTATCAACGATGAATGGTCTGGCATATGGTTTAGTGTGATAGGAAGCTTGGGTCATTGCCCTACTTGGCTTTAACTCATCTTAATTTATACAATGAAACCTTGCAGCTTAGCATTTTTTCACTGAACTCAAGTAAAATGACAGCAATGATCTATTTAGCTGCTGTTGAGTTGTTTTGTATGGATAGCTTCTCAAACAGTCCAGCACCTTGAGAAGATCTAGTGACCCACCTTTCCTGTTTGATCAATGGTAGCATTGGGATCCAGTTTCCATAGTAATTTGATAAATTAAAGTACATTTTCATCAAATAATACTAATTAGAACATTGTGATTTTTTTGTATTGCAGAATCTTTGTATATTTAAAAAGCTTTATTTAAGAGCAAGGTTGAGCAATAATATTGTTTTCAATTTTGGGTTATGACTTGATGCGTTGGAAACCTTTTGTTTAATTGTTTATTTTCAGAGTTGCTTTCTAGCAATTTGGACGTATTTAATTCATTTTGTTGTAGTTTCTGATGTACTTTTTTTTCCTTTGAATACTAATACTTTGAATATTAGCAAAATATTTGTTGATGCTAAGAATTTTCTGGAAGTTGTCATTTTTATATTTCCAAGACTGAAAAGGGTTGCTCAATTGTTATGAACTGTTTGCTAACAAGTGCACATGTTTTTAGTAAAAGGGTATCTGGAACATCCCCAAAGCAACTTCAGAAGTGTGGACAAATTGATTTCTTTTCTTCCCAAAATAAAAGTTCATATTGAGGATTTGAGAAAGGAATGTAGCTAGCTTTCAGTTTTTCTATCTAACTTGGAGAAGGCACTATTGTTTCCTTTGTACTGACATCCTTGATTTCTTTTTAAATGGGACAATACATTGTGCCAAGTGAAACAGCTATGAAAAATCCTGATAGAAACAGCCAATCTAAATACAGTTAAATTGCTTTGTAGTGCTTTGAATGCTAAAACAGCATTGTGGGTTATCCTTTTTGTGTATGTGGTATAAAGACCAAGGACTTCAAATGCAAGATCTCTATGTGTAATTCAGTGCTGAAATTGACATTCATTTCAGCATGATGTTCCATACTGATGTGTTGCAACTCCCTGCAGTTGTCAGCATGTTCAGCAGATGTTACCTTTGCAGCCAACTTTGCAAGGTATTGTAAACGCTTATCGGTGCATTGAATATTGTTACTAAATGAATGCTACAGTGATGGGAGGAAGTAGGGTGGCGATCCTCAGAGGTCAGAGTGACCTAGATGGGCTAGTGGAAAAATCGTGCCCATCTGGGACATCATCTTTGAGTAGGGACACTCTTTAGAAGCACTCTTGGAAGGTGGTTGCCATAGAGTGAAATCTCTGAATGCTTCCCCTGTAAAGAACCCTGCAGTGCAGGAACAACCAATGTGTGTTCCTCTTTTCTAAATGAAAAGTAGGTACAGTCTCTTAAACAGAATAACATTGAAAAATGGAAAACAGAACATTGAAATGTAGCAGAGATCAACATCCTATAACAATCCTGAGACTATGAAAGAGAGAGAGATCATAACGATAAATTTTATGAACAAAGCAAATGAGAACCTGTATTTGAGGGCGGAACATCAGAGCTCTCAGTGAAGACAATCAATGCAGCTTGAATGTTACACATTTTATATAGCAGAGTTTCAGGGGGAGAAAAGTTAGCTGGTTGTTGTAAGTAATTATTTTTCAAACAAGTGAAGTTGCTGCAGATGAATTTTGCATTTTTTTTTTACTCTGATGTTATCTGGAAGGGAAAGCAATAATGGGGATAAGGAAATCTATACAAAGGCAATTGTGCTAGTTCCAATTCCCTGTCCTCTCCAACATGCAGCATTTTTTTTCTCCAAGTACTTTTTCAGTTCACCATTTGAGGTTAATGATTGAAACTGCTCCCTCTGGCAGTACTTTCCAGATTTCAGTTACTTGTCGCATTAATGCAACAATTTTGGTTGTTTGCCAGTCACCTTTAATTTATTTCTTCTAATTCTTGATCTGTCTGCCAGAGGGAATAGATTTTCTGTCTACTTCACAAGGTATTTTAAACGCTTATAAACTCTTGGTGGTTTTAAATACCTTCATACTTTCCAGGATAAGAGTATTAAGCATATTGGTTTTGATCCCCATGGTTGCTATGCTGAAGCTCTTTCATAGTGCTACCTATTATGTTGGTTTCTGTGTGGACTGCTTTAACTAGACCCTCGTCTTCTCAAATTTGTGACTGCAGTATGGCTGTCAACAGATTTAACTTTCAATGAAAGGAGTTGTTTTCTTTTTAAAAAACTGCAGTTAGACTTGATAACTTTGATAGCTCTAGAGCTAGGCAGCCCAGCTTTATAATGTACTCAGGTGTCTGAGCTTGCAGGTGGGCAGGCCAAAAGCAAAAGTCGCAAAAACTGCCAGCCAAAGAAAGGCGAGAGGTTTATATTTCACAGAGTCACAGACAATCTTTTGAAGTGTGTCTGTAATCTGCCCAAGGATAGGTTGCCACTTTGAGCACTGTTGCCAAAGTTACAGTCTGTAGATTAAGGCCGGAATGGTCTTCTGGCTAATGCATGACATTGCACAAGATTGGCTCTATCTTGCTCTGGAAGGATTGGTTGGAATTGAAGAGCCAACAGCCTTGCATGGTGCCTTTCAAACTCCTGAGATGAAACCCAGAAGTCGGTGGAGGAAGTGACAAATCACAGGAATCCAGTGGAGGCTGGAAAAGCTGTCTTCGTGCTGGCCAGGTTAAGGTTATGGCACTCTTGTAGGGGCCTGTGTTGAGGGAGGTCCAGTAAGGTATGGGGCTTGACAGGGTGAATGAAGAGATGATTTTCTTTGGTTGGGATTATAGTATCAAGGCAAGGGCTTGGCCCTGAATAGCATACCAAGTTCTCATAGCTGAATAGCCAGCTCCTGATCATGAACTAGATTATAATGTTAGCAGCGATTCATCCTATTTGTTAGTGTCATATTTTTGGTTTGGAATCTTTGTGTGATCCACTTACTCTACTTTCTAAAAAGCACGGTTTTCACTTTTATTTTTGTCCTTGAATTTTTACCATAAACAGTATCATTTGGCATTTTTTCAGCTTTATAACATATAGTACATCTGGAAGTCAGCTTTCTGTTTCATTATTCAGGTAGCATAACACTATGACAGTGCCAGTGACATGGGTACGATTCTGCCACTGACTGTAAGGAGTTTGTACTTCTCCCTGTGTCCCCGTGGGTTGACTCCAGGTGCTCAGGTTTCCTCCCACATCCAAATATCTCCAGATTAATAGATTTATTAATCACATGGATGTAATTCAGCAGCTCGGGTTTCTTGGGCTGGAAGAGTCTGTTACTATGCTGAATCGCTAAATAAAATAAAAATAAGTAAATAATTTCTCCATTAGTTAGGTGACAATAATCGAATATTGAAAGACCTAGATAGGGTGAACGTGGAGAGGATATTTCCAAAAGTCAGGGAGTCTAGGAGGAGAGGGCACAGTCTCAGTACAGAAGGATGTCTCTTTAGAACAGAGATGAGGAGGAATTTCTTTAGGCAGGCGGTGGTGTATCTGTGGAATGTATTGCTACAGACAGCTGTAGAGGTCAAGACATTGGGTATATTTAAAGCGGAGGTTAATAGATTCTTGATTTGTAAGGGCGTCAAAAGTTACAGGGAAAAGACTGGAGAATGGGGTTGAGGGGAAAAGTAAATGAGCTATGATTGAATGGCAGAGTGGACTCAATGGGCCAATTGGTCAAGTTCTGTTCCTATGTTTAATGGTCTATTGGGGTCAAATAGTGCCATACCAACCCCCCCCCCTGCACAAAATAGTGCTGCTTTTACCTACTGCAGGCTGACTTTTAATTTATCCTGTATTGATTATCTCCTGAGGTGAGAAGCCAGTAAACAGCATGTATGTGTAAATAAGCAGGCAGCAAAGTATTGTCATTGCTGACTGCTTTAGAAGCATGAGCATGGTTTGGTTTATTCATTGCCATCCCCGATTCTGTTCAGAGGCTGCTCAGTTCAGTCTTCTAATGTTTGTCTTCTGACATATATTGTTAAGTTGTATTTAGCATTTTAAACAAAAAGAGTGTAAACTTTAATTTGACCTAGGTGAATTGCGAATTTGTCTTTATTTTTATATGGTTGGAAGAATTTTGTGTTAGAGTCAGTTTAAAGATTCAAAAGTTGTTATTCGTCTTTTGCACTTTTATTTATTTTTATATCTTGCTGTCGCAAAACAATGGATTTCATGACATACATTATGTTCGTGATAGTAAACCTGATTCTGTTTCTAAATCTATTTGCCTTTGTACTTTACAGCCTGTCTTGAAAGTGGTCAAAATATTTCAAATTTTAGTTACTGAAAAATAAGATATACAGTATGTTATACTGAAATGTTTGCTTCAGGATCAGAAGGAAGGCATCAAGAATGAGTTGTGAATATCTACCTCTTTTTCTCTACATTTTATATATCATGTAAAATTTACTTGAGCAGTGCTGTATGCAAGCATTTGAATTAAGAACAGGAGTGGGCCACTTAGATCCTGTAAATTCTCCATCGTTTAATGGCTGTTCTCATTGTGACCTCAATCCACATTCTTGACTACCCTGGAACTTCTTGTAACATTATCCTTTAAATTTAGTGGACAGAAGATTACTATAGATTTTTGTTATGTACTTGTGCCATATGTCTCCTCCAAATGAGGTGTAAGGTGCTCCTTCCCTCTGCTAGCCAACAGGTCACCTTTGGGCAAGGTGGAGCAGGTCATATGAAGCCATGAGAGCAGGTGGTGGTGGATGGTCATATGAGCAGCTGGTGCCTATCACAACTCTTGGTTACCCGACCACTGACACCAGGCTGGCAATCTCTGAAGAGCATTGGTCATGGCTGGGGTCACCGTGGTGTCTTGTAAAGACACTGCCTAGAAGAAGGCAAAGCACTCGTGTAGAAAAATTTGCCAAGAACAATCATGGTCATGGAAAGACCATGATCACCTGTGTCATACGGCATGGCTCATGACGAATGAATGAACTTATGCAAAAAAAAAATCAAATAGTGTGATAGCTGACAGCTCACTACTTAGAGTTGCTGCATCACTTGAAAACATGCATTTTCATTATTAGTTGATCTCTAGTGATGTGGATTGTGTGAACTTTGAAGTATGAATATGCTATTTTGTTGCTTAAACGGTTTTGTTTAATTTGTCCTGATTGTTAAATAGCTCGGTAGCATTTCCTGTAGCAAAACAACTGTGTACTTATATTTTTAAAAATCTATCTACCTCAATCTTAAAAAATTCAAATACTCTCTTTTCACCATCTTTTGATGAGAATTCCATAATTTCATGATTTTTTGAGAAAACGTCATCACGTGTCTGGCTTAAATGGTCAAACCTCTATCTTTAAACAATGACCCCTAGTTCTCTATTCTCCCACAAGAGAAAACATGTTCTGCACATCCACTATATCAAGTCTCCTTGGAAGGTGATGCAGTTTACTAAGGCAACTGCCATATTTGAAAGAAATCATACACAGTACTCCTTTAAGCTGACTTCGCCAACTATTAACAGTCTGTGACTGCAGTGCTTTAGTGTCTGTCATATATTTCTGGTCATCAGGCAACTCACAAATTATGTTAAAGTAGTACCGGGTGTTCTGCCTAATTCTTAATTAACCCACATTATAACCAGACTGTGTTGTATTTTAACTATCTTGGTTAATATAGTTACCTTTTTTTGCTAAATCACAGATCTCATTCTATCAAATATGGTAAATACTGAGATTCAACAATTTATGTGTTCTGTGATGGTGCTGAAGTTATACTTTGACTACTGTGATGAGTTATATTAAAGAATTAATGTTCAGTAGCATCCATAACCTCACGTTCTGCATTATCTACCCATGAACTGCATACTCAGTAATAAAAGGAAATGAATCTTCATACAGTGTAGCCCAGCTTGGTCTTTCATAATTCTAAATGCTTCAGATAGAAGAAATGGCAATAGTAATTAAAGACTGTATTTCACTGCTTGCAACTTAATTTGTTTAGAAAGAGTTTGCCTGTAGATATCAAACAAAACCACAAGTTGTAATTATATTTGAAACAGCCATTTATTTTAATATTTGTGCCATTTAAATAACAGTTAGCACCTATATTACAAATATATAAATATTTTAAATGTGTATATTTTACCATTTGGAGATTCAATATTATTTCTTTTGACATCCTTCTCAGAGAATTCTGGTATAGTAGTATGAACATCTTTGCATATCTACAGTATAAATTATTCCAATAATGTTTAACTTGCTGTTTTTAACGCCTATAATTTCAGAAGGGGTAGAGTTGAAGGGACATCACTTTTAAAACATAAGACCATAAGACATAGGAGCAGAATGAGGCCATTCAGCCTGTCAATTCTTCTCTCCCTGGCTGATTTATTATCCCTCTTGACCCCATTCTCCTGCCTTCTCCTCATAACCTTTCTCCTGCTGGCTAATCAAGAACCTATCAACCTCCAATTTAAATATACTTAATGATTTGGCCTCCACAGCAGCCTGTGGCAGCTTCATTAACTTTTGGCTAAAGAAATTCCTCCTCATCTCTGTTCTAAATGGATGTCCCTCCATTCTGAGGCTGTACCCTCTATTCTGTTACTCACCCACTATAAGAAATAACCTCCCTACATCCATTCTATCTAGGTGTTTCAATATTCGACAGGTTTCAATGAGATCCTCTCTCGTTCTTCTAAACTAGAGTAAATACTGGCCCAGAGCCATCACATGCTCCTCATACATTTACCCTTTCATTCCCGGAATCTTTTGCGTGAACCTCCTCTGGACCTTCCCCAATGCCAGCATATCTTTTATTGGCCCAAAACTGTTCTAAGTGCATTCTGACCAATGCCTTATAAAGCCTCAGCATTACATCCTTGCCCTTATATACTTTTATTGGTTCTACTTCAATTTAGAAAAATGAATCTTTTCAAAGATAACAGCATTTGTGAATGGGTTCTCTTTATTTAGATAGAATGCATCGCTTATTTTTCAGCATTATTGCTATATAATTTATTCCGAGATTAAAATAATTTGTTCTGGAATTTTATTTAGCATTTGATGGCTTCAGCTGCCTGCAATTTATGTTCCCTTTCATTGATGTTTTAGCCAAATAGCAATTTGCAGAAAGGCTCTGTTCATGTTTACTATTTAATTAAATTTTGTAACTTTGAGCACTTCGTCATTGAAGAGTTTTCACATAGGAATATAGATTATTCATAGAGTCATAGAACACTACAGTACAGAAATAGAGCCTTCAGCCTCATGCTGCTCCTTTAATCAGTCTAGCCCCATTAACCTGTACCCCTACCATAACCCTCCATACAACTCCCATTCACGTACCTATGCAAATTCCTCCTGAATGTTGAAATTGAACCCACATTCACCACTTGTGCTGGCAGCTCATTCCACTCTCTCACCACCCTCTGAGTGTAGAAGTTCCCCTTAAACAGTTCACCCTTCACCCATGACCTCTAGTTGTAGTCTCACCCACACTCACTGGAAAAAGCTCGCTTGCATTTACCTTTCTATACCCCTCATAATTTTGTTTGTGTGTATTAAACCTCCCCTCAATCTTCTATGTACTAGGGAATATAGTCTGAACCTATTCAGCCTTTTCCTATAACATGGATCCTCAAGTGCGAGCAACATCCTTGTAAATTTTCTCTGCACTCTTTCAATCTTATTTACATCTTTCCTGTAGAAGGGTGACCAAACCTGGACACAATACTCCAAATTACTCCTCACAAACGTCTTATATGATTTCAACATAACCTCCCAACTCCTGAACTCAATACATTGATCTATGAATGTATCTTTTAAGATCTTATCTAACCTGTGACACCACTTTCAGGAAATTATGGATCTACATTCCCAGATCCCTCTGTTCTACCACAGTCGTCATTGCCTTCGTGCTCATCATGTAAGACCTACCCTAATTAGTCCTCCCAAAGTACAACATCTCACATTTGTCTGCATTAACTTGCATTTGCTCTATTGCAGCTCATTTATCCAGCTGGTCCAGATCCCACAACAAGCTTTGATGGTCTTCACTGTCCAGTATACCCCCAGTCTTGGTGTCATCTGCAAATTTGCTAATTGAATTTATCATATTATCATCGGGATTGTTGATATAGATGACAGACAACAATGGACCCAGTGATCCCTGTGGCACACAATTAAAGTCACAGGCATCCAATCAGAGGCAACTAACTGTTACCACTGCAACCCATACAAAATGCTGGGGGATGTCTGCAGGTCAGGCAGCATTTTTGGAACTGAATAAATAGTCAATGTTTCCAGCTAAGACCCATCTTCAGGATTGGAAAGAAAGGAGGAAGATGCCAGAATAAAAAGGTGGGGAGCTGGGTAAGGAGGATCAGCTAGAAGTTGATAGGTGAAGGCAGGTTGGTTGGAAAGGTAAAGGGCTGGAGAAGAAGGAATTTGGTAGGTGAGGAGAGTGGACCATGGGAGAAAGGGAAGGAGAGGCTCCAGGGGGAGGTATTAGGCAGGTGAGGCGAAGATATTAGCGGCCAGAGTGGGGAATACAAGAAGAGAATAGGGGGAGGGATTTTTTTTTACCAGAAGGAGAATTGGATGTTCATGCTATCAGGTTGCAGGCTACTTAGATGGAATATGATATGTTGCTCCTCATACCCTGACAGTGGCCTTAATGGTCCAACGTGTCGAAATGGAAATTAAAATGTTTGGCCACCAGGAAATTCCTCTTCTGGCAACCAGTCTGGAGGCGCTCAACAAATCAGTCTGCTAATTTACACTGGGTCTCATCAATGTAGAAGAGGCCAAATCAGGAACACCAGATACAATAGACGACCCCAATAGATTTGTAGGTGAAATGTTGCCTCACCTGGAAGGATTGTTTGGGGCCCTGTATGGAGGTAAATGGGCAAGTGTAGTGTATCTGTCATTTGCGTGGACATGTGCCAGAAGGGAAATTAGTGGGGAGGACAAATGAACAAGACAATCACGGAAGAATCAATCCCTATGAAAAGCAGAGAGTGGGAGGAGGGAGGTAAAATGTGTTTGTTTGTAGGATGCCGTTGAAGACGGTGGAAGTTGCAGAGTATGATGTGTTGGATGCGGAGACTTAGGGTGGTCGGTAAGAACAAGAACTCTATCCTTGTTTGAGGCGTTCCTTTCCAGGACATGAAATGTCCTCCTTCAAAGAATGGAGTTTCCTTTTCTCCACCATTGATGCTGCCCTCACTTGAATCTCCTCCACTTCCCAGACTTCTGCCCTCACTCCATCTTCCCACCACCTTTACAGAGATATTCCTCTTGTCCTCACCTACCTCCCCACAAGCTTCCACATCAAACGCATCATTCTCCACAACTTTCTTTTTCTTCATTAGGATTCTTCCACTAAACGTAGCTCCTCCCTCACTTTCTGCAGGGATCACTCCCTCCATGATTCCCTTGTCCATTCGTCCCTGCCAACTATTTTCCCTCCTGACACATATCCCTGCAAGTTACAGATATGCTACACTTGCCCATTTACCACCTCCTCCTTTACCTTCATGGCTCCAAACAGTCCTTCCAAGTGAGGCAACACTTCAACTGCAAATCCATTGGTATCATCTATTGTATTTGGAGCTCCTGGTGCAGCCACTGCGTTGGTGAAACCCGACGTAAATTGAGGGACGGCTTTGTCGAGCACCTCTTGTCCATCCTACAAAAGTGTAATTTCTCAGTGGCTAAACATTTTAATTACTATTCCCATTCCCATTCTAACATGTCAGTTCATCAAAACCTCTTTTGCCATGATGAGGCCACTCTCAGGGTGGAAAAGCAACACCTAATATTTTAGGTAGCCTCCAACCTGATGGCATGAATATCCATTTCTCCTATCTAAAAGAAAAATTATCTCCTGCTTCTCTCCTTCTATTCCTCACTCTGGCTTCTTGCCTCTTTTCACCTGCATATCACCTCCTAGTGGCCCTCCAACTTCTCTTTCTCCCAAGGTCCACCCTCCTCTCCTATTAGATTTCTTCTTCTCCAACCCTTTACCTTTCCCATCCACCTGGCTTCACCTATCATCTTCTCACTGGTCCTCATTCCCCTCCCCTCACCTTTTTATTCTGTAGTCTTTTCCCCTTGCTTTCCAGTCCTGAAGAAAGGTCTTGGCCTGAAACATTGACGGTCTATCCATTTCCATGGATGTTCCCTTACCTGCTGAGTTCCTTCAGCATTTTGTGTGTCTTGCTCTGCATTTCCAGCATCAACAGAATCTCGCTCATTTATCATATACTACCACTCTCTGGCTTCTCCTGCGAAGCCAGTATCTTCCAATTTACTATCTGATCCTGAATGCCAGTGACTAAACATTTTTGACCAACCTCCCATGTGGGACCTTGTGAAAGTCCATGTAGACAACATCCACTGCCTTGTCTTCATCAACCTTTCCAGTGATTTCCTCAAAACTCTAAAAGCTCGGTTAGACATGACCTACTATGCAAAAAGCCATGTTGATTATCCCTGATCAATCCTCTATCCAAATACTTATATACCCCGTCCCTTATAATACTTTCCAATAACTTTCCTATTACTGATGTCAGGTTCACTGGCCTTTAATTCCCTAGTTTATTCTTTGAGCCTTTCTTAAACAACGGAGCAATGTTAGCTACCCTCCGGCACCTTATCTGTGGCCGAGGGTGTTTTGAACGTCTCTTCTAGTGTCCCTGCAATTTCTGCACTAGCCTCCCATGGTGTCCGAGGGAACACTTTGTCAGGGCCTGGGATTTATCCATCCTAATTTGCCTCAAGGCAGCAAACCTGTAATCTGTATAGGGTCCATGACCTCACTGCTCCTTTGCCTTACTTCTATAGACTCTGTCTCTCCTGAGTAAATACATATGCAAAAAGTGCATTTTCAGCTCCACACAGTTTACCACTCTGATCTCCCAGAAGACCAATTTTATCCCTTGCTATTCTTTTGCTGTTACTATACCTGTAGAAGCCCCAAGGATTCTCCTTCACCTTGACTGTTAGAGCAACCTTGTGCCACCTTTTAGCCCTCCTGATTTCTTTCTGAAACATTCTCTTGCATTTCTTGTACTACTCAAGTACTTAATTTGTTCCTACCTGCTAGGCACCTCCTTTTTCTTAACAAGGGCCTCAATATCTCTCAAACACCAAGGTTCCCTGAACCTATTATCCTTGCCTTTTATTCTGACAGGAACATGCAAACTCTGTACTCTTCAAAATTTAACTTTTGAAGGCCTCCCACTTACCAAGTACAGCTTTGCCAGAAAACAACCGAGCCCAATCCAGATTTGCCAGATCCTTTATGATACCATCAGAATTGGCCTTTCTCCAATTGAGAAAATCTTCCGGGGACCAGGCCTATCTTTTTGCATATTTACTTTGAAACTAATGGCATTATGACCACTGGATGCAAAAAGTTCTCCATCACAAATTTCTGTCACCTGCCCTGTCTCATTTCCTAAGAGGAGATCTAGTATCACACTCCATAGTTTGGACTTCTATGTACTGATTAAGGAAACTTCCCTAAACACATTTGACAACTCTTTCCCATCAAGCCCTTTTGTAGTATTGGAGTCCTAGTCATATGTGGAAGGTTAAAGTCACCTGCTATCACATCTCTGTGTTTCTTGTAACAGCTTATGATCTCTCCACAAATTTGCTCCTCTAAATCCTGCAGACTGTTAGTGTGGCCATATCTTTCTTATTCCTCAGTTCTACCCATAGAGCCTCACTAGACATCAGTCCTGTCTGAGTACTCACAGTAAATAGGCAAGACTTGGTTGGATATAGTTTTGATGCAGGCAAATGGGATTATGGAAAGTAGCAAGAAGGTCAGCATGGGCATAGTGGGCTAAATGACATGTTTGCTCTATAGCTCTCTCTCAGTAGTTTCATGAAACATATCTACTGTTGCTTGTTGTAATTTCATTTAAACTCATTCTTTAATTGATTCCAGTGTAAACAGTAGCTGAAGCATGTTCTTTACTGTAATCCTGGTTTGGACAGATGTGATATATCATCATTTTCTGTATTCGTGATTGATACAAGTTTTTGCCTGATATTTATTAGCTTTTTAAGCTGACAGATGTTTAAAGAAATGATAGAGCAATATGCTGTTTATGATCCTAGAAAATCTGTTCTCATCAGGTGGGTTGCTTTGGGGGTTGTATTGAATTGGTATATTTTTGTCACCTGCTCCAAGATGCATTGAAAAGGTTTTGTTTGTGTGTTGCCCAGTCAGATCATTCCATATATAAATACATGAAGGTAATGAAAAGGAAAACAGAAAGCCGAATAGTGTTATTTTTATTAATCAGAGTAAAGTAAAATTTCTTTTGATAGTAATTTTCTTCATAGAGCTGCTTGTAGCCTTTTTTTTAGAATTTTATTATCAAGTAATATTTAATCTTAACTGTAGACTCATTAGTTATATAACTGTGAGAACTAGAAAACCTGTGACAGTTAGTAGGAGAGCTGGAAATCTCAACAAAAGTGTATCCACTTTCTTTAGTAGAGGTTGAAATATATTGCCAGCAGATGCAGATAAATCTTTGCCCTATGTACACATGCTATTTCATTTAAAAAATTAAAATTCAGAGATGGAAATCTGAATTTTCTCCTGCATTTATTTAATTTCATAAATTGCATTACAACTCCATTGTGGTTCCAAGCTAAGATACTTTCCAAACAATTTTTTATGGTCAAAATAATTATTTTTCCTGTTGACATGAATGGTTGCAATATTTACTTAACTACCATAGGATTATTTGAAGTTGGTTAGTTTAATTCGGTTGTTTATACTTAATTTGAATATCAGCTATGAGGAACGAGCTCGATATCTGGAAACAATTGTACAACACCACCAAGAACCAACTACTTTCGAGGATTTTGCTGCGCAAGTCTTCTGTCCGGCTCCTTGCCATCATTTACCATCTGATTCAGGTAACAGCAAATATTTTTGAATTCATTATTAAATATCCATAACAGTTGAATATTAGTTGGAGTTATATATTCAATCTGTAGCATTTGATTACTAAACATAATATTGATACTTTAATTTCAAGCACTTTTTTAATTAAATTGTATTGAGTCTACAATAACTAACAACTAGATTGGTATCTAGAGTTTATTATGGATTTGTAAAACAATGTATGTCTGGACTTTCGTAGGCAAGAGAAATTGTTCTTTCTGAAAAAATACTTCTTTTTCATTTTTCAAAAGGATTTCATTTTATTTTAAACTGGATGAGTAAGATTCAAATATACCCTTTAAAATATTGTTTAAAAATTGTAGCTCGTGTTATAGTGCAAAATACATAACAGACCTTTTTTAAACAGTACGAATTAAGATTTATTCCGTGGTGGTCCTTCATAAATTATACTGGCTTTCTGGTTGTATTGATATTAAACAGCCTTTTCAACCTATTTTGTTATTTGTAGAAATGGCAAACTCAGAGCTTTCCTGAACTGTGCAAATCAACGTTGTATCAAAGTGATTATTTTCATTGTTTTATTTTCCCCTTTAGATCATTAATTGTCAGTTCTGTAAGTCCAAGGTAAGATTCAGTGAGAGAGCTTACATTCAGGTGACTTCTTACCAGAGCACTAAACACTTAACAGTTTAAATCAATCCTCTTGATGCTTTCTTCACACTAAAATCCCACGTGCTTTAAATACTACCTTCAACTATAGTTTACTAACCAGGCCTGCACGTCAAACTAACCTTTCAACGTTGAAATATATTTAATAAGCCAGGCTGATACGGATAAATAACACCTCTCTTCTTTTATTTCCCTCTTGCATGAACCAGAAGCAGTAGCATTAATGTATGTACAGTATGTACTGTTTGGCTCTAATGTCAGCAGTAAGTATGCAACATGTAAATTAAGTTTTAGTTGCTATAAAATCTGGGATGAGGTTTGTAACTGGAACAATGTTTAAGTTGAATATCTTACCATCTTTTTCAACAGCTCTGATTATATATTAAAAAAAATCAATTGCTTCCTCCTTTGTTCTCAGTTTATTTTCTTAATTAAATTTGATGAATTGTGGTTTCTTCAAGTTGTTGAACTTGATTATATGGAGAAATTGTTAATCATTGATTAAAATCACCTAAATCTAGCATCCACTGAGCTAACAAACACATCTTCAATTAAGTTAGCTCTCACAAATTGTAATTTTTCCGAAGTTTCTATATTGTGTTTAATAACATATACACCTTTATAATAAAAATACAAAGGTGAAAATATTGAAAGTTCTTATTTCATTGAAATACAAAAATCATTTTCAGGTTAATAGGCAAAGGAACTTTGGGGAAACACAACTGTACTTTATTTCATTGGCCATAATAAGAAAATACCTCACTTGTGTCTTTTATTTATACTTTTTAAAGTAAAAGCAGCTATTCCTTAAAAGGTTTTGAAATCAATGTAAACGTGAATGAGGAACCATTCAGAATACAGTTTTTTTTTAATCACGTGGTTACAAAGTTGCATAATCATATTGGTGAACTATATACTTATACTCACTTCAAAATGAAACACTTTTCATTTTAACATTGGTTAGAAAACGTGAGTTGAGGCTAGTTTGATAATTGTTATATTGTCTAATTAGAACATGAAACCTAGAACAGTCCAGCACAGGAACAGGTCCTTCGGCCCACAGTGTTGTGCCAAACCAGCTAAAAATTAATTTTTTTTTAAACCCCAGAAAACTAATCCCTCTTACCTGTACAATGTCCATATCCCTCTGTCTTCCTCAAGTTCACGTTCTAAACATCTCCTAAAAGCCTCTGATGTATTTGCCTCTACCACCATTCCAGGCAGCACATTTCAGGCATCCAGAATGCTGAGTAAAAAAAACTTACCCCTCACATCCCTTTTGAATCTCGCCCCTCTCATCTTCAATGCGTGCCTTCTGGTATTAGACATTTCTACCCTGGGGAACAGATACTCCCTGATTACCCTATCTATACCTTTCATAATCTTATAAACCTTTATCAGATCTCCCTTGGCCTCCTCTGCTCCAAAGAAAACAACCCAAGTTTGTACAGACTTTCATGATAGCACATGCCCTCTCAACCAGGCTGCATCCTGGTAAACCTCTTTTGCACCCTCTAAAAAGCCTGAAGGTCCTTCCTATAGCGGGAAGACCTGAACTGTATGCAAAATTCCAGGCTGCCTAACCAGAGTTTTATAAAGTTGCAACATAACATCTGGCTTTTAAATTCAATGCCTCGACTAATAAAAGCAAGCATTTGGTAAGATTTCTTAACCTATCGGCCTGTGTAGCCACTTTCATGGAGAATTAACTTGGACCCCAAGATCTCTCTGATCAGCAACACTGTTAAGGGTCTTGCCCATAACGATGTACTGTCTCCTTGCATTTTCCCTACCAAAGTGCAACACCTCACATTTATCTGGGTTATCCTCCATCTGCCATTTCTCTGCCCATACCTGCAATTGATTTATGTCTTTGCCAGTCTTCTACATTATCCACGGTGTCACCGTCTTGGTATCATCTGCAAACTTACTAACACTCATCTGCATTTTCATCCAGGTCATATATATACATCACAAACAGAAGAGATCTCTGCAAAGCTCTGCTAATTATAGACCTCCAGCTCAAATAAGTCCCTTCAACCACTGCCCTTTGTCTTCTATGTGCAAGCCAGTTCTGAATCCAAGCAGTCAATTTGCCGAGGACCTCATGCATCCTAATTTTCTGGATTAGCCTCCCAAGAGGGACTTTGTCAATGGCCTTACTAAAGTCCATGTTGACAACGTCCACAGCTCTACCTTCATCAATCTCTCTTGGCACCTTGTCAAAAAACTCATTCAAGTTGATAAGACACGACTTGCCCCGCACAAAGCCACGCTGGCTCTCCCTAATTAGGCAGTGGGTTTCCAAATGCTCATATATCCTATCCCTAAGAATTTTCTCCAGTAATTTCCCTACAACTGATGTGAGACTCACAGGCCTATAGTTTCCAGGATGTTCCCTTGTTCTCTTTTTTAAATAGAGGTAACAACATTAGCTACTAGCCAGTCCTCCGGGATCTTGTCTGTGCCTAGAGAGGACACGAAGATACTGCTCAAGGTCCCGTAAACCCCATCTGCACTTTAATATTCACTAGGAGCCCCAACACTTCCTCCTCCTTGACATATTTATGCACATAGCGCTGATCTCCTGGTCCTCTGTCCTTTTCCTTTGTAAATAGTGAAGCAAAGGACTCATTAGGTACCTCACTCACATTCTACACATCCAAACAAATGTCCTCCTCTTTATCCTTGAGTGGTCCTGCCCTCTCCCTAGTTATCCTCTTGCTCTTAATTTATGTATAGAATTTTTTTTTGCCCTTAACTCCAAGTGGAGTCATCGGGACGCCAACATAGCGTTTTTTTTTAGCAGGCTTTCTCATTTTTACAAGGCCGAGTTGCACGAAAGCATGCAAGGGAGCCGGATGGATTCGAACTCAGGAACCTTCGCTACCACTATGCCACCAGCTGGCTATGTATAGAATGCCTTGGTGTTTTCCTTAATCCTACTTGCCAAAGACTTTTCATGGCCTCTCCGACTTTTCTAATTCCCCCTTAGTTCTTTTCTGGCTTCTTTATAATCCTCATGTGCTTTGTTTGATCCTAACTTTTGAAGCTTTACGTACTTTTCCTTTTTCTTCTTGACTAAATCAGTACCTCTGGACGTCCAAGGTTCTCTTATCTTTCCATCCCTGCCTTCCCTTCTAACAGGAACATACTTTTCCTGTACACCGTGCAATTGATCTTTAAACACCCTCCACATGACTGATGTGGACTCGCCAGAAAAAATGGTGTTCTCATTAAACTCTTCTTAGTTCCTGCCTAATGCCCTTGAAATTTGTCCATCTCCAATTTAAGACTCTCCTACAAGCATCTATCCTTATCTATAGCTATCCTGGAAGTTAAGGAGTTGTGGTCACTCTTCCCTAACTGCTCACCCACTGAATGGTCAGTCACCTGGCCAGGCTCATTACCCAACACCAAGTCCAATACAGACCCTCCTTTCATTGGACCATCTAGATACTGATTTTAAGAAACCCTCCTGGATACACTTAACAAATTTTGTCCCATCTAATCCCCTTGCACTAAGAAGTTTTCATTTATATAAGGGAAGTTGAAATCCCCCATGACAGCAACCCTATTAATTTTACACAGTTCCTTAATCTGTTTACATATTTGTTTCTCAATGTCCCGGTGACCATGGGGGGGGGGAGGGGGGAAGGTCTGTATTACAATCCCATCAGTGTGATTGCACCGTTCCTATTCCTGTTCTACCCAAATGGATTCGGTGTCTAAACCCTCCGTTAGGTCTCCATTCTGTGCAGCTGTGATATAGTCCCTGATTAGTCATACAGCTCTTCCCGCCCCACCACCCCCAACTTTACCTCCGTCTCGTATCTTATCTAAAACTCCGAAAACCTGGTATGTTAATCACTCATTCCTGCCCCTCTCTCAGCCAAGACTCTGTAATGGCCGCAACATCGTAGTTCCACATACTGATCCATGCTCCAAGTTAATCACCTTTGCCTATAATACTCCTAGCATTAAAATATACACACTTCAAGCTATCTGACACATCGTACCTGTTTTTCTGATTTTGCCTTTCAGTACTTTCCCTGACATCTATTTTCCTGATAAATTATTAATTGCCATGGAAAGTGAGCCAATCTATAGTAGTTTGACTATTAAGTTAGAACTATACTTCTACCCAACTAAAATTCAATGCAGCAATTATGCTTTCTTTTAATGGATTCAAAAATATTTAAAATTGCCTTTAATTTTCTAAAGGACAAACTACAGGTTAATACAAGCATAAAGTGTTAAGCTACACTTTTTTTTAAAAAAGAAAATTATAAATGTTTTCATTGAGGACTTGTTGCAAACTCTGACTTTCATCACTGACAGAAATATTATTGATCTGAAGACACTTCTGCTTTTTTTATAATTAGTGGGATAACCAAAATACTGTAAATGCTCAATATTACTCAACTTATTTTATAATTTTTTGTATTGCTTCTTGTAAAGCTGCAAAATATCATTAAAATTCTCCTTTCCCTTCAATGTAGAGTCAGATACACAATTTAGCCCATTTGCAAAAGGGTCACAGTTGACAAGGATGTAAAGGAGTGCACTGAAACTATATTGTTTATTTGCCAATTTGGAATGATTACCATGAAGAACTAATCAAAGGCTGCTATCATGATTTCAATATAATTGTGTATCTAGTAACTGGAGTTTAAAAGCGAACATCTTGTTTGAAATCATACTATCATTTCCAATATTTGTCAGTTTTTTTCTTTAAATGAATGCTGTGCAGCATGTTTAACAGAAAATTGAAAAGGGTTATTTTAACTTTTATTCAAAGGAAATAGTCAATCATTGGTTCAAGTACAGTTAGGTGGTTAGTACTAGATCAGAAAATTCAGAGCCATGACACTCTTGAATGATTAGCTTCCATTTTTTAAATTATTAAATCTCATATCTTCCTTCCACCCTGGATAATATCTTTGAAAATATAATGCAGTCAATTTCAGTGTCAGCTCTAGGGTGTGACTGAAAGAGGAATTGCATGATGGGGGTAGAGCCAAATTCTCAATATTTTTCCCTGCCATGTTCTGAATTCTACCTTGAAGTCAGTAGCTTCTATTGATGTTCCACTGATGCTGGCACCAATTCCCCTCTCTGTATATTTGTATAAAACAGTAATTTGAAATGTGTTGGTCTTGATTGTGAATAGCAAGAATGTTTCTAGCTGTCAGATTACAATTGCAAGGAATAATTTTATCCTGGCCCAATTGCATGCTCTACTAACATGCCAAGAGTTAGAAATTCGGATTAGGAATTCGGAATGAGAGTTTCTTGTTATTTTTCTTTCTCTTGCCTCCCATTCAAGGACAATGAAGTTGATTTTACTGACTCCAACCTATCAGGGGTTAATTGGTGCAGACCATACTAGGGGCTCTGTTGCTCAAGTAAAATTTGGTGACTTATCAGAGTTTGTATATAACTAATCTATCAACGGATCACTTTTAAAGTTTTCAGTAGCTGAAATAGTTAACAGATTTGAAATATATATTTTGTGCTTTGGTGGCTTGAACATATCAAACCAAGTGGTACAATCTTTTCAAGATCATTTTTGCAGTAGTACACAAAATATGCTTTAAAAATTACTCCATGTAACTTTATTTCTAGTCGTTTAATTTTATTGTTGGAAATAAAATGCAAAAAAGTGAGATTTTTAATTTTGATCTTTAAATCTTTAGTGATTCTTAGTCAATTTGTTTCTTTATTTAAAAATTTCTTTCCCTTTTGTGATCACTCTGCAAATACACTTGTATTGACTTATTGATGAGTTGAGATAATTTGATAGCAATAAATTTTATGAAATGTTGCTATTTTCTGGCATACATCATGTGTCACTGATTTTCATCCTTGCAGGGAAGAGAAATGGCTGAATTTTAACTAATTTGTGAAAGTTTTTCCTACCTTCTTTAAACAATTCAAAATTCTTAATGTTTGACAGCTGATATTTTTTTTTTTGCCTTTTTACTTAAGTTTACTACCTATAGTTGAAGGTTGTAATCATATGTAAAGGGATGGTTGAGATTAGGATATAATTCTATTATTCTACCTTGAATATATCATCAATTGTGAATCTACGGGCAACCTTCTGAGGCAGAAAATTCCAAATATTTAGTACCTTTTCAAATCAAGTTAGTGTTGTGACTCCTACTCTAGACCCCTCAGCCGAAGAATCTCATTGTATTTTACAAGATTATAAAACGGGTACTGTCATGGGGAAAGGGAGAGAGAAAACGCATGTCAGGTGAAATTGAACTGGAACTAGTCTGCTATCTCTGCACTGAGCAAAATTAGATGAGGTTGATCAGGATGACGTTATTTTATCTGGTAATTCTTCAGTGAGGTCAGGCACCATACTTCTGATATCTTGGTCCAGAATAGCCTTAAAAAGGAGGTGAAGCTGGAGGCTAAGCTTCTTTCAGAGAAATGTGTTTGGAAAGAGTTTAAAAACATTGTCAAGTTAATTAGAATATATATTATAAAAAAGTTTAGCATGAGAATGGAAACTAGCGTGATTTGACAGAGGATGGGGCAGTTGACATCCAAATAGTTGCAGCATGTAGTGGGACTGTGAGGAAGAGTAGGTGGTTGGTAGGGCAAAATTGCAGTCAGTGGGAAAGATTGAAGTGTGTCTTTAAATTAAATTATGGGGAGCGTGGTTTCAATAGATTGGAAAAGTGAGGATAAAGTAAATGGTAGGAACATTTAGGAAAGTCTCCTGAATAAATAAAAAATAAAAACATTTGGAAAGGAATAAGAATTCAATTTGTGGTAAAATGGAGGCAAAGCCAAAAAGGATGAAGAATACAGAACTGAAAGTGCTGTCTTTGAATGCACACAATATACAGAATCAGGCAGATGATCTTATAGGAAATTGTCACTGCTGAAAGATCACAGTTGGGAGCTTGACATCCAAGGATGCGCATTGTATCGAAAGGACAGACCAGTAGGCGGAGGGGGTTTGCTGGTTAAAAATAAAATGAAATTATATCCTTAGAAAGCAGTGAAATAGGATCAGAAGATACAGAATAGAGTTAAGAAACTACAAAGGTAAAAGTACCCTGTCAGGAGTTGTATTCAGGTCTCTGAACATTATCAAGGATGTGGAGTACAAGTTATAATAGGAGCTAGAAATGTCACAATAGTCATAAGGGGTTTCAATATGCAGGTAGATTGGGCAAAATCAGGTAGATGCTGGATCCCAAGAGAAGAAATTTGTAGAATGCCTATGAGTTGGCTTTATAAAGCAGCTTGTGGTTGAGCCCACGAGTGGAAAGGCAAGTCTGGATTGGGTATGTGTGTAATGAACCAGATTTGGTTAGGGACCCTAAGGTAAAAGATCCCAAATGGAGCAATGATCATAATGTGATAGAAGTCACCCTGAGGTTTGGGGGCGGGGGGGTATATCAGAGAGCTCTGGGCCTGTACTTGCTGGAGTTCAGAAGGATGAGGGAACATCTCTCTGAAACCTATCAAATATTGAAAGGCCTGAAAGGATGAAGTGGAGAGGATGTTTCCTATAACAGGGAAGTCTAGGGCCAGAGGGTACAGCCTCAGAATACAAGGATGTCCCTTTTGGAACAGAGCTGAGGAGGAATTTCTTTAGCCAAAGTGTGGCGAATCTGTGGAATTTATTTCCACAGACAGCTGTGGAGGTTGATAAATTCTTGAGTAGTAAGTGTGTCAAGGTTACCAGGTGAAGGTAGGAGAGTGGGGTTGAGAGGGATGATAAAGCAGCCACGATGGAGCAGACTCAATCGGCTGAATGGTTTAATTCTGCTCTTATGTCTCGTAGTCTCAAAAACAGATTTCAGAACTAAGGATTACTACATTAACACATCGCAAAATATTTAAAATCAATGAGTTAACAATCAATAAAAACAATTTCTCTTCCAGTCTACAGGCCCTAATTCCAATGACTGGTGTATTGATCCCAAGTTGTATGTGACATAGATCCCAGTTCTAAGGTGATTGTTGTATTCCAAGTAGACTTAATGTTAAGAGATGGATTGTCCATTCCCTGTTATCCATTTTTCTGCTTACCTGTAGAACAACTAACTACAACCAGCTCAATATGGCCCATTTGGTTTTTACACTATTACCCCCACAGATTAAAAGGAGAACAAATTTTATAATCAGGCACTGATGTAACTTGTGTTGGAATTTTACAAAGGTAACAAAAAATGACAGTAAATTGTATACTTCTTAGAATATAGATTTTTTAAAGGGAGCTAATTAAGTACAAAGAGGAAATTATTTTCAGTTTCATGAGTTTAACAATAGAGTTAAGTTAAAAGTATAGTTAGTCATTTCAAGAGTGAAGTTGGAAAAAATTTCTCTGTGCAAAATGTAATGGTGGTGTATTAGGTTAGGCTGCATCTAAAACCTAAAACTGAGGATGATGGCAGTACAAGATCTTGAGGACTAAGAAACTTAGAAAACCTACAGCACAATACAGGCCCTTCCGCCCACAAAGTTGTGCCGAACATATCCCTACCTTAGAAATTACCTAGAGTTACCCACAGCCCTCTACTTTTCTAAGCTCCATGTACCTATCCAAAGGTCTCTTAAAAGACCCTATCGTATTCGCCTCCACCACTGTTGCTGGTAGCCCATTCCACGCACTCACCACTCTCTGAGTAAAAAAACAACAACAACTTACCCCTGACATCTCCTCTGTGCCTACTCCCAAGCACCTTAAACCTGTGCCCTCTTGTGGCAGCCATTTCAGCCCTGGGAAAAAGCCTCTGACTATCCACACGATCAATGCCTGTCATCATCTTATACACCTCTATCAGGTCACCTCTCATCCTCCGTCGCTCGAAGGAGAAAAGGCAGCGTTCACTCAACCTGTTTTAGACAATAGGTGCAGGAGTAGGTCATTCGGCCCTTCGAGCCAGCACCGCCATTCACTGTGAACGTGGCTGATCATCCACAATCAATATTCAGTTCCTGCCTTATCCCCATAACCTTTGATTCCGCTATCTTTAAGAGCTCTATCCATCTCTTTCTTGAAAGCATTCAGAGACTTGGCCTCCACAGATTTCTGGGGCAGAGCATTCCATATATCCACCACTCTCTGAGTGAAAAAGTTTTTCCTCAACTCCATTCTAAATGGCCTACCCCTTTTCATAAGGCCTGCTCCCCAATCCAGGCAATATCCTTGTAAACCTCCCCTGCACCCTTTTTATGGTTTCCACTTCCTTCCTGTAGTGAGGCGACCAAAACTGAGCACAGTACTCCAAGTGGGGTCTGACCAGGGTCCTATATAGCTGCAACACTACCTCTCAGCTCCTAAATTCAATTCCACGATTGATGAAGGCCGATACACCATATGCCTTCTTAACCACAGACTGTTGGATAAGGACAGTATAAATGCTGGAAAGACACGCTAGTTCAGCCACATTTGTGTGGGAGAAGAAAAGAAAATCAGATGTTTGGCTTTTCCTCAGAGCACAGGAAACAGGCATGTTTTAAGTTGTAAAGAAAGGAGAAAGGTACAAAGGTTATTAAAGGAATGTTCACAGTGGGGTGGAGACCAAAAGTGATTGAATAATATAAATATCAGTGAAGGTATGTAAATTGCAGCTATCTGGAAGAGGTGAATTGGGAAGTGGGGGAGGGGGCAATGCTGAAACTGAGATACAGAACATTTCACTTACTGAAAATCTGAAATAAAGGAGAATACTAAAAGTACCCATCAAGTCAGCCAGCAAGAGAAGACAACAGAGTTAACATAATAAGCTGATCTTCCATCAGCACTAGCTAATTCTGAAATGAACTGGAAAGGCTGGATATCTGATATTGTTAAATTCATTGTTGAATTCTGAGGCTTGTAACATTCCAAATTGAATGCTGTCCCTTGAGCATAAGTTGAGCTTTGTTAAAATAGTGCAAGACGTCAAAATGAAATAGAGAATTAATATGGCAGACAATTATCCACCATGCTCTTATAAATTGAATGGAGGTATTCTACAAAGTAGTCACTTCGTCTGTGTTTGATTTCTCCAATGTGAGCACTGAATGCAGTACATTAAATTGGAAAAAGACAAGTGCATTATTGTTTCAGGTGTATTTACATCCCTCAATGAAGAGAAGGGAGAGATAAAATAGGTTGATGTTAACATTTTTGTGATATGTGTACAAGAGCTAACTGAATACCAGCAGTGAGAGATAAAATAAAAAGTTGAAGAGCAGAAGAAATTACAGATGGGGAGCAGGAAATAAAAAGTTTCCTGCTGCGTTCACCAGCAACTTTGATGTATGTTGCTTGAATACCAGCAGTTACCAGTTTCTCATTGCATAAAATCAGTCTGCTTTTCTATTTTTCCAATAATAGTAGAAGTCACTCACTTAATATATCATCAGCATTTTTATCACATATTGGATTGTGCAGGTAATGCATCAACTTTTTATCATCAACAAACCTTGATGCATTATACTCAAAGCTATTATCCATAAGACCGTAAGACAAAGTAGCAGAAGTCGGCCATTGGACCCATCAAGTCTGCTCTGATATTTTATCATGAGCTGATCCATTCTCCCATTTAGTCCCACTCCCCTGCCTTCTCACCATAACCTTTGATGCCCTGGCTACTCAAATACCTATCAATCTCTGCCTTAAATACACCCAATGACTTGGCCTCCACTGCCACCCGTGACAACAAATTACACAGATTCACCACCCTCTGACTAAAAAAATTTCTTCGCATTTCTGTTCTGAATGGGTGCCCTTCAATCCTTAAGTCATGCCCTCTCGTACTAGACTCCCCCACCATGGGAAACAAATTTGCCACATCCACTCTGTCCATGCCTTTCAACATTCGAAATGTTTCTATGAGGTCCCCCCTCATTCTTCTAAACTCCAAGGAGTACAGTCCAAGAGTGGGCAAACGTTCCTCATATGGTAACCCTCTCAATCCCGGAATCATTCTAGTGAATCTTCTCTGAACCCTCTCCGACATCAGCACATCCTTTCTTAAATAAGGAGCCCAAAACTGCCCACAGTACTCCAAGTGAGTGCCTTATAGAGCCTCAACATCACATTCCTGCTGCTATACTTTATTCCTCGAGAAATGAATGCCAACATTGCATTCGCCGTCTTCAACACCGACTCAACCTGGAGGTTAACCTTAAGGGTATCCTGCACGAGGACTCTCAAGTCCCATTGCATCTCAGAACTTTGAATTCTCTCCCCACTTAAATAATAGTCTCCCCATTTATTTCTTCTGCCAAAGTGCATAACCATACACTTTCCAACATTGTACTTCATTTTCCACTTCTTTCCCCATTCTCCCTATCTATCCAAGTCTCTCTGCAGACTCTCTGTTTCCTCAGTACTACCAGCCCCTCCACCTATCTTTGTATCATCAGCAAACTTAGCCACAAAGCCATCTATTCCATAATCCAAATTGTTGATGTATAGCGTAAAAAGAAGCGGCCCCAACACGGACCCCTGTGGAACACCACTGGTAATCGGCAGCCAACCAGAATAGGATCCCTTTATTCCCACTCTCTGTTTCCTGCCAATCAACCAATGCTGTATCCACGTATGTAACTTTCCCATAATTCCATGGGCTCTTGTTTAGCAGTCTCATGTACGGCACCTTGTCAAAGGCCTTCTGAAAATCCAAATACACAACATCCACTGCATCTCCCTTGTCTAGCCTACTTGTAATTTCCTCAAAAAATTGCAATAGGTTTGTCAGGCAGGATTTTCTTTTAAGGAAACCATGCTGAGTTTTGCCTATCTTGTCATATACCTCCAGGTACTCCATAACCTCATCCTTGACAATCGACTCCAACAACTTCCCAACCACTGATGTCAAGCTAACAGGTCTATAATTTCCTTTTTGCTTCCTTGCCCTCTTCTTAAATAGCGGAGTGACATTTGCAATCTTCCAGTCCTCTGGAGCCATGCCAGAATCTATTGACTTTTGAAAGATCATCGCTAATGCCTCTGCAATCTCTACAGCTACTTCCTTCAGAACACGAGGGTGCATTCCATCTGGTTCGGGAGATTTATCTACCCTTAGACTATTCAGCTTCCTGAGTACTTTCTCTGTCGTAATTGTGACTGTGCACACTTCTCTTCCCTGACACCCTTGAGTATCTGGTATACTGCTGATGTCTTCCTCAGTGAAGACTGATACAAAATACTCATTCAGTTCTTCCGCCATCTCCTTATCTCCCATTACAATTTCTCCAGCATCATTTTCTATCGGTCCTGTATCTACTCTCACCTGTCTTTTACTCTTTATGTATTTGAAAAAGCTTTTAGTATCTTCTTTGATATTATTTGCTAGCTTCCTTTCATAGTTCTTCTGTTCCCTCTTAATGACCTTCTTAGTTTCCTTTTGTAAGGTTTTAAAAACTTCCCAATCCTCTGTCTTCCCACTAATTTTTGCGTCCTTGTATGCCCTCTCCTTTGCTTTATCTTTGGCTTTGACTTCTCTTGTCAGCCACGGTTGCAATCCTTTTTCCATTCGAAAATTTCTTCTCTTTTGAAATATATCTGTCTTGCACCTTCCTCACTTCTCACATAAACTCCAGCCACTGCTGCTCTGCCGTCCTTCCCACTAGTGTCCCTTTCCAGCCAACTTTGCCCAATTCCTCTCTCATGCCACTGTCTAAGGTGACTCTAGACCCTAAGTACTGAACTTTGTTTCCCCAATGGAATCCAGTTTGTTCTCTGTTTTGCAGTAACTTCTGGCTTTCACATCCCTTTTAAACCCCCCCACCCCACCTTCCCCACCCACCTACTTTTCCCTTCACCTATCACCTGCTATCTTGTGCTCCCCCCCTCCCCCCCAGTTTTATTCTGGCTTCTGCCCCATTCCTTTCCAGCCCGAATGAAGAGTCTTGGCTTAAAATGTCAACTGTTCATTTCCCTCCATGGATGCTGCCTGACCTATTGAGTTCCTTCAGTGGTTTGTGTGTGCTGCTAAGGAAGTAATAATGAAAAGCAATGGCTGCAAGCAATTAAGTAATGGTAAATTTATATTAAGATTTTTAATAGTATTTGATATTTTTGACATCCACAAAGTTGATTGCACAATTTCCCCATCTCTAAGTTTTAAGACTTTGATTTATTCTGGGCATTCCCTCCTCTCCAGGGTCGTATACAGTACTGTGTAAAAGTCTCGGGTACCCTAGCTATATATACGTGCCTAAGACTTATGCACAGTACATCATCTCCACCCCCCTACAATATCTGTATCTCATATTTCGAGGTGAGGTAAGCTAATCTAGGTCTGTTAACATTAGGGTGGCAAAGTGAAAGGAAGCTTGAATCAAAATTCCCCTCAATGTTAATTTGTAGGGATCTGGGTGTTGCTGCTAAGAACATTTATTGCTCTTGAAGTTAGTGTTGAACTACAATCTTAACCCTTTGTGTTGAAGATACTCCCATAGTACAGTGGAGTAAAGAGTTACAGGATTTAGATGCATTGACAGGGAAGGTGCAGCAATATATCTCCAAATCAGGATGGTGTAAAACTTGGAGGGAATTTGCAGATGGTGTTCCCATTTATATGTTATCTTTGTGCTTGGTGGTTGACGTGCAATCAGAGTAGTCTAACTGAGTAACTGCAGTACATTTTATAGGTCAGAGCACACTGAGTGAGTAACCAAGGTTTGGAATGGTTGGTGAGGAGCCAGTCAGGTGAACTGTTTGGCATCAAGGTTCTTGAAAGTTATTGGAGCTGCACTCACCCCGGTAAATGGGGAGTGTTTTATCACACTCCTGATTTGTGCCATGTCTGTCTGTCTGTCTAGGTACCATATCCGATGCAGACTTTGGTGACCATGGTTTTCCATATAGATCCATCCTTCGTTTTTTGGATGACTTCCATTTCCTCGATGTGTAGCTACCTGGCTATGCTTTTGATGTACATAAGCCGAGGTCTTCCTTTAGGTTTGCTCCCCTCAATCTTTCCAGAGAGTATGAGTTTTTCTAGTTCATCATTCCGCATGATGTGTCCTAAGAATCTGAGTTATCTTTCTCTTATTGTTGGTATGAGTGATCGAATTGCTTGGGCTCTTCTGAGAACTTCTTCATTTGATGTGTGTGTGGTCCATGATATTTTTAACATTCTCCTGTAGAACCATAATTCAGCTGCTTCTCGTCTCTTTTCCATGTGGGTAGCGAAAAAAGCCTTGGGCTATCAAAAGGTGAGCCACTCATTACAGGATACCCACCTTCTGATCTGCCAGTATACTTGTGGCTGTTCCAGTTGAGTTTCTGGTCATTGGTTTTTTTTACACCCTCACCCCACCAAGTCCCCATGGATGTTAATGATGGTAATAATGCATTTCTCTTACTGGAGATGGTTGCCTTATATGGTGCAAATGTTATTTTTCACTTAATTCTTCAAGCATAAATGTTATCTCAGTCATTCTCTGAGAGTTTCATGCACTGAGAGTTTGAAAATGGAATTCACTGTTGTAAAATCATTAGTGGTCTGCCCCTGTCCTGGCCATATGATGGAACGGAAGATTATTGATGAAATAGCTGAAATTGGTTCGACCTTGGACACAAGCCAGAGCAATGTTTATATTGATATCTAGGGGCAGGGATGGTTGATCTCCAACAACCACAGCCATCTTCATTTGTTGAGCCTAGCCTTTGAGTGTTTCCTCTTGGATATCCATTGATCATTTTTATCCTGGTTCCCTGATGTTCCATTCAGTCAAATGCTGCTTGATGTTGAAAGCAGTCACCTCTGCCTCACTTCTGGTATTCAGCTCTTTGTTCTATATTTGAACAAAGGCTGTGATGAGATCTGGTGTGGAATGATCAAAGTGAAACCCAAACTCGGCAATATTAGTGAGCAGATCAGCAATGAATAAGTGTCACTTTATAGCAATTTGAATGGTGTGACCTTGATGGTTGAGGATGGACTGATTGGACAGTGGTTATCTGGTTTAGATTTCTCCTTTTCATGATCGGCTCTTTTAAGGTGAAGTGAAATAGTTTAGCTAGAGACAGCTAATTTAGGAGCACAGGTTTCAGTACTGTAGCTGGAATGTTGTCTGGTCTCATAGCCTTTGCTCTATCCAGTACTCTCAGCTTTTTCTTAAATCTCAGGAGGAAGCTAAGGAAGATCTGTTGGCATTTCTTGCTGAATATGATGGCTTGTGCTGTACTCCACTATCATTGTTGGGAATATTCCATGATTTTAGTGTTTCAGGTCATAGACTTTTTGAGAACATTTTGGCTTAAAGTTGCAAATAAAGCTGGAGGATGAATATGACAAAGAGAATATGGTTGATAGGGTGAGTGCTCACCCCCACACTGAGGGTCCTGAAAAGCCTACTTTTACCTGAGTATGTTGCAGCCTTTGGGACCCAGTATTGAATTTCGCAGCTTTAGGTAATTTGTTCTCCCTTTTTGTACCTAAGTTCAGTCTGAAATAGGTCATTCATTTGTGATATTGATACAGTTTTCCTCAATGCGTTAGCATTCCCTCCATGTGCATGTTTCCAGAATTTATTCCAGACATCTAGCAGTGCTTTGACTTCCATTTCCTGGTCTCAGTCTGTCCCACTTTGCATGATGGAGCTCTCCTTGGTGCATAAACAAGGCATTATAAGACCTTAAGACACAAGAGCAGAAATAGGCCATTCAGCCCATTGAGTCTGTTCTGCCATTCCATCATGGCTGATTTATTATCCCTTGCAAACCCATTCTCCTGCTTTCTCCCTGTAACCTTTAATGCCTTTTCTAATTAAGATCCTATCAGCCTCAGCTTTAAGTATACACAATGACTTGGCATCCACAGCCATCGGTGGCAATGATATCCGCAGATTCACTACCTCATCTCTGTTCTAAGTAGACGTCCCTCTATTCTGAGGCTGTGCCCTCTGGTACTAAGTACCAACAAGAAGAAAGTACAGGAGCCTGAAGACACATAATCCAATGTTTTAGGAACAGCTTCCCCACCACTGTCAGATGTCTGAATGGACTAATAACCCATATACACTACCTCGCTATTTTTTCTTTTTTTTTTGTTTTCTTTTTGCACTACTTATTCAATTTAATTCATGTGTGTATGTGTATATTTATATATAAATATGTAATGCTATAGTGCTATATTGTTTTTATTCTGTATTGCAGTGTACTGCTGCTGCAAAACAACATATTTCATGACGTATGCCAGTGATAATAGTTTTGATTCTTCAGAAGTCCTGGAATCAATATTACCAACAAGATATCCCACAGAGAGGCCCTACAGGTTCTCTGTTTCTGAGTTAAAACATATAAACAGAGAATTCAGCCACATTTTTGTGATGTATAATTCTCAGTACAGCTCTGTTGGGTGTTACTTGATTAATCTTAGCAAGTTGAAGACATTTGTGAGAAGCAAGCAGTTGTGCATGAAAGTATCAGCATTACTGCCATACTAGTAGTGCAATTGGGGGATGTCATAAAGGAAAAGGATATTATTGTGAATAGGATATGTGTTTCTTCTTGGACCTGCTAGAACAAAGATATTGGCATTACAGACATACTTAGAACTTGGGTTGGGAGAGCAGTCAGCAAAGGAATTTGACTTTGTTGTGACATATTTGGTGAGGAAAAAGTATTCTTGATCTTACAGTGCTAAGTTAAATAAAGCTCTTCTTATCATTGACAAATATTAGATAAGCAGTCATGTACCACGCACATTTGATTAATTCCTTGCCGTCTTCAGTGAGAGAATTAGTCTAAGGATAGCAATTTTTAATTTTTTTTATTATTTATTGAGATACAGTGCAGAATAGGCTCTCCCAGCCCTTCAAGCTGTACCATCTAGCAACCCCCAATTTAATCCTAATCACAGGACAAATTACAATGAACAATTAACCTATTAACGAGCACATCTTTGAACTGTCGGAGGAAACTAGAGCACTTGGAGGAAACCCATGCGTTCATGGGGAGAACGTACAAACTTCTTCCAGACAGCGGTGGGAATTCTTTATTAATTTTTGCAGTACTATAGAAATGCAACTTGTTCTCCATTGAGGTTCTGGATGATTGAAGAAGAAAGAAGATGATAAAAATAGATTTATGTTCTTTGAATTTGCTAACTTCTACCCAATTACTTTGGCATTAAAATGTTCAGATCGTACTATGATATATAGAACTATGCAAAAGTCTTAGGCACAGGTAAAAAAAAATCTATAAAGCAAAGATGCTTTCAAAAATGATGAAATGAAACATTTTTAAATGTCAAAAAAACTATAAAGAGCAGTAAACTGTAAAAAAAAAAATTAAGTCAAATTTGGTGTAACCCTCCTTTGCCTCTAAAACTGCATCATTTATCTCAGGCACACTGTTATGCAGTTTTATAAGAAAATCTGTTGATAGGTTGTTCCAAGCACCTTGGAGAACTGGCCACTGTTCTTCTACAGACTCTGGCTGTCTCGCTTGCTTCTCTCTCTCCCCATGTCATCCCAGACAGCCTCAATGATGTTGAGATCAGGGCACTGTGGAGGCCAAACCATCTGTTGCAGAACTCCTTGTTCGTTTTTTTTTCGCTGAAGATAGTTCTTTATGACCTTGGCTGTGTGTTTGGGGTCATTATCCTGCTGCAGAATGAAGTTGGGGTCGATCAGAGACCTCCTTGATGGTATTTGGTGATGGATGAGAATCTGCTTGTACTTCTCAGCACTGAGCATTCTGTTAACTCTGACCAGATCACCAAATCCATTTGCAGAAATGTAGCCCCAAACCTGCAGGGAACCTTGCCGTGCTTCACTGTTGACTGCAGACATTCATCCATGTAGCGCTCTCCAGTTCTTCTATGGACAAACTGCCTCCTGTTTGAGCCAAAGACTTAAAAGTTTTGATCCGTCAGTCCAGAGCACTCCAGTCCTTGCATTTTTTTTTTGTGTACAGGTGAGTCTCTTGCCTTTGTTTCCACTTCGGTTTCTGGTCCTCAGCCTTGCTTGCCCGTTTCTTTGTATTCCTTCAGAAGAGCTTGGACAGCACATCTTGAAGCTCCTGTCTGCCACAAAATTTCTGTTTGGAAGAGACATTGGTGATGCAGGATGACCACCTTGTGTCTTACTCTGCTCACTCTTGCCATGGTGTAAGAATTGATTATTTGAAGTTTAAACTCTTACATCTGCCATACCCTCACCTTTTAGTTTGGTTGTCCTTCACCCAGTTTGATTCCTTCTATACCCATTTCTATTTCAGTTAATTTGTTTAGTTCATTCAACTCCTTAATTATGTCATTGATCTGTTCATTATCTTTGTTCCATCAAGCACTGGGCTGTATACCTACAAAGTAATCATTTTTTAAATTTGAAAAGTGAATGTTAATATGTTACTTTAATGAAATACCACAATTTCTCTGTAACATTTAATTTTTAGAAAGTGAATATTTGGCAATCTAAAGTGTGCTATTTTCTACTGGCACTAATGCAGAATGCAAAAAAAAATCATAAACAAAATTTATATTAAAAATCTAGGATGCCTAAGACTTTTGCGCAGTTCTGTATGCTCATGTAAGCTTTAGTCTTTAAAACTTTGCATTGTTTGAACATTAATTAAATAGTGCAGAATGATAATTATATTATCGTTTAGATAGACATTAAGCGAAGAATGTTGTAGGAATTAGACTGGTGTTATGGACAACGTTTATCCCCTAATCTGAAAATAAAATGAGCCTAAACATACTATACTTAATACCAATAGTTCCCCAAGGAACTGCTGATGTTATTTTCCATGCAGAATGGCTTGCACCTGATTACAGTGTTTGTATATTGCAATCCAGAAGTTAGAAACGAGTCTGTACTCTAGGCAAGGTTCATCTTGCCGTGGGCTGAAAGGCCAAATACGCTCATTATTTGCTCCCTCAGATTTGATGCAGTGACGGCTAGCATAGATTATCCTTTCGTGGGGTTGTTGACCTTGTTAAAGAGGTAAGTGCAGGAAGTGGCATGCTTATTTTTCTTCACTTTAGGCCTTTTTTCCTATTTCTAGTAATTTAAAGCATTTTAGTGCCACTACCTACATTACCTACTCTCACTAATCTTAAAAACTAAAAGGCTGTCACATCTGAGGGAAGGTGGCAAGTTGAATCCAGAATTGGCAGAGCAGCAGGAAGCAACTGTACTGTTTAGGAATTCTAATGGTCAGAAGTTCCCAGAAATTTTTGATCATGAGAAAAGAAGTCGTTGGCAGCTGGAAACTATCACTGGATCTGTCAGTGCTGAAAGAAAATGACAAATATTGTTCAATTCAAATGTGAGGAAATGCATTTGAGAAGAACAACTGAAGCAAGGAATACACAATAAATAGTCACTTACTAAACAAAGTAATCTTGGAGACAATGTTCACAGATGCCAGTGCATTCGATGCTCACGTTATGGCTGTTTGGGTAATGGAAATTTACCCTTACAGGATTCACAAATCATTACCCACAAATACAAGTTCTGGAGAGCAAAATTTATTCTGTATCTTAAGTTTGGGGGTGGGAGTTGGATTGGAAGCATAATAAATAAATTAATTTTCAATGGATTTTTTTAATGCAGAGGGCATGCCTTTGTATTACAGAAAATTGTGAAATGGGCTGTTTTCTAGAAACCATGACAAAAAAACAGAGGTAGACTATTTGCCCTCTCAAACCTGCTTTGCCATTTGATAATATTAAGGCTGATCCAAGTTTCCTCAAGTCCATTTTCCAGGCCTCTACCATAATTCTTGATCCTCTCTGTTTCAGCTTTGGATGTATTCCCTAATTCAAATTTGTGGGGCAAGAATTCCAAAAACGTTTAACACTTTGGAAGAAGAAACATCCTCCTCTTTCTTAAATACGTGTTCCTTATTCTAAGATTACACCCTCTGGTCCATGAGATGGACATCTGATCTGTAAGACTTCCCCTGAATCTTGTATGTTTCTCTTATTCTTCTAAACTCCAGAGAGTACAACCCAAGATCATTCTGGTGTATCTTCTCTGAAATGCCTCCAATAAAATATATATTTGTCCTTAAATAAAAAAAAATGAATGGTTAACAGTATATACTAATCTGGTCAGTTTCATAGGACTCCTGCCCCTCTGACCTCCAGATTCCTTTTATGTTGCATCTTCCTGGATGGACCTCAAGTGCGTCTGTTTCTTTCTCTAAATCATTCATATAGTAAATGGCTATGGTCCCACACTGATGTCCATTGGTTATTGGTTACCAATCTGAAAATGATACTCATTTCCTGTCAATTGCTTCCTATTAGCCAATCATCTGTGTATAATAATATATTATTTTAAATACCATGAGTTTTAATTTGCAAAATAATCTTTCATGTGGCACCTTGTCAGATACTTTTTGTAAATTCCAATGTATCACATTTACTGACTCCGTTTTATCTACTTTGACTGATACCCTCGCTCAAAGATAGCTAATAAATTTGTCAGACATGCTCGCCTTAATGATCTGACATTTTTCCAAAATTGGCATTATACTAACTGGACTAGAGTTACCTGCTTTTTGCCTCCCACTCTTTTTAAATATGACAACACAATGACAGTCTTCCAATCCTCCAGTTCTTCCCACCTATGCTTTCACTGTCTCTGAAACCACTTCTTTTTTTTTAGGATGCAAGCCATAAAGCCTTCAGCCCTTTAATTTCCCTAATGCTAATTCTTTAGTGACAGTGAGAATATTAATTTCTCCCCTGTATTATTTAGTATTTATAGGATGCTCATGGTATATTTGACTGTAAATACTGTTGCAAAATATCAGTAATTCCTAAATGGTTTCTTCCCTGCCTGCCAGCTTCATCTCTAAGGAGTCAATGCTCACTTTGACCTCTCTGAGTATTTTTATTGGCAGTTTTTATATTTCTTGCTAATTTGCGATCAGTGTGCGTTCTTCTTGGTTATAAACCTATATATTATATAAAGCAGTAATATACACAGTATTAATCAGTGCTTTACATAAATAATGTGTTAAGACTGAAGATAATGCAGAGAAAATATATAAAAATTGCACAAGGAGTGGAGATTTTGTCTGAGGAGATCGCCGCTTGGTTAGGTTTCTTTTCTTGAAAACAAATCAAATGTGAGACTTGACTAAGATGTGAGATCTGTAAAACTATGAATGACCAAAGCGGAATAAACAAGTCTTATCTATTTCCCTTGACAGAGAGATCAATAACTGAGAATTGGGGATATGATAAAAGGATTGGAGGGATATTGAGGTAGATAAATACTCATCTAGAAATTGTTGGAGCTTTATAACTTGCTTTAAAGGGCAATGGGCGAGAAATTCACATTATATTTAACACAGGCTCTTTGAGCATTAAAGTACAGTAATCTTTGGGGCTAGTGAACGAAATCTGCGGATTGATTTTTTTCTGAAATGCTTTCTTTCTTTCATGTGACATTGAAAGCTATCAGCCAAATTACTACCAGCTCTGCTACAATGTTTGTCATTCTGTGGTCCCTCCCTTTCTGTCTCTTTCTCTTTGCCTCCCCAGCATCTTCATATGCAGTATTTGATAGAAAAGTTCAGTAACCAAGGATTTTAGTATAAAATATAGTTGCATTTTTGACTTAGTAGACACTGACAAACTGAATCAGAGCCCATGGAGACCCCATCCATCCATTATCTTTGTATTCAAATTGAAAGTGCAACATTATAATGAGGGAATTCTGGACAGGTGAGGAGTTAATGTCTTTTTATATTTGTGTCTTTGCTCCCTTCTTAGATATACAGTATTTAATTGTTGTGTGCAACATGCAGTGCCAAATGCTTTATTATGTGCTTGCTCCAGTATTATTTCCCTTTAAGTGCAGAGATCCCTAGGTTCAATTTAATATTTTAGTAATACTTTGAGTTGTCAACAGTGAACCAGCAGAATCTACTGCAATCATAACATTTCGTCATTCTAGTCTGAATCTTCCATTTAAAGGCATCCTGTGCTTATAAGACCTAACAGTGCATTTCTATTGGATACTTCTTATAGGTTTTCTGTATGAAATGTTCAGTATTTGAGATGAGTATGGTTCTCTAAATATCCTTATTTCCCACAGTGCATATCAGTTTAAAGGTGTTCAGATACAGACTTGTCAGGTGTGGCATCAGGAATTCTGCTCATTATCTCTGTTCTGTGCTTTAATTATTAATACCCTTCAACTTTAGTATTTGTGTCACTTCTCACACCTGTTCTCTTTTTTCCCCCTTTCTCTTGTTCCTGTCCTATTCAATTTTTTGCTTCATTTTCTTCATTTTAAAGAAAGAAATGCTGTGATATTTCTTCTTCTTCCTAAACCTCCACTAGAAAACATTGGGCTCATCAAGGTAAAGGGCAAAGGCTTGAAACGGAAGGTCATTCACGCTAGCTATGAATGGTATGCTGTGTAAAATTTAAAAACAAATTCCTTCAACCTGTCATTTTTGTTTACTTGATTAACTTTTTGTAATTGAAAGAAATGTATTGTTAATACTTTCATGGAAAAGAAACTGTTCATTATATTTATATAATTTCAAATGTTCCGTAAAATTACATTTCCAGTCCAAATAATGCTTTAATTTGGACTGCAGAGGACCATAAAATATTTTCCTTGCTAATGTGTTTTTCAGATCAAACTTTCAATTTGATTAAAAATGGGTGGAAATTAAATTGTGTAGCTAAGGTGTCTGCTTTTTATTTGAGACCTGTTTCAGATGTATCCTTGGTAAAGAGGTGTTGTATTACCTAAATTGAATATTCCTTCAAATCTAGTTGACTTAGCAAATATGGGGTTGTTATTATTTATTATATTTTTGAGATGATCTCTCATCAGTCCAAATTAATTTGGCCTCTTAGTTTATGCTTTATTGTAATTCAGTTGTGCTGCGGATATAATCAAGCTTCCATTTTTGCCTCTGTCATGTTACAAACTTTAGTGCTTAGTTCAGTGTCAATGTGCTAGACTGGTAGTTCTACTTTAACGTATTTAATGTTTGTACTTAATTTTAAGTTGGAATTTGTGGTATGTTTTTTCAACATTCTTTTAAACATATTTTACTTTATCTTCCACCCACAGTGGGGAGATAATTCTATTCAAGTTTAATCTCAATGAAGTAAGGACCAAGTTGCCTCATTTTTAATCATTAGTGAATTCTGCTGACTACAGAGCCCTGCAGAAACAAACAAAACTTCTTATTGATCCTTTTGTATTTTCACTAGACCAGGACTGGTCCACTTGACACTGCATAGCCACTGCCTAACATGCAATGAATTCCTTGTGCTTGCACTTTTCTGGGTGTGGGCTGAAAGCCTCTCAATTCCTTACCTACTATAATACATGTTTACTACTTTTCTTCTAAGCATGCATCACCTTGTTACTTTAACAATACGATTTAAAGTATATATGATCTACTTAGTTTAATTTTCCAAAATCTTCTGTCCTTTTCACAGTATAACAATATCTTGTAAAATTCTAAGCATTTCTCGTCTCCAGTGGGTAATATTAGAAGTCTTATTTAATGCATTTACAAAAAGAAGCCATGTGGCTATCTTGTATACAAATATTAGTTTCTTTTCCACTGTTTTGCAGGCTCATGCCCAGAGAATCAACAGGCCGAAAGTCCTGCAGCACAGGGGGTGGACGGGATCGACTTAGCCTCTCCAATGTCACCTCGTGCTAGCAAGAGTCGTATGTCTATGAAATTGCGGCGTTCTTCTGGTTCAGCTAATAAATCCTAATGACCACATTATAACAAATAATTACACTCTAATTCCTGAGAACTAGCCTTGCAAATGTGTGTGTTCTTTTTCTATTATGTTGCTGCTTAAACCAAATGTTTTGCTCTCTTGCTAATTATTAGATATCTATTTGCCACTCCATATTCATTTGAAACCTGTTCCTTGTAAACTATTTTTTTATTAAGAACACTGGAGTTCTATTTTTAGCTTACAAAATATATATTTTAGCAATCTATGCTTTGTTGTACAGTGCAGCTGCCCTACGTCCACTTGATTACTTACCTGTATATTTACTGCACTTTCAATGGAAAGCATTTTCTTGTCCTATTGTATTTGGCTAGTTAAACTGAATGCCCCATTAGTTATTTGGGATTGTCTTTTTGAAATTATGATAAACTTTTATGTACATTATCTACTTTGTAAATAGTTTTGATTTTTCAGTAGAAACGTTTTAGATTTCTTGTGCACAATTCAGGAATGTAAAGTAAGTTTTCAGTTTGTACGTAAATGTAAAGTTATGTTTAAGAATATATTCACCAAATCAATCTTATGGCACAGAACATGTACAGAATATTTTCATTTTAAATTATAAGATATGAACTTCCCAAGGAATGTAAATGGTCTCTCAGCATTTCAACTATAAAAATTACCTTATGAGGAAAATTAATCTCTTATGCTGAAATGTATAGACTTGCTTTTATTTGAAGCACTGACATATAATATATATAAACAGAGCTAAAACACTGAGAATGCAGCTGAATTACACTATTTACCTTGTGCATGGCTTCCTCCAAGAAACTATAGAAAGTGATACCAGATTAGAGCCAAGGTGAAAGTTATTATTCAAACATTGAAAATTCTGAAAGTATTTAGACGTGCTGTTATGGGTTTGCACTCTATTTTCAATTTTCTGTGATCTGTGCACTAAGGGGAAAAGGGATCATTGAGAGAGTCTGTATAATCAATTGAACTTGAATTGAGTTGACTTTAAATTGCTGAGGTGCACCTTAATGCACATTCCAGCTGTTTTGATGTATTTTCCTATAAGGAACCATTATTCATATTTTGTAAGTAAATTGGAATGTTACTACTAACAGTATGTAGCATGATGTCAGTACTAACTGCATGTGTAAATAAGTCATAAGGTAAAAGATATATTATGTAATGTCAATCATGTAGTTGTCTATAAGATTTGTAATGGCTGAAGAAAGATGTGCTGTTGAATATTGCAATAAAAAATATTCTTACCATGCCTTTTGAAGAAATCTTGTTACCAAAATTTTAGAAGTATATTTAATTTGGAATACATTATAAATGTTCTCTGATATTTTAAAAACGAAATCCATTTTTAAAAATATCTGAAGTATTGTAACTCACTATTTTGCCACATTTGTTCCATACATCTTATTTCAAAATTATTGAAATATCAGTGCTATTCAAAAATATTGAATTGATGCTCCAGCCTTTAATACAGAGGTTTAGTACTTTTGAAAATGTAGCCAATGTGTGTTTCAGCATCTAAGTGACCAGCTTGAGTGCCCAGTGTAATGCTGTCCCCTTAATTGCTTTCTATTAATTGCTGATGTAAAAGATCATGGGTCAGATAATCTACTATTCAACACTTTTATAATTATCTTTCATAATTTCATGGGGCATGTTTCAAAAACTTCAGCAGCTGTCAATATTTAGAAATTCTTAGCACAATCTACAATAGTAACTTTAACTTTTTTTTATACGAGCATTTCTTTCTGCAGTTAATCCATCCTGATGCTTTTCATTTTTAAAAAAGCCAACATAATATTTTATGAATATTAAAATTAACTTGCTAAATAAAATAACATTGCTGTCCAACTAGATCTTTATGATTATATTAATACATTTATTCCAAGCCATTGAAATTATAAAAACTTAAATCAGTAGAGCTCTCCTGCATGAAATATAGTAACTGAATAATGATCCATGTCAAATTTGTGACTGCTGTCATTGGAGTTTTTCATTTTATTATACAGAAACCATTCTGTAAAAACTGCCTTTATCTATTTCCCAGACAAAAATTAAGTGATTTATAAATCTGTGATCGGACTAGAAGGCATAACCTTAAAGCATTTCCTTTTAAAAATAACCTTTACAGCTGGAAATCTTAGAAGCCTTGAAAAAACTATAAAATTTGCAATTATTTTCATTGATTTGTTACCTTTAGAAATTAGCTAACTTTTTCTTCCTCAAAATTACACTGTCCTGTCTTAATGTGTAGTAATAAATCTAAATGTGATTATGATAAATTAACCTCATCTTCAATTGCAAGTCATTAAGATTGATTCCATTTTTCAGTTTTTGGTACTACCAGCATAGATTTTTTAAGCAATTGTTTATTAAAATAGCTTTAAAATGACGTGAAGTGTTTTAAGAAAATACGTAGAGTAAAAACTATTTGTGTGTAAATCATTGACTAAGCACACAGTCTACAGGTACAGAAATACTGTATATTACATTTGAAACAACTGCTACTTCACTGTTCAGCACAAAACAAATAGGCAATCATTTATATAATAGTACTGTAAGGGACAAATGCTTTATAAATGTACATCAACATAAATATGAAAATGATTTAAGTACAGGTATTTTTAATGGTTTTTAAAATTTGCAGTTCATAATTATACTTAATGACATAACACCATGTTTTGAATTTTAAGTACAGTATGGATGTTGAAAGAGGATCTAGTGCTTTCCTGGCTTACATGACGAATAAACTCTTCTCAGGCTTCGGGCTGGGTTCAGATTGATTTTAGCTGATGTTTCAGTAACAAGCTCTGCCATCTTCATCAGTGTGGATGTTTACAAAAATCTCATCAATGAAAGCAGTAAGTAAAATAAAATATTTATATACATTCCACAGGAGAGTAATATTTTGTTTGTTCATGGGATGTGGAATTGGCTAAAAGTGTCAGTTTTAAATGCCCATCTCCAAATTGCCTTTGAATTGAGGAGGCATTCAAGAGTCAACCATATTGGAAAGTTTGGAGTCACATATAGACAAAGTGAGGAAAGATGTCAGATTTTTTCCCTGAAGGATATTAGTTGAACTAGGGAGATTTTTATCTTCTAGTGATGGTTCCACAGTTTCCATTATTGAGACAGACTTTTAAAATATAAATCGTAGATTTATTTAATTGTTTTAACTTATATTCTCCAGCTACTTCTCTGAAATAATAGCACAGAGCTTGGGTTGTTAGTCAATGACTAACCACCACACTTTTGTATTTCTTGTAAGATAGAGGGATATCTTGTTTAATAATAACATCCCAAGATTTTTGTTTTATGTGATCTATTTTGGAAGATAATTTAATCTTGGTCTTAAGGTTCTAAATCAATAGCAGTTCCTGGAACAACAGTGGTTGATTCCTCTTTCCCTCTAGCTGAAATCAGGGATCTGCATAACTGGAATTTATAAAAATTGGTTTGGTCAAATTACAAAATAGTAATTTGTAGTTGCTTTACCCACAATGTGCAAAATTAATACTAAATTTTAGGTGAACAAATATTTGTCATCTTTCACATGCAAATGACTCCTACTTCATTGCTGGAAAAATGCAAAGTTTAAATTTCATTATTAATAATGTGGTAATAGTAAATCATTAATTTACTAGTAAATCTAAATGAAATTATTTTCTAAGTTGATGTAAGTATTCAAAATAATTTACCAAACAAGAATGTGAAAATGTACAGCTAAATTAAAAGTATGTATTTGATTCCTAATTTTTATTTCAATAGCAAAATATATTAACTTAGGTGTAATATTTTCTCATACTACAGACTAAAGCAAATCATTTGGAAGAAGAAACTGTTTATCCAATCAATGAAAAGTCATTAATATAAATAGAAATAAAGTACAAATAATATAAAACTGATTTATACATCTCAAATCTGTAAATGTTAAATAATGCAATATTTCAGTTAATTAGCATAATACTCTTAACCTGAAGAAGGTATTAGCATTATGTGACGTGTACATATCTGATTAGAGGTTCAGAGTCTATATTAGGATTGGGTGCTTAAGATTTAAATTGTATTATTTATTAAGAGTGAGGGTAAACTATAAAAATCAATTGTGACGCCAAAGTTAACTGGGTAATTCAGGGAAAACAGTGAAGTACTGCACTGACAAGCTATATAGAGTACAGACCAAATGGAATGGAAAATTGAATAATAAATGGGACTCCTGGGGAAGTAATATCTGGAACCAAGTTTGAATATCCCAAAGCAGCAAGAAATAGTAAATTTGGTTCATTAAGTAAATATGGAACACACTTGTGCAATAGTTGTGGAGATGAGCTGATAATTTCACACTAAAATCATGTTTCTGTCTACTCTAGTGTACTAGCACTTTCTAAACCAACAGTTTGAAACTAAGAATCTCTGTAAAGTCATGGTTCAACATATACCTAATAACTTAACTGCACCAGTATCATCAAGTCAGGGGACCCTTCCTGGTTCAGTGCTGAATGGAACAGAATTCAACTGAAGACAGCATCAAAAGATGAAAGGACCATCTTGAACCAAAAGTGCCAAATGGATGATTATCAGAGTCCTCACTATCACATAAACCAGTCTTAAGCTAACTTTATTCTCTCTCTAATGATATCAAGATACAGCTTAATGCACTACAGTAAACACTATATGTCTGCAATTTGAAGGTGTGTCTAGAACTTCTATTTGCAAACGATATTTACCAAGTTAGCTATAATACAATTGGCTATGCAATAAAGGTAGAAAATAACCCAGCGTTCAAAAGGCAATGATAAATGCAATCTGGTTAATTGTTGTGTCTTACTCTCATTAATCAGCAAAGATGTGCAAGAGATTATTAACTCTGCTGTTGGTTGGCTTTTCTTTGCCAATAGTATACTTTCTGTTATTCAGTTTGGACTCTGCAAAGACTACTCAGCATCATTGGGCCATGCATGGAGAAAATAAATGAGATGAGTGGGACATCAAGGCAACATCTGGACAAGTGAAACGTCAAAGATCCCTACGAAGATTGCAACCAATGGAAGTTAATAAGAAACTCTCCATTGCCCAGAATCAAGACTGATACAGTGGCTAAAATTGCAGAAGGCCAATCACTTCAATGCAGAACATTGCTGCAGGAATTCCTTAGGGCAGAAACCTGGTCCATCTTCAGTCACCTCATCATTGATCATTCTAGCATCAAAAGGTAATGTGTGGTGATATTCACAGATTAACTGAATAACTATCAATTCTAATTTTGATTTTTCAGACAGTGAAACAGTTGATGCCACCATGTAGCAGGACCTGAACATGTTCATACTTGGGTTGGTGGTACACAACTCAACGACAAAGATGATCACAAAGATAGAATTCAACCAATTCCACTTAACTATCACCTACATTGTTATTATGAATTGCACCACCATTAACATCCTGCGGGTTGTAATGATGAATCTTTTAACTGAATCAGTATTAAGTATTGTGACTGTATGATCAGGTTGGATCTTGAATACAATGTGAGGCGTTTCACAGGATCGGTGCACCGTGGCTATGTTATATGTCATTAAGAAGGTACCCTGCGGCAGCTTAACGCCTATTTGACAGCACTTTCCATTACGGAAAAAAATGTCTACCGTTGAGACCAAAGAAGTTCAGTAGAAACCTGGAGGCAGACCAAATTTCCTTCAAAAGGCACAGACTATCCTGACTTGGACCTATATGGCTATTCTACGTCATTTCTAGATTGAAATCCTCGAACAGCCTAATAAAAATATTAAAGGTGATTTTACCACAAGGACGTAAGCGTTTAGGAAGGTTGCTCGCCCAGTCCGAGATGGGCAATGAGGGCGGGCCTGTGGATGAACGAAAAAAAGACTGAATAAAGGCGATATGAAGTGGACTCCTTTGGTATCTAACAATAGGTCAAGAATTTTGCAGTTATTAAAACTCAGGTAACATTCCCCCAAGAATTGTAGAAGAGTACAAAATCTGTTCTTTCTCTGACGTCAGTGAATATTACAAAGAGTCTACAACCAATTAAAAGCAAATCGCAAATAACAGTTGGGATTACAAGGCCTAATTTGTTCTTTAAAATCGTAACGCAACTCTTTAGTTGTATGTCATCGCAACGCTCCGAAATGGGCTAGAATCTAAACAAATATCATGATATAAAATATTTCTCATAAAATGGAACAACATAATCGATTATGTTGAATCCAAATTCTAATTAAGACTAGACCATTCTTTTACAATATAGTTATCTGAAATATATGTTTATCTCTGGCCCTCATCACCCATTGATATTAGTTGTGTAATTGGTACATTCTTCCAGTCAACCCTAACGTAAAAGCAACAAAGTTTGTCAATTTTGATTTTTGATGTTCAGTCCTAATAGTTACAGTACGTATTCAGAAAATTGAAAATGTTACTTAAACAGTACTAATGCATTGTCCATTGACGTGCAGCGAACTGTCTGAGACGTATTAAGTTAAACAGTCTTCTGCTATAATAGCAAATCGCTGCTTTAGACTGTATTTTCTCAATGAGTATGAATCGTTCTGAAGAGAACTTTTCACCACAGATTCCTTTACAAGCCATAGGAGAGCCCAGCTACGCTAACACTAACAGCCCACCGAAGCCGGCAGAGGCAGGAGCAGCACCTGTCTATTCTCTGACGGGTGGCACTTGTTGATGTGCCTAGTGAGTCCGGGCGAGCTGAAGAAAGTCGATGAGCAGAGTTTGCAACAGAAGGGCAGGGCTCCCAGGTCGCTCTTGTTAGGGTGCTCGTCGGGAGCGGCGCATTTCTCACCACAGTCCGGCCCGAAAAGCGCCGGTCCTGCGCCGCTGACTGCATGCCAGAGCAGGTGCTTGTCACGGCTCTCGGCCGTCTGCACGTCCGACCCGCACAGCTGACAAGGGAAAGACATCCGGGCCGCCCGAAGGTGGCTGTGGACGCTCGACCCAGCCGCCTCGTGGGCGCTTAGGTGCTTTCTCAGGTAAGCCTGTCGACGGAATCTCTTGCCGCAGTAGCGACATTGGAAGCGGCCGTCCAGCCGCTGGGCTGCACCAGCTCGCGAACAGCCTGGCTCCTTGGCGCTGTCCATGGTGCCGGAGCTGTTGCCGTCCTCCCCCGAGTTCTCCTTGCTGCCTGGCACCAAGCAATTCTGGTTGTCCCTCTGGGGATTTGGATCAGTTCGAGGTTTGTGCCAGCGCCGGTGAGAGGCCAGGTTAGCTGGGCAGCTGAAGACTTTATCACACTCGTGGCAGCGGTACTCCACGCGAACGATCCTAGAGCACTTGTGCTGAGCAAGAGCGAACGGGTCCGAATATTGTTCTTTGCACAACTGACAGATGAATTCTCCAAGGGGTTTATTCATCAGTGCCGATGACGGCTTGCACTCCGTGGGATCAACCTTAATTCGTAGACCCAAGACGGGGGAAGTGCTCACCTCATCCTCGAAGTTCAGTTTCCTGATTACTTTTGACTTCTTCGGGGCGCTCTTCTGCTTGCGGTGGCCAGGATCAGGCACGCATCTCTTACTCCCGTGGAAAGGTGAGTACAGGCGAGTAACGCCTCCACACTTCGCAGTCATCGGGGAGAAAGAGGGTTGAACCAAGAGCCTCTCTATTGGGTTTATCGAGGCTGCAGCAACGAAATGCTCATCTGAAGTAGACTGCCTTAGACAAGTGTCAAAGAAGTCGTTCTCGAGCTCCTTGTCAATAGGTTTGATGGGTGTGTAAGAGACATTAGCCCAACCAGAGATACTATACTCTGAGAAAGTGTCTTTAGTGTAGGATGTACCTGAAACACCGTCCTCCTCTCGTTCGTTCTTTCTATGGGTCGTGTCCAGCATTTCATCTTGTGTAAATCCATCCTTCAGCTGTGCTGGACTATTTTTCTGAGGACATAGCTGTGAAATGCTCCGTGGGCATACGGCTGCTCGCGCATTCCCGCTCAAAAGAGGAATTTGCACTGGCTGTCTTTCCTCACTCCGAATCCTATATGATACCGGAGACGATTTAATGTTCCTCTTCACTAGAAATCCTCTTGGCATCTTTAAACTCGCGGGAATACTTTTGCAAAGGCGAATCAATCCGTATTTTACGAGGGTAAGGAAGGGAGTACACGGATTTTACTCGATGACTCAGGTATTTTGCCGGATATCTGGACTGAAAGTCCGCTCAAATGAGTCGGGGAATTGTAGCGCTGATTCTCGACATGACTGCCTTGCTTTTATGATGGAGAAGCCTTTTGTTTAGAATCGTGGTGGTCCAATCAGAAGGCGTGAGTGATAAAGGAGGAGGAGAGAAGGGACAATAGGATGACCGTGGTTTGTGTATTGTGATAGTAAGATAACCGGCCTGTCATCAAAAAGATCACATGGTGGGAAAAGAGCAGCGAAAAGGAACATCTTTCTTCTCCAGACGAAGATACGCATACTTGTTTTTCACACGTGTAACTTGTTGATGACTCCATTTATTGTCCACCTCCCTAATGATTATAAATGCATAAAACTGTAGCAGCCAGGCCAGCAAACATCCATTCCCTACTATAGTTCTTCACCAGCAGTTTATCTGATGTAAACTTTTTCCTGACTTTCTTCACTAAGCCTAAAATAGGACGTGTTGCCGTGACGTTGTTGATTGGTCGCATTTCAGAATCCGTAACCAGCACGTTTCCTTCTTTGTAAATATTGTCGCTCTTGCAGCAGTGACTAAACGTATTTCACTGCCGAAGCCATCTTTCAGTGCAGTGGCCAGTTGTAATTTTTGATTAATATGACTTAGCGGTCCGATAGTTTTGAAATTGATGAATTGTTATTTCAATTACTAAAAGATGGCAATCTGTTGAATCACTCTGGGAAACAAAAATTTGATCTTAAATTCGCTTTAATGCTTGATATAATTGCATTAAAATATGGTGGTGTAAACTATCCAGTGTATACATACAGTGACCATGTATGATTACATCTGTGTGGATCATCCTATATTTAAATAGAACCAGTATTTTGAGACGTTTCCTAACAGCAGATCAATGATGAACTAGAAATTAATCACTACATCTGGAATAATCGGTTCACCTTGCTCTGTTCTGGTAAACAGTACTTTTAAAAAATGCCTTGGTGTGGCAGCATATCTAATTTTTAATCTGCCTAATTTAAAAAAAAACGAACACAACAGGTACCTGCAGTAAGAAATGGGATGATAGTTGCGCAATGTGCGGCGATATGAGTATTTTACACTCGGAATTCTATCCACTGAAATAACCTGGAGAAGACAACATTGTTGAGCTATATGTTTTATAGCCAATTTTCCACAGATAAAATCAAGTGCTTGGATGGAAACTCAAAAGAAAACATAAAGATGTTTGTATTTATTTTTGGCGATCAGTTAGTTTCAGGTTCAATGCATAGAAAGGAACACGCTTTCCGATTTGTAATTATACTGCGAGGACTGTGAAATATCTGAATTATATCAGTCGGACTGACCCATTCAATCGAGCGCATTATCTTGCTGCTGCCACGCTCACATCTCGTTTTCCGGGCGGGGGGGCGGTGTGTTATAACGTAAATCTTACATTAGTCATCAAACGTCGTGTTGTGGGCAGCCTGCCTGCTATTGTTCAAAATGTGTAGCCGCAAACATTATGACGCGTGCCGCCGCTTTTGATTCATTCTGACATTATCCCCTTCTTGATATTATCGTTTCCGAAAGGAAGATTTCTCAATCATTCTTTAGTCAACAGGGTTGTAGAGATGGTGAGTTTGCCTACTTTGATATCCTAAGCGTTGGTTCTTGAGGACTGAGTGGATCGCCGTACTTAAATCAATATTTGTGCTGGTAAACGGGAGAGTTTGCTCGGGGAAATGGCCAGTTTGTGCTGTTGTCTCCGCCTAATCACCGGCGCTTATTTCCATACAGCTGCTCTCTTTCTCGCCTTTGGCGAGCTCCCGACACAGCGGGATTAACTGTCTGATCACTCCTCTATTTACACGAGTAAAAAATCTTCATAACACTCCATTCATTTGAAAACAGATTATGGCCTTAACTGTTATTTAGGTGAAACAAGGATAAAGCGATATGGCTGGATTATGGTTTTGCTGATCCTAGAAATTTACTTTTCTAGGAGGGGTGTTTTTATTTTGCTCAATTGGATCTTTAAACCCCACATGAAATCCATCAGAAACCCAATGTTCAATTGACCCAAATAATTCCACGCTCGTCACAATTTGGTTTTCGCAAACTAAAATATTACAGCAGAAGATTTTATAACCACGTCTAACTTCTGTGTCTCATTCATGTGGGGATCATCCTACTCATCTACTATCAGCAACGCTGACAGATGTTTTGAAAACACACCAATATCTCAGGGGCGTGATCTTTCCTGATTAAAGGGAAGAAAATACATTTTCTTTATTTTTATAAAAAAAAGATGCGTATACATCTGCTGTGTTCTTGCTATCAAGGCAAAGTTGGGATATACGAACTACCTGCAGATACCTACAAACAATAACAGCGCGTAATTGATGAAAAAATACTGTTGCCCTGGAAACCAGGAAGTAAACAAACAAAATGTGAGAATTAATAAATCAATACAAAATAACAATCAGGTAAATAACGGTCGATAATGCTGTTATCATCAGTGGAGGGGTTTGTCTGTAATGATATTACTCAGCCTTTGTGGCGTCGCCCTCCTCTCAGCACCGGGATGTCATCTAATGACGCTGTGAAGCGAGATACATGCGACGCTTTGTTTGTAGGAACCGCTGCGGAATCACCACACCGTAAACCTCAAAAATACAATAGCCGACAAACATTGATATTGTTACAATGTAATAAAAAATCAGCGCCTCGCCGAAAAAACTATTTTACTTTGCATGCAGCTTCTTGGCAAATGATGATGGAGAACTGGACAGATGGATTGGTTTGTTATTCTCATTATTGTTTCCAGGATTCATTTTTCACCGCGTGCAGCGGATTGTTCAGAGCAAATGAATTCAACTGGATGAAAGAATAAAACCTTTTCCAAGATTTCATTTAGAGAGGATTAGCATAATACAGGTCGCCAGGTGTTAGTTCGGAAGATTCTGTTAATCGATATTGCTTCTAAACAGACAAAAACCAGCATTATGCGGCTGGAAGGTGCAGAGTATTCTGCCTTGAACATTCTAGATGAATTGTAATTGTCTTTTATTCGTTTTTCTTCAGGTTTTTGTGTGAGAGTCAGATTCTGATCCACCGGAGTAACTTGACGGTACACCTAACGTCCCCTGACCGTACACCCAACACGACACCCCCGACCGTACACCCTACACGCCCCCCGACCGTACATCCAACACCCCCCGACCGTACACCCTACACCCCACCACAACCGTACACCCAACACCACCCCCCGACCGTACACCCTACACCCCCCAGACCGTACACCACCCCCCCTGGACCGTACACCCAACACCCCCCCTGGACCGTACACCCAACACCCCCCCGACCGTACAACCAACACCCCCTGACCGTACATTCAACACCCCCTGACCGTACATTCAACACCCCCCGACCGTACACCCTACACCCCCGACCGTACACCCAACACCCCCCCCCCGACCGTACACCCTACACCCCCCCCCCAGACCGTACACCACCACCCCCCCGGACCGTACACCCAACACCCCCCCGACCGTACACCCAACACCCTACACCCATCCGGCCGTACACCCAACACCCCCCTCCGACCGTACATCCAACACCCCCCAACCGTACACCCGACCGTACACCCAAAACCCCCCCCCCACGACCGTACACCCAACACCCCACTGACTGTACACCCAACACCCCCCCCCCGAACGTACACCCAACACCTTCCGACCGTACACCCAACACCCCCGACCGTACACCCAACACCCCCGACCGTGAACCCAACACTCCCCTGACCGTACACCCAACACCTTCCGACCGTACACCCAACACCCAATAGCCCCCCGACCATACACCCAACACCCAACAGCCCCCCGACCGTACAACCAACACCCCCTGACCGTACACCCAACACTCCCCCCGACCGTACACCCAACATCCCCCCTCCCCCCCCCAGACCTAGATAGGGCTTAGCATATCATGATCAGAGGAAATGAGAAGAGATAAATGTTGATTGTCCTTATCAAACTGGCAATAAAACTGAGCAGCAAGCACGAGGAATTCTGCAGATGCTGGAAATTCAAGCAACACACATCAAAGTTGCTGGTGAACGCAGCAGGTCAGGCAGCATCTGTAGGAAGAGGTACAGTCGACGTTTCAGGCTGAGAAGGGCGTTCACCAGCAACCTTGATGTGTGTTGCATAAAACTGAGCAGATTGGCTAAGGTAGGGAGGGGAGATGGGAGCACTTCTGTTTGAAATTGGTAAGAATTTGCTGGGAACTCCAGACTGCCCTGCTATTGTTGTTGAAATCCCTCTGGAGCTGATCCTTGTAAGTGGCTTTTGCCACTTCCAGAACTTTATTAAAGTGCTGTTTTGCAGAACTGTATTCCACTCTGTTGCAAGATACGCAGGCAAAACCCTTTGCAGATCTGAGAGTTCTCAACTCCTGGGTGAACCACAGCTTGTCACTGTTATACCTCACAATGATCTTTTTAGGAAGACACACCTTCACAGAGCGTATGCTAGATGGCTACACCAGCCTTCCAAGCCGTGGAGCCTAAACAGCCTCAGGAGTCCATCGCCGTCTGGTGGTCCTAGTTGGTTTAACGTTCCGGTTTTCATTTATAGCTGGGGAAGAGAATGATCGTGGTATGGTCAGAGGTCGCCAAGGGTGCATGGGGGAAATGGTGGAACACCCCTTTTAATGTTGGTGTTGGAGATCTGTCCTTGCATGTGGGGCACCTAATCTTCTGGTAGTATTTGGGCAGGTCAAACAACAGCCTTTGTGCAGACTGTGTTGGCAGGAGGGGAAATGTCAATACCAGCCAGGATTACAGAGTGAAATTCCCTGGGTGGGCAGAATGGTTTACAATGAATGAAAAGAGCCTTTAAGTCAGCAGAGGAAAAAGAAAAGACGAGAACACATTCCTGCGCCATCTGTTATTGATAAATCTGCACAAGCCATCACCACTCAGCTTGCCACATAGTCCACTCTAAATAGCTGGTATCCTGGGGTAGGTTTTTGCAAATAAAACTAAATGAGGTGTTTTATGTTTAATGAATCATGTAACACATTTTATTGCACTTGAAAACCTACAAAACAAAAGCGGACTAAAAACATTTTACGTAATAACGTCATCGCGTCAGACCAGCCTCTCAAAGTGAAACTCCAACTCGATGGTAGTTGTGAATTATGTACATTTCTCCCAGGTATGTTACCCTGCATCGGCCCCCAGAATTCACTAAAACCAGCATTGTGAGCCTGGTTGGAGCTCGGACGAGCCGCCCAGCCCGGGTCCTGTGTTTCATGGGTGGAGGTTTCAGCGGTGCCTCTGGCTCGTCCAGAGCTGTGTTGACACACTCATGGTCACATTGTGATGCTAGGGCCATGGCAGTGGAATCTTCCAGACCTTAGTGGGCTGGTTTAAGGTGATCGACCCGAAATACGTTCACGTTTACCCTTATTATCTACGATAAAAGTCTTTTCTCCCCATTCCAAACCGCTGAACGGGCCATCATAAGGGGATGTTGATGCGCATCATGGCGGACGAAAACAAACGAGGTAGAACGTGGGTCAACAGGAGCCCACGAGTGGTAAATGCCATGACAGGAGGTAGGAATGGGTTTAAAGGAATTGAATTTACTGAGGAGGGTGGAACGCTGTTGTCAGGTGGTCGTGGCATCAGGAATGAAATCAGCTGGCGCTCCTAACAGCTGCCCGTACACCAACTCAGCCGCGGGCAACTGCAGGACCCCTTGTGGAGCTGTTCTGAGCCCCCGCAGGACGCATGCGAGACAATCATGCCAACACTCATCCATCAAGGAAGCCCTCAGACTCAGAGCAGCTTTTAAGGATTGGCGGAACCGCTCACATAGGCCAATGGACTGCGGGTGATACGCAATGGTGTGATGTAGCCTAATGCCGAGGTTCTGGGCCACACAGGCTGCAGTCCAACCACGCACGTCCTTTCTGAGGCCGTGCCAAACAAATGTTAGTGCCACCAGTTTCTGTGAGGCCTTCCGGCCCGGATGTGAGAGGCCAAGTACGGAGTCCAAAACAGTCCGTCTCCAGTTTGCGGGTAAGATTGGGCGAGGCTGACCTGTTGAGGAATCACACAGGAGAGAAACCCCAGCTTCCCCAAGCTTAAGGTCAGCCAACCGCAGGCCCATAACTGCTGTTCAGTAAGCCTGGATCTCTGGATCAGTAACTCAGTCAGCTGCTATGCCGGTGTCGTCAGCCCCTATGGGTATGGCATCAATGGCTGGCCGTGAGAGGCAATCAGCCACAGCTTTACTTTTTCCCCTTGATATGTTGTATAGCGGTTGTGAACTTGGATATGTAGGCTAGGTACTGTTGCTGCCATGCAGGCCAAGGGTCTGATATTCAGGCCATTGTGCGCACAAGGGGTTTGTTGTCAATGAACACTGTGAAATGGCGACTCTCTAGAAGAAAACGAAAATGGCGGAAAGCCAGATAGAGACCAAAATGTGCTGTACTTGCTTTCGGGGGGGGGGGGTGCTGCTGGCTGAAGAAGGCAAGCGGCTGCCACCCGCCTCCGACCCACTGTTCGTGTACAGCGCCCACATAGTCTGAAGCATCAGCAGTAATGGGTATGGGTGCACTGGGGAGCGGATGTGCCAGTACGGTCGATTGGAAAGAGCTTGTTTGGTATCATCAAATACCTTTAAGCACACTATACACGGGGAGCATCAGTTCAGCAGCTTGCCGAAAGAAGCAGTGATACAAATTTACCATACCTAAAAACTCCTGTAGATTTTTTGTAGTGCAGGACGGTGGGAAGTCCATAATAGCGGCTACCTTTGATGGGAGGGGTTTCGCACCTTCTGTGGAGTCAGTGGCCAAGAAAGTCAATGGTAGACAACCCAAACTGGCATTTAGCAGGGCTAATAATCAACTTGTATTGGCTTAAGCGCCCGACAAGTGTGCGGAGGTAATACGTGTTCAGATTTGGACACAGTGGCAACAAGTTTGTCATCCAGGTAAGCAAAATGAAACTCTTACGTCTTTTAATAGTTCATCAGCCATTGGAAAGTCTGTGCTGCATTTGTCGGTCCAAACAACATGCGCAGAAACTCAAAGAGGCCAAATGGGGTTATCACAGCTGTTTCTGGAATGTCCCCCAAGCACACAGACACCTAATGGTAGCCCCCAACTAGATTGGCTTTGGGAAAAAATAACTTTCCGACTAAACATGCCAAGAAGTCTTGAATGTGTGAGACTGGGTAACAGTCGGGGGATGTGACCTCATTAAGGCGACAGTAATCATCACATGGGCAGCAACCACCACTGGATTTAGGGACCAATGGAGAGGTGAAGCCCAGGGACTATTCAACCTGTGTACAATTCTGAAACTTTCCATGTTGACAACGCAGCCTTTGCAGTTACCAGCTTTTCTGCGTCCAGTGTGCACCTGCGGGCTTGGACTGGCGGGCCAGTTGTGGGAATGTGGTGCTTGACCCTGTGTTTTGTAGCTGTAGTGGGGAATGTGAGCATGGTGAGGTTTGGGAATTCGCCCAGCAGTCGAGTAAACTCACAATCAGTGGCTCATGCGCTTGACAGAGTCGTTGTGGGGAACCTACTGGGGGAGCAGGGTAATGACCCAAAGTGCTTCACTTCCACAAGGGGGCAGTTCTTAAGATGGAGTGACAGTCCATGCACACACAGGAAATCTGTACTGAGCAGAGGTCTAGCCACTTTAGCCAGGACGAGGTCCCATGTGCAACATCGCCCACTGAAGCAGAGCTTCACCAATCATGCCCTGTAAGTCCGCATCATCCTAGCATTGGGGGTTTCCAGTGAGGTTTCATTACTCTTTGCCTTCTCATCAATATGTGATGCTAATAACATACTCACTTGAGCACCCATCTCACACAAGAGGCCTTGCCCTGAAATTGCATCTGTAATGAACAGTAGACAACCCTGACTGCTGGAACCCATGGTGTTCACAGACCTCTGATGTCCTGATGTGCTGGCACTGTCGAAGCTGCAACGCAATCGGCTCTTCCTAGTGTTCGTGGTTAAAAACACAGGCTCGGAGTCGTCTGTTTTGCAGTAGTGGGCAGAGAATGGAGGAGGAATGATGCATCGCTGCCTAGCTGAGTGTAGACTATCAGCCATTTTAGCGAGCTCCCTATAGTCCTTCACAGGTGCATTAGCGAGGGCTATGCAAACTTGATCAGGCATTTGCTGCATGAGGACTTCTTTAAAAGTACAAGAAGGATCGTGATTTTCCGGGAGAGACAGCATGTGGTCCATTAGTTCCAAAGGCCTAGCATCTCCGAGAGCGGGTAAGGAGAGAAACTGTTTGGCGAAAAACACGAGGAATTCTGCAGATGCTGGAAATTCAAGCAACACACATCAAATTTGCTGGTGAACTCAGCAGGCCAGGCAGCATATCTAGGAAGAGGTACAGTCGACGTTTCAGGCCGAGACCCTTCGTCAGGACTAACTTAAGGAAGAGTTAGTAAGAAATTTGAAAGTGTGAGGGGGAGGGGGAGATCCAAAATGATAGGAGAAGACAGGAGGGGGAGGGATGGGGCCAAGAGCTGGACAGTTGATTGGCAAAAGGGATATGAGAGGATCATGGGACAGGAGGCCCAGGGCGAAAGAAAAGGAGACTCCAACAGTCCGAAAGTCTGTAAAAGGAAAGTTTTCAGCGATGGGTATTTATTGTGGTCAGACAGACTCTTGCCACTGTGGAATTGCTGAGCGACACTACCGTGTAGTGAAATTTGGTGTCATCAGCGGTTATTTCTTGAAGCGCGAATTGAGCCTCAGATTGTACGAAACAAGCGACGGCATTTTGCTTCCAAAACTCTGGCAGTTTCGGAGCAACAGCATTGGCCGACATGTTCAATAATTCCGGAATCGTCCTAGAGCATCGAGTTCACCAATCTAGGCTTTCGCAAACAAAGCAAAGTGGGGCATTTTATGTTTAATCAAACCCGCAATACATTTCATTGACCTAGAAAACCTACACTCAAAAGCGCACTAAAAACTTTTTACCTAAATACGTCACCACATCAGAGCAGCCTCTTAAAGTGAAATCCAACTCAATGTCGATGGTTGTAAATTATTTACATTCCTCCCACTAGGTTGCCCTACGCTGGGATTTGAACACGTTATCCTGATGAGCAGCATTAACTCACCCATTTTATTCGTAAGAGAGTGGACGTTTGAAATACAGATTGCCGGGAAAGCAGAACAGAGGCCTCTGCGTCTCCAGCATACCAGATCGCCAGTTCGTTTACCTTTATACCTGCTGGAGACACGTGTTCTCAGCCGGAGTTATTTCTCTCAGCCGGAGGAAGCTTTAGTGGCAAATCATTTGATCCTGGACACACACAGGAAATTAACCTGATGGTGCCCAATCCCTATTATTCATGATCATTTCACCAGTAAAAGCAACCTAGAGTTTGACCATACACATAACGTTGCCTGACCACACAACTAATACCCCTCCGACCACACAGCTAACACCCCCCAGCCATACACCTAACCCCCCCCGACTATACACCTAACACCCCCCTGTCTATACACCTAACACCACCCAACTATACACCTAACACCCCCCTGACTATACACCTAACACCCCCTCCGACTATACACCTAACACCCCTCCCCGACCGTACACTTAACACCCCCCTGACCACACAACTCACACCCTCCGACCACACAACTAACACCCCCCAGCCATACCTACAACCCCCCGACCGTACACCTAACACCCCCCCGACCACACAACTCACACCCTCCGACCACACAACTAACACCCCCCAGCCATACCTACAACCCCCCGACCGTACACCTAACACCCCCCCGACCACACATCTCACACCCTCCGACCACACAACTAACACCCCCCAGCCATACCTACAACCCCCCCCCCGACTGTACACCTAACCCCCCCCAACCATACACCTAACACCACCCCCCCCGTACTGAATGCTTTGATCGATGAAGGCAAATGTGCCAAATGCTTTCCTCATCGCCCTGATAGTTTCTTATCTTGGGATGTCTTCCACGTGGACCATAATCTTGTGGTTTGGAGGTTTGTGGGCCTCAATGGCCCGGAGAGCTATGTTGGCTGGAGTCAGGGCATTATGCCAAGGTGAAAGGGTAAAAGCCAGACTAAGAGTGGTCCACCGGTCCTCAAGTTTCCGGGGTTCAGGTCGGGGCTAATAACCCCGACTGGTCAAACAAAACTGTCATGGAGACAGCAATGAAGATTCCTTCTACATCTGTGAGCGACGGCATTCGCGAGTTTCCACCCAGGACCTGCATGGCTGATAGTAGTGAAAACTGAGAGGAAGCTACTGGCGCGGTGAAGGAAGCCCCGGACACCGCCACGACCAAGACCAAAACTGGTTCCTGGAAAGGCAGACAGAGATGAAAGACCTTCATTGCTGCCCTAAACGCCAGCAGGCGTAACTGGCAGTAAGTAACTTTGGGATGTACATTCATATTTTCTCTTATTAAAAAAAAGAATGGCTTACTCTACACCTTTTCGATTTTACAAGGTTTTTCAACCCTTCTCCCAGGTCCTCTTAATAGGACAATTCCAACATTAAAGCTCTCTCTGACAAACCCTAATTTCAGATTCCGCGGTTACTCCGTCCACAACGTTACTTGCATTTCCTTGGTGAAAATCCCTTCCATTTTCCCTTGCTATCACGTTGCCCGCAGCAAGATTATTGCCCGGGCTTCCAGCCTGACAATTTTTCTGGGCGATGTTCGTACCCGGGTGTCCCTAGAGACACATGCCGTGTCCAGGGGCACAATGGAGGTGTTCCGGGACCGTTGGGCACCGCGGGGGGATAAACTGCATCCTAAATGAGGATGGGAACATTTTAATTTAGTTCGTGTTACGTATTTATTGCTGCTGTTTCTAGTATTTTTATTGTAGTGTATTGTATTGCAGAATTTGAAATAAACGCATTTTTGTTTTAAAATGATTACTGACGTTTTCAAAACGTACAAGAAACTGAAAATCGTATGATTTTAAATAGCTGGTGTTTGGTGTCAATGTTTCGATACACTTCATAGAATAGCATTGTTCTCAGAAACACTTAGCGCAACATTTTTTGAAAATAAAGATATAAAAATCGTCGAAATATATTGAGTGAAAATGAAAGTATGTTACATTAATTGGAATTACTCTTGTATCTTAATCCCAGATGCAGAAACACAGAATCACACAAGCACAAAAATGAATTGAAGTATATGCGGGTACAGTACAAGTTCTGTGTGTCTCATATCAGAGACACTTACATCAGTACTGTACACTGCTGTTCTCCAGTCTCAATTAACGGCACTACATCAGCTTCTCTAATACACGCAGGGCCCCCATAGTAGGTAAAGAAACAGAGAGGCTTCCAGCCAAACAACTGTGTTTCATTTGAAACAGGTTTCCTAAAGCTTTTGCGATCACTGCATCGTTCTGCTTCCAACATTGAAATGGTAAAATTCCATTTCTCAGTGTACACACGATTGGAATTACAACTGCACAGACTAACACGCACGGAGACGGTTGAGAGTGAGAGTTTATTCCGTAATCCGTTAAAGAAAACGGGATGACTTCTGAACGTGGAGAAGGCCCGGTCCTCGCCTTATTGAAAAAGTATTGTTTTGGAAGACGGGCGTACTTGAAACCGGGTTACTCTGCTGCGTGCTGTTAGAGCGAGAGAATATAAGGCCTGGGAATTTATGACTTCAAATGTAAAATACACAGAGGAAATAGTTGCCTCTAATTTTCATTAAATTGCAAACAAGATAAATATTTGTAATCTTGCAGCCTTTTAATTTGTAACAGCGTCAGATCCCATTGAAATTAATCAAACATTGCTTGAGTTTGTTTTTATTATGGATATAATAGGTGTAATTAAACGATTTTTATTCACTCTGCAGATTGATTTGATTTAATCGTCGTTTCAGTCCAGCTCCAACGCAAACTAATAACGCCTGGATTCTCGCAGATGTCCTTGGATGATGCATTTATTTTAAATCGACATCTCGACAACAAGATTCCTCTATCAGTGCAACGCAGGCATCCATTTATCCCACTATGCTGATTTACACTGAGGCGAGTTTTATTCTGAGAGATAACGCTTGTGTATTCCAGCACCTGCCCGCGCTACAAGCGCAGAGTAAGCAGTGTCCTGCGGAGAAATTGGAAAGTTCACTGTCGGGAGTCAGCAACAGCCGAGATGGCGATCGCGTCCTTTCACAAATCGTGGGAATGTCTTTCTGCCTTTTCCCATGCGGGGAAACTGTTCATTATCTGATGAGCGGACGCACTGGAGTTGTTGGAGCAGCAGCAGTGGGAATGGAGGCTGGTGGCAGTTGGTGCTGATAATCCGGTGAGAAAGGCCAGGAAACCAGCTGGGTCCCACCTCGCCTTGGAACTGCGGCTGGAGATAAAGAGTTTGCACACAGCTCCAGATGGAGGGCCGGCCTTTATCTCAACGTGCATCTAAAATGTGGGCAGATTTGATAAATGTCCTGTTTCTATTCATCATTAATGGAAAACTCTTGGCTGGTGAGGCAACCCTTTAAAATGGATTTACAAATAATAAAAAATTCTTTCAGTCTATTTATTGGCCTTTTTCATACTACATTGCAAGTCGGTGACGGTGGAGAGGAGCTGACTTCTGGAACAGAGGAAGCATGCGTTGGGGATCAATGCTGGGTTATTCCTATGCATATTTCCAACCCCCTTCGCTTCCATCCGCTGTGTTTGAGAATCTCTCGGTTAATTTATTCGTTTTTGTTTAATACATTTCAGTTCTTTCATAGCTATATTTTCTTTGAGAATGGGGAAAAAGGCAGCAGGGAATGGATATTTTTAATCTTCACTCCCACTCAAAATGAGGTAAACAGTTCTACGGAGTTCAATTAACACGGGGTAGTCGGACGCCTAGGGAACTGGTGTGCGTTTGCAGAGGGTTAGATTAATCAATAATGGATGGCGGTTGAATTCAGCCTTTGAGTGAACGCAAACTGTGGCCATCGCTGTTTGTTTTAAACTAGACTACGCCCTACAGTCACATTAGGCTGATGCCAGTACATGAGGATCTCGGGAGCTGGATTACGTGTCACATCACATTACCTCTAGCCGCTGTTCTGAAATGAGGTGAGACCCTGGATCAGTCCCGACTCCTGACAACTTGTTCCACCCTGTCCATACAGTAACAGATCCAGGGATCGTGTTGTCATAACACCGTGACTGGACAGTTGCGACGCTTTTCCTCGAGTCTGACAGTTATCTCCCGAGATAATCTGTAGGGAAACAGAGCTGCATGTTTATCAGCCTCGCTTGCTTGTGATTTATGAAAGGCAAACGAGTGCTGTGGCTGCAGTCGCTCTCGATTTGTTACTTCAGAAAGAAGATGCAATTATTGAAAATTGGGAACTCCTCGAGCCTTGCCCCATTTCACCCTTGCAATGTCATTCTGCCCTCCACCGGTAGATCCAGAATTAAATTCCTCTTTAACTTTGGTTTTGAAAAGAATCCGCAGCAAAGTGAAATGAGCTGGGATTTAATGAGCATTGCTGCGTGCCCGGTTGAAGGGCTGTGTACTATGGCCAATCCTCCTTAGGGTTTCGGATAATCCCAGCGTGGATGTTCACACAGGCTCAGCCCTGCCTTTCCACCGGGCAACCTGCTGCTCGCAGGCAGCACTTTCACATTTGTTTGCTGGCAATTACGCCTCCTGATATATATATATATATTCTAAATCACAGACGTTTGGAAGATCGCTGACAATTAATTGGCCCCTTGCTACATTACCTTGATGGTTTAATGTGCGGAGGACGTGTGCTCCACCCATAACGTCGGTACGAAGAACCGTGCTCAATCAGTCCTGCTCCAAGCACTGTGCGAGCATTTGGGGACTAAATCCTACATCTTCCCCTTCACTGTGTGGAGGGGCCGGCCTCTCTTCAGCGGTATTAATTGTCAGTTCTACAACATAAAGAGACAGGCAAAAGCGGGCCTGACAAAATTATTCCTCCAGTCCATGGTCAACCACAACACCAACCTAGCAATAGAGTGTCGCCATTTACTGAAACTCAGTGATACTATCAGTGAACACGTCTTTATGCATGTTATAAATAACACAAGCTCTTACAAGGGGTTATCCTGCATTGCATTGTCATTGCAGTCATGGTTCCTCGGTCAGAGATGAAGTTGATACAATGGGCTTCAAAAACACCAGTGTTTCCAATTCGTTCTCTCGTTCTCTCTCTCCCTCCCTCTCCCTCATCGTCCTCTCCCGCTGCCTCCCCTCTCTATCTCTCTGTCACACATACACACACACACACAGAGCCACAATAAAGAGAAGCTAGAAAAACTTTGTTCTTCTGGCATACCAAGGATATCTGGATATCATTATCTGCTTAGATATCCACTCCTGATGGCCACTGCGCCAGATGTTCAACCAAACCAAAGCAACCTCACGCTGTTCACACTGGAGCAGCCTGCATCCAGTCAGAAGTCCCACTTCCCAACCCTTGGGCTGTGTAATCCAGATGTCGGGCCCCTTTCGGATCCCTATTTTGAATCAGTATCAGAATGGGAATCAGATTTAATATCACTGGCATATGTCGTGAAAAAGGTTGTTTTGCAGCAGCAATACATTGTAATACATTTAAACACTATACATTACAATAAGAAATACTGTATAAACCTATAGATATATAATTCAAATAAATAAGTGTAAGTAGTGCAAACGAGAGGAAAAACCAGTGAGCTGGAGTACGTAGCTTCATTGTCCAACCGGACATCCGATAGCAGTGGGAAAGAAGTTGTTCCTAAAACATTGAGTGTGTGTATTCAGGCTCCTGTACCTCCGTCTTGTTGGTAGCAATGAAATGAAGGCATTTCCTGGGTGATCAGGGTCATCAATGACGGATGTCGCCTTTGTGAGACATTGACTTTTGAAGATGTTCTCGATGCCGGGGAGGCCAGTGCCCACAATGGAGCTGGCTGAATTTGTAACTTTCTGCAGCTTTTTCTGATCCTGTGCAGTAGCCCGTCTATACCGGATGGTGATTAAAAATGCGCTCCATGGTATATCTGTCAAAATTTGTGAGTGTCTTTGGTGACATACCAATTCTCCTCAAACTCCAAATGAAATATAGTCACTGTTATAATTGTATCAATATGTTGGGCCTAGGATAGATCCTCAGAGATGTTGACACTCGGAAACTTGAAACTGCTCCCCCTTTCTACATCTGATTCCTCGATGGGACTGGAATGTGTTCCCTCAACTTCCCCTTCCTGAAGTTCACAGTTAATTCCCTTGTATTATTGACGTTGAGTGCAAAGTTGTTGCAACCCCACGCGGTCAGTCTCACGCCTGTACGCCTGCTCGTCACCATCTGAAATTCCGCCAGCAATGGTTGAGTTATCTGCAAATTTATAGACAGAGTTAGAGCCGTGCGTAGCTGCACACTTGTGGGTGTAGAGAGAGTAGAGCAGTGGGCTAAGCACGCATCCTTGAGTTCAGCGAGAAGGAGATGTTAGTTCCGATCTGTCCCGATAAGAAAGTCAAAGATGCATTTACAGAGGGAGGCACGGAGACCCAGGTTTGGAGCTTGTTGATTAATACTGAGGGTATGATGTGTTGAACACTGAGTTGTAATCGATAAGCAGCAGCCTGACTAAGTATTGCTGTTGTCCAGGTTATCCAAGGCCAGGTAGAGAGCCTGAGAGATTACATACACTCTCGACCTGTTGTGGCGATAGGCAGATTGCAGCGGGTTCAGGTCCTTGCCGAGGTGGGAGATGATTCTGGCCATGATTAACCCCTCAAAGCAATCCATCACCGTAGATGTGAGTGCAACTGAGCGACAGTCGTTAAGGCAGCTCCCTCTGATCATTTTGGGCTCTGGTATCTCACCCCTTTGAAGCCGGTGGAAACCTCCAACTGCAGCAGTGAGAGTTTGAATATGTCCTTGAACACTCCCGCCGGTTGGTTGGCACAGATTTTTGGTGGCCTACCAGTTACACCATCGGAGCCTGGCGATCTCATGGTCACCCTCATGAAAGATGTTCTTGTCGGCCTCCGAGACAGAACTCACAGGGTCACCAGATGCTCCAGGAATTCGCACGGGTGTAGTTTTATTCTCCCCATCAAAGCGTGCACAAGAGGAGTTTAGCTCGTTTGGGACTGAAGCTTCATGACCATTCATGATGTTAGGTCTCGTCCTGCAAATCCTGGCGGAGCTGATGTGCAACCGATTCCGTCTCTAACTTCAATAAGAATTGTTTTTTTCGCTCTTAAAATAGCCTTCTGTAGGTTGTACTTGGACCATGTATAGATCTGGATGACCGGCCTTGAATGCCACCGATCTAGCCCGAAGCAAACTCGAATGTCCTGGTTCATCCAAAGCTTTTAGTTTGTTTCTTGGCCGTAATGTCCAGAGAGAAACCATGCCCTATGGAGTTAGCTTAACATCTCGATCAGTAAGTACGCAAAAACTGAATTACACATCCCAACGCAGCTTCTGTCCTTCAAACTGCATGGAACAGGCTTGGAAAGACCTGCGTGGACCACCCTTTCCTCGGATTCCAATATAAGGGACCCAATGTTGCTCGGCACTGCCCGAGATGTCTACAAAACCTCGTTTACTAATATAGCACGTATCCAATAGGATGCATTTCTGGAAAAGGTGTTTGCATTTATGACTGATGGCTTACAATGCAGCAAGAACTTCGGACACTACGTGATCCTGCGGAAACTATTTCAGTCGAGACGTCTTCTTCCCTCTTCCAATCCTGCCTGGTCTCAGTTCATTGTCCCGAGTGTAAAGCAAGCCAAGAAGAATAGCTACTGCCATCGAGCGGCCATCGAGAACCTGTGCAAACTTCTCCGCCAACACCATAACCTGTTGGACAAGTGGAAGGGCGCAATGTTTCAGAGCAAAACAAACGAGAAAGTGGCTCCACTTTCATCACTTCTAAATTTTCAAACCAATACGTCAAAGGATATCTTTTGTGAGAAATCTTCCTCTGCTAATGTTCTTTTTGTAGGACAATTTGATCTCAATAGGTTAGTAATATAACTAGTTTATATCTTCGCAAAAGTTGAAGATCAAAATTTTGTACTTAAGAGTTCAATTTCACCCAGAACATAAAACCAGATGCCAAGAAAATAATACATCTTTCTCTTTTGAAAAACACGTGAGTTAAAAACTTTCCGAAAATAAAATATTTTTTAAAAAAGCATGATTCGAGCGTTCTGGTCCATTGCTGTTTTGCCATTGGGAGCTCTTGAAAGTGGAGCTTCGATTAGGTCTTGGAATTAGGGCCAATCGAAAGGATTACTCGTCGTCAGATTGAGTTCCGAGGGATTTGGACAGTTCCAACATCGATGTGCAGAATTGGGCAGGAGATTAGAAATCGGCCTTCATTAAATTTAAATTGTATCTAATTACCGTCACTGTTTCATTGGTTTTGTCAATATAGCCAGTGTAAATGAAAGTTTTTTAAAAAATTACTTAGACAAAAAACCAGACGGAGCTGCATCTCCAGTATACAATTTTTAAAAAATGCATTCTATATAATAACAGGCAGTACCAGTAATTAATCTATGAATTATACAGTGGTTTAAGAAATCTCGAAGTCCAGCCTTAATTTTCACATTTTTATGGAAGTTTAAATGTTTTTATTGATCAATTTATTCAAGATAGTTTAAGTTCTGTTTTTTCGGTAAGTCCGCTTGAGACATTTTTGAGCAGGATATTATATCTTCTACAATACATGAAGTGTCTTAAACACAGGTGTACGTCATCTAATCAAAGCCCATTGATTCTGTACTTGCAGATGATTGATGAGATAAACTCCGCGCTAAATGCAACTTTCTCTGGAGTGGTGAGGGTGCCGGAGAGCTAATTAGCCCGCTGATGCTTTATTCATTTTGTTGGCAAATCTATTAGGATGGAGATTCACGTAAAGCGTTTGAGACCTAATTCTGTTTGTCGTTCTGTAACGTTAGGAACTCAACTAAGGAAAAATATCTCAAATATATCAAGGAAACGACCGTATCAAATTCTTGATTATTATCACTGCCTTCGCTGAAATGTGTTACTTTGCGGCCGCAGTAAAATGAGTTATCTTGTTTATTTGCTGAAACGAAGAGGAAGGGGCACAAATTTTGAGATGAACTATGTAAATCCCAAAAGACCAAAGTAACTTGTTTTCCACTTCCACCGAACTTCATCAACCACCTGTAGCTTTTCAATCAGCCCAGAAAGATAAATGCACCGTGACGTTCACCTTTATGGATTCTTTCATCCCTAATTAAACCTTAATCCTGACTAACTGGTCTTAATTCCCCTCTTGATTCAAAATGTGATAAACTGAACATTTTATAAACGATTTCCTGTTATTTTACTCAATTTGTTCCTTAGTCTTAAAACAACAAAATGGAAATTACGTACGTGTTCAAACTAGCTTTTTTGATACAGAGATATATTTTGTAATCAGATATGGCCGGATAAGACTTAAGAAACAAGACATTCGCAGAAACATTATGCTGAAAGCATATTTAACATAAAAATATTCAGAATATCAACCCACCACATGTGGGATAAAGCACGGCGCAATTGCTGAATTTGAGACAGGGAATATAACTCATGATCTGATCCGAAAAAGAAGTCTTTGACGCTGTGGTTAGAATGAACTGGATAACATACAGAAGCCCGGATTTTCCGCGCTAGGACCTGTTGAAACACAATAGAACAAGCGGCTGAAGCATAACGTGAGTGGAGTTCACACTCCAGGGAACTCTGCCCACCCGTATTTGCCCGTCCCATTTTCCGCCATGGGGAGAGAGGGACTTTTGCTGCGTGTTTTTGTATCTCCACGCGTAAGAGACAGAAAAAGGTGATAGACACTTAGTAAACCAAAGCTTCTGGGTTTTCTAACACTTGACTAGCCGCCGTGACTTGTTTTGGACTAAACGGGCAAATGCCAAGAGCTTGGAACCTGCAGCATATCAAGAACAAAAGATATTCTGCAAATGCTGGAAATTCAGAGTAACACACAAATGCTGGAGTAACTCAGCAGGTCAGACAGCATCTATGGACGGGAATATGCAGACGACGTTTCGGGCGGAGACCCTTGCGGTCGCGCTGAAGGGTCTCAGCCCGAAATGTCGACTGTTCATTCTCGTCCATAGATGCTGCCTGACCTGCTGAGTTCCTCCAGCATTTTGTGTGTGTTACTTGGAACCCGCAGCATTTACAATCAAGATATGCACACTTATTTTGAAACGGAAGAACATATTTGTGCCGCTTTCCTTAATCTTTGATGTATTTTATTGCAGCAGATAAACAATTAAAGCCTAGTCAGACCTCTTAAAAAAGAAAATAGATATAATTGTAAGATTATTCGATGTACTTTTATTAATTCAAGACATATTGCAGCAATTTTCAAGTAATTTGACTTTGATTACTTGGAGTAATATTTTCTTCTTCTAATTATTTCAGAAACCGTGCTTTCCTCCTTAAAAGCCATTTGTTCTCATTACTTTAAAATTGCTATTTGCTGCTCCTCAATAAATCTTGAATAATCTTTGCTCCTTAAAAGAATAGCAAATCAGAAAGAAAAATACACAGGTACATTTCTCACCAGCAAAACAAGCTCAGTGAGAAAGCAAGAAGCCTGTTCCAGCATCTGTTGCTCATTGTAGGATTTGGTATTGGGGTGGAGAGCTGACAAGAGAACATTCTGCTCCTTGCCAGTCAGGAGATGGCAAACTCAGGGTAGTTGGCATGAACTACAAGAAAATGTGATGACATTGTCCTTAAAATAACTAGGAGAATGAGGTATGAAATTGGAAAACAAGAAAAGAAATCAACCATTATTATAATAATGAGAGAAATCTTTAACCAAGATCTGCAGGTTTGCCCACGGCTGGGCAATTCACAAGAGGAGGCCCGGTTTCCTGAGCAGGGTGCTATCCATGGGCTGTGGATCTGTGGGCTTCCCTGAGCAGACGCACTGAGCTGCAGGAAAGTCCACAGGTTCCAGCTGTCACCCTGGAAAATCCACCCTCCACTCCTGCACAAGGGCCCATTCAGATGAATGAGAGAAAATAGCTGCTGGCAGAATACCATTATTTGAGTTAATTAAGCTATAGTATTTTTAACAGGGTCTCAGTTATTTTACGTGATTATCATTGACACCTATTGAACGTGGGGATAAGCTCACTGTCCATTGCTGGGAGAAGCCTTGGAATCCATACTTGTGATCAGAGACTGAACCCAGGACTATTTGTAATAAGGTTTTTGTTTTATCTATACAAGTTTATCCCCTTTTTTTCCCAAGATATGCCCTCTTTTTATTACTTGCATTAGGGAGGAGGTACAGGAGCCTTAAGACCCACAATCAATAGCTTCTTCAAGATTGTTTAATGTGATTTCCAGTACCCAAGTGTGAAAGAGAACAAAATAATTGTTAGCAACACACAGCAAAGTTGCTGGTGAACGCAGCAGGCCAGGCAGCATCTCTAGGAAGAGGTACAGCCGACGTTTCAGGCCGAGACCCTTCATCAAATAATTGTTACTCTAGATCTGATGAAGCACAAAAAAAGCACAAAAAATATAAATACATAAGATAGCTTATATACATAGATTGATTGTATGTCCATAAAGTGACGCTAGGCACAGGAGTGTTTGTACATAATGTGACTGACAGGAAATGATAAAATAGTTGTGGTTGGGGGTGTGGAGGGGTGGGTTAGTGAGTGAAGGTGTTGATCAGCCTTACTGCTTGCTGAGAGTAACTATTTTTCAGTCTGGTGGTTCTGGTGGTCCTTGTGCTGTTATATACAGTTAGCTTATCCCCACATTCAATAGGTGTCAATGATAACCACGTAAAATAACTGAGACCCTATTAAAAATACTATAGCTTAATTAACTCAAATAATGGTATTCTGCCAGCAGCTATTTTCTCTCATTCATTTGAATGGGCCTTGTGCAGGAGTGGAGGGTGGATTTTCCAGGGTGACAGCTGGAATCTGTGGACTTTCCTGCAGCTCGGTGCATCTGCTCAGGGAAGCCCACAGATCCACAGCCCATGGATAGCACCCTGCTCAGGAAACCGGGCCTCCTCTTGTGAATTGCCCAGCTGTGGGCAAACCTGCAGATCTCGGTTAAAGATTATAATAATGGTTGATTTCTTCTCTTGTTTTCCAATTTCATACCTCATTTTTCCCAGTTATTTTCAGGACAATGTCACATTTCTTGTAGTGTGTATGTGTGTGTGTCCGTGTACTTGATGGCTGATAGTTCGATGATGGTGATGCGTTGGGCAGTTTTGACTACCCGCTGCAGGGCCTTCCTGTCTGCCGCAGTGCAGTTTCTGTACCATGCCGTGATGCTGCTTGATGGGATGATCTCCACTGCATATCTGTAGAATGCTGCGAGTATAGATGTGCATGATCCAGCTCTCTTCAACCTCCTCAGAAAGTAGAGGCATTGACGTGCTTTCCTGATTGTGTACTTACAGTAATTTTTTAAATATCTTGCACTGTAGTACTGCCACAAAACAACAGATTTCATGGCATATGTTAGTGATGATAACCTGATTCTGATTATGCGTTCTATTCAGAACTAAGTTCAGGATGTTAGTTCTTTTTGTAAGTAATATCCTCTCAGTCCAGGGACATTCTGGGAGAGTTTCTATCATGCCACTACTGTGAATGTTTTTATTGTGGTCCTTCTTTCTTATTTTTTCCCTTTCCAACTGCCCTCCCTATTCATCCCCTGTCAGTGTGCAAGAAAACCGACTCAAACATATTTAGCATCAATTTGTAGTTGATCTGTGAGAAGGCCTGGTTCCAAATTGTAGAAACCAACTACAATGAATTCTCAAGGACCAAGGAGCTATCTTTATTTCCCCAGTGTAATGTCATGACTAACTACAATTGACCATAGTCACTGACTAAGTGACTGGTTCAGCTACCAGCGCACAAGAAAAAACTGAGAGACAGTGAAGTGAAACATTTACAGTACAACGTACCCACTGTTTGAAAGGGGAATCGGTCATTTTGTCAAAGTGAAGAAAGGTCAATAAGGGAACTTTCCAAGTTATTTAAACAAATACTCCTTCTGCACATTAACATTTCACTTGTCTTCAGAATACTTCAACTAATAACAACTTTATGAAGGCTCACTGTATTTAATTTGTTTCAATGCAGTTTATTTCTGGAACACCCCTTCAACCCTTGTGAAACCATGAAGACACATAGTGAGAAACAAGCTAAATGACAGACTGGAACACCCAAGACTGGGTGGACTTTGCAAGGTGTCCAGTAGCATTCGATTATTCTCGTGTGTATCACTCTCTTCTGTGAGCAGTTTGCTAATAAAGGGCTTAAGTTTTGTTGATCCATTTTCATTATCTATAACTTGCCAAACCACTGGAAAACTCTTCTAGAATATGAATTGGAAAGTGAAGAGTTAATTACTAGCTAAAAAAGGACTATTTTTATCAGGATCTAATGGTTTTATAAAATTAAGGACAAAGGATTACATGACAAATAGAAGAACAGCAGTTGGGCAACATCAATATCAGACAATTCACTTCCCCATTGGATACATCTGCCACTTCTTACTGTAATGAAGATATAACTCATTTATTTTGTTCTGGGGCTGATGGGTAGGCCTTGTGTTAGAACCAGATCTTGTAATGAGAAAAATTTTCAACCCAGCCCCACTGTGCTCACTGAAGTAACATCTGATTGTCATTGGGATGAATTCAATTGGGGATTGCTTGTTAATAGGAAACTTAACAACACCTTTCCTGCTGGACTGAAAATTGATTTGTCAGTTGGAGCTTATCATTGGTCCAAATGGCCGTGCCTGAGTCAGTAACTCATCCTCTTCTATTGCTGGTTCCAATCAGCCAGAAAGTGGCAGAAATCAGCATAATAACATTGCAGACCCCTTGGCTGTGGTTGCTCATGAAAGACTTGGAAGGTACAGTACAAGTTAACCAGTCTGTAAGCAGGAGTGATAAAGTTACTAAAGATGTTGAAGGAAAATTTGAATTGATTGCTAAGCAAGCCTCTGGCTTTGTGTTGAAGAGAAATGACCTGTTGAAATTCATATAAAAATTCATCACTTTGTTTTTTAGAGGAAAAGACTGAATGATTCAATTACACTTTATACTGAGACAATGCAACAGACAATATAACTGAAATCAGAATTGGAATATTTTAGACATTTTCTCTCTCTGCTTTGAATTTATTTTTATCAATCATAATTTTGATTAAATCTAAAATATGCACGAATTGCCTGTGGCTATGTTCCCAAGAGATATATTAAATATAAAAAGAAAATCCCACTGCCTGCTGCCAGAAGCTGAATGCATCGTCACACATGACTTGGTGTAGGTGTACATACATAATGAAAACAAATTTGGATTGGCATTCATTCTAATCAAGTGCTGATATCACTCCAGCTTCATAAAGTCACAGAGTTATTCAGCCCAGAAGCAGGTGCTTAGGCCCACACAGCCATAACAACCTTTTTGTTGAGGCTGATGTATTCAGGATCCAGTATCCCAGTGCTTTATCAATATTTTTGTGTCTGCTCTGATTTCTGCAGTGAAACAGTGATCTTATAACATAAATACTGGCATATCTGAAAGAGTCGCATAAAATCACAGAATCAAAGAGAAAAAAAAACAGGCCTCCAACCCAACAAATATCAGGAACCAAACATCTATGCTAATCCCATTTACCAGCACTCGGTCTGCTTGCTCTCCTAGGTACCCATTCGAGATAAACAGGAGAAATTCTCTAGATGCTGGAAATCCAAAGCAACACACACAAAATGCTTGAGGAGCTCAGCAGGTCGGGCAAAATCCATGGAAGTGAATGTTAAGGGTTAAGGGTGAAAGGTGAAACATTCAAGGGGGAGCCTGAGGGGGAATGTCTCCTCTCAGAGGGTGGTGAGAGTGTGGAATGAGCTGTCAGAGCAAGTGGTGGATGTGGATTTGATTTCAACACTTAAGAGAAATTTGGATAGGTATATGGATGCGTACAGGTGCAGGTCTAAGGACTAGGCAGAACATGGATATTGTGTAGGCAGAAGAGATTATTTTAGTTAGCCATCTCACTTCTAATTTACTTGTTTCAGCACAACACTGTGGGCTGAAGGGCCTGTTCCTGTGTTGTATTGTTTGATATTCAATGTTCTATAATAATTGTTTGGCACGAACTAGTTGGGAATAGGGCCTGTTTCTGTGCAGTAGTGCTCTAAGACTCTGACTCTATGACTCTATTCTAGGCTAAGAGTTAGAATTAAGGTTTAAAAATCTTGAAAGAAGAAGATATATCATTAAAACATACTCTGAAGCAAACAGGAAATACAGCCATTGTCCCAAAAGCCAATTGTTGCCTCCATGAAGTAACCAAGAATGTTTAGATACATCAAAATTCTACAAAAAGACACGAGGTAGAATGGTTCAAAAAGTATGCCCTCCACTAACAGTGCAGCCTATGAAGGAACTTAAAAAGAGCCCATTTTTTATAAATTTCTATTATAGTCACAGATGAAGAAGTTTTAAGGATTCCTGCCAAGTAATCAACAAGGGCCTAACTAGAACTATTGTAACATCTAAATGTCTATATGTTGAATATTCTGACTATTTTACATTAAAACTGATCATTTATTTGCGAGAACTGCTGTATGCAGCTTTTTTACTGGGATTGGGGGACCAAATGGCCAATACTGAGTTATTGCTCTCCACAGAGGTAGAAGAGGGAAGTTGGGTATATTAGGGAAAAGCCAGCATACTGTATGTGTGAATGGGAGCCAGGTTTTTTGTGAGACAGTACTTACAATATTGTTTATTACAAAATGTATTGTTCTATTTTGATTCATGACGTGAGTTTGTTTAAAATGCAATTACTTACTGTGTCTGGAGCATATATACCTGGGACATCACCATCAAACCATCAAACCAATGGATAAGCCTGATTATTGTTTTCTAATTTTGTGCTGTGATCTGCATGTACGAACGTGTAATTGTTTTTCAGTCCTTATAATGTTCTTTCTTTTTTTGCTTCACTGGCTATTTAAATAACTTCATTAAATGAAATTATATTTTTCAGACAGTTTTGTGCACAGCAACACTGCCCCCTAGTAAAATGGAAGCAAATAAGTATGAGATATCGCTTAATATATTTTGTTGTAGAAATGAAAATGTCTAATTGAATGATTTGAGACATATATGTATTTTGGTGATTTGTAAGGAAATATAATTTATTTTAATAACCATTTGGAATCAAGCCAAGATCAAAATGTTGTACAGTATTTTGAGCCATTTATTGAAAAGCAGCTTAAATTCAGAAATATCCCACAGGTTTGTTTAATCCCCTAATTCTGATAAGTGATGACCATGGCTGAGGATCAGCAATAGATCATTCTTACAGCATGAAAGAAAAGAGATGAATGTTTTGAATTGTCCAAAATATTTCAGTACTTCAAATGTTAAAATAACAAATCTATTTCACAGCTACAGGCTGTGATGTGAACCAACTAGGAATCAGTAGTCTAATATGGCAGAACAATAGGGGACTTTATTTCTCTGGTATATTGTAGTATGCAGTCTATTACACAATAATGAGGCTAATAAGCATTAAGATAAAAACGTTTATTTACAATGTAGATGATATTCCAACATATTCACAACAAAATGACAGAAAATTGCATTCAATAATCCCAGTAATACAGGAACAATCGAAGTTCCATCTGCCTAAATCTTTGCAGTTTTTTTTTTCTTTTCTGAAGCGAATGAAAAACAACTGCTCCTGTGTGAAAGATGTGAGGTGACAGCAGGTGATATGCCACAGTATGACTTGGCATCAGTTTGACTCATTTACTTGCCTTAACAGCCCTTCCACTACAGAAATAAATGCAAGTTTACTAAATAGTGAAGGTAATTCCTGCTCAGTGGCACGTTGTGCAACATGCAAAACTATGATCAATAAGTGACAATAAGATGTTAACAATGGTCTAATTACAACTTGCAAGCTCTAGGGATTCCCTGTAATTATAGTAATTTCTTAATGAGGAATGGCAATTTGACATGAATCTTTAAATTTTAACTACTTGAAGGTGTGATGTATTGCCTGACATAATCAGAATCAGATTTATAATCTCTCTTATCTGCCATGAAATTTATTGTTTTGCAGTAGCAGATATAAAATTTCTATTAAATACAAATTAAATAAATAGTGCAAGAATAGGAGGAATGGAATAATGTTCATGGATTTTCAGAAATCTGACGATGGAGGGAAGAAGCTGTTCCTGAATCACTGACCGTGGGTTCTCTGAATGCTCCACTTCCTTCCTGACGGTATTAACAAGAGGAGAACATGTCCCAGATGGCTAAAGTCTTTAATAATGGATGCCACCTTCTTGAGGCACTGCCTATCGACGATATCTGAGAATTCCCATTTCCTTTTACTTTTGCATCACACTGTTTCACTATTTATAATTTTACTAACGCTATGGGTGTTTTACCAGGATCACAGTTTGTACCTCAGTGGCACGATACACATTTTTGCAAGAGCTGGACACAGAGAATCAATGTTATGAGCTCACCCAGTTTGTAGCAATTATACAGGTTAAGGGGGACTTCCACATTTCTACATGTATAAATGCTTCATTGTGCTAGAATTCCACCAGGTTTTTTTTTTGGGGGTTTTGGATTTCACGCACCATTCTATGCCTTTTAAAGAATGAATTCTAAAAAACATTTTGGAACAGGACCAATCATTACTTAAGTCATTTCCAAAATTCTAGAGATTTTCTCCTTTCCTGACAAGTTAGTCTATGCATCCAACCTGAAATTTCCTCAGAGTTTCTCCGAACACTCACTTGAAACTTTGGTGGAAGACCTATGGAAATCCCACGTGTATGCTGGTGGTTCAAAAGAAATTCCCTGAGAATCAGCAGGAACCTGAACGATGGAACATAGTAGACAACCTCTAAATTTAATCTGGAAATGGCTGCTAAATTTTGCCCCAATTATCCATGTAAACTCAAATATTATATTTTCAGTTTAGAAAAAGCTTGACGTCAATGCTTTGGCATGCTATTACTTTAAAAAACAGAGACTAATCTTCATCTTTGGATTGCTTCCTCTGTTTATTTTCCAGGAATATCTATCTGGAATAACAATACCAGAAAAAGTCACCATAGAGGCTTTACAATCAGTTACTTTAAGAAGTAGCTTTTTCGACAGCCTATATTTCAGGTGTGACTATTTTAAAAACACAAAAGAAATAGAAAAACATTTTTAAATGTATTTAAAATGGAAACAAACAGTATTTCAAACTGAATTGTGAATAGTCTGTCCCAAAGATTCAAAGAACACTTTTATCAAAGTATGTTAGTAGTATACAACCCTGAAATTCATCTTCCCCACAGACAGTCACAAAACAAAGAAGAACCATGGAACCAACCCACCAAATTAAAATAACAACATCAAACATCCCCCCCCACCCTTGCAAATGGCAAAAAAAAAACCCAAATGAAAACACAGAATATAAAACACAAAATCAAAAGGCAAATTTCAGTTCAGCTTGATCTATTAACAGAGATTTGTGGAATTTTAACATTGTGGTCAAAGCATTTATGGTAATTACAGCTGGTGAAAATAGTATGATTGATAAAGACCAGAATGTGATGAATTCTGAGCTTCCTGACTATTTTGCAAGTTTCTGAAGAGACTTGAAAAATTCTTGATTTGCAGAGGTGTCACCCACAAGTGGAAATTCCTTTAGTGGGAGTTCCTGGAACCACAACTATTCAGGTCTGGCAGAACTGTGACAGTTCAATACATTCAGTGTAACAAAACTTAGACCCAAAGACTAATAAAGGAGGTAACTATAGAAATAATAATAATACAAATAGCCAATAATTATAGTAATAGCCAAGAAGCAGAGAGTAAGAATAAATGGGTCTTTTTCAGGATGGCATGAGACAAGTAGGGGAGTATGTAGGGATCAGTAGATAGGCCTCAGCTGTTCATAATATACATCAATGATTTTGATGGGGGATCAATATAACATGTTGGCATGTGGCCAAGTGGTTAGGGTGTTGGTCTAGTGATCTGAAGGTTGCTAGTTCGAGCCTCAGCTGAGGCAGTGTGTTGTGTCCTTGAGCAAGGCACTTAACCACACATTACTCTACAACAACACTGGTGCCAAGCTGTATCGGCCCTAGTACCCTTCCCTTGGACAACATCGGTGGCGTGGAGAGGGGAGACTTGCAGCATGGGCTACTGCTGGTCGTCCTGGAAACCTTCCAAGGCACAAATCTATGGTCTCACGAGACTAATGGATGCCTATTTTCTATTTCAATATAACAATTATGAGTTTGCAAATGATTATGAATTGTGAAGAGGATACAGCGTGGCTTCAAAGTGTCTTAGAAGGATTGAGTAATTGGGCAAAAATGTGGCAGAGTCAGTGCAATGTGAATGATGGTGAAGCTATCCACTTGAGTAGAAGAAATGGAATGGGTATTTTTTAAATGCTGAGCAACACACACAAAATGCTGGAGGAGCTCAGCTGGACGGGCAGCATCTATGGTAAGGAATAAACAGTCACCGTTTCAGGGCTGGGATCAGCACTTTTTAAAAGCTGCTAGATCAGGAAGTGTTGATGTTGAATGAAATTTCAGTGTTCTATACACCACTCACTTAAAGCAAACATACAGGTACATCAAAAGGTAAAGCAAGTCGCCTTTTGATCTTCACAGCAAGAGGACTTGTGTGCAGGAGCAAGGATATCCTGCTATAGATTTCAGAGCCCTGTTGAGATTATACTTGATGTATTGCGTGCAGTTATGGTCCACTTATGAAAGACAAGCTATGTTTTCTATAGGTTAAAGATTGCTTTTATTTGTCACATGTACATCAAAACATATAGTGAAATGCATTGCTTGCATCAAATCAAATCAGCGAGGATTGTACTGGGGCAGCCCACAAATGTTGCCTTGCTGTGGCGCCAACATGGCATGCCCACACCCGAACCCATATGCCTTTGGATTGTGGGAGGAAACCAGAGCACCCGGAGGAAACAAACACGGTCACAGGAAGAACATACAAACTCCTTACAAACAGCAGCGAAAATCAAACCTCGATCCTACAGCTAGCTGTAAGGCATTGAACTAACCACCACACCACCAAGGACACAGTTGGCTGATCCCTGGGATGAGGTGAGCTTCGACAGGGAATTCAATTCAAACTTACAAAATTCTATCAGAGCTATGCAGACTGGGGGTGAGACAATTATTTCTCTGACGAATGAGTCTATAACAAGGAGGTATAATCTTGAGTTGGTGGGCAGGAGAGTTAGGATTGAGATGATGGGGAGAAAATTCTTCACTCAGATGAATCTGTGCAATTCACTACACCAAGGGTTGTAGAGGTCAAATCAGAGTCGTTTTCTAGACACAAGAGGCATCGTGGTATGGTGAGAGTGTGGTTATATGGTATTGAGATGGATGATTATACAGAATGGTGAAGCAGTCACAAAGGGAACAAGAGCCTACCCCTGCCTATTTTCTGTATTTCTACAGTTTTATGTTAGATCTGTAAACATAGGAACATTTTGTGAAGACCGCTGATCATGATTTGACTGGGAAAGGCCCGCTCTCCTGCAGAGGACTGATAACAATTCCTAGTAGTGAACTGCAGCAGGTTCAGTGTTCTCACATGACGCCTGCAGACATGCATGTCCAGAAGTTGCTGGCAGCTGCTCACCAGCTATGAAAGAACTCATGCCGGAGCCTGACACTGGAATGTGATGTTTTCCTGGGCGATCTAACTGAACAGATAATGTCAGGTAAGCTCTGTCAAGGAGTGGTTCCAAGGAATTAAGGTCATAGAACATAAGATATAAGACATTACAGTGCAGGAACAGGCCCTTCAGCCTACAGTGTCTATACTGCCCATGATGCTAACTTAAGCCAATACCTCCACCTGCACTTGGTCCGTATCGCTTCATTCCCCCTCTATTCATGTTCCTGTCTAAATGCTTCTCAAACATCACTATTGTATCTCATTTCTCCATTCCCCTACCACCACCAGCAATCCACCATCCAAATATCCCCATCTCCCCAGAATTGTATTACAAGCCCCCATCACTCTCTGTGTAAAGAGTTTGTCTTGTGCATCTCATTTAAACTTTCCCCCTCTCACATTACTGCCCTCCCCCACTAATATTTGACATTTCTACCCTGGAAAGAAGATTCTCTACCTCTTGTAATTTTATATACTGCACTTCTATCAGTTCATCCCTCAGCTTCAGATATAACCACCCATTCGGTATTAAGTAATTTGTGTATTCTAATAAAATGAGCCTTTAGTCATTTTTAATCTTTCCATGCCTATAAGGGTTTATAGGTTCTTAGGTTTTATTAAAAATATTTTTCATTTGCTTTAAAGTATTTTAATTTTTAAAAAGTTTAGTTATTGACTCATTAGCCAGTTAACAAGTTTCTTTCAGCCGTTTAGAGACAGGAGCTGTTCAGCTCCACTGAAGTGGGAGGAATTCCACTCACAAGACTAACAACCACCATCCCACACATGACCTGACTACTGAGTTTCTGTTCTACACCATGCATGACTTGAACATCAGAGATCCCCTGAAGTTAAGTGCAGACTCGCCTTGTAGATTGACAGTGGAACATGGCCATCTCAGAAAGTTCAGGCTTTTCTTGCGTACCTCACGGAGGAAGCCTGGGGATGGGCCCAGTGAAATGGCCACCTAAATTAAAGGCTGGCCTACTGAATTTATTGTGGAGGTGACTGTCGGTGTGGTCCTGTGTTAAATGCTGGGATAAAGACCTGAACATTTTTAGAGCCACCCTCCATTGACTTGGGAAGTATTTAGTTCAAATCCAACCTCACAGACATAAGAACCAGGTCTAGAATGCATTGCTGAGGCGTTTTGTCCTTGTCAAATGTACCATCTTGCAAACTAAATATTAAACTAAGGCCCCACCTACCCTCCCAGTTTGGAATGAAAGGCTTCCGGACCAAGTCTTTAACTGATGGGTTTCCTGCAGTCTGACAAATATTTATCTTCCAGTGACGCTTAAACTGATTGTCTGTTTATCACAGTAGCTGTTTGTGGAACCTTGTTTTTCACTGATTGGCTTCTGTGACGTTGTTTATCGGGAGGGACTGCAGAACACCTTCATCTGGTTTGCCTGCCCACAGATATTCACCTCCACCTTGCGTCTGCTCCGTAATAACAAGCAAGCTGTGATACTAACCGACATTCTACAGAAGAGCCAACTTTGGTGAAAAATGACATCAAACAAGGCTGCATTATTGCCCTATTGTTTTTCCCAATCTTTCTCACTGTGATATAGCATCTCACTTTCACCGCCTTCTCGTGGAGGTGGAGCTAAGCTTCAGAACTAGTGGAAAACTGTACAACCTGCATTTCAGAACCAAAGTCACCCAAATCTCAGTAGCCAAGTTGCAATCTGCAGAAGTGATTGCACTTGGACATGACTGGGAAAGGAGTTTGGGGGCTGATCTCCAAAACATCATTGATTCAGTCCCCAGGCATGAGAAGATGAGCCTTACACTCACTGACCACAAAGTAGAATTTCTCTACCGACTTGCTTCCACTACACTAACCACCAGCAACAGAGATTCACAATAAAACCCTGGGGGGGAAAGCTCTCCATACCCCTTGAACCATCTCTTGGCAAAGGCAGTAATCAATGATGAAATTCACTATTGCTTCAATGGGCCTTTGGTCGAATGTTTGAAGTTCAAAACTTCACACCTAACTCAAATTCCATGGTCTACAGGACAGCAATGATTCCTGCCTTCCTACGTGTTTCTGAAGTGGTGGGAAAAAACACCAGCACTGTCTCGACATAAGCATCAAAAGTCAAAAATAAATTTAATAACTAAGAATGCATATGTCACCATGTACCACTTTGAGATTCATTTTCCTGCAGGCACTTACAGGAAAATAAAGAAACACAATATAATTTATGAAAACTGTATATAGTGGCATGCAAAATTTGGACACCCCGGTCAAAATTTCTGTTACTGTGAATAGCTAAGCGAATAAAAGATGGACTGATTTCCAAAAGGCATGAAGTTAAAGATGACACATTTGTTTAATATTTTAAGCAAGATTATTTTTTTATTTCCATCTTTTACAGTTTCAAAATAACAAAAAAGGAAAAGGGCCCAAAGCAAAAGTTTGGCCACCCTGCATGTTCTTAGTAACACCCCCTTTGGCAAGTATCACAGCTTGTAAATGCTTTCTGTGGCCAGCTAAGAGTCTTTTAATTCTTGTTTGGGGGATTTTCACCCATTCTTCCTTGCAAAAGGCTTCTAGTTCTGTGAGATTCTTGGGCTGTCTTGCATGCACTGCTCTTTTGTGGTCTATCCACAGATTTTCGATGATGTTTAGGTCGGGGGACTGTGAGGGCCATGGCAAAACCTTCAGCTTGCGCCTCTTGAGGTAGTCCATTGTGGATTTTGAGTTGTGTTTAGGATCATTATCCTATTGTAGAAGCCATCCCCTTTTCATCTTCAGCTTTTTTACAGACGGTGTGATGTTTGCTTCCAGAATTTGCTGGTATTTAATTGAATTCATTCTCCCCTCTACCAGTAAATGTTCCCCGTGCCACTGGCTGCGACACAAACCCAAAGCATGATCGATCCACCCCCGTGCTTAACAGTTGGAGAGGGTTCTTTTCATGAAATTCTGCACCCTTTTTTCTCCAAACATACCTTTGCTCATTGTGGCCAAAAAGTTCTATTTTAACTTCATCAATGCATCAGCCTTGTTTAGATGTTCCTTTGCAAACTTCTGATGCTGAATTTTGTGGTGAGGATGCAGGAAAGGTTTTCTTCTGATGACTCTCCCATCAAGGTCATATTTGTGCAGGTGTCGCTGCACAGTAGAACAGTGCACCACCACTCCAGAGTCTGCTAAATCTTCCTGAAGGTCTTTTGCAGTCAAACGGGGGTTTTGATTTTCCCTTCTAGCAATCCTACGAGCAGTTCCCTCGGAAAGTTGTCTTGGTCTTCCAGACCTTAACTTGACCTCCGCCGATCCTGTTAACTGCCATTTCTTAATTACATTATGAACTGAGGAAACAGCTACCTGAAAATGCTTTGCTATCTTCTCATAGCCTTCTCCTGCTTTGTGGGCATCATTTATTTTAATTTTCAGAGTACTAGGCAGCTGCTTAGAGGAGCCCATGGCTGCTGATTGTTGGGACAAGGTTTGAGGAGTCAGGGTATTTATAAAGCTTTGAAATTTGCATCACCTGGCCTTTCCTAACGATGACTGTGAACAAGCCATAGCCCTAACAAGCTAATTAAGGTCTGAGACCTTGGTAAAAGTTATCTGAGAGCTCAAATCTCTTGGGGTGCCCAAACTTTTGCATGATGCTCCTTTCCTTTTCATCACTCTAGAATTGTAAAAAATAAAAATACTGCAATACACTAATCCTGGTTAAAATGTTGAAAAGAATGTTTTATCTTTAACTTTATGACTTTTGGAGATCAGTACATCTTCTATCTCACTTAACTATTCACAGTAACAGAAATTTTGACTGGGGCACCCAAACTTTTGCATGCCACTGTATATACAAAAAGACAGGGAAACCACTAAAGTGCAGAAGAAGGCAAATTGCGCAAATAGAAAAATACTTAAATAATACTGAGAACATGAGTTGTAGAGTGATTGAAAGTGAGTCCGAAGGTTGTGGAATCAGTTACTGTGAAGTGAGTGAAGTTATCTGCACCTGTTCAAGAGCCTGACGGTTATAAGGTAAGAATTGTAGTGTTTTTAATACTTCAGTAATATTGTAAATATATTGTCTGATTAAGTATTCTCTGCTTGTCTCCATAATTCATTACGGGTTATATATAAGAAATACATGAATGGCATATGTCATTATACCACCGTGTCATATATGAGTGCCCCACTAAAGAAAAACCAAGTAGACCATCATCCCAGCTTGCGTGGATTTCCTTCGATTCATTTCTGGAGTTACAAGACATAACCACAATTGTTCCTGAACTTGGTGGCGTGGGACCAAAGGCTCCTGTAACTCCTGTCTGATGGTAGTAGCAATAAGAATGCATGGTCTGGGTGGCGGGGGTCCTTGATGGTGGACACTGCCTTCTTGCGGCAACGGTCCCTGTAAGTGCGCTCAGTGTGGTGACATGACCCCACAAATGCACTGAAAGGATAAGCAGGCCACCACCAGCGTCCTGAACAGGACCACCACTCCTCACTACCAAAGCTGTAGTTACTCTCAGTCAGCCGTACTGTGCGGATCGCATTGTTCTCAATAGGCACATCCTGCTCCTTCTGTGCAGGAATTTGTATCCCCACATTGACCTATTAGCCACCGCAAAACGCACAGAACTGTAGTGGGAGCAAATCATCTCAAACTCCAAAAGGGATGAAGAAGAAGCTGTATCTTCAGGAGTAGCAACGCCTCAGGGCACTTTCATTAACTGAGAAGCATTTTACGAGTGCAAGATTTCATTGTAATAAGGAATAAGGTGGATGATCTTGTTACAATATTACAGATTGCCAGGTGTGATGCTGTGGCCATCACTGAATCGTGCCTGAAGGATGGTTGTAGTTGGGAGCTGAATGTCCAAGGTTACACGTTATATCGGAGGGATAGGAAGGTTGGCAGAGGATGTGGTGTGGCGCTGCTGGTAAAGAATGGCATCAAATCAGTAGAAAGATGTGATATCAGATCGGAAGATGTTGAATCCTTGTGGGTTGAGTTAAGAAACTGCAAGGGTGAAAGGACGTTGTTGGCAGTTATATACAGGCCTCCCAAGAGTGGCTGGGAGGTGGACCACAGGTTACAACAGAAAATAGAAAAGGTGAGTCAAAAGGGCAATGTTGTGGTAGTCATGGGAGATTTTAACATGCAGATCGATTGGGAAAATCAGGTTGATAATGGATCTCAAGAGAGTGAATTTGTTGAATGCCTAAGAGATAGCTTTTTAGAGCAGTTTGTCATTGAGCCTACTAGGGGATCAGCTATACTGGATTGGGTGTTATGTAATAAACTGGAGGCGATTAGGGAACTTAAAGTAAAAGAATCTTTAGAAGGCCATGATCACAATATGATTGTGTTACATTTGAAATTTGATAGGGAGAAAGTAAAGTCTGACGTAACAGTATTTCAGTGGAATTAGGGAAATTACAGTGGTATGAGAGAGCAGATGGCCAAAGTAAATTGGAAGGAGCTGCTAGCAGTGATGTCAGCAGAGCAGCAATGGTGTGCGTTTCTGGGAAAAATGAGGAAGATACAGGACATAAGATGAAGAAATACTCAAATGGTAAAATAGTATAACTGTGGCTGACAAGGGAAGTCAAAGCTATTGTGGAAGCAAAAGAAAGGGCATACAACAAAGCAAAACTTAGAGGGAAGATAGAGGACTGGGAAGTTTTTAAAAGCCTACAGAGAGCAACTAAAAACATTATTAGAAGGGAAAAGATGAAATATGAAAGCAAGCTAGCAAATAATATCAAAGTGGATAGTAAAAGTTTTTTCAAATATTTTCAAAATAGAAGAGAAATGAGAGTGGATATAGGACCGCCAGAAAATGAGGCAGAAGGAATAATAACGGGGGAAAAGGAAACAGCTGATGAACTAAATGAATATTTTTCGACAGTCTTCATTGTGGAAGACACTACCAGTTTGCCTGATTTTGTAGTGTGTGAAGGAACAGAAGTGGGTGCAGTTACTGTTACAGAGAGAAGGTGCTCAAAAAGCTGAAAGGCCTGAAGGTACATAAGTCACCCAGACCAGAGGAACTGCACCCTAGGGTTCTGAAAGAGTTAACGTTAGAGATTGTGGTGGCGTTGGAAATGATCTTTCAAAAATCATTGAACTCTGGCATGGTGCCAGAGGACTGGAAAATTGCAAATGTTACCCTACTCTTTAAGAAAGGAGGAAGGCAGCAGAAAGGAAATTATAGACCAGTTAGCCTAACTTCAATGGTTGGGAAGATGTTAGAGTCAATTTTTAAGGATGAGGTGATAGAGTACTTGGTGACACACGGCAAGCTAGTATAAAGACAGCATCATTTCCTTCAGGGAAAATCCTGCCTGATGAACCTGGTGGAATTCTTTGAGGAGGTTACAAGTAGGATAGATAAAGGGGATGTAGTGGATGTTGTATATTTGGACTTTCAGAAGCCCTTTGACAAGGTGCCACACATGAGGCTGCTTACCAAGATAAGAGTCCACGGTATTACAGGAAAGTTACTAACATGGTTGGAGCATTGGCTGATTGGTAGGAAGCAGCGAGTGGGAATAAAGGATCCTTTTCAGGTTGGCTGCCAGTGACTATTCGTGTTCTGCAGGGATTGGTGTTGGGACAACTTCTTTTTATGCTGTATATAAATGATTTAGATGATGGAATAGATGGCTTTGTTGCCAAGTTTGCAGATGATATGAAGATTGGTGGAGGGGCAGGTAGTGTTGAGGAAACAGGTAGGATGCAGAAGGACTTAGACAGATTGGGAGAATGGGCAAGAAAGTGGCAAATGAAATACAATGTTGGAAAATGCATGGTCATGCACTTTGGTAGTAGAAGTAAAAGTGTGGACTATTTTCTAAACGGGAAGAAAACAGGAATCTGAGATGCAAAGGAATTTAGGAGTCCTTGTGCAGAACACCCTGTAGGTTAAATTGCAGGTTGAGTTAGTGGTGAGGAAGACAAATGCCATGTTAGCATTCATTTCAAGAGGTCTGGAATACAAGAGCAAGGATGTAATGTTGTGGCTTTATAAGGCACTGGTGAACAGTTTTGGGCTTCTCATCTTAGAAAAGATGAGCTGGGATTGGAGAGGGTCCAGAGGAGGTTCACAAGGATGATTCCAGGAATGAAAGGGTTATCAAATGAGGAACGTTTGATGGCTCTGGGTCTGTACTCGCTGGAATTCAGAAGAATGAGGAGGTTTCTCTTTGAAACCTTTCGAATGTTGAAAGGCCTAGAAAGAGTAGATGTTGAAAGGATGTTTCCCATGGTGGGAGAGTCTAGGGCAAGGCAGCACAGCCTCAGGATAGAGGGTTACCCTTTCAGAACAGAGATGCAGAGAAATTTCTTTAGCCAAATGGTGGTGAATTTGTGGATTTTGTTGCCACATGCAGCTGTGGAGGCCAGGTTGTTGGGTGTATTTAAGGCAGATATTGATAGGTTCTTGATGGGACATGGCTTCAAAGGTTATGGGGAGAAAGTCAGGAACTGGGGTTGAGGAGGAGATAGAAAAAAGCATCAGCCATGATTGAATGGCAGAACAGACTCGATGGGCCAGATGGCCTAATTCTGCTCTTGTGTCTCATGGTCTTACAGTCTAATCCGTGCCAAACTATTAACCTACCTAGTCCCATTTACCTGCCATCCATGTATTTATCCATATTTCACTTAAATGTTGAAATTGACCCTGCACCAATCATTTGGCCGCTCGTTTCATGTTCCCACTACCCTCTGACTGAAGAAGTTCACACCTCATGTTCCCCTTAAACATTTAAGCTTTCACCCTTTACCTACGTCCTCTAGTTCTAGTCTCACCCAACCTCAGTGCACAAAGTCTGCCAGCATGTACTCTACTTACACCCCGCATAATTATTCCTCTAAATCTTCTACGTTCTAGGGAATGAAATCCTAACCTGTTCAATCTTTCTCTAGAACTCAAGTCTGCGCAACTTCCTTGTAAATTTTCTCTGCACTCTCTCAATCTTATTTACATCTTTCCTCTAGGTAAGTGACCAAAACTTGACACAATACTCCAAATTAGGCCTCACCAAAGTCTTATACAATTTCAACATAACATCCCAGATCCTGTACTCAATACCTTGGTTTATGAAGACTGACATGCCAAAAGCTTTCTTTACTGTGCTATCTCCCTGTGATTCCACTTTCAAGGAATTATGGATCTGTTCTACCACATTCCTCAGTGCCCTATCGATCATTGTGTAAGACCTACCCTAGCTGGTCCTCCCAAAGTGCAAAACCTCACACCTATCTGCATTAAATTCCATCTGCTATTTTTCAGCCCATTTCACCAGCTTGTTCAGAACCTGCTACAAGCTTTGATAGTCTTCCTCGCTGTCTACTACACATTAATCATGGCAACATCTGCATGGTGTGATCCAGTTTACCACATTAACATCCAGATCGTTGATATGGATGTTAAACAACAAATCGCAGCACTGATCTCTGCAGCATAGTACTAGTCACAGGCCTCCAGCCAAAGAGGCCTGTTCCTTCCACAAAGTCAATGTCTAATCCAATTTACTATCTCACCTTGAATGCCGAACAACTGGACATTCTTGACCAACCTCCCATTCAGGGCCTTGCTAAGTTACATGTAGACAACATCCGCTGCCTTGCCTTCATCACCCTTCCTGGTAACTTTCTTGAAACACTGTATAAGATTGGTTAAACACAACTAACCACACACAAAGGCATGTTGACTATCCCTAATCAGCCCCTGTCTATCCAAATACTTACATATCCGGTCCCTTAGCATACCCTCCAATAACTTTTCCCACTACAGATGTCAGACTTAAGGGCCTATAAATTCCTGGCTTATTCTTATCACCTTTCTTAAACAATGGAATTTTAGTTATCCTCCAGACCTCTGGCACCTCACCCATGGCGAAGGGTGTTTTAAGTATTTCTGCATGCCCCGGTCGTGCATGCAGTCTGGTACAGCCGTTCCGATCTATTCTTACTTTCTTCTTCTTAATTTTTAATTTACGTTATTTTTTCGTTTTTTTTTTTCTCACGGTAACATGTTGAAGCTGCACCCTCTCTAATATGCTGGTAGAGAGAGTTTTATTTGGGTTTTCTTTAGCGCTGGAAATGGTTACATCTCGACACATGGGACAGAAGCAAGGTCGCATTGTGTATTCCACGGACCAGCAAATGCCGGCCGGTTTAGCGAGCAGAGTGGCGGACACCCCTGCTGAAATCCGGAGGAAAACACACAGAGGATGCAGAGGGGGATCACAAAGCCGAGGAAAGAGGACAAGGTGGAGACAACAGAGACTTTTGGAGAAGAGGAGTTCGGTGGGTAATACCATTCCGGCTGACCGGAAGTTCACCGAGAGCGGTAAGCGTGAAGGAATGGGGTGCTTACTGATCTGGCTAACAACGGATGGTGCAATCCGGGGTATATTACAATCGAGGAACGTGTTTGCAGACTGGATATTGAACTTTTCACTGTTGGACTTCGGCCACATTCCACCGTGATACAACACTTGGCGGCACGGGAGGTCGTTCCTGCCTGTGGCCATCGAACTTGCAGCTCCTCCCGTGGAGGGTCAGACACCCTGAGCCAATAGACTGGTCCTGGACTTATTTTCCATCTGGCATAGTTTGCATTTTGTTGTTCGATTGTTGGAGGTTTTTTGTGTTGCTATATTTACGCTCTATTCTTGGTTGGTGCGGCTGTAACAAAACCAAATTTCCCTTGGGTTTAATAAAGTATATCTATCTATCTATCTACCAGGGCTCCTGCAGTTTCTGCACTTAGCCTTCCACAGGGTCCGAGAGAACACATTATCAGGCCCTGGGATTTAGATAGATAGATATACTTTATTGATCCCAAGGGAAATTGGGTTTCGTTACAGCCGCACCCTAATTATCCACCTTGATTTGCCTCAAGATAGCTAACACTTCCGCCTCTGTGACCTGTATAGGGTCCTTGAGCTCTCTGCTGCTTTGCCTCACATCTCTCGACTCTGTGACTGTCTCCCAAGTAAATACAGATGCAAAAAAAATCCATTTAAGATCTCCCCCATCTCTTTCGGCTTCACGCATAGATTACCGCTTTGATATTCCAGATGATCAATTTTGTCTCTTACTACCCTTTTGCTCGTAACATATCTGTAGAAATCCTTTGGATTCCCCTTCTCCTTGTCTGCTAGAGCAACCACATGTCTTCTTATAGCCCTCGTAATTTCCTTCCTAATTTAAGCATGTCTCATACTTCACAAATTCCTCATTTGTTCCTACCTGCTATGCATCTCCTAATTTTTCTTAACCAAAACCTCAATACCTCTCAAAGACCACTGTTCTCTAACCCTGTTATCCTTGCCTTTTATTTTGACAGGAACATAGAAACTCTTTACTCTTAAAATTTCACGTTTGAAGGCCTCCCACTTACCAAGTACACCTTTGCAGCAAAACAACTTGTCCACACATGCAAGATCCTTTCTGATACCATCAAAATTGGCCTTTCTCCAATTTAGAATCTGAACCATTTTCCATAATGACCTTCAAGATTATGGCATTATGATCACTAGATGCAATGCGTCCCCCTACACAAACTTCTGTCTCCTGTCTTGTCTCGTTCCCTAATAGGAAATCCAGTATCACATAGTATTATGTGAACAGAATTTCACCCATTTCATATCTCCAGCCATACTTCTAGCACACAGATCCTGCTCTTCATGAGGCATTACATACAGATGGTCTGAACCCTTTGTTTCTTGAAGGATCCTACAAGGTTATATGGTCATGCTGTTCATCCTTGTGACCACTAGATGGTGCCAATAGGAATCCTAACTGGTCTTGACTCCATCCTCAACCACCACACGGCTTCCTTACAACTTGCACTCCCAAGCGATAAGTGTGGACGTGCTTAAACTTTCAGATTGACTCCACCTTTTTATTTTAACATTTAAGTATGAATTTAAGTGATTTTTATTGCTGAATGCAGCGCGGAAAGATCAAAATGCACTTCGTATTGAGGACCTTCTGAATTTCTGGGAACTTAATGAGTTGCTGCAGGGTTTCATTCTCTCTGTGCGAGGATCTCAGCCGTTTTCCTGCATATAGCCAATGTATTACTGATGAATGACCTTTCTTTAAATGTTCCCCAGTGCAGTTACTGCAGGAAATAGTGGCTTATACAAAACGTGCTATGCGCTACTCCAGTGCAGTGACATCATTTCCATTGCTTGGCTCTGCACATGCAGAAATCTCTAGCTGGGAAAACCAGTCCCTAGGAAGCTGACGCAGTTGATCAGTGGTTAGTGAGCAGAGCTTGTTAGGGCTGGTGCTGATCTATATTGCAAGGTGGGAACTGGATTGAGATAAAAAATCTCAGTATGTACTGTATATTTATTTGTGAAGCTGTCTGACAGCTGCCTGGGTGGCTGAACTCTCTCCTGGAAACATGCCAGGCTGCCGAGTTGCAAACCCAGTTCATCTGCCCTTTGCTTGGGGGATGACATGTTTGGTGCCCTCTGCAGCATACATGACACGACTGGGGACAGAGACAGGCACTGGGTGAAGAGGTTTCTCCTTATCACTTTGCTAGTTGTTAAAATCCCTGTGTTTCCTCATAGAGCTTGGAGAATGCCATTTATGGAAAGATGGTTACACTCTTGCTCTTTGAATTGTTCTTCAGTCTGGTTTTTCTGGAGTTTGGTGGTGAATGCAGATGTTTGGTGTGATTTTCTCTATTGGGGTGGATAGGAAACTCACTTGTAGATTTGTTACTAGTGCTTTGTTACTGGAAACTGAGCATGCAGCTTATAGTAATCCACTGTTTCCCTGACGCTTAACATTCAATTTGTGTTTCCACTCCTCTAACCCTCTAAGTTCCTCCAACACTGACATCTTGGATATTCCATCTAACTTCACAAGGCATTGTTATGTTGTCGCATTCTGAGTCCAAAGTTCCCGAATGACCTCCCTAAAACTTTAAGTTCTTAACATCTCTCTCCCTGAGGGTACTTTTGGAAAATACAGTTGACCAATGTTCACATCACTAATCCTAATAATTTATTAGACTGTTGTCCAAAGATCCCCCTGTTAAGACATTTAAAAATTTTAAGATACCAGATAAAAGAAAGTGCTTTGTTTCTGTTTATGCTGCTCTGGTGATCAATTTGATTTAGTTCTCCGTGGTAATTCGGTTCTCATTGCACTATACAATAGGCTTGATGATGAGACTATTGATATGGCTGTTGCTTCATATAGCTCTCTGATGTTGAGGTTTCACACCACGCTTCTGCCATAGAGAGTACAGTGCTATCTTATAGTTCACTTCAGTTCACTGCCTTTGAATGTGCCTAACTCCACGTGAACATTCAGGAACAAACACTAGTTTCCGCAATGGTTCAAGCAAAACTTGTATTTCTAAAGCTTCTTCAGTGTACATCAACAACCAAGAGATTTGGGGAAGTGGGATCAAACACTGTTTGACACCAAGCCATGTAAAGAAATAAATACACCTTATAAATAAATATTTCCTTCTCTAATAGTTCAAATCAAAGTTACCAGAACTGCCAACCATAATCTACTACAATCTCTTTAGAATATTATGTGTTGTGAAAGTGGATCCAAATTCTTCCAAAGTGCAGTCAATTGTGTTCTGTGACTCCATGCGCTCTACCTTGATCAGTTTTTAATGGCTGTTCACCAACACCTTTTTTGCAGTTGTCTGTCCCCCCCCCCCTTTAATGCAGATCTGATTTGTGGACTATTGAAAATAGTTGCAATGGAAGTCTCCATATACCGATCCAAACATGTACCGGAATCAATCAGGCCAATCAAAACACGCTCAAAATTTTGCTTTAATACTCAATCCTTCCACTGTAATTTTGATACCTGTATTCACGGTTCCAGGTAAATCATTCCCTACCGCGTGTAGGGTAAATACCGTAGGGTGATCAATTGGTTGTGAAATCATGTAGCTTCACCTATTGCAAGCTGTTTTGTTGTTTATAATAGCAACATCTAAGAGACATCCCCTCAAAACTAATCAATGCCCTCCAAGACCTAGGCCTCAATACCTCCTTGTGCAACTGAATCCATGATTTCCTCATTGCAGACACCAGTCAGTTCGAATTCACAACAAGCCCTCCACGGTCTCTACCAGCACAGGTGCACCATAGGGCTCTGTGCTTAGACCCTGCTCTACTCACTTTACATTCATAGCAGTGTGGCTAAGTACTAGTTTGCTGACTGCCGTCGGCCAAATCAAAGGTGGTGACGAATCAGCATATAGGAAGGAGATTGAAAATCTGGCTGAGTGACGCCACAACAACAACCTCTCACTCAATGTCAGTAAGACCAAGGAGCTGGTTGCTGACGTCAGGAGGAGGAAACCAGAGGTCATCAGCCAGTCCTCATCAGGGGATCTGAGGTGGAGAGGGTCCTCGGTGTTCTCATTTTGGTGAATCTGTCCCGGGCCCAGCATGTGAGTGCATTAACGAGAAAAGCATGGAAACAGCTCTACTTCCTTAGGAATTTGTGAAGCTAAGTTGGATCTCTCTGGGCACCAAGCTGATTTTAAAAGCTTGAGAGAGGCTTTGGGCTGGGCAGCAAAATCTGGACCTGGAGCCAGTCACTGGGCAGTGTGGTCTAGGCCCAGAGTCTTTCACTGCAACCAGATTCTAGTGCAAGGTACGATACACTGTTTGGACAATTTAAATGTCAGCACAGATCGAAGGCGAGAGCCAATTTTGCTCACTCTCCACAACGTTCACTCCCCCTCCAGGGTGTCGGAGCCTTTCGCTTTTCCATTGCTTGGTCAATTTAAACACAGGCCCAGATAAACTAAAAAGACAGGGTGTTAGGATCTGGGACAAAAGCTGATTTAGCACGTTCTCTGCAATGGTCACCTCTCTCCACAAAGCTGAGGCCACGAAGTCTGCCCCGGCTGCTGTGTTCCATGCTGCTACTTCTGACATCCCACCCTGCAAAAACTCATTTCAGGGAGGTAGCACCCCCGCCCCCCGCAACCCCATATCCCCCCCCACCCCCGTCCAACCTCCTAGGGTGTATGTAATATTTTGCTTAGTGATTTTGTCTAATCTGTAAACCAAGATGGGTATATGCAGAGAATGTGACATTAAAATATGTACTTATATTATATTATCATGGAGTCAGTTTTTTATTCTATTACAACTTTAAGCAAGTCTACAGGGAGTTTTGTCATGGTCCGGATCGGGGTCTCTTTAAATTTACCTTGTTTATGTTACGATCTGGACCGTTGATTCCCTGCTTTCTCGTGTCCCTCAGCTTTGGTGATTAGAGGCAATTAATGCTCGGCTGAACTGGTAGTTTATAGTCTCTGGCTTTTAGCCGTTCAGTGCGGGAGCGTCTGCAAAGTCATCTAAGGTACTGTGTGCCGATGTGATCTGGCCGGAGCAAGCCTAGTCTCTGCCGAAGCGAGTGGCGGTAATTCGCCTCTCCTCACCGGAGCAACCCCGTCCAGTTACCTAGCCAAAGCGAGCCTGCAAAGTTTCCTCACTGAGGTGAGTCCGTCAGTTAACCCGCCAGAGGGAGTCAAGAACCGCTGTCTACTGTTCCCGGGCCGAGTCGAGAGCTCGCCACTACCCGGAGGTTCCAAGTCAAGTCCTGGTTCTGGTGGCATTCAAGCACCAAGTCAAGTCCTGGCTCTAGTGGCATTCAAGCATCAAGTCAAGACCTGGCCCTGGCGGCATTCAAGCATCAAGTCAAGTCCTGGGCCTGCAGTATTCAAGCACCAAGTCAAGTCCTTGCCCTGGCGGCATTCTAGCACGAAGTCAAGTCCTGGCCCCAACGGCATTCAAGCACCAAGTCAAGTCCTGTCCCCAACGGCATTCAAGCACCAAGTCAAGTCCTGGCCCTGGCGGCTTCCCAGTTCTGAGTCAAGTCCTGGCCCTGGCGGTCTGTGATTCCTGTCCTACCCCCTTGTCTGAATCCCTTCTCTGCCCCTCTCCCCCCCTAGCCCTCATCTGCAGCCCCCGCCTGCACTTCGGTTTAGTTCCATCGCTGAAGCTAGATAGGTACTGTCTGGTGTCCATTCGTGTTGGTCTTGTCTTGTCTTGTCCTCGCCTCTGTGGGGCAAGTCAGGCCATCTTGCTGTTGCCCCGTGGGGGTCATGTTTTGTCTTGTCTGCTCCTCGCCTCTGTGGGGCAAGTCAGGCAGTCTTGCCATTGCCCCGCAGGGGGTCATGTTCTGTCTTGTCTTGTTCTCGCCTCCGTGGGGTAGGTCAGGCCGTCTTGCCGTTGCCCCATGGAGGGTCATGAGTTCCGGCCCTATGTCCTGTACCCAAGGAGGGGTCCCGGCTCTCTGTTCTGTGTATGTGTCCGTAGTTCCATGTACCTGCTCCCCGAGACCGAGGCTCTGTGTTCCCATGTTCCTCCTCTCCCTAGCCCATGTCATGTCCTTGCCTGGTTCTGGGGTCCGAGCCTGAGGCAAGACCCAGGTACTGGGTCCTTGCCCAGTCTCTGCCTCGGAGTCCATACCCTAGCCTCTTCATATCTCCTCTAGTTCTGGGAGCCGATTCCGAGTCCTAGCCCAGACCCTTGGTCCCAGCCTAGTCGTAGTCCTCAGTCCTTGTCCAGTTCGCTACTCCTGCTCCTGCCTAGCTCTCCTGATATCGAACAATAAACTAAATTTAATTAACCTCACAAGATGTGTCTTGCAGTTGGGTCCACCCTTGTTCCCAATGCCCCCGCCATTGTGACAAGTTTGGCCTCATCACGTAGGACATCAATAGAGTAGCTCCTTAACAGCTAGCCAGCTAGTTTAAATAACGTTAGCTATGCTAATGAATGAATGACACCTGTTAAACTCACCTCAACATGTCTTTTACATTTTAACCCACCATGGGCAATAGAAAAGTCACTGTTGCAAACAGTGCAGCGAGCAACACTGTCAGTATTTTTGACCCCTATTAGGCAGGGGTACACTTTAGTGTAGTCTGGGGTGACGTACATTTTATATTTTCTTTTTTTGGAACACTCTGCCATGGTGCGCTCTCTCTCTCTCTCTCTCTCTCTCTCTCTCTCTCATGCGCTCTCTCTCTCTCACTCTCGCGCGCTCTCTCTCACTCACTCTCAAAAAAAATTGATTTCAGGGATATTGTATATAATTTGCAGGCATCAGGGAGCCACTATCAATATGCGGGAGACTCCCAGAACTTCCAGGAAAGGTGGGATGTCTGATATTAACTGGCTGCATCACAGCCTGGTGTGGAAGCACCAATGCACTTGAACAAAAAATCCTACAAAAAGTAGTGGATATGGCCCAGTACATCAGGGGTAAAGCCCTCCCCACTATTGAGCACCTCTACATGAAATGTTGTCACAGAAAAGCAGCATCCATCATCGGGGGCCCCCACCACCCAGGACATGGTCTCTTCTCACTGCAGCCATCAGTAAGAAGGTGCCGAAGTCTCAGGACTCATATCACCAGTCTCAGGAACAGTTACTATCCCTCAACCATCAGGCTCTTGGGCCAGAGGGGATAACTTCACTCAACTTCACTCAGATTGTCACTAAAATGTTTCCACAATCTATGGACTGACTTTGACCTCATGTTCCTGCTACTTAATTCTTATTTATTATTAATCTATCTTTGTACTTGCATGGATTGTTGTTTTTTGCACAGCCGGTTGAACCAACCAAGTTGCTGCAGTCTTTCATTGATTCTATTATGGTTATTATCCATTATGGGTTTTTAAAATATGCCCACGAGAAAATGAATCTCAGAGTTGTAAATGGTGATATATATGTACCTTGATAATAAATTTGTTGTGAACTTTGAACTTTAACACATGAACGGGTAGAATTTGCAGGATCATCAACCGCGTGCAGGCAGATGGACAGTTTAAATTGATGTCGTGGTCAGCACAGGCATCCTGTGCTGTACTGTCTGATAGTCACTGAGGATTGCACAGCGATCAATTCCATCTGCAATTTCTCAGCAAAAGAAGCAGTTCACGCCTGTGTGTAGACATACATTCAGTGGCCATTTTATTAGGTACACCTGTACATCAGCTTGTTAGTGCAAAAATCTAATCAACGAATCATGTGGCAGCAACTCAATATTCAATCATCAAGATTATTTAATGTCACTTCCTATACAAAAATGTAAGCAGAACAAAATAATTGTTACTCCAGATCCGATGTAGTTAAAAAACACAGAAGATAAAGAACACAATAATAATAATAAATAAACACGATCAATATACATAGATAAGATAGCTTTTCTACATTGATTGATTGTATGTCCATAAAGTGATCTAGGCTGTACATAAGATGATTGATGGGAAATATAAAGTAGTGATAGTAGCCTCCAACCTGATGGCGTGAACATTGACTTCTCTAACTTCCGTTAATGCCCCACCTCCCCTTCCTACCGCATCCCTTATTTGTTTATTTATTTATTAATTATATGTTTTTCTTTCCCCTTTTTTTTCTCTCTTTTTTCTCCCTCTGTCCCTCTCACTATAACTCCTTGCCCATCCTCTGGGTTTCCCCCCCTCCCCCTTTCTTTCTCCCTAGGCCTCCTGTCCCATGATCCTCTCCCTTCTCCAGCCTCGTATCCCCTTTACCAATCAACTTCCCAGCTCTTGGCTCCATCCCTCCCTCTCCTGTCTTCTCCTATCATTTCGGATCTCCCCCTCCCCCTCCCACTTTCAAATCTCTTACTATCTCTTCTTTCAGTTAGTCCTGATGAAGGGTCTCGGCCCAAAACGTTGACTGTACCTCTTCCTAGAGATGCTGCCTGGCCTGCTGCATTCCACCAGCATTTTGTGTGTGTTGCTTGAATTTCCAGCATCTGCAGATTTCCTCATGTTAGTGATAGAGTTAATGGGTGAAGGTGTTGTTTGGGGAAAGTAACTATTTTTTTGAGTCTGGTGGTCCAAGCATGAATGCTACTATGTAGCCTCCTCCCTGGTGGGAGTGGGACTAACAGTCCGCGAGTAGGGCAGGTGGGATCTCCCATGGTGTTACTGGCCCTTTTCTGACACCTTTCTGTATATGTTACCTTGACAAAAGCACGCAAACATGGTGAAGAGGTTCAGTTGTTGTTCAGATCAAACATCAGAATGGGGAAGAAATATGACCTAAGTGACTTTGACCGTGAATAATTGTTGGTGCCAGATGGGGTGGTTTGAGTATCTCAGAAACTGCAGATTTCCTAGGATTTTCACAAATAACAGTCTCCAAAATTTACCGAGAATGCTGAGAAAAACAAAAACAACATCCAATGAGCGGCAGTTCTGTGGGTGAAAAACATCTTTTTACTGAGAGAGGTCAAAGGAGAATGGCTAGACTGGTTCAAGCTGACAGGAAGGTAACAGTAACTCAAATAACTGCGTGTACCATGCCTATAAAAAGAATTCACTTCTTGGAAGTTTTCATGTTTTATTGTTTTACAACATTGAATCACAGTAAATTTAATTTGGCTTTTTTGACACTGATCAACAGAAAAGATTCTTTCATGACAAAGTGAAAACAAATTTCTACAATTGATTTCTATTATTAAACACAACATAATCGATTGCGTAATTACTCACCTGCTACAAGTCAGTATTTAGTAGATGCAGCCTTGGCAGCAATTACCGCTTTGAGTCTGTGTGGATAGGTCTCTATCAGTTTTGCACATCTGAACACAACAATTATAATAGAGTCTTTTAAGAGACCCTTGGATAGATACATGAAGCATAGAAAAATAGAGGGCTATGGGTAACCCTAGGTAATTTCTAAAGTAAGTACATGTTCAGCACAGCATTGTGGGTCGAAGGGCCTGTATTGTGCTGCAGGTTTTCTATGGTTCTATCTCCACAGCATGATGCAGCCACCACCATGCTTCACACTGGGGATAGTGTGATTTTGATGATTGTAGTATTTGGCTTACAGCAAACACAGTGTCTAGTCTGCTGGGAAAAAAAAAGCTCAATTCTGAGTTCAGCAGATCCTAGGACATTCTTCCAGCTGACTTCAGAGTCTCCCACATGCCTTCTGATAATCTCTGGGTAAGATTTCATGTGAGGTTTTTTTTCCAACGGTGGCTTTCTCTTTACCACTCTCCCATAAAGCTGTGACTCACGAAGCACCCGGGCAACAGTTGCTGTATGCACAGTCTCTCCCATCTCAGTCACTGAAGCTTGTAACTCCTCCAGAGCTGTCACAGGTCTCTTTATGGCCTCCCTCACTAGCCCTTTTCTTGCACAGTCACTCAGTTTTTGAGGACTGTCTGCTCTAGGCAGATTTGCAGCTGAGCCATATTCTTTCCGTTTCTTGACGATTGACTTAACTGTACTCCAAGGGATATTCTGTGACTTGCAAATTTTTTTGTATCCACCTTCTGATGCTTTTCCACAACCTTTTTGTGGAGTTACTTGGAGTGTTCTTTTGTCTTCATGGTGTAGTTTTTGCCAGGATACTGACTCACCAGCAGTTGGACCTTCCAGATACAGGGGTATTTTTACTACAATCAATTGAAACACCTTGACTGCACACAGATCTCCATTTAACTACAGATAGGCATCGCTTAGCATCCACAATACGTTCTGTGAAATTGGACATTATGTGATTTGGACGTTTTGCGAACACCATATTATATACTTAGCAAACCTATATGGAGTACTGTAGTGTACCTGTATTAACTAAATCCACGTCATTAGCAATTTCTCCATATCTGATGTAGGTCCCTCTCACATTTTCGTGAGCCTTGTAGTTTTCAGTGAAGACGATCCTTCAAAAGCTTCGAGAATATTTTCTTTGTTTTTCAGGATCGTCGTGATTGTTGAGTGTGACATGCCTAAGTCCCGAGCAATAGCATTCACTGGTTTTCCATCTTCATATTGTTTAGTAACCTTTTGATTCACTTCCAAATCAATTCTTTTCCTTTGCCTCTTGTTGCTGCTATCACTAGGAGTGGTTTTACTGTGTTTGGAAGCCATGATGCACTTTACGGTAATATTTTCAAAAGAAAATTACACAGAGAGATAACGTTACTACACTCAAGAGACACGCGATACACGAGATTGGTTACGTCTGCTACGTCACATTCTCCGATAAGGACTACAGACTTCTAAAACCAGTTGGCTGCGCCAATGATGATTCGATGTGTCATAATGAAGGGTGTGAATACTTATATAATCGATTATTTTGTGTTTTATATTTGTAATTAATTTAGATCACTTTGCAGAAATCTGTTTTCACTATGACGCAAAAGAGTCTTTGTCAAAACAAAGCCAAATTAAATCCGCTGTGATTCAATGTTGAAAAACAATAAAACATGAAAACTTCCGGGGGGGGGGGGAATACATTTTATAGACACTGTAACAACAGTGAAGTGCAGAAGAGCATCTCTGAACGCACAACACTTTGTACCTTGAAGTGGATGAGCTACAGCAGCTGAAGACCACACCAGGTTCCACTCCTGTACCCAATAAGGTAGCCACGGAGTGTATGCATTACCAAAGGGATAACATATGTAGCACAGAAATACCAGTCAAAGACATAAGAAAATCTAACCACCTACGCTTGATGTTCAATGGTTCAATAGGTACATTTAATGTCAGAGAAATGTATACAATATACATCCTGAAATTCCTTTTCTTCACAAACATCCATGAAAACAGAGGATTGCCCCAAAGAATGAATGACAGTTATATATTAGAACCCCAAACCCCCCTCAGCTCTGCCCCCTCCCATGCATAAGCAGCAGCAAAGCAACGATCCCCCTCCCCCACCAGCAAAAAAGCATTGGCACCCCCCCACCGAGCACTCAGGTGTGCAGCAAAGCATCCATAAAGACACAGACTTGCGGTACCCAAAGACTACTCGTTCACCCGCTAATTCAACATACCACAGGCCCTCTTTCACCCTGATAAGAAAAAAGAGGTGTCCCTGTTTCACAGCAAGAGGGGAGACATAACAAAACAACTCGCTGATTTATGGTGTTAAAAGTCTATGCCCAAAGAAACTCAGGTCGCTGGGCACACAGCCAGCATCCAGCTCGCTGCTTTCGCTGTAACATGTAATCCCATGACACATCAGGTGGTGGCACCAACCTTGAATCTGACCGCCTCCAAAGCCACAACATCTCAGAACCCTAAAGGCATGCTGGTCCCCTAGCCGCGTCCTTGGCAAATCGAAAAGCGGCCGGTCATGAGGCCCTGAGGACAGGTCCCATTTCCGCAAAGAACCAAAGTCAACGTGTAACTCCAGGTCATGGTCTTCAAAAGAACCATGAAAAGGGAAAAAAGGAGATATTAAAGATAGAAATAGAGCTGTTTCCGAAGATGCAAGTGAAGGAGTCGCCGTTAGGCGCCATCGTCCTCCTAAGCTCTGCCCTCCGTGGTAAAACACTGACGAGTTCTCTACCATCAAATCAAAGGATCAGCATTGATGAAAACTCAACTGGACCAGCCACACAAATACTGTGGCTACAGATGTTAGTTAGAGGCTTAACAAGTCTCAGCATTCCAAAAACTTTCTACCACCTGCTAGGTACAAATCAGGAATGTTTGGGAATACTCTCCACTTGTATGAAAACAGTGCCAAAAAGGGGCAGCATGGTAGCGTAATGGTTAGCACAATGTTTTACAGTACAGGCAACCGAGGTTCGATTCCCGCCACTGCCTCTAAGGAGATTGTACATTCTCCCCATTACCACATGAGTTTGCTCCAGGTGCTCCGATTTCCTCCGGCAGCCCAAAGGTACACCAGTTGGTAGGTCAATTGGTCATTGTAACTTGACCTGTAATTAGGCTAGGATTAAATCAGGACATTGCTGGGCAGCATGGCTCGAAGAGCTGGAAGGGCCTATTCTGCACTGTATTTCAATGAATTAATAGATAGATAGATAGACATAGATAAATTTTTTAAAACTCCTAATGACTTAATTTGCACTTCGTCAATCACCTTTCAACTGTTATTGTCTCCATCACAGGTCCAAAGTGGATGAAGTGAAGTTATTTGCCCAGGCTACTCAAGACAGCACCCGCTAAACCATGAAACATCTGCAGCTGGTGAGGACCAGGACAGCAGAGGCAAGGGAATGCCCCAATCTGCAGATTCCTCTTGGTTTGAAGAGACTTGGAAGTATACTCAGAAAATGTACCTTCATTGTGAAATTGTGGTGCTCCCTATCTGACAATATTGGGAGAGTGCCTCCTTTAGAAGGGCTGCAGCAATTCAAGGCAATGGCTCAACACGACCATCGCAAAGTCAATTAGGGATGGGCTGTACCCATGCTGGTCATGTTAGTGATGCTCAGATACTGAAATGAGTACGGCAAAATAATGATTATAACAAATACATTTTTAATATAGCTGATGACTGGCCAAGATAATTGGAAGTATCACAAGAGAACTTCAGCATGTCAATAGCGAGGAGTAAACTTGGCGTAGCAGTTTAGTGCAGTAATGTGGCAGTTTGTGTCACACTTTACAGTGCCAGAGATCAGAAGATCAGGGTTCAATTCCCACCTCTGTCTGCAAGGAGTTTGCACTTCCCTCCCCATAAATGCGCAGATTTCCTTCAGCTGCTCCAGTTTCCTTCTGCATTTCAAACTACCTACAGGTTAGGGTGAGCAAGCTGTGCCCAAGCTGCCCTTATGCCGGAAGTGTAGTGACACTTGTGGGCCAGCCCCAGCACATCCCCGGCTGTGTTACTCATTAACGTAAATAAAGCATTTCACTGTATGTTTTGATGTACACGTGACAAGCAAAGCTAATCTCTAATTTCTCCAGGAGGATTATGATTACAACAGGTGTATACCACCTGTTTTTTCTTTGCTGGTGCTGATATTCATATCGTTGAACACATCCACATTCTTTTTAGGAAGCTTACCCAGATGTGGTTGTGGACCCCCCCCCCCGCACACTAAATAGATTTTCTAATTCACTTTTAATTCATTAAGCCAAAAACAAACTGACTGATTTGATCTCATATCGTGCGATTAGGAGCTTCATTTTTCTGATCATTATGAGGAAGTATCCATAAGACCATAGGATAAAGGAGCAGAATTAGGCCATTTGGCCCATCAGATCTACACCATTTCATCATGGATGATCCTTTCCCTCTCAGTTGCAATGTCCTGCCTCCTCCCTGTTACCCTTCATGCCCTGATTAATCAAGAATCTATCAATCTCTGCCTTAAATACACCCAATGACTTGGCCTTCACAGTCACCTGTGGCAATGAATTCCACAGATCCACCCTTTTCTGGCTAAAGAAATTCATCCTCATCTCCATTTGAATTGGACGTCCCTCTATTCTGAGCCAGTGCCCTCTGGTACTAGACTCCCCACTATAAGGAAAATCCTCTCAATATCCACTCTACCAGGGCCTTTCAACATTCGATAGATTTCAATGAGGTCCTCCTTCATTCTTCTGAAATCCAGTGAGTACAGGCCCAGAGCCATTAACTGGTTCTCATATGGTAACCTTTTCGTTCCTGGAATCATTCTCATGAACCTTCTCTGAACCCTCTCCAATGTTAGAACATCATGGGTCCAAAACTGCTCACAATACTTCAAATGAGGCCTTGCCAGTGCTTTATAAAGCTTCTACATTACATCCTTGGCTTTATATTCTAGTCATCTTGAAATTAATGCTAACATTGCATTTGCTTTCCTCTCCATCGACTCAAGCTTCAAATTGACCTTCAAGGAATCCTACACGAGGACTCCCTAGTCAACTTGTGGCTTGGATTTTTTGAATTTTGAACAGCCCTAGTCATTGACAGCCAACCAGAAAAGGCCCCCTTTATTCCCACTCCATGCCTCCTGCCAATTAGCCACTGCTTTATCTATGTTAGTCTCTTTCCTGTAATTCCATGGGCTCCAGGCTTGTTAAGCAGCCTCACATGTGGCACTTTGTAAAAGGCCTTCTGAAAATCCAAGTACACAACATCCACCAATTCTTCTTTGTCTATCCTGCTTGTTATTCCTTCAAAAAATTCTTCAATGGTCTTTGGATCTGACCTGGAGTTTCAGTGTCTTCAGGTTCAACATCGTTTTTGTTAATAGCAATTTGTTGAGCTCCTTGGTGTACACGTTGTGGGATGGCCTTCGACTTAATTGTCTGCCTCCACTGCACTTTCTCTCAGCTTTGCAGCTTATTGTCTGCCTCTCTTACCTTCTTTGTAATGGTAGCACTTTATTCTGCATTCCCTTGTACAAACCAATGTACTGATGTGGTCAAATGATTTGTTTGGATGGCATGCAAAAAGAGTTCTTTTTACTATACCTCAGAATGTGTAACAATAATAAACCAACTTACCAAGTTAGTTTAACAATTTACACTTCTGACCACAGTCAAGCAGTCAGCAGCTGTGCTGATGTTCAGCTCAATATACTGAGCATTAACTTCCATAAGACAGCATGCAGTTCACTTTATTGTTCCTGCCTCAAATCTGAAATGTTCTGTCCCTGAAGTTAATGGGACTAGCTACAAGATCTCAGTCTCACCCCACCATTAATATCACTCAGTGTATTCAACTAATTCTTTACTTCAGACCCCTTCAGTTCTTCCCCTTCTTGTCCTCACCAGTACAGTATACATGTCCCTCTGGGTTCCCTATCAACAGGAAAGTGCCTTGTAGAATGTGCAGAATAACGTGTGGGAGCACAAAGACACCTGAAAGGCCTGGCTGGTTTATTGGAGGTTTCTCTCAGAGTGTGCACACGGACGCAGCAACACTCGCAGATCAGGAAAGTCTTGCAGTGACGTCAGACCTATTTACATATGCTACAACTACAATGAAACCAGGCAAGTACAGACACAACCATCAGGCCACCTGCAATTTATAAAATTATAATGCTGTTCAGATGCCAGGGTATCTGTTAGTAATCATTTCAAAAACTGTAGTCATCAGTGAGATATTGGTCAGAGGCGAAATCTGAGAGTGAATAGTTTTAGAAACATAGAAACATAGAAAATAGGTGCAGGAGTAGGCCATTCGGCCCTTCGAGCCTGCACCGCCATTTATTATGATCATGGCTGATCATCCAACTCAGAACCCAGCCTTCCCTCCATACCCCCTGACCCCTGTAGCCACAAGGGCCATATCTAACTTCCTTTTAAACATAGCTAATGAACTGGCCTCAACAGTTTACTGTGGCAGAGAATTCCACAGATTCACCACTCTCTGTGTGAAGAAGTTTTTCCTAACCTCGGTCCTAAAAGGCTTCCCCTCTATCCTCAAACTGTGACCCCTCGTTCTAGACCTCCCCAACATCGGGAACAATCTTCCTGCATCTAGCCTGTCCAATCCCTTTAGGATCTTATACGTTTCAATCAGATCCCCCCTCAATCTTCTAAATTCCAACGAGTACAAGCCCAGTTCATCCAGTCTTTCTTCATATGAAAGACCTGCCATCCCAGGAATCAATCTGGTGAACCTTCTTTGTACTCCCTCTATGGCAAAGATGTCTTTCCTCAGATTAGGGGACCAAAACTGCACACAATACTCCAGGTGTGGTCTCACCAAGGCCTTGTACAACTGCAGTAGTACCTCCCTGCTCCTGTACTCGAATCCTCTCGCTATAAATGCCAGCATACCGTTCGCCTTTTTCACCGCCTGCTGTACCTGCATGCCCACTTTCAATGACTGGTGTATAATGACACCCAGGTCTCGTTGCACCTCCCCTTTTCCTAATCGGCCACCATTCAGATAATAATCTGTTTTCCTATTTTTGCCACCAAAGTGGATAACTTCACATTTATCCACATTAAATTGCATCTGCCATGAGTTTGCCCACTCACCCAACCTATCCAAGTCACCCTGCATCCTCTTAGCATCCTCCTCACTGCTAACACTGCCACCCAGCTTCGTGTCATCCGCAAACTTGGAGATGCTGCATTTAATTCCCTCATCCAAGTCATTAATATATATTGTAAACAACTGGGGTCCCAGCACTGAGCCTTGCGGTACCCCACTAGTCACCGCCTGCCATTCTGAAAAGGTCCCGTTTATTCCCACTCTTTGCTTCCTGTCTGCTAACCAATTCTCCACCCACACCAATACCTTACCCCCAATACCGTGTGCTTTAAGTTTGCACACTAATCTCCTATGTGGGACCTTGTCAAAAGCCTTTTGAAAATCCAAATATACCACATCCACTGGTTCTCCCCTATCCACTCTACTAGTTACATCCTCAAAAAATTCTATGAGATTCGTCAGACATGATTTTCCTTTCACAAATCCATGCTGACTTTGTCCGATCATTTCACCGCTTTCCAAATGTGCTGTTATCACATCCTTGATAACTGACTCCAGCAGTTTCCCCACCACCGACGTTAGGCTAACCGGCCTATAATTCCCCGGTTTCTCTCTCCCTCCTTTTTTAAAAAGTGGGGTTACATTAGCCACCCTCCAATCCTCAGGAACTAGTCCGGAATCTAACGAGTTTTGAAAAATTATCACTAATGCATCCACTATTTCTTGGGCCACTTCCTTAAGCACTCTGGGATGCAGACCATCTGGCCCTGGGGATTTATCTGCCTTCAATCCCTTCAATTTACCTAACACCACTTCCAATTACCAATCATCAGTTCAAGTTCAGTGAGTTACCCTGGGTTACTGGGGGGGGGGTGCAGGGGAATCAGTTTCTGCTACCCTCATCATTTCTCATCAACAGCTCATTCCTCCACTCTGAGTCCCTCAGCCTAGTTCCCGAAACTTGCTGTAAATGTTCTGATAACACCTGTGGATCCAAAATCATGAGAAAAATATTGAAATATTAGCCTTTATAAAGCAAAGACAGTAAGTTCAGACTTCATGTGGCTAGACCACAGCACACCTCCAGAACTGCTTCTCAGGGCTGGAATCCCCAGTAATGCCAGGAAATGGCACAGGATCAGTTCTAAGCACAGCCCTCAGGTGCTGCTCAGATGGATCATTCTGAGTGCAATGCTTAAGGGCTCTGATAGCATGGAGACCTCATTTTTATTTTGATATTCCTTAAGATACAGAAAGAGATCATTTCAGCCTTTTATGTCTATATTGTCTCACAGAGCAATCACATTTCTCCACTAATATTCCCTGTAACCTTTTACCCTGCATTCAGATTCACCACTTGCCCACACACCAGAAACAATTCAGAATGGCTAGTTATTGTACTAGCCCTCACCCTCACGCTTTTGAAAGGAAACCCAAGCGGAACATGCCAACGCCACACAGACAGCAGCAGAGGTCAGGACTAAACCCTAATCATTCAAACTCTGAGGCACTATCTCCCCTGGGTGTGCCACAGTGCTCTGGCTAACCATGGCGATTGTTTGCGGCCACCAAAGAACATTCTCAAAGGCTTGTGGAGGAGATCTGTTGCGGAGTGACCCACAGCAGCGCTTGTATCTCTGCCGGCCCTGCGGATCTGCGGTACCCTTAGAAGGTGCCTGACCAAGAGCTCCCTGCCCCTGGGGGCAAAGGGTTGCTTAGTGTTTCAGGCTGATGAGGGAGGGTCTCGGCAGGAACATTGCCTGTTCCTTTGCCTCCACGGACGCTGCTTGCTGCGCTGCTTTTAGCTCCAGCATCTGCTGACTCTCTTGTCTGCTCCCTCACTGAGACAGGTTGCTCCCATAAACATGGGCTAAATCAACATTTCAATTGAACATGCCACTTCCAAAGTTATTTATTGGTTACATGGCTGCCAAAAATCCCCTCCCCTCCACTAATCCCTATGGCAGTTTCACTTTTCATTATTTAGGGTCTGTCTGAGAAGCTTTAACTGCTCTATAAATTCAATGAGCTGAATTTGCATGTAGAAGGATGTAGGTCAGAAAAGTCCTGTAACCCCAGCTCAAATCCCCCTTCAAGAAAAGCTCGCCACCTCCACGTCATCCCTGAAGTACAAGATGACGGAATTCACTCACTTATTGGTTGGAAAGATATTCATAGAGGGTTACTGGGGAATTGAAAAAAATTGGAATGTGTCAAGCATTCACTGCCTGAAATCTTGGTAGATGTCGAAACTCTCCTCAAGATCTTCAAAAAAGTACCCAGATGAGCACTGGTTTCACAGGGTTGGGGGAATCAAGAACCGATATTATGCAGAAAGCTAAAGTCCATTATTTTGACCAGTGTGGACACTAGAGTGAGATGACTTTCGTCTGTGCTGTAAACCTGTATAACTCTATAGGTGCAATATCCTACTTCTTACCAATCAGATAGAAGGCTCTATAATTGTGAATAATCTATAATATTCATTGGGGAAGCTGGAAGTGCATTTGCATAAGGATAAGGATTCTATTCTGCTGCCTAGGGACTGCGAGACCCCACTTCTTATGTTACCCAGCCATTAAATCGAGAGCTCAATCAGGCTGTGTTTGTCAAAATTGCTCCACCTCTTTAGAAATAAACATATAGACTGAGGCAAGCAGCCATTTCCTGTACAGAACGTACTGCAGATGCAGTTACTGAAATACTGAAGGGGTCAAGATATCTATTCAGTTCTGGTTTTCATTATCTTTAATTTTATGAAACAAGTGCTTTGTGAAATTAAAGATAAAGAAAACCATTGAGTATGGTCAGTGCATGTCTCCTGTTTGACAAGCACAGGACAAAAATAGAGCAGAGAGCTGAGAAACAAGAGATCTGTGGAAACTGCATCAGCTAAAAAGAAAACGATGCCACTGCAGACGTTTCTAAAGAATCAATCAGCAATTCAGGAACATCTGCATGTTCCACCTTCTGCCACTGATGTTTCAGATTATCTCAGAAAGTTCCTCTGCATCCCTTTGAGAGTCTTTGTATAAAAGCAGGCAATTCCAGGGTCGCCCTAAAAGGGCCTAATTTTAAGATGATTAGAGGAAAGTACAGGGGGGATGTCAGAGGTGAGTTTTTCACACAGAGAGTGGTGAGTGTGTGGATTGGATTGTGCTGCCGGGGTGGTGGTAAAGGCAGGTACATTAGAGGCATTTAATAAACCCCAGGATAGGCACATGGGATGATAGAAAAACGGAGGGGTATGTAGGAGGGCTAAGTCTGCAAAACCAAAGAGCTGATTTTTGACTACAGGAGGAGGATACCAGAAGTCCGTGAGCCTGTTCTCATCGGGGATCAGAGGTAAAGAGGCTCAGTAAGTTTAATTCCTCAGTGTTATCATTTGAAAGGATCTATCCTGGGTCCAGCAAGTAACCACCATTACAAAGAAGGCACGGCGTTGCCTCGGCTTTTCTAGAAGTTTGTGAAGCCTCAGCAAGTTCTAAAACTTTGACAAACTTCCATAGCTGCACAGTGGAAAATATACCAACTGGTTACATCATAGCCTGGTATGGAAATATCATTGCCCTTGAACAGAAAAACCTACGAGAAGTACTGGATGCAACCCAGCTCAACCCTGGAAAAGCCCACCCCAGCATTGAGCACATTTACAAGGAGCGCTGTTGCAGAAAAGCAGCATCCATTATCAAGGACCCTCAGCTATCCAGGCCGTGCACTCTCCTCGCTGTTGCCATCAGGAAGGCGGTCCAGGAGCTTTAGGTCCTGCACCACCAGATTCAGAAACAGTTATTACTCTTCAGCCAGCAGGCTCCTGAACCAGAGTGGACAGCTTGGCTCACCCCAACAATGAGCTGACTCCACAACCTATGGACCCACTTTCAAGGACTCTGCAGCTCACATTCTCGATGTTATTTATTACTTATTTATCTATTATTACTATTTTGTTTTTCTGTTTGTAATTGCACAAGTTGTCTTTTGCACATTAATTGTGTCTCCATCTTTGTGTGTAGCTTTTCATTGATTCTATTGTTTCTTATTTGCATTTACTGTGAATGCCTGCAAGAAAATGAATCTCAGGGTTGTATATGCTGACGTATATGCACTTTGATAATAAATTTACTTTGGACTTTGAGGGAAGGGTTAGATTGATCTTAGACCAGGTTAGAATGTGGCACAACATTGTGGGCCAAAAGGCCTGTAATGTTACATTCAACGCTCCACTTTCACCTGGTCAGGAGGGAAGGTGTCACGGAAGAACCTTGCCTGATGATGCTCTCTTCTCGCTGTTCCCATCAGGAAGAAGGGACAGTAGTCTCAGGTCTTGCACCACCAGGTTCAGGAACAGTTATTAAACCTCAACCATCAGCTCTTGAACCAAAGGTGATAACTTCACTTAATTTCACTTGCCTCATCACTGAAATCTTCCTACAACCAATGGACTCACTTTCAGGGACTCTTCATCTTGTGTTCTCAATATTTATTGCTTATTTATGTATTATTACTATTTCTTTCTTTTTTCCTCCAGATCCTCCAGTTTCCCCCTACATTCCAAAGGCGTAATGGGTCAGTAAGTTGTGGGCATACTAAGTTGGCACTGGAAGCATGGCGACACTTGTAGACTGCCCCCAACACATGCTAGGATTGTGTTGGTCACTGATGCAGTCGACACATTGAGACAACACTTCGCTTGTGAGTCTGTTGGGGTCATCTATTGCATCCGGTGCTCCCGGTGCGGCATCTTCTACATCGGTGAAACCCGACGCAGATTGGGGGACCGCTTCGTTGAGCACCTCCACTCCGTCCGCCACAACAGACAGGATCTCCCAGTTGCCACCCCCTTTAACTCTGCTTCCTATTTGGATATGTCCATACATGGCCTTCTCTACTGCCATGATGAGGCTAAACTCAGGTTGGAGGAGCAACACCTCATATACCGTCTAGGTAGTCTCCAGCCCCTTGGCATGAACATTGAATTCTCCAACTTCTGGTAATTCCCTCCCCCTCCCCCTCCTTTCCACCATCCCAGTTTCACTCTGCCCCCTCCTCCAGCTGCCTATCATTTGCCTCATCGTTCTGCCTCCTTCCTCTACCCATTGTGCTTTCCCCTATTCCTTCTTCACCTTTCCTGACTATCCCCTCCCTGTTCCCCCTCCCCCACCCCTTTATCTTTCCTCTTACTAGTTTTTCACCTGGAACCCACCAGCCTTCTCCTTCCCACCCTCCCCCCACCTTCTTTATAGGGCCTCTGCCCCTTCCATCTTCAGTCCTGACGAAGGGTCTCGGCCTGAAACATTGACCGATCTTTTCCACGGATGCTGCCCGACCTGCTGAGTTCCTCCAGCGTGTTGTGTGTGTTGCTTTGACCCCAGCATCTGCAGAGTATTTTGTGGATACATTTCACTGTATGTTTTTTTGCCCAGTTTGATTCTTCAGGACTGGAAAGGGAGGGGGATGATGCCAGACAAAAAGGTGGGGGAAGGGGAAGGAGGAAAGCTAGAAGGTGATGGGTGAAGCCAGGTGGGTAGGAAAGTACCCACCTGAGACAGAAGAAAGTACTGACAACTTGTTAAAGTTATGTAGGGTGAATAAAGTGCTGTAGACCGTGTATCTGCAGAGTCTGTAGATTTTTCTTGTGACTGAATGGGTTTTCTCCTGGTGCTATAGTTCAGGGGTCCCCAACCCTTTATTGCACCGCGGACCGGTTTAGTATTGACAATATTCTTGCGGACCGGCCGACCCGGGTGGGGGGGGGGGTGTCCAAGTTCAACAGTGCGTGACAGGGAATGAGGAAAGGTGCAGCTGACTCCTATCATTTCATATCGTTTCCTCGCGGCCTGGTAGCGTATGCTTTACGTCCTGGTACCGGTCCGTGGGTTGGTGGCTGGGGACCACTGCTCTAGTTTACTCCTGGTGCTCTAGTTTTCTCCCACATTCCAGGGACCTGCTGGTAGGTTAATTAGCCACTGCAATTCTCCCCTTTCTGCATCGTCACATAACCATGCCTGTCATAATGAGCAGAAGAATGCCCTTGCGTAGAACCAAAATGGTGTCTGTGTGTTTGGCTGTACTGCACGTAGCAGAAGTGACCTTCCCCACCACCCAGTGAGTGAAGGTAAAGAGATCAATGGAGCTGGAGGATTGGTGAAAGGTATAGCCTAGCATGAGAGCCTTGATTTCTCATGGCCACTGCTGCAGGAATCTGCCCTGCGCAGTTAATCTCAACCTCGTTCTGTAATGCGTGGCTGTTAATGTGAGAACCTTGAGGACAGGAGTTCAACCTTTTTTTTGCCATGGACTGAGCGATCTGTGGACTCCAGGTTGGGAATCCCATGGTCTTAGTCCCTTTTGGGATGTAATTTTGATCAGCAGGCACTTCATGAAACCGGAGGGCTTTTCTGAGTACTTACGACCTCAAGGGATCCCAATGTGGCAATAAGAATATGCTCCTCTTTAAACCAGCAAGCCTTACATGCACTTTACTTTCTCCTGCCAAACCTTAGTCCTAATCTGGCTCTCTGAACACTCACCCACATGCCAGGCTGTGGAGGGTTTTCCAGGAAATTGTGGTATATCAACAGCCGTTTCATTTTGGTGAAACACTGCCCCAAGTCACCACAAAACTTCCAACAGGAAGACTATAGTAGTTCATTTTAAATGTCATTATTTCCTTGTTAGGACCTACCCACTCAAGAGACATGGTGCGAGACAGCGTCAGCTATGAAAAGCTCAGCCTGGGACCTTAACGTCTGTGTTGTGGTGTAATAAATAGGCCATAATATTTCCCAGAGCTTTTTTTTTTTAATTTGCTCTTTTTTTTCTGAGACTGCCAGCTTCAAACAGAATTCACCCTCAAGACTACTTTTGACTGAATTTCCCTAAAAAGCTGTCATTTTCCCCCATGGACATACCCATTGTCATGACGTATTTGCTGAAGGAATTCTGACTCATCATTCAATATCCGAGAAAGTCTAGAATCGTTCACAAATAGCCAACATTAAAATTCTTGAAACTAGGCCAAAATTCTGCATAGCTGTGCGTGCAATTACCATAATCAGAGATCAATTTTATTCACCAGATATAGTAGGAATTTGCTGCAGTGTCAGGGTGCAACTTGCAACAGAAAAATAGCAGCATTCAACAATTATAAGGAATTATTTAAAAGATAAATTGGAGGTTAGAGGTAAGGAATAAAATCCCAGTGTGTATATGCAATGTAAACACAGATCGCAGTGACTGAGGTAATAGTTAGAGAGAAGTGGGAAGGGGTTTATCCAGAATGATTAATCAGATTAACTGCCTGGGGGGAAAATACTTTTAAGATGGCATGAAGTTTTTGTGTTAATAACCCTTATAGTGTATAACATTATGAAGGAGCCCCCTCTGAAGGAGCCCAAGAAGGGGGACAAGATTCTGGAAAATCTTCGCGTTTACTACCAATGCTCATGTCTTTTCACAGCAGCATCCCTGAAACCATTGTTCATTGATCAGGGATTGACAGCTCCTTAGAGTAGCTTGTTCATGCAAACAGCTAATCAACCAGTCATGTGCTTGAAGTAATTACTCTGACTGATTCCGTGTGCTCTAAGAGGAACCTACATCTGATCAGTTAAAGAGCCAGTCCTTCTCATGGATATTATACTGTTTAGAAAACGGATACTAAATAGTCCCAAAGTCTATTTAGGATCTGTGGACGAGCATGACGGCAATATACTGGTACCACCTTTGCACTCAGAATGTGTCCCGGGAATGAAGGTGTTCACTAAATCAGCTTTAAAATGGGTCATTACATACTGTGTCCTCATTGGTTAAGTGCCAATGATGTCATGCACTATCATTTGCCATATATGTAGCCTATTTGGCGTATCATCGTGATGCATCTGGCAGTCTGATAAATTGGAATGCTGGTAAATTCTTGCCAACCATTAAAAATGCATTAATATTAATTTATACTAATCCCATTTTACTCTCCCAACATTCCTCTCAGTTCCCCTCAGGTTCTACCACATACCTACAAACTAGGAGCAATTTGTAATGGTCATGAACCTAGCGATCCACAGATTGAACAATTGCAAAGTATCTCGTATTTCTAGCCAGAGGGTGATATTAAGATGGAAGAGCTTGAGGGAATCTTTAAAATAATCTTTTAATATGACACAGCAGAAGCCCAGAGAACAGCTATTGAAGACAGCATAACAAACTATGGTATCAGAAAGTAGTTTCAACATGTGGCATTGAATCTTCAACCTGCTCATGTAAGGAGAAACACAGTTGTTTGCTCAGTTCATATAGGTCTAAATCTGTATATTCGAGTTTGAAAACTCAGAATAAATGTTAATGTAATGAAAAGCTGCTGCCACTAATGCACCCTGAATATAAATTCTGGGCCAGTATTACTTCCATTACTCTAACAAGGCATAAGAAAGGGGGGGAAGATCTAAACAAAAAGCTGAAATACGAAGTTTAATTGCTGCTTATCTAGTGTTGGTGCTACTGATCACTATAGAAGAAAAAGAAGAAGCCCTTAACTCCGAGTGGAGTCATCAGGACGCTGTCATGATGGCATTTTTTTTTAGCAGGCTTTCTTATTTTTACAAGGCCGAGTTGCTAGCTCGACGCTCAACCCAGCACAGATCGAAAGCGTGCAAGGGAGCCGGCTGGATTCGAACTCGTGAGCCTTTGCTCCGAAGTCCGGCGCTGATGCCACTACGCCACCAGCCGGCGATCACTATAGCAACCAAATAAACTTTAAAATGACTAACAGATTAGTTTTCATTGGTTGAATTGTGAAAACACGAGCCCAGGATTGACTCGATTGCTTCTCTCTGATTGAGGCATCGAGCAAGGTTGAAAACCAACAAAGATGAGAGCAGAGGACAGGCAGGTGTTCAGCGCCATATCTGACGGGTCTCCCTCTTCCTCTCATTAACTGCTGTCAGAAGGAAGTGCAGGAATCTTGGATTCCAAGACTCGCGGCTGTGGGATGTTGAGGTTCATGTTGCATGTGTTACAGAATTCTAAGCGGTTTGATGAGGCCGATCAGTGAGCACGGGGGCGCTTCGGTGAAGACTGGCTCCATGGTCTGTAGTCAGCTAATGGTGCTGAACCGAACTAAACTGAATACTCCTGGATTTCTGGTTTGGGCTACATCCACACTACACCGGATAATTTTGAAAACAAAGCTTTTTCTCTTCGTTTTGACCCTCTGTCCACACTAAAACGGCGTTTTCATCCCTCGAAAACGGAGATTTTCAGAAACGGTCTCCAGTGTGAATAAATCTCAAAGCGCCTAATATCCTTTGCAGTGTGTATGGGGTAACCGGAGCTTTTTAAAACCGCTGCCATGACGTGCCGGAACAGATGGCGGCAGCACGGCATTTCATTACTTTCTTCTTCTAATTATTATTATTATTATTATTACTACTTTATTGTCGCCAAACAATTGATACTAGAGCGTACAATCATCACAGCGATATTTGATTCCACGCTTCGCAGAACCTAACAATTTCAGAACAGGTGGCAATGTGACTGAAGCCAGAAGAGTTAGAAATGTACTCACCAAATACTTTGACCCGTAGTTTGCTGAATAAATAATTATACTCACTTTGCCCTGTTTTCTGTCCTTGCTTGTATGAAGGTGGTTTACCCATTTATGCAAGTACTTCTCTGACAATAGATGTGTAACAGCCTAACGTAACATTGTATGGAAATACAAGATAACACTGATGCAGACATGTTTTATACATTTAACAAGGTGCTTTATTAATGCAACAGAGTTAGTCAGTTTTTCAATGTTCGTTGTCAGCTGGGTCATACTGTCTGTGAACTCCCTGTCGGTTGCCTCCATACGCTCCAGTATCTGTTTTCTTTTAGTTTTAAGTCCTCCTGCGCGAGAGCCAAGAGCAATTCCTTTTAAGTTTTTCTACTCTGTAACTGGACAAACGCACACTAAGTATACCGTTTCCTCTTCGCTTGTTTTCTGTGTGTCCTGCGTGTGCCCAGTAGAGGAGATTCGCCCAAATATCCGCGTTAGTGTGGACAGAGATATTTTGAAAAACGCTTAGTGTGTACGCCTGTCATTTTACTCAAAACCGGCGTTTTCAAAATTATCCGGCGTAGTGTAGACGTAGCCTTGATGTTGATACTCAATGTGCTGCTTGCTCGATTTGTTCTTTGTCTTTTTTGGGCATCGGGTGTTTTTGGTTTTTCTAGGAGTTGATTCCATGCTGTTTCTTTGTTTCGTGGTTGCCTGAGGGAGGATTAATCAGAGTTGTCTCCTGTATAACTACCTTGATAATAATGTATTTTGAAATTGACTTGCTATGGGAGAATAATCATTATTTATTATCCTTTAAAAGAAAGTGAAACTTCCAAAGGATATGATAGAAATTTAAGAAAGCCTCAGTCTCTCTTCCATGGACCCCCCTCACGCTGACTACACAGCAAAAAACTGGAATGTCTTTGTGTAAAGTAATCCCTCAGGATTAGGGTTTCTAAACTTCCATTCTATTTCATTTCTGTGAGTCCTCAGGGCTGTAGAGTCTTACGTAGGATACACAGCCTCTGCCTTAGATGGTGTGGACAGAACAGGGACTTTGCAAGTTGTGTGCTTTGTCAGTGTCTCTGTAGAACCCCACGTGCTCCTGCAATTGTGACTCAAGGAGCTCAGCGTTTTTTCTGTATGTTCCTTCTCCTTTTTGTGCATTGCAGAGCTAGGGATTCCCAAGGGAGAGTGAGGATGTAACATTTCTCTCAAGAATACTTTGAGAACATCTGCACAGGGTTTCCCTGTCTTTATGGAACTATCTTAATTTCCTCTGTTTTGCCTTGTTTGTATTGTTGAATTAGGCCAGATTTTGCAATTTTGGTGTATTAGTAACACAAGTTATTCATTACATTGCATTTACTTGTAGACTTTATATGGATCCTACAGAGCAATTTCTATATGGGTGTACAGAGCAAGCTTAACTGAAGATTTGATATGACATGCTCAGATGGTTTTCTGTCATCGTGTGGTGCTGTGCTGAATCCAATAGTTCTTTCTTGCAATGAAATACTCCTTGTAACGTTCACAAACAAGAGAAAATCTGCAGATGCTGGGAATCCAGGCAACACACACAAAATGCTGGAGGAACTCAGCAGGCCAGGCAGCATCTACGGAAAAGAGCACAGTTGACATTTCGGACCGAGGCCCTTGCAACTTTCTCTAGGTTCTGGGTGATATTTTAAGGGGGCATAACTGGAAGTCTGGTCTCAGGCATGGGGTAGTGCAATCTAGCCACTGATACTTGTTGAGCATCAGAGGACTCTCAGTGCTGAGGATGGGCGGGGCAAAGACACTGATACTGGTTTACCTATCCAGCAGCTTAATTCAAATGATTTTGCAGAGACTTTCTACTGTCAAGGTATACTCTGTGCAAAATGTGCAGCTAAAAATAGCTCATGGTTTGAGGCAAGTCTGTGTAATCGGCAGATCTACAATATAGTTGTGCTATATTCTCTTAAAGCAGCAATTATAAGAGTATTTTATGAAAGTTTGACAGATAAGTAGTACAAACAAATGAGAAAATACAAGCTGCACTTGATATTTTGTTTTTGTATTGTAAAATCTAATGTAAAGCAGAATACAATGGATTCCAGTTAATTGGGGTATCTGCTTATTTGGGACAACCCTTAAAGAACAAAAATTAATCGGGAAAATAGCCAGAATTCCCTTCGTTTATTTGGTACACTAGGCTACTTTATTGGTGCAGAAGTTTATTGGTGCCAAACAGTTTCTAACTAGCATCAGACATGTGCACTTGTGTGGCCGTTAAACACTACACTATGCTTAGAGCAAACAGTTTTTAAATAGTTTCAGGTGCGTGCACTTGCGTTCAAAAAGAAATGACTTTTATCACTGATAGTTGCAGAGAAATAAGCAGTAAGACACAATTCTGAACTGTTTTGCCTACTGTGGCTTCAGGCATTCAGGCTTGGAGATGCCAGAAATGGCCAGGAGTGAAAATGAAACGATTTCACTACAAATTAGAAACTTTGAAGAATTTGAAGGTATTGACTATCATCTTTAATGTTACAACAAAAGTAAAGATTTGGAGGATGCATTTGTTGATAGCTTTGTATGAAGGCAGTCCCAAATCTACACTAGATGTCTAGGCAACACACATCAAAGTTGCTGGTGAACGCAGCAGGCCAGGCAGCATCTCTAGGAAGAGGTACAGTCGACGTTTCAGGCCGAGACCCTTCGTCAGGACTAACTGAAAGAAGAGATAGTAAGAGATTTGAAAGTGGGGGGGGGGAAGATCCGAAATGATAGGAGAAGACAGGAGGAGGAGGGATGGAGCCAAGAGCTGGACAGGTGATTGGTAAAAGGGATATGAGAGGATTACGGGACAGGAGGCCCAGGGAGAAAGAAAAGGGGGAGGGGGGGAAAACCCAGAGGATGGGCAAGGGGTATAGTGAGAGGGACAGAGGGAGAAAAAGGAGAGAGAGAAAAAGAATGTGAGTATATAAATAAATAAGGGTTGGGGTATGAGGGGGAGGTGGGGCATTAGCAGAAGTTTGAGAAGTCAATGTTCATGTCTATGATTATTTTGTTCATTTACAGTCAATCAAAGGAACATGTCAGCTTACACTACTTTGCCGATAACTATTAGCAATACACAGTTTTAGTATACTGTAGTAGTATTGATAGTGTTCTAATTTTCTATGTGTTTCATTTAAATGCATAATTAGTTACACAACTAAAAGGTAGTTTGTCTTTTTTTATACCTTTTTAATTATTTCCATGGAGCTTCAGCTAATTGAGGCAGCTGCTGAATTGGGCCAAAATGTACTGGTCCCATTTGTGTCCCAATTAACCAGAATCCACTGCATTCGGTAAATTTCAGGATCCTCTCCAATTTCAGTGGATAACTTGTCTTCTAAAGACCTTCCTCCATTGGATATCTTTCAGATGTCAGAGATTTGTATTTGTGTGAGTTATTTTATTATTCAAATTGAGTAATTTTCTTATTTGACTATACTGTTTTATGTAATCAGGAATTACCCTCAAGGCAATTTTCATTTGTGATCTGTTGTACTTTCCTGTTTGACCCTGTAATAATTACCTCGAATGTACCATACTGTGCAAAAGTCTTAGCCATATATATAGATATACACGTTCGTATATATACATATATATATATAGAGAGAGAGAGAGAGAGAGATACATATAGCTTGGGTGCCTAAGATTTTTGCACAGTACTGTACTTGTCAACGTGGAGCCGAGAGTGGGTTTGTAAGTCTGGCTGGAGCAAAGGAATGGGGAAGATGGAGCATGGTGGGAGGGGTGTGGGACAGGTGGCAGCGAGAGAGCACCAGGGCAGGGGGTGGTGTGGGTACAGACACACCCATTCCTGAGACACCAGTCAAGGTCAGTTGATTCCAAACAATTGGTTTATTGATCATTACAGAAGGTCTCTTTGGTTCTTCCCACTCCCTCCCCTCTCCTTTACCCTTTTCCCAACCAAGATTCCCCTCTCCCTGTCCCCTTCCCACTCTCAGTCCACAATAGAGACCCATATCACAATCAGGTTTATCATCACTCATATATGTCATGAAATTAGATTTTTTGCAGCAGCATTACAGTGTAATACATAAAATGACAACAGTACAATGCAAAGTTCTTAGGGACTTTGGATAGGGTTGTAAAGAGAGCTTTTGGTACATTAGCCTTTATTAATCAAAGTATTGAGTATAAGAGCTGGAATGTTATGATGAGGTTGTATAAGGCATTGGTGAGGCCGAATCTGGAGTATTGTGTTCAGTTTTGGTCACCAAATTACAGGAAGGATATAAATAAGGTTGAAAGAGTGCAGAGAAGGTTTACAAGGATGTTGCCAGGACTTGAGAAACTCAGTTACAGAGAAAGGTTGAATAGGTTAGGACTTTATTCCCTGGAGCGTAGAAGAATGAGGGGAGATTTGATACAGGTATATAAAATTATGATGGGTATAGATAGAGTGAATGCAAGCAGGCTTTTTCCACTGAGGCAAGGGGAGAAAAAAACCAGAGGACATGGGTTAAGGGTGAGGGGGGAAAAGTTTAAAGGGAACATTAGGGGGGGCTTCTTCACACAGAGAGTGGTGGGAGTATGGAATGAGCTGCCAGACGAGGTGGTAAATGCGGGTTCTTTTTTAACATTTAAGAATAAATTGGACAGATACATGGATGGGAGGTGTATGGAGGGATATGGTCCGTGTGCAGGTCAGTGGGACTAGGCAGAAAATGGTTCGGCACAACCAAGAAGGGCCAAAAGGCCTGTTTCTGTGCTGTAGTTTCTATGGTTCTATGGTTCTATGGGACCCTAGCTATATATATATGCCTAACACATTTGCACAGTACCGTGTCTTAATTATAACTTAAAAAATACCAAAACATTTTAATGCATTATCATGACTGTAGTGTAAGTTATAAAATGGAAAGAAATTAAAATCGTAAGATAAAAATGGACTTTCTCACATTTAATCTAAAAATGTATTAAACAATAGTCAACAGAATATTCAATACTTTGTTAAATCTTTATTTCAGGCATACTTTATTCAATAATGCTGTTGAATGTATACCCAGACATACATCATAGACACACAAACACACACACATCCACATTAATGGTTACAAATTCTGTCTCTTCTATACATGCATATACATGGTGCATACATGAGCACACAGGTTCACATGTATACATGGATAAACACCCATGTCTTTTATCCAGTCTCTTGGGAACAGGGGTAACTTGTTTGCAATCCAGTGTTGAGGGTTCAGTGGTGACTGATGATGCCATTGTGGGAACTGCAGACCCTTACATTAATTAGACAGCGGGTCCCTGAAAGGGCAGGAGGATAGTAGATTGTGAGAGGACGTGTTCCTTCTGTAGTTTACTTCTGTCTGCTTCCAATGCATGGACTCAAGATATTAACTACCATACCAAGTGCAGCTTCTCTAATTTGATCCATCAAAAACCAGAGGTCCCCAGGGGCTGGGGGGCATTGTACTTTTTCAAGACGGTATTGAGGCATATCTTTGTAACTTTTCCTCCTTTGACCTGGTAATGCCCTCCACGCCAGAGTTTGGAAAAGCTTGTCTCTCTTAGATGTCTGGAGACTGGCATGTGAATGATGTGATCTGTCTGGCATTATCAACTGGAGCAGATGACTCAAGTCACTCAAAAAACACCACTAACAGCCTCTCAGCAACAGTCTCCAAATTCAGTGGAAGGAAAAACAACTTCCCCAGCGCCAGGGGCTTAATTACGTTCATGCACACAAATGGAAACATATGTACATGCCCACATGGAAGGAGACACACAGTTATACAAATACAGATGCCAAAGCATATATGATGTACACCTATACACATATAAAAAGTATATGTGGACATGTATGCACAGAATAATGTACATGCACATTGATAATGTACACGCAGATACCCAAACAGGCGCATACATAAGTGGGTATATGGAAACACATTTATGAGTGCACACTACACACCTGGACAAATTGATACAAACATACAAGTACTCAATGGACACATGCATGCAGTGCACTCATTATACATGCTGGTCATACAGCCTCATATATTCACACAAAATGTATCTTGCTTTTATTTCATTTGTTAGTTCCGCAGAATGGTGCATGATTAAGGCAGGGGTTAGATAACATTCGATTCACATTTGGATAAACTCATGGCACAGCCCATAGTGACTCACTTAATGACTTGTGAAATCTACCCTGTACTCAGGTAATCACCACCCAGCAGGAAACAAAATGGAAAAGCTTTTGGTTAATTTATGGGAGTGTGGGATATTTTGGGAATCTCCTCTCCAATCTGAAAGTTAAGCACACAAAGTTCAGGAGGCCAAGGTAAGCTGATTTATCAGCATTTAGTGGCTTTCCTATCTTGAGATATCTTCTACTTCTACGGGGGAAAACCGATTTCTCCCGGGATCAATAAAGTATGACTACTTGCAGGAATATACCTAGCTCTGTCTTAGATACTGATCAGCAAGTTCACTCTCTCCCCCTGATGACAACCTATGAGTGAAATACAATGTTTGCAATCTGTTTTACTTTTGATTATCATAATTATTGCTAAAAACACTTTCTCACAGATGATACTATTGCAGTACCATGATTACAAACTACATTTTAATAAATTGAAAAAGAAATGGACTTTGCAGATAGTCTTCAAAGAGACTTGGGTGTTCAGTACAGTTCACATTCACTACTGGATCAAACTCATGCCATGGTTTTCCTGTCTAAAGGTCCCAATCAATTTCCAACCAATAGCGTTTATTTATAGAATCACTCTTTATTTGTATGCTAGTCTATTGTCTTTAATACATTTCATTTATGATATATCAGTTACACTATTGCAAAGAGGACAGAATTGAAGTGGAAAGTTCACATTAAAATTTACCTTTGTCTGAAAGCAAATTTGCAAAGGAATTAGAATAGGCATTGCAAATGGACCCTGCATTCAATATCCCGGCCACTTGGTAGAGCTCCCATATATCAATTTTAATGGAAATAGCTCTGTGACCAGTACTTTCAATTGCATTCTTCAGAAGAAATTCCTTCTGTCACTTTTGTTTTCAGTAATCATGAAAGTGATAGAAAGAGAAAGTATTATGAAAGCTTCAACACCATCCAGAAATAGCAGGAAGTACAAGGTTTTATTAAAGATGACACTGTTGGCAAACCCTTAGATTGTAAAGATCTGTTTTGATGCAAATTCTGATTTCACTGAAAACTTAAGTCATCAACAAATTAGTACAAATTGTTACAACTCTCGAGCTAATTTACACTGCCTTGCTAACTAGAGTGCAATACCTTCCTTCCCTATTTAGTCCTTAATTGAGTATAGGAGTTGGGATGTAATGTTGAAATTGTACAAGGCCAAATTTGGAGTATTGTGTACAGTTCTGGTCACCGAATTATAGGAAAGGTGTCAACAAAATAGAGAGAGTACAGAGAAGATTTACTAGAATATTACCTGGGTTTCATCACCTAAGTTACAGAGAAAGGTTGAACAAGTTGGGTCTTTATTCTTTGGATTGCAGAAGGTTGAGGGGGGACTTGATAGAGGTATTTAAAATTATGAGGGGGATTGATAGAGTTGACGTGGATAGGTTTTTTCCATTGAGAGTAGGGAAGATTCAAACAAGAGGACATAAGTTGAGAGTTAAAGGGCAAAAGTTTAGGGGTAACATGAGGGGGAACTTCTTTAGTCAGAGAGTGGTAGCTGTGTGGAATGAGCATCCAGCAGAAGTGGCTGAGGCAGGTTTGATATTGTCATTTAAAGTTAAATTGGATAGCTATATGGACAGGAAAGGAATGGAGGGTTATGGGCTGAGTGCAGGTCGGTGGGACTAGGTGAGAGTAAGCGTTCGGCATGGACTAGAAGGGCTGAGATGGCCTGTTTCCGTGCTGTAATTGTTGTATGGTTAACGGAATCCCAATCAACTTCATTGATCAAGAATAAAACCTATTTAAAATGTTTAATCTCAGTTCTTAATGTTGTGAAATATTTCAGGATACACTGGAATGTCATTTTTTTAAAAGTTATATTCTTTTCCTATCTTTTTTCTCTCTTTGAAACTCAGTTTTCTTTTGGTTTTCTCTTTTGTATCCACTTTGAAACTAAACTCATCCAGAGTAGTTCACCTTCTTTCTGCGTCCTCTGATTCTCCGCCCTTTAATGTTTGTCTTGTTACTTTGCTATGCCATTATCGAGCTACACTTATAAAACCTAAATCTAAAAATGAGATCCCCAACATTAGAAAAATCTGGCCGATAAGCTTGAGTAAAGTTTCTTTTTCGTACCTGAAATTGCCACTACATTGGACCTCCAGAATTCTAAGCACTAACTCTTAACTCAACTCCATCACTCTCCAGATGCTTGTCAGAATATCCGTAAAGATCCTTTAGAAAAGATTGACAGGAAACTAAAAGAATAACTATCAGCCTCCTTTTATGATTGAGGTAATCTTGTCAAAAATCTACTCTAACTTGTCTCCAAGGTAAATATTCATCTTTTACCAGATTTCCAGAATGTGAATGATTCTATAAAATAGGATGTATTCTGCATGCTTAGATTCCCCTGGAAGCTGATGGTGAGATTTTCCAATGGGCAACTGTTTTTCACTGGCGCAAACACGAGGAAATCTGCAGATGCTGGAAATTCAAGCAACACATATCAAAGTTGTTGGTGAACGCAGCAGGCCAGACAGCATCTCTAGGAAGAGGTACAGTCAACGTTTCGGGCCGAGACAAAGGGTCAGGACGAAGGGTCTCGGCCCGAAACGTCAGCTGCACCTCTTCCTAGAGATGCTGCCTGGCCTGCTGCGTTCACCAACAACTTTGACGTGTGTGGCTTGTTTTTCACTGGGCTTCCTTTTAATTCAACGTTTTTCTTAGTCATTTCTGATATAATTAAGAGCAAAGCACCCAACCACATGGAGTGGAATTGGAGTCTAACAAGGTTGTCACAGACACTTTTGCCTCTTGAAGGGCAGTGTCCTGTTGTACCCAGTAATATTAGGTACAGAGGAGATGTCAGGGGTAAGTTTTTTTACGTAGAGTGGCGAATGTGTGGAATGGGCTGCCAGCAGCAGTGGTGGAAGTGGAAACGATAGGGTCTTTTAAGAGACTTCTGGATGGATATATGGAGCTTAGAAAGATAGAGGGATATGGGTAAGCCTAGGTAGTTCTAAAGTAAGGACATTTTCAGCACAGCTTTGTAGGCCGAAAAGCCTGTATTGTGCTGTAGGTTTTCTATGTTTCTATAATATTTCAACCAACCCATTCCAAACTTATTTCAGCTTTCAAAGCTTGGCTCTGCCCAGACCATCCATGTTTGACCAGTATTTTCCACTCAGAAGTTAACCTGGGACCAATTCATTCAACCGGGCTGTCAATCAGTCAGAAAACCAACTCTTAGCAAATTTTCAGAAAATTAAACTGCATTTTCTACCCTCCTTCAGTGTTGCCCATGTGAACAAAAAGGTCTCAGATAGATTAAAACTAACGTAAATGTTTTAAACATATTGACTGGTAAATAACAAAAGGAAGTTGAATTATAGCATAATCTGACATAGTTCTATATGGATAATTAGAAGGAGAAATACTAGATTTATCGAGTGTAAAGAAAAGGAAAACAGGCAACTTTATTGTATACAAAATGACTTTGTGTATACAATTGGCCTAAAATTGTATAAAATACTATTCTTGATGACTACGTGGACACATTACAGTAACAGCTGGCTGGTGGTGTAGTGGCATCAGCATCAGACTTCAAGGCGAATGATCCCAGGTTTGGATCTGGCCGGCTCCTCGCACTCTTTCCATCCGTGCTGGATTCAACAGTCAAGTTAGCAAATCAGCCTCATAAAAAAAGGTCAAATGCTGCAGAAACAGCAAAAATGCTGCCCAATGCACCACAAGGCACAAAAGGAACAGCAACACTAATACTAAAGTTGACCTCAGCATCATGAACTAAAGTTAGAGAAACCTGAACATTAAATACAAAAGTAATGGAGATGTCATAAACCTGACCTGAAAGTAGTTACAGTGTTCACCACACTGTTGTGTTTTTTGACTCTTTCAAAGTACAACATCAAACAACAGCTTATATAATGCCTTTAACCTCAAAGCATTCCAATGTCCTTGAGATGTGGTTTCAAACAAAATGTGACATAGAAATCAACTAAACAGATACCAAATGACCAAACAGATGGGCCTCACAAATGGTAAGGAAAGAAAGTTTAATTAGGCAGGAAATTCCAGAGCCTGCAAAGTTTGCAGAAGTCTGCATAACTACAAGAGAAAACATGCTTTCAAAACTTCTCTCACGCCACCAACTTCCAACAATTTGAAAGAGGAACTGGTAAAAGACAGAAGTATAGGTTTTCAAATGCTACAATAACAGACACAGAGTTGCCTGGGCCTATAGGCGTTTGGAAACACTGTTCAGTGTCAGTATTTATGCTGCACACATGCCTTTACCCACTCTCAGTAATCTAGACTTTCAACATATTCTGCTATTCCTCTCTTCCAGCCTGACTTCAAATGCATTTCTGATATTTCCTTAAATTAGAGCAAGTTCCACATTCTTATCATACTGGGTAAAGAAATGTGTGCTGAATTCTCTTTGAATTTATCAGTGACAATCTAATATCCGTTTCCTGGTTTTGGAATTTCCCTGAAGTGCAAAGGTTTTCTCCATATTTACCTTATCAAACCCTTTTTAAGCAATCCAAGACCTCGAAGTGATCACCCTTGCACCGTGTTTCTCTGCTCTATTATTCTATGTTCTGGGAAACACTAGCTCTTTACCTATTAACACAAGTTCACTTAACACCCAGTTTTCACCTGATAACCAAATACTATGTGCAGTTGGTGAACAGTGCAGAGTGAACAGGCCAATGGTGACAGATTATCAATATGAGTACATCAAAAGTCCGACCACATTTTGTCAAAAACATCCTGCTGTTTGGTGTAACTAAAGTGTATCAGTGACTTTGGTGATCAGTTTTAACAAACTCAAGAATGACAACAGACTTTAGTAGTTACTTATTTATTATTTTTATGGTGCAAATTATCAACAGGTAGCGTTAGATCTTACTGCGAGTTTTTTTCTAGTTTTCATGTGGACAATCCTCAATACAAAACAAAATTATTAGAATGCCAGCCCTCAGTGCCAAAGGATCCTCTCCCCACAGTCGACAACCGGAATATTAAGTAACAAAACAGACATCTCCCGGATTGTGTATAAAGAGCCAGGGATAGGTGTAAATGCGGGAGATAGCCAGTCATAGCCTTCCCTGATCTCATCATGGGTATTTCAACAAGAGCCAATCAACATGGACATTCACCTATGTCTTCCCCTGCGTAGTTACGATGGTGCAGAATCAGAATGTCCCTCGCTTGATCCTTCTTTCAATAGCCTTAAAATATTATTAAGTCATAGAGACATAGAGTAAGTCAGGATGGAAACAAGTGCTTTGGGCCAACTGGCCCATGCTGATCACATCATTCTCCCTGCTGCCCACATTTAGCCCATAGCCCCCCAAGCCCTCCACTCCAGGTACCGATCAAACTGCCTCTAAAATGTTGCAATGATATCTGCCTCAGCCACTCCTCTGACAGCTCATCCAGATGCTCGAGTGTAAAGAAGTGACCTCTCAGGTCTCTTTTAAATCCCTCCCCTCTTGTATCAGTGTCCTCAAGTCTTGGACTCTTCAATCCTGGGGAAAAGATGCCAACCCTATCCCTGCCCCTCATGACTTTGAAAATACTTATGAGGTCATCCCTCATTCTCTTGTGCTCCAGGGAATAAAGATCCAGTGTGGCCAGCCTCTCTGTGTTACTCAGGCCCTCTACTCCAGTGTGGCACCTTCATAAACTCTGTAGCCTCTCCAGCCTGACACCATCTTTCCTATAATAGAGCGACCAGAACTGTACACAATACTTCCAGTGCAGGTTCGCCAATGGCTTCCATAATTGCAACAAAATGTTCCTACTCCTAAACTCAATGGAAGTTAAATTGTGAACAGCTCTTTATTTTTGAAGACTGGTTCTCGTTTTAATTTCATAACTCCAGTATAATCTCCAGCACTTTGCATCTAGCTAAGAATTCTCTGATGGGTGAGGTGAAATTAGCCCAGAGAGACAGAGGAATGTTATAAATGAGGTTAATCATGGATCAGCAATGTGAAGGATTCAAGTCCTGACGAAGGGTCTCGGCCTGAAACGTCGACTGCGCCTCTTCCTATAGATGCTGCTTGGCCTGCTGCGTTCACCAGCAACTTTGATGTATGTTGCTTGAATTTCCAGCATCTGCAGAATTCCTGTTGTTTGAAGGATTCAATGAGTTGCAACAGTTGTCCATTCTTGTCTGGATTAATTGTGGCCCACAAATTAGGCATATTAATATTGACATAAAAATAGAAAATGGAATTGGTCTACTGTTGTCACATGTACCAGAATATAGTGGTCAGCTTGTTTTGCATTCTGTTAATATTCTGTGGATCATATTAATGCACAATGCATTGCCTATTTAAACCCAGCTCTCACCCACAGTCCTTGTTCACCCATTGAACTAGCCGGCCTCATCCAGTTGTTCCCAGCCTTCAGTAACCTTGTTGACTGTGGTGTTTCACATCTGCTCTTTCTTGTTTTGTGGCCCCTTGAGGCTTGTTTTTTTCACAGACTATTATTAAAAGTTATTGTTCTTTGCTCAGTTGTTTCCACTGCTCTACTTTTGGGCCAAACCTTTCCTGACAGGATAAATGGACCATCGATTGACCCAGTAGAGTTTGCTCACCTGAGGGAAGTCGTCCATTGACGGGAGCACACAATCCAGAAGCAGCAGGAAAGCACTGACCACCTGCTCGCCACCCTCAACCCACTCTCCGTCTCATTACAGCAACCCCAAGCCAGTCTGCCTCCTTCCTCGGTGCCCAAACAGTTTGCCAGATTCCCCAACCCGAAACTGCAATTCATATTGCAGTACATCTTGCACTTCAAGCTCCAGCCAACTCTGTATTCTACGGACCGAGCTAAGTCTGCCTTCATATATAGATATATCTCCCCCTCTCTCCCTCCCTCCCTCCCTCCCTCTCTCCCTCTCCCTCCCTCCCTCTCCCCTTCTCTCTCCCTCCCCCTCCCTCTCTCTCTCCTGACTGACCTGGGCCGCTGCTATCAGGGACAATAAAACTACCATTTACAATAAATATGAGGAATTCGCCGCTGAGATGCGCTGGGTTTTTTACCATCTGGGAAGTGGATGGGAGGCAGCAGATCAGATACTGCTCCTGTGTCAAGGCTGACACATGGTGCTACATTGCAATGTGGAACTCAGTACCCACACAGCAGAGTGCAACTGCAATAGGGCAGGGCCACTGGCCTTTTACCATTGTGGCCTCTCGGGGAGCCTGGAAGCCAAGCTGTCTGCTCAGGAGATGCCCAGTGACATAAAAAGCCTGAACAGTCTGGCCCTGTATACTGACAAGCACCTTATGGAACAACCTTCCAGATCATCAGCCAGAATCAAACCATTCCTGGCTGCAGGACTCTCATCGGCAATGCCTCCAGAACGCATGCGTTTGGGGAGAGCTCCCCTAACTCCCCAAGAACGCGAGCATCAGTGGACAATCAGCATGTGAACCTACTGTGCATCAGCCGATTGCTCACACATCAAGTACCCACTGCATCTGGGAAATGGCACCACTGGGTAGAGTTGAGGGGCCTTCAACCTGGTAAGCTCCCCCGGTCCTTGCTCCAGAACCACAGCCTGTCCTCCTCCACACCCCAATGGCTCACGCGCACAGGAGGCTCTGATGGACTCCAGCACAGCAAGCAACTTCCTGTGTGCAGCTTGTACTCCCTACCAAGCCTATGTCTCACTCCTTCTGCATCACAGCCTTTGACAGATCCTTGGGGTCTGGGTGGTCAGAGCGTGCACACGGCCTGCGCACATGAGCATCACAGAGCACCGCAAGTCCATCCCATTCCTTCTGATTGACTCATCCAACACTCCTCTCATCCTGGCTCTCCAGTTACCACCCTCACTCTGCCTGGCCATCTGCTTCACTGTTGAGTTCGCGACCCACCTGCCTGTAACCTTAGTTCACTTCACCCCGTAAATCCGTGAAGATGGAGGAAACCCTTGGCCTCACAAAGCTCCTGCAGGAACACCACAACTTAGCCGTTGCCTTCAGTAAGAGGGAAGCCAGTGCCCTGCCACTTCATAGACCACACGACTGCGCAATCAGCCTCCTCCCGGGCACCACCCCTCCCCGAGGCTGTCTGTTCTTGCTCTTCACTCCAGAGACCAAGCCATGAATGAAGCATGATATCACCGCTTCATTCGACCATCCCAGTTCCAAGCCAGTGCAGGATTCTTCTTTGTCAACAAGAAAAATGGGGGTCTCTGCCACGGCCTCAGCTATGTGGACTCAACAAAATCACCATTAAGAACAGCAGCCCTCTCCCACTGATGGATAGCACAGTCAAAATAAACCATGGGGCCCAGATCTTCGCCAGACTGGATCAGCGGAGTGCATACAATCTAATGTGCATCCATCAGGGTGTTGAGTGGAAGAGAGCATTTATAACACCCACTGGCCACTACCAATACTTGCTGATGCCTTTCGGATGTTCCAGCTGTCCGGCTGTTTTACAAGCTTTCATTCACAAAATCCTTCGAGACATATTATACCGGTTTGTGTTCATCTACCTCGACGACATCCTTATCTTCTCCAGGAACCCCCAAGACCACGTCAGTCCTTCAACATCTCCTCAAAAACCAACAGTACTGCAAATTAGAGAAATGCCAGTTCCACGCCCCAGTCATTTCCTTCCTGGGTTACGTCCTTTCACCCCAAGGCAAAACCATGGACCAGAGAAAGTGTGAGCTGTCACTGAGTGGCCCCAACTGCACTCCCTCAAACAGTTCCAGCACTCCTCGTGCTTCTCCAAGTTCTTCAGAAATTACAGCCCATTCTCTGCTCCTTTCACCTTCCCTACCAAGTCGTCTATCTGACAGATAACCTGGTCTGCTGCCGCAGACCAAGCTTTCCAGCAGCTCAAGAGACGCTTCACCACAACTCCCATTCTCTGCCATCCAAACCCCTCCAGGCCTCCTGTGGTAGAGGTGGGCACATCTGAATAGGGCACTGGGGCATTCCTCTCCTGGCAAGGACTGGATGGGCAGACACACCCTTGTGCTGCCTTCTCAGGCATGTTCAACTGTACACAGCACTGTAGAGACCAGGAGCTACCCACAATGAAATGGGCCTTGCAGGAATGGCGACATTGGCTGATTGGAAACACCGAGCCCTTCCTGATCTGAACTGGCAACCAGAACCTCGTATTCATACGACAAACCTGCCAACTCAACCCTCGTCATGCTCACCGGGTCTTCTTCGACTGATTCAACCTCACCTTCTCCAAATGACCTGGCTCCAAGAACACTAAGGCAGATGCCCTGTCACGACAGATAAACCCAGCTGAAATGGAGATTCATCCTCAGCCTACCATTCCCTCCTCCCAGATCCTCACCCCGATTATCTGGAGAACCAGATCCACCAGGCCCTACAACGCGACCCTACTCTGGCTGACACGCCTGACAACCACATGTATGTACCGGAAGCCATGCACTTTGAGGCACCTCAGTCGGCCCACTCCTCACCCATCCCTGGCCATACGGGCACACGACAGACTGGATTTTCTGTGACGCTGGTTCTAGTGGCTCACCGTGATCGCAGATGTACGCCTGCCCTCAATGTGTCCGGTCCAATTTCTCCAACCAGTGACCCTCTGTATCCCTGCCATCTTCTGGTGTGACCGTGGTGATCAGGGCGGTGGTGGACTGGTTCTCCAAGGTGGCCCACTTCATTGCCCTCCCCAAGCTTCTGTCAGCATCTGAGATGGTGGACCCTGGTTCTCCAATATGTAGTTCATCTCCACTGCTTCCCTCAGGATATTGCATCGGACTGGGGCCTCCACTTTGGTGAGCCTCTGCTCCCTCGTCCACACCTCAGTGAATTTGTCCTCTGGCTATCATCTGCAGAACAACACTTGGTCACAAAGAGCCACTCAGCAATTGGAGAGGTTACTACAACGCTTCACCGCCTCTACCCCTTCCACGTGGAAGACAGATCTGTTCTGGGCTGAACTGTCCCACAATCTACACTGCTTCCCTGCCTTGGGTGTCAGACTCTTTAATATACTTCATGGCTACCAACCCCCATTGCTCCTTGTGGAGGTGCCAGTGGTAAAGATCCCACCTGCGAGAGCCTTGATACCCCACTGCTTGAATGCTTGGAAGAGGGCCATCGTCGGTGCCAACTGTGCCTACTCTGGCCTGAGAATCATGTCTGGCTGTCCGAGATCTGCCCCTGCACCGACTCCCACAAGCGCTCGCCTAAGTTCATTGATCCCTTCAAGATCACCCGTCGCATCAATCCAATCACTTCCTGTCTCCAGCTGCGCCCCCACCGTCCCTCAGGATCACACCTACGTCCCATGTCCTGCCTCAAGTTCATTGTCCATGGCCCACCAACTCACCCGAGCCTAGAATGGTGGAAGGAGGTCCAGTGTACGTGGTTCACCTGTCAATGGATTCACATTGTTGTGTACGAGATGTACAGTCCCTGATCGCCTGTCCAGTTTCATCTTGGATCCATCACTCATCAAGCAGTTCCAGCAGACCCATCTGGATCGGGTGCCAGCTGTAGGCAAGTGGGGGTGGGAGGGGGGGTAGGAGGTCCTGTCAGGTCTGTACAGGCAGACACCTCCCAGTCTCCACCCAGCTAACAGAAGTCGCGTTCCACTCATTTACAACTCATCACCTGCAGCCTATTTAAACCCATCTCTCACCCATAGTCCTGGTTCACTCATCAAACCAGCCAGCCTCAATCAGTTGGTCCTAGCCTTCTGTCACCTTGTTTCCTGTGGTGTTTAGTATTTGCTCTCTTTTGTTTTGTGACCCCCTCATGGCTTGTTATTTTCGCCGTTTATATTAAAGTTATTGTACATTGCCGAATTGTATCCACTGCTCTGCTTTTGGGACAAACATTCCCTCCATTTCCTGACAGTACATTGGTTCATTACCTGTTCAGAAACCTCACAGCAGAGGGGAAGAAGCTGTTCCTAAAATGTTGAGAATGTGTCTTCAGGCTCCTGTATTTCCTCCTTAATAGTAGCAAGGGGAAGAGGGCATGCCCTGGATGGTAGGAGTCCTTTTGGGGCACTTCCTTTTGAAGACGTCTTTGATGCAGGGAAGGCCTATGATGGAGCTAGCTGAATTTAAAACTTTCTGCAGCTTTTTCTGATCCTGGGCAGTGGCCCCTCCATTCCAGATGGTGATTCAACCAGTCAGAATGCGCTCCACAGACATCAGTAGAAATTTGCAAGAGTCTTTGGTGACATACCAAAACTCCTCAAACTCCTAATAAAATATAGTCATTATCGTGCTTCTTTGTAATTGCACCAATATGTTGGGTCCAGGATTGATCCTTGGAGATGCTGACATCCAGGAACTTGAAACTGCTCATCCTTTCCACTTCTGATCCCTCAATGAGAACTGCTGTGTGTTCCTTTGAGTTCCCCTTCCTGAAGTCCACAATCAACTCCTTGGTCTTATTGATGTTGAGTGCAGGATTGTTGTTGCAACACCACACAACCAGCTGATCTATCTCACTCTTGTATATCTTCTTGTCACCTGCAGAAATTTAGGCAGCAATAGTTGTAGCATTAGCAAACTTATAGTTGGCATTTGAACTGTGCTAACCACACAGTCGTAGGTATAGAGAGAGTAGAGCAGTGATGCCCCCATCCTTGAGGTGAGCCAGTGTTGAGTGTCAGAGTGGTAGAGATGTTATTTCCCATCTGCACTAACTATGGTCTCCCAATGAGGATGTCAAGAATCCAGTTACAGAGGGAGGTATAAAGACCAGGTTTTGGAGCTTGTTGATTAGTACTGAGGGCATATTTGTGTTGAATGCTGATCTGAAATCAATAAACAGCAGTGTGATGTAGGTATTGCAATTGTCCGGCGATCCAAGGCCAAGTGGAGAGCCAATGAGACTGTATCTACTGTTGACCTATTGTGGTGATAGGAAAATTGCAGCGAGGCCGTGTTCTTTGCAGAGACATGAGTTGATTCTAGTCATGAATAAACGGGCAGACTATTGTTTAAATGGGGAAAGAATTCAAAGTTCTGAGATGCAATGGGACTTGGGAGTCCTCGTACAGGATACCCTTAAGGTTAACCTCCAGGTTGAGTCAGTAGTGAAGAAGGCGAATGCAATGTTGGCATTCATTTCTAGAGGAATAGAGTATAGGAGCAGGGATGTGATGTTGCAGCTCTATAAGGCGCTGGTGAGACCTCACTTGGAGTACTGTGGCAGTTTTGGTCTCCTTATTTAAGAAAGGATGTGCTGACGTTGCAGAGGGTACAGAGAAGATTCACTAGAATGATTCCGGGAATGAGAGGGCTAACTTATGAGGAACGTTTGTCTGCTCTTGGGCTGTATTCCTTGGAGTTTAGAAGAATGAGGGGAGACCTCATAGAAACATTTCGAATGTTAAAAGGCATGGACAGAGTGGATGTGGCAAAGTTGTTTCCCATGATGGGGGAGTCTAGTACGAGAGGGCATGACTTAAGGATTGAAGGGCGCCCATTCAGAACAGAAATGCGAAGAAATTTTTTTAGTCAGAGGGTGGTGAATCCATGGAATTTGTTGCCGGGGCAGCAGTGGAGGCCAAGTCATTGGGTGTATTTAAGGCAGAGATTGATAGGTATCTGAGTAGCCAGGGTATCAAAGGTTATGGTGAGAAGGTGGGGGAGTGGGACTAAATGGGAGAACGGATCAGCACATGATAAAATGGCGGAGCAGACTCAATGGGCCGAATGGCCAACTTCTGTTCCTTTGTCTTATGGTCTTATGACCAACTTCTCAAAGTACTTCATCACAGTAGATGTGAATGTATCTGGGCAATAGTCACTGAGCAGCTCAGCCTGCTCTTCTTGGGCAGTGATATGATTGTTGCCCTTTTGAAGGACAGCCGACTGCAGCAATGAGAGATTGAAGATGTTCTTAAACACTCCCGCCGGGTGGTTGGCACAGGTTTCCTGTGTCAACCAGGTACACCATCAGGGACTGACACTTTGTGAGGGTTCACCTTCTTGAAAGAAGTTCTGACATCAGCCTCCAAGACAAAGATCACTAGTTCACCAGATACTGCAGGGATTTGCACAGATGTATGTAGTTTTATGTGCATAAAAGGCATTGAGTTCATCTGGGAAAGAAGCATCTCAACCTTTCTTGATGCTAGGTTTCGCCTGGTAGGAAGTAATAGCCTGCAATCCCTGCCAGAGCCAACATGCATTTGATTTCATCTCCAACTTCAATCAGAATTGTTTATTTGCTCTTTAAAAAGCCTTCTGCAGGTTGTATAGTTCTGCATCATCACTCTTGATTGCTGCAGATCTAGCCCTCAGTAGACTGTGAATCTCCTGATTCATCCATAGTTCTCGGTTTGGGTATGTTCGGTATGTAACTCTGGCCCCAAGCCTGGCTGCGAAAATTGGAGTGTTGGGCTTGGGGATATCAACCCCACCCTGTGAAAACCCAGAGCTACAGAAACACCAACGGAAAGTCCAAAGACCTCAGCCTGGAAAAGGAAGGATCTTTGAAGATGGACTAAACTTGAAAGACTGGTCCAAGACAGAGGAATCTGGGAAGCTGCTGTTGTGACCTATGGCCTAGTTGGGGTGATGGGTTTAAGAAGAAGAAGGTATGTTTTGTGTGTTCTTGAAGGTACAGAATCATCCACACAGGTCTCAATGAAGCCAATGATGACTGTGGTATAATTCAGTCAGATTGGAAGATGAGTCCCTGAACATTGTCCAGTCCACCGATTCCACTGCCTCCCTCATGCACCTAATCATTGGTGCTGTGGTCCTCAGTCTCTGCCTGTATGCCCAGAGCAGAAATACAGCCAGATGATTGGACTTGTCAAAGTAAGCATGACTGGGAAAAATTCATAGATCTTCAAAGAAGGACAAAGCGATAAAAAGGGGGAAAATAGAGGATGAATGTATGCTTGCAGAGAACATAAAAACGGACTGTGCAATCTTCTATATATACGTAAACACAAAAGTATTGGTGAAGACAAATGTAGGCCCTTTATCGTTGGAAACAGATGTTTTAATAATAGAAAATAAAGAAACAAACAACTGGCAAATACTTTGGTTTAGTGTTCACCAAGGAAGACACAAATAATCTTTCAGAATTGATACACAGAAAAGGATCTGAAATAAATCAGTATTAGTGTGAAATGATTTTAAGGAAAGTGATAAGATTGTTGGCCAATAAATGCCCAAGGCCCAATAGTATGTCTCACAGGGTACTTAAGGAATTGACAGTAGAAAGAATGGATCATGGTAGTCATTTTCCAACCATCTAATGCAACACATCTAAAAAAGGGAGGAGAGAAAATTGTGAGTGAGTGGCTAGTCAGCCTAACATTGGTCATTGGGAAGATGTTCAAGTCATTAAAGATGTAATAGCAACACTTTTGGAAAACATTGACAGGATTGGTCAAAATCAGCATATAGAGGTTGAGTACCTCTTAGCTGCAATACTTGGGGCTGGAAGTGCCTTGGATTATTTCAGATTCTGGAATATCTAACGAGATAGCCTGAGATCGCCATCATTTCCAACTCTGAGTGTAAGTGCTACTGGGAAGCAGTCTTCGTCTTACGTTTGTTCATCACACATACATACCGATGCAGCTGTTCAGCATGTTCGGTTTTCATCAGTGACTATCTTGTCAAACTCATCAATGAATTTCTCTGCTGCTTCGTGATCAGCAGACACTTTATCACAATTTTTAAAAAATTTAATGCTGTGCCTTCTCTTAAATTTCTGCAACCAGCCTGCTGAATATTTCCAATTACCTTCAATTTTCAGTTTATCGTGATAGATGTTTGCTTGTTTCATGAGCAGGTTACTGCTAAGCAGCACGTATTCACTCTGATGCTGATGAACCCACTCTGTCAATACACCATCAGGATCTTTGTTTTCTTGCTTTATGTACTGTTACTCTATTTTTCATTAACTTCTGTTCATTACGTATTTGAGGTCACTTCTCAGCATTGTCTGTGGTGTGCAGAGACCTGCACCTTGTGGAATTTTCCATTTGTGACATCATGTCAGCGCTCAAAAAAATTCTGGATTTCAGATTTTGGGATTTCAGATTTTGGAGTTTCAGATAAAGGGTATTTGACCTGTATTAATAAAAAGAAAATTAGGATTGAAAAATTCAGTGGAAATTTTTACACATAGCTAGTACAGGGATGTACTTAGATTTTCTGAAGGCTTTTGATCAGGTCCCATATGAGTGATTATAAGTAGACTTAAAGCACATGGATCATGGGCTGTTCACTGAGATGAACATAGAACTAGTTGACAAACAAGTAGAGAGCAGTGACTGGCAGGCTTTGATCCTTGGATCTCAGTTATTCACAATATACATAGATGAGCAAATTAAATGTAATATCTAAAGGTTTGCACATGACTCCAGTCTGGGTGGGGTATGAGCCATGTGGAAGACACGGAGAGCTTTCAAGGCAATTTGGACAGATTGAATGAATGGGCAAATACTGTATGTGACCAGTGCCATATAATGTGGATAAAGGTGAGGTTAACTACTCCAAAGACAAAAACAGGAAGGCTGATTTTTACCTGAACAGTAATAGGTTTGGAAAAGGGAAAATGCAAGGTGGTCTTGGTGTTGTTGTGCACAAGGCAATGAAAGGAACCATGTCTGTGCAGCAGATGTTAAGAAAGCAAATGGAATGCTGGCCTTCATATTAAGAATTAAGTACAAGAGCAGGGATGTCCTACTGCCTTGAGCAGTCTACTCATTGAGCACAGTTTTAGCCTTTTTACCCGGGGAAGGGTACTCTTGCTGTGGATGGAGAAAACAGCACGCTCATCAGGCCAACTCCTGGAGTTGCACCACTTACCTATGAGCAAGAGTTTCAGATAATTGACCACTGCTCACTAGAGTTCTGAAGAATCAGACTTGCAGATCACTGATGCAATCGGAAAGATTAGAAAGATGTACCTGATTATGGGGAAGTCCAGAATTACAGGTCGCAGCCAAAGGACATGGTGTAGATCAATAAGCTAAAGGGAAATTCCTTCATCCAGAGAGTAGTGAACGTGTAGAAATCTCTTCCACAGAAGCTACTTGAGGTCAAATAACTAACTATATTCAAGAAGGATCTATGCTAGGAAGATGAAGGAATATGAAGAGGAAACAGGACCAGGGTCTTGAATTTGGAGATTAGCAAAGATGTTATTGAATAGTGCAGATTCAAAGGGCTGAGTAACTTTACCTGTTCCTGTTTTCTATGTTTCTGTATTTATTCATGAAGTCCAACAATGAACAAAACAAAGCTGTTGAATTAATCTGTTTCACCAATTTAAAGTATAGATTGGGTTCCTCTGCCTCCATGTCTCTGTGCCACGCACATCAGCTCTATTTTCAAAAATATAGATTGTACAAAAACAGTTATTGATGATTTTTGCATAATGTGATAACACATTGTGTTGTTTTAAAAAATCAGTAATAAGTTGGTTTCTACATGTTAATGAACACTAATCTCTAATACTTTCTTGGCGTGAGCAAGCTATGACATTTCCTTAAATGGGCAGTTAAATGTTATTTAGACGACAAAGATTAGAAGTTGGTCATTATTGTACCGGCCTTCAGAATGAAAAACGAAAAAGACAAATTTCATAGTCCAAAAGCTCCTTAAAAATGTCCAACACCATTTTGAGCTTGCAGGGTATTCATTCAATAAGAAGACTACCTAAAACAGACACTTGGCCACTTGCATATGGTAATAAATTAACTAACTTTCCTTCAGGAAGTTGAGTAAATTTGCATTCGGCCTGCTTCCACTCCAGTTTTCCCTCCCAGCCACAACCAACAAATATATGTTCATTTATTTTGAATTTGTTGCATTAACAGAAAGATCAGGATTCTATTTTTAGCTCCAAGGCGACCTAACTATTTGCTTCTAGCCACTGCATGCTGCCTTCTTGTGGGCTTTGGAAAAGCAATGATTCTCCAGGGCTGGAGAGTGCCTCGAGCACTACAGGACATTCTGATGTCTGGATTAGAAAGTAGAGCTGTGGTAATGAAGGCTAAGAGTGCAGATATGCAATTCTAACACCTCAGGTAAGAGTGGAGGATGGTATATTGCTCTGCTCCCCTGGCAGTTACCTGAGTCTGTCAATAGGCAAGATTCGGCTTTGGAGATGCTAGGTGTTGGCAGTACTGGAAGAGGTCCAAACTCCAAAGTGATCCACCCAGTCGGGGATAATGCAGACTGTGCAGCACCTGCTTCTGGGTCACGCAGGCAGATTTAGTTTTGCAAGTAAACTACACTTCAGATATCTGTACACATTTGCACAAGTATACGTATATAATTTATTTTTAGGAGCTTCATCTTCTTGCATTTTCTTAACTGGCACTGAAGTGAGTGGCTTGCTGGACCATTTCAAGATCAGCCACATTGGTGCTGGTCTAAAGACCAGACCAGGGAGCTATGCAGATTATTAAAGGATATTAATGAACCAGTTTGTTATTAATAGGTTGTAATAGATTCTAATCTATAATCCGATAGATCCACAATCATTTTATTAATCTGAAGTAAAATTCTACAGCTGCTGTTGTTTAAGCACCAGGTCACCAGTGTACCCATGTTGCAACAAGAATTACATTGCAGAAGAGAAGTGCAAAGAGTCTGTAAAAGGCTCAATTCATTGTTATTCATGCTCAAGAAGACTAGATAGGGACTTTTAAAGAAAATAACATGTTAAATATATTTATCAGAGGATAACTAGTAAACCAGTCAGAAGTTAGTACCTTTAAGGAAAAAATGGAGCAAAAAAGAACCAACAAGAACCCTGAGATAATATTTTTAAAAAGGCACAAGAATTACTGCTGATCCAGAAGAGGGCGCTCCTTAGGCCCTGAGCCAATCCTGAGTATTATTTTCCATATTGCACTAACGAAGTGGTTGAGGCCTTCAGCCTGATCTTGCCTATTCAGTCACTACTACTGATGCAATGCCGCGGATACTTACGAGGACGTACAGCTGTGAAAAGACATGTTTCATCAGTAGTTCCCCAGAAATCCAGATATAAATTTGTGCTGGTCTTATGTGACATTTTAAAAACGTGCACAAACCTATTTTTTTCTGAATCACATACATCTGTGCATCAAATGCTAAAAAAAAATCCAGTCTTCAACATGATTTTAAAAATGCCTGAGCATTTTTTTCCTGGAAATAGCAGGATCCGTGGAGAGAGAAACAAAGTTAAAACATCAGGAAGGTGACTTCTGTCAGAAGTGGAAATGGTAGAAAATGAATTTGTGCTCAGTTCCTAATATCTAGAAGGCTGATGGCATTCATGGGCAATGTGAGATTCACTAGGGCACAGTCGTGTATATGTGTTTTTGTAGGCTTGTTACACTGGAAAAGGCCACAGACAAAGGAAAGGGTGTAACCATGGAGCCAACTGGACACAAGGCTGAGAGTTTTATGACTGAACATTTGGTATACCTGAAACCAATGTACTGTAGGTCAGCACACAGAAGGGTTAGATGTAGGAAATTGGTGTGGATCTGGTTATTTGCAATAGAATGCTGGATGAGCTCAAGATTTTGGAAGGTAAAATGTGAAAGTATAATTAAGACAACACTGGTCTTTAATTAACAAAATCACCAGTGACAGTTCCATCGTGTGATTCCGGCTTGAAGATAAGGAACTCTCACAGTGGTAGCAGTGGGCAGTCTTTAAGATGGAAAGAACTGATAACTTAGCTTAGGGTAACCAAACTTGAGACTGGACAAGTGAGGAAGATAGAATCGATGATTAGAGAGTAGAATGTGGGATGGAGGCAGAAGGAAGGAGCCTCCAATTACTCAGTGTTTAATTTCAGGATGTCACAGATGTCCAGTACTGGATATCAGCTAATCAGTGTGGCCCTTCCGAAGTGGAAAGTCACGGGGGAGTTGGTGTAAGTGAGAACTGTACATTGCTAGTGGATACATAGAGCTTGGCATCCTACCCGTGGAACATTTATCAAACAGGTAACTGGTGGGTCTTTTGTATTTCCCTTTGTTTCTATCTTTGGGGAAAAATACTCTGGAAAACGGGTATAAGGAAGGGTTTTCTTTCTCCTTCAAAGATCCATTTAAATTGTGTTAATTACACCAGTAACTGCTGGCCATAATTTACAATATGTATTTTATTTAATGTGTGGTGATAGTTCTTATTGCAATGTAAAGAAGATTGCATCTTTTTTTTGTTTTCATGATAGCATTATTTTCTAATATTAAGTGATAATAATAAAAAAAACTTAATTTTGATATTGCAAACTGCTGCACCATTGCTTTTGTGTTGAGGCCTATTTGAGGAGAAACACTGGAGGCCTTGCTGAGCAGTGCAGTGGAGTTTGATATTAGGCGGGAAGTTGTGAACTTACTTCAGGATCTCTCCGGCTAGTTCATGGAATGTTTTGTAGCGGAAGCAATCTGCAGAATACAACTATTAGCATTCTGATTTCATTTCTAGCACTCCCACATTCCCATTGCTCTAAAAAAAGAGCAGAATAACCAAAGGTCATTTGTTTCAAAACCACCTTCGCTTAAACTCCCCCCTCCCATGCATACTTTCCACGGGAGAGGATATGCAGACTTTGAACGCCAAAACCCCTTCGGAAGTCGGGATGTTCCCGCGCACAAAATACGCTAACGATTGGGGGTTTCCCAAAATTTTCACACAGCTTCCAAAGTGTTCCGTTACTCCACCAGAAGTTCACCTCGAAAAAGGGGGAAAACTCTGCAAATTATTACCCCAATAAAAGTACCCCGTGAATATGTGGATGATTACTAAGTAATGCATCACAGCACACCCCATACTGGTGGGAAAGGATTCTTGAACACTCTGCCCATTACTCGGTGGAGCTTCCCGTTGCTCAGTGGACTGCACGCTCCAACCGTGGGTATTTTCCCTCATTTCCCCACTCGGCACACTAAGTTCTCTATTTAATTGTATGTACTTGCTATCCTCCGGAATTTCCCAGCGAAAAGCACAGAGGCTTTTCGTGACTCGAGCAGAAGGCGGAGACAAGTAACCCCGCCCAGAAAAATCCCCGAAATGCGAAGTTTTAAATCTGTTGCAGCGTCGACCAGCAGCTCAAACGCGACGGTCGAGCTCGCTGGCCTGGGAGATACTCGATTTTTGTGGGTTTTGTTTTTTTTTTAATTTCTCACCCCGTGTGTCCCTCTTTCGCGGGGAAAACTTTTCCTTGTGTTTGAAGCATGGCCGACTACGTTTTATTTAACAATTGCATCGATGGCTTGGATCAGCACTACGGTGGGAAGGGCAAGCTGGACGCTGCGAGCGGAGCGGGGCAGAGCGGGGCCAACGGCAAACTGGCCGGGCTGTACGAGGAGCGTTGTGACAGTGGTATCGGCTCCATGAATGAGAAGGATGAGGAGGTGTTGCGGGAGATCAGGGAACTCAGCCTGACCGACAAGCCCGAGACACCCCAGTCTTGGAAAGACTTCGTCTCGGAGGACGGAGACACGTAAGTCGTTTGGAAGCTGTTACTTTAATTAGTTTGCATTTTTTTCCTGGTTTTATAAAAAGGGGAATGCAAATGCATCTTATTCAAAAAAAACCTTGCATTCTAAAAGTGCATCCGTAAAGAAGTTCTCGCTGGGGAGAAAAAAAAACATGCCTAGTCGAATAACTCAACATTGTAACTAGCGCGTAAAGTGATAAAATGTAGAGTTCAAATCAGATTGGAAAATTTATGCTTAATTTATGAGAGTTTTATTCCAACTTAATTTTTAGTCAGATTAAAATGTCCGTGCAGAAGTTTCTGCTGGGGTTGGGGGTTGAAGAAAGGATCTGATTAAGAAATTGTTGAGAACACCATGTTCTGTCGAGGCGCTGGGCGGTGCAGTTCCTGTCTAAGCTTGGAAAGTCCCTGGCAGGTGGCCAACCTCTGGTTAACTGATAAATATTTAACAGTGTGGAAAGTACCCAAAAAAAACCGAGCTTGCGCAATCCTGGAGAGTTCCGTCTCTTGCCGTGAGTTACGGTGCGTCGCTGCAGCCGAGGCCCGAACAGCAAGTTTTAACGTGGCATTTTCCTTGTCTTAGGTTCCTGCATCTGGCCATCATCCATACTGCCAAAGACGTTGCTCTCCAGATCCTCAAAAATATCCAGGATGGAGATCAGTATCTCCACCGCCAGAATAACCTGAAACAGGTAGCTATGATCTTTCTGTTTGCAAGTTTATGCTTTTTTTGGTAATAATATTAGCAGCCTTTTTATGCTCTATTGTAAATTAGATTGCTTAGAAGCTGGGTGTAGATTGTTGTAAAGAACCGAGGCGCGGGTGAAAAGGGTGGTTTCCTGAGGCTGGGAAGTCCCAGGTGTATTTAACTGACAAATGGAACAAAGACGTCACGCTCAGTTTTCCCGCTCTGACGTTTTCCATTCAGCACTCTAACTGGAATTGTTCTCTCTTTTTTTCCATTTTCCCAGAGTGCCATGCATCTGGCAGTGATCACACAACAGACTGATGTGCTGCAGTCTTTGCTTTGGGTCGGAGGAGACCTGGGACAGAGGGACATTAGTGGCAACACACCTCTGCACATCGCTTGCGAGATGAATTTGTTTGCGTGTGTGAACATCATCAATGAGTTCTGCACAAGACGTGATATCCAGAGCCTCCTGGATAGCAAGAACTACAATGGTACAGTTATCTATTATTTCTACAGGTCCACTAGGAATACTAATTTCTCATTCAATTTGATATCTGTAAGTTGGAAATTGACACAAAATAACATTGGATAATTCTAAACAAAATCATTTGCTATTTTATACAGTCCTTGTTTTGGCAATAATATGGAATTTTCATGAGATTTAACATCTTTGAATACTGGTTGGTTGCAATATTTGAAATATTTCCATGTTTTTCAATTTCAGGTCTTACCTGTTTGCATTTGGCAGTGAAGAACAGACTTCCCCATATGGTGAAATACTTAATACAGCTAGGAGCTGATATTAATGCGCAGGTAACTTGATTGATTTCTTTCGAATTGGCAGCTTTTGCTTTGATGGCTGATAACCGGTCACTTTTCCCTTGCATGTCCCTAACCACAAGCTCTGCTTTCCCCCCTCAGGAGCCATCCAGTGGCAGGACTTCGCTTCATCTTGCAGTGGAGGAGCAGGATGCTGAAATGGTGTCACTGCTGGTGCAGTGTGGAGCAGATCCCAATGTCCTAATGTACAATGACTGTGCGCCCTACCATCTGACCTTGGGACGGGATAATCTGACGATACAGAAGGAACTTATCAATGTGACAGATCCATCTCTGCACATTTTCTATGAAGATAATCAGATGTGGGATTATGAATCTTCTGACTGGGAGGTGAGTGAGCTGGAAGATTATTATCTGTGCAATGTTTAAAACACACATTTTGGTAGCTGATAATGTGGACGACTAAATTTGTATGGACTAAAACCATTGTCTTATATAATATGAGGTGAAATATGTTTGCCACCAAATTTGTTGCTCATGTGCAATTCCTTATTTTCCCAGGTTCCTTTCTCATATGATGACTGCGTAATTGGGGGACGGCCACTTGGGTGCTGAAGATGATCCCTTTACACATTGCTACTCTGCACTTTCTGTATTTCAATTCATCTAAAGAGTTGGAGACATGTATTGAAGCATGGTTACCCAATCATCTCCTTTGATGAAAAACATCAATGACAGACACTAATATTTACAAGTCATGCAGCTGGGTGCCCATGTATCTTAAATAATTTTTATGTAATTTAAAAAGTATTCGGAAGCAGAGGATGTGATGTTGTAAGTTATAGATGTAAAATGAGATCTCCTGGTATAAAGGGATTTACTGAATGCACTGTATTCTCAATTGCATGGAGCGGATGACTGAAATGTTGTATTTTAGCATACTGCCTATATTTGTCATGTATAAAGTGTAAATGTGTAAAGTACTGTAAATACTGTACATTATCTAGTGAGAATATTTGATACAACTCTTTGATATTTATTTTTGTCAAATAAAGTTAATGAAGCATTTAAAATTCCTTGTACAGTATTACAGCACGTACATTTAGATAATATTATATTGACGCTCATATTGCATTGCGCGTTTCACTTGCATACAATCTGGGGCACCGCACTTCTCAAAATCCCTTTGTGCTGTTCTCAGTACAAAACAGCCATGTGCGCTCATGACAAATTGAGGAAACTTATTGAAAAAATAACAGCAGAGGCATTGGTTTATATTGTCACCTGCAGTGAAAATCGTGTCTTGCTTACTGTTCATATAGATGAAACCGTTTTGCAGTGCTTTCAGCTAGAACAGTAGCAAAGTACAAACACTGCTGACAAAGTGCTGTGTAGGTAAATGATAGTGTAAGATCATAACAAATTAGATCACAAGGCCAAGAGTGCTTTTCTGGTACTGGAGTCTGATAGCAGTGGGATAGCAAGGATTAACTTAAACCTTGCATTACTGCTGTGTATGCAGGAATGAAGCACTGTGGTCAGCAGACAAAAATATTCCAAAAAGCCTGTAGCACAAGGAAGTGATACTTCATCTTCTGTATTAGCTGGAAGAGGTCAGTGGGTTTGCAAGAATGAAATATGAAAGGGCCCAGTTGGCATCCCTTACTGTTCTTAGAACTGAGGCTTAACGAGAGATTTAAGGGGATGTTCTGATTGATGGGTTTTTAATACATCACTGAGTAGAAATTGCATACCAGGAATATTACTAACCAGAGGAAGTGGGTGAATTATTACCGTGCAAATGAATTCTCCCATTGAACCTTTTAAACTTCAATGCTGCAATGCATTGCAATTGGGTGGGAAGTTTCCTGATTTAGATCTAGCAATGGTGAAGAAACTAACATATCTCCGAATCAGGATGCTGAGTGACATGGAGGGCAGCCTACAGTCTGGTGGTGGTGTCTCCATGCACTTGCTTCCCTTTGTCCTTTTGTGATCATTGTAATGAACTAGAAAAAGAGAATTGTGAGGTAAAACTAGAAAAAAGAGAAATGATGGTGTTAACAGTGGTGGTGTTTACCAGAGAGTGGCCATGTTCAAAATCACGTAAGGGCAGCAAGACAGGATAGCAGTATTCTGCTTATCACCTGCATTGTTCCAGCCCTCTGTGTGTATAGACACACAAGGATGTGATAGCTTGCATATGTGAAGAGATAAAAAAGAGAACAGCAACCCCTCAGAGAGTCTACGATCCCGTGTTTCCAATTCTGTAATGTCCATGCTCATTTTTTGCTGGAAGCACTCAGTGACGGACTTATTTACCCTCGGATTTGTCTCTTGATAATCTACCCAAACGTCCACCTTTTACACTCTGCAAATGTGAGGTCATCTAAAATTCTGTATTTCATGCCAATCAAGTGATGCTTGAGCTCACCGATATACAGCAGCTTCTACTTTAGCAGACCCCTATTAAAACCCGCCTTCTGCTTCCCAAATCCCTGTGTAAGTACACTGCCCAATCTCAGTAACGTGTTTCCACCCTATAACATGTCAAAGCTCCAGTTTTGCAAGTTACCACAATTAATTAAAAAAAATCAACATTTCTACACTTTATTTCCTTTGTCAACAAATCAACCATGTTTTTTTTTGAGATTCATCCCAAATTTTAGGTTGTATCTCAGTGATCATAAAGTTAAATCATAATTTGAAGTCAAAAGCTGGCATCGGAAGTTTGACAATTGTGGCTTGGCACTTTAAACCCATCAGCATTTCTGTGGCAAATCTGCTGGTTTGGCTCTCTGGAAAGAAAATCCCTCTTTGGTTCAGATAGGTTATAAGTTTTTTAATAGTCATTGTTATAGGGGCAAAATATTAGGAGTCAACACTAATTCCCTCTTTCACTTCATTGTTACACACCAACACTGAGCTACCAACTCTATCGCATAGGTTGAATTTTATCTTGTTTGAAAGTAGTTAGAACATAAAACATAGAATAGTACAGCCCAGTACAGGCTCTTTGGCCCACAATGTTGCGCCAACCCTCAAACCCTGTCTCCCATATAACCCCCCACCTTAAATTCCTCCATATACCTGTCTAGTAGTCTCTCAGTAGTTGTAAGTGAATGAAAAAAAGATGGTTTGTGTCAATTGGTGAGTTTGCTGGGGCCAATTTATTAGATATCCCTGCCTCTGCAGATGTTTATGTTAAGAATATTGCAAACCATAGGTTCTTAATATTTCCACCTGCTCCCCACATCCGCATGTTGGAAATATTAAATTCTCTTCATACGTTCTAGATCTTCTGTAGGCCCTAGGGACCATGAGGCCATTATAGCTTCTCACCGCTGCGCCTAGTTTAGATTCTCAAATTCAACACAGATCGACGGTAGCACTTTTCTCTGTGGGGTAGTGGCACGTTAATAAAATTTGTGTTCCATTAATACATGGAAAACATGTCTGTTTTGTTTTAAAGTGAAACCTTTCTTAAAGAACGTAGAAATGGTTGAACTGAAGCCCAAGAAACTAAAATCAGGAAAGGAGAGAGCATGAGAAGCAGAACTAGTCTATGCTGCTTGCAGGTGTAACTCCACTTTACAAGGCGGGAGACAAAACCAGGAACTAAGTATAGACATTAGTATGATTAAAACCATGGGGAAATTTTTGAAAGCTATTAATAAAAGGATGTTAACAGAGCATTTGGAAAATAAAACGAGGATTGGACAGGGCCAGCATGAATCTATGACAGGGAAATTAAGTTTGAAAAATCTGTTAAAATCTTTTTGAGACTAACTAACAGGGTCTCGGCCTGAAACGTTGACTGCGCCTCTTCCTATAGATGCTGCTTGGCCTGCTGCGTTCACCAGCAACTTTGATGTGTGTTGCTTGAATTTCCAGCATCTGCAGAATTCCTGTTGTTTGCGAATAGATGATGTGGTGTATTTCGATTTTCAGAAGATCTTTGAGCATCACACAAAAGATTAATAAACACAATTTGAGTACACTGTTTCGGGCATAAAAGATTGCACTGTGGATTGGTTAACAAGCAAAAAGAATGACTTTGGATGAATAAATAATTTTCAGGTTTAGAAATTGAGACTAATGCAATCCTAGAGAATTGTCAATCCAAACGTATTCAAAGTTCAAAGCAAGTTTATTGTCAAAGTACATGTATGTCACCATATACAACTGAGATTCATTCTCTTGTGGGCATTCATAGTAAATACAAGAAACAATAGAATCAATTAAAGAACACATCCAACAAGATGAACAAGAAAGAAAGAAAGCAAATAAATAAATAGATAAATCAATCAATCAATTGACAACATTAGATGAAGGATCCTTGAAAGTGAGTCCATAGGTTTAGGGAATCGTTCTGTGTTGGAGTGAGTAAAGTTGAGTGAAGTTATCCTCTTTGGTTATATAGCTTGATAGTGGAGGGTTATTAACTGCTCCTGAACCTGGTGGTGTGGGACCTGAGGATCCTGTACCTTTTTCCTAATGGCAGCAGCAAGAAGTGAGCAGGGCCTGGACGGTGAGGGTCCTTGATGACGGATGCTGCTTTCCTGCAACAGCGCTCCATGTAGGTGTGCTCAGTGATGGGGAGGGCTTTACCCATGGTGGACTAGGCTGTATCCACTTCCTTTTGTAGGATTTTCCATCCAAAGGCATTGGTGTTTTCATACCAGGCCATGATGCAAGCAGTCAATATACTCTCCACCACACACTGATAGAAGTTTGTCAGAGTTTTAGTCGACATGCTGACTGTTCACAAACTTCTAGGTAGAGGCACCCATTGATATGGGTGAAGACAGTGAGTGCAATGTACCCAACTTTGCTCATGACACAACTGGGGCATACTGCAGGTTATGGGGTGTATTCAGAAAGATTTCAGGGAGAAATTGGTTAAGGGAATGGGCAGGAACATACAGTATCAGATGGAATATAATGTGGAAAAATGTAAAGTCAATCACTTTGGTAGAAAAAAAACAAAAGCCGAGTGTCTTCTAAGTGACGTGTTTGAAAATTGTTGGTGTTCAGATGGACCTGGATGTCCTTGTACAGGAATCAGTGAAGGTTAATATGCAAGTCATTAGAAAGGAAAATGGTATGATGGTAAAGGTATTGAGTACAAGGGTTTGGACGGATTGCGGAAGTGAAAAGGGGCCCTGGAGAGATCACATATGGAATATCGTTTACAAGTCTGGTCTACTTGTGACTGAGAAAATGCTTTAGGGCTCTGAAAGCTCATCAGCCTGATTGACGTGATGAAGGGTTTGTGTTTTCCCGAGTTTAGAGGAATATGTGAGTGTTGGAGGTGGGGTGTAGAGAGAGGGGATGGAGGGTGGATGGTTACAGTGTCGAGTTGGAAGAGCAGAGGTAATCCACTGAAATGTCAGCTATTCAGAATGGGGAATCTTTGGAATCCTTTATTAAAGAAAGACGTGGAGGCTCAGTTGATGAGTATATTCAAGACAAGGGCTGGTAGTTTTTTGGATGATAGGTTATGCATGGCTATCAGCTTATTGCCAGAAAAGAGCGCTGAGGTAAAAGATCTACAATGAACATTGATTAGCACTGCAAAGTGGTCTAGTACTCATCTTCCTAGGCAACGGGGGAAATTGTAATGTCTTGTAGGTAGATCTCAGGGGAAGACAGACACAGGGTGGAATTTAAAGAGAGCTACAAGAAAGCTGCACTCAAGTCAAATAAAGGTGAGTCAATGGAGTTTTTCTGGAAAATTGTTTCAGGGATAGTTGGCTCATGGAAGGTGAAAAAAATCATTGAAAAATCTCCTTCTGTCAGCTCACAAATATTAGAAATCAAAGTGTGGTGCTGCTGAAATGAATTCATGTGAGGTGGTCGCTGCTGGAAGCTGGAAGTAGTGTCACACTGACATTCCCAAGACCATATAATGTCATCCATTAAACGGATTTAGAGTACTGTATGATTCACAGAGTAAGTAACAAGGCCTTTTATATAGTAGATTCATAGCATTGCTCCCTGGTCCTGTGGAGAATGAAGGATACTTTGAGAGCATTACAAGGCTGTAATCTAATGAAGAGACCCAAGTGATGTTATAACAACAAATGAACAGCTATTGTTCGGATGCTGTAGTGAGGTACAAGGCTTGAATTTGCCATCTGTATTTTCTTGCTGTTTTGTCATTCTTCATTTTCATGTCAGAACTCCTTTTGTGTAGATAGACAAGTAAAAAACAGATTAATGTGTGTGGAACCATAGACAAATCTGCTGTTTTATAAAATGTAACCTGATTAGCATCACCTTTTAATTTTGTTGTCATTGGGTCTGTATTTTTGCCAAATTCTGTTCTGGGTGTGATTTTGATGAATGACAGGTAAATGTACTGAAGTTCACAATGCAATTCATTACTATCAAAATGGGGTTAGTGTTGTGTAATAGCTGACTTATGAAACACCTGCCCGCAATTCAGCCCTTTTACTGGGAGCACAGCAATGAAGAAAGCTCATTCACCCCTTCACATCTGTATGACTGCTCTTATTCTAACTTCACATCCTCACGAAATAAAGACTACACTAGCTATTCAGTGTAGAAAATTGCAACTGGTTTAGCAGTTCCAAGCACTTAGGAAAAATAACTATAAATTTCCTCTTTGAAATTACTTCCTGATTTTACTTTTGAATGATATGCACCTAAGTCTCCCACATGAGGAAATTACATCTCTACGCCCAGTCAGACAATTGCTTATATAGTTTTAGACATCTCAATTGAATCTCCTGTCATCCCTTAAGACTCCAGGAATGCACACCAAGTTTATGCATTATTCATAATTAAAAGCTTTAAAAGACTGTGTATTGTACTGGTGAACCTCTGTCGCACTTCTCCCACAGCTGATGTATCCTTTCAGAGCTGCAAGGTCAAGAACTGCAGTTGAAGTCTGACAAGGCTCTAGGTAATTAGATGTCATTTTGACTACTAATCCTCTTAAAATAAAAGGCAGCGTTGTATTAGAATAAAGACAGCATTACTAATTTTCAATCAATTTGTGTTCCCTAATTCCTCTGCCACTCCACAAATGAAGTCAGCTGTTTGCAAGGGAAATAAAAGACGGAATTTTTCACATTGCATTTCCCTGGAGGAAGTAACCAGTTGGGTGGTTTCTACTCAAGCATAAAATTCCAAATTTCTGAAACTGAAAACCAATGAGTTTATTTCCCCTTTAGTAGAACAAAAGAGGCATGTGAAAGAGGAGCATGTGCACTCGGAGGCCATTTCGTTAGATACCTCCAGTATGTTCATGGTCTTCTGCTGCTGTAGCCTATCCACTTCAAGGTTCGACATGCTGTGCATTCAGAGATCTGCACCCACTGTTGTAATGTGTGGTTATTTGAGTTACTGTTACAGCTTGAAGACATCTGGCCATTCTCCCCTGACCTCTCTCATTAATAAGGTGCTGTTACCCTCAGAGCTGCCACTCACTGGATGCTTTTTTTTTTGTTTTCACATCATTCTCCATAAATTCCTGACACGGTTGCATGTGAAAATCCCGAGAGATCAGCAGCTCGAGTTGCTCAAACCACCTCGCCTGACAACCAACAATCATCCCACGGTCAAAGTCACTTAGATCACATTTCTTCCTTATTCTGATGTTTGGTCTGAACAGCAACTGAACCTTATGACCACGTCTGTATGCTTTTATGAATTGAGCTGCTGCCACATAAAATTGGCTGATTAAATATTTGCCTTAATGAGCAGGTGTACAGGTGTACCTAATAAAGTGGCCATTGAGTGTGTTTTTATCAAGATCACATACTTTCAGTGGCATTAGATTTTAGAATCATTTCTCACCGGCTTTGCATACTGACAAATACTCACAATTAGGGCACCTTTCTTATCTTTATTTCCCAGTGTTTACAGGCATCTGGTGTATTTCCTTGTATTTATAATGTTCTTGCTTAAACTATAAATTTGGTTGAACGTGTTGTGTCATTCAAAGAACCGGGCGTGTATCAGCCAGTTCTGAAAACTTCTATTTGTATATGTGTCCTGTTACTAAGGAACACTACTTACCACCATTGCAATAACTTTGAGAATGGAAGGTGAGGAATACTTTTAAATTAATGCTGCTCTTAAATTAGTTGGGACTTTTGCAATTTTCAACGTAATATTTTCTTTTTCTCTCTGTTGTTTCATTCTTCTGTTAAAGTACATAGAAAATGTACTCTCCCATTTCTCATTTATGGAAATTAGATCTTAGCTCAGGGTTCATAAAACCATACTAACCTTCTGAAATGAATACTTTGACATTATGACGTACTACCCAGTGACTCTTGAAAAAATTTGCCAGTTTCCTGTGCGGTATTAATCAGATATAACTTAAAGACATAGATGGTGTGAAAATAAAGAGTAAGCATAATTATTATGGCAAATTGAACTGCTTAACACGTGGCATAAAACTCAACACACATTAACAAACGTCTATGTAAGTTTGAATGATTCAGTAGATAAGATGTATTCCATTTGTGCCTAAGACAAATGGCCGAACTTGCTTGGGCAATCTGGTCTTATTTATGTTAAAACTTTGTTATTTAATAATGGCTTGGAAAAGACTGTTCTCAGTTGCATTCATTCATGATACTGCTGAGTTCAGCCTGCTTTTCCTTATTTTCCCTCCATAATCCAGCGTGGGCTGTCTCCTAATCACACAACGTGGCTTCATGACATGCCATAACTAAAAAATCTCTTCAGATGACTTTACAATTGAAGACTTGTGCATACAAGCAACTTGAATTAATGTAGATTAATGGCAAGTAGATACCAATTTACAAAGGCTCCAATTAAATAGAACATCACTTCGTTTGTCATTCTCCTTGAAGTAAAATGTAGCATTGCATTAGACATCTGGATAACATTTTGGGCCCAATTTATGGTGATTGGTGTTCACTAACTCCTTTGCATTACCGCTGATAATAGTCCCTTCTGGAATTTTTTTCAACTGCAGTTGTCAAAGGTTTCAACAGGACAGCTGGCCGACTCCTCATCATAATCCTTACCTCGGTCTCTTCCTCTGTTTTTGGGCTCCGTGCCTAGGTAATCAAGTTCTTTGGCAACCTCTGCACACATGAGGCCCAAGAAACATTCCCATATTCCTTTCAAACTTCTCAGTGATTTCCCTTTTTGTGATTGTACTGAATACTTTAAGAAAAGTCTCTCATCGTATTACATGCTGGTGCCCTGAGGAAATCATATCACCCATTTTCTTGGATTTAACATTTGCTGCTCAGTCAGCTCAATGTCATATTATCCATCTTTGTAATCTTCCAGCCCTTCGTTAACCAGGGATTTATCTCGTAATGCTCCACTGGCACTAAACGGAGAGTCCTTTGCTTGCACCTTCGGAAACAGCTCTATTACCATCTTTAATATCTTTATTTTTCCCTTTCAGGGTTCCTTTGAAGACCCTCACCTGGAGTTACACACAGACTTCGGTTCTTTGCGGGAATAGGACCTGTTCTCAGGGTTTCAGGACTGGCCGTTGTTCGGCACGCCAAGGGTTCAGCCTGAGAGTCCGGCAGTGACATGAGAGAGGAACTGACCAAAGTTGACTGGAAAGAGACACTGACGGGAAAGACGGCAGAGCAGCAGTGGCTGGAGTTTATGCGAGAAATGAGGAATGTGCAAGACAGGTATATTCCAAAAAAGAAGAAATTTTCAAGTGGAAAAAGGATGCAACCGTGGCTGACAAGAGAAGTCAAAGCCAAAGTTAAAGCAAAGGAGAGGGCATACAAGGAAGCAAAAATTAGTGGGAAGACAGAGGATTGGGAAGTTTTTAAAACCTTACAAAAGGAAACCAAGAAGGTCATTAAGAGAGAAAAGATTAACTATGAAAGGAAACTAGCAAATAATATCAAAGAGGATACTAAAAGCCTTTTCAAGTATATAAAGAGTAAAAGACAGGTGAGAGTAGATATAGGACCAATAGAAAATGATACTGGAGAAATTGTAATGGGAGATGAGGAGAAGGCAGAGGAACTGAACAAGTATTTTGCATCAGTCTTCACTGAGGAAGACAGCAGGATACCGGACACTCAAGGGTGGCAGGGAAGAGAAGTGTGCACAGTCACAATTACGACAGAGAAAGTACTCAGGAAGCTGAATAGGCTAAAGGTCGATAAATCTTCTGGACCAGATGGAATGCACCCTCGTGTTCTGAAGGAAGTAGCTGTGGAGATTGTGGAGGCATTAGCGATGATCTTTCAAAAGTCGATAGATTCTGGCATGGTTCCGGAAGACTGGAAGATTGCAAATGTCACTCCGCTATTTAAGAAGGGGGCAAGGAAGCAAAAAGGAAATTATAGACCTGTTAGCTTGATATCGGTGGTTGGGAAGTTGTTGGAGTCGATTGTCAAGGATGAGGTTACAGAGTACCTGGATGCATATGACAAGATAGGCAGAACTCAGCATGGATTCCTTAAAGGAAAATCCTGCCTGACAAACCTATTACTATTTTTTGAGGAAATTACCAGTAGGCTAGACAAGGGAGATGCAGTGGATGTTCTATATTTGGATTTTCAGAAGGCCTTTGACAAGGTGCCACACATGAGGCTGCTTAACAAGATAAGAGCCCATGGAATTACAGGAAAGTTACATACGTGGATAGAGCGTTGGCTGACTGGCAGGAATCAGAGAGTGGGAATAAAGGGATCCTATTCTGGTTGGCTGCCAGTTACCAGTGGTGTTCCACAGGGGTCCGTGTTGGGGCCACTTCTTTTTACATTGTACATCAACAATTTGGATTATGGAATAGATGGCTTTGTGGCTAAGTTTGCTGATAATACCAAGGTAGGTGGAGGGGCCAGTAGTGCTGAGGAAACGGAGAGTCTGCAGAGAGACTTGGATAGATTGGAAGAATGGGCAGAGAAGTGGCAAATGAAGTACAATGTTGGAAAGTGTATGGTTATGCACTTTGGCAGAAAAAATAAACGGGCAGACTATTTTTTAAATGGGGAAAGAATTCAAAGTTCTGAGATGCAACGGGACTTGGGAGTCCTCGTACAGGATTCCCTTAAAGTTAACCTCCAGGTTGAGTCGGTAGTGAAGAAGGCGAATGCAATGTTGGCATTCATTTCTGGAAGAATAGAGTATAGGAGCAGGGATGTGATGTTGAGGCTCTATAAGGCGCTGGTGAGACCTCACTTGGAGTACTGTGGGCAGTTTTGGTCTCCTTATTTAAGAAAGGATGCTGACGTTGGAGAAGGTACAGAGAAGATTCACTAGAATGATTCCGGGAATGAGAGGGTTAACATATGAGGAACGTTTGTCCGCTCTTGGACTGTATTCCTTGGAGTTTAGAAGAATGAGGGGAGACCTCATAGAAACATTTCGAATGTTAAAAGGCATGGACAGAGTGGATGTGGCAAAGTTGTTTCCCATGATGGGGGAGTCTAGTACGAGAGGGCATGACTTCAGGATTGAAGGGCGCCCTTTCAGAACAGAAATGCGAAAACATTTTTTTAGTCAGAGGGTGGTGAATCTATGGCATTTGTTGCCACGGGCAGCAGTGGAGGCCAAGTCATTGGGTGTATTTAAGGCAGAGATTGATAGGTATCTGAGTAGCCAGGGCATCAAAGGTTATGATGAGAAGGCGGGGCAGTGGGACTAAATAGGATAAAATAGATCAGCTCATGATAAAATGGTGGAGCAGACTCGATGGGCCGAATGGCCTACTTCTGCTCCTCTGTCTTATGGTCTTATGGTTTTATGGTATTTGGAAGCCTAAGGTCTCGGGGCTCTGAAGACAGGCAGATCAAGGATCAGTGTCATGGCAGGAGACTCGTGTGTCATCAGGGAGGCCAGAAAATCTTTCGCTGTAGGTCCGAAGACCCGAGATCTTTGCGATCTTCAGTCACAGAGATCGTAAAAAGTGACAAAATGGACTTTTTAATATTGTAAACCAGTGGGTTGTTCTTATGTCTCTTGCTCGCTGTGAAAATGGGGGACACCTCCTTCTCCCTTATTAGGGAGAGAGAGAACCTGGGGTTTGTCGAATGCTGGATGAATTGCGATAGTCTTTGGGATAACTGCAAGATCTGTGTCTTTGCTATCACCTAAGTCATGCTTGTGCTTGGTAGCGGGTGTGCTTTTCTCTGCTGGGGGGGAGGTGAGATCACTGCTTGCTGCCACTTATGTGCGGGGGCGGGTAGCTGGGTGGGGGGAACTTGGGGTTTTCACGTTTAACTGTTGTTCATTCTTTGGGGCACTTCTCTCTTTTTGTGGATGTTTGCGAAGGAAAAGCATTTCAGGATGTATATTGTCTACATTTCTCTGACATTAAGTTGTACCTTTGAACCGGCACCATGTCATTGATAAGATTTACGTAAGGGACTGTGATCCATTATAATCCTCTCAGTCAAATATACAGCATAGTTCCTTAAAGCAGCACTATTTGTTACCTCTGCCTCTGTGAATGAATAATAGGCTCCACTGACAGATTTAAGTTTGCTGATGACACCACTGTGGTAGGCCAAATCAAAGGTGGTGACGGCTAGGAGAGAGATTGAAAGTCTGGCTGAATGGCACCACAACAACAACCACTCAATCAACTCAGTAAAACTGAAGAGCTGATTATGGAGGAAACCAGGTATCCAAGAGCCAGTTCTCATCAGGGGATTAGAGGTGGAGAGCTTCAGCAACTTTAAATTCCTTGCCGTTACCATTAAAGAGCAACTGACCTGGGTCCAGGAAGCAAGTGTCATCTCTTAGAAGGCATGACAGCTCCTCTATTTTCTTAAAAGTTTGTGAAGATTCGACATACCATCTAAAACTTTGACAAACTTCATTAGCTGCACGGTGGAGAGTATATTGACTGGTTGCATCAAGACCTGCTATGGAAACACCAATGCCCTTGAACAGAAAAACCCACAAAAAGTAATGGATACAGTCGAGTCCATCACAAATGAAGCCCTCCCCACCACTGACCGCATCTATAAGGAGTGCTGTCGCAGGAAAGCGGTATCCATCATAAAGTACCATCACCATCCAGACCATGTTCCTGCTCACTGCTGCCATCAGGAAGGAGGTACAGGAGCCTCAGGACCCACACCACCAGGTTCAGGAACAGTTGTTACCTCTCAACCATCAGGCTCCAGAACCAGAGTGAATAACTTCACTCAGCCCAACACTGAACTGATTCCATAACCTATGGACTCATTTTCAAGGGCACCACACTGATGTTCTCAATATCTTTCATTTATTCATCCATCCGCCCATTTATCAATTTATTTATTTGTTTGTTTGTTTATTTATTTTGATTTTGGCAACATTTTATGTCTATTGCACATTGATTGTCTGTCTTTGTTTCTGTACAGTTTTTCATTGACCCTATTATGTTTTGTTGTTTTTACTGTGGATTGCCATTAGAAAATAGGTCTATAGCAGATGAAATCTCTCCGGCTCTCCACTCGGCCTTGAATCGCCTGCACAATAGTAATATTTAATGTCAGGCTGCTGTTTATTGATTACAGCTCAACATTCAACACAATCATACTCTCAGTTCTAATCAACAAGCTCCAAAACTGGGCTTCTGTAGCTCCCTCTGCAACTGGATCCTTAACTTCCTCACAGGGGACCACAGTTTGTACAGATCGGATATAACATCTCCTTCTCGCTGACAATCAACACTGACACACCCCAAGGACTGCTCTACTCTGTCTACACCCATGACTGTGTGGCTAGGCACAGCTCAAACACCATCCATAAACTTGCCGGCAACACAACTATTGTTGGCAGAATTTCAGATGCTGATGAAGAGGGGTACAGGAACCAGATAGGTCAGCTAGCTGAGTGATGTCACAACAACAACCTTGTATTTGACATCAGAAAGACCAAGGAATTGCTTGCAGATTTCAGAAAGGGTAAATCAAGGGGACACACACAGCCTCATCAAGGAATCAGAAGTAGAAAAGGTGAGCAGTTTCAAGTTTCTGGGTGTCAACATCTCTGAAGATCTATCCTAGGCCCAACATATTGATGCAATTACAAAAGAAGGCACAACAGCAACTGTATTTAATTAGGAGTCTGAAAAGAATTGGTATGTCACCAAAGACACTCACAGGTTTCTACAGCATTCTAACTGGTTGCATAATTGTTTGGTATGGAGGAGCCACTGCACAGGATCGATAAAACCTGCAATAAAGTTGTAAACTCAGCCAGCTCTATCATGGGCACTAGCCTCCTTGGCATTTAAGACACCTTCAAAAGGTGACGCCTCAGAAAGGCGGCATCCATCATTAAGGACCCCCCTCACCCAGGACATGCCCTCTTCTCATTGCTACCATCAAGGAGGAGGTACAGGAGCCTGAAGACACACACTCAACATTTCAGGAACAGATTCTTCTTCCCCGCCTTCAGATTTCTGAATGGACAATGAACCCATGAAGACTCCCTCTCTTCTTGTACTACTGAGCTAATTTATTTTATACTTGCTTCTCATTGTAATTTAGTGTTTATTACTACATACTGCCGTGTACTGGTACTGCAAAACAACAAATTTCATGACATATGCTGGTGATATTAAATCTGGTTCTGATTCTGAAAATGATTGGGGTAGTATATTGTAATATATATGTATTCTGATAATTAATTTACTTTGTATTTCTAACTTTACAGAATGTTGTAAAAATTCTTTGACTTCCTGGTCTACATCCTGTTATTTTTTTCCCACAGGGTTCGATTCATGGTTATCAAGAGTTCTTACTTAATCTCCCAAACTAAGAAAGTTAGGCAATTCTGGACTATCCTGATCTGTATCACGTATTATAATCCTATTACCTTCAGAAAAATCCTAGACCTTCTTCCACTTTAGTGATATTCTAGTCTCTAGTACAGTACTGCACATCCATAACTTTTATGCCTTTAGTAGTAGTGGATGACCATTATCATTTGCACTATTTATTTAAGTTCATGGAAATAGAAGAGTTTTGTTTTAAAAATTAACCATACACCAGGTCTATTAATGTTGTTATTGAAGGAAAATATTAAAAATGACCATAACGGTAAACTGAAGTCTGATGCAAGTATCTATCCAGATCTCACAATTTCACTTTGTTCTGTGAATATATCTTTACTGCAAAGCCTCAGATTCTATGCAGTAAATACACACACACAAAAAATCCATTATGCAGTTAACTTCCATTGTGCAGTAAACCTTCCTAGATTCTCTCTGGGTTTGAGCAATTCAGGTACAGAGACATGCTACATTGTTTCCAAACACTTGGACAGAAATGAGAGTTCTATTCTGTGTAAAACTACCACCAAAATTTCCAGTCTAATAAATTTCCTCTCAAATGTATCTCTGTAAAGAGCAACAGCCTATCATGTGATCAGCTTCACATTTCCGCCAATGTCGGCTCAGAGGATGTAACTAACTGATAAGCTCATCAAAGATAAAACTGTAGCCTCAAGCTAACAGAGACAGGCAAATGAATGCCTTTGCATTGTTTGTAATCTATAGTGCGGGTAGATAGTTATTTCTGCGGTATATTGGGTTTTCAGAACAAGTGCTGGAGCATTTGAGTTGAAGAGACTTTTTTTACATGGCATGCCATATAACCATGCTGTATAACTAGGAGACAAAAGAGAAAGCAGCTGCTGGAATCTGTGGGACAACAAAAAAGCAAAAAGCCAGCAGGACGCAGCAGGTCCAGCAGTATCTGTGAGGAGAAACGGACGATCAACATTTTGGGCCCAGATGTCTTAAACATTGACTGTCCATTGCCCTTCACAGACGCTGTGTGACCCAATGAGTTCCTCCAACATTTTGTTTCTTTTTTGTATAACTAGGAATACAACTTTGCTGAATTAATAACGATAAGCTTATCCTTATTCACACAAACATTATCTAAGAGTAATTTTTTACCTCATTCAGAGGACTGCAGAATTTATTTTAGCTTTTACTGAGAATAATCTTTAATCTTTTCCCACTTTTTTAGTTGTCAGTCCACTCCCATATCTCTGAAAACAATTTTACCACAAATAACATTCGAACACTGAGCCTCCTACAGTGCCACCATGCAGTGCTGGCTTGGGGTTAACCTTCTGATCTTTCTTACCTTCTTCACTGTAGACAGTCACCTCACCTTGAACTCAATATCAGTGCAGACTTCGAGCATGTGGGGAATCCAGAACAGAGTGTTGTAAACAGCCAGTTTATTGTCAGATATATTAACCACTTGCATACTCATTAGAACTGAAGAATGCAAGTCGGCGGTAGCTCCATTAGCAGCACACAAGAAAGAAGGTTATAGGCATACATCCCGCTCTAAAGGCAAAAACATTAGGCTGATACTCAATGCACTGTTGACGAAGAGATGGTTGAGAAGATAAACTAAGTTCCTGCCTGCACTTACAGGTAGTTGTAGAGCAGTGGGTGATATCGCCCCCCCCCACCTATGGGGGCAATAAAGATAAAGGGGGTGGGGGTGGTGGTGGTGGGGGCACTTATTAGCAAGGGATTACATGTTTAACTTAAGAAATGAATTACTTATTATAATAATTTGATCCTCAATGCCTTGTAATTGATTACATGATCATTGTAATCACTTCATCTCTTGCTAACACACAGTTCTCTTAGACTTTGCTCAAAGCACATTATAAGCAATGTGACAGTTCTGTATTTGGCACATCTTGAGAAACCTAGACTTAAGAAGTAATGTTATTTCCGGGCCTGGCCCGCACATTACTGCTGTTCACTACTGTGGTACAGTGTTAGCTAGAACGATTCCCATACTCTAAGCAGGCAGTGACATGATTGCTGTGAATTAGTTCAGCGAGGTAAAGTTCAGAACCTGCCTTTTCGAATGGTGTTGACAGCACTTCTCTAGACTATGGGCCAACCAAGATGTTGCTGCCTCACTTCATGTACTTTCAGACAGGCTTTGCCTGAGCTATGATGACATCGTAACTCTCTCCTTCATTGACTGTGCACTTGAGGTTGACCATGGGCAACTGACCGTGGTTGTTAATCCATAACAAATCGGCAGAAACAGACCAAATGAAAAAGAAGTGTAGACAGTATAGTGTGGACTATCAGAAGTATGGATTGACTGTATCCCAGCACCAAGCATCCAACAGCAGTATGGTTTGAGAAAAAGTTTTTTTTTCAGATGGAGCAATGAAACCATCCAGGTTTCTTGAACATTTAAAAAGAAAGCTCTCTGATAAAGCAAACAAGAATTTTCAGAAACAGAAAACACATCAAAACATGTTTTCCAGCACCTCACAATGATGGTTTGCATGCTTCATACATTTCATTGCTCATTGCCAAATCTGGAAAGCCCCAGATTGGAGAAGAACTGATTCTGCCAGCAGTAAGGGAAGTTCTGAATATGGTTTTGCACAAGTCACCAGACCAAGTAATTAAGGCCATTCCACTCAGCGACAACTCTGTTCAAAGATAAATAGATGAAATGTCAGAGAACGTGACAACAACAGAATTTGCTCCACAATTGGATGAGTCATCATTGCCAGGCAATGAATCTTCACTTCTTGGTTGTGTTTGCTTCATAAAAGATGAAAGCCTGGTTCAGGAGTTGTTATTTGCAGGGGAACTAGAAACCGATACGAAGGGGAAGTCAATATTTTGGCTTATTGAGCAATTTTTCAAAGAGGAGGACATTTCACTCAGCAGCATTCTTGCTTATACAACACTGGGACACCATCAATGACAGGATGCCACTGTGGGGTTATTACTTTCTTGAAACAAAGCTGTACCTACCTTATTTACCATTCACTGCGTAATTCACAGAGAATATATTGTCACAAAAAACTCAGTGATCAACTGCACAGATCATTAAATACTGTTATCACAGCAGTAAATAACATCAAGTCCCATGTTCTCAAATCTCATCTATTTCGAGAGCGTTGTATTGAGAATGATGAGCAGTTTGAACACTTGCTGTTGCACACAGAAGTCAGATGGCTCTCAAAAGGAAACTGCCTGAGATGCTTTTATGCAATTTTTGAAACTGCGATCAAATTCTTTGAAGACACAAATGCTTCATTCAATAATCAACTCAAGGATATTATGCATGGCAATTCTTATTTGTCAGAATTATTTGCAAATTTTAATGAAAACTGTTCTCAATTGGAAGGAAATGTTGTGAATCTTATCAAAGTCAAACCAGTTGTCTCCACATTTCTGTTCAAGTTAACCCTATTTAAATGCAATGTTGGCCATTGCGACCTCTCCCAGTTTCTGAGCCTCTCTGAGTTGGAAGAGAAAGAAAGAATTCAAGATGACGATCTTCAAGTATACTGTGTCCATTTGGGTGATCTGCATAAAACACTTCAGAGAGATCTCAGAATCTCCAGATTGGGTAATAAATCCATTTCTGAACACCTGTAACGAGGAATTAACAGGAAGAATGAAGGACGAACTGATCTCACTACAACATAACTTTGAGCTGAAGCCGAGGTACAAAAAGTCATATCAAGACTTTTGGTAACAGAAATAAATCTCTAAATACTATCCTGCACTGTGGAAAAAGGTCAAGATGTTCTTTACAGCCTTTCCAACTTTATACTTATTGGAGTGCAGTTTCAGTGCAGTCACCCAACTTCTTTCAAAGGAATGAAACAGACTGCAAATTACTGAATGTGGGGATCTGAGACTCCTTACGAGTGACATTCAGTCCGACGTTGAGAAGCTGATATCACTGCACCAAGCCCATCTATCTCATTGAGAGGTGAAAACGCAATAAAGTAGTGAATAGTTGAACTACTAATGTATGCTCTAAAATTGCTGATGAAAATTGCTTTTACTGTAATTTAATAAAGAAATAATTTTACTTGTAGCTTTGAATAGATTTGAATTACTTTTTGCGATTATTTGTCACAGCTTTGAATTTGCAGTTCCTATTTTCTTTTATTGTGCATCGTAAATCAAAATTCTTTGTCTTTTTCATGCAATAGCAGGAGAGGGAGAGTGGAATGCAGGGATATGGTCTGGGATCCAAAGGGGACAGTGACTCAAAAAGGTTTGGGTACTACTGGGTAGAGGGTCGCTCTGCAGTACTTTGAAGAATACCTGGTTTATCCTATGCCTCCAAGCCAATATTTATTTTACAGGTTACATCGACATAAAAGAGTATCTGGCCTACTGAATGCAAGTATGCACATCTTCTTTTAAGTGAATATTTTGAAAGCTACTTTGACAATTAAAAAAGGAATCACAACAAAACGGCAGGGTAAGATGAGCAGAACAGTAGCATAGTGGTTAGCATAACACGACTTCAGGGCCACCGACCTGGCTTCAACCTCGCTGCTTGCTGTGAGGAGTTTGTACATTGTCTTTGTGATCATGTGGATTTCCTCCGGGTGCTCCAGTTTCCTCCCACATTCCAAAGACGGGCAGGTTAGTAGGTGAATTGGTCACATGAGTGTAATTGGGCAGCGTGGGCTCATTAAGCCAGAAGGACCTGTTTCCGTGCTTTATCTCAAAATAGAAAAGCTTTAAAAAGACAAAGGGGAGAGTAACTCCTGAAGTGATGAGAGTGTGGGACAAGCTGCCAATTGAAGTGGTAGTTGCAGGTTCGTTTTCAATATTTAAGAGAAGTTTGGATAAATACATGGATTGGAGGGGAATGGTCCTGGTGCAGGTCAATGGGACCAGGCAGAATTGTAGTTCAGAATGGACTAGATGGGCCAAAGGGCCTGATTCTGTGCTGTAGTGCTCCAAGACTCTAAACTCCCTAAACTTAGGAAAATGCTACAGAAAGTAAAAATCTTAAACAAAACAAGTACTGTATACTGGAAACTTTCAGTATCTGTTGTCAAAGGAGCAGAGTTAATGTTTCCAGTCAATGACCTTTACCAAACGTTAATTTTGCTGATATTTTTCGAAGAGGCCTTTCATGTTCACTGTGTTTCCAACCCAAAAGGAAGGAAGTAGTGCTGGATGTGGTTCCAAGGATTAAAGCACGCAGGTGGGAAATGTAAAAGTGCAGGTTATTTCAGAACCTGCAGTTATAGTGCTACTTCAATGGTCTCAAATGTAAACAAAGGAAAAACAGAGAGCAGAGTGACACAGCAATTTAGCACCGCTGCCTCGCAGCTTCAAGGATCTGGGTTTGATCCTGATCTCGGCTGCTGTCTCTCTGGCTCTATAGGTTCCCATTGGATGCCCTGGGTTCCTCCCACCGCTCAAGGGCATGTTATTGATAAATTTGCAACCGTATATGACACCTAAGTACAGGTAAATGAAAAAAAAGCCAAAGGGGATTTAATGAGCAAGTAAGATGGAATAAGTTGCAAGAAAATGAGGATAATGGGACTGGGATTGTTCTTCTGGAAGCTGGCATGGAGCCGGTGGTGTTGTAATGAGTCAATAAAAAATATTCATATGAGGGGACTGAGGATCTGACCAAAGTAGAATGGAATCAAATATTGCCTGGCAAATCACCAAGTGTAAGACGCTTTAAATTATCAGTGATTTTAATAACAATCTCCCCTTCACTTACACTGGGGAATATGCCAAAGGTTTGACTTCTGCATTCAGCCGGCTGTAATTCAGTTGGTTTCACACGTGAATTGCCTCACATGTCGTACACCAGTGCAGTGATTGTCTTGTGACTGTTAATTTCTGAGAAGGTGCTCCAGTTGCTATCTGCAGTCATCACCTGCAGATGGATTGTCTGGAATAAACTAAAACTACAACCTCATGTTTATTGCCAAAATGTTGCATAATTTGAGTTCAAAATGTGCCTGAAATAGCATTTTATATAATATTTCGTGTAACAACTGCACTGAAATAAACTGTCTGCCCGTATTATGTTTGGTGAAGCAATAAATATTTAGTGAGTCAGTTAGTTACTGCATACAGAGTATTTGTGGCATACAAATATTCAAGTACACGACAGCTCAATGTTGAGTCACCCTTCTTAAGAGAGATGTGAAACAGTACATACGTACATGATAAATACAATCATCGTCTTATTTTACTGATGCCATGGTGACGAACGTCATGTTCAGCACATCTGAACTTGTGAGATCAGGCTGAGCTGGAGTATTTTATTTACATTGGAATTCCCCATTACAGATTATCCCATTGATACAAAATCAAAGGAATCAAACGATCTCCCAGTCAAAACTCAGTTTATTAAATTTCAACATTCAATGGTGTTTATCGCACATTATCCCAGATTAATGCTTTAAGTGAAATAGTGAGAATGTGCACATTTTTGTATCAAGTTCAAGTTTGTTATCATTTCAACTCTTTACATGCATACCGCCAAACAGTATGATGCCACTAGCACTTCATACGTGGTGAGAGCTGGGTGGTGGCTGGGATTTCGGTAGTCTCACGGCCGGGTGAAAAAAGCTGCTTTCTATCCTAATAATTCTTGTCCGAGTGCTAAGAAACCTTTTACCTGCTTCATTGTTCTTAGCTTGTTGAAGTAGTGAAATTCTTTCATATTCACTCCCAGCCATTTCTGGCATCTCCGAGCCCCAATGCTTGAAATCATAGTGAGCAGAACAATTCTAAATTGTTTTACTGCTTACTTCTCACAAACTGTCAGTGATAAAAACCACTGCTTTTTGAACACAAATGCACGCAACTGATGCTATTTAAAAACTGTTCACTCTAAAGGCTGATTTAAACTTGTGCGTCAAATATACGCCGTAGGTACGGCATAGCTGTGAACCCTACCCTGTATCTACACCGAATCTTACACCCTAGCCTAATACGCACCTGTCCCAAAATGTAACTACACATCGCGGCGTCGCAGACTGCAACAACTGTGATTGGTCTGCTTGGTAGCATTGCATTTCCTCCTATGCTGCAATAGCTTCCCATTGGGCGACTGAAGGGCAGGGAAGGAACTCTGGCTGCAATGCTTTCCATAAAGCTTTACAGACCTCCGAAATTATGGAGGACCCTGTGCTTGACGCCAGTTTGTAGCTAGCTGCTACAGCTTGTTGACTTCCACCTGAAGCTAAAACTCGAATGGTGACTGCCAGTCTCTGAGTATACTGTGTGTACACTGATGCGAAATAAATGGTTGGAGACGATGAACCAAATCGTCAAATCTACCTGCCGACATCCGAAAATATTTGAAATGCATTTCCTCGTCCATGTCTCTCAGTGGCCGGACAAGCACAGAAAATTCACTATCCTTCAGTTTCAGTCGCTATTGTTTGAAGTTTGAGTTTCTTCGTGTTGAGTTTCAACACGAAGAAACTCAATACGGTGGCATAGAAACCCCACTAGCAACTAGCATATTGGCGGTGAATTGCAGAGCGATGCAGACACACCAACGCACAAGTTTAAATGCTCATAATGGCATAGCCCACTTGCGTAGGCTGCAGCATAAGCTAGTACGCACAAGTATAAATCAGCCTTAAAGCATGGTGTAGTGTCTAACGTCCACACAAGTGCACGCGACTGACACTAGATAGAAACTGTTCGGCAACAGTCTCCTGTCCCAATTAAGTGGCATTGTGCTCGAAATAAACAAAGGCTATTTTCTCAATTAGTTTTTGCTCTTTAACAGTTATCTCAAATAAGCGGCTGCCACGATTAACCAAATTTGTCCATTGCATACAGTGGATGAATTCCTCCGGTGATAACTATTGAGAGCTACTACACCATTTTATAATGCTGTAGTACTATTGGTAGTGATGTAATTTGTTTTGTATTTCATTTAAATACATTATTTGTTCCTCAGTTTGTCTTTTTTATATCTTTTTAACTATTTCCAGGCAAATTTGGCCAATTGGGGCAGCCACTTAATTGGGCCAAAATGTACTGTTCCCCGTGTGTCGCAATTAACCGGAATGCATTGTGTCTGTAGAGGTATATACATAACTTTTAAAAAATGTTTTATATATGTAGTGCAAAGGGGAGCAAAATTAGTGAGATAGATGGTGAGGTGGTGTTCATGGGTTCACTGTCCGTTCAGAACTTTAATGGCGGGTGTGAGATGGAAAGGTAGGCATTCTCTTAATGGCGGTCTAACAGTGAGAAAGTGAGTTGGCTCCTCTGGCTCTGCACATGACATGTTGGTAGTAATTTGTCAGATGCTTCATCCAGCTGACTCGGTGGAAGTACCCGTGATGATCAAGAAGGCATCAGGACACGGTGTCTCGTGAATGATGCCCGTCCCTCGAGTACTACCGTAATGCTTGCCAGTGGTAGGAGATCAACCACTACTAGAATGACACCAGAGATCTCTCTTGGCAGGGAAAATGGACAAAACTCGACTGCAAGGTGTTCCAGGTTGGCGGAGCAGGACTAAGAGAGAACTGTCATGTCTGTCACCACAATGAAGCAAACACAGCCGCCTCCGCCTTCATCTGATGCCATCTTCCAGTCTGGGCGGAGGAAGGTGATGCCTTTGGACTAGAGTTCAGTGTCTGGAGTGCCTGGGGTGAGCCATGTCTCTGTGAAGCAGAGTCTTCTTGTGGTTACCAAGTTGAGTATGATGCTCTCCTAAGGGTTTGTCTGTTGGTGGGTCCTCAGGTGGCTGCCGAGGCCAATCCAGGATCCAGGATCCACATATTCTGGTGCAGTGTGGCCAAGAGTAAGTGTGACTGTGGATAGTGGTTGGGTCATTCTCTTCTTTCCCAGCCTCCACTTGTTCTCTGCAACACTCACGACAAGCTGGAGGAACTCAGCAGGGTGGGCAGCATCCGTGGAAAAGATTGGTCAACGTTTCGGGCTGGAACCCTTTGTCAGGGTTCTGGCCCGAAACGTCGACCGATCTTTTCCACGGATGCTGCCCAACCTGCTGAGTTCCTCCAGCTTGTTGTGAGTGTTGCTTTGACCCCAGCATCTGCAGATTATTTTGTGTCCACTTGCTCTCTGCAGTTTTTAGGTGTAATGTTGAATTTCTTCAGGTTGATTTTAATGTTAGCTTTGAAGCATTCTCTTTGCCCACCAGGGGATCGCTGACCTGCCTTTAAGTGGAAGTAAAGGGTCTGCTTGGGGAGACATGAGTTAGGCATCTGAATGACATGACCTATCCATTGGATTTAGTGTGGCTTTATCATAGTGGTGATGCTGTTCATGTTGTCCTCCTCCCGTATGCTTGTCTGTCCTTCCAGCTGATCTTCAAAATCTTTGGTGTAATGTTATTTGGTGTCATTGTTCCAGGGCTTTCAGATACTGCAGGTGGTCCATTGTTCAGTTCTATACAGTAATGTAGGAAGGACAACACTCTTCCTTAATTTTTCCTTAATCTTGCACAGGCTCCACCAGTGCTACTTAGGCGATGGTTGATCTTGGAGTCCATGTCTGCTTTTGAGGAGAGAATGCTGCCAAGGCAGGGAAAGTAGTCTACATTTTCAAGGATGACTGTCAACTTTTATGGAGAGCCGGATAATGGTTGGTTGGGTGGTAGCTGATTTTGGACTTGTGTCTTTTTTTATATTCAAAACAAGACCCAGGGCTCTATATGCCTTTACAGAAGGCATTCAGGATGCATTGTAGATCTTCTTCAGAGCGTGCTGTGATGGCGTTGTCGTCCACATACTGAAACTCCATGATAGTTGGCCTTATTCTTGGCCTTGACCCAGCTGAAGTTTGAAAGCCTGTTGTCCATTCTATACTCAAAAGGGATTCCCTGTGGTAGGTCTTGGCCAGTGAGGTTGCAGGGTAGTATAATGGGAGACAGATAACACATATTGTTCATAATAGACACTGTTCTACACAAATCACAAACACTGACATTGAGTTGTTGTGCTCACTTTAAGAGATGGTACCTGACATAATGACATCTGTGTAAAGCGGCTGCTTTTATTTTGTTCCCAATGGAAGTAAAGAACTGTGGCTTTTATTAAACACAAAAACGATTCTTGCGTGTTTTATTCCCAAGATCCTACAAGGTGAAAGATGATAGCAATAAAGATGGCAAATGGGCTAGGTGCAGTGATACAGCCCTGTTTGACTCCTGTCTTGACAGTGAAGGGTTCAGATTCAGTGCCACTATTACTGAGTACTGAGGCCTACATGCCATCATGCAGTAGTCTCTGTATTTGTAAGTACTTGCCAGGATAGTATATGCCAGAGCACTTGGCAGTCTCCTGAGGCAAATGCCTTTGTGAAATCTATGAAAGCCAAGTCTAAGGGTTGCCTTTGTTCATGGCATTTTCCCTGTAATTGGCGTGCTGTGAAGATCATGTCTGCGGTACCTCTAGATGGGTAGAAACCACACTGTGTTCAGGGAGTACTTCTTCAGAGTTGCTGGACAAGAATACATGCAAGCACATTGCCTGTGATGACAGCAGGGAGATACCCCTGTAATTGCCTCAATTTGCCTTATCTCTCTTCTTGAATATGTCACTGTTAAGAGAATCCCCCTGCTCTGAGGGAGCCCCCTGCTCTTCCTTTTCCCAGACCTTTAGGAGGAAGGCATACTTGAGGTGCAGGAGTGCTGGTCCACATTCCTTAAGGGTCTCTGCTGGGATTGCGTCAGGACCCATGGCTTCATTGCTTTTCAGTGTCCAGGCACTATCACGAACCTCTTTCATACTGCAAGGTTCCCCCTTGTCTACTCGCACAGGCCTCTGGAGATTCTGATTCATAATCTCTGGTTCAGGAGTGCTGTTGTGGTTAAGAAGCTCTTGAAAGTCAAAATCAGAACCAGGTTTAATATCAGTGGCCACCATCAATCATTGATATCCTTTCGATCTTCTAGCAAGTTCTCCCTGTCCTTTGAGCACAGGGGGTTTAATCTGGAGTAACGTGGACTATAGAGTGAACAACAGTCCTGACATCCCTTTGGTAGAGCAGACTTGCTCTGAGGTCTTCAGTTTTATTTTCTCGACACTGTACATTAGCCAGGAGGATGATCGGGGGCAGGTCTTAGGGCCCCGCACTTCAGTTTTACCTGAAGCTCTCCCCAGCGGCCTTGTTTCCTGAAACAAGGGAGACATTTCCTGAGCTTCCAGCTGCTCCTCTCACACTCTGGATGGCCAACAGACCCGAATCTGCTGGCTTTGAATCTAGCCAGTTCTTTGAAATGCCGTGAAACAATGTTACTTCCCGCAGTGCCTGTGGTTGCAGATTACAACTGCAGTACTGTAGTTCCAAAAAGGAGCACTTGACAGAAGCCCCATACAAAACGTCGCCCCACTGTGGCGCCTGTCAGTGTGGATATAATGAGCTGAATGCTATGTTTCAATCTGAATAACTCAATGACTTTAAAATAGTTTGCTGTACTAAATATCTGAATTTATAGCACCAGCAGCAACGCCTGCCTTATTGTGAAGCATTGAGAGGGACCTGACAGAACTCACAAAGATAGTTTAGTTTTTAATACCAGGTGCTGTCCTTTCACTCTCCCCACAGTTGTTGATCTTCCTATTGCCTGAACAGAGGTGAATCAGGAGGAAAGGCTGATCTTTATGTATTGTTCCCAAGCATCATTCTTATGTTCAGTAGATAATGGATCAGATTGTACTGGACCCAGACTGCCTCTGGAACCACCATCCAAAGTCCGTCCTTGCCCATATTTATCTGAGCCAGCTAATGAAGGTCCATTTTACTGGTCCTCCGCACCCTGGGTTTCAGATGGCAACTAGGTCTCAGGGGAAAAAAGTATGCAGGGCCCACCCTTGAAAGTTCTTAAAAGCCAGCAAATTTAGAAATGGAACTTGAAAACATGTAAATCACTTTGATAAGGTTTTGTAAAGATCCCTGATATTTAGACACACATACTCAAGTTGAAGTAAGTAATTAAAGATCATCAGGACAGCTACACAATGGAAACAGATGAGGTTCTCTGCGACTGCTTTGAGTAAGTAGATTGGTCCATGTTCAAAGACTCAGCACTCAGCCTAGATAAGTATGTGGTCTTTGTTAATAAGTGTGAGAACTGTGTACCAAAGAGAGCGTTTCCAAACTGGAAACATTGGATTAACAGGAAGACCACTCCTTACTGAAGTTTAGGGTGGTGGCATTCAAATCAGGGTGCCCTGACCTTTACAAGAAATTGTGATATGACTTCCGTAAAGCTATCAGGGACGCCAGTCCATTGTGGCAGGACTTACATGCTATAACAGGCCACAAAACAGAGCCAGGCAGCATCACCAACAGCAGAGCACCCCTTCCCAATGGGCTGAACCCATTCTATACATGTTTTGAACACCCAGCCCAGCAGCCTCCAATGCTTTAAGATGATCGCTATCATCCCAGTACCTAAGGGAAACAAGACAATGTGCCTTAATAACTACCGCCCAACGGCCCTGACATCCACCATCATGAGGTGCTTTGGAAGGCTGGTCATGGCTTGCATTAACTTCAGCCTCCCAGATAACCTCAACCCACTACATTTCGCCTATGACCAAATCAGGATGATGGCTGATGACTGGTCCTGTGCTAATCTCTGGAGCACGTGGGCAATGAAGACCCTTGTGGGAGAACAAACCAGGGTCGGATTTTTAGCATGACTGGTAGAGCATTTAGGAATGCGGTAGAACAGCGGGATCAGTGTATACAGATTCACAATTTCTTGAAAGTGGTGTCGCAGCTAGACAGAATTGCAAAGAGAGCTTTTGGTGCATTAACTTTCGTAAATCAGAGCATTGAGTTCAGGAGTTGGAAAGTTATGCTGAAGTTGTATAAGATATCAGTAAGGGTAAATTTGAAGTGTTGTGTGATGTTCTGGTCACCTGCCTACAGGGAAACTATTAATAAGGTTGAAAGAGTAGAGAGAATATCTACAAGGATGTTGCAAGCCAATTATTCTCCAACTTCACATCTCACAGAGCAAGCAAAAATTTGCCACTTTGCCACCTACAGCATTTACACGGTTAAATGCAGATAGTTTCAATAGATACAATTAGCAAAGCTGAGTGTGATTTGACACCAGGGACTTGTATTAAAGAACGATTTATTTGTTAAAAATAAAGTCAGGTGAAATTAATTGAAGCTGTTGTACAGGACTGAAAAAGCCTATTTAATAAGTATACCAGCCGTAGGTCCTGATGATACATTGGGATTGAATTGAGGGGCATAAAAGTCACAGTGCAGGACAAAATTTCAGTGATCACCTGCATTAAACATAAGCTGAATTATCAGCCTTCTTTTAACTTGATATTTGCACACTCAATCCTGTCAATGGTATCAAGTACAAAGAAACATATACAAGTATCACAAATATTTATAACTGGCAACCAATAAATTGATACCTAGCAGAATTTACCATATGGGATGATAACTAAACAAACATGATGGTTATTGCTGAATTAGATTTGGTTTATTTTTGCACTGCGGGTTCACGTCTGCCACCGAAAGCTCTGAGGTTGTGTGGCCCGTTCAAAATATCTACAGTTCTCATGCAGTGGTAAAGAGGGCAAGAGCTATTTGATTGGCTGTAATTGTACCATGTGATATACAACAATGTTATAGTCACTGTTGCACTTGGTGTGAACTATTTTGCATCAGTTCTTTTCTACAATAAGATTTTGAATGTTCTGCATTTGGCTGCAGGTTTTTGCGAACTGTACAGAATTTATGAGTGTTCATTGACAACCATGCATAAAACAAAAGGAAAAAATATACCCATTGTGGCCCCTATGTGTGTGTGCACCATCCAGGAGTACATATACCATCTGTCGCTACATGTTGAGGTTGAAACAAATTCCAGTCGTTGTAATTTGGTGTGAAATGTTTCATTCCAGTGCACTGCACTTTCTGTAACTGTAACACCATATTCTACATTTTTTTTGTAAATCTTGATGCAAAACAACAAATTTTATGTCCTATGTCAGTGATAATAAATCTTTTTCTGACTTACAGTATGGATGGACTGTCCTGTCTGGATGAATAAGAATCAGGTTTATTATCACCGGCATGTGATGTGAAATTTGTTAACTTAGCAGCAGCAGTTCAATGCAATACATAACACAGAAGAAAAAAAATAAATCAATTAGAGTATATGCATATTGCATATATTAAAAATTGTGCAAAAACAGAAATTATATATATATTAAAAAAAAGGTGAGGTAGTGTTTGCGGGTTCAATGTCCATTTAGGAATTGTATGGCAGAGGGGAAGAAGCTGTTCCTGAATCGCTGAGTGTGTGCCTTCAGGCTTCTATACCTCCTTCCCAATGGTAACAATGAGAAAAGGGCAAGCCCTGGATGCAAACAAAAGTGTTTCACTGTATCTCAGTGCAACTGACAATAATAAACAAATGACAATTCCTTTATCAATTAGTCAATAAGCCAATGATCTGCAGCGAATATCCTCAGGGCCCTGCCAATCCTACCATTTGGTTCTTGTGCACACTATCAGAACCCCTTGGCTGAATGTCTCATCACTAGAACTTTCAAACAAGCACCAAGACCTTAAATGGATGAGAGTAGGAAGTGCCCTGTCAGATCCTTTGTGTACAACTGGGGTTTCAGCACTACCATGCATCACAAAGGGGATAGTTAAGGTGGGGATGAAAATGTTATCCACCTCCTCTACTGTCAAGATGAAGCCACACTCAGGTTGGAGGAACAACACCTTATATTCTGTCTGGGTAGCCTCCAACCTGCTGGCATGAACACTGACTTCTCTAACTTCCGTTAATGTCCCACTTCCCCTTCGTACCCCATCCGTTATTTATTATTAATTTTTTTCCCTTTCTCTCCTTTTTGTCCCTCTCACTATACTCCTTGCCCATCCTCTGGCTTCCCCCCTCCCCCTTTCCTTCTCCCTAGGCCTCCCGTCCCATGATCCTCTCATATCCCTTTTGCCAATCACCTGTCCAGCTCTTGGCTGAATCCCTCCCCCTCCTGTCTTCTCCTATCATTTTGGATCTCCCCCTCCCACTTTCAAATCTCTTACTAGCTCTTCTCTCAGTTAGTCCTGATGAAGGGTCTCGGCCCCAAACGTCGACTGTACCTTTTCCTATAGATGCTGCCTTGCCTGCTGCGTTCACCAGCAATTTTTATGTGTGTTGCTTTCACCTGCTGGAGTGAACAGTTGCCAAGAAGGTCTGCAAAGAGTTAAGACCATAAGACATAGGAGCAGAGTTAGGCCAGTTGATTTATCAAGTTTGCTCCACCATTACTTCATGATTGATTTGTTATCCCTCTCAGCCCCATTCTCCTGTAACTTTTGGCACCCTTGCTCATTGAGAGCCCATCAACCTCTGTTTTAAATATACCCAATAACTTGGCTTCCACAGCTATCTCCAGCAATAGATTCACTACTCTCTGGTTAAAGAAATTATTCCTTATCTCTCTTCCAAAGGGATGTTCTTCTATTCTGAGGTTGTGCCCTCTGGCCCTAGTCTAACCCACTATAGGAAACATCCTCTCCACATCTACTCTATCTAGGCCTTTCAATATTCAATAGGTTTCAATGAGATTCCCCCCCCCCCAATTCTTTTAAACTCCAGCAAGTACACACCCAGAACCATCAAACTATCTTCATACATTAACACATTCATTCCTGGAATCATTCTAGTGAATCTCCTCTGGACCCTCTCCAATACTAGCACATCTTTTCTTAGATAAGGGTACCAAAACTGCTCATAATACTCCAAGTATGGTCTGACCAATGCCTTAAAAATGCTTAGCATCACATCCTTGTTCTTATATTCCAGTCCTCTCAAAATGAGTGCTAACATTACATTTGCCTTCTTCACCATCCACTCAACATGCAAGTTAATCTTTATGGAAACTTGCACGAAGACTCCCAAATCCCTGTTCACCTCTGATTTCTGAATTTATACCCTGTTTACAAATAGCATATGCCTTTATTCCTTCTACCAAAGTGCCTGACCATACACTTCCCTACACAATATTGCATCTGTCATTTCTTTGTCCATTTTCCTAATCTGAATAAGTCCTTCTGCAGACTCCCTGCTTTCTCAACACTACCTGCACCTCCACCTATCTTCGTATCATCCACAAACTTGGCCACAAAAACTATCAATTCCATCATCCAAATCATTGACATATAACATGAAGTGATCCCAGCACCAAGCCCTGCAGACCACCACTAGTCACCAGCAGCCAACCATAAAAGTACTCCTTTATTCCCACTCTTTGCCTCCTACCATTCAACCAATCTTCTATCCATGCTACTATCTTTTCTGTAATACAATGGGCTCTTCAGAATCAGGTTTAATATCACTGGCATATATTGTGAAATTTCTTGTTTTGTGGCAGTAGTACATTGCAATATATAATTATTAAAGCTATACATTACGATAAGAAATATACACAGTATATAAAACATTGAATTAAATGTTCTGCAAAAAGAGGAAAACTACTGAGTTCATTGTCCATTCAGAAATCTGATGGAAGAAGGGAAGAAGCTATTCTTGAAACATTGAGGATGTGTCTTCAGGCTCCTGTACCTCCTCCTTGATGGCAGCAATGAGAAGGGGGGTATGGCCTGGGTGATGAGGGGACATCAGTGATGAATGCCACCTTCTTGAGGCATCACCTTTTGAAGGTGTCTGAATGCTGGGAGGCTAGTGCCCATGATAGAGCTGGCTGAGTTTACAAGTACTGTAACTTTTGCCAATCCTGTGCACTGGCCCCTGTTACATATTGTAATTCTAACATTAAACTAATTGAAAGGAAAAGACAGGAGTCTGAAAAGTGAGTCATACTTTCTTTAAGTGAGGCAAGCACGTATTATGTGGTAGTGTCATGATGAACGCAGCTTACATATTTTTACATATAACCTGTAATGAATTATTTAAACACATAAAGAATGCTTAATCAATAGCATATTCACAATATTACTGAAATATTAAATACACAACATTCCTCCCTGCTTAGTTATAAACTTCAACTCAATATAGAATGCATCTCAAGTTACACACAGTACACTATATAATACAACTATACAGACATTCACAGCACAGTAAATTTAAAATTGTCCCATTCAGGCCTAAAGATTTAATCATTGTGGAGGCTTTCTTACTCTTGTGGGACCATATCTTTCTTGATAAGTGGAATCACTCTGCTTGGTAGGTGAGATTTTCAGCTGTGAAACTATTGCAGTTTCTGGGGCCTCCCCGTGGTGGCTGTAGGAGTTGACTCTGGGACTGCAGGAAGTGATTCTGACAGCTCTGGACACCTTTCTTCTCTATCAATAGACTCTGTGTTCCTCAACTGATCAATGTGTTGTCTCCAGATGACATCGGATGTAATCTTCAGTGTGCAGGAGAGTGGTCCAGTTCTGTCCTTTATCTTTCTGAGTACTCACTTTTGATCAGCTCTGTGGTCCCTCTCCAGGACTGCTTGTCCAGGATTGAACCTCCTTGTTTGAGGAGCCTGCAACTTGTCCCAGTTGCTTGTCTTGCATACTCCTTCTGAGATTAGGCTCGAGGAGATCCAAGCGTGACCACAAGCATAACTGCATAGCTCGTCAGTTGTTGGTTGTGGAGTGTGCTGTATTTTGATATGGTTCAGTGGCAGTGTAGTGTGTTCTGCTGGCATTGCTCACAGTACATTCTTTAGACTCTGGACAAACCTTTCCACCAAGCTACTTGTAGCTGGGTGGTATTTGCAGATGTAATACATCTTATTCTGTTCACTTTCAGGATGACTGAAACTGTTCAGCAACAAACTGTGGTCTAGTGTCACCCACTTAGTGTTCTGGAACATCTGACCTTGACAGAAGGCTTCTCAACATCTCAATAGTGTGTGGGGCTGTAATGGAAGCTATGGGGATCATTTCAGCCACTTTAAAGTTGTATTCTCTACTACCAAGCAGTTTGTGCCAATGAATGGTCTGGCAAAATCTGCATGAATCCTCCGCTAGGTTAATGCAGGGCATTCCCAGAGATGGAGAGGCACTGCTCTTGACATCTTCTGGACATGTTGGCATCCCGAACAGTGGCAAGTTGCTCAATCTGCTGACCTATCCCAGGTCACCAGAAAAAGCTCTGAGCCAATCCCAATCCTGTACTCAATACCTTGATTTATGAAGGCCATTGTTCCAAAAGCTTTCTTTATAACCCTATCTGAGACACCAGTTTCAAGGAATTATGGATCTGTATTCCCAGATCCCTCTGTTCTACTGCACTCCTCAGTGCCCTACTGTTCATCGTGTAAGACCAACCATGGTTGGTCCTTTCAAAGTGCAACACCGTATACTTGTCTGTATTAAATTCTAACTGCAATTTTTCAGCCCATTTTTCCAGCTGGTCCAGATTTATCTGCAAATCTTCCTCATTGTCCACTATCTGCTAATCCAGTTTACATGATCATTCAGATCATTGATATCGATGTCAAACAACAATAGACCCAGCACAGATCCCTGTGGCACATCACTAGTCACAGGCTTCCAGTCAGAGAGGCAACCATCTACTACCACTCTCTGGCTTCTCCTGTGAAGCCAGTGTCTGATCCAATTTACTATCTCATTTTGAATCCCAAGCAATTGAACCTTCTTGACCAACCTCCCATATGGGACCTTGTCAAAGGCCTTGCTAAAGTCCATGTAAACAACATCCACTGCCCTGTCTTCATCAGCTTTCTTGATAATTTTCTAGAAAAATTCCTAAGATTATTTAGACACAACCTAACATGCACAAAGCCATGGGACTAGCTTATTCTTAGAGTCTTTCTTAAGAAACAGAATAACATTAGCTATCCTCCAATCCTGTGGCTAAGGATGTTTTAAATATCTCCACTAGGGTCCCTGCAATATCTGCACTAGCCCCCCACAGGGTCCAAGGGAACACCTTGTTAGGTCCTGGGGATTTATCCACCCTGATTTGCCTCAAGACAGCAAACTCCTCCTCCTCTGTAATCTGTATAGGGTCCATGACCTCACTGCTGCTGTGCTTCACATCTGTTGACTCTGTCCATCTCCCGAGTAAATACAGATGCAAAAAAATCAAGTTAAGATCTCCCCCATCTCTTTCGACTCTATGCATAGGTTACCAGTCAGATCTTGCAGAGGAACAATTTTGTCCCTTGCTATCCTCCTAATATACCTGTGGATGCTCTTAAGATTCCCTTCACCTTGTCTGTTGGAGCAACCCTTATGCTTTTATTTAGCCCTCCTGATTTCCCTCTAATTGCACTTCTTACAGTCCATAACTACCTCATTTGTTCCAACCTGCTTGTACCTGCTATGTACCTCCTTCTCCTTAATTAGGGCCTCAATATCTCTCAAAAACCAAGGTTCCCTAAACCTGTTATCCTTGCCTTTTATTCTGATAGGAATATGCAAACTCTGTACTCACTTGTGAATGCCTCCTGCTTACCAAGTACACCTTTGCCAGAAAACAATCCACACTTACCAGATCCTTTATACCATCCAAATTGACCTTTCTCCAATTTAGAATCTCAACACATTGACTAGACCCACCATTTCCATGACCTTGAAAATAATGGCATTATGATCACTCAATATAATGTGTTCCCCTACACAAACTTCTGTCAGTTGTGCCCTGTCTCATTCCCTAATGGGAGATCCAGTATCACACTCTCTCAAGTATTCTATATAGTGATTATAATGTACAGTATTGAAATATATACAGCTCAGTCCCATCATGCTCAACCTTTAGATTCCTGACTGTATGTAGGCATAACAACATTGTTCTTCACAGGCACTCCACTATCTGTTCTGGTGCTGTTTCCCATCCCCCTGCAAGTCTAGTTTAAACACCCTCTTGTGGTGCTAGCAACCTTCCCGCTAGGATATCAGTCCACCTCCAGTTCAGGTGCAAACCATTCCTTTTATACAGGTCCTGCATTTCCTGAGAGAGACACAATATTCCAAAAATCTGAAGCCCTCTCTCCTGCACCATCTCCATAGCCATGTGTTAAACGCTATGATTATTTCTGACCTCACTAGCACGAGGCCTAGGTAGCAATCCTGAGATCACAACTTAGCACCTAACTCCCTGAACTCACTTTGCAGGACGTCATTCCTCCTACCCATGTAATTTGTACCAGCATGGACCTCGACCTCTGGCTGCTCATCCTCCCACTTAAGAATGCTATGGATTTGACCTAAGGTGTCCCTATCCTGGCATGCGGGAGGCCTCATATCATCCACAGAACCTCCTTTTTGTTTTCCAATCCAATTAGTCCCCTATCAATACAGCTCATAACTTCTCCCCACTTCCCTTCTGAATCACAGAGCCAGAGAGCTGACCGCCGTGGCTCTCTTCTGCTTAGTCATCCACCACACCCTAACAGTATCCAAAGCAGTACGGTATACCTTTTGTTGAGGGGAATGGTCACTGGAGTACTCTGCACTAGCTGCCTATCTGCTTTCCCCCTCCTGACGGTCACCCAGTTACCTGTGTCTTGCACACCTTGGGTGTAACTACCTCCCAGTATGTCTTATCAACCTTCAGCCTCCCAAATAATACAGACTTCATCCAGTTCCAGCTCCTTTTCCCTAACACGGACTGTTACAAGCTGCAGACGGATGTACTTCTTGCAGCTGTAGTTGTCAGGGACACTGGAGGTCTTCCTGCCATCCCAAATCCTGCAAGAGGAGCATGCCATTATCCTGTCTGGCATCCCCAGTGCTCTAAATGTGCAATAAGAAAGAAAGAATAAATGAAAAAAAATCAACTTACAACCTATGCCTCTCCTTGCTAAAGCCTTGATGAGCCAAATCCTCAATTCCCCACTCTAGCACTGGCCTATTTGCAAAATGGCCACTCAGCTGAAACCTAACTTCTTTCTATTGAATCCTGCCAAGTGCCTAATTATCCACAATCCTTGGGAAATGTTACACGCAAAATGTGCCGGCTGTCCCCCCTCACTTCTTTTAGACCTTCTTGCCCTCTTCATCAGTGCCTAAGAAGAGCGTAGTAACCTACCTCAAAGACCATCGTCCAGTAGCACTTACATCCACAATGAAGAAGTGCTTTGAGAAATTGATGATGAAACATATCAACTCCTGCCTGAGAAGCAACTTGGATCTGCTCCAATTTACCTAGCAGAGCAACAGGTCCACAGCAGACACCATCTCATTGGCTCTTCACTCAACCCTGGAATATCTGGATAGCAAAGATGAATACATTAGGATGTTCTTCATCAACAGCTCAGAACTCAACACCATCATATCCTCATGACTAATCAATAAGCTCCGAGACCTTGGCCTCAGTATCTCCTTGTGCAAGTGCATCCTCGATTTCCTCACTTGCAGATCCTAGTTATTTCAGTTTGGCAGCAACATCTTCTCCATGATCTCCATCAGTACAGGTGTACCAAAAGGCTGTGTGCTTACTCCCGTTCCTGCATGGCTAAGGACAGCTCTAATGCCATATTTAACTTTGCTGATGATCCTGCTGTCACAGCCTGAATCAAAGGTGGTGACAAATCAGCATATAGGAAGGAGAATGAACATCTGGCTGAGTGGTGTCATAGCAACAACCTCTTACTCAATGTCAGCAAGACTAGGAGCTGACTGTTGACTTCAGGATAAGGTAACCAGAGGTCCATAAGCCAGTGCTCATTGGAGGACCATAGGTGGAGATGGTCAGCAACTTTAAATTCCTCAGCATTATCATTTCAGAGGACCTGTCCCGGGCCCAGTACCTAAGTGCAATTATGAAGAAAGCACAGCAGCACCTCTACTTCCTTTGGAGTTTGCCAAGATTTGGCATGATATCTAAAACTTTGACGAACTGCAATAGAAGTGTAATGGAGAGTATATTGATTGGCTGCAACACAGCCTGGTATGGAAGCACCAATGTCCTTAAACAGAAAATCCAACAAAAAGTGGTGGATACAGCCCAGCCCATCATGGGTAAAGCCCTTCCCACCACTGAGCACATCTACATGAAACATTGTCACAGGAAAGTAGCATCCATCATCAGGGACCCCCACCACCCAGGACATGTTCTCTTCCCACTGTTGCCATCAGGAATAAAACACAGGAGTCACAGGACTTACAAAAAACAGGTTCACGAAAAAAATCATCCCTCAACCATCAGGCTCTTGAACCAAAGCAGGTAACTTCACTTGCTCCATTATTGAAATGTTTCAGGAACAGCTTCTTCCCCTTTGCCGTCACATTTCTGAATGGACAATGAACCTATGTACACTAGATATTTTTCTCTCTTTTTGTACTACTTTTATTTTTTTAAATATACATTTCTTACTTTAATTTATAGCTTTTTAAAGTTATGTATTGCAATGTACTGCTGCCAAGCAGCAAATTTCATGACATATGCCAGTGATAATAAACCTGATTCGGGTTCTTCCATTAGTAAATCAACTGTAATCTAAAGCCACACTCAACTCTTTACTGCCGTCTAAAGCTCGGTATGGATTTACAGTAACTGTGAATAGTTCGCTGGTAGTGTCACAAACAAATCAACATCATTCAGTATTATTTAACTTGTGCCACTCAATTAGCCCTACTTGCCTTCTCTTCCCCCTTATCCAAGTGACTCTTCCTCCGAATTACCTTTACCACCCTTTTGGTGTATTCCAGATTATCTAGGGGATAAAAACAGTACTCAATTATTTTTTGGTTCTTTTATCATTTATCTTCATGTATCTTCTGGCTACTGATATTCCTATGAATTGCTAGTATATCTCCCATTTTTACTCATTTAATTTTTCTAAATTTTGAAGTGTTAAAATTCTTCTTATCCTCCTTTGCACTAAGCATCTGAACTCTCGTGTCAGCATACAACAAAAACCTTGCAACCACTGCCCAAGATAGAAGCAATTTACATGTTCATTTACTTTTGCACCAAGTCCTGGTAACATTCTTGCTTGTGAGTTAAGGGTTAAAGACTCACTTCAGAGACTTCAGCACAAATACTGAGACTGGTAGAGTTGTACTGAGTTGGAGTATTGAAGTATCTAAGATTCCACTTTTCATATAAAAATCTATTAGCATAGGTGGCCATAAAAGATCTCTGAGCATCACATGAAAAACTGAGACATTATCTTTAGCATTCTGATTAAAATGCATTGGTCAGAGAAACACCACAAAGAACCACGTATCAAGTTTTTAACTTTGTTCGTAGGAGTTTGGTATGTACAAATGGCTGCTGCTAATCTTGCATACTAACAATGATTACATTTCAACAGTACTTCATTCACTGCACAGGCCTTTGTGACATTTCAGAGTTTGTAAAACATTCGTTTCTTTCTGTTGTTACCAGTCTTTCAAAATTGGCAGTTGCTCTTCAAATGTAACACATGCGAAGTGCCAACTCAAAAAGCAAACCAAGTTTTTTTATCCCAACATTTAACTATAGAAGAAAATGGCTGCTGAATAGTATTTTCACCAGCTGATTGCCATATTGGAAACCAGTTCCCCTATGATGCTGAATTGGCTTCTTACTTTATATAATGTCTGAGGATTCCAGATCTTCTTATTTTGCTAATTTCCAAATTTACAAGTCATACTTTAAATGTGGAGAAATTTGGGTGTTTATCAGAAGTGAAGCAGACAGATTGATTTTTTTTCTTTCTTATTATATATAACCCATTACTTTGTCTTTAGCAGGACACAAACATTTCTGCATATATTAAAGAACACTATTTTCAAAAACCTGTTTTATTTGAACAGAATAAAATACAGTGCAGATGAGCATTGTTACAGCAACATACAGCTTTCCATTAACAGTGTTCCTTATGTAACAAACAGTCTTAAACAAAACGAATTTCAATCTCTCTCTGCTAGAGCAACCAGATGTGCATCAATTTCAGCTTCTGAAAGAATCCTGAAAAATAAAAGTTAAAATGAAAGTTTGCAAGCCGAAGTACTTTGTAATAGTGACAAACACATGCAAAAAATAGGAAGCTATGATTTAAGCAGTAAGGCAGCAGGAACAACATGTACAGAAACAGACTGTTATCAAACATCCCTGTAGTCTATGTAGTTTAAAGTATATTACAATGTACTATTTTATTTGGTTACATTTTTGCAAAATCCTTAACACTGAATATACTAATTACATAAATGAAGGAAAATAAATCAACAAGAAACATAAACTTAGCATTAAAATGAGACAATAAATTTGCAATTTAGAATCTTTGATCAGCACTTGATTTGTACAGTTGAAAAGGTTTCATTTACCTAAATTTTGGGTTATCCACTGTAACCACTCCTACCTCAATTTCAGAGGGTTTGAAATCAATAGAAAGTACTGTGGACAGACAAGTTATTGCTGTCTAGAGGTAAAAAAATAGATTAATTCAGAATGAGTACATATCTTAACATAAATGCATGTCGATTTATGGTTCATTACATTTCAAAGGAAACAATCTAACAATCTTAGTGTGTCTTTGTATGTAGGATAGTGTGTTGCACAAACTTAAGTTTTTTTTGACAATGTTACCAAGAACATAGATGACGGCAGCTCGGTAAACATTGTACATGGATTTTAGTAATCTCTTTGACAAGATATCATATGGTAGGTAGGCTAGGACAGAGCACATGGGATCCAGGACAAGTTAGCCAACTGGAAAATCAAATTGGCTTGACTGTACAAGAGTTGTTTCTCAAACTGGAGCCCTGTGCCCAAAAATGTCCCAGGTGGGATTGATGTTGGGCTCACTGCTGTTCATCGTTTAAAGATCTGGTGGAGAATGCTGATGGAACTAAATTTGGTGGTATAGTGGATAGTGAAGGAGATTATTTAGGATTACAGTGGGATCTTAATCGATTGGGTCAGTGGGCCGAGAAATGGGAGATGCAGTTTAATTCAGATACATGTGGGGTGTTGCATTTTGGTAAAGCAAGCCAGGGCAGGACTTGCACAGTAAATAGCAGGGTCCTGGGGAGTGCTACAGAACAGAAAGACCAAGGGGTGAATATACATAGTTTCTTGAAGGTGGTGACACAGGTAGACAGGATAGAGCAGAAGTCTGGCACACTTGGGTTCATTAGTCAGTGGGTTGAGTTCAGGAGTTGGGACTTCATGTTACAGTTAAACTAGACATTGGTAAGAGCACATTAAGAATAATGCACAGTTCAGGTCACCAAGTGACACAAAAGATGTCATTAAACTGGAAAGGGTATAAAAAGATTTACCAGAATGCAAACAGATCTAAGGGTTTGAGTTACAAAGATAGTACAGATGTCCTCCCTGGAGTGGCCAAGGTTGAAAGATGACCAACTAGATGTTTATAAAATTGTAAAGAGCATAGATAGGGTGAGTAGCCATTGTTTCTGCCCCCCCCCCCCCGTGTAGGTGAGTCCAAACTATAACGGATAAGTTTAAAGAGTGAAGGAAGGGATTTTAAGGGGACTTGAGGCGCAAAATTTTTATATAGAGGGTGGTGGAATGAGCTGCTGGAGGAACTGGAAGATGTGGATACTATTACAACATTTAATTTATATTTGGACAAGTACATGGATCAGAAATTGTGAGGGATATGGGTCAAATGCAGCAGTTAGGTAACTGAGCCTATAGGTCTGTTTTCTATATTGGATAACTCTATAACAGAAAATCAACATTGGAAGTAAGTTGACCAGGTAAATAAGTTAATCATTACTGTAAGATATTGCACTTTCCTACCTCTACAGTTTGGTTATAAGTCCAGTCAAGTTTTTTCTTTATCTTCTTTTCCAAGAAGCTTGTGGCTTCTGTCTGTTTCACTCCTGCAGCAGTGGCCTTGAAACCGCAATAATAACCAGCAGGGTCACACTTATACACCTGAGCTCCAAGCTCTTCATCCACACCTATCAGAATCATACCTACAGAAGGAGAGAACAGTCCAAGTGGAAAAACATTTTATACAAATGGTTTAAAATAGCCATTTCATGGAATCAGAGATATATGTAGCACTAGAGGCAGCATTTTGGTTTATAATATTCACAATGGCCCACTAAAAGTGCAGTTGCACAAAACCCCAAATCCTCATTGTGTAAACCTGCAAAATCACCATCATTACATCTGTCACCAGTCCTCCTCAAACTGCTTTCTTGTAACAGCTTCCATCACTTTTTCAGGTAAAGGTTTCTACATCCTGATTGAAGTAAAAAGTATAAACAACAAACAAGAGTGTAACCAAGCTGGTGGCTTAGATTGATAAACCTTTTCTCCCCACAGACGAACTACTGAATATTTCCAACATTTTATCTTTCAAATTCAGATTTCCAGTATCTGCAGTATATTGCTTTTGCTAACTAGTCAAATGTTTAAGGGAAGAGAAAGAACGATGATTTGGATACACCCTCTTTCTACTAAAATTCATCATTGTCACAACACAATTCTATGCCTGCCAGCCAGAAAGAAGTAAGTCTTTCTGATACAGTACATCCGAATTATACATTAAGGGCATTTCTATTTTTCCTAAGCAAAAATGCTGTATTTGTAACAACAAATCCAGTTTTTCAAAAATCTAAAGTACCAATGATGGATATTCAACCTGAAATATGAACTCTATTACTCTTTCTACAGATGGAGCCTGACCTACTGGATATTCTCAGCATTTCCAATTTGATTTTAGATTTCCAGCATCAACAGTTTTTTTTGCTTTTCACCCACAAGATCTGAATTTGTTCAGCAAGTTAAATATCCCACCCACCATAAAGCAATTATCCTTTCTTGAATTCCAGATGCAATAAAGATACTAATAAATTTGAAAACAAATATTTGCAGACATTTTTTTCCAATACCATGGTGAGTTTGAATTAATGAGGAATTCTGCAGTAGATATATATACATGCTGCTGACTTTAACAGTGCCAGTATTATACAATAAACTTCTTGTAAAAAGCAGGCTTGTAACAAAATTACAGGTTTTCGTAATTTTGGTCCTTCAAATCTTTTTTACAAGGTTTACACATTTTCTTAGCCTTCTTCCACCCAGACCATAAACTCTCTTGCTTTTATCATCCCAACAATCATTATTCAAGTAGGAGCTACGAATATCGAAAGATTGTTGAAATATGGGTGTCATAGAGTGATGAAAAAGCAGAGCTGTGATTGAATATTTATCCAGTAATTTTAATATTACTAAAATTGATCTCAACCTTGTTGCAGGATACAAACTGGTTGGTGTATTTCCTTTTTTTAAATTATTTTTTTAAATTTTATTTTTATTTGGATAAGGAATTCACAAATATCATGTACTTTTTTCACACATATAACCTTTTCCATTTTTTAATATGTATAAAACTATAATTATTTATACATTCTTAAGTACACATGGAGATGATATAAAAGGAAATTAGACACAAATAGATAATTATGTACTGTGGTAATTCTAATCTATTAGGCTAAGTAATGGTATTAGTTGTTAAGAAAAATAGTAATAATAGTTTCCATTTAACTCTTCTGGACCATTTCACTGGTCCAAAATGTTGTATGTAAGCCTATGTAACAACCATTGTAGGTGTTTATATCCTAATTTGTTCATGCTTGCTCCTGCCCACAGACATAATTATCCAATCCCTATGTACTTACTTACTTAATTTTTTCATTTTTTATCCCTTCCCCAAATCTTTCCCTTTACTTGTGTTAATTCTCCATTTTCCAAAAGAAAACAAAAAAAAAAGACATTTAGACTCGGGGTGCTTACGTTAGTAATATTACTGTGTTGATGAGAAGAGCAGTATAAATCATTAGGAGAGTCATCTAAAGTCTGCTCGCATTGGGGTTATATATTCAATCCATTTATTCCAGATTTGATAAAACTTTTCTTTTTGAATTCTCAGGGAGTAAGTCAACTTTTCCATTTTAAATATTTCCAAGATAATTTCGTGCCAATCTTCTAATGTAGGTGGTATTGGATTTAGCCACTTTCTAGTGATTGATTTCTTACTTGCCGCTAAGAGGGCCTGCAGCAACTTTATATCTTCCTTCTGTTCAAGAAATAATACATGCCCCAAATAGAGCGTCTCAAAGTTCAGAGGTATCTGGGACCTAAGTACCTTAACTAATGTTCTATGAATACCTTCCCAATATAGACTTAATTTAGGGCAATCCCAGAAAATATGAAAATGATTTGCCTCCTTGGAGCCGCACCTTCTCCAACACGTCACGTTTGTATCTTTATATTTTTCCTGATATGGGGTCTTGAAGTATCTTATAATGATTTCCAACAATGTTCTCTCCAAGTCAAAGAATTAGTCGAGGACCATTGAAAGCTGCAGATTTTCCCCCAAGCCTCCTCTGAAAGTACCAACCCCGCTTCTTTCTCCCACTTCTCTTTAATATACAGTGTATTTACATTTTTAGCATGGGAGAGTGCATTATATAATCGAGAAACTGATTTACTAGGTATTGAACTGCAAGCCGAATTCAGAATCTTGAAAAATTCTAATTCTACTGTTGATAGGTCTGTATATCTACAACTCTGGTTAACATAGTTTCGTACTTGAAGGTACCTAAAAAAGTCATTGTGTTCTAGGCCATGTTTGTCCTGCAGGATTTGGAAACTTTGTAATACTCTTTTATCTATAAATGAGAGGTAGGTTGTAAGACCTTTCTTTATCCATAGCTCAAATCTTTTATCTCCTCTGTTGGGAAGGAATTCGGTATCATAGAAACATAGAAAATAGGTGCAGGAGTAGGCCATTCGGCCCTTCGAGCCTGCACCGCCATTTATTATGATCATGGCTGATCCTCCAACTCAGAACCCCGCCCCAGTCTTCCCTCCATACCCCCTGACCCCCCGTAGCCACAAGGGCCATATCTAACTCCCTCTTAAATATAGTCAATAAACTGGCCTCAACTGTTTCCTGTGGCAGAGAATTCCACAGATTCACCACTCTCTGTGTGAAGAAGTTTTTCCTAATCTCGGTCCTAAAAGGCTTCCCATCTATCCTCAAACTGTGGCCCCTCGTTCTGGACTTCCCCAACATCGGGAACAATCTTCCTGCATCTAGCCTGTCCAATCCCTTTAGGATCTTATACGTTTCAATCAGATCCCCCCTCAATCTTCTAAATTCCAACGAGTACAAGCCCAGTTCATCCAGTCTTTCTTCATATGAAAGTCCTGCCATCCCAGGAATCAATCTAGTGAACCTTCTTTGTACTCCCTCTATGGCAAAGATGTCTTTCCTCAGATTAGGGGACCAAAACTGCACACAATACTCCAGGTGTGGTCTCACCAAGGCCTTGTACAACTGCAGTAGTACCTCCCTGCTCCTGTACTCGAATCCTCTTGCTATAAATGCCAGCATACCATTTGCCCTTTTCACCGCCTGCTGTACCTGCATGCCCACTTTCAATGACTGGTGTATAATGACACCCAGGTCTCGTTGCACCTCCCCTTTTCCTAATCGGCCACCATTCAGATAATAATCTGTTTTCCTATTTTTGCCACCAAAGTGGATAACTTCACATTTATCCACATTAAATTGCATCTGCCATGAATTTGCCCACTCACCCAACCTATCCAAGTCACCCTGCATCCTCTTAGCATCCTCCTCACTGCTAACACTGCCACCCAGCTTCGTGTCATCCGCAAACTTGGAGATGCTGCATTTAATTCCCTCATCCAAGTCATTAATATATATTGTAAACAACTGGGGTCCCAGCACTGAGCCTTGCGGTACCCCACTAGTCACCGCCTGCTATTCTGAAAAGGTCCCGTTTATTCCCACTCTTTGCTTCCTGTCTGCTAACCAATTCTCCACCCACACCAATATCTTACCCCCAATACCGTGTGCTTTAAGTTTGCACACTAATCTCCTGTGTGGGACCTTGTCAAAAGCCTTTTGAAAATCCAAATATACCACATCCACTGGTTCTCCCCTATCCACTCTACTAGTTACATCCTCAAAAAATTCTATGAGATTCGTCAGACATGATTTTCCTTTCACAAATCCATGCTGACTTTGTCCGATCATTTCACCACTTTCCAAATGTGCTGTTATCACATCCTTGATAACTGACTCCAGCAGTTTCCCCACCACCGACGTTAGGCTAACCGGTCTATAATTCCCCGGTTTCTCTCTCCCTCCTTTTTTAAAAAGTGGAGTTACATTAGCCACCCTCCAATCCTCAGGAACTAGTCCGGAATCTAACGAGTTTTGAAAAATTATCACTAATGCATCCACTTATTTCTTGGGCTACTTCCTTAAGCACTCTAGGATGCAGACCATCTGGCCCTGGGGATTTATCTGCCTTCAATCCCTTCAATTTACCTAACACCACTTCCCTACTAACATGTATTTTGCTCAGTTCCTCCATCCCACTGGACCCTCTGTCCCCTACTATTTCTGGAAGATTATTTATGTCCTCCTTAGTGAAGACAGAACCAAAGTAATTATTCAATTGGTCTGCCATGTCCTTGCTCCCCATAATCAATTCACCTGTTTCTGTCTGCAGGGGACCTACATTTGTCTTTACCAGTCTTTTCCTTTTTACGTATCTATAAAAGCTTTTACAGTCCGTTTTTATGTTCCCTGCCAGTTTTCTCTCATAATCTTTTTTCCTCTTCCTAATTAAGCCCTTTGTCCTCCTCTGCTGAACTCTGAATTTCTCCCAGTCCTCAGGTGAGCCACTTTCTCTGGCTAATTTGTATGCTTCTTCTTTGGAATTGATACTATCCCTAATTTCTCTTGTCAGCCATGGGTGCACTACCTTCCTTGATTTATTCTTTTGCCAAACTGGGATGAACAATTGTTGTAGTTCATCTATGCAACCTTTAAATGCTTGCCATTGTATATCCACCGTCAATCCTTTAAGTGTCATTTGCCAGTCTATCTTAGCTAATTCACATCTCATACCTTCAAAGTTACCCCTCTTTAAGTTCAGAACCTTTGTTTCTGAATTAACTATGTCACTCTCCATCTTAATAAAGAATTCCACCATATTAATATCACTCTTACCCAAGGGGCCTCTCACGACAAGATCGCTAATTAACCCTTCCTCATTGCTCAAAACCCAGTCCAGAATAGCCTGCTCTCTAGTTGGTTCCTCGACACGTTGGTTCAAAAAACCATCCCGCATACATTCCAAGAAATCCTCTTCCTCAGCACCTTTACCAATTTGGTTCAATATGCACACCATCTAAAGAGTTTTAACATGTTATTAATTCCACATGAATTAACCACCTTCTGCCATACTTTTAATGTAAGATTTATCCAACTGTTTTAAAATTTTTCCAACTGGGCCATCAATCCTTTGTCAGCTATTGAGGCCTGTAGAGGAAAACTGTCAACTAATCCAAATTCTATTTCCTTCCATCTAGCCTTATATTCCCTATTACACCAATATAACAGAGGGGTTATCTGTGAGGCATAAAAATAATTTCTCAGGCAAGGAAGAACCATACCTCCTCCTTCCTTCCCTAACTGTAAGGTGTTATATCGAATTCTAGGTTTCTTTCCTTGCCAAATGAAGCAGGAAATCCATTTGTCCCATTCCCTGAATTGATTATCATCCACCTCCACCGGTAAAATACGGAAAAGATACAATAACCGAGGAAGAATATTCATTTTTATAGTATTTATCCTTGAATTTAAACTTAAAAAGAGGATAAGATTCCATCTATGCATATCTGCTTTTACCTCTGAGATTAATGGCCCATAATTTATCTGTGACAGTGTTGAAAGATCCTTCGGCAGGGTTATTCCTAAATATTTTAATGATTTAGCTTCCCACTTAAGATCGTATGTATCCTGCAATTTTTTGGATGGTGTATAATTTAGGGACATAACCTGCGTTTTCTTTACATTTATTTTATAACCTGATATTTTCCCAAAGTCATCCAACAGTGTAAACAATCCTATAAATGATTTTTCTGGTTCACTCAGATAGACCAAAACATCATCTGCGAATAACACCACTTTTTGTTCAATCCCTGCCGGTTGGTGTATTTCCATATGTTAAAGCCTGACTAGCCTTCAAAATGTAGCAGTTAGTTGCAGTGAACTGGAAGATGTCAAAGATGCTCTGTTCATACAAATCTTCTGATTCAGTACTGAACCAAGTGCAAATGTGATCTTTTTGCTATGAGGGTTGCTAGGTTATCCATTAGGCCTTGCAAAAATTGGAAAATTACCTAGTTTAATGATTTGCTCTTTCTCAATTAATAAAGTAAATAAATTAGAAAAATAACAGATGGAACAGAACATGATTATCACTTTGTAATGGATGAACAACTTATAAGATATGGTCTGAAGCATAGCCTCATGTTGCATTATCGTTGTGCAACATAAACAAGTTGCTTACAGCATCCTAGAGGTCGCATTTCTGCATTCTGTGTGTATACTTGAGAAATGTCTGCGATCCGCTTGCACAGCATGTCTACTGGGATATCATACCCATACTTGTACTTCCAATTTGCTGCTTCATAACGAGCTCGTTGAACTTGAGACCTGCTGTCTGCTGTAAAAATGAGTAAGAACATATGTAAGTGAAAATGCAAATATTTAGGAAAAACTTATGAAACATGATTATCTCTTCAGAAATTTAAAGGATTAAAGTGCCAAGATATTGGACGTAATCAATGGAGAAACGAGTGGAAGCAATTAAATAGCCTGTTAAGTGGCACCAAACACAGATTTGAAAAGCCTGTAGACCAGAAAGAAATACCATTCTGAATTTACGCTTGTAATATTTGGAATCTCTACTATGCCTATCTTATTAATTATTGATTGGAACACACGGACATGTTTCTAAAACCTTGAATTATCTAAACTCCACACTTATAAAACAAATAACAAAATAGTCTATCTAGGCAGAAGGTTCTCAACCCAAGAGGAGCAATATTTTTCAGGAAGTTTATTACCTGTCATTCCTGTCATTACACATCCTATCTTTTCAGTTACTCTGAAAAGATGAGTGACTGTTTTGGCATCCAAAAGTTTATCCTGAGAAAACAGAAAGTCTAGCAATTAGGTTAAGAAGAAACACAATAAGAAACAAGAGAGGTTATAATGTAAATGACTCTCCACGTCTGCTAGATCAATAATGCAGATACCGTTCACACAGGCAAGATTTGATTTGTTTCTGAAAGACAGCTTGCCTCTGGATCTGAAAAGCTACTACAAACTAAAACTGTGGACCTAGCTAAGTACATCATGGAAATCAACCTCCCCTCCATGTGGACTCTGTCCATACTTCTTTCTGCCTCAGTAAATCAAAGACCCCACTCACCCTGGACATTCTCCACCTCTCGCTTATTGGGCAGAAGAGATGAAAGCCCGAAAAGTATGTACAACCAAGCACAAGGACAGCTTCTACCAGGTTGTTATAAGATTACTAAATGGTGCCCTAGTATGATATGAGGGATTCTTGACCTCACAATCTATCTCAGTATGTTCTTGTACCTTCTTGCCTAATTGTATTATACTTTCTCTATAGATGTTACACTTTATTCTGCATTCTGCTGTTGTTTTACCTTGCACTAACTCAATGCACTGCATAATGACTGATTTGTATGAACAATATGCAAGTCAAGCTTTTCACTGTATCTCAGTACATGTGACAATAATAAACTAGCTCCAAGATTGTACAACTGAATGTGACAGTGAATCAATACTCTCTCAGACAGGGGTAAAGCAAGGTTATGACCATCTCTGCTTTGAACTGTTGACCTGGATTTCAGTTTAGAATGACCTGGGAATTTTAACATACTTCTGCTCAAACTGATAAATATTATCATTAAACCAACGTGATACGAATTTCTTTTGAAAAACGTAATTCTCCTGAGACAACTACATGTGTAAGCCTTCATTACATCTGTCTCCACTTCCATGACACAGGCAAACTCTGCCCTCCCTCAGACCTCTCCTCCTGAAACCACTGTCCAACCCTTTGTATCGCTAGATTTGACCAATCCAAAGTACTCCTGATTGGCCTCTATCATTGACATCAAACAGTACAAACTTCCACTGCCTGTCTTGCACCAAGTCCCATTCACTGCTTGTTGACCAGTATTGGTTCCAAGTTAAACAATGCTCCAATACCTAAAACTTTCATCATTTGCAAATCTCTCTGGCGTCCTACTTCCCCCATTCCTGCAACCTCTTCCCCTTTCAAACATTGATCCTTCTCAAATTTTGGCCTTATATTCGTCTCCAAATTTAATCACGTCTTTAGGAAGACACAGCACTGCAGCTAACAGAACTCACAGCACCAACAATCCCGATCTCAGTGCTGTGTGCAGACTTTTCAGAAACAAGTTTAATACCACCAGCAGATGTTGTGAAATTTGTTAACTTTATAGCAGCAGTACAATGAAATACATGATAAATAACAACAGAGAAAAAATGAATTACAGTAAACATATGTCTATTAAATAGTTAACATAAGTAGTGCAAAAAAAAACACAAATAAAAAAGTACTGAGGTAGTGTTCATGGGTTCAATGTCCATTTAGAAATGGGATGGCAAAGGGGAAGATGCTGTTCCTGAATTGATGAGTGTGTTCCTTCATGCTTCTGTACCTCCTTCCCTAGAGTGACACTGAGAAGAGCGCATGTTCTGGCTAGTGTGGGTCCTTAATGATGGATGCTGCCTTCCTTAGGCACCGCTCCTTGAAGATATCTTGGATATTACGGAGGCTAATACCCATGATGGAGCTAACTAATTTTACAAGTTTCTGCAACTTACTTCAGTCTTGTGCAGTAGCCGCCCCCCCCCGCCACACCAGACAGTGATCAGCCAGTCAGAATGCTCTCTGCAATACAGCTGTAGAAGTTTTCAAGTGTTTTAGTTGACAAACCAAATCTCCTCAAACTCCTAATGAAATATAGCCTCTGTCTTGCCTTCTTTATAGCTGCATTAATATTGTTGATAATACTAAAACTGACCTCAACAGAACTTTCCCAATACTTTGGTACTAAAAGAAAAGTCACGGAGGAAGTTAAGTGTGCTATGAATAATAGTGGGCTGTTAAATTACGCAGAGAAGGACACAGCAGATACTCTTAACTCATATTTTGCTAAAGTATTCACCTCTGAAAATGTTAGCAATATGCTAGTAAGTGTAGAGAAAAATAAGGTTGTTTTAAATGACTTAGAGGTCTTAGAAATTGAGGTCCTGCTTCAGATGAAAAGGTTGAAAGTTAATAAATCTCCAGGGCCAGACAACATATATCCAAGGGTACTTAAAGAGGTCTGATTATATATACAAATCCCTAATATGTATTTTTCAAGTCAGTGAAAACTGGTGAAATCTCTAAAGACTGGAAACGGGCTAATGTTGTCCCGGTATACAAGAAGGGTGACCCTGATAACTATAGGCCAGTAAGCTTAACGTGTATTGCAGGTAAGATAATGGAAACAATAATAAGAATGAGATGGAAAAGCAGCTAAGAAGAGGCATGTTAGCAGAAAGCCAGCATGGGTTCAGAAAGGGGAAATCATGTTTTACCAATATGCTGGAGTTTTATTGAAGAGGCAACTATAATTTATGACAATAGAGTAGTTGATATAATTTATTTGGACTTTCAGAAGGTTTTTGACAAGGTATCCCACAAGAGGTTAGTAATCAAATTACAGGAGGTAGAGGTTTAGGGTAATGTGTGCGAATTGGCTCATAAAGAGAAAACAACAAGTTATGGTGAAAGGATCATTTTCACACCTAGAAGATGTTAAAAGTGGGGTTCCACAGGTATCAGTTTTGGGGCCACTGCTGCTTTTAATTTACATTAATGATTTGGATAAGCATGTAACAAATAAACAAGTAAAGTCTGTTGATGACACAAAAGTAGGGAGATGGGCTGATAACATTCAGGCAGCAGAATCAATACAGCTAGAATGAACAAAATCAGGTGTGGGCAGATAAATGGCAGATTAAATTTAATGTAAGTAAACGTAAAGTATTATATATAGGAAGAAGAAATATTAAGATATAAATATACAATGTAGGGTCTTGAGTTAGAAAGTGCACTGCATGAGCAGGATTTGGGCGTCCTGATAGACTCATCATGATCAACATCTAGACACCGCACAGAAGCAATCAGGAAGGCTGAAAGAATGTTGGCCTATATAATGTGCTCAATGGAGTTCAAGTCCAGAGATGTTCTCCTTAAATTGTTTAATACGCTTGTGAGCCACACCTTGAACACCGTGTACAATTTTGTAGTCCATATTGTGTGAGGGATGTGAAGTCAAGTCAAGTCAAATTTATTTATAAAGCACTTTTAAAAACAACCCATGTTGACCAAAGTGCTGTACAAACCATAACAGGTAGCATTGTAAAGAGCTCAGAGAAGGGTGACAAGACTCATTCCAGGTCTGTGGGGTATGAGCAATGAAGGATTGAAAGAATTCAATCCTTTTAGCCTAAGAAGACATAGAATGAGAGGAGACATGATAGAAGTGTTCAAAACCATTAAGGGTATAAGTAAACAACAGGAATTCTGCAGATGCTGGAAATTCAAGCAACACACATAAAAGTTGCTGGTGAACGCAGCAGGCCAGGCAGCATCTATAGGAAGAGGCGCAGTCGACGTTTCAGGCCGAGACCCTTCGTCAGGAGTAACTGAAGGAAGAGTGAGTAAGGGATTTGAAAGCTGGAGGGGGAGGGGGAGATGCAAAATGATAGGAGAAGACAGGAGGGGGAGGGATAGAGCCGAGAGCTGGACAGGTGATAGGCAAAAGGGGATACGAGAGGATCATGGGACAGGAGGTCCGGGAAGAAAGACGGGGGGGGGGGGTGACCCAGAGGATGGGCAAGAGGTATATTCAGAGGGACAGAGGGAGAAAAAGGAGAGTGAGAGAAAGAATGTGTGCATAAAAATGAGTAACAGATGGGGTACGAGGGGGAGGTGGGGCCTAGCGGAAGTTAGAGAAGTCAATGTTCATGCCATCAGGTTGGAAGCTACCCAGACGGAATATAAGGTGTTGTTCCTCCAACCTGAGTGTGGCTTCATCTTCACAGTAGAGGAGGCCGTGGATAGACATGTCAGAATGGGAATGGGATGTGGAATTAAAATGTGTGGCCACTGGGAGATCCTGCTTTCTCTGGCGGACAGAGCGTAGATGTTCAGCAAAGCGGTCTCCCAGTCTGCGGGGGGTATAAGTAAGTTGGATGCCAGTTGCTACTTCAAAATTAATTCATCATCAAGGACACAGGGCCATAGGACAGACCAGTAAAGGGAAATTTCAGACTAACATCAGGAAGCATTTCTTTACACAGTGAGTTGTGGACACATGGAAGAAACTACCTAGTTGTGTAGTTGAGAAGTGTACCCCAGAAACTTTCAAATCTAAACTTGATAGTTATTTCAATGCTGTGTGAATTGGAAATTGGCAAGCTCTATTGGGTCAAATGGCCTCTTCTTGTCCAAAATTTTCTAGTGTTCCAGGTTAGGTCCTCACAGATAATGACGCCTTGACTTCATTCAGGGCTTGTGAAGTTTCAGCATGATATCTAAAACTTTGACAAACTTCTATAAATGTGTAGTGGAGAGTATATTGACTGGTTGCATCACAGCCTGATATGGAAACACCAATGGCCTTCAACAAAAAGTAGTGGGTACGGCCCAGTCCATCATGTGTAAAGCCCTCCCTACCACTGACACATCAACATGAAACGATGTCGCTGGAAAGCAGCATCCATCATCAGGATCCTCACCACCCAGGACATTGTCTCTTCTCGTTGTTGTCATTAGGAAGAAGGTACATCAGCCTCAGGGCCTGCTCCACCAGTTCAGGAACAGTTATTACCTCTCAACCATCAGGCTCTTGAACCAAAGGGCCCAGCACCGAAATGTTCTCACAACCTTTGGACTCACTTTCAAGGACTCTTCATCTCTTGTTCTCAATATTTATCCCTTATTTGTTATTGCTTCTTTTTGTATTTGCAGTTTGTTGTCCTTTGCACAATAGCTGAACACCCAAGTTGATGCAGTCTTTCATTGATTCTATATGGTTATTATTCTAAAATAGATTTACTGAGTATGCCTGCAAGAAAATTAATCTCAGCTTTGTAGATGGTAACATATATGTACTTGATAATAAATTTACTTTGAAGTTTGAACTTTAAGCCAGTAGCACCACCTCAAATCCAGTCAAAATCTGTTCTAGACCCAATTAAAAGTTACATCGGCCTACACTCACCGGCACTTTCTTTTGTGTAACTACTACAGCACAGTCCTTGCCACGAACAGCGACTGACGTGAGCCCGCCTTGGTTTATAGCTTTAAACGCGTATTCTGCAAGACAAGAAAAGATTGCCCTCAGTATTCATGACATTTAAATCCGATCGCCATTAAATCCGCCATGCTTCGTTCTTACAGCCTGACTTTTTCCACACAGTCATAAGGAGCACCAGACGCCCGCCGACATCCCAAAAAAGTTGCCCAGGAGCCAAACCCGAGCCCCGGGCCTGGCATGACTGAGCATAGAAACTAGGCCTTGAGCCCAGAGCCGCGCCGGGATCGGATGCGCGCCTCTTACTCACCAACTTGGTAGAGCCTCCCCTCTGGGGAGAAGATGGTGATGTGACGGTCAAAGCCGGCGCTCGAACCGCGGGACATTTTCACAAAGAAACCGAGCCGATCAACGACATGCAAGACAGCAGCTCGGCGCCGGAACTGATCCGCTGCCTATTTGCCCGCCCCGGAAGCACTACTGATGCCATCTAGCCCAGGCTGAGGGGGGACCACAGTGCAGTTACTCAGTGCTGGAAGCTCAGCCCAGTCTCAGGGGAGGTTGCCAGCGAGGGTCAGTAGGTGGGTCACCGTTCTGGGAACCTACCTGCAGGAAAGATATTAATAAAACTGAGAACATTTACAAGGATGCGCCGGGACTTGAGAACCTGAGTTACCGGGGAGAGGTTAAACAGGTTAGCACTTTCCCTGAGCATAGGAGAATGAGCCGAAATTTGATAAAGTAAAATTATGAAGGGTATAGATAAGCTAAATGCAAGCAGGCTTTTTTCTTCTAAGATTGTGTGAGACTAGGATTAAAGGCCATAGGTTAAGGATGAAAGGTGAAATATTTAAGGAGAACATTTAGGAGGAACTTCTTCATTCAGAGGATAGTATGAGGGTGGAACAAACTGCCACTGGAAGTGGTAGACAATAGAACAAGGCAGATTAACAGTTTGGTATGGACTAGATGGGACAAAGAGCCTGTTTCTGTGGTGTAGTGCTCGATGACATTTAATAATAAAGAAAATTGGAAATGGGCAGAAAGTACTGCTTGTAAGTCAAGAACCGGGTAAGGGAGTATTTACTTTCCAAGTGGTGTGTCAGGAGAGAGGGGTCATGAGAATGCTGAATCCCAAGGCTTAATGTAAACGCACCCTAATGTCTTTTAAAATGAAAATTAGATTTCCGGCCTAACAATTCTCTCCTGTAGCTTCTTCAATTTTCTTTCAAACATAAGATTTTATATATTCACAGATGCTCAGTTTGGATTCCACTGGGATCGTTTTAACTCCAGACATCATTTATAGCCCTGATTTCAAACATGGACCAAAGATCTCTGTTCCAAATAGCAGGTGACACTAGAATCACAGAGCTGTACAGCACAGGAAATGGGCCCTTTTGAACCACATCTATACTGACTATAAATGTTGCAATTGTTTCTGCCTCCACACTTCCTCTGACAGCATGCTACTGATCACCTGTGTGGGAAAACCCCTCAGATCTCCTCTCACCTTAGACCTGTGCCTTCTAATTCTAGGCTCCCCTGCCTTGGGGTAAAAGATTCTGACTATCTATCCTATCTCTGATCTGCAGAATTTTATAGACCTCTGCAAGGTGATCCCTCAAGCTCCTAGATTAAAGTGAGAATAAACCCTGTCTGTCTAAACTCTCCTTACCCTGGCAGCTGGGGAATTTAAGTTTAAATAATTAATATATCTGGATATTTTTAAACAGCTAATTTCAATAACATTAAATATGTTATCATCTTGTTCACAGATAAAAACATCTGTTACCCATCTGTCGTATAAGAGGTTCCAAATGCACCCATGCAGTTGACTTTTGACCTCCTCAGTTCAAGAGCAATTAGTGATGGGCAATAGGTCTTAGTATTTTCAGCAATATCTATATTTAAAGCTTCTAATTTTGACCAAGTTTTTTGTCATTTTTTCCCAATAGCTCTATGGGATTCATATTATCAATGTCTGCCTTGCTGAGGTGGCTCCTGAGACATGTGAAGTGGTTCACATTTTCGAGGGTCTCATTTAAGATTTTGATTGTTGAAAGAGTTTGAGGATTTAGTGTGGTCGAAAAATGTGAACCACACTGCTCAATGCTGCTCTGCATGTTTTTTTCTTTGATTTATCTTCAGTATTGTGCAGTAGGGTAGGTTGGTAGTGAGTCCTGATCTTTGAAATATCTATCTTCCTGTATCTTCATGTATGAGTCATTGATCTCAAGCTTGGTATGTGAATTTGCATAAATGCAAATATTATCAAGTATTGTGAATTATGGGTTGAGGAAAAGGTGATCTTGGTTTTGGGATGAAGATAATGAAGGTACATAATTTCTATTTATATTGTACCTGCACCTAACTCCATTGGGATTGTTGATAGGATCCATTAATTACTTTGAAGAAGATTGAGAAGAGGGTTGATGTCACTGCACAGGAAAACATGTAACAATTTACATGATGCCTCATGCAGTCAAAATCCACCACGCACTGTGCCAAGGTGTCATGCATGATAGAATAGACACACACATAAATACAAGCAAAAACTATTCCTTTGTGGAGCTAGTAGAGAAAGTAGGGAAGGTTGCAAATCATGAACAATGTACAGAAAGAAAATTGGAGGTAAGGGGCCAAGGAAGATTAGGCCTGGAGCTGGAAGCAAGGACAAATGGAGCAGCATCAGTGATTGGGCTTCAGGGGTGCGTTAAAATTAGATCACATAATGTATTGACTTTAGCTTCCACCACAATAGACCAGGTTGGATTAATAACTTCAGCCCACAATGTTGTGCTGAACCAGCTAAAAAGTAAATTTTTAAAAACCCAAAAACGAATTCCTCCTACATAGACAATGTCCATATTCCGCCATCTTCCTCATATCCATGTACCTATCTAAACATCTCTTAGAAGCCTCTAATGTATTGCCTCTACCACCATAACAGGCAGTGTATTCCAGGTATCCACCACTCTGAGTAAAAACAACTTACCCATCACATCCCCTTTGATCCTACCCCCTCTCACCTTCAATGCATGCCCTCTGGTATTAGATATTTCAACCCTGGGAAAAAGATACTCCCTGTTTATTTATGCCTCATACGATCTTATAAACCTACAATCCTCTGGTACCTCACCTGTTGCTATGGATAATTTAACTATCTCTGCTAGGGCCTCTGCAAATTCTGCACTGGCCCTGGGGATTTATCCACCCTAATTTGCCTCAGGACAGCAAACACCTCTGCCTCTGTAATCTGTATAGGGTCCATGATGATGACGCTGGTTTGCCTCACTTCAATAGATTCTGTGTCTGTCTCCTGCGTAAATACAAATGTAAAAAAAAAATTTAAGATCTCCCCCCATCTATTTTGGCTCCACACATGGATTACCATTCTGATCTTCCAGCGAACCAATTTTGTCCCTTGCAATCCTTTTGCTCATAACACATCTGTACAATTCCTTAGGATTCTTCTTCATTTTATCTGCTAGGGCAACCTCATGCCTTCTTTTAGCCCTCCTGATTTCGTTCTTAAGTGTGCTCATGCATTTCTTATTCTCCATAAGCACTGCATTTGTTCCCACCCTGCCTATACCTGCTATGCACCTCTTTTTTTTAACCAGGGCCTGAATATTTCTTGAAAACCAAGGTCCCCTACAGCTGTTGTCATTACCTTTTATTCTGACAGACACACAGAAGCTTTGTACTTGCAAAATTTCACTTTTGAAGGCCTCCCTCTTACCAAGTACACTTTTTCTAGAAAACAGTCTGTCCCAATCCACACTTGCCAGATCCTTTCTGATATCATTAAAATTGGCCTTTCTCCAATTTAGAATCTCAACCCACAGATGCGACCTATCTTTTCGGATATTTCCTTTGAAACTAATGGCATTATAATCACTAGGTGCCAAGTGCTCTCCTACACAAACTTCTGCCACCTGCCCTGTCTCTCTCCCTAATAGCAGATCAAGTATCACACACTCTCTCATTGGGACTTCTTATGTGCTGATTAAGGAAACTTTCTTGAACACATTTGACAAACTCAATCCCATCTTGTCCTTTTACAGTATGGAATTCCCAGTCAATATGTAGAAAGTTAAAATCACTAATTATAATAACCTTATGTTTCTTGCAACAGTTTGCAATCTCTCTGCAAATTTGTTCCTCCAATCCCTCGGACTGTTGGGTGGTCTGTAATGTTGCCCCATTAACCATGGTCATGCCTTTTTTATTTCTCAGTTCCCCCCTTAATGATCACTAGACGTGCTCTCCAGTCTGAGTGCTGCCTGACATCTTCCCTGACTAGTAATGCCATCCCTCCTCATTTAAACCCTTTCACTCTGTCGCATCTAAAACAACTGAACTCTGGAATATTGAGCTGCCAGTCCTGCCCCTCCTGCAACTAAGTTTCACTAGTGGCTACAATATCAGAATTCCAGGTGTTGGTCCACACCCTGAGTTCATCTGCCTTTCCTACAATATTTCTCGCATTGAAATATACGCAGCTCAGGACATTAGTCGCATCCTGCTCAACCTTTTGGTTTCTGACTTTGTCCGAGCTCTTAGCAAACTGTTTCCACAACCTCTCCACTATCTGTTCTGGCACTCTGGTTCCCATCCCCTTGCAACCCTAGTTTAAACCCCTCTGTGCAGCACTAGTAAACCTTTCTGCTAGGATACTACAGAGTGGTCTGTAGTACAATCTTATCAATGTTATTGCTCCCTTCCTATTCTTGAGTTCTACCCAAATGGATTCAGTGTCTGCATCCTCTAATATTTATCCCGAGTGCAGCTGATTAGTAATGCAACTTTCGCCCTCTTTTACCTCCTCTATCTTTTCTAAAACTTCAAAAACCTGGTACATTAATCACCTATTTCTGTCCCTCTTTCAACCAAGTCTTTGTAATGGCCACAACATTATTGTTCTATGCTCTAAGTTCATCACTATTACCTGTAATACTTCTAGCATTAAAATTATGCACTTCAAATTTTCTGTCCCATCATACCTTGTTATTTCGATTTTGCCCATCAGTACTATCCCTGACATCTTTTTTTTATATATAATTTTTATTAAATTTTCAAAAAGAATACATGAAAAGATAAAATCTACCCCCCCCCTTAACCCTCCCCTCCCCCATATATAGACCTACCTAAAAGAAAAAAAAGAAAAAAAAAAGAAGAGCCGCCTGGGTATTGGAAGGTTTCCACACGCTCCATGGGATTCAAAATAAATTTGGTATAATTATTCGTTACTTTCCCCAAGTAACCAAATTCTTTGTCGGAGCACTTAAATATGACATCCTATCTTTTGTAAATAAGGGCGCCAAATATTCAAGAATGTTACATAATTATCTCTTAAATTATAAGTAATTTTTTCAAGTGGAATAGAACTAGCCATTTCATTATTCCAACGATCCATACTTAAATACGAATCAGATTTCCAAGTAACTGCTATAGTCTTCTTAGCTACTACCAATGCAATTTTTATAAATTCTTTTTGATATTTATTCAATTTAAGTTTTGGTTTTATCCCTTCAATATCGCCTAATAGAAATAATACAGGGTTATGTGGAAGTTGAATTCCAGTAATTTGATCCAATAAGATTCTTAAATTTATCCAAAAGGGTTGAATTTTAAAACAAGACTAAGTAGAATGTAGAAAAGTACCAATTTCTTGATTACACCGAAAACATTTATCAGATATATTTGAATTTAATCTATTGGGTGGGTAATGTTGTTGCAGCCTCATTTAATTCAAAAGCGAGGGGAGTAGCAATTTTGATCAATAAAACGTTACCAATTAGAATACAAAATGTAATACAAAAGCTAATGAAATTGAAATTTTAATTCAAAAAGGAAAAATTTAAAAAATTGTTTCTTGTATGTATAATTTGATTCAAGAACAGACAATTAAACAAGGAACCTATAAGTCAAAGCAAAAATGGGAAACAGATCTGAATATTAATATTGATGAAATAAATTGGTCAAGACTTTGTCTGGACAGTATGACAAATACAATAAATGTTCGACTTAGATTAGTACAATATAATTTTTTACACCAATTATATATTACACCACAAAAAATAAATATCCCTGACATCTAACTTCCTGTTCAATCGTTTACTTACTGACCTGGTGCTCCAGTCCCCAGTCCCCTGCACAGCTAGTTTAAACCATCCCGAGCAGCATTAGCGGATCTCACAGCCGAGATACTGGTTTCTCTCCAGTCCCTCTTGTACAGCTCTCCCCTTCCCCAGGGTTGGACTACTATCGTAGGCAATAATTAATGCCAAATTAAGGGAAATTGGCATGGCAGGAGGATTGTTTTTTAAAAAATTTATTAAAATACGGTTTCAGTCTTTGACTTCTGCCCAGCCAACAGGCACATTCCTGTTTGAAACTGTAGAGAACACCTGTGGTTAAGTTGATTTCCTTAACTGAAGGTTCCTCTTCCTTTGCATTGCCACCAATACTTTCCTTCCTTTTTTATTTACAGCATGAGGCAAACATTCAGAATTTTTACCTATAATCTCCACAAAATAATGATTAGAATCAATTCACAGTTTAGAAGGGTCAAACTGTTTAAAACAATGTTCTAACATTTTGTTAAGAGTACAGGGAGTAAATCTGACATTGCTCAATTTGTATTATTAGACAGCAAATACTAAAAAATAAAGTGACCTTGTTGAAGATGAATGAAATACATATTTGGAAGTTAAGCTCTGTAGTTGAGATTATAACTTTCCTTGGAAAGTGTCTAAGTACTGAACACCCTATCAAGAAAGTTGACCATCTTCAAGGCAGGACATTATTGCAATCTGTCTTAATTGAAAATTAGCTTAATATCTTTTGGCATAAAGTAACTGCTATGAGACCCAAACATTAAACATGCACACACCATATTAGGAACTATGGACCAGTGAGCATAACATTATTGCTGGGAAATGTTGTGTATTTAATATTTCAGTAACATTTGAGTAATATTGTAAATACATTGTTTTATGAAGAATTCTTTGTTGTTTACATAATTCATTATGGGTTTTGTATTTATGTATTGAGATACAGTGTGGAATAGCCCTTCCAGCCCTTTGAGCCACGCTGACCAGCATTCTCCCGATTTAATCCTGGCCTAATCACGGGACAATCTACAATCACCAATTAAGCGGTCAATTAGTACGTCTTTGGACTGTGGGAGGAAACTCGTGGTCACAGGGCGAACATATTAACTCCTTACAGGCAGCAGTGGGAATTGAACCTGGATCACTTGTACTGTAAAGCATTGTGTTAACCACTGTACTTCTGTGTGTGGTCCACGGTATATATAAAAGTACATGAATGGCGTACGTCATTACAGTACCAGGTCATACGTGTGCGCTTCTCTAAAGGAAAACAAAATAGATATGTTTATCAAAGATGAGAAAATCTGCAGATGTTAGAAATCCAAAGCAACACACACAAAATGCTGGAGGAACTTAGCAGGACAGGCAGCATCTATGGAAAAGAAAAAGCAGTTGACGTTTTGGGTCAAGACCCTTCATTAGGACCGGAATAAAGATTAGAACAAGGAGGTGGGGGGAGGGGAGAAAGGTGGTAGGAGAGAGATGAAACCAGGGGAGGGGGAGGGGTGAAGTAAAGGTCTGGGAAGCTGATTGGTGAAAGAAATAAAGGGCTGGAGAAGGAGGAATCTGATAGGAGAGGGTAGAAGACCATGGAAGAAAGGAAAGGAGGAGGAGCACCAGAAGGTGGTAAGGAAATGAGGTGGGGGGGGAATGGGAATAGGAATGGTGAAGTTGGGGGGCATTACAAAAAGTTCCAAAAATTGATGTTCGTGCCATCAGGTTGGAGGCTACCCAGACAGAATATAAGGTGTTGGTCCTCCAACTTGAGTGTGACCTCATCGCAGCAGTAGAGGAGGCCATGGACTGACATGTCGGAATAGGAATGGGAAGTAGAATTTAAGTGTGCGGCCACCAGGAGATCCTGCTTTTTCTGATGGATGGAGCGTAGGTGCTTGGCAGTCTCCCAGTCTACTTTGGGCCTCACTGATACACAGGAGGCCACACCTGAGCACCGAATACAATATTAACCCCAACAGACTCACAGGTGAAGTGACACCTCACCAGGAAGAACTGTTTAGGACCCTGAATGGTAGTCAGGGAGGTGGTGTAGGGGCAGGTATGGCACTCGTTCTGCTTGCAAGGATAAGTATCTGTCCAAGGCTTATTTCTGGAGTAGCATCGGCACCTGCACTCTGGCATAAACCAATGGACCAGGTGTTGCAAGACTGCCCAAGCACTCAGTGTTACCTGGATGACATCATGGTTACTGATGAGGATGACAAGGAACATCTCCAAACTCTCTGGACAGTGTTAAAAAGACACTTAGGTTATGGGCTCCGAGCATGACATGGCAAGTGTGAATTCTTTACATCATATATCACTTACTGTGGTCACACTATTGCTGCACAATAAATACACAAGTGTGTTGAGGCAATTCAAGCAGTGCTGGAATCCCCAAGGCCACAGTACATGTCACAATCACAGTCCTTTTTAGTATCTGTCAGTTACTATAACAGGTTATAGTAAACCTGGCTACTGTGCTCCACCACTTGGACACATTACTACAGACTGGAAAGAATGGCAATGGACGAAGCAGTGTAAGGAGGTAAAGGAAATGGTGATGCCAGACATTGTACTCACACATTACGATCCACGCTGTCCAGTGAAGCTGGCCTGTGGCACCTTGCCTTATGGTATGGATGCAGCCATGTCACGTCATGAGTGATGGAAGTGAATGCTCCACGGACTTTGCATCACCTTCCCTTACCGCTGCAGGGAAAAGTTTCGCACAGATTGACAGAGAGTCCTTGAATCTGGTTTGTGGTGTAAAACATTTCAACCAGTACCTGTATGGGAAAGAGTTTACTTTCATTTCTGATCATCAACTATTAGTGTCCATTTTCAATCCACAGATAGGCTATTTGACTAACAGCAGCACAAATGTGGGGATGAGCACTGTTTCTTGGAAGACGCAATCACAAGATCGTATTAAAGAGGATGGCTAAATCATGGAAATACTGATGGATTCTCCCTTCTACCCTTGGAAAAGGGAATACCTAACAAATTTACAAAAGACACTCCTGTTGATATTTTCTTCTGAATGCAAATCGAAAGTCTCTCTATTACAGCAGAGATGATCCAAAGGGAAATCAGAAAAGACCGAACACTGTCTCAAGTTTACACGATCACCCAAAATGGCTGGAATGTGCAGCAGAAATTCAATTTCCTCCATCTTTACCAGAGCCAGGATGAACTTACCCTTGGCGGAGATTACCTTATGTGGGGGTTGAGAGTTGTACTATCCAAGCTGAGAGTGAAAGTGTTGCAGAAGCTACATGCATGGTCAAAATGAAAGGATTGGCTTGAAGCTTTGTCTGGTGGCCTGGGATAGATGAACAGATTGAGCAGCTTCCCATGCACTGTTTGGGATGGCAACACATCCAGAAGATGCCAAGAACAACACTTCTCCATTCCTGGGAATGGCCTACATTGCCCTGGCAGAGGATTCATGTGGATTTTGCCAGCCCATTTATGGGCACAAATTTCTTGCTAGTAGTGGATGCAGCTACAAAGTGACCATATGTGTGCCCAATAGCCTCCACTACAACTTCTCGGCACAGTGGAGAGTACTGTTATAACCCCCCACCCCCCACCCCGGAGACAACAATTGGAAGCCAAGATGAAAACTACAGGGGCTGAGGTCAACAGACTCACTAAACTGCAGAAAAGTGGGAAGACCAAAGACTCATCTCAGCTACTAAGGAAATAAAGGGGTACATCCATAGCCGAAGCTCTGGAAACTGCCAGGCAACAATTAACAGCTCTGGTTACTGGACCACAGAAGTACACTAAGGACGCAGAGGCCAAGTGAACAAATGTACTCTTCTCCAAAGAACCAGGAAATTATGAGGCTATCAGGTAGGAAATTGGAAGCTTAAATTGGAAACAGATGTTCTCAGGGAAAAGAAAGGAAGAAATGTGGCAAATATTCAGGGGATATTTGTGTGGAGTTCTGCAAAGGTACATTCCAGTGAGACAGGGAAGTTATGGTAGGGTACAGGAACTGTGGTGGACAAAGGCTGTAATAAATCTAGTCAAGAAGAAAAGAAAAGCTTACAAAAGGTTCAGAGAGCTAGGTAATCGTTAGAGATCTATAAGATTATAAGGAAGGAGCTTAAGGAGGAAAATAGGAGAGCCAGAAGGGGCCATGAGAAGGCCTCAGCGGGCAGGATGAAGGAAAACCCCAAGACATTCTACAAGTATGTGAAGAGCAAGAGGATAAGATGTGAAAGAACAGAACCTGTCAAGTGTGACAGTGGGAAAGTATGTATGGAACCGGAGGAAATAGCAGAGGGACTTAATTAGATTAGATTATGAGGACACACAGTCCTCTTTTGTTGTCATTTAGTAATGCATGCATTAAGAAATGATACAATATTCCTCCGGTGTGATATCACAGAAACACAGGACAGACCAAGACTGAAAAACTGACAAAAACCGCATAATTATAACATATAGTTACAACAGTGCAAGCAATACCATAACTTGATGAAGAACAGGCCATGGGCACGGTAAAAAAAGTCCAAAGTCTCTCAAAAATCCCACATCTCATGCAGACGGGAGAAGAAAACTGTCCCTGTCTTGCCCAACCACAGTCCGACTCTGAGTCGTCCGAAAATTTCGAACCTCTGACCAGCCCTCTGACACCGAGCACCATCTCTGCCGAGTGCTTCGACCCTAGCCCCAGCTGCCAGCAGCAGGCAAAGCCAAGGATTTTGGGGCCTTCCCTCCGGAGATTCTCGATCACACAGTAGCAGCGGCAGCAAACTGGGCATTTCAGAAGTATTAATGAATACTTTAGTATTCACTATGGAAAAGGATCTTGGTGATTGTAGTGATGACTTGCAGCAGACTGAAAAGCTTGAGCATGTAGATATTACGAAAGAGGATGTGCTGGAGCTTTTGGAAAGCATCAAGTTGGATAAGTCGCCGGGACCGGATGAGATGTACCAAGGCTACTGTGGGAGGCGAGGGAGGAGATTGCTGAGCCTCTGGTGATGATCTTTTCATGATCAATGGGGACGGGAGAGGTTCCGGAGGATTGGAGGGTTGTGGATGTTGTTCCTTTATTCAAGAAAAGGAGTAGAGATAGCCCAGGAAATTATAGACCAGTGAGTCTTACCTCAGTGGTTGGTAAGTTGATGGCGAAGATCCTGAGAGGCAGGATTTATGAACATTTGCAGAGGTATAATATGATTAGGAATAGTCAGCATGGCTTTGTCAAGGGCAGGTCATGCCTTACAAGCCTGTTTGAATTTTTTGAGGATGTGACTAAACACATTGATGAAGGAAGAGCAGCAGATGTAGTGTATATGGATTTCAGCAAGGCATTTGATAAGGTACCCCATGCAAGGCTTATTGAGAAATTAAGGAGGCATGGGATCCAAGGGGACATTGCTTTGTGGATACAGAACTGGCTTGCCCACAGAAGGCAAAGAGTGGTTGTAGACAGGTCATATTCCGCCTGGAGGTCAGTCACCAGTGGAGTGCCTCAGGGATCTGTTCTGGGACCCTTACTCTTCGTGATTTTTATAAATGACCTGGATGAGGAAGTGGAGGGATGGGTTAATAAGTTTGCTGATGACACAATGGTTGGAGGTGTTGTGGATAGTGTGGAGGGCTGTTAGAGGTTACAGCGGGACATCAATAAAATGCAAAACTGGGCTGAAAAGTGGCAGATGGAGTTCAACCCAGATAAGCGTGAGGTGGTTTATTTTGGTAGGTCAAATTAGATGGCAGAATATAGTAAGGCTCTTGGCAGTGTGGAGATCAGAGGGATCTTGGGGTCCGTGTCCATAGGACACTCAAAGCTGCTGCGCGGGTTGGTTAAGAAGGCATACGGTTCATTGGCCTTCATCAACCGTAGGATTGAGTTTAAGAGCTGAGAGGTAACGTTGCAGCTATATAGGACCCTGGTCAGACCCTACTTGGAGTACTGTGCTCAGTTCTGGTCGCCACACTACAGGATGGATGTAGAAGCCATAGAAAGGGTGCAGAGATTTACAAGGATGTTGCCTGGATTGGGGAGCATGCCTTATGAGAACAGGTTGAGTGAACCCAGCCTTTTCTCCTTGGAGCGACGGAGGATGAGAGGTGGCCTGATAGAGGTGTATAAGATGATGAGAGGCATTGATTGTGTGGATAGTCAGAGGCTATTTCCCAGGGCTGAAATGGTTGCCACGAGGTTTAAGGTGCTGGGGAGTAGGTACAGAGGAGATGGCAGGGTAAGTTTTTTTTACTCAGAGAGTGGTGAGTGTGTGGAATGAGCTGCTGGCAACGGTGGTGGAGGCGGATACAATAGGGTCTTTTAAGAGACTTTTGGATAGGTACATGGAGCTTAGAAAAATAGAGGGCTATAGGTAAGCCTGGTAATTTCTAAGGTAGGGACATGTTCAGCACAACTTTGTGGGCCGAAAGGCCTGTATTGTGCTGTAGGTTTTCTATGTTCTATGTTCTTAAAGTATTTGCACAGTTCCAAAGCAACAATATGCCAGTACCTCAACCAACCAAGACAGCAACTGAGGAATACCGAAGGGTATATAGGAGAATGAAGCATCACTTAACACTGCCTGAAAGATCTACAAGTAAGCATCTGCGATCTCTCAGAGGAAGAACCAATCATTGTCACAGCAGTAGAGGTCAAGCAATAGGTAGCAAGTGTGGATATCACCTGGCCCTGACATGATCCACACCTACTGGCTGAAGAAACTAACAGCATTATGTACATGACTGGCAGCTCAAATGAACCAGCTACTTGAAGCTGGTTCCCACCCTGACAGGAAGCACAGTACTCATAATGAAGGATCCTCACAAAGAGCAACACCAGCCAGACTATAACCTGCCTGTCAACAACATCAGGCATCATAACCGCCAAACTGAAGGAATATGTGTGCAAATTCCTGAGCCCTGCTCAGAGGGGGATTGGTAATGGAACCAGAGGCTCAAGTACCAACTGCTGGCAGACAAAGCAGTCAAGTGAGACTCCAAGACCAGATAAACCAACCTAAGCACAGCCTGGATCAACCACCAGACAGCATACAACGAAATGCCCCATATATGGATCCTGGAATGTACAAAGTCAACAAGACACCAAGGGCCTTCATCAAGAACTCAGTGGGCCATTGAAGGAGAACGCTAGAAGTTAACTCAAAGCTAACAACACAAGTGACGATCAGATGTGGAATATACCAGGGTGATGCACTATCCCCACTGCTGCTCTGCATAGGCTTGAACCCCCTCAGCCAGATCATCTCAGATGGGTGGATATGGATACAGGTTCAAGAGTGGAGTGACCATCAGCTACCTCCTGTACATGGATGACATCAAGCTGTATGCCAGAGATGAAAGAGGCATTGACTCACTAATCCATCTGACAAGGGTGTACAGCAGAGACATCGGGATGTAATTTGGACTGTAAAAGTACAGCCGGGTGGTAGTGAAAAAGGCAAACCCATCAAGACTGAAGGAGTTGAGTTACCTGACGACCACATACCAGATGTGCAGGACAGCTACAAATACCTGGGGATCCTGCAGACGCATGGAAACCATGATGAGGACACAAAGAAGGCTGCAACATCCAAGTAACTCCAAAGAGTGAGACAGGTCCTAAAAAGCCAGCTGAATGGGAAGAACGAGATCAGAGCCATCAAGACATTCGCCCTATCAGTCATCAGATACCCAGCCGCAATAGTGTGTTGGCCAAGAAATGAACTGGAAGCTGCTGACATCAATACCCAGAAACTACTAAAAATACAGGGAGGATTCCATCCAAAGTCCAAGGTCGATCAACTGTACACCACCAGAATAAAGGAGGACAGGGACTTAGGTATTGAAACATCCCAGAGTATGTCAGGAAGATGGCCCCTAAGGGCAACCTGCTGGGGAAATACCTCAGACAGCAGGCAGGGGACATGAAAATGGAAGTGGGTGAAGCACAGCCAGAGGACCAGAGGCCATGGCAAGACAAGCCACTGCGCGGGATGTGCCATCGCCCGATATCAGCGGTGCCTGACATAAGAAAGACCTACCAATGGCTGGAAATGGCAGGGCTGAGGGACAGCACAGAGCTGCTGCTCATGGCTGCACCAGAACAGGCGCTGAGCATGTTAGCAATAGAAGCAGGGATCTATCACACCAGACAAGATCCAAAACGCAGACTGCAAGGAATCCGCTAAAACTATCTAGCACATAGTAGCAAGGTGAAAGATGCAGGCAGGGACATACACTGAACAGCACTACCAAGTTGCAGGAATTTAGTACAGGAACATCTATGCTGAGTATAGATTGGACACTCACAAGTCCAAATGGGAACCACCCGAGAAGGTAGTGGAGAATGATAGGGCCATGCTCCTGTGGGATTTCCGAATAAAGAGTGATAAGCAGGTACTGGCTAACCAACCAGACATACTAATACTGAACATGGGAATAGAAGAAAGCAATAGTAATAGATGGGGCAATCCTGAATGGCATTAACACCAGGAAGAAAGAATATGAGAAGCTGGAGAAATACCAGGGCTTGAAAGAGCAGATAGAAAGGATGTATAAGGTTAAAGCTAGAGTAATCCCAGGGGAGATAGGAGTAGTTGGAGCTGTGACACCTGGACTGGGAGCGTGGCTCCAACAAATCCCGGGAACAACATCTGACATCTCGGTCCAGAAGAGGACAGGCCTCTAGTAAAGGACCTGGGATTGAGGGAAAATACACATAAGGGGTGAGAAAAAATATATGACTAGGGAGCAATATGCTACATATTTCAGTTGAGGGAAGAGTACTGTTTAATACTGCAGTAACATTTGAATAATATTGTAAACATTTTGTTTCATTAAGCATTTTTTGTTTACACAATTAATTACATATTACATGTAAAAGTGTGTGAATCCATACATCGTTACGCCAAAACGTCACAAGTATGTGTGTGCCTCACGAAAGTATAACGAAATAGAGACACTTTTCCCTGGGCTCCTGTGTTTTTCTTTCAAATAGTTTTATGTTTTGGAGTTACAAATCATACAGGAAAGTTACTGGAGGGGATTCTGAGAGAGATCTATCTGCATTCACAAAAGGCAAGGACTGATAATGACTTTTTGCATGGAAATCCAAGTCTCTTACATTTAATTGAATTATTTTAATGTTTGAAGGCACAGTTTTGACCAAAAGTGTCGGTAATTCCCCTCTCCCCACAGATGCTGCTTGAGCTGCTGAATTTCTCCAGGAGATCGTTCTATGCTCCAAATTCCAGCATTAGCACCCACTTGTATCTCCTGCGTAAAGACAGAGACTATTTCAATAGGATGCCATCTGTATCAGAAAGTATCTGGAAATCTTTTAAGAATTCATACTCTGGATCAGTGGTTTCCAACATGTGGTCCATGGACCCTTTGCTTAATGGTATTGTTCCATGGCATAAAAAAGGTTGGGAACTCCTGCTCTAGATAATCATCCCACCCATCCATCTAGCATCCTCTTTGACCTTCTACCATCAGGAAGGAGACTCCAAAGCATAAAAACGAGAATGGTCAGGATGGGGGAACAGTTTCTTTCCTCAGGCCATTAGGCTTTTTTTTCTTGGCATGTGCCTGCGTGCATGCGCATCCGCGCATGTGCGTCTGAGATAACGTCCCCCCCCATGGCCTCCACAAGGTGCGGAGCGAGAGAGACCGCATGGTGCGCCACTCTCCACACAGACACCCTCACAGCATTTTCCCTCCACTTTACGAGGTTGAGTTGCGATCTTGACACTCAACCCGGCACGGACGGAAAGCGCATTCGGGAGCGGACTTGACCAACCTCGAACCCGGGAACCTCCGCTCCCGGTCCGGCGCCGTTGCGCCACCAGCCGGCCCAGGCCATTAGGCTTTTGAACTGCCTGCCGCACTGCATTCAAAGTGTCACTGGTTAATCTGTTCTGTACCTTCCAATATATAATTTATGCACTTTAGTTGCTTATTTTTATGTAATCCATCTGCTGTTGTGGCTTGTTTGTGTTATGTGTACTACTGTGCTTTACACACTGGTTTGGAGAAACATTGTTTCGTTTGACGGTATACATGCATAGTTAAGTGACAATAAACTTGACTTGACTTGAAATGGTAATCTAACCAGTTCTCCTGATAAAAACTGTTCCGGCCTCTCCAGTTATAAGTACGTCTTCACCCTGAAAGTGTCTGCTAGCCAAATGTTAAACCTGATAAAAATTGAAAATTGTTGATATAAAATCTAACATTGAGTTTGAAAGGAAATTAGACAACTGCTTGAAAAAGAAATGCTGAAGAAGGTTAAACAGAAGTGAATTACTACAAAAATGACTACTCTGTGTGTGTGCGCGTAAAAACATCCAATTCATTGTTTGCAGAGATATTGTTTTATTTGATTTGATTAATGAGTGTATACAACAGTAAATGATAAACTCAAAATAACTATTTATTTTCCAGAATTAACTCATCCAGAGTGATTTGCTAAGGATAACTGTAAGCCACTATGTTGACATGGTGCTGTTATATTTCTAGAAGAAAAAATGGATAAGAAAAAAACATTTCAATGTGGCCAAAGAAAATGTTCTAAATATAAACCAATTCTTTAAAAACTAAATCTACAATATTCATGCAATACCTCCACTACTGTCTCCTCAATTACGCTTTTGAAGACACAACCATTTACGTGGAACTTCACAGGAGCTTCTCTCCACTCCTTCTTCTTCATATGGTATGTGCCAAGTATTTTTTGTTGACTGCACTATTGTGTCATAATTTGGTATGACCTACAGAGAAAAATAAATGTTAAAAATTGTCACGTAATGTTGAAACAAACTCAATATTATAAATTATAACAAATATTTTTGGTAGGAAAATGTGAAGTTCATTCTTTTTATATGATAATGTTTAATCAATATGCAAATACTTAATACAAGCAGTCTGCACTTTATAAACTATTATCAGAAGTTTAGCAAACGTTTTAAAAAATATTATTAGGCCAATTAACAGAGAGATTTTGTATTTTTATCCTGCCAGTAGAATACAACCACAATACTTTTTAGTATCTTGAACAAAAGGAAACTCTGAAGTACATAAATAAACAATATAAACAGAAAAATTATTCAAAATGTAGAAAGTAATTACGGCACACTCTTGTTCTTTCAGACAAAGCTCTACATGGGATGACATGGTCTGCAGTTCATGCAAGAGCATTAATCCAAAGCAGATTCAGAAGCGGATAGGCTGGGGAACTGCTGCATTTTCAATTCCCACAAGCAGTCTAATGTTGAAATACAGCTGGCAAAACTCAGAGAGTAGCCTGCAGATTTGGGACTTAAACAATTGTGGGGAGCTCAAGCTTCATGGCAGTTGAGTAATATTGGCCACTTGGCCAGCAAATTCCAGCTGAAGATAACTATGAGGGTTTTTTAGATGTTTGGACTTAGGTTGATTACAGAATAAAATTTCAGGTTAATGATCTTTCATCAGAAATGTACAACCTGTAAAGTAGATTAAATTTGAAGGCGTTAAATTATTAAAATACTTGAGTTACCAAACCTGCAACTCAGGACTGGGTGGGGTACTTATCCTTTCAACAGCTTCCATCAAATAAGGACAAGAGATACTGGTGTCAGGTTTCAGATTTAAGAGCATTCTGATCCATTTACTAACACTTTTTATTAACTGTTTTCTCTCTGCATAGGCGATGCTTGATCTGCTGAGTATTTTCCAAGACTTTATAGAACACAGAACAGTATAGCACAGGATTAAATTAATAATCTAATGCCCAGATAAACTAATGCATTCTCCTTGCACATTCATGTACTTATCTAACAGCCTCGTGAATGCCCCAATCTTATTTGCCTCCGCCACCATTCTAGACAGTGCATTCCAGGCACCAAACATTCTGTGTGTACAAAACTTGCCTTGCCAATCTTCTTTGAACTTACCCCTTCTCACCTTAAACGTTTGCCCTCTGATATTAGACATTTCAACCCTGGAAAAAAGATACTGGCTCTATGCCTCTCATAATCTTTTAAATCTGATTCCTCATAGCCTCTGCTATGCCAAAGGCAACAACCCAAGAGACAACAACCCAAGTTTGTTCAATATCTCCTTATCGCACATGCCTTCTAATCCTGGCAGCATCCTGGTAAACCTCTCCAAAGCCTCGATATATTTCCTCTAATGAGGCCACAATACTCCAAATGTGGCCTAACTAGTTTTAGCATTGCATTTCAAATTTTTCTTTTTTTCTATTTAGCTACAATCTTCAATTTGAATATCAATGGAAAACAAATCTTAGCATTCTCAACATTAATATTAATCTCAATTTTTTCAAATTTATGTTTAAAATGCAAAACTTCTTTTCAGAATATATTGCCTTTTCGCATTAGAGCTCAATATATTACGTATTTTCCCTTGAAAGAATCATTTGCAACCTACTATCTCCCAGTCTATGCAAGAAGGTTGCATCATATTCTTTACTTCTAAATTAAGTCAGTGTGTGCTCCCACCTCAAATTTCATCTTGTGCCCTGGATTACAACCTGACAGCACAAGCTGGTGTCCACGTTGCCACTTGAAGAACAGGCGCCGGGTGGTTTCGTCAGGCATACAAGCTTTATGATCCCTCATGAGGTCTCTACTAAGGAATTTACAGTGATTGCCTGAAAGTATTGTTGCATATAAGAGAAAAGGGTCATCTTCTGATCTGGATCGAGAGAAAGCAAAACAAAACAAGCCCTTATTAGATCACATAGTATCTACATTCACAAATATCTTTGTTGCAGCATATTCCACATTCCAAATAGGGGGAAAATGGAAATTTAGCTTCTGTTCAGTAATGGTCAATTTGAAGGTCAATTAGCTAGCCTTATGATCTTGTGTAAATTTTTTCTCCTCTCCCTGTGGTATCTTAGAAGCAATTAATTAGATAGAAGACATTAATTAAATCTCTCACATGCAATCTAGCTTTGTGGAATTGTATTCAAAAGGTGGTGGTTGTAGATTAGTGCTACATATAGTTCAGGATTTTGTGGATATTAGATCCGCTTGTACAAAGCTAAGACACACGACTTTCATGTGTTAATCCAGAAAGCTGCACTGCTAGATTGCTCAACAACAGGCAAATCTGAGATGATTTAGGAGGGAAAGTTACTTTGTTACACATTTTAAACGTTGGTCTTTATTGAGCAATGTCAAGTCATTCAGGAAACATGCAGCCTCTTGATTCACACCTCTAATCCGTCCGGATCAGGAGCAGCATCTCCAACACCATCACACTGAGCACAGGGCCCCCCTGGACTGTGTGCTCAGTCCACTGCTGTTCACTCTGCTGACCCACAACTGTGCAGCAACACACAGCTTGAACCACATCATCAAGTTCGCCGATGACACGACCGTGGTGGGTCTCATCAGCGAGAATGACGAGTCAGCATACAGAGAGGAGGTGCAGCAGCTAACAGACTGGTGCAGAGCCAACAACCTGTCTCTGAATGTGAACAAAAGAGATGGTTGTTGACTTCAGGAGAGCACGGAGCGACCACTCTCCGCTGAACATTGACGGCTGCTCTGTTGAGATCGTTAAGAGCACCAAATTTCTTGGTGTTCACCTGGTGGAGAATCTCACCTGCTCCCTCAACACCAGGTCCATAGCCAAGAAAGCACAGCAGCATCTCTACTTTCTGCAAAGGTTGAGAAAAGTCCATCTCCCACGCCCCATCCTCACCACATTCTACAGAGGTTGTATTGAGAGCATCCTGAGCAGCTGCATCACTGCCTGGTTCAGGAATTGCACCATCTCGGATTGCAAGACCCTGCAGCGGATAGTGAGGTCAGCTGAGAAAATCATTGGGGTCTCTCCTCCTGCATTAAAGACATTTACACTACGTGCTGCTCTGTAAAGCCAACAGTATTGTGAAGGACCCCACGCACCCCTCACACAAACTCTTCTCCCTCCTGCCATCTGGCAAAAGGTACCAAAGCATTCGGGCTCTCACGACCAGATTGTGCAACAGTTTTTTCCCCCAAGCCATCAGACTCCTCAATACTCAGAGTCTAGACTGACATCTACATCATTTATTATTATATTGTAATTTGTCCTCTACTGTGCCTATTGTCTTGTTTATTATTTATTGTACTGCCCTGCACTGTTTTGTGCACTTTATGTAGTCCTGTGTAGCTCTGTAGTCCATTGTAGTTTTTATGTTGTTTTACGTAGTCTAGTGTAGCCTTGTTGTCTCACTTAGTGTAGTTTTGTGTTGTTTCATGTAGCAGCAGGGTCCTGGAGGAACGTTGTTTCGTTTTTACTGTGAACTGTACCAGCAGTTTATGGTCGAAATGACAATAAACTTGACCTGACTTGACTTGACTTGACTTTCTGCAATTCTCTGAAGGGAAACAATTTTGGATTCAATTAAAACAGACAAGATCAGCCCAACATGAACAGGATGTCTGCAAAGAATGTAAACCAACAAAAAGATAGTAAGAGAGATACTATTTCAATAGTATCAGCATGTTTTCACATTAAATATGAGTTCTTCAGATGGACAAGTATACTCTTTATTGATGTTTTAAATACAGAACAAAAACAGGCCAATTAGCCTAACCAGTATTTATGCTCCATGTGAATCTTCTCCCATTTTTTCTCATCTCCATCTATCGGCCTGGCCCTCTACATGCTTTTTGAGCCTTTTAGGCATCTATAGCGTTCACTTCAACGATTTCACCTGAGACTATGTCTGACATTGGTACCACTCATTGGGGAAAAAAAGATCATTTAAATTCCCTATTAGATTTTATGGGGACTACAGTGCATTAATGGAACCTAGTTATGCCCTTCCACAAATAGAAACACTCTCTCAATATACAATATCGAATTCTTTTATCAGTTTAAAGATGTCTATTAGGTCACCCCACACCCTACTTTTTTTTGAAAGACCCAATAATGCACAAAATTTGAACTGTTTGTACCAAATAATTACTTAAAACTCAGTGCTCACTTTCCCCCCAATAGAATAGAGATCCAACATACAGTAGATTACTGAATATTTTCAATGTAATGCTCACTATCTATTATATCAGACAATAGGAAATAACTTCTGTAAAGCAGTAAATAACTGTGAGGCTTCAGTGAGTGACCTTATTTCTAAAGCTAAATTCAGACAACCAAGGTATACCTAAATTTGCTAAAACAGCAGATACTTACCATTATGATTGAGACTACAGGATGGATGTGTAAAAATAAATTCACTTTTCAATTTCTTTCTTTTGTTATCTTTTAAATGGATGATGGCAAGTAAGATTACTGAATCAAGAGATATTTCTTAATGATACTATTAGAATACATTAATGGTTTAAAATTATTCAGTATATTAACTTAACGAAATGAACTAGTAGTTATAAGAAATGAAGTTGATAATAGGAACTTGAGGCAGGATTCCCAAAAGTTAACAATTAAGAAGTCATGGAAAGGACTCAATTTTGAAAAACATAAATATACTACAATTGATTAGAAAAGAACACTGGCAGGGATAACAGCAGAACAGCAACGGCTGGAATTTCTGGAAGCAATTCAGAAGGCACATGATATATATATGAAGTATTCTAAAGGAAAGATGACACAACCATGGTTAACAAGAGAAATCAAAGCCAACATAAAAGCCAAAGATAGGGCACAAAATAGAGCAAAAATTAGTGGGAAGTTAGAGGATTGGGAAGGTTTTAAAAACCAACAGAAGTCAACTAAAAAGAAGGTAAAAGTGGAACACTAAAGTAAGCTAGTCAATAATATTAAAGAGGACATCAAAAGTTTCTTCAGATACATAAAGTGTAAAAGAGAAGTAAAAATGGATATTGGGCTTCTGGAAAACTAAGCTGGAGAGGTAGTAATGGGGGACAACGAAATAGCGGATGAACTGAATAAGTATTTTGCATCAGTCTTCACCGTGGAAGACACTAACAGTATGGTGGAAGCTCCAGGTGTCAAGGAGCATGAAGTGTGTGAAGTTAGATTAATTAGACATAAGGTTCTTAGGAAGCTGAAAGGTCTGAAGGTAGATAAGTCACCTGGACCAGATTGTGTACACCACAGAATTCTGAAAGAGGTGGCTGAAGAGATTATGGAGGCATTAGTAATGATCTTTCAAGAATAACTAGATTCTGGAATGGTTATGGAAGACTGGAAAATTGCAAATGTCACTCCACTCTTCAAGAAGGGAGAGAGGCAGAAGAAAGGAAACTGTAGGCCAGTTAGTCTGACCTTAGTGGCTGGGAAGGTGTTGGAGTCGATTATTAAGGATGAGGTCTCAGGATCCTTGGAGGCACATGATAAAATAGGCTGTAATTCCATGGTTTCCTCAAGGGAAAATTTTCCCTGGAATTCTTTGAAGAAATAATAAATAGGATAGACAAAGGAGAATTGGTTGATGCTGCGTATTTGGATTTTCACACATGAGGCTACTTAACAAGCTATGGTGGAGGATTACAAATACCTGAGGATATGAATTGACAATAAACTGGACTGGTCAAAGAACACTGAGGCTGTCTGCAAGAAGGGTCAGAGCCGTCTGTATTTCCTGAGGAGACCGAGGTCCTTTAACATCTGCTGGACGATGCTGGGGATGTTCTACGAGTCTGTGGTGGCCAGTGCTATCATGTTTACTGTTGTGTGCTGGGGCAGCAGGCTGAGGGTGGCAGACACCAACAGAATCAACAAACTCATTCGTAAGGCCAGTGATGTTGTGGGGGTGGAACTGGACTCTCTCATGGTGGTGTCTGAAAAGAGGGTGCTGTCTAAGTTGCATGCCATCTTGGACAATGTCTCCCATCCACTACATAATGTACTGGGCGGGCACAGGAGCACCTTCAGCCAGAGACTCAATCCACCGAGATGCAGCACTGAGCGTCACAGGAAGTCATTCCTGCCTGTGGCCATCAAACTTTACAACTCCTCCCTTGGAGGGTCAGACACCCTGAGCCGATAGACTGGTCCTGGACTTATTTTATAACTTACTGGCATAATTTACACATTACTATTTAACTATTTATGGTTCTATTACTATTTATTATTTATGGAGCAACTGTAACGAAAACCAATTTCCCCTGGGATTAATAAAGTATGACTATGACTATGAACCCATGGTATTATAGGAAAGATTCTGGCATGGATAAAGCGATGACTAGTTGGCAGGAGACAAAGAATGGGAATAAAGAGAGCCTTTTCTGACTGGCTGCCAGTGACTGGAGGTGTTCCACAGGGGTCTGTGTTGGGACTGATTCTTTTTACGTTTTATGTCAATGATTTGGATGAAGGGGTTGATGGCTTTGTTGCAAAGTTTGCAGACGATATGAAGATAGGTGGAGGGCAGGTAGTTTTGAGGAAGTAGAGAGGCTACACATGGACTTAGCCAAATTAGGGGAATGGGCAAAGAATGGCAGATGGTATCCAGTGTCAGAAAGTGTATGGCCATGCACTTTGGCAAAAGAAATGATAGGGTTGACTATTTTCTAAATCAGTAGTCCCCAACCACTGTCGAGGAAACGATATGATTTGAGTCAGCTGCACCTTTCCTCATTCCCCATCACGCACTGTTGAACTTGAACACCCCCCACCCGCTGTCAGCCGATCCGCAAGAATATTGTCAATATTAAACCGGTCCACGGTGCAAAAAGGGTTGGGGATCCCTGTTCTAAATGGAGTGAAGATACAAAAATCCGAGAAACAAAAGGATTTGGGAGTCCTTGTGCAGGATCCCTTAAAGGTTAATTTGCAGGTTAATCTGCAGTGAGGAAGGCAAGTGCAATGTTAACATTCATTTCAAGAGGACTAGAATATAAAAGCAAGGATGTAATGTTGAAACTTTAGAAAGCACTGGTGAGGCCTTTCTCAGAGTATTTTGAGCAGGTTTGGGCCCCTTATTGTAGAAAGGATGTGCTGAAACTGGAGAGAGTTCAAAGGAAGTTCATGAAAATGATTCCAGATAGAAGGGCTTGTCATATGAGGTGTGTCTGGTGGCTCTAGGCCTGTATTCACCAGCATTCAGAAGAATGAGGGGTGACCTCATTGAAACCTATCAAATAATAATAATATCTGAGGAAGACTGGACAATAATATGGAGGTATCAATGGAAGTGTACCAGTTCACAGAAACGGAGGGAGTTCGGGTGGAAAAACTCAACAAGATATTTTATTACACCCTCTCAGAAATCCCATTATGATAGTAACCCCCCTGTTTGCTGGAGAAATTGTGGAAATCAAAATGCAAACCATTATGACATTTTCTGGGAATGCCCCGTTAGCAAAAACTATTGCAGTGGGATACATAATGCCCTACAAGACATCTTTAAATGTGAAATACCCTTAGAGAGTAAGACCCTATATTTTGGGTATATACCTCAAGAATGGTTGAAAAGAGATAAATATTTAATGAATGTACAGCTTGGTGGCTGGTAAAAAGACCCTTACCAGGAAATGGTTATCACAGGAGAGCCCAACTTTAAATGTATGGATGGAAATTACAATGGACATTTACAAAATGGAGAAGATAACAGCATCTGTTGATCATATGCTGGAACAATTTTATTCATACTGGAAAAAATGGTTTAACTACATAACACCTCATAAGCCTGATTTTATTCTCACAAGTCAATGAATATGTTGTAAAAAAAAAATCACTTCCTACTCTGTACATAGTTTTCTTCTTTTGATTGATCTTTCTTTCCTCTCCTTTCTATAAGTGTATACCTCAGATAAATGTTATGTGGAGATTTGTGACAAATATGATTATATGATATATATGTACAGTATCTGAAATACTTCTTATGGAAATGTTTGTTTGATGATGAAATTCAATAAAAAATAAATTACAAAAAAACGAAACCTATCGAATGGTGAAAGACCTTGATAGATTGGATGTAGAGAGGATGTTTCCTGTGGTGGGAGAGTCTAAGACCAGAGGACACGGCCTCAGAATAGAGAGACATCCTTTTAGATGGAGATGAGAGGGATTCTCTTCAGCCAGAGAGTGAAGATTCTGTGGAATTCAGTGGAAGGTAGCAGCAGAGGCCAAGTCTTTATGTATATTTCAGGCAGAGATTGATAGTTTCTTAATTGGTCAGGGCTATGGGGAGCGGACAGGAGATTGGGGCTGAGAAGAAAATTGGATCAGACATAATGAAATGGTAGAGCAGACTCAATGGGCCAAATGGCCTAATTCTGCTCCTATATCTTATGGTCTTATAGTCTTATAATTACTTCAAAACTATACTTAGAAGAACAAAATCATTTGGCTCATTGCCCTGTACCAGCTGTCTGAAAGAGCTGAAAACATAGCCCCACTCCACCATGTTTTCTTGATTAGACAGGCATGATTAATCCAACAACCCTTCTTTACCTTTCTTTTAACTCTGGTATTGGAAATTATTAAATTCTTTATGCTAAGATGGGGTGATAGCTTTTTCTGAAATTTTCCTTTTTACTTATTACTTTAAAACTTAACTTACATATTTGAGGTAAAGAAGCAGTCCGCATATTTCTGTATGGCAGCCATATGGCCCTTGTCCCAGTTCCGTGTTCCTTTCAACATGTGCCTGCGCCCAAGGACAAGGATACGCAAGTTTTGTCGGGCAAGATGAGAAACTACGTCAAGGAGCTGTTTGAAAAACATTGCAAATTAATAAAGTTAAAGCTTCATATTTAATGTAAACATTCTTCTATATTTGCATACAAATGTATATTTAAGTTGTCTTCTGCTAAACAATTAATTATGATAGGGATACTGTTGAAACATGACAATGGGCATTACAAAACTAACAAAGGCTTCAGAGTAATGAATGTCAAGCTCCTTTACTGCTAGTAAGATCAGTTCACACTCTTCTTCCTATTAAATCTTTACAAAAATCCTTCGTATATTTTTGGGAAAATCCCTGCTTGTGAAAAAAGGAAATAATCCAAATAAATATAAGATATATTATTTTGTAACTGTCTCTTGCAGAAGACCACTATATTTCCAGATTTTTCAATGACTCCAAGGATAGGTAATTCATTGGCAGTGAAACACTTTGTAGGATCTTGAAAGGCACAATATGTCCTGATAGGAGGCAAGCGGGGAGATGGAGACTCACCTTCCATCAAAATCTGCTAAATATTGGAAGAGTTTTACATACAAGATTGATTTAAATAAATAGAAACTAAGTGAACTTAAAACACATTTAGACTCTGATAAATAAAAATATTGCAATAAAGTACAGGTTTCCCCTACACCTGTCTGAAGTACAGCCTGTACGTTTGTTTGGGAGACCAGTAGAATAGATCTGTTGGCTGCTGTGGGGCTGCAAGCATCTCCTGCTGTGTGTGTGTGTGTGTGTGTGTGTGTGTGTGGGGGGGGGGGGGGGATGTGAACTTCATCTGGAGCTGCAATTCTAACCTGTGAACTTTCTGGCTTATGAACAATTTATATGAATAGAACCCTGCAGTCACCTGAGGAGAATTTATAAAATATGAAAAAAGTGAGCTTAATTTACCTTTTCTACTCTAATCTACAGGGTAAATCAATGGGGTTGTCACTATGGCAACAGGGATTTCAGGTAAATGTTGGCAAATAATCAAATATGATTAAAAAGAATGAGAACCCTTATTTTTCATTGTTATTTTGAAATCTAGAATTGCTTGGTCCTTGACCGAAGTTAAAAGGAGTATGTAACCAAATGTTCCAACTTCAGAATGGTATGCTTTGATACTAACACCAAATGCTGGATTGTAGCATGACTGTGCTTTTGACATGATAATTTCTCCTCTTTCCATCACTAACTTGATTTTAAAAATACACAAAAGTTTATAGTGGCAGGATATTTATGGGCACATGGGTAAGTCATGACACTAACGCCAGGAACATTCTTGGAGTCCAAGTTTCCAGTACTGGATTCAGTCTAAATTGGCAGTGATATCTTCTGCCTGCCCTGTGCTTCTCTGATGAACTCTTCAAGGAATATAACAAGGTTGCAAAATCTTCCACAGGCATTCTAGCTCTTGAGCTGAAAAGCTCCCTGAATCTGTGCCAGGTTAAATCTGGTACAAGTATGGCAGTCCCTGACGCTAGTGTTTGGAGTAATGTTTTCAGTACTTATTTTGTTTTAGTGTTTTTTTAAAGTTACTATATTGATGTAGTTTTAAATTTAAAGATACCATTATTATTTACCTATATACTTTAAACTTTAATATAGCTGATTTTTGCAGAATGCTCGTTATTGTCAAAGACATTCACAAAGCTTCAATGATCTTGATCACAATGACAATGTTGAAAGTCTATGGAACTGGGCAGATGGGCCTTTCTGGTGCTCAAAAGGGCTCTGTGAATACAAATGGCTGCCTGTGTTAAGACAACCCAATGCTGCATTCATTGCTGGGTTTCTAATGAAAATGGACCTTTGGCAAACAGTGTGGTGTTGTGCAAGTAGGTAGCAATTTCTGGGGCAAAATAAGATCTGTTCCAATGACTCCTAGACACACAATCACAAAAACAAATACAACAGAGACTGAGAGAGGAGACAATTCTGCCTCTTCAATCTCTCCCCTTCATATTCCCATTTCGAAGTTTGCAGCTTGGCAATTTTCACTTCATATTCTCTTCACTTTGTAAAAGCATATTATCTTCTCTTTCTCCATGCCCTGCACTCTCCAGAGAACCAAAGTACAAGCTTGGAAATTGCTCTTCCCCAAAAAGTTAGAGACAGGAACTTGTGTGACACTACACAGTACAGCTGCACAATCCTGCCCTGCTTTGAGATGTGCAGATGCACATAAGGTAATTGTGGGGGGGGGGGGGGTGCTAAAGGCTTTTACAGATATCAAGGAAGCCCTAGTTTCTGCATTTGCACTAGGATACCAGATGTGGCTCACCCCTTTCACCTATACAGCAGCAATGAGGGAGGGTATTATAATGCAGTAGTGGTGCAGAACGATGAGGACACAAGAAGGCAATGAAACAGACACCCATTGCAGCAGGACTTCCCCGCTGTGTAGCAGCTTTAGACTGCACCGTGTGGGCAGTGCAAGTCGTAATGATGGGACAAGTCATACTACACACAGCCCATACCATTGTAGAGCTCCTGAATACAGGGAGGCTGAGAGCAGCCACCAACAGCAGAGGGCAGCTTTGGGAGCTGGTTCTCATCCCCAAAGACAAGTCAGTCACGATAGTTAGGGACACTGGAATGAATCCTGCAAGCACCATCCTAACAGGGGGAGGCTCACGAGTGCCAAATGGAAATAGAGCAGGAAGATGATATCAGTGTGAAGGAAACACCTCTGGAAGGGGAAGCAGAGGAAATTTTTAAAGATGGGTCTCAGAGGTACATAGGCAGGAAGCCACAGATGGGGTGAGTTGTAGTAAAGGAAACAGGTGAAGAATTATCTTCAGGAGCACTGCCGGGGGTTGCTCAGCTCAGGTAGTAGAACTGGTAGCCCTGATAGAAGCACTGAGCTACAGTAAAGGCAGACAAGTATATATACACACACACAGACAGCCGGTATGCCCTCGGGGTGGTGAATGATTATCTGATGGCATAAGCACGACGGGAATTTGTAACCTCAACAGGTGCATGTATTCAGCACAGGCACTTAATAGAACAACTGCTTGAAGCAGTGAGTCTGTCAGCAGAGGTGGCAGTAATTAAAGTAAAAGCTCACCAGAGAGGGCAGCGTAAGGAGCAGAGAGGAAATGAGTGGGCAGACATCAGTGTGAAGAAGGCAGCAGAGGGACAAGAGGCAATTGAAATTGCAAGTGTGCAGGAAGAAACTACTACAGTTTAGAAAAATTATATGAAGAGGTCAGAATCAGAATCAGGTTTATTATCACCGGCATGTGACGTGAAATTTGTTAACTTAGCAACAGCAGTTAAATGCAATACATAATATAGAAGGGGAAAAAGAAATAAAAAATATGTAAATCAATTACAGTACAGTATGTATATACAACATATATATTGAATACATTAAAAATCATGCAAAAAACAAATAATATATATTTAAAAAGTGAGGTAGTGTTCACAGGTTCAATGTCCATTTAGGAATTGGATGGTAGAAGGGAAGAAGCTGTTCCTGAATCGCTGAGTGTGCGCCTTCAGGCTTCTATACCTCCTACCCGATGGTAACAGTGAGTAAAAGGGCATTCATTCCCTGGGTGCTGGAGGTCCTTAATAATGGACACTGCCTTTCTGAGACAACGCTCATCGAAACATAGAAAACCTACAGCACAATACAGGCCCTTTGGCCCACAATGTTGTGCCAAACATGTACTTACTTTAGAAATTACCTAGGGTCACCCCTAGCTTTCTATTTTTCTAAGCTCCATGTATCTATCCAAGTGTTCCTATTGTATCTGCCTCCACCACCATCGCTGGTAGCCCATTCCACGCACTCACCACTCTCTGCGTAGAAACCTTACCCCTGACATCTCCTTTGTATCTACTTCCAAGCACTTTAAAACTGTGCCCTCTCATGTTAGCTATTTCAGCCCCGAGAAAAAGCCTCTGACTATCCACACGATCAATGCCTCCCATCATCTTATACACCTCTATCGGGTCACCTCTCATCCTCCACCGCTCCAAGGAGAAAAGGCCAAGTTTACTCAACCTATTCTCATAAGGCATGCTCCCCAATCCAGGCGACATCCTTGTAAGTCTCCTCTGCACCCTTTTTATAGCTTCTACATCCTTCCTGCAGTGAGGTGACCAGAACTGAGCACAGTGCTCCAAGTGGGGTCTGACCAGGTTCCTATATAGCTGTAACATTACCTCTTGGCTCTTGAACTCAATCCCACAGTTGATGAAGGCCAATACACCATATGCCTTCTTAACCACACAGCCAATCTGTGCAGCAGCTTTGGATGTCCTATGGACTCGGACCCCAAGATTCCTCTGATCTTCCACATTGCCAAGAGTCTTACCATTAATACTATATTCCGCCATCATATTTGACCTACCAAAATGAACCACCTCACACTTACCTGGGTTGAACTCCATCTGCTACTCGTCAGCCCAGTTTTGCATGCTATCGATGTTCTGCTGTAACCTCTGACAGCCCTCCACACTATCCACACCATCCCCAACCTTTGTGTCATCAGCAAGTTTACTAACACATCCCTCCACTTGCTCATCCAGGTCATTTATAAAAATCACGAAGAGTAGGGGTCCCAGAACAGATCCCTGAGGCACTCCACTGGTCACCGACCTCCATTGTAGAATATGACCCATCTACAACCACTCTTTGCCTTCTGTGAGCAAGCCAATTTTGGATCCACAAAGCAAGGTCCCTTTAGATCCCATGCCTCCTTACTTTCTCAATAAGCTGTGCATGGGGTACCTTATCAAATGCCTTGTTGAAATCCACATATACTACATCTACTGCTCTACCTTCATTAATGTGTTTCGTCACATCCTCAAAAAACTCAATCAGGCTCGTAAGGCACAACCTGCCTTTGACAAAGCTATGCTGACTATTCCTAATCATATTATGCCTCTCCAAATGTTCATAAATCCTGCCTCTCAGGATCTTCTCCATCAACTTACCAACCACTGAAGTATGACTCACTGGTTTACAATTTCCTGGGCTATCTCTACTCCCTTTCTTAGTAGTCATAGTCATACTTTATTACTCCCAGGGGAAATTGGTTTTCGTTACAGTTGCACCATAAATAATAAATAGTAATAAAACCATAAATAGTTAAACAGTAATATGTAAATTATGCCAGGAAATAAGTCCAGGACCAGCCTATTGGCTCAGGGTGTCTGATCCTCCAAGGGAGGAGCTGTAAAATTTGATGGCCACAGGCAGGAATGACTTCCTATGACGCTCTGTGTTGCATCCCGGTGGAATGAGTCTCTGGCTGAATGTACTCCTGTGCCCACCCAGTACATTATGTAGTGGATGGGATACATTGTCCAAGATGGCATGCAACTTGGACAGCATCCTCTTTTCAGACACCACCGTCAGAGAGCCCAGTTCCATCCCCACAACATCACTGGCCTTCTGAATGAGTTTGTTGATTCTGTTGGTGTCTGCAACCCTCAGCCTACTGCCCCAGCACACAACAGTAAACATGATAGCACTGGCCACCACAGACTCGAACATCCTCAGCATCGTCCGGCAGATGTTAAAGGACCTCAGTCTCCTCAGGAAATAGAGACGGCTCTGACCCTTCTTGTAGACAGCCTCAGTGTTCTTTGACCAGTCCAGTTTATTGTCAATTCGTATCCCCAGGTATTTGTAATCCTCCACCATGTCCACACTGACCCCTGGATGGAAACAGGGGTCACCGGTACCTTCGCTCTCCTCAGGTCTACCACCAGCTCCTTAGTCTTTTTCACATTAAGCTGCAGATAATTCTGCTCACACCATGTGACAAAGTTTCCTACCATAGCCCTGTACTCAACCTCATCTCCCTTGCTGATGCATCCAACAATGGCAGAGTCATCAGAAAACTTCTGAGGATGACAAGACTCTGTGCAGTAGTTGAAGTCCAAGGTGTAAATGATGAAGAGAAAGGGAGACAAGACAGTCCCCTGTGGAGCCCCAGTGCTGCTGATCACTCTGTCGGACACACAGTGTTGCAAGCATACGTACTGTGGTCTGCCAGACAGGTAATCAAGAATCCATGATACCAGGGAAGCATCCACCTGCATCGCTGTCAGCTTCTCCCCCAGCAGAGCAGGGTGGATGGTGTTGAACGCACTGGAGAAGTCAAAAAACATAACCCTCACAGTGCTCGCTGGCTTGTCCAGGTGGGCGTAGACATGGTTCAGCAGGTAGACTATGGCATCCTCAACTTCTTGAATAAGGGACAACGTCAGCAACCCTCCAATCCTCCGGAATCTCTCCCGTCCCCATTGATGATGCAAAGATCATTGCCAGAGGCTCAGCAATCTTCTCCCTCACCTCCCACTATAGCCTAGGGTATATTTCATTGGGTCCCAGTGACTTATCCAATTTGATGCTTTCCAAAACTCCAGCACATCTTCTTTCTTATTGTCTATACGCTCAAGCTTTTCAGTCCGCTGTAAGTCATCCCTTCAATCGCCAAGGTCCTTTTCCGTAGTGAATACTGAAGCAAAGTATTCATTAAGTATCTCCACTACCTCCTCTGGTTCCATACACACTATTCCACTGCCACACTTGATTGGTCCTATTCTCTCACGTCTTATCCTCTTGCTCCTTAAAAATGTCCTGGGTACTTTGTAGGCTGCTAATTAAGATGGAGCCAACTAAATTTACAACACTCTGCAGTTTCTTTTGGTCCTGTGCAGTAGCCCCCTCCCCCCCCATACCAGACAGTCATGCAGCCTGTCAGAATGCTCTCCACACTACATCTATAGAAGTTTTGAGTGTATTTGTTGACATACCAAATCTCTACAAACTCCGAATGAAGAAAAGTTGCTGTCTTGTCTTCTTTATAACTGCATTGATATGTTGGGACCAGGTTAGGTCCTCGGAGATCTTGACCCCCAGGAACTTGAAACGGCTCACTCTCTCCACTTCTGATCCCTTTATAAGGATTGGTATGTGTTCCTTCATCTTATCCTCTTGTAGTCCACCATCAGCTCTTTCATCTTCCTGACGTTGAGTGCAAGGTTGTTGCCGCGACACCTCTCCACTAGCTGGCATATCTCACTCCTTTATGCCCTCTTGTCACCATCTGAGATTCTACCAACAGTGGCTGTATCATCAGCAAATTTATAGATCGTACCATATATGAGCTATGCCTAGCCACACAGTCATGGGTATAGAGAGAGTACAGCAGTGGGTTAAGCACACACCCCTGAAGTACACCAGTGTTGACCGTCAGCGAGGAGGAGATGTTATCACCAATCCGCACAGATTGTGGTCTTCCAGTTAGAAAGTTGAGGATCCAGTTACAGAGGGAGGTACAGAGGCCCAGGTTCTGCAACTTCTCAGTCAGGATTGTGGGAATGATGGTATTATATGCTGAGCTATAGTCGATGAACCAGCATCGTGACATAGGTGCTTGTGTCATCCAGGTGGTCTAAAGCCGTGTGGAGAGCCACTGAGATTGCATCTGCTGTTGACCTATTGTGGCGATAGGCAAATTGCAATGGGTCCAGGTCCTTGCTGAGGTTGGAGTTCAGTATAGTCATAACCAACCTCTCAAAGCATTTCATCATTGTAGATGTGAGTGCAACCGGGCAATAATCATAAAGGCAGCTCACATTATTCTTCTTAGGCACTGGTATAATTGTTGACTTTTTGAAATAAGTGCACGGATTCGAGACCAGAAAATCCCCCCAAGGTGGCGAACTCCAGTCCAGGTGGACTTGGATCAGGAGCACGTCACAGGGAAAGTGATGAAGGAAATGTGCCGACTGTTAGGGGTTCAACAACAGTTCCAAGTACCCTACCACCCTCAGAATTCAGGAATGGTAGAAAGGATGAACCGAACAATCAAGAATGCCTTAGGCAAAGCTATAGCCGAGACAGGAAAGACATGGGTTGATGTATTACCAGGAATCCTGATAACATAGCGAGCAATCCCCAAACTGCACAGTAAGTCGCAGCCCCTATTGATGGGGTGAGCAATGTGACTCCATTATGGGGTAATTACAGGCTGTGGGGAGCCTGGGGCTTACAGGGATAGAATGACACAGTATGTGAAAGACCTTTGTAAACAACTTAAAAGTGTTGAAGGACCGAGCAAAACAGCAGCACATTGCTGATCAGGGAGAGCCAGAAGGAAAGGGGATAGTCACCCATGGTGAGGGTGCTGCCAGAAAGGGTAGGGTTTTCCCCCAGATGGATAGGATCACAGATGGTACTTTTAACAAGTGACACCTGTGTCTGTGTGCAGACTCAGTGAGGCAGCCAGTGGAGACACTGAACTCAGATTAAACTGTATGACTCACCTTCTTGTTGGCCCCAAAGACAGAGTGGGGGATCAAATGTACCCAGTAACCATGTAATTTCAGAGAACCTAGGAGATGAACATCAGCCAGCCACACCAGGCCTGACCACAGTTGATGGAAACATACCCACAGCAAAATGCAAAGGCAGAAGACACCAACAGCGTGACAGAAACCCATGTAATGAAGGCTGGTTGCTGGAAGTAGATGATTAGTTGATTAACATAGAAAAGATATTGGGGAAAATAGATGGAGTGGGATTTAGGTTACATCAGAGACATCAGGTTTCACAACTGATGGCAAGGCAGACAGAGGAAGATTGCACATGGCATCTGAAGGCAATCACCCCAGCCTGAATGGGGAGTGAATACAAATGAGCCGGGTCCTTTCAGTAGACAGGCCAGTGATTGACTGGACATTTTGGAAGGGGGTGCCACTGGGGGGAGGCCCTTGCAGTCATTCGGATAGAGACCACCCCAACCCCTTCCATTGATGAGAGGGCCTGTAAGCCTGATGCACTTACCTTGCTGCTGTCCCTGGAAGAGAGAGTTTCAGCTACCAGAGAATGAAGGGGTACAGACAAGGAATGTGATTAAACTGCAATCGGCCAGCAGGGAAGGAGGCAACAGACTTACGAACAAAGCTGTATTTCTGAAGACCATTCTTCAAATTTCTGGAACAATCTCTCTGTTTAGTATTTTGTAGGTAGCAATTAGGGATGATAGGGTAGATGTAGATACAGATGCATTCAAAATAATGGGGGGGGGGGGGATTCCGAGGCAGGGCATTTCTGCTGGCCTATTTAAATAGGTCCTCCTTAAGGTCAACATTTCCTGATACAAATTTATTTTTGTCCAGGAGGTCCATGAGGAGGGACTGTTAGAGCGATTTTTGGGTTTAGCACACTTAGTGGATAACCTCGGCCTTTAGATCTGAATATGGATTGTGGATTTGACTTTAGTGCGGCTCTGAACAATAGGTTCCTAAAAGCCTTGAATCACAGACCAGACAGAACAGGAAACATGCACTTAGCTGAATGTCTGCATATGCATGAGTCCAATCAACATTTCGCTGCACAGATGCGACAGGTATTAGCACTTGTTTTGGGTGTGATGGTGGGAAGATCCAGACATTTTAAATGGTTATATGTATAGTTCAAGAGGGCATTGTAAAAATGGATTTGTTTGAATTGTCCTGAATTTTTTTGATCTTTAGCATATAAAATGTGTGTAGTGCTGGGCATAGGTAGATGTTCCCACCAAAAGCATCTTCTGTTTGATGCTGCATCGTATTTTGTTGAATAAAGAGGCTGCTTCATACCTATCAGTACTTTTCTCCAATGACTTCCTTCATGCAACAATGATATGGATACAGTTGGATTTTGACCATGTTGTCACTAGGGCCTCTGCAATGCAGCTGACCTGTCCACCACTCACCAACCACAAGCATAGGTCCTACCAGTACTGATTCTGCCATTTTCTGATCTCCCTTGCACAGCAAGTGATTCTGTAAGTCCCAAACCTTCCACTGAATGAAAAATGGATCAGTTTTGGCTTGAAAAGAATAAGGAAATTCAACATTATAGATAAAGGGCAAGGGAATAACCCAAAAACCACTACTTATGATTCTATAGCAAATGGAAATGAACACTCCCTATGAATGTACTGGTCGGACTAAACTTGATTCAATAAAGGATGCTCGACAGATGTGGCAAGGTTTAAATGCCATCATGTCTTAAGAAGTCAAATCAGGTGACATGGGCAACAACAGGGCTTCGCTTCCAGTTAAAGCTCAATGCCTTCCATGCTCGCTTTGACCGTCAAAACATGGTGGAACCATCATGAACTCCCACAGCTCCTTCAATCTCCCTGACCGATGTGTGAGCAGCCTTCAGGAGGGTGAACCCATGAGAAGCACAGGGCCCAGACAGGGTACATGGCCAGGTATTAAAGACATGTGCCGATCAGCTGGCTAGAGTGCTCACTGAGATCTTTAATTTCTCGCTTCGGCAGTCTGAGGTACCCACTTGCTTCAAGCAGACTTCACTTGTGCCTACTGGTGCCCAAGAAGAACGTGGTAACCTGTTTTAATGACTATCGTCTAGTAGCACTTACATCCACTGCAATGATGTGCTTTGAGAGGCTGGGGATGAATCTGTCAACTCCTGCCTGAGAAGTGACTTGGATTCGCTCCAGTTTTGACTACTGTCACAACAGGTCAACATCAGGATGCTCTTTGTTAATGACAACTCTGCATTCAATACTATCATCTCCACAAAACTAATCAATAAGCTCCTAGACCGAGGCCTCAATACCTCCTTGAGCAACTGGAACCCTGATTTCCTCAGCTGTAGACCCCAATCAGTTCAAATTGGCAACAATGTCTCCTCCACAATCTCCATCAGCACAGGTGCATCACAAGGCTGTGAGATTAGCCCCTGCTCTACTCATTTATACTAAGTGCAGCTCCAATGCCATATTTAAGTTTGCTGACATCATCATCGTCATTGGCCAAATCAGCATATAGGAGGGAGATTGAAAATCTGATTGAGTGGTGCCACAACAAGAACCTCTCTCTCAATGCCGTCAAGATCAAGGAGCTGATTATTGACTTCGGGAAGGAAAGCAGAGGTCCACGAGCCAATCCTCATCACAGGATGACAGATGGAGAGGGTCAGAAATATTAAGCACCTCTACATGTGTTCTCTTCTTGCTGTCGCCATCAGGAAGGTAAAGGAGTCTCTTGATTCACACCATCAGGTTCAGGAACAGTTACTACACCGAACCATCAGGCTCTTGAACCAAAGGGGATAACTTCACTTGCCACAACCTATGGACTCACTTTGAAGGACTGTTCATCTCATGTTCTCAGTATTTATTGCTTATTCATTTATTGTTATTCTTTCTTTCTTTTTGTATTTGCAGTTTGTTATCTTTTGCACAGTGGTTGAATGACGAAGTTGGTGCAGTCTTTCATTGATTCTATTATGGTTATTATTCTATCTGGAATTGAGTATGCCCGCAAGAAAATGAATCTCAGGGTTGTATAGGGTGATATAAGTATCTTGATAATAAATTTACTGTAAACTTTGAACTTTTGAATACTAAGACGTGTTGACTTTTCTTTTTGATTGATATTATTTTATATGTACCTACACAATTTTGAAGAAAAATGCTGCATGCTGCCAACTTAAATACAACAGCTAATGATAAACAGTTGAATATCAGAAACTCTAAGGACTAAACTTTTTACATTATACAACTCTAAACCAAGAAACATAACATTTCCAGTATCAGATTTCTAGAATGTGGACATAAGCCATTTCTATCGCTTTTCATAAACATCAATTCTACTTAGCTAAAGCTAACTTTTGGGAAAAATCTTAACAAGTGCTCAATATTTGCTGTTGGAAGTGTAGTCTTTCTGGTGAAACATTAGATTGTAATCCCATATATTGTGTCAGGTGGATGCAAAAGATTGTATGAAACAATTTTGAAGAAAATAAGGGGAATTGTCCTTAGTCAATTATTTCAATTGATTTCCTTACTTTAATATTCTCCAACCAACATTTCAAATAATCAGATTATTTGACCACCATCACATGGCTTATGGTAGGGGTTTGTTCTAAGCAATTTATAAGAAGGACGACACTTCAGAAGTAATTCATTGACTTTACCACACATTGGCATGGCCTGAATATAACCTAAATGCAAGTTTTATATAACCATATAACCATATAACAATTACAGCACGGAAACAAGCCATCTCGGCCCTTCTAGTCCGTGCCGAACGCTTACTCTCATCTAGTCCCATCGACCTGCACTCAGCCCATAACCCTCCATTCCTTTCCTGTCCACATACCTATCCAATTTAACTTTAAATGAACCTGCCTCAACCACTTCTGCTGGAAGCTCGTTCCACACAACTACCACTCTCTGAGTAAAGAAGTTCCCCCTCATGTTACCCCTAAACTTTTGCCCCTTAACTCTCAACTCATGTCCTCTTGTTTGAATCTCCCCTACTCTCAATGGAAAAAGCCTATCCAGGTTAATTCTATCTATCCCCCTCATAATTTTAAATACCTCTATCAAGTCTCCCCTTAACCTTCTACGCTCCAAAGAATAAAGACCTAACTTGTTCAACCTTTCTCTGTAACTTAGGAGAGGAAACCCAGGTAACAGTCTAGTAAATCCTCTCTGTACTCTCTCAATTTTGTTGACATCTTTCCTATAATTCGGTGACCAGAACTGTACACAATACTCCAAATTTGGCCTTACCAATGCCTTGTACAATTTCAACATTACATCCCAACTCCTATACTCAATGCTCTGATTTATAAAGGCCAGCATACCAAAAACTTTCTTCACTACCCTATCCACATGAGTTTCCACCTTCAGGGAACTATGCACCATTATTCCTAGATCCCTCTGTTCTACTGCACTTTTCTTTATCTATTTTAATCCATAATCAAATTAAGCAAGCTTATGGGTCAACTCACTAACATTTGTAGCTAGGCAAAGTGAAAAGTAGATATGTTTGCTTTTTCATTCATTCTAAGCACCACCCTCTTCCTCCATAGCACTCGCCACCACCCCACCATATTATTGTCCACATGTGGCCATTTCCTTGATTAGAATGGTAGCATTTTACCACAATGTATAAAATGCAATGGAATCCACTTATGGGTTAATATCTCACGATTTGCTCATAATGATCTCAAAACGTTAGGAAGTGCACATGATGAAACATTATATACAACCAACATGATGCAAGACAAAAAAATTCTTCCTGCAGTTATCATAAAATTGGAGTATGTACGTAAAAAGACAAAAACAGAAAATGGTGGATTTTTTTTCAAAAAAACACATCATGCAGCATCTCTGGAAAAAGAATTAAGATTTCAAGTTTATAATCTGCTGGGAGCTACCAGAATATTTTGTTTTTCTTTCAGATTTCCATCATCTGCAGTTTAAAATTTTTCATTTATATGGCAAATTAAAACAGCTACAACTTAAGTGGCTGATTAAACATCTTTTAAAATGAAAACGAAAATTGAAACATATAGCATTAAAAAAATCTACATTTTGCTCTTAACACCATCCCACACATTTAAAGTTGTTTGTCCTTCTCATAAACTTGGACTTTTTATCTTTGTCATTCTAGATAGTGAAAGCCCCTGATTAAAGGTGTGGGAAGCTATCAATATTTCAGTCAGCACAAGGTAACAATGAAACTGGTGCAATTTAAAATGAAAACTAAAGAAATTCAACAACAAATGTTATCAGTTTGAGGACAGTGCCATTTTTCTGTACGAGAGCACATGCTGTAGGAAGGGCCAGTGCTATTATTGCTAACCTCTTTTTTAAAAAAAGAGCATAAACAAACATTTGATATGCTCTAACCTACAAGGCTATGAGGCAAAAACTGGAAAGTGGGATTAAGCGAGACAGATGAATAGACTTGTTGAGCTGAACGGCCGCTTTCTGTGGAGTACGTTTCTACAGTACACAGCACAGTTCGTTTCACTAATCTTCAGTAAACCTAAAAGAGCAACCCTTCTTCCCAAACATGTAACATCTTTCCTTTAGAGGAATTAAATATACAATTAACAAAATCCATGTTTGATTTAATAAAATTTTTAAACATGGTAAAATAATTCAATGGAAAAAAGTACATCAGCAAAAAAATTCCCCTAGACTCTGAAAGATCCTGTGTGGGTGATAAATAAACCTCCTGTGCTAATCTTTAGTTCCTGTGTTGGACTACTTTTATTGCATGCTAATACTTGCTTTAAAAACTGGTCAAAACTGAAGATGCAGATATTTTGCATTCTGGAGACTCAAATATTTTACAAAAATTGATATGACTTAATGTCATCAACACTTTCCAAAAATTCCATTGACGCAAAACTTTGACAAGACAGCCAGTAACTCAAATATTGATGAATATATAATATATAATGAAACAAAGAAATGAAAAACATTTCAAAGCTTTAACTGATTACTGCAGTTTTTGAGACCTCAAATTGAACTGGAGCATTATGATTTTGGCCCATGCCGAGTTGAGACAGATCTGTGAGGTATGCAGATCCTTTAAAACTACAGTGTCGGTCAAATGGGGGTCCAATTAATTCAATCACAAAATTCTTAAAAGGGGGGATGCAACTGTATTAAGTAACCCAATGCCAAGTTTTTAGTATATAGAGGATATGCTTTAAAAAAAGTTAATCATCATTGCTATTCTCTTATTTTCCAGTTACAGTATTATTCCTGGTTATATTTTGGACTGTGTTGGGGATGTGGTCAATTTTTGTATCATCTGCAAACTGTAGTTTATTACTTGCTGTACATACAAGTGATTATCATAAATATATAAGGGATCATGTGCTGTGTTGCAGTTCTCAGGACAAGGAAGAGCCTTCCAGTCACAAATACAATACTAAACCATCATTATCCTTTGTTTCTTGCCACTGAACTAATTTTGGATATAATTTATTAAATTCTCCCTTGGATCCGATATGCTTGCACTAAAATGGTCACCAGCCATGTAAATTGGTAGATTATTGTCATAAAGTACATTGAAAAACTTGTCCTGCATACCGCCCATTCAGATCAATTCATTTTAACAGTGCTGTGGTAGTACAAGGTAGAACATAAGAGTGCATAATAAAGTATTACACAGAAAGTCTAATGCAGGTGCAAAGACATAGCGAAGTAGATTATAAAGTCAAGTGTTTCTTTTATCAGTCTAGGGAACTGTTCAATAGGATAGAAGCTGACATTGAATCTGCTGGTATGTGCTTTGAGGTTTTCGTATCTTCTGCCCAATGGCACGGGGAGAAGAGAGAACATCTGGATTGCTTAAAATCTCTGATTATGCTGGCTGCTCTACTGAGACAGCAAAAAGTATAGACAGAGTCCATGGAGGCGGAGCTGGTTTCTGCAATGTGTTCAGCTGTATCCACAAGTCTGAAGTTCCTTGTGGTCATTAGCAGAGCTATGATGCATCCAGACAGGATGCTTTTTATGGTGCACTGATAAAAAGTAGTGAGGGTCAATAAGGAGAGGACAAATTTCTTTAGCTTCCTGAGGAAGTAGAGGCACTGGTGAGCTTTCTTTGCCATAGTGACAATGTGGTTGGACCAGGACAAACTATTCAAACTATTGCTGATATTCACACTTACGAACTTAAAGCCGTCAATCCTCTCAACTTCTGCACCATTGACGTAAACAGGAGTACATCCACTGCCCTCCTTCCTGAAGTCAACAACTACTGCTTTTGTTTTGCTGACATTGAGGGAAAGGTTGTTGCCATGACACTAGGTCACAACGTTCTTTAACACATTCCACATGAATGCTTTACAAGAGCCTTGTTTAAATGCATCCAAATTACATTAAATGCTAGACTCTTTTTGCCCAATGTTAACTCCTTAGCCGGATTTATATATTAGTCAGACATGCTGTTCTTTTAATAAATTATTGCCAACTATATCTGATTAAACTGCAACTTTCTAAATGAAAGATCAATCCTGTCCTTAGAATGAATTCCAATTGTTTGCCACTAGTGAAGTTAAAGTTCCTTCTTTTAATATCCCAAGATATATTTTATCTAGGTATGGCAACTTATTCATCTTAAAAAATTAAGAAACTGCTTAATATTTCTCTTTTCTTTTTGCACCATGGAGTACATTTACACAGAATTGCCACAAGAATGCAGCATCCATCATCAAAGACCTCACGAATGCTCTTCTAGGAGGTGCAGAAGCCTTTTAGGTACCACACAACCAGGTTCAGGAAGAGTTATTACCCTACAGTCATCAAGCACTTTAAGTGGTGTGGATAACTTCATTCACCACTACTCAGAACCAATTCTAGGAGCTACAGACTCAGTTACAAAGACCCTTTGCAACCCATGATCTCAGCAATCGTTTTCTTTACAGTTTGTCTTCTTTTTTGCAGATTGCACATTACTGTTTGTCAATTTTCTTATCAGTGATGAGAATATCATCTCCAAAATTATGTTTTAGCTTTAAACTTAAAAGACAATGTAATCCTAATGTCTTTGTCAAGATTAAGAAATATTTCAAATATTCCTTAATATTAGGAAATATTAAAGAATATAATATTCCTAATATTAGAAATATTAAGAACTATTTCAAATATTATTAGAAACAGGGATGGCGCCAGAGGATTGGCGTACTGCTCATGTAGTTCCATTGTTTAAAAAGGGTTCTAAGAGTAAACCTAGCAATTATCAGCCTGTAAGTTTGATGTCAGTGGTGGGTAAATTAATGGAAAATAATCTTAGAGATGGTATATATAATTATCTGGATAGACAGGGTCTGATTAGGAACAGTCAACATGGATTTGTGTGTGGAAGGCCATGTTTGACAAATCTTATTGAATTTTTTGAAGAGGTTACTAGGAAAATTGACAAGGGTAAAGCGGTGGATGTTGTCTATATGGACTTCAGTAAGGCCTTTGACAAGGTTCCACAAGCAAGGTTAGTTAGGAAGGTTCAATCGTTAGGTATTAATATTGAAGTAGTAAAATGGATTCAACAGTCGCTGGATGGGAGATGCCAGAGAGTAGTGGTGGATAACTGTTTATCAGGTTGGAGGCCAGTGACTAGTGGTGTGCCTCAGGGATCTATACTGGGTCCAATGTTGTTTGTCATATACATTAATGATCTGGATGACGGGGTGGTAAATTGGATTAGTAAGTATGCAGATGATACTAAGATAGGTGGCATTGTGGATAATGAAGTAGGTTTTCAAAGCTTGCAGAGAGATTTAGGCCAGTTAGAAGAGTGGGCTGAAAGATGGCAGATGGAGTTTAATGCTGATAAGCGTGAGGTGCTACATTTTGGTAGGACTAATCAAAATAGGACATATATGGTAAATGGTAGGGCATTGAGGAATGCTGTAGAACAGAGGGATCTAGGAATAATGGTGCATAGTTTCCTGAAGGTGGAATCTCATGTGGATAGGGTGGTGAAGAAAGCTTTTGGTATGCTGGCCTTTATAAATCAGAGCATTGAGTATAGGAGTTGGGATGTAATGTTAAAATTGTACAAGGCATTGGTGAGGCCAAATTTGGAGTATTGTGTACAGTTCTGGTCACCGAATTATAGGAAAGATGTCAACAAAATAGAGAGAGCACGGAGAAGATTTACTAGAATGTTACCTGGGTTTCAGCACCTAAGTTACAGAGAAAGGTTGAACAAGTTAGGTCTTTATTCTTTGGAGCGTAGAAGATTGAGGGGGGACTTGATAGAGATGTTTAAAATTATGAGGGGGATAGATAGAGTAGACGTGGATAGGCTTTTTCTATTGAGAGTGGGGGAGATTCAAACAAGAGGACATGAGTTGAGAGTTAAGGGGCAAAAGTTTAGGGGTAACACGAGGGGGAACTTCTTTACTCAGATGTAGTTGTGTGGAACGAGCTTCCAGTAGAAGTGGTAGAGACAGGTTCAATGTCATTAAAAAAAAATTGGATAGGTATATGGACAGGAAAAGAATGGAGGGTTATGTGCTGAGTGCAGGTAGATGGGACTAGGTGAGAGTAAGTGTTCGGCACGGACTAGAAGGGCCGAGATGGCCTGTTTCCGTGCTGTAATTGTTATATGGTTATATAAGGATGAAGCATTAAATTTCACTAAATTTTACTGCCTGATATTACAGATATGAAGTGCAGTGTGTGTGAATGTTACAAAGAGAAGGAACAACAACCGCTGGAGAATAATGCAAAATACATTAACAATAGAGATTATTTAATTGGCACAATTGCCATTACACCAACTGCTTTTGGTTCACTCTTAATTTCTATAATGCAATCTTTACAACGTATTTTTATACACCCACCTCTGGAAGTCATAAGTGGGGAAACCAACACCTAATTCAGTATCCTTTAATCACTAAAAGAATGGAAATACCAGTCAAGCAATACAAACCTTGCATGAATGGTGATGCAATCAAATAAACAGAGTTAAATGCATTCTAAACATCCATACATGAAAATTTGAAAAAAAATCTTTCAGGGAGTTCAACCATCATTGTCATTGATTCCTGGTGAATAAAAAAAATCAAGTTTATAAATTCTTCAGATAATTACAACTGAACGCAGGTCTGTCAATCTCATTATTTTGCTAACTTAAAAGATTGGTCTTGCTGTTTTCTATAAAATGGTGTGAATTACTGACTAGTTACTATTACCCGAGTAAAGCACAAGGCACTAAGTAATTAACCTGTGTATGAAAACCAGATAATCAGACTGAAGTCTTGAATTCAGTGTCTCAGAAAAAGAAAAGATGAAAATGACATGGCTTCCAGCCTGGGAAAGAATGTGCTGGGTATGGAGAGGCCAGGAATGATTATGTTTTCCAGATATCAGGAATTATTTTCAGAATGCACGATGGAAAACATATACATGTGTTCTTGATGCCCCCCATGGAGAAGTTTAAATTCTTCCATATATCTAGGAAGCAATACAAGAAGTCAAGGGGTTGGAAAAGTGCTGAGTTCCTGGGTGTGGGCAAGGATGGAAAGCTATGCAGAGGAGAACGTTTAGGATCACAAAATGACTTGAGCATGATGGAATCTTAAATTGAAGATGCTGGGGAACAATATAACAGTAACCTTATTATTGATATGTGAATTTGACTAGATGTAGGTTAAGATTGGGCAGCAAAGGCTAGATGACACCAAATGTCCTTGGGCTTAAGAGTGATGACATCCCCATTGTAACATGTATCACTATAATAGTGCTAATTAGGATTAACCAGATCAGGTCCCTTATCAGCTTCGATTTAAAATTATTATCATGTTCAAATACTTTGTGATCTTCACATTTCTTTCTGCATTCTGAATGCACAATCTGATTCAAAACAGATCTGACAGCTCAAAAGTGAGAATTCATGAAATGCTATGGACCAGCAAATTTATATCCTACATTGAGCTGTAACCCCTTGGCCTGGCATTTCCCTCACTATCATTGCAATCAGGCCAAGAAGTTAATCCTGGTTAGTGTGAGGTGCAGAAGAGCAAGCACTGTATCAGGCTGTGTTACAAAAAGCCTCAAATTATCCAAGTTCCAATCTGGGACTACGTGAATTGTAAGGAACAAAAGCAGACCGGAATATAATAAACTAAGCACTCCCATGAACAGCAGATCATATTACAACTCCTGTCTACAATGGCACCGGGTCAATCAGCTTAGGCCATAATGTGAGTGCATAAAGCAAGGTGGAAGCATTTACAATCGTGTTCAGCTAGATGTGCTCTGTGGATGCTCCAACATGGGTTCTTCCCAAGATCCTCACCTAGCCAGCCTTCAGCAAACCCAATTGTTTCACACGCTATTAAAACTGAAAGTAGAACATTGGATGCAGCAAAGCTTATGGGACCAGACAACATTCTAGCTGCAGTTCTTAAGAGCTATGCCCCAAAACTAGCTGTGCTATTCCACTGGTGTATCTTTAAACAGTGGAAAAATACCAAGGTATGTCCTGTTCACAATATTCAGGACAATTCCAATCCAGTTGGTTACTACACAATTATTGGCAACAATGCTACAAAATAGCATTTACGGTGGGTGATTGATAAGTTTGTGGCCTAAGGTAGAAGGAGTCAATTTTAGAAAACCTAGCACATTTATTTTTCAACATAGTCCCCTCCTACATGTACACACTTAGTCTAGCAGCCATGGAGCATACAGATCCCTTCTTTGTAGCAGCGGTGATTGATAAGTTCATGGCCTAAGGTAGAAGGAGATGATTTATTACAGCTCTTGTTATATGCACATGCAGTTTCATTCTTTGAGTGAAAAATGCAGAAAGTTTGAAGTTAATAACTCATTCCCTTATACCGTAGGCCACGAACTTATCAATCACCCCTGCTGTGGACCACTTCTGGAGGTTCAAGGCGCCAACTTCCACAAAGAAGGGATCCGTATGCTCCACGACTGTTGGACTAAGTGTGTAAATGTAGGAAAAATAAATGTGCTAGGTTTTCTAGAATTAACTCCTTCTACCTCAGGTCACGAACTTATCAATTACCCCTCGTACTCACTAACAACTTGCTTATTGGTCCCCAGTTTGAGTTTTCCAGGACTAATTGAATCCAAGCCTCATTGTAACCTTAGTCCAAACACAGACCAAAAGAGCTAATTTCAGAAATGGAGACAACAATGACTGACCTTGACAAAGACAGTATTTAGTAGAGTCTGCATCAAGGGGCCATACTGAGATCAAAGTGAATGAACATTGAGGGGAAACACCTAATGACTGGAATTCTACCCTGCATAAAAGGTGGAGGTTCTGGATGCTGCAGGTCAATCATACCAGTCTCAGAATAGTGCTGCAAGAGATCTTCAGGGAAATGTCCCAGCACTAAACTCATTAAAAAATGCAGAACTCAGCAGATCAAGCAGCATCCATTGAGGCAAAAGGTTGTAAGCGACCCAAGTGGAATATGAAATGTTGGTTCTTCCAAACAGAGTTTGGCCTCTCTGTGGCAATGGAGAAGGATAAATTCAGACAGATTTGTGAGAAAGCCAATACTGTCCATGATAGTAAAAACTCAACCTGCCAGCTACTGTGGCAGGTCAAAGCCTTAGTTCTCATATGGTGGAAAATCCCAAGGGCAATTCATCATCTGCAAAGCACAGGTCAAGAGAGTTTGACACAGTACGCGCTGCTCCGCTCACTCAAATCTTCCAGTTCCAGTAATATTCAAGCACCCACCAGCACCTGTTTGCCTGTTTGGATACCCTAGCCTAAATATTTACTTTATTTTTCTCGAACACACTTCGTTGCAATGCATACCGTCCAGAAAATAAAATGCAATCAAAAATGGAATCTTAAGGCAAATTATCTAACAACAAAAAGAGTAGAGGAATCAACAAATGTGGTACAGACAGTTGTGTGCTTTCCTCTTGGCTGCTGAAGTGAATGGAATGGTTTGTATGGTGTTATTAAAAAAAAGCATCATAAAGAGAAAAACAGTTTAAAAATGCAAATCAGTAACAGAAGAAAGGGTTCTGACCTGACACTCTTGTTCGCCCTCCACAAATGCTGCCCTATTTATATTTCCAGTATTTTTTTTCCAAACACTATCCAGTGAGCTTATACTGTATGTACATTGTGCCACAATGCTATTGGATCCAAGGCTGGAGAAATTGTTTCTATTTTGAAGTTAAAACTTCAATGTGAGGAAGTCACTAACAAATCTGCCAGGGAATATTGAAGAGTTTTCTTTATTAAAAGAATTCTAAGAAAATGAAATTCGCTCTTACATGGAACCTCTAAATCAAGTGGAATTGATGTTCATAGTAATGGCAGAGGTAAATAATATTGATGAAAGGCAAAGATTGATAGATAGAGGAATGAAACAGAAAGATATTCCTGATGTGTTTGGTGAAGAAGAACGGGAGAAGACTTATGCGGACACTCACAGATTAGTTCAAAATCTGATATGTCTCCTTCTAATTTAGACACTCAATGCAAGTTAATCTGTGCAAATGCAGTTCCATTAAGATGCACAATTGAAATGTAAGACAAGGCAATCAATGATGCTGGCAAAAATTGCATGGAGATCAAGGAGGACCATAACTAGATTTAAAGTAACAGAGAATTGTTGTTACTATATGTGATTCTTATTAAAGTTCAATGCTATGAATAGATAAAAACCTGACTGCCAAAATTTAAACACCAGAATAAAAGCACTGAAGATGTCAACAATGCATAGAGCTCTTAATATTAATCAATTATGAAGCACATGATAAATTTAAGTTAATTGTGTAATAATGGTTTTTTCAACACAAGTTATTTTAAGCAGTGTGTATAAATTAGTTTTGTCACAAGATATGGACTACACACCCAAATTTTTTTCCTCTCTGGATTTTCTAAATCAAGATTCCTAAGCCCTGATAAAACAGTGAATCATCCTGTGCTTTCTTTCTGTCTATTACGCACTTTAAGTTCAAAAGGTAGGGTATTACCAAGCAAGTAACATGACTCATTCTAAATGTGCTAATAAAGGCTATTCCAAAGTACATGTGACACATTTCAATGGTATAAAACAACACTGATTTGACAATACACTAAACTAAATTAATAAAGAAATCAGTCATGGCTAAGACAACTGAACATCACCTTAGCTAATCACGTACAGTGGATTCTGGTTAATTGGGCCATTGGTTAATCGGGGCAGCTGCTCATTTGGGACAACTCTTAAAGAGCAGGAATCAACTGAGAAAAAGGTCAGGACACCCTTCACTTTTTTGGGACACTATGCTTGTTAATTGGGGCAGGAAACTGTTGCCAAACAGTTGCATGCACTTGAGTGGCTATGGGACACTAAACCGTGCTTACAGCGAATAGCTTTTAAAATAGCATCAGTTCCACATGTTTGTGTTTAAAAACCAGTGATTTTTGTCACTGATATTTGGCAAGAAATAAGCAGCAAGACAACTCAAAACTGTTCTACTCACTGCGGTTTCAAGCATTCAAGGCATGGAGTTGCCAGAAATGGCTGGGTGTGAAAATGAAATGATTTCACTACTACAACAAATTAGAAACTATGAAGAATTTGAAGGTATTGACAATCATCTTGAATGTTACAATGAAATGAAGATTTGGAGGATGCAGTTGCCAAAGCATTGTATGAAGGCAGTCCATTATCTGCACTAAAGAGTCTGCACTGATTTTGTTCATTTACAGAAAATAAAAAGAAAATGGTAGTGTACATAGGATGAATTCCCGCGTTGGTAATTATTAGGAATTCATACACAGCTTTATAGTACTGTAGTAGTATTGGTAGTGTTCTAATTTGTTCTATATTTCACTCAAATACATGATTTGTTAGTTAAATTGTAGTTTGTCTTTTTTAAAAAAATACCTTTTCGACTATTTCCATGAAACTTTGGCAAATTGGAGCAGCCACTTAATTGGGTCAAAATATTCTGCTCCCAATGTGTCCAAATTAACTGCACATGCAAAAAGTAACAGACATTTAAATTGGAAAAAATATGCTATAATTGAAATGACAGTACAACACAGGTTCAAATAGGCCAGAAAACATCATGAATTGAATTAACTTTATTTCTTACATCCTTCAGATACACAAGTAAAAATCTTTATGTTACATCTCCGTCTAAATGTGCAATGTACAATTTATAGTAATTTATAATAAATAGTGTGTACAACAGGACAATCAATACAACATAGAAATACAATTGTATCAGTGTGAATTGATCAGTCTGATGGCCTGGTGGAAGAAGTTGTCCCGCAGCCTGTTGGTCCTGGCTTTAATGCTGAGGTACCGTTTTCTGGATGGTAGCAGCTGGAACAGTTTGTAGTTGGCGTGACTCGGGTCCCCAATGATCCTTCGGGCCCTTTTACGCACCTGGCTCTGTAAATGTCCTGAATAGTAGGAAGTTCACATCTACAAATGTGCTGGGCTGTCCGCACCACTCTCTGCAAAGTCCTGCGATTGAGGGAAGTACAGTTCCCATACCAGGCAGTGATGCAGCCAGTCAGGATGCTCAATTGTGGCCCAGTAGAAATTCCTTAGGACTTGGGGAAAACCACGTGAGATCCTCAGTGGTGTGTATGCCGAAGAACTTAAAGCTGTTCACCCTCTCAATCCCAGGTCCATTGATGTCAATAGGGGTTAGCCTGTCTCCATTCCTCCAGAAGTCCACAACCAGCTCCTTTGTTTTTGCGACATTGAGGGAGAGGTTCTTTTCTTGACACCACTGTGTCAGGGTGATGACTTCTTGTCTGTAGGCTGTCTCTTTATTATTTGAGATAAGGCCAATCAGTGTAGTGTCGTCAGCAAATTTAATTAGCAGATTGGAGCTGTGGGTGGTGACACAGTCATGGGTATACAGAGAGTAAAGGTGGGGACTTAGGACACAGCCCTGAGGGGCTCCTGTGTTGAGAGTCAGAAGGATGGAGGTGAGGGAGCCCACTCTTACAACCTGCTGGTGATCTGACAGGAAGTCCAGGATCCAGCTGCACAAGGCAGGGTGAAGGCCGAGGTCTCTGAGCTTCTTGTTGGGCCTGGAGGGAATTATGGTGTTGAATGCTGAACTGTAGCCCAAGAACAGCATTCTCACATCAGCATCCCTCTTCAGATGCGTAAGGACGATGTGTAGAGCTGTGGCTATTGCGTCATCTGTCGATCGGTTGGGTCGGCAGGTGAATTGTAGGGGATCCAGTGTGGGTGGCAGCATGCTGCAGATGTAGTCCTTGACCAGCCTCTCAAAGCATTTGCTTATTATTGAGGTGAGTGTGACAGGACGCCAGTCGTTCAGACATGTTACCTTGGTCTTTTTAGGTACAGGGACAATGGTGGATGTTTTGAAGCAGGATGGAAATTACACTGGGAGAGGGAGAGATTAAAAATGTCTGTAAACACACCTGCCAGTTGTGCTGCGCACATCCTGAGTACCCGCTGTGGGATGCTGTCCAATCCCGTAGCCTTGTGACTGTCCGCTCATTGGAAACACCTGCCTACTTCAGCGTCACAGGTGACTAAGGTGCAGGTCACTTCAGCTGCTCTCCTTGGGGGCTCAGTGTTGGCGATATTGAATCGATTTAGCTCATCTGGGAGAGAGGCAGCAACACTGCGCTTAGCTTTCAAGTCTGCAATGGTGTGCAGACCTTGCTGTAAGCTGTGTGTGTTGTTGGTGGAGAATTGTGTCTGGATCTTGTCCCTGTATTATTGTTTCACTGCCTTGATGACTTTGCACATCATAGCTGCATTTTTTGAGTTCCTGGTGGTCGCCGGCAGCGAAAGCTCTGTCTCGCGTGGTGAGTGCTGCTCGCACGGAACTGCTGATCCAGGGTTTCTGGTTTGCGTAGACCCTGACCGATTTCTGGGGGACAACATCCTTGATACACTTCCAGATGAGGCTCGTGACCCCATCTGTGAACTTGGAGACATGCTCATCATGGAAGACATTCCAGTTGATGTCATCAAAACAGTCCTGTCGCATGGAGACCGATTGGTCGGACCAACAGTGCAAGGTTTTAACTATGGCCGCCTCCTGTTTCAGGTTCTGCCTGTACATCGGCAGAAGCAAGATGGAGGAGTGATCTGACTTTCCAAACGGCGGGCGGAGGAGTGCTTTGTAAGTGTTATGGAAGGGAGAGTAGCAGTGGTCGAGTATGCTACCTCACCTTTTGCTCACCTGGATGTGGAGACACTTCGGAGAGACTTTAGTCAGCGATGCTCTATTAAAGTCACGGGCGATGATGAAGGCAGCCTCTGGGTGTGCAGACTCCAGGGTGCTGACGGTCTCGTAGAGTTCCTTGAGAGCCAGGTTGGTATCAGCCTGTGGTGGAATATACACAGCTGTGATAATAACAGCCGTAAACTCCCTAGGCAGCCAGAAAGGTCTGCACAGCAGCACAAGGTACTCCAGATCTGGGAAACAAAAGGATTTGAGGACATATATATATTCTGGGGGCTTGCACCAAGCATTATTGACCATGAAGCATACCCCATCTCCTTTACTTTTCCCAGAGAGGTTTTTAGCCCTGTTCGCCCAGAAAAGGCTCGATGGTGTGATCCACCATCTCCTCCATCAGCCAGGTCTCCATGAAGCACAAAACATTACATTCCTTTGTTTCCCACTGGTCGACGGTTTGCACAGCTTATTGTCCAGGGACTGAATGTTAGCCAGGAGTGTGCTAGGGAGCGGTGGTCGATTAGCATGCCATCTCAACCTCACCAGGAGGCTGTGATAGGTGACTTCTAATGACCCATGTCTTGAAAGATGCTGGAAAAAATGTTGAGAGCATTCCCTTAATAATAATTACTGCCTGATTTCTTTAGTCAAGTGTGAGAGTGCCCATAACTTAAATATATTTTAAAGTACAGCAATTAAATTTACTCAATGTTTAAGATAAGGATACTACAAGCAAGGCCAACATATATCATCAATCTCCAACTTCCCTCAAAAAGGTAATGGTGAGCTGCCATACTTAATCACTGTAGTTCCTTTCTGAAGGTATTCAAACAATGCTGTTGGTATCGAGTCACGAGGAAATCTGCAGATGCTGGAATTTCAAGCAACACACATAAAAGTTGCTGGTTAACACAGCAGGCCAGGCAGCATCTCTAGGAAGAGGTACAGTCGACGTTTCAGGCCAAGACCCTTGCTCGAAATGTCGACAGTACCTCTTCCTAGAGATGCTGCCTGGCCTGCTGCGTTCACCAGCAACTTTGATGTGTGTTGGTATCGAGTTCCAGGATTTGGATCTAACAATGATTAAGGAATGGGGATGTGTTCAAGTTGCATGAACATATTCACTATTCTTTCCTTTGATGCTCTCTCTTCTTCTGCACAACCGTCTCCTGCCATTCACAACTCTGCACGTGGCTGGAATGCAGAGCTTTCTTTCATCCCACTGGTCAAACTATTTTAAACTGTCTACGCTGCTTAACAGACCTGTAACCCCTTGACGGAATTTCACTAGTCTACACCTCATTGTTAACCTCTCTGTAGTTCTTAACTGTCTAGCTTGCCTAATTAATATGCAACAGCATCCAAGTTAAGAATTGATTCAATAGATGATTGTTGGAAAGAGTACAACCCCATATAAAACTTTATACTTTATTGTCGCCAAACTATTGATACTAGAACGTACAAACATCACAGCGATATTTGATTCTGCGCTTCCCACTCCCTGGGTTACAAATATTAAATATTAAAAATAGTAAAAATAGTAAAAATTAGTAAATATTAAAATTTTAAATTCTAAATCATAAGTAGAAAATAGAAAAATGGAAAGTAAGGTAGTGCAAAAAAACCGAGAGGCAGGTCCGGATATTTGGACACAAATAAACCACATACACCATACTGAATACAGCAACTGAAATTATCTGTTAAAGTATTTTTCTCTATACAGTATAAATTAGACATATAGTATTTCCAGCCTGTGCCGGTGGTGCAGTGGTATTAGCATGCGGACTTTGGAACAAGGTTCAAATCCGGCTGACTCCTTGCATGCTCTCCATCGGTGCGGTGTTGAGTGTCCAGCCAGCAACTCAGCCTCGTAAACCAGACAAAACGCTAAAGAAACAGCAAGGTTGCTGTTTGATGTGCCAAACAAGGTGTGGGGAGAAACTCTGTCCTTTACTTTATAGTATTTCCTAGGCACCATATAGAATTGAATGTTGATGTCTATTTTAACTGTAGTGTGTGTTTACATTTATGTGTGCCTTTCTCAACTTGGCTCAAAGAACTTACTACAGGTGCACATTCCTTTATCCAAAATTCTGAAATTTAAAAAGCTCCGAAAACCGAAGTTTTTTTCGCCAACAGCTGACATCACTCAGGTGTGACGTGGCAGCACTAGCAGAGGCCACCAGATGTCAGTTGTGGCTCAGCGCTCATACTGGTTACAAGTGCATTTGCTGGTTGCTGATATTTTGTGTTCACTGTTGACTTTGTGTTTAATTTCACTGTGAAAAAATGTCAAAAAGAGCTGCAGATACCCCCATGGGTAACAATGAGAAAAAGAGAAGGAATCTTCTCTATCAATAACGCAGAAAGTGGAGTTATTGCAGAAGCTTGATAGTGGTGTGTCTGCGCGGCGTCTTACTGAAGAAAATAGTGTCGGAACTACCACTGTATATGATTTAAATAAACAGAAAGACAAGTTACTGAAGTTTTATAGTGACAGTGACGTTCTACATTTATTCCAATAAGTCATTCACCATGTGTTTGATTCGGTTTGTTTGAAGCTGTATATTTTTATGTTTTATTGAATGCTTTTGTTGGAAATAAAATTTCTTCTTGTCATTACTCCCTAAACAATACAGTATAACAATTATTTACATAGCATGTACATTGTATTAGGTATTATGTAACCTAGAGATGATTTAAAGTATACGGGAGGATGTGCGTAGGTTTGGTGCGCCGCTGGGTCCTAAAGTGCATCACACTGAGACAGGTTAAATAAGGAACTTGAGCATACGTGTTTTTTGGTATCGGTGGCGGGGGGGGGGTCTGAAATCCAAAAAATTCTGAATTCCGAAATGCAACTGGCCCCCCAAGGATTTCGGATAAGGGATTGTGGACCTGTAGAACAAACTATAGAATGCAACTTCGACATAATACACCTTGTGAGATCATATTTTCAGATATACTACAGACATTGTCATGTCCCCAAGATGAAAATTAGGTAATGAGTTTCACAAGTAACAAGTATCTGTGTTTTCAAGTAACTATACAAGATGAGCAACCCAGGGCACTGTTCCTGGGAAATGGAAAGTGCACAGAGCAATAATAGGGCAAAAAATAAATGGACTTCACAAGTGGTCAGTTCTTGTTTTAAAGTCATGCAGTCCTGTTTTGTTGCCCCATTTATAGTTCCAGTGTAATGTCTCTTGTTCACATACACACATTACAGTAGATATTGACGAATATATGACCTGTTACAATCATGCATTCCTGCTGTTGAGAATTTTGTTTTTGCAGTTCTACTACAAAACATACTCGTTGGAATTTATCAGGGAGAAGTGCACACAATATTTGATCAATACAAGATTTGCAATATAGTATATACAGATTATATTGTTAAATACCATTGATAAAATCAATTAAAGTAGCCAAGTTTGCAAACGATACAGAGATAGGTGGAGGGGCAGGTAATCCTGAGGAAGCAGGGAGTCTGCAGAATGACTAAACAGATTAGGAGATTAGGCAAAAAGTGGCACATCCGAATTTAATGTCATTGGCATATGTCGTGAAATGTGTTTGAAATGGAATAAGTGTGGGGAAGTGGATGGTCATGCACTTTAGTAGAAGGAATACTGTGAAGGTGTAGACTATTTTCTAAATAGGGATGAAATTCTGAAATCACAGGTGCAATTGGACTTGGGAGTCCTCAAGTAGGATTCCCTGAAGGTTAAACTTGCAGGTGGAGTCGGTGGTAAAGAAGCCAATTTGAGAGCATTCATTTTGAGAGGACTAGAATATAAAAGCAAGGTTGTAATGCTGAAGCTTTTTAAGGTAATAGTCAGACCACACTTAAAGCATTGTGAGCATTTTTGGGACCCTTAGCTACGAAAGGATGTGCTGGCATTGGAGAGTGTCCAGAGGAGGTTCATTAGAATCATCATGGGAAAGAAAGGGTTAATATATCAGGAGCATTTGATGGCTCTGGACCTGTATTCACTGGAGTTTAGAAGGATTTTGGTGGGGGGGGGCGCGGGAGGAGTTCACATTGCAGTCTATCGAATATTGAAAGGACTAGATGAGTGTATGTGGAAAGGATGTTTCCTATAGTGGGGGAGTCTAGGATCAGAAGCCACAGCCTCAGAATACAAGAATGTCCCTTTAGAACAGAGATGGTGAGAGTGGTGAATCTGTGGAGGCCAAGTCATTGGGTACGTTTAAAATGGATGTTGATAGGTTTTTGGTGAGGACATCAAAGATTACAGGGAGAAGGCAGGAGAAGGGGTTGAGTGGGACAATAAATCAGCCATGATGCAACAGTGGGGTAGACTTGAAGGGCCGAAAGGCCAAATTCTGCTCTCATGTCTTATGGTCTAAAGTAATGCAAAGGAGCAAAGCAATTATAAAGGAAGGATGAAAAATCAGTTGGAGAAATAAAATATCTGCAGAGATCAAGAGTGTACAAGCATTTTATTATTGATTATATGTTGATTAGTGTCAGAACCTAAAAGTGAAACTTTACTATTTATATTGACGTTTCTATTTCTAACTGAATGAACATGTAGACAGCATTGGATTTTACCTGTACCAGGTCAGAAGCTAAATGCAAAGCATTGAGCTCACCAGCGTCTGACTTCTAGCTCAGCTCTGGCTTCTGCATTTCAACACGCAAGTGTGCCACCAGAAGCAAGTTGACCCACAAGGATTTTCTCAGAACTCCTGCCCAGAGTCATGTACATTTCTGTCTACGGTATCTCATAGGGGCAGTGCACTATGCCACTACACGATGAAGCTAAAAATATAAATAAATGTTGGCTGTGCTTAACTTGATGCTATCTGGTGTGCCATGGTAGTGTAGCGTAGTGGTTAGCACAAGGCTATTACCGCTTGGGGCGTTCCAGAGTTTGGAGTTCGATTCCGTACCGTTCTATAATTAGCTTCTGTACATCTGCCCCATGGTTTTCTCCAGATGCTCTGGTTTCCTCCCACAATCGAAAAATGTACCAGGTAGGTTAATTGGTAATTGTAAATTGTCCCATGATTAGGTTAGGGTTGATTGGGTTTGTGGGGATTGCTGGGGTTGGCAGGGCTCAGAGGGCCAGAAGAGCCTACTCTGCACTACATTGCTAAATAAACTGAATATAAGAAATAAAGTTTTAACATAGTATACAAACATTTGCATCAGCTTGCAGATAAAAATCAAATAAAGGGTGTTGTTAAATATTCTGTATTGAATACTCACAATTCTGGACTGCATACCCTTAGCTGAGATGTTGGCGACATTTAATCCATCAATTACAACATCAAAAGGCAAACGATTTTTCATGAAGGACTGGAAATCTTGCAATTCCTAAACAAAAATTGAAAACATACATTGTGCTGGCAGAATATAAAATGCTCTTGAGTAGCTCGCCGAGCTGGCTTATTAGCTTGCAGACATTTCGTTACCCAAGGAGGCAACATCATCAATGCAACTTCAAATGACATGTACAACATCCTCAATCCGAGCTACAAATCTTTTCTAACAAAGAATATAAAATCATTGTATATGCAGGTAGACTATGGAAATATGTGGAATACTCTCCTACATCAACTCCTGCCTGAGAAGCAACTTGGATCCACTCCAGTTTGCTTACCAGCACAACAGGTCAGCAGTACATTCTATTTAATTGGCTCTTCACTCAAACCTGGAACATCTGGACAGTGAAGATGCATACATCAGGATGCTCTTCATTGACTACAGCTCAGCGTTCAATAATATTATCCCCTTAAAACTATCAATAAGCTTTAAAGCCTTGCCCTTAATTCCTCTTTATGCAAATAGATCCTCAATTTCCTCACTTGCAGACCCCAGCCAGTTTGGATTGGCAAAAACATCTCCTCCACAATCTCCACCAGCACAGGAGCACTGCAGGGATGTGGGCTTAACCCCCTGCTTTACTCACTTTATACTTATGACTGTGTGGCTAAGCACAGCTCCAGGGTCATGCTTAAGTTTGTCGATGACATCACTCTCACTGGCCAAGTCAAAGGTGGTGACAAATCAGCATATAGGAGACAGACTGAAAATCTGACCGAGTGGTGCTACAACAATCTCTCACTCAAGGTCAGCAAGAGCTGATTATTGACTTCAGGAGGAGAAAACCATACGTCCATGAGCCATTTCTCATCGGGGTTAGAGTTGCAGAGGGTCAGCAACTTTAAATTCCTCAGTGCTATCATTTCAGAGAATCTGTTCCAGATCCAGCATGCAAGTGCTATTATGAAGAAAGCACAGCAATGCCTCTACTTTCTTAGAAGTTTGCGAAGATTTGTCATGTCATCTAAACATTTGACAAAACTTCTATTGATGTGTGGAGGAGGGTATATTGACTGGTTGTGTCTTGGCCTGGTATCAAAACAACAATTGCCTTGAATGGAAAGGCCCTCAAAACGTTGTGGATATGGCCTAGTCCATCACTGATAAAGCCTTCCCCACTGTGGAAGAAAATTTAAGGCATTATTACCGATTAGGGACCAAAGGGTCAAGCCATTTCTGCCACGACAGCAGTACTGTCTGTTCTTGGTAAATTGCCAACTAACTAACCATACCCAGCTACAAGTAACTGACTCGCATGCTTGCTTGTACTTTGAGAAAGAAGTGGTAACTTGTTTCTCTCAGGAATCATTGTTCCATAATCTGTATCTCTTCACATGTGACAATGATAAACTGATTATTGTTGAGTAGCTCGCTGAGCTGGCTTATTAGCTTGCAGACATTTCGTTACCTAAGTAGGCAACATCATCAGTGCAACTTCACTCGACCATGGTTTTCGGTCAGGTGCCGGATGCTTGGAGAGATTCGGTGGGGGGCGGGTGCCCGGTGCTCGGCCGGGGACCGTGGTCGAGTGGTCGACGACTTGGGCGGGCTCCCCCACTGGACTTAGTCTGGTGAGGAGGGTGTGAGGACACCCAGCAGGACTAAAAAAGACGAGACCTGACAAAGGGTGAATGAGCTCCTTGTGAGCCAACGACCATCTTCTGTGAAAGAGATTAAAGCCTCACCGTGTGTCTAAAAATCATATGCTATGTTAGAAGAGATATGATGAACTTGGGGGCGCTGCACCGTGTGCCCGGACCTGCCCAAGGAAGGGCCGAGCTTGAAGAAGCGGCCATGGCCGGAGGCCAACATGGCCTCGGGCTTGAGATCGGCGGGGGCAGTGGTGGGCGTGCCAAGGCGGCCAGCGAGAACAAACTGGAGGAGAGGCTGTACTCGGTGCTGTCCCAAGATCGAAGAAGATGGAGGTGCATAGCCACCCATCCCGGATTTGGGACGGCACCCACTGACTGACTGAATCTGCCCTAACACTGATAAAGCATTCCCCACCATTGAGCACATCTACACAGAGTAGGAAAGCACCACCCAGACCATGCTCTCTTCTCACTGCTGCCATTAGGGATTAAGCTTTGTGGCTGCCTGTAAGCAGACAAATGTCAAGGTGTATAACTTATACATTCTTTGATAATAAATGTACTTTGAATCTTTGAAGGAGGTATGGGAGCCTCAGAACCCGCACCACTGGTTTCAAGAACAGTTATTACCCCTCAACCATCAGGCTCTTGAACCAGGGGGATAACTTCACTTGTTCCAACATTAAACTGTTCCCTCAGCCTATAGACCCACTTTCAAGGACTTTTCATCTCATATCTCAATATTTATTTCTTATTATTATTAGTATTTGCACAGTTTGTCATCTTTTGCACATTGGCTGTTCGTCCGTCCTGTTGGGGACAGCGTTTCTTGAACTTACTGTGAATGCCTGTAAGAAGATGAATCTCAGGGTTGAATATGGTGACCGATGTACTTTGATAATAAATTTACTTTGAACTTTAGAATAATCTGTTAGTGCACTTACAAATATTCATATACAAATCAGTATTAGTCCAATGAATATGTATCATTTTGTGCAGAGCTTGTAAAAAAAAATTAGTCTGAGGAAGTTTTCAAAAATCCAGTGTCACCAAGTCATTCAATTCTGCCAATTCAAGATTTAATTGGGATAGGTAGCAGTTTTGGGAATGGAGGAATTAAATCAGCCAAGACTTCTACTTTTAGTAAACTTTCAATAGTGATCCAATGATGGTTATTTTCCTTTCAGTATTTTCTGAATGTGCCAGTTTCTCCAAGGCTACAGCTTAATGAATCCTTCGCCTCCCAATAGAAGTCATCATGGCCCATCCACTTTATTTGGTCTACATGCACTGCAGTTCCTCTGTAATTGTAATATTATATTCTGTATCCTGCTCCCCCCATTTTCTGCTGTCTCAGTGAATTTACATGCAGAATGATCTGTCTAGATGGCATGCAAGCAAAAGCTTTTCACTGTATCTCTTCACATGTGACAATGATAAACTGATTAGCAATCCAAATACCTTATTCATATACTCGTCTCAATGGGGACTTAGCAACCAATTTAATCTTAGTACACATTATTGCTGAGACCCTTCCTTAACTGTGGCTTGTATAGAAACCTGCTGTAATAAGCATTTTGGAAAGAAATCGTATTTGAACCTTTAAATTAATTTCATCTTTTTTTAAATTTAGAAACACTGAAGTTGATTGGAGCACTGAATCATTGCCAGCTGAAATGAACTACTCCCATAACGCAAAGTCTGCTGGGGTCAGCAGAAGAGCAGTATAAGTGCAGCCATTATGTCAAGCAAAACCAGTGAAGTCACTTTTGTAGTTAAAAGTTTAGAAAAATGTATGTGAAGAAGTGATTGAAGCAGATCCTCCACTGTTAAACTAACATTTATACCAGGATTAATTCCACTGGAAATCTAGTTTCCATTGCTTACATCAGCCTACATCACCAGTGACAACGTGCAGCTCCAAGCAAACATCTGAACATTTCCCAGTTCTCAAACTCAGAACACACCCCACTGAGTTTATGCTGGGTTAAACACAACATAAGACCAGCAGCCCTCTTTCAAATGAGTGGGAGAGAGCAAATGTTGGAGGAAAAGAGTTAGCAATAACTTATTAAACTATTTATTTAAATTAGTTTCATGCTGGTTTAAAATAGATTTCATCCACGTGGATGTCTTTAAAGTGGCACATGTAAAAAAAAATTAACATTTTATTCCCTCCCCCTCCCCGCAGAGACTTTTCGCATGTTACTGAATGTCAAAGAACCTCACAAGCATTCAATAGCTCCGATTACATTGACAGGCTTGGAGCAAAGGCTCACCAACCATCAAAGTGAGTCAGCAACTGCCTGGGCTGAGTGATCCCCTTTGTTGCAATGGGCCACCTTGAAGTGCTGGAAGCCAGCCTCTCAGCAAAAGACTTAGTTACAGAGGAAGAGTATTGCATTGATGCATGAAGCCAGCAATTTCAGAGCAATGAAAGACATATCTATTACAGTGTATGTTATTTACTTGCTTTTTGGAAAGCCAATATCAGTAATTTTGAGCATAAAAAACTATTGGACTGTTATAAAATCTATGTATTTGGTACTTCAATGTTCTTCAGAAATGTTAATCTTTTGTGCTTACCCAGTCAGGCCCAAATATAACCCCATACATATCAACGCAGTTGTCTCTTAACTGCCCCCTGAAAAAGCCTAGCAATTGATTGGCAATTTAGGACAAGTAATAAATGAACATTAACTGTAAATACAAACGGCACAGCACATCATAGACAAGTACACTACTAAGTTTTACACAAATATTCATCTGCAGTTGAACATACAAGCTCAACCTTTTCCAGATAGTTTTTGTTTTTTTGTGCAGCAAGCACTGTATACATGCTATATGTCTAATGACGACTCTCCAGTGAGGTTTCAGAATATCAAGGAATTGAGCAGAGGAAAAAAAAAATCAGACATCAATTTCCTGATTTCCACATGCATTGAATATGTGAATGGATGCTAGATAGTGCTGTTTAACTTATTCTTAAATAATGGTGACCACTGTTATTCCTGCTACAAAATCTGGGGCAATGTGTTCCTTTCTATTTCCACTCAGTACCAGATCTTCTGTTGTCCTAATAAATTGTTGCCCTGTGATACAACTGCTCTTAATTCTTCTAGTTCATTACCTATATTTAGCAATGCATTGCAATCACTTTATTTTTCCCCCTATTCTGCAGTAATCCTGTTCTCCCTTTTATCAAATTGATCTGTGGCTGCCTGGACTGAGTGAGGCTTGATATTGAGGATATTGAGGATGACCTTTCAGAGGCCAGTACCTGTAGCAGGGTCAGAGACAACATGCCCAGCTGAGGAAAAGATAAAGACAGGCAGAGCAATAGCGAAAGGGACCTTGAGAGTAAGGTGCGCAGATAGGTGCTGCAAATGAGAGTCCAGGATTATGCAGTGCCTCTCTGGTGCCAGGGTCAAGGGTGTCTCGCAGTAAGTACAGGATATTTTGAGAGGGGAAGGTGAGCAGCCATGTCCATTATAGGTACCATTGACATAGGCAGCAGCAGGGATGAGATCCTGCAAAGTGATTTTACAGAGCTGGTTAGAAAGCTAAAGCACAGGACTACCAGAGTTGTAATCTCAGGATTACTGCTAATGAGGTGAGAAATTGATACATGGTGCAGTTCAATATGTGGCTCCAGAGCTGGAGCAGGAAGGGCTTCGATATATGGATCAACAGCTGCTAACTCTTCCTTAGCAGGTGGGACTAGTACAAGGGAAATTGCACCTGAACAGTCCAGGAAGCAAAACCCTCACTGTGAAGTTTGGTAGTGCCCCTCAGGAGGGTTTAAATGAGCGTGCCAGGGAGATGGGAACCACAGTGGCATGGAAACAGGTGGTAGGATTGAAAGCAAGAAAAATGGTACGACAAATAAAACTGTGAGAAAGGACAGCAAGGGCCAGGCTAATAAATGTGTTTATTTCAAAACCAGTATTATAGGAAAGGAGGATGAAAGCAGAGCCTGGATCAGTCTATGGAATTACAATGAGTTTGCATTAGACACACCTGGTTGCATGAGAACAGGACTGGCTGCTCGATGTTTCTGAGTTTCATTGTCTTTAGGGGTGTGGGGTCGCATTATTTATAGGGATGAATATCACAGCAGTACTCTGGTGACATAGTGGAGGGTTTATCCACTGAGGCAATTTGAATGGAGCTCAAACAGGACAGATACAATTAGGCTGATAGGATATTATAGGTCTCCCAATAGAGTGGAGGAACAGATATAGACAGATTATGGAAAGATGCAGACGCAACAGTATTGTAATGGTAGGGATATTAACTTCCCCAGTTTTAATTGGACTTCACTTAACACAACAAACTTAAAAGGGGGTGGGATTTCTTTAATGAATCCAATAAAGGTTTTTGCAAGAGTATGTGGAGAGTTCAACTAGAGGAGAGACGTACAAGACCTAGTTTTGAGGACTTTTTTTTTTCCGGAAAAAAAAAGAGACCAGCTGATCAGAATTCAGGACCAGCATGTTCCAGTATGAAGGCAGCACAAGGATGGTAAGGTAAGGGAATTTTGGATGACCTGAAAGAATGAAATTTAGTCAGGAAGGAAAATGGAAGCATGAGCAAGGTTTAGGAAACTAAAATCAGACTTGGCCCTGGTGGAATGTAAAGATACTAGGGAAGTTCTAAGCAGTCAATTGAGAAGGCTAAAAGAGACCATGAAATATTCTGGTGAGCAAGATCAAGGAGAATCCCAAAGCGTTTTATACTTACATTGAGAGAAGATAACTAAGGAGAGGGAGGTCCACTCCAGGATAGAAGAAGGAATTTGTACTTGGAGTCAGAGTAAGTGACCAAGGTACTAAATGAGCACTTATACCAATATTTGTCAAGAAGGAATTAGGGGATAGTGAAAAAGAGAGGGGCATGTTAATGTGCTGGGATAGTTTGAGATTAAGGAGGGGGCAGAGCTGAATCTTCAGTAGTAGAAGTTCTATTTCTCTTGGAGAAGTTACTGAGGAAGAGGGATTAATCTTTAAAGATTAGCTTTATTCAACACATGTACATCAAAACATAGTGAAATGTGTTGTTTGTGTCAAAGTGAGGATTGACACTGGGCAGCCTGCAAATGTGGCCACACTTCCGGTGCCAGCACTGCATGCCCACAATCACTAACCCCAAGTGTTTGTCTTTGGACTGAGGAAGAAAGCAGGTGCACTTGGGGGGGGAAGCCCATGAGGTCATGAGGAAAATGTACAAACTCTTACAGGTAACAGTGGGAATTGAACCCCTGTTGGTGATAGCTGGCACTGTAATAGCGTTACGCCAACCACTACGCCACTGTGCCACCCAAAGATCATACCCTGGTCTTAAACACATCAGACTCGTACCCCTCCCTTACATTCACTGGGTCTTAGCCTGGAATGCTGACAGTTCTTTTCATGTAGTAGATGCTGCCTGACCTGTTGAGTTTCTGCAGCATGTTGTGTGTTTCAAGATTTCAAGCATCAGCAGAATCTTTTGTCTCAACCTGAAATAGTAGTGGTTTCTCTTCCAGCAGCTACAAGGAATAGAAGGGCCAGTGTTAGAGTAATGTAATTTGAGATTTATGCCAATGCAAAACCAAGAACTGCAGCTATTAGAAACTTGAAACAGAAAAGCCAAATATGCTGGAAGCACTTAGTAAGTAAGACAAAATCTGTGGAGAGAGAAATAGAGTTAGCATTTCAAGGGTACGGTCATTCATCAGAATTTGTGTGATCTGAAATGTTAACGGTTTCTGTTCTTACAGATGCTGCTTGACCAGTTGTTTGCAGTATTTTCAGAAACTCAAGTCAATACCTCTGCAAAAGGAATTAAATAGATTAGAATAATTTTCAGAATTGTCCTGATGTACACAGATGACCTACTAACAACTGAGCTTTTAAGGAATCATGAAACTTTGTTTTTTTTGTAATTTATTTTTTATTGAAGTTCATCAAACAAAACTTTCCATAAGATGTATTCTAGATACTGTGTATGTGTGTGTGTATATATATCTATCATATAGTCATATTTGTCACAAATCTCCACATAATATTTATCTGAGGTATACACTTACAGAAAGGAGAGGAAAGAAAGAACAATCAAAAGAAGAAAACTATGTACAGAGTAGGGAGTGATTTTTTTTTACAACATATTCATTGACTTGTGAGAATAAAGTCAGACCTATGAGGTGTTATGTAGTTAAACTATTTTTCCCAGTATGAATCAAATTGTTCCAACTTGTGATCAACAGATGCTGTTATCGTCTCCATTTTGTAAATGTCCATTATAATTTCTATCCATACATTTAAAGTTGGGCTCTCCTTTGATAACCATTTCCCAGTAAGGGTCTTTTTATCAGCCACCAGCAGTATATTCATTAAATATTTATCTCTTTTCAACCATTCTTGAGGTATATACCCAAAATATATGATCTTACTTTCTAAGGGTATTTCACATTTAAAGATGTCTTGTAGGGCATTGTGTATCCCACTCCAATAGTCTTTGATAACGGGGCATTCCCAGAAAATATGATAATGGTTTGCATTCTGATTTCCACAATTTCTCCAGCAAACAGGGAGGTTACTATCATAATGAGATTTCTGAAAGGGTATTATAAAATATCTTATCAAGTTTTTCTACCCGAACTCCCTCCATTTCTGTGAACTGATACACTTCCATTGATACCTCCATATTATTGTCCAGTCTTCCTCAGATATTATTATCCCTCCTTCCGTCTCCCATTTTGTTTTAATGTATGAAGTCGAATGTGTTTTAAAATTTGACAAACCCTTATACACGATTGAAATTATTCTACCACCGTTGTCTGAATTATATGCTTTTCTAAATATTTCTATCAAACATGTACTTGCCTTGGTTACATTCTTAACCGTCCTATTAACATAATGATGCATCTGTAAATATCGATAAAAGTCTTGTTTTAATAAGTGTTTCTCTTTGAGCATTTCAAAACTGAACAGTGTTTCTTCTTTCATTATATTGCAAATAGCTGTTATTCCTTTAGCTGTCCAGTCCTTAAATCTAGCATCCAGTTTATTCGGCGTAAAATCCGAGTCATATGCACACCATCTAAGAATTGCAATGTCTCTCTCTAGTTTATATTCTTTTATAATAATTTTGCATATTTTAAGAGTCTATTTCACCCATGGGTTATCAATATTATTTATGTAACTTTGTAGGTTGTTATCAGCCAAAATTGCTTGTATGGGGCTGGAAAGTATCCTTTCCTCAATGTTTTTCCATTGAGTGTCATATGATGGATTGCACCAGCATAGCACAGCTCTCAACTGTGCTGCAAAATAGTAATCTCTAAGAGAAGGTAGGCCCCATCCCCCCTTTTCCTTGGCTAATTGCAAAGTTTTGAGATGAACTCTAGGCCTTTTACCTTGCCATATATATCTTGATAGCATCTTGTTCCATTCATTGAATTGATTTTGGTTATTCTCTGTTGGTAGGGTCTGAAAGAGATACAGCAGTCTGGGCAGTATATTCATTTTAATAGGTTCAATCCTTGAACGTGGACCAAGAAAAGGAATAAGGTTCCATCTTGTTATATCTTCCTTAATTTTTTTTATATATAGGCTGATAATTGCATTCTGATAAAGATGTTAGATTTTGGAGACCCAACAGATTAACAGTTAGCAGGGAGGTCTAGATCTTTAATCTACCACTGAGCTTCATGTTCTTGGTAATTAAATCCAGATTTTTAGTACTTCTTGACAATCAATTAATTTGCTAGTAACTGACAGTAAACTGAAGGGTGGTAATTTGCAAGATTGGATTTGTCCATCTTTTTGTTGGGGTGTCCTTAGTACGAAAGCAGGACTTTTCCCCTGAGGGACTGTGTTGTTACTCCTATCAATAGCCTTGAGCAGATGCACACAAAACAGGGAGACTGGCAAGTAGCCTTGTCCTTGATGTCAATTTTCTCATTAAATACCACACTCTGCATTGTAGTTCTGCTGTTCAACTTGGTGAACATGCTCAGTATAAGTGCTATCATACCATTCTTGAAGGAGTATTTTGAAATCCCCAACTATAGTTGACTCTCCGTTTTACATGTTCAAAATGAAGGATAATAAATTTACCTGAGAGAAGCAGCAGATACCAATCAGGTAGTTTACCTCGCTATATATGGCTTAATGATAATTTCCATAGGGTTCAGAATCAATACTAAAGACACCCAGAACCACCTCTTAATTGCAAACCACTTTGGTGCATTAGATCTACCACTGAACCATTATATAATCAGGGGTAACAATGGAGGACTCTGGGATATCAGCCAGCCAATATTGATCAGTGAAGACTGATACAAAATGCTTATTCAGTTTGTCCACCATTTTCTTATTTCCCATTACTACCTCCCCAGCATCACTTTCCAGTGCTCCAATACCTACTTTTGCCTCTTTTGTACACATTATATATCCACTGAAGCTTTTGGTATCCTCTTTAATATTATTGGCTAGCTTACCTTCATATTCCATCTTTTCCTTCTTTATGACTTTCTAGTTGGCTTCTGGTTTTTAAAAGCTCCCCAATTCTCTAATTTCCCACTAATTTTTGCTCTATTATATTACCTCCTTTTAGCTTTTATGTTGGCTTTGACTTCTCTTGTCAGCCACGGTTGTGGCATCCTGGCTTTAGAATACTTCTTCCTCTTTGGGATCTGTATATCCTGTGCCTTCCACATTGCTCCCAGAATTTCCAGCCATTGCTGCTCTGTTGTCATACCTGCCAGTGTTCTTTTCCAAGCTCCTCTCTCATGCCTCTGTAACTCCCTTTACACTACTGTAATACCGATACATCTGACTTTAGCTTCTCCTCCTCAAATTGCAGGGTGAATTCTATCGTATTATGATCATTTCCCCCTCCCCCCAAGAGTTCTCTAAACAATTCTACTCTCTAATCAATTCTGGTTCACTGCACAATACCTAATCCATAATAGCAGATCCCGTTGTGAGCTTAAGCACAAGCTGCTCTAAAAAGCCCTCTCATAGGCATTCTAGAAATTCATCCTCTCGGGATCCAGCACCAACTTGATTTTCCCAGTCTACCTGTATGTTGAAATTCCTCATGATTATTGTAACATTGCCCTTTTAGCATGAATTTTCTATCTCCCATTGTAGTTTGTAGACCACATCTTTACTACTGTTACCACATCGATACCATCATACAACTCCCATCAGGGTGCTTTTACCCTTGCAGTTCCTTAGCTCTACCTGCAACAATTCAACACATTCTGACCCTGTGTCACCTCTTTCTAATGATTTAACTTCATATTTTACCAACAGAGCCATACCACCCCCTCTGCCTTCCTGCCTGACTCTTGAATCGCTGCTATTCTCTATAGTAATTTTGGGAAAATGGCCTCTTCTTGCAGAGCATATAACAGAATTCAAGGAATTTAATTTTCCCTTGAAAATATTATGGTGGACTTCTGGTCCAGTTTTCCTCCATTTTCTCTCTGCTATTCTGCATGATCTCAAGTTTGTGGACAGAATTGTTTAACCATGACAACATTTTACCAAGTGATTCCTTTTTAACCTTCAGTGGGGACACTGTTTTTAATATATTTATCAAGCTGAAAGAATCAATGATTTCATTCAGTGAGCAATATAGGTCATATAAACCAGACAATTCAGCGAATTCAAGTAGTGTTGCAGCATCAAGAAACCAGTTTTTTTAAACTAATTTATTTCGTGGTCTTGGTTATGATAGGAGGGCATCAAAAAGTATACAAAAATCAGAGATTGTGATATCAGACAGAGAAACATTAATAATCTTTTGTCATTATTAAGTCAAATTCATTTCCAAGTCGATGAGTGGGCTCAGTGACGGACTGGGTAAGATCTAGGCTGTCTAGTAACCTCATGAATTCAGCTGAGTTCGCATTTGAGAGATCATTGATGTAAGTATTGGAATCACCAGCAATGAAAAATCCTATAGTAGTTCAATGTAACAGAGGATGAGAATGCCAAGAGAAAGCAGGCATTGGATTTCTTCTTTTTCTTAAACCCATCAGCCCTACTAGAGCAATTTTTTGAGGATGTGACTAAAACTGAGGATGTGATGTAGGTAGAGCAGTAGATGTAGTGTATATGGATTTCAGCAAGGCATTTGATAAGGTACCCCATGCAAGGCTTATTGAGAAAGTAAGGAGGCATGGGATCCAAGGAGACATTGCTTTGTGGATCCAGAACTGGCTTACCCACAGAAGGCAAAGAGTGGTTGTAGATGGGTCATATTCTGCATGAAGGTCGGTGACCAGAGGTGTGCCTCAGGGATCTGTTCTGGGACCTCTACTCTTCATGATTTTTATAAATGACCTGGATGAAGAAGTGGAGGGATGGGTTAGTAAATTTGCTGATGACACAAAGGTTGGGGGTGTTGTGGATAGTGTAGAGGGCTGTCAGAGGTTACAACGGAACATTGATAGGATGCAAAACTGGGTTGAGAAGTGGCAGATGGAGTTCAATCCAGATAAGTGTGAGGTGGTTCATTTTGGTAGGTCAAATATGATGACAGATTATAGTACTAATGGTAAGGTTCTTGGCAGTGTGGAGGATCAGAGGGATCTTGGGGTCCAAGTCCATAGGACACTCAAAGCTGCTGCACAGGTTGACTCTGTGGTTCAGAAAGCATACGGTGTATTGGCCTTCATCAATCGTGGGATTGAGTTTGGGAGCTGAGAGGTAATGTTGCAGCTATATAGGATCCTGGTCAGACCCCACTTGGAGTACTGTGCTCAGTTCTGGTTGCCTCACTACAGGAAGGTTGTGGAAACCATAGAAAGGGTGCAGAGGAGATTTAGAAGGACGTTGCCTGGATTGGGGAGCATGCCTTATGAGAATAGGTTGAGTGAATTCAGCCTTTTTTCCTTGCAGCGACAGAGGATGAGAGGTGACCTGATAGAATTGAGTGCGTGGAATGGGCTGCCGGTGACGGTGGTGGAGGTGGATATGATAGGGTCCTTTAAGAGACCCCTGGATAGGTACATGGAGCGTAGAAAAATAGAGGGCTATGGGTAACCCTAGGTAATTTCTGAGGTAAGGACCTGTTCAGCAGAGCTTTGTGGGCTGAAGGGCCTGTATTGTGCTATAGGTTATCCTTCTATAGGCAGCCGACAGCAGCACCCCAGAGTCCTCTGTCCTGCGCCGACAGAAGGTTGATCAGCTCTATGACTTTCACTTTCAGCAAACGACTTCATACGTCTTCAAGGCAAAGATCCCTTCTCTCCCAGGAATGAAGTCTTTGGAGCTTCTGTTGGCATTTCGGTAGCTCTTCTGAGTTTTTAAGCAAAGGAGTTTCTAGCCCAATGCCCAACCCTCCTCGTTTGGCAGTCAGATTTGGGACCATCCATGACAGAGTAGCATTGGATTTAGCAGAATGATAAATAATAATGCAGAGGACAGGATCCATACCACAAATTTTAAACATATATATCTCAAAACAGAGGGAAGATTGAACTTAAAATGCTTTTTGCCCATCACCTCACCCACGAGGTATGTTGAAACTGTCAAAGTCAGGGAGGCTAATATTGCTGTGGATCTGTTTTGGCTTGAAGGCCTAACAGTAGTCCTTAAACAATTGTAAATCAGATGTTTTTATGACAATCCGTCTTATTCCACAATTAATTATAATTCCCATCTAGTTCTCTAATTCAGTATTGTAATAACCACAATATTAATGCTTCCACTTTCTGAAGACAATAAAAAAATTTCAAGCTAGATACCAACATAAAAAACGGTTTGCTTAAGCTTCCTCTTGCCTGTAATCAAGTCTGTGAAGCTCCTATGACAAAAGTGCCACCTTCTGGCTAAAATCAAGAAGACAAAGGCACTCTAAAGTCTCCAGTTTAGGCAAAGATGTTTAAAAAAAACAAACCACTTTAATGACTTAGGTTTTCTTTTATATATTGTACTGATGTGAACTTTTACTCTTTGTCTGTTAAGTAATTCTTCATCCTTATTGTGAGATGAGGAACCCCATATTGATGTCCAGTCTGTCAATTTAACCATTTCCCCTCAAATCAGGATATGAGCCACACAAAAAAAAAATTGCCAAATACACATTAATGTTCATTGGTTGCGTTTTTGTGTCCTGCAGTACTGGGCTATACACTGAGTGACTCAGAGGGAAGATTAAATCCAAGGACATGCTGTAGAGTCAGTGATCTGCACTGATGCATCCCACAGTTACTTCCACTGAGGTAAATGCTCCACCGGCTTTTATCTGGATAATGTTTTTTGCACCCACATGAATGATATCTGTTGTTTCGCAGCATGACTGATGGGACTCGAACAATTACTGTACATTCCCAAACCAAAAGCCGTGGATGAACCAGAAGGTATGTCATCTGCTGAAAGCTAGATCTGTGGCATTCAAGTCTGGCAACCCAGGCCTGTACCAGAAAACCAGGTATGATTTGCGGAGGGCGATCTTCAAGGTCAAAGAGACTATTTCAAATGAAGTTGGAGGCGACATCGGATGCATGGCAACTCTGGCGTGGTCTTCAGAACATTTTTTGAGGATGTAACTAGTAGGGTGGATAGGGGAGAACCAGTGGATGTGGTATATTTGGATTTTCAAAAGGCTTTTGACAAGGTCCCACACAGGAGATTAGTGTGCAAACTTAAAGCACACGGTATTGGGGGTAAGGTATTGATGTTGGGGGTAAGGCTCACCTGAGGACTCGGAGAAATTCAGTGTTCAGCAGAGGAGGACAAAGGGCTTAATTAGGAAGGGGAAAAAAGATTATGAGAGAAAACTGGCAGGGAATATAAAAACGGACTGTAAAAGCTTTTATAGATATGTAAAAAGGAAAAGACTGGTAAAGACAAATGTAGGTCCCCTGCAGACAGAAATAGGTGAATTGATTATGGGGAGCAAGGACATGGCAGACCAATTGAATAATTACTTTGGTTCTGTCTTCACTAAGGAGGACATAAATAATCTTCCAGAAATAGTAAGGGACAGAGGGTCCAGTGAGATGGAGGAACTGAGCGAAATACATGTTAGTAGGGAAGTGGTGTTAGGTAAATTGAAGGGATTGAAGGCAGATAAATCCCCAGGGCCAGATGGTCTGCATCCTAGAGTGCTTAAAGGAAGTAGCCCAAGAAATAGTGGATGCATTAGTGATAATTTTTCAAAACTCGTTAGATTCTGGACTAGTTCCCGAGGATTGGAGGGTGGCTAATGTAACTCCACTTTTTAAAAAAGGAGGGAGAGAGAAACTGGGGAATTATAGACCGGTTAGCCTAACGTTGGTGGTGGGGAAACTGCTGGAGTCAGTTATCAAGGATGTGATAACAGCACATTTGGAAAGCGGTGAAATGATCGGACAAAGTCAGCATGGATTTGTGAAAGGAAAATCATGTCTGACGAATCTCATAGAATTTTTTGAGGATGTAACTAGTAGAGTGAATAGGGGAGAACCAGTGGATATGGTATATTTGGATTTTCAAAAGGCTTTTGACAAGGTCCCACACAGGAGATTAGTGTGCAAACTTAAAGCACACGGTATTGGGGGTAAGGTATTGGTGTGGGTGGAGAATTGGTTAGCAGACAGGAAGCAAAGAGTGGGAATAAATGGGACCTTTTCAGAATGGCAGGCGGTGACTAGTGGGGTACCGCAAGGCTCAGTGCTGGGACCCCAGTTGTTTACAATATATATTAATGACTTGGATGAGGGAATTAAATGCAGCATCTCCAAGTTTGCGGATGACACGAAGCTGGGTGGCAGTGTTAGCTGTGAGGAGGATGCTAAGAGGATGCAGGGTGACTTGGATAGGTTGGGTGAGTGGGCAAATTCATGGCAGATGCAATTTAATGTGGATAAATGTGAAGTTATCCACTTTGGTGGCAAAAATAGGAAAACAGATTATTATCTGAATGGTGGGCGATTAGGAAAAGGGGAGGTGCAACGAGACCTGGGTGTCATTATACACCAGTCATTGAAAGTGGGCATGCAGGTACAGCAGGCGGTGAAAAAGGCGAATGGTATGCTGGCATTTATAGCGAGAGGATTCGAGTACAGGAGCAGGGAGGTACTACTGCAGTTGTACAAGGCCTTGGTGAGACCACATCTGGAGTATTGTGTGCAGTTTTGGTCCCCTAATCTGAGGAAAGACATCTTTGCCATAGAGGGAGTACAAAGAAGGTTCACCAGATTGATTCCTGGGATGGCAGGACTTTCATATGAAGAAAGACTGGATGAACTGGGCTTGTACTCATTGGAATTTAGAAGATTGCGGGGGGATCTGATTGAAACGTATAAGATCCTAAAGGGATTGGACAGGCTAGATGCAGGAAGATTGTTCCCGATGTTGGGGAAGTCCAGAACGAGGGGCCACAGTTTGAGGATAGAGGGGAAGCCTTTTAGGACCGAGATTAGGAAAAACTTCTTCACACAGAGAGTGGTGAATCTGTGGAATTCTCTGCCACAGGAAACTGTTGAGGCCAGTTCATTGGCTATATTTAAGAGGGAGTTAGATATGGCCCTTGTGGCTACGGGGGTCAAGGGGTATGGAGGGAAGGCTGGGGCGGGGTTCTGAGTTGGATGATCAACCATGATCATAATAAATGGCGGTGCAGGCTCGAAGGGCCAAATGGCCTACTCCTGCACCTATTTTCTATGTTTCTATGTTTCTATTACTTCCTACAAAGTGAAACCCAATAGCATGAATGGCAGTGATGCTTCACTACCAGATGAACTCACCATCTTCTACGCCTGCTTTGAAAGGGAGAACACAATTATAGCTGTGAAGATCCCTGCTGCACCTGATGACCCTGTGATCTCTGTCTTAGAGGCCGATGTTAGGCTGTCTTTAAAGAGAGTGAACCCTCGCAAGGCAGATGGTCCCGATGGAGTACCTGGTAAGGTTCTGAAAACTTGTGCCAACCAACTAGTGGGAGTATTCAAGGACATTTTCAACCTCTCACAGCTACGGGCGGAAGTTCCCACTTGCTTCAAAAAAGGCAACAATTATACCAGTGCCTAAGAATAAATTGAGCTGCCTTAATGACTATCGCCCAGTAGCGCTCATATCTACAGTGATGAAATGCTTTGAGAGGCTGGTCATGACTAGACTGAACTCCTGCCTGAGCAAAGACCTGGACCCATTGCAATTTGCCTGTCACCACAATAGGTCAACGGCAGATGCAATCTCAATGGCTCTCCACATGGCTTTATACCAACTGGACAACACAAACACCAATGTCAGAATGCTGTACATCGACCACTGCTCAGCATTTAATACCATCACTCCCACAATCCTGATTGAGAAGTTGCAGAACCTGGGCCTCTGAACCTCCCTCTGCAACTGGTTACTCTACTTCCTAACCAGAAGACCACAACCTGTGCAGATTGGTGATAACATATCCTCCTCACTGATGATCAACACTGCGCATCTCAAGGATGTGTGCTTAGCCCACTGCTCTACCCTCTATATAGACATGACTGTGTGGCTAGGCACAGCTCAAATACCATCTATAAATTTGCTGACGATACAACCATTGTTGGTAGAATCTCAGGTGGTGACGAAAGGGCGTAAAGGAGTGAGATATGCCAACTAGTGGAGTGGTGTCGCAGCAACAACCTGGCACTCAATGTCAGTAAGATGAAAGAGCTGATTGTGGACTTCAGGAAGGGTAAGACGAAGAAACACATACCAATCCTCATAGAAGGATCAGAAATGGAGAGAGTGAGCAGTTTCAAGTTTCAGGGTGTCAAGATCTCTGAGGACCTAACCTAGTCCCAACATATTGATGCAGTTATAAAGAAGGCAAGACAGTGACTATACTTCATTAGGAGTTTGAAGAGATTTGGCATGTCAACAAATACACTCAAAAACTTCTATAGATGTACCATGGAGAGCATTCTGACAGGCTGCATCACTGTCTGGTGGGGGGGGGGGGGGCTACTGCACAGGACCAAAAGAGGTTGCAGAGGGTTGTATATCTAGTCAGCTGCATCTTGGGTTCTAGCCTACAAAGTACCCAGGACATCTTCAGGGAGCGGTGTCTCAGAAAAGCAGTGTCCATTTTTAAGGACCTCCAGAACTCAGGGCATGCCCTGTTCTCGCTGTTGCCATCAGGTTGGAGGTACAGAAGCCTGAAGGCACACACTCAGCGATTCAGGAACAGCTTCTTCCCCTCTGCCATCCGATTCCTAAATGGACATTGGACACTACCTCATTTTTAAAAAAAATATACATATTTCTGATTTTTGCATTTTTAAAAATCTATTCAATGTATACTGTAATTGATTTACTTATTACTATTTTTATTTTATTTTTTTCTCTTTTCTATACAGTATTATGTATTGCATTGAACTGCTGCTGCTAAGTTAACAAATTTCACAACATAATAAACCGAATTCTGATTTTGCCTGGTTTGTGAAAGGGCAATTTAGTATTGTCCATCACTTTTTCCAACCAAGGGAGATGAAATGAAAACAAAAAGCAGATGGAGAAAAGTCAGCAAGTACTGGTAGCCACTTTACCTATGACACAGCAAAATTCTTCTGCAGAATATTGAAATCTACAATTTATAGTGTCTTCCGGCAGACTCTTTCATACCATTGTGTGTGGAAATCCCGGCCTTTCCGATGTGAATACCAGGAAATTGCAAATTTTCCAGCTTGCCTGCCCTAAGTGCCAATCCTGCTAAGAACAATTCTATTGCTTATTCATTCTCTGCACAAAATGCTGGAATCCTGATGCAATTCCCAGTGAGGGGTTACAAAATCAGGCCAATTCTTCATCCTGTGTTAATATGATCTTCCCACAGATACAACAACAATGAGCAAAACATTTGCAAGGTAGTTAGTTTTAACTCCATTCATTTACCACCTTTTCTATTTACTTAAATCCCAATCTATGCATCAAATAGTAAGTTTGACCACCAGTAACATTCAGAATATGTTCTAAACAGCTTAAAGAGTTAAGTATATTTTATCTGCATGCCACCTTTGTAGTCACGCAGGACTGGTCAGCAACTGTCAGCAGGCTGGATGGAGAGCAAGGTGTCTCCCAGTGGAGGTTGGTTGTAGGGGATTCATAGCCCGTTCTTTAGTTAGAGCCTTCAGCATTTTGGGCATCGAGGGAGAGAGGAAGAGGAGAGCCATCCGCAGTACCACCGATGCGGCAGAGAGGGCCTCAAGATGGTTGAGGCTCAAAAAGGGGGGAGCCATGGAGTCATAAGTAGCTAGCCATCTGGACACAAGCTGGGGTCTGATCAGCCCCGGCTGGGTCCCCTGGAAGAGGTTGTATGATGTTGAAAGACCCGAAGCACCCGATGATTCCAGGAACATCACTGAAGATGTGTCCAGAAGCATCAGTAGACGTATGTACACGGTAGTCAGAGCTTATTGCACCCTCTCAAATGATTAATTTTGTACACACCTGGTTGCAGCATGAGGCCTCACTGAATAGGAGTGAAATAAGGCTTTGGTCAGGCAATTGCCAAAAGGAAATCTTGACAACAGTAGTCAGCAATGGTTATTTTAGTCATTGTTTTCAAATATAGATAAACAACTTGTAGAATTCCACATTATATTATCCGCACTGCTTACCGCAGGAGTTGTCTTCCTAAAAACATCATTTCCTTGTATGACATCGTTCATCACATGTTCTTTTAATATACTGTACTCATCTTCATTCAGCTGAATGGTCTCCAGCAATCTGTTGCATATATGGCATTCCCCACTGTTAAAAGAAATATTTCAATTGATTAGTTATAAATGCTGGTGGTACGTACATTTACTATCATTACTTTAATCCTGCCACTTTTACTGCACACTGTGGGAAAACTAATTTTTCAAATAGGTAACACATTAATTGGTGCTACATGGATATTTATAAGATATCGTGCCACACCAGATCACCTGCTCTATTAAACAGTTGGTAAAGACCACAAACAAAAATTGGGTTATGTTGCACTGCATACACACTATTTCAATGATCTTCAACTAGGGATTCATTTCACCATGCACAGTGGTATTCTTGCACAAGATGAAGCATTTGAAGAAAATAACCAAATATGTGAAACATATGCCTTCTTCCATGGGAGCTGAATAAAGAACATAAACCTGCTTCCAGATGTTCCCATATGAAATTTCATTGGGTACCTTCTCAGTAGAATTTTGATTACAAGCCAAGTATGACACAAAATGGTGGAGATTCAAATATCTCACTGATGTTGCACAAAAAAATGTAAATGCTGAAATAACGTATCATCATAAAATGCCTGTACAACACCAGTAGAGGGAGAAATAGCTCTAACATTTTCATCAGATCCAAAAACGTATGTTTTAAGTTGCAGATAGCATGCAGAGAGGCTTCTGCAAGATGAAATCAGGGCTAGGTTAAAGCACAAGATTGTACAGATAGAACTTAACTTACAGGAAAAGCAACAATGAAAGGGAGAAGTGTTTTTTTTAAAAATGTCTAGAGATCAAGAGGTAGTAAATATTCAGGATTATTGTGCCCTCTGAAATGACTTACTTTGTACAAGCCTGGTTGCAGCATGAGGCCTTACTGATTAGGAGTGAAATAAGGCTTTAGAGTGAAATGCATGCATATGCTTGTATGTATATCTCTTTAAGCTAACAGGAGGCATGGTAAAAAGTATTGCAATATCATTGCAAGAGTCAGGACACCTTACTACAATTACATAGCACCCTAATGAGGCCACAACTGGAAAAGTACCTATAGGTCTGACCTCCTTGCCAAAGGAAGGATACACTGCATTAGAAAGTTCAGCAGATTGACTCTAGTGATGGGTCCTGTTGTCCTATGGGAGAGAGATTAGACTGACTAGAAAGTTTTGAAAACTGCGAGGATCCCATATTGAAAAATTCAGAACTCGCGCACGACTGAGTGAGGAAGGTCAATTGATGTTGTTTCCCTTAGCTGATCTTACAAGGTCCAAAGGGTCAGTGTCAAAGAGGGTTTGGATTTTCAGGACTGTGATATGATGTGAAGAAATATATTCATGAAAGAAAGGTAGAGGATTTTTGCAAATCTCTCTAAGGTGGCTGTGAAGTTTGCAAGTTTCTGAAACATTCAAGATAGAGAACAATTTTGAATCAACAAAATAGTCTTGACTACATCTGAGAAACCAAATCTAAAACGTGAAATCACTTTGCAGAGTCCCTCTTTTCCATCCATCTGGATAATCCGGAGCTCCAACTACCTCTCACTTTGTTTTTCTATCCAACTCTGATCTCCTGATCATTGACCTATAACACTGATTCAACAAAATCCAATGTGAGCTCAAAGAAAAGCACCTTATCTTCTACCATGTACATTATAGGCCTTCAGACTCAACTTTGATCTAAATAAATTTCAGATAATTAACCTTTCTGTTTGCTTTAGGAACTGGTCAATTCTGATGAAAGGTTATCAACCTGCAATCTCAACTCTACTCTCCTCTCCACAGATGCTGCCTGACCTGCACTGGATTTACTAGCATCATAGTCCTTATCCATACATCTCCACTGGATGCATCAGCCACAACTAACAATTAATCACCATATTCTCAGCAGAACCACTATTCTTCCCCATCCTTTGCAACTAAAAACATCCCATAATGATGAAAGGCAATTCATCTGACTTGTTAACTTCATTTGTCTCTTCACAGATAATGGAATTACACATTTCATGGATTCAGAAAACAGACAATCAGCCTGCTGGGAGTCAAGCAGCACCTCTTGGGGGCGTGGGTTGGTTAAGAATTGTTGATATTTTGAGTCAAAATTGGATAAACAGGACATTTAGCTAATCCTTTGTGATAGTTTGCTGTTTCTATATTGATTACCATATTTGGCTTGACAAACCAACTACATGTTCACATGTAATTAAAGAGGACCATTTCAAGGATGTGCAGTTTCTATAAAAATCAAAGTTAATTCGTCCATATTTCACATTACACTGCTTTTGAAAATATTTTCTTGTATTTTTCTCTTCTTGTTTCTTTTATTATTCTAATACTTCATTTGTTTTAAAGTCTTGAGTGCCAAATTACTAGGTGAATCTTAATACAAGCAAGAGTCAGAAGCGCCCTTGGCAATGAGCTATTGATAGCAATGATGTTTCACTCCCAGGTGAACTCAATGCCTTTTATGCTTACTTTCACTGTCAGAATGTGGAGGCACCTTCACAAACACTCATAGCATCCGATGAGCCGGTGATCTCAGTCTCTGAGGCTGATACGAGAGAATCCTTCAGGAGGGTGAATCCGTGAAAAGCATTTGGCTCAGGTGACACACGTGACCGAGTACTGAGAATTTGTGTTAATCAACTGGCTGGAGGTCTCGTGGATATCTCCAATCTCTCACTTTGGCAGTCTGAATTACCCAGCTGCTTCAAGTAGGCAACAGTCATACCTGTGCCAAATAAGAACATAGTAATCTCCCTCGATGACTATCATGCAGAAATCACATCCACTGTGATGAACTGCTTTGAGTGGTTGGTCATGAAGCGAACCAGCTCCTCCTCGAGGAACGACCTGGACCTGCTCCAATTTGCACACTGTCACAACCGGTCAAGAGTAGATGCCATTTCACTGACTCTTTACTCAACTTTGGAGCGCACGGACACGACAGTGCCTCTACTTTCTTAGAGGTTTGTGTAGATTTGGTATATCACCAAACACTTTGACAAACTTCTAAAGATGCAAGATGAACAGTATCCCAACTGATTATATCATGGAGGTATAGAAACACTAATGCTTAGGACAGAAAGGGTACAGAAAGCAGTGGATACAGCTCAGTCCATCACAGACAAAGCCATCCCCAGCACTGAGTACATTTACAAGAGAGTGCTGCCACAAGAGAGCAACAACCAAAGACCCACACCATCCGAGCCATACCCTCTTATTGCTACTATCATTGGGTAGTAGATACAGAAGCCATAGTTACCACCTGATTCAAGAACAGTTTTACCCTACAAGCATCAGGCTCCCGAACTGGCATGGATAACTTCATTCACCTCTGTTCTGAGCTGATTCTACAAACTCACTTTCAAGGACTTTTTACAACTCATATTCTCAGTACTTTTTTCTTTGCAGTTCGTTTTCTTTTTGCACAGTCTTTGTTTATATATAGTTTTCTCATAAAATTCTATTGTGTTTATTTCTCTTGTTTATGCCTGCAAGAAAATGAATCTCAAGACAGTACACATTTAAAGTAGGTTTAAAGGAAAATGTGCAAAAGAACACAGTCCAAACTTGTCCCTAATCCTTAAATCACACCAACTTTTTAAAGCATGACTTTAGCAATCCATAGTAGGTAGTTCCTTTAATATCGATTGCAATCTTATATTAGAGGCATGTGGTAATGTTACATATTGAAATAGTGATCGTCATCCAAGTTGCAGTTCGACAATAAGAAACAGTTCGAACTTTAAAATAACTGTAAACTAATTTTAAAGTCTTTGCCACCTAAGATTGCTTCTGGCTTTTGCAGAATCAATTTAAATCGAAGGATTAGCTAATAATCTTGGCAATTAAACTGTGAATGATGTCTTCACTGAAAAATTTTAAAATCAAGCCAAACTATCTTTAAAAAACCATTTCAATGACATGAATACACATGCACAAAAATGCAAGACAATGTGGAGTCCAGGGGATGTTTAACATAAAATGTCCACAATTCTGATTTGTACTTGAATCCAAATTAGACTCTGTAGTATTGATGATGATAATAATAATAATAAATAGAGCACAAAGATCAACTTCCACTCTATCATCTATTTAAGAAATAAAATAATTTTAATTTAATGTGTTAATGTGCAAAAACACTGAACAACATGAATGAAAAAATGTACTTAACAGACACTGCATCAGATTACATTGTTCTAAAGTTACATGTTGTAGGTTATTTTTAAATGATGCTATAAAAGGGAAATTTACTCCTTTGTTGAGTCTACAGACAACAGGCTGTAAATCAGAACAAAATACATTTGAATGCTAAAAAATTATTTTCAAAAGCCATCATGCTTTGACTATAGACAGCAAAGAGGTGTTTAGTTCTGTACATAAAAATGATTTCACTGAACTATGAAGTACACATAGTTTTCAGCATTCACACTCAGCTCCACCAAATTCCTTTCACTAACTCCAGCCAAGATCAGATAATTCAACTTACTATCAGGAATAAAATTTGGGCCAGGATTTTACAAAATAAGTTTACTTCTTTATTGTATAAAGAGGATATATAAAAATCACTGATGCTAAGGAATCTAAATTATAAGAACATACCTGTGTGCAATAGTTGCTTTGTGTCCTACCCATCTCTTACCTGGAAGGCTGAAATTACAATAAAAACATAATAAATAACAGCTATAATAAATGAAAAAAAAGTTTAAAGTTTGCTATTGTAAAAAGGTTCATTCAAAATAATGTTCAAAATATTTTACTATATTCCCAAATTCCAGTACTCACATAGGCTATGATAAGGAACACTGTAGTCATTTCAGAATATTGGAGCCATGTCTTATGATCAAATAAGAGACAGTGCAAGGATTTGAATTATGACAAGTCATTCTGTGATGATCACTAGAAAGCATATACAAGTGTCCATAGTTTTAGATACAGCCAACTTCCAATCTTGATATTATCATTCTGTAATTGTTGAATACATGCACAGTAAAGTTTCATCAATATCATGTTGAAACTGTTATATTATTGATTAATACAAGTGAACCAATTAACTTTGAAAATTACAGATCATCTTCTCTCAAAACTATCACAGAATCACAAGATGTACCCACACAAGTAATTGGTCCAATTGGTAAAAGAAAAGCTAAGGATATTTTCCTTAAAAAAATGAGTAATAATTAAACTCACAGCTTATTCTATATGAAATCTCCATTTAAATGAAAAGTGACTAAGAATATGGGCCGGCTGGTGGTGTAGTGGCATCAGCACTGAACTTCAAGACAGATGGTCCTGAGTTCAAACCCAGCCGGGTCCCAACCAGGGCAGCAGCAGCAGCATCTGCATGGAAGAAAGGCCTGGAAATCTACTTCCATATCTTGCCATGAAAACCCTATGAACCCTATGACCATGAGATCACGAAGAGTTGGACTCAACTTAACGACTGAACAACAAGACTAAGAATAAAAGTCAAGCAAATAATGTTAAATGGTGCTAATTTGTGATAGAAGGTGACCATTAAAAAAAAAAGTGGGCATTGCAGACTGGGTGTCAAGAGTTTTTCTGTGCAAAGATCAACAGCTTGCTACATTGAAACAACATACACAAAGGAACTGTACCTAACCCACAGCACTATAAAGGAACAAAGATAAATTGAATTTGTTATTAAACCTCAAAAAGCAGATTATTGTTTTTACCTCTCAAACCATGACTGGATACTCTGCATTAAACTTTCTCCAGGATATATCTGATTGTCTCTCAGATATGAAAGGATATTCAACATCATACTTTCATAATGTTCATCACAAGATGATTTACCACAATCAAAAAATGCCTGTAACGTATCTTCATTTGGGCTTAGGTTTCTCTCTTCCATCTCTTTAAATAACCTCCAAGCGGTTTCTACTTCTTTGTGCTGGAGCGCAGAAATAATAATATCACCATAATTTCTTGGTGATGGGTTAATCATCTTTTTGATTGAATCCAAAAATATCATGGCTTCCTTCCAACGATCAGTCTTGCTAAATCCATTGATGAAGAGGCTGTAAGCTCCAGTATCCAATGTCTCAAATTTCATTTTCATAATGCCATATAAATCTAGCACCTCATTTACATGATTCCCTTGGACACACAGTGCTAAATATTTCAAAAGAAGTTCATAGTCAACTGTACCAGTTTCCTTTGTCACATAAACTAAAAGTGACTTAGCTATGTCAATACTTGCATGATTAGACAGGAGCTTTTCCATCATGCTTACTTCAAAACGGGTTTTGTTGTACGTTTCAGCTTTCATTTTCTTCCATTCATCAATACTTAAAGGTTTTATTGGTATTGGCGTTTTTGCAGAGTTAACTATCTTTGGAACATCAATCAGTTTGTTACCAAGTTTGCTTTTTGCTAACCCGGCTCTTTTTCTGGCAGCCCCTGCAGTAAACAAAGAAAACGAAGTACCAGTTGCACTTCTGCGAACTTTTTCTTGCTGAGTACTTGGTGAAATCCTCTTGTTGCCATCATCCTGTCTACTCACACCTAACATTAAAAATCTCAAAGGGGTGCAGGACCACGGAGCAAAGGAACATGGCAAAAGTCCCGGTACACCTTGAGCTCTGATCACAGAAGTAAACGTACGTTTTAAATTGGAAGCAAAAGTCCCTGTACGCCAAGGCAACATACTAAGCACGTTTCCTTGACCTCACGACCGTCACAACAGGTCGGCTGAAAACCACGCTCTCCCGGGCGAAACGATGCGATTCACAAATAATTCTCCGCCAGTCAGGTCTAGCCGGTGTCAGCATAGCACACTGAACGTATAAAACAGCAATGGACAACAGCTATCAGCACTAGAGACTTAAATCCCCGCCGACAGCGACTCTCCTTTCCAAATACAGCACGCACTCACATCATCCGCCGCCGCCGCATCTTCATGACGACAACAAGCCGCCGCTGAGCATTGGTTGTCTGGAGAAGGTCTTAGGGTCAGAGGTGAGAGTGAAAGACATTCAACCAATGAGGTTGCCGGACGGCGATTCCGGCAGCAGCGCCATGGAGACGGTCGAGGGCCAGGCACCGGCTGCGGCCCCGGTCCCAATTCCGACTCCGACTCCGACTCCGGCCCCGGCTCGGGATTGGAAACAGACGTTAAAGAATCGGTTGAGAACTGTGGCTTCCCAGAAACGTAAGTGTCTTCGCTTAGTGAGCACAAAGACCACATAGGCACTCATCTCCTCATTAGGATTTTGGGGTTTGTATTTGCAATTATGTAAGTAAAGAAGCGAGGTTTCACCATTAATTGTGCTACTGATAACATTGCTGTCTGATTGTAAATCGCTTAGTTACGGTAAACTTTTTAATGAATTGCAATAGTTGCTGAAGGCATATGTATCTAGGATTGAACTCATGAACACATTCGAATGCTGGAAATCTAAAACAAAAATGTAAAAAGTTGAAAATCTGATTTTTGATCATCGGTTTAATTCCGAAGCAGCACAAAAAGCAATTCGCTCCACTTTTACTTACTCTTTGGAAGGATTTTCCAGCTGTCACGTTGCTTTTCTCAACAACACATAAAATGCTGGAGGAACTCGGACAGCATCTATGGAGGCGAATGAAACAGTCGACGTTGTGGGTCGGGACCCTTCGTCAGGACTGGAAAGGAAGGGGGCAGAAGACCGAATAAGGAGTTGGGGCAGGCAAAGAGGCAGGCGATAGTTAAGACTAATTGAGTGGGAAGGTGGATGAAGTAAGAAGCTGAGAGATGACAGGTAGAAGAGCTAAAGGGCTGAAGGAGTCTTAATAGGAGAGGACTGTTAAGCATGGAATATAGGGAAGGAGGAAGGGAACCAGAGGGAGCCAACGGGCAGGTGAGAAGAGAAGGGGTAAGATGGAAACCAGAATGGGGAATGGGAAAAAGAGAGGAGGAAGTAGTAATTACCTAGAAGTTAGAGAAATCAATGTATATAAACTTACAATAATTACTCTCCCCTTGTCTCCATTTTCTGGTACTCTCCCTTCTCCCCATTTCCCATTCCCCATTCTGGTTACCTTCTTACCTATCCATCACCTCTAGTTCACTTCTCCTTTATTCCATGGTCCACAATCGTCCCCTGTTAGGCTCCTTTTCCTTCAGCCTTTAACCTCTTTCACTTGTGCCCTCCCAGCTTCTTACTTCATCCCGCATCCCCCACCCACCCATCTTCTACCTCTCCAAGCTTTGCATATCACCTGCCAGCTTGTACTTCACACCCCACCACCACCACCACCACCACCTTCATAGTCTGGCCTCTGGTCTCTGCCCTCTTCCTTTCTAGTCCTGATGAAGACTTGTGGCCCATAACATTGACTCTATTCTCCTCTGTAGATGCTGCCTGACTTGCTGAGTTCCTCCAGTATTTTGTGTGTGTTACTCAAGATTTCCACATCTGTAGAATCTCTTGTTTTTGCCCCTTTCTTTCTCCTTTGTTCTGAAATTATCTTCAATAGTCTATTAAAATCACTTTTAATGTTCCATGAAACTTGTTCTGCTACTCTTGATGGTAATGTTTTCCATATTGCTTATTGAGACAGCACAGAGTAGCCCTTCGAGCTGTGCCATCTAGCAATCCTAGTTAATCACGGGACAATTTACAATGACCAATTAACCTACTAACTGGTACATTTTTGGCCGTGGGAGGAAACCGGAACACCCAGCGGAAACCCGCACAGCCATGGGCAAAAGTACAAACTCCTTACAAACAGCGGTGGGAATTGAACCTGTATCACTGGTACTGTAAACCATTGTGCTAACTACTACACTGCCATGCTGCCTGTAATTATTCATGTAAGCCTCCGCATCTCGTTTTAAATGTATATCCTCTACATGAAAAACCATCTCCCAGCAGAGAGTTTTTGCTTTATTTGAGCTAAACTCTTTGTGATTTTGATATTAATTTTTTTTCTTACCAATTTTGTACAAAATACCTATTTGAATCCCCCAGGTATAAAAGACTACTGACTAAGTGCTTGTAAATGGGATTAATATAGATGGGAATTTGATCGTCAATGTTCAAAATTTAAAGTAAATTTATTATCAGAACTGCTTGTGTGTCACCATACACTACCTTGAGATTCCTTAGCTTCAGCCATGTACAGAAAAATAAACTACAATATAATTTATGAAGTACTGAAGACTGATAAACAACCAATGTGCAAAAGAAGACAAATTCTGAAAATAATTATAAAAGTAAATAAGTAATACTGAGAGTATGAGTTATAGTGTCTTTGAAAATTAGTGTATAGATTGTGGAATCAGTTCAGCATTGAGGTGAGTGACGTTATCCATTCTGGTTCAGGAGCCTGGTGGTGTGGGACCTAAGATTCTGGTACCTCCTGCCCAAAGGTGCTAGCAGGAAGAGAGCATGGCCTGGATGATGGGGGTCCTTGGTGATGGATGTTGCTTTCTTGGGCTCGCGCTGCTTGTAAATGTGCTCAGTGATGGCAAAGGCTTTGCCTGTGATGGACTGGGCTGTATCCATCACTATTTATAGACTTTTCGTTTGGGCATTGGTGTTTCCATTCCAGGCCCTGATGCTCTTCACTGTGCATCTATAAAAGTTTGTCAAAGTTTTGGATGACATACTGAATCAATGCAAACTTCTAAGAAAGTAGAGGCACCGCCATGCCTTCTTTCTGATGGTACTTGCGTGCTGGTTCCAGGACAGATTCTCTAATATGGTAACACCAAGGAATTTAAAGTTACTGACCCTCTCCGCTTTGATCCACTGATGAGAACTGGCTCATGGACCTCTGGCAGCTTGTTCCTGAAGTCAATGGTAAGCTCTTTGGTTTTGCTGACAGTGAGTGAGAGGTTGTTGTTGTGGCACCATTCAACCAGATTTGCATTGTCCCTCCTACAGTGGTGCTATAAAGTTTGTGAACTCTGTAGAAATTTCTCAATTTCTGCATAAATATGACCTAAAATGTGATCAGATCGTCACACAGGCCCTAAAACTAGATAAAGAGAACCCAATTAAAAAAATAGCACAAAAAACATTATACTTGTTCATTTATTTATTGAGAAAAAATATCCCATATTACATGTATTTGTTGGAAAAAGTGTGTGAACCTTTACTTTCAGTAACTGGTGTGACCCCCGCTTGTACAACAATAACTTCAACCAAACATTTCCGCTAATTGTTGATCAGTATTGCACATCAGCTTGGAGGAATTTTAGGCCATTTCTCCTTAAAAATAAAACTGCTTCGACTCTGGGATATTGGTGGGCTTCCTTGCATGAACTGGTCCTTCCACACCATCTCTAGGATTAAGGTCAGAACTTTGACGACCATTCGAAAATGAATTTTCTTCTTTTTAAACCATTTTGTTGTTGATGTACCCTTGTCTTTTGAATCACTGTTTTGTTGCATTATCCAACTTCTATTGAGTTTCAGGCGACAGACTGCTACCCTGACATTCTCCTGTAAAATGTCTTGATACGATTTTGAACTCATTCTTTCCTCTACAATTGCAAGCTGTCCAGTCCCTGAGGCGGCAAAGTAGCCCCAAACGATGATGCTTCTTCCACCACCATGCTTCACAGTTGGGGTGAGGTTTTGGTGTTGGTGTGCAGTGCCCTTTTTCTTTCAAACCTAACAATGTGCATTTCTGCCAAAGAGTTCAACTCTTGTCTCATCTGTCCACAGAACATTGTCCCAGAAGCATTGTAGAATATCCAGATGGTCTTTTGAAAACTTCAGACGTGCAGCAATGCTTTTTTTTTTGGAGAACAGTGGTTTCCTCCGTGGTGTCCCTCTATGAACACCATTCTTGTTCATTGTGCTTCTTATAGTGGACACATGAACGGGACTTTTAGCAAGTTCTAGAGATTTCTGCAGGTCTTTTGCTGTTACTCTTGGGTTCTTTGTCGTCTCCTTCAACATTGCACATTATGCTATTGGTTTGATGCCCACTCCTAGGGAGAGTAACATCAGTACTGAGTTTCCTCTGTGGACAATTTCTCTTACTGTGGACTGATGAACACTCGGGTTTTTAGAAATGCTTTTGTAGCCTTTTTCAGCTTCATGCATCTCTACAATTCTTCTAAGGTGCTGTAAAAGTTGTTTTGATTGAGGCGTAGTGCAGATAAACAGCTCTTTCTTGAGAGGCACAGGCTTTGTCAGTAACCTGACTCTGTGTGCCTTTTTTATAGGGCAGGGCACCTCTACAACTCACACCTCCAATCTCACCTCATTGATTAGAACACCTGACTCCAAACAGCTTTTATAGAAGGCATTACCCCAGAGATACATTCTTTTCCAACAAATACATGTAATATTGAATAATTCTTCTCAATAAGTAAATGAACAAGTATAATGTTTTTAGTGTTATTTACTTAACTGGGTTTTCTTTACCTAGTTTTAGACTTGTGTGAAGATCTGATCATATTTTAGGTCATATTTATGCATAAATTGAGAAAATTCTACAGAGTTCACAAAGTTTCTAGCACCATTGTATATGCCGTTTCATCACCACTTTTGATTCAGCCAACAGCAGTGGTGTTGAGAGCAAACATAAATATGGCATGGATGTGGTGGGTGAAAGTTCATCCTACCCAAGATCTACAAACATGGCAGACCGGGTATGGTCGTTGTCTCTACTTGCTCCTGCCCCACTGAACCTGTGTCCGCATACCTCAACTCCATTCAATCCCCCTTGTTTCATTTCCTTACCACCTGCATCCCCAATGTTTCATATGTACTCGATTTCCTCAACAACTGGCCCAGACCACCTCATTTTCACCATGGCTGCCCAGTTGTTGAACACTTCTATCCCCCATTTGGAAAGCCTTAAAGCTCTCTACTTCTTTCTCAACTAAGGACCCAACCAGTTCCCCTCCACCACCACTCTCCTCTGTCTGGCAGAACTGGTCTTCATCCTCAACACCCTCCTTTGGCTCCTTCCACTTTCTCTAAACTCAAGGGGAGCCATGAGTACCCGCAGAGCACCAGCTATGCCTGTCTTTTCATTGGTAATGCTTTCCATCTCTCCTTCCGCTGCATTGATGACTACATTGGTGTTGCTTCATGCACCCATGTTGACTGATGTCATCAATTTCATCGACTTTGCCTCCAACTTCTGTACTGCCCTTAAATTAACAGTTCATTTCTGACACCTTCCTCCCTTTTCTCAATCTCTCTGTCTTAATCTCTGGAGACAAACTGCCTACCGACATCTTTTATAAACCTACCGATTTCCATGGCTATTTTGACTATACCTCTTTCCACCCTATCTCCTGTAAAAATGCCATTTCCTTTTCTCAGTTCCTTCATTTCTGCCACATCTGTTCCCTTTCCTTGCTGCTTTCCTTTCCAGTATATCAGAGATGTCCTTCTTTTTCAAAGAATGGGGTTTCCCTTCTTCCACCATTGATGTTGCCCTCACCCAAATCTTCTCTATTTCCCAGACATCTGCACTCACCCCATCTTCCCACCGACTTAACAGTGATAGAGTCTTTTTTGTCCTTTCCTACCACCCCATGAGCTTCCCCATCCAACACATCATTCTACACAACTTTCGCCATCTTCAACAGGATCTTACCACCAAACTCATCTTTACCTCACCCCCCCCACTCTGCTTTCTGCAGGGATTGCGCCCTCCATGATTCCCTTGTCCATTTGTCCCTCCCTACTAATCTCACTGCAGGTGACAGAACTGCTACATGTGCCCATTCACCTCCTCCCTTACCTTCATTCAGGCCCCAAACAGTCCTTCCAGGTGAGGCAAGACTTTACCTGCAAATCTCTTGGGCTTGTTTGTGAAATCCGATGTTTCTAATGTGGCCTCCTCGATATTGGTGAGACCTGACGTATATTGAGAGACCGCTCTGTCAAGCACTTCCGCTCCATCTGCAAAAAGCAGAATTTCCTGGTGGCCAACCTCAGATGCCTGATTCCTATCCCCGTTGCTGTTCCGACATGTCGGTCCATGGCCTCCTCTCCTGCCAGGAGGAGACCACTCTCAGGGAGGAGGCGCAACTCCTCATTTTTTCGTCTAGGTGGCTTCTAACCTGATAGCCTGAACATTTATTTCTCTTTCTGGAAGTAATTTTTTCTCTCCCTTCCCTCTTGTATTCCTCACTCTGGCCTCTTACCTCTTTTCCTCGCCTGCCTGTCACCTTCCCCTGGTGCCCTTCTTTCTTCCCTTTCTCCCATGGTCCACTCTCCTCTCCTATCAGATTCCTTCCTCTCCAGCCCTTTTCCCTTCCAACTATCACCTCCCCCGGTGCCCCTCCTCCTTCCCTTTCTCCCATGGTCCACTCTCCTCTCCTATCAGATTCCTTCATCTCCAGCCCTTTGCCTTCCCCCCCCATCTGGCTTCACTTAAGACCTTCCTGCTAGTCCTCCTCCCCCTCCCCCCACTATTTTATTCTGGCACCTTCGCCCTTCCTTTCCAGTCCTGAAGAAGGGTGTCAGCCTGAAATATCGACACTTTATTCATTTCCATGGATGCTGCCTGATCTGCTGAGTTCTTCCAGCATTTTGAGTGTCGTCTGCTCAGTCCACTGGTATGGTTCTTATTTTCTCCAGTAGCTTAACTAGTGATATATAATGATTTAGCATGTCTTTTCTTTTTGTATTTAGAAATACAAAATCAATGTGTTCTTCTTCATTACTTGTCCTTCCACTTTTAAAAATATTCTTTGGGAAATCTCAGATAATATTGTTACTAAGTTCCCTTTAAAATTATATCATCTTGCTTATGTTGCATTATTGCATTCTTTCCTCTCTGCTTCTGTCAAATATCTTCTGTGTGTGTTTGCTTTATCAACTCTTTTTTTCCCATGATATCTGCACCTATTCTCCTTGTTGTTAACTCCATTTCAGACTATTGCTGCCTTCAAAATGATGTCCTTTATATCTGATTCCAGGCCATTCAAATGTATTAAAATAAGCAGTAATCCGAATACCACCTCCTTATGGGTCATAACTATTATTCCATCCAAAATGACAATCAGCCATTCTGCTTTCTGATTTATAGTTAATTATGTATACATTTTATATTCCTCTTCAGTTCCTTTTGGCTTCAATTTTGCTTCTAGGTAGCAGTTTCTCAAAAGGTATTTGAAAAGTCCATATACATAGCATCAGACTTTCTATTTTCATAACTCTAAAATGCACAACTTTCATTAGAACTTAACATGTAAGTCTCAGAAAACACCACTCATTAGTAATTGAAATTGGACCATCCTGTCAACATTTGTAATGCCTCTGAAGCTTTGTTGAGTTTAATCTTTGCTCTTACAGTGTTGGTGCATGGATATTAGCTGCACTATGATAGAAGTACTCTTTAAGCATAAACTCAGAGAGAATATTGACATTCTGAAGGGAGCAGAAACACCACTACCATGTTTGTGCTCAGTACTGAAACCATTCCAGTTTCTCCCATTAACTTCCTCCATTTTTAAATGGCTGATATTTGTGAAATGTTGTTGATCCTGGGGAAAATATAGAAATTCCAAACAAGAGAAAATCCGCAGATACTGGAAATTCAAGCAAAAATTGTTTTCTTTTAACTGTACTAAGTAGAAGCTCATAGAATAAACAGTGCAAGTATCAGTCCAACAGCCTACAAGCTGATTAACTAAATAAGCAGCAAGATAATACAGTACAGTAATATTGCATGTATACAAAACATGCAATTTTCCTATTTTTATATTGTGGTTACTTAGCAAAACAAGTCACTTGACTTGATTCTTCCATATTTACATTGCGTTGCGAGTAAGAATAGAATTTTGAGAACGGTTTGAATGTACTTGGCAGAAGAAAATAAGTGAAAAAATATTCATTACATATGTCCCACTATTAGATACTTATAATAACTGAATAATACATGTAAAACAGCTCGTTGATAATGGTCACAATATTCTTACTGAAGGAAGTGTTATTATTTTATTTGTTTTAATGAAATAGCCAAAAAGACAGATGAAGAACTAAAGGATAATGAGATGGAACTATTTACTAAATATTACGTGGAATGGAGAGGAGACAGGAAAATGGCCAATTTATCTTACCGAAGCATCCCAAGATTTTATTATAGGGTAAGTAATTTCTATTTCCAGCTTGCATAGTTTTCACTATGTAAAAGCTGCAGGATTGCAATATATATTTTCAAATATCTGTATAATCATAGAAACAGTATAAATTTATTTGTTTTTAAATTTAAGTTCAAATGTTTTACTATAATTAGAGTAATTTCTTGTATTTTAATAACTGATGTTGGTTGATAATGTAATTTACTTTCTGTATTTCATAATTGTAACTGTTTTGCTGAGAATAAACTAACAAGATTTCTAAACCCTTTCAATGCTTTGTAAGCTTCCAGCAGAAGACGAAATTTTGTTGCAGAAATTAAGAGAAGAATCCAGAGCAGTATTTCTTCAAAGAAAGAGTAGAGAATTGTTAGATAATGAAGAGTTACAGGTATGAAAAACCTCTACATTTATAAGATGATGATTGATGATACCAGAATGTACTATAATGTGTGATTAATTTTGATATCTACCTCATTGTCATATTTATTCATGATTATGTAATTCACAAACAAGAAAGTAGGGAAGTAAATGCAAGAGCTTGTTATAGTTTTGCTTTTCATGAGCTAAATAATGTAACTGAGTGTATCTGAGTAGCAAAAAAAAAGCATTTGTTAAAAAGGAGGCAAATAGATCTTTATTAAATGCATTTTAAAGTTTTGTTAACTGAACTCTCATAGCAATTAGCATGACGCTATTACAACTCAAGGTGTCAGAGTTTGGAGTTCATTTCTGATGTCATCTATAAGGAGTTCGTATGTCCTCCCCATGGAATGCGTGGAATTTCTCCGGGTGCTCCAGTTTCCTTCCACCGTCCAAAGATGTACCGGTTGGTAGGTTAATTGGTCATTGTAAATTGTCCTGTGATTAGGCTAGGGTTAAGTCGGGAGATGCTGGGCAGTGCAGCTTTAAGGGCCTGAAGGGCCTATTCTGCACTGTATCTCAATAAATAAATTATTGCAGTTTCCTTTTTGGTTTGCTTTTATTATGACCTGTGCGCTGTAAGTGATAGAAAGGCTTTGGGATGTCAGGGATATACTCTCTTTTGGACACTCATTTTTTAGCCATGTTATTCAGTATATGGTCCAGTTAAGACTCCCAGGTTTTCAGTGGGAAAACTTGGCAATGGTCAAAGTAAGTGTTTAGATTCTTTCTTGATGGAGTTGTCTGCTACTGTTGTGACGCAAATATAGTGTGTTAATTATCTGGTTGTGCCTGAAGGTATCTATGTCTCGTGTACAGGTGTGGACTATTTACTTTCTTGAAGAATCAATTAATAGAATATGGTTCAATCTTCAAAAAAAGCCCAGATCTGACCTTATGAAGAAACATTCATGCACAAATGTTTGAAGTTTAATCTTGCTTTTTGTTTTGAGAACTTGCATTGATAGATAAAGATAGGTAGATGCCTTCAAGAAAATCAAACCGTTTGCACAGTAGGTTGATATTATTTTTGATGGAAAGCATAGATATGTTTGAAGCTTTAATGAATTGCTCTGTCAGGATGAAAAATTAATTTGTAGCACCAAAATTAGCATAATATACAATCAAAATCCCTTTTTAAAATAACACTGATTTAATTGACACCAGATTGAATATGGCCTTGCACTTTCAAAAATCTTTGTAAAGTTTTGTTCACCTAATATATACTGTTCACAGGAAAAGCAGAAATTTCACACAGCATAACTCTACCATTGTATTCAAAGATACATACAAAGTGAAAATGAAAGTTGTTTAATTGCCTCCAGATAATTAGTATATAAACAACAGAACAAAAGCACAGTAATACTGCCCCCATCCTTCTGGCACTGTGATCATCCCTGCGTTCCTGTTCTCCCCACCCAATTCAAACATGAATTTATGAGTTCAAGTTTGAATTATTTTTCATTTTGGCTTGCTGTTATGTGAGGACCAGGATCAATGTCTGCTGTGCCTTTCTTCCCTCCGTATTTTCCTCACAGTTCTAGAATTTAAACGGACAGTCTCAGTCTCCAAGTCAAGTTTATTACATGGACAGGTACATTGAAAAACTTCAATGCGGCAGCATCACAGGCACATAGCATCCTATACACAGGGTTCACGAGAAACAATTTATTAAACATCAGTTATGCACAGAAAGTGCAATTAGAACAAAAGAAGTCCACTTTAGTGCAAAGAGTTCAAAGTGATCATAGTGTTGCTAAACTGCAGCTGGTTGTTTCAAGAGTCAAATGGTCGAAGGGAAGTAGCTGTTCTTGAACCTGGTGGTGTATAACATTAGACTTCTGTATCTCCTGCCTGATGGTAGCTACAAAAACATGGCGTTGCTCAGATGGTGGGGATCTTTGATCAATGTTGTCTTCTTGAGGTGGCGCCTCCAGTAGAAACCATCAGTGGCGGGGAGGCATGTGCCCATGATTTATTGGGCAGAGTCCACTTCTCTTAGTAGCTTCTTGTGTTCCTATGTTTTTGAGTTGCCATACCAAACCACAAATGAAACCTGTCAGGATACTTTCAACAGTACATCTGTAGAAGTTATTTATTTTTGTTTATTTAGAGAGAGAGTGCGCAGAATAGGCCCTTCTGGCTCTTTGAGCTGTGCCACCCAGCAACCCCTGATTTAACCCTCGCCCAATCACGGGACAATTTACAATGACCATTTACCCTGCCAACTGGTACGTCTTTGGACGGTGGGTAGAAACTGGAGCACCCGGAGAAAACCCACACGTGCCCTGCGGAGGAAGTACAGACTCCTCACAGATGACGTTGCAATTGAAATCTGAACTCAGATGTTCCGAGCTGTAATAGCGTCACGCTAACTGCGACGCTACTGAGGTACCCTGTTCGAATGCTTGGTGACAAGTCGAACCTTCTTAACCTCCGAAGAAAGAAAAGATGTTAGTGCTTTCCTTCTAATTGCATTGGTGTGCTGGGCCCAGGACAAGTCACCTGATAGGTTAATTCCCAGGAATTGAAAGATACTGACTTACTTCACTGTTGATCCCTCGTTATAGACACACATGTTTATCCTCCTTCCCCTTCTTGAAGTCAACAATCAGTTCTTTAGTTTTGCTGGCATTGAGCGAGAGGTTATTGTTATGGCACTGCGTAATCAGGTACCCTATCTTGCTCTAGTAAGCTGACTCGTCACCTTGTCTGATTCATCCAGCAACAGTGGTATCTGGGCAAATTTGAAGATGGCATTGGAGTTATGCTTAGCCACATGACGTGGTAGTTTGAGCCAAGATAATTCAGACTAGGCATCACAAAAGGATGGCATTCTTGGTAAATTGCTAAAGTATTTGGCTTCCTAGTCATGGTTTACACATAGTAGTTGTAACAGAATCTATAATTTAATTTGCTGACAGAAATTTAAAACAAATATTTTCGATTGTAGAAGTTTGTGGTTCTACTGATGCATGTTAGATTTCTTTTGGATTAACAACACAATGCGAAAGCCAATGTTCAACCTGTGTTCCAGGTTCCGTAACAAATACTTTGAATCTGAAATAGTTGAGCTTATTCTTGTTTAATTTTGTTTTGTAGAATCTGTGGTTTCACCTAGACAAACATCAAACCCCTCCTTTGCTAGGAGAGGAAGCAATGATAAATTATGAAAATTTTCTGCAGGTCAAAGAAAAGGCAGGCCAGAAATGCAAGTAAGTGTCTTATGTATATCTTTTGAGGTTTTTAAAACAAAGGAATTCAGTGTATTTTAATTAAAATACTTCGTAACTTTATAATACTTTGTAACTTGACCTAGCTTAAATTAAATAAAGTAATTAGTTGAGTAAAGCTGCTACTTTTGTTGAAGTAGCCTGCACAACAGAAAACTCTCAAAAGAGTGGGTTGGTGTCTTGTTACTTGCTTCAGTGGTTCGAAGTTGTGATGTAATTTTTGTAGAGAATTATCCAGCTTCTTCATATGAAGTTAAAACGGAAGCATATACTTTAAATGTTAATCTTAGGACATTTTTAATTTATTAGAGCTTTTGTATTGCATTTTAATGAATTCCAACAGACAGTTCTTCGCAGCTAAGATATTTGCAAAACTTTTGCACAATGATCCATATGGGAGGATTTCCATTATGCAGTTCTTCAATTATGTCATGCGAAAAGGTAATAGAATTATAAGCTATAAATGTACATTCATCTCTATTTTAACTGAATATTCAGTTATTTATAACATACTGAAACCTTGCATTTCAGTTTGGCTACATCAGACAAGAATAGGACTCAGTTTGTATGATGTAGCAGGTCAAGGATATCTTCGTGAATCTGTAAGTATTTGTGCTCAGACTTGACGGTTAAATTAAAATGATTCCCCTTTAATGCTATATGTTGTGTCTATGAAATGTTAACACTTTACTAAATTATACCAACAGGACTTGGAAAATTACATTTTGGAGCTCATTCCAACTTTACCACAGCTTGATGGCTTAGAGAAGTCCTTCTATTCATTTTATGTGTGCACAGCTGTTAGAAAATTTTTCTTTTTCCTTGATCCACTCAGAACAGGCAAGTTATATGCTACTGTATATTTCATTGTATTCAAATGTTTTTGTTAATTTTGAATATCTATTGTAGATTACTTGAGCAGTTTTGGTAATTAGCACTGTCACTATGATTAGCCAACGTATTATTTATTTTCGTCCTCATGCTGCCAGGATGGTGTTAAACAATTGCACAATCCAATGAAATGTGAGAGCAAGTAGATTCACAATATTCTCAGACTGGGATTCATGTACTTAAGCTTTTGGCTGAAACATAAGTAGGAATAAGAATAGGCCACCTCATCCCCCAAGTCTCCTCCACCATCTAACAACGGCAAGGCTGATAGTCAACATCAGCTCTATCTACGTATATGCATTGTCCCAGTTCCTTCATTCCCTTTAGAATCCAGAAATCCATCCATTGTTTTGAATAAACTCAAGGTCTGAGTCCTCTCCTTTTAAGGCACTCTCCTTGTGCCAGTCCAATATAGTCTCCATCTAATTTTGACACTATTATTTCTAGGTACGTACCTTGACTATGGTCAGCTGGAAGTGCTGAACAGATAATCCTCATACAGCATGTACATAATGATTACTGCCAAATAAACAGCAAATGATGTTTTATAATCTGAGAGCTGTGCGATATTTTCACAAGAATCACCTCGTGTTGTTTGGCGCCAGCTATATGGTTGCAAGAATACATGACATTGTTTTGAAATCCTCACAGAGCTAGTGTTCACATCAGTATTTGGAATTAGAATTTACTGGATACTTTCCCCTTACCTGTCAAAGTGCAACACCGCACACTTTCCCGGATTAAACATTTATTGGGCCATGTTGCTGCTGATCCGTATCCCACTGACAACTTTGATGATTTTCTTCACTATCCGCAGCTCCACCATTTTTTCTGTTCATCTGCAAGCGTACAAATCAGCCCATCTAATACTCATTTAGTACTTAAGACCATAAGACACAGGAGCAGAATTTGGCCATTCAGCCCATCGAGTATGCTCCTTCATTCCATTATGGCTGATCCTGGATCCCACTCAACCCTATACACCTGCCCTCTTGCCATTGATGCCCTCAGGAAACTATCAACTTCCGCTTTAAATATACGCATGGACTTGGCCTCCACCGCAGTCTGTGGCAGAGCATTCCACAGATTCCCTACTCTCTGGCTAAAAGAATTCCTCCTTACCTCTGTCCTAAAGGGTCGTGTCTCAATTTTGAGGATGTGCCCTTTAGTTCTGGAACACCCACCACAGGAAACATCCTCTCCATATCTACTCTATCTAGTCCTTTCAACATTCGGTAGGTTTCAATGAGATCCTCCCCCACATTCTTCTGAATTCCGGTGAGTACAGGCCCAAAGCTACCAAACGCTCCTCATATGTTAACCCCTTCATTCCCAGAATCATCCTCGTGAACCTCCTCTGGATTTTCTCTAATGACAACACATTGAGATATTGGGCCTAAAACTGTTGGCGATACTCTAGTGCAGCCTGACTAGTGTCTTACAAAGGCTCAGTATTATCTCCTTACTTTTATGTTCTATTTCCCTTGAAATAAATGCCAATATTGCATTTGCCGCCTTTATCACAGGTTCAACCTGTAAATTAGCCTTCTGGAAGTCTTGCACGAGGACTCCTGTCCCTCTACACCTCTGATTTTTGAACCTTCTCCCCAATTAGATAATAGTCCACACTATTGTTCCTTCTACCAAAATGCATTATCATACAATTCCCAACACTGTATTCCATCTGCCACTTTTTGTCCATTCTTCCAATTTGTCTTAAGTCCTACTACAATTGCATTGCTTCCTCAGCACTACCTACCCCTCCACCTATCTTCGTATCATCTGCAAACTTTGCAACAAAGCCATCAATTCCAATATCTAAATAATGTGAAAAGCAACGGTCCCAGTACTTCATTTACATCCTCTGGCTCTAGGTATAAATTCACTCCTTTTATCCTTGTGGTATTTGATGGATAGAATTGATCGGAACGGAAATTGTAGTAGGTTGGTGTCTGTTGATTCAAACCTTTTAACTTTAGGTTATTTTTATGTTCAGTATTGTGCTAAAGTCTTAGGCACATATATGCATAGCTAGGGTGCCTAAGACATTTGGACCTTATTGTATTTGTCAACGTGGAGCAGACAGCAAGTTTGTAAATCTGGCAGGAGCAAAGGATGTTGGGAATGGTGAGGGTGGAGCACTATGGCAGGGTGATGAGGGACAATAGGCATAGGAGTGCCAGGGGTGGGTGCAGACACACTCAGCCTTGAGACACCAGGCAAGGTCATGCGATTCCAAACAATTGGTTTATTGATCATTATAGAATGTCTCTCTGGTGCTTCTCACTCCCTCCTGTTTCCCTTTTCTTTCCCAAACGTGATTCCCCTTTCCCTGCCCCCTCCCACTCTCAGTCCACAGTAGAGACACACATCAGAATCAGGTTTATCATCACACACATGTCACGATTTTTTTTATGCTGCAGCAGCAGAACAGTGTGATACATGACATTACTACAGTGCTCTGCAAATGTTTTGGGTGCCCTAGCTATATATACGTGCCTAACACTTCTGCGTGGTACTATATGTAAGCTGATACAATTGTTCAATACAAAACTTTCTCATTTAATATCCTTCTAGGCAAGATAAAAATCCAAGATATTTTGGCCTGCAGCTTTCTGGATGATTTGTTGGAGGTAAAACATTAATAAAAGTTTAATTTCAAATCTGATGTATTTATATATTTTAAAGATGGTGACTGCTTTTGCCTTGGCGCTTTTATTTGTAGCTCAGAGATGAGGAACTGTCCAAAGAAAGTCAAGAATCAAACTGGTTTTCTGCTCCCTCTGCATTGAGAGTATATGGTATGTGTTAGATGCATACATGAACTTTATATTCATAATAAGTGGGTATAACTACTTATAATCATGTTTTTCTAATATAATTTTGTTTATGCCTTAGGACAATACTTAAATCTAGATAAAGATCACAATGGAATGCTCAGCAAAGAAGAATTGTCACGTTATGGTACTGGAACTCTTACAGGAGTGTTTTTGGATCGAGTCTTTCAGGAGTGTCTAACATATGATGGAGAAATGGTAATTGTTTACAAATTCAACCTGTAACAATTTATTTTAGTTAGAATTTTTCCTTGTGTATTGAAATGGAATTCCATCATTGCAACCATCACAAAATATTAACCTATTGTAATAAATAATAGCTGTATGACTTACGACGACTTCATAGATTATTAACGCTGGACATAGCACATTTATTTCTGAATCTGCTATTTTAATGTACTAACCCTAGTTTATGCATAAATCCACTGTAATTCTTTGATAGTATACTTTAAAAATATTAAGCTCTTTGATGTTTTATCTCCATTAAGAATGTCTGATTACTATTTGAAGTCAAATGACTTGTATCAAACAATTATTGTCTAATGTGACAAGTTATATTGTGCATTATAAGTCCATTATTTGTCATATGGTTATTGTTATGCAAGCTTTTTTTCCTACCTCATTTATTATGGGTCAAAGGAAGCCATAGTCCATTTCTGGATCTCACTTTACCTTCATATCCCCATTTTTCATCTCAGGGTGATCTTTACAGCCAACATCTATTGACTCTCACAGCTTTCTGATTGTACTTCAGAAAGCACCACCTATATATTCCCCTTCAAATTACACATCACCAGTCTCTGAGCATAACATCTGAACATCCTAACCTTAAAGCTCTGCTGAAGTGCCTTCACCAGAAGGATTGCAGCTGGGGAGTCATGATCATCTTTTCAAAGGCATCTAGGGATGGGCATGACCAACAAATGCTGTCCTTGCCAGTGACACCAGTCCTGAGAAATTAATAAATTAAAGGAGGCTCATTCTTCACATTCAATAGATAATGCTCTATCATTTTACTAGCAGTCACAGAGGAAACGGCCCTTCAGACCTTCTCGTCCATGCTGGTCATTGTGCAACCAAACTAGTCCCACTTGCCCACATTTGACTCATGTCCTTCTAACACCCTCCTATTTTTGTACTTTTCCACATGTCTTGTAAATGTTATTATCATACCTGCTTCAGCTCATTCCATTATACGCAGTACCCTCTATATGAAGAAGTTGCCCCTCAGGACCCTTTGAAATCTTTCACCTCTCACCTTAAACCTATGCCCTCTAGCTTTGAGACCTGGAAAAAGATTGTGTGTTCACTCTACCTGTTCGTTCTTGATTTTATACACCTCTGTATGACCATCCTTCAATCTTCTACGTTCCTAGTTTGATCTCACTCTTTTCAGCATTCTGAAGCAGTTGTTCCTATGGTAACACCTTGGTCCGCTCCTCAGTTGCTACCACCATTTGGCTTCCTTTCTTGTGTAGGGTCCCAAATGTGCTTTCCAGGTGAAATAACAATTTATTTGTTATACTTTGCATTTCATACACTGTAATCCCTGCTCATGTTGCAGAACATCCATTCAGTTGGTAAACTTGACTGAATTTCCTGTTGCCTGACACTTTTCCACTGACATTTCTTTCCTTGGCTTCCTGTTTCTCTCAGGCAAAAAGTAAGGTTGAGGAATAACGTCTCAACTTCTTGCTTAAGAAATTAACTTTATTGTCTTATGATTTCAACACATTCAAATCATGATCATTGCTTTCTTTAGAAAAGCAGCATTTAGTAAAGGTTCTTATTCACAGTTACATTTCCTCTCGACTCTTCGTTCTCGTTCCTCTACGACCCTTTTACCTATGACCAGCTTTTTGTAATTTATTATTTCCTGTTGTCATATTTCTTCTTGTTCTCTCCCCATCCTGCTTCGCTACATTTTGTGTCAAATTAAAACTTGTTAGGGAATTAACTTCCTCCAATACCAATGAAGTATCAACTGAAATACTTCCTGACTGAATGTTTCCACTATTTCAGTACATATTTCCGATTTCCAGTCATCACATTCCTTTTCTCTTTTGCTTTTGGTTAATGTTTCTTGCTGGTCACTTGTCATTTTAAAATGTTAGTATTCTTACTGAAACCACGGAAAGGTGAAAGAAGAAAAATGTCTCTGCTCAGTAAATTAAAAGGGAAATGAAAATGTTGTGTGAGAGAAATTGACTAATTTTTGTTTACCATATTAATACCATGCTTAATATTTACGTGTGATATATCTTTGTGAATCATAGGTTAGATAGATGTCATGTTGTCTTTTTTTGCATTTTTTTTTCCAGGATTACAAGACTTACCTAGACTTTGTTCTTGCTTTGGAGAATCGAAAGGAACCTGCTGCACTCCAGTATATCTTTAAGTTATTAGATATGGAAAATAAAGGATACCTAAATGTTTTTTCCCTCAATTTTTTTTTCAGAGTAAGTGTTGAGATTGGTGTAAGTTTAACAAATGCTGTAGATAATACTGTTCACCATGGAACCACGTGAATCATTTGCCATTACCAGCAGAGCTCTAACCACATGGGACTTTTCATTCCAGCTGCTTGGCCTTCCCACCTTCCCAAGTTCTCAAAGGTGAATTAGTGTCTAATCTCCAAGTTATTTAACTATTACATTACAATAAAACTCCAATAATGTATTATCCAACTGCTCGGAATTCCTGCAGTTCTGAAATCGGGCTCCTCACTGGGTGACGTTTCTCATGATCCCTTTCAACTCACTGGGACCCTATTTCCTGCACTCCCATTGAACTTAGTTGGCTCATCGGAAAAGTTATAAATATATTACACAGAAGTTTAATATAATAATGTGTTGTGATGTTAATAGGGAATAACATCCAGTAGTACCAAAATTCTGCTAGTCTTGCACCACCAATGTTCTGAGCATGCCAGCTTATCAAAGTTTAACTGCATTATATATTCTTTAGTGCAATATATTGTTAATTAAATGAAACTCGAATTTAGTTAAGATTGTTTTCACTATATATAGTAATACCTAAATCTGTTTACACAGTACGCATCCATTACTTTCACCATTAAGTAATTTAAGCATTGTGTCACTAGGTAATAAAAGTAGCAAAGCAAGTAGATAGTGGTAAAGAAGGCATATGGTAACAGTTGCTTTCATCGCTAAGGCATAAGTTATAAGAGTCACAAAGACATGATGCAGTTGCTTGAAAGTTTGGTTAGGCTGCACTTCTGGTTAGTGTGTGCATTTTTGGTCACCCCATTACAGGAAGGGTGCAGAGGATTCAGAAGAGGTTTACTGAGCCAGTAAAAAGAAGCAAAGTTTAAGCAGAGTGGCCATTGTTGGAGTGGGCAGGGTTTAGCTCCACAGGCTTGGGTGAGAACAGGCCCAGGCTAGAGCCTGAGTTTGATAAGTTAGAGGTATAACAAGCGTAGGCAGGACAATAGTAGAATGCTCCTCCTGTGAGATGAGGGATTTCAGAGTACCTAATGGTCTCGCTGATGATTATCTCTGCAGGAAGTGCACCCAACTGACTGACTAGTCAAGGAACTGGAACTGGAGCTGGGTGCACTCAGGACCATCTGAGATGCTGAAAACTTTAGCGATGAGACTTACTGAGGTGGTGACGCCCAGGGTGCAGTCTTCAGATAGTAGGTGGATGACCACCAGAAGAAGTAAGCAGAGTTCACCATGGCTATTCTCTTCAGCAACAAGAATACCCCTGTGGGTGCTGCAGGGTATGGGGGAGGGGGTTGGACATGACCTATCAGGACACAGCATCAACAGCAAGATCATTGGCACTAATGCTGGCTCTGAGGCTCTGCAGGGAAGGGTAAAATCAGGCAGGAGTGATAGGAGACTCGGTAGTCAGAGGAACAGACAGCAGATTCTGTGGCCATGAGAAGAAGCCGTGATGGCGTGTTGCTTCCGAGGTGCTAGTGTCCAGGATGTCTCAGCGGCTACAGAAGATTCTCAAGAGCGAAGATGAGCAGTTGGAGGTTGTGTTGCATAATGACATACTGTAGGTAGAGAGGGGGAAGAGGTCCTGCGCAGTGAGTATACGGAGTTGGAGAAGAGGCTGAAGCTGTGGGTTACTCCCAGTACCACAAACTAGTGAGGGCAGGAGTAGGACGATAGTACAGATGAATAAGTGGCTGAGGAAGTAGTGCAGGAGGCACGGTTTCAGGTTTCTGGATCATTGATATCTCTTCTGGGGAAAGTGTGACCTGTACAAAAAGGATGAATACGGGGTGGGGGTGGGATGCAATATCTGCAGGTAGGTTTGTTAGAGCTGTTGAGGAGGGTTTAAACTAAGTTTGCAGAAGGATGGGAACCAGAGTGATGATAGGGCAATTGGTATACAATGAGATGCAATGTGAGTGAGATTGTGAGGAAGGACAGGCAGATGACAGGGCAAAATTGCAATCAATGGCATGAGCAGAAGTATAACATGGGGTCAAAATTGAAAAGGGTGATGAATAGAGTACTGGAGATATATCTGATGGCATGCAGTTTATGGAATAAGATAGATGATCATGTGCAGTTGGGGATTGGCAGATATGATGTTGTGGGCCTGCTGAAGGATTTGGCCCAAAACATTGACTACTTTTTTCTCTAGACGTTGCCTGGCCTACTGTGTTCCTCCAGCATTTTGCATGTGTTGTTTGATGTTGTGGGCATCACTGAATCATGGCTGAAAAGATAGTTGGGAACTTAACATCCAAGGATGCACCTTGTATTGAAAGGTAGGCGGGGGGATGGAGTGGCTCTGTTGGTAAAAATTGAAATCAAATCCTTAGAAAAAGGTGACACAGCACCGGAGTACGTAGGATCCTTGTGTGTAGAGTTAAGAAATTGCAAAGGGAAAAAGACCCTGATGGGAGTTATGTACAAGCCCCCAAACAGTAGCCAGGATGTGGGATATAAATATCAATGGGAAATAGAAAAGGCATGTAATAAGTTAACGATAGTCATGGGGGATTTCAATATGCAAGTAGATTGGGAAAATCAGGTTGGTGCTGGATCTAAGAGAGGGAATTTTTTGAGCAGCCTGTGGTTGAGCCCACTTGGGGAAAGGCAATTCTGGATTGGATGTTGTGTAATGAATCAGATTTGATTAGTTTAAGGTGAAGAAATCCATTGAAGGCAGTGATGATAATATGTTAGAATTTACCCTGCAGGCTGTGAAGGAGAAGCTAAAATCGGACGTATCAATATTTCAGTGGAGTAAAGGGGATTGCAGAGGCATGAGAGAGAAGCTGGTCAAAGTTGATTGGAAGGGGACAATACTAGAGGTGACATCAGAGCAGCAATGGATGGAGTTTCTGAGGGCAATTCAAAAGGTGCAGAATAAATACATCCCAAAGAGAGGATGAAGCAACTGTGGTTGACAAGGACTGTCAAAGACAGCATAAAAGTGAAAGAGATGGCATATACAATAGCAAAAATAGTGGAAAGTTAGAGGGTTGGGAAGCTTTTAAAAACCAACGAAGGCAACTAAAAAACCATAAGGAGAGAAAAGATGAGATATGAAGGTAAACTGGCTAATAATATTAAAGAGAATACTAACGGTTATTTTCATATATATAAAGAGTAAAAGAGAGTCGAGAGTGGATATTGGACCACCAGAAAATGATGCTGGAGAGTATGTAATGGAGGTTAATGAAATAGCGAATGTACTTCACAAGTATTTTGTTTTAATCCTCACTGTGGAAGCCACTAACAGAATGCTAGAACTTCGAGAACATCATGGGGCAGAAGTGAGGGTTGTTGCTATTATATTACCAAGTGTTTGGGAAGCTGAAAGGCCCGAAGGTAGATGTCACCTGGACCAGATGGACTATATCCAGGGTTCTGAAGGGGGTAGCTGAAGAGATTGTGGAGGCATTAATAATGATCTTTCAGAAATCAGTAAATTCTGGAGTGGTTTTGGAGGACTGGAAAATTGCAAATGTCACTTCACTCTTTAAAAGGGAAAGAGGCAGAAGAAATGAAATTATAGGCCAGTTAGCCTAGACATCAGTGATTGGAAAGATGTTGGAGTCCTTTATTAAGGATGTGGTTTCAGAGTACTGAGAAGTGCATGGTAAAATAGGCTATTGACAGCATGGTTTCCTTGAGGGGAAATCTTGCTTGACAAATCTGTCAGAATTCTTTGAGGAAATAACAGGCAGATTAGACAAAGGAGAGTCAGTGGACGTTGTGTACTTGGATTTTTGTAAGGCCTTTGACAGGGTGCTGCTCATGAGGCTGCTTAACAAGATAAGAGCCCAGGATATTACAGGGAATATACTAGCATCAATAGAAGATTGGCTGACTGGCAGGAGGCAAAGAGTCAGAATAAAGGGGGCCTATTCTGGCTGGCTGCCAGTGACTAGTGGTTTTCCCCACAGGTTACCTTCTTTTCATATTGAATGGCAACGATTTGGATGATGGAATTAATGAATTTGTAGCCAAGTTTGCAGGCAACACAAAGATAGGTGGAGGGGCAGGCAGTGTTGAGAAAGCAGGGAGTCTGCAGAAAGGCTTGCACAGATTGGGAGAATGAGCAATGAAGTGGCAGATAGAATATAGTGTAGGGAAGTGCATGGTCATGCACTTCGGTAAAAAGAATAAAGGTGTGGACTATTTTCTAACTGGGGAAAAAATTCAAAACTCAGAGGTGCAAGGGGACTTGGGAATCCTCGTTGTGAGTTCCCTGAAGGTTAACTTGCAAGTTGAATCAGTGGTAAGGAAGGCAAATGTAATGTTAACATTTATTTCAAGAGGACTAAAATATAAGAGCAAGGATATGAAGCTGACCCTTTATAAGGTATTGGTCAGACCACACTTGGGGCATTATGAGCAAATTTGGGCCTCTTAGGAAATTATGTGCTGGCATTTGAGATGGTCCAGAGGAGGTTTATGTGATTGATTCAAGAAATGAAAGGGTTAATGTATGAGGAATGCTTGATAGCTCTGTATCTGTACTCATTGGAATTTAGAAGAATGGGGTAGATTAATTGAAACCTATCGAATATTGAAAGGCCTAGATAGAGTGGATGTTGAAAGGATGTTTCCTATAGTGGGTGAGTCCAGGGGGTCAGTGTGGTCATGGAGGATTACAAATACCTGGGGATATGAATTGACAATAAACTGAACTGGTCAAAGAACACTGAGACTGTCTACAAGAAGGGTCAGAGCCGTCTCTTTTTCCTGAGGAGACTGAGGTCTTTTAACATCTGCTGGACAATGCTGAGGATGTTCTACAAGTCTGTGGTGACCAGTGCTATCATGTTTGCTGTTGTGTGCTGGGGCAGCAGGCTGAGGGTAGCAAACACCAACAGAATCAACAAACTCATTCATAAGGCCAGTGATGTTGTGGGGATGGAACTGGACTCTCTGACGGTGGTGTCTGAAAGGGGGATGCTGTCTAAGTTGCATGCCATTGTGGACAATGTCTGCCATCCACTACATAATGGACTGGTTGGGCACAGGAGTACATTCAGCCAGAGACTCATTCCACCGAGATGCAACACTGAGCGTCATAGGAAGTCATTCCTGCCTGTGGCCATCAAACTATACAACTCCTCCCTTGAAGGGTCAGACACCCTGAGCCAATAGGCTGGTCCTGGACTTATATCCTGGCATAATTTGCATATTACTATTTAATTATTTATGGTTTTATATTGCTATATTTATACTCTATTCTTGGTTGGGGCAACTGTAACGAAAATCAATTTCCCTCAGGATCAGTAAAGTATGACTATGACTATGTGTGGGGTAAGTTTTTTTTAAACAGAGTGGTAGTAGCTGGGATGTGCTACTGGGGATGGTGGTGGTGATGGAAATGATAGTGGCATCAAGAGGCTTTTGGATAGGCACAAGAATATGGATGGAGTGGAGGGATACAGATCAGGTGTAAACTGAAGGTATTAGCTTAATTGACACCATGGCCTGCACAGGTTTTGTACACCAAAGGGCCTGTTTATACTATAAAATGCTGTAACCTCCGAATTAATAGCCAATTGTTCAGTGTACATTCTAAACGTGCACAGAATGATGTTGCATTAGATTTTCCAAAATTTTGATCAAGCAAGAAAGAGAACAGAATTTTATGTTCCAGTCAGGATGATGGAAACCTGTACAGACTTGCATTAGAGTGCTGGGGTCTTTTGTTGCTCAAGATGCAGACCTTTGCGAAGTTACCCACTTGTTAATTGAAAAGCAAAAAACAGTAGTTGCTGTAAATCTAAAATGAAATCAAAACGCTGGGGATATTCAGAACAACAGGCAGTACCTTCCCAGTGAGAAACAGGACACTGAAATGTTTTCCATTAATGCCTTTGGGCACAGTGCTTTGAGAGCTGATTTTTAAGATAGTGGATCTGTTGATCTGAAACACTCAACATGGTGGTATTGCTGCACAATGCTCCCACCCTTGTGAAAATGGCCACTCCAGAATGATTGCAATGATAACAAATAGTGATGTGTCATTAACAGATGTATCAGCTAATAGTAGATTGGTGAGGACTAAAACCTGCTGGAGCCCAGCTGTATGTATTGGGTTTGGGTCAGGTGCAGTATATATTCCAGTAAATGTTCAGGGTCGGGTAGGGCCATGCCAGCTCGGATCGCTCCTTTATGCTGATCAGGCTGATTTGTTTAGTACCACCACCGGACTTGCATTGTTACCATAAGATATAGGAGCAGAATTAGGCCATTCAGCCCATCGAGTCTGCTCTGCCATTTCATCGTGGCTGATCTAATTTTCCTCTCAGCCCCAATCACCTGCCTTCTCCCTGTATCCCTTCATGCTCTGACCAATCAAGAATCTATCAACCTCTGCCTTAAATATACATAAAGTCTTGCCTCCACAGCTGCCTGTGGCAAAGAATTTCACAGATTCACCACTCTGGCTAAAGAAATCCCTCTTCATCTCCGTTGTAAAAGGACGCTTCTCTATTTTGAGACTGTGTCCTCTATTCTTAAGATTCTCCCACTGTAGGAAACGTCTTCTCCACATCCACTCTATAAAGGCCTTTCACCATTCAATAGGTTTCAATGAGGTCACCCCTCATTCTTCTGAATTCTACTGAATACAGGCCCAGAGCCATCAAACACTCTTCATATGACAAGCTATTCAATCCTGGAATCATTTTCGTGAACCTCCTTTGAACCCTCTCCAGTTTCAGCACATTGTTTCTAAGATAAAGGGCCCAAACATGTTCATAATATTCCAAGTGAGGCCTCGCCAGTGTTTTATGAAGTTTCAACATTACGTCTTTGCTTTTATATTCTAGTTCTCTTGAAATGAATGCTAACGTCACAGTTGCCTTCCTCACCACAGTCTCAACCTGAAAATTAAACTTTAGGGAATCCTGAACAAGGACTCCCAAGTCCCTTTGAACCCAGTTTTTTTCTATTTTCTCTCCATTTAGAAGATAGTCAACCCTTCCATTTCTTCTACCATTCACTTCCTGACACTATATACCATCTGCCATTTCTTTGCCCATTCCCCGAGTCGGTCTAAGTCCTTCTGTAGCCTCTCTACTTCCTCAAAACTACCTGCACCTCCACCTATCTTCATGTCTTCTGCAAACTGTACAAAGCCAGCAATTCCATCATCAAAATCATTGACATATAAAGTAAGAAGAATCGGTCCCAACACAGACCCCTGTGGCTCCTTTTATTCCTACTCTTCGCCTCCTGCCAATCAGCCATGACTTTATCCATGCTAGAATTTTTCCTGTAATACCATGGACTCATAACTTGTTACGCAGCCTCATGTGTGACACCTTGTCAAAGGCCTTCTGAAAGTTCAAGTACAGAACATCAACCGATTCTCCTTTGTCTATCTTGTTACTTCTTCAAAGAATTCCAATGAATTTGTCATGCAAGGTTTTTCCTGAGGAAACTATGCTGACTACTGCCTACTTTATCATGAGCCTCCAAGTCCCCTGAGACATCCTGAATAATCTACTCCAACATCTTCCCAACCACTGAGGTCAGACTAACTGGCCTATAATTTCCTTTCTTCTGCCACTCTCCCTTCTTGAAGAGTGGAGTGACATTTACAATTTTCCAGTCTTCTGGAACCATTCCAGAATCTAGTGATTCTTGAAAGATTATTGCCCCAATGATCTCTTCAGCCACCTCTTTCAGAACTCTGGGGTGTACACCAACTGGTCCAGGTGACTCATCTACCTTCAGACCTTTCAGTTTCCCAAGAACCTTCACTCTCATTATGGTAACTTCACACACTTCATGCCCCCTGACACCTGGAACTTCCACCATACTGCTAGTGTCTTCCTCAGTAAAGACTGATGCAAAATACTTATTCAGTTGGTCCATTATTTTGTTGACCCCATTACTACCTGTCCAGCATTGTTTTCCAGCGATCCGATATCCACTCTTGCCTCTCTTTTACACTTTATGTATCTGATGAAACTTTTGATATCCTATATTCTTGTTGAATATTTATTTTTTTTCATCCTCAAACAGATCAATAGCTTGTTTGAGATTGTTGTATTTAAGATGTGGAAGTAGTTATGTAATTTGGCTGAGGTCCAATGGACTATGGTCAGGCTTTTTTTGAACAACCCATAGAGAAAGAGCCATCTGCTGCAGCCTCATTCTGACAGCAACATCCTTCAGGGTTTGGCCAGATTATCTAGGTACCAAACCATCCTCAGCGTTGGAATATATAATCTCCACCCAAAGTACATTATTTTCGTGGCTTCTCTGAATGGTGCCTCATAAAGGGAGGTGAGAATCAGCACAAGAGTTCATTGTTATTTAACCTGTTGATATATAACTTAGAGTCTGGCTAATACTGAGAACTCCCAATAATCAAGACTCCACTGTGCTGATGCTGAAAGGTGCTTGGGATACTGTCTCATAGACATAATTATGAATGAATGCAAGCTGGAGACTTTGACACCTGGTTTGATTTATCAACAAGGCATGCTTTGCAGAATAATGCCTTGATATATTGCATATGTCTATCTACTTTTTGATGATTTAATGGCCATGTAGTGACAGGTGGGCCAAACATTAGCGTGAAGCTGGAGTCACATACAAGGCAGATTCGTTCCCTCCATGACATTAGCAAAGCTGTTCGGTTTTCATGGAAATTAATAAACTCTAAACAAATGTTCATTACATGTTTACAAACCTAAATGCTGACATAGATTTTAGCAAAAGCATTTTGCTGATTTATTTGCAATTGAAATGAAGTTAATGTTATTTGTTTGTATTCATATAGGCTATCCAGGAGCAAATGAAGCTTCACGGGCAGGAACCAGTTTCTTTTCAGGATGTTAAGGTATATTTGTAACTGTGAGAAGTCATATTGATGATAAATAATACAAAAGCACAACTATTTTGCAATTTGTCATTTGATCAACATAATAGATGGGGACAGGAATAAATTGTTTATCACAAATCAAAAGCAGTGATTGGGAGTACCAAATGTTTGTCTAGCGACTTTCCTTTCAAATTGTTGGTATTCCTATTGCTCTACGAAGACCTATGCTATTAACATACAGCTTTAAATTGCACCTCCACAATCCAACTGTAAAAAGGCACACAAACCTGCAATTATGCCTCATTTTGTAGAAATGTGGCAACAAGTTTCTGTTGGGAGCTCTGGAAGCCCTAGCTCAGCTGTTACACCTTGGTAGAATAAGAAAACTTAGGCTTGTTTTACTGTAATTAATGTTTGATCTATAAAATTCTCTAAAGAACATTTTAAATTTTGCAGGATGAAATCTTTGACATGGTTAAGCCTAAAGATCCATATAAAATCACCCTTCAAGATTTAATAAGCAGTGGGCAAGGTGACACTGTCAGCAGCATTCTGATTGATCTAAATGGATTTTGGACTTATGAAAACCGAGAAGTTCTTGTTGCAAGTGACAACGATGGTGGTGCTGATCTGGAAGATCCATGATTTTGTGCATTGCTTGTTTTTCTTTCCCCTCAGTTATAATTGATCAGTATTTGTACTGAGTTTTTAAAACTGTACATAGTGTAACAATAGTTTGCGTAAAATTTTATTAAAGTTTTGTAATTTACAAAAGTGAATAGACAATTTATTTATAAAGAACAAACTACAAATAAATAATGTAATTATATAGATTAAACAATAAACACCTGATGTGCAGTATTATTATAATAGCAGATTCATGACAGAAGGTCAAATTAGGTGAAAAGTGAATGACTTTAACAAGGCACAGCTGCATTTTAATCAGTGAATTAAGGCCTGTTTTTGGGGGGGAGGGGAGGAGTGCTGAACTTGAGTGCCTGTTTATCCTCCTTTTGTAGAGCTTCCTCTAAGAAGGGATAGGATCACCTCTTTGTTTGGTTTCCGTTATAGGTGTAGGATCATTTTCTATTTCAAAACTGACATTTACAAATGATGCGTTAACCGCTGGCAAACCCTCATGTGAACTGACTACATCTTGCTGCTTTTCCATTTGTTCTTGGAAATTCTTTTCAGCTTCTTCTGACATTTTATTTTCTTCCTCTTCTTCCTCCTCCTGTAACATTTACAGTTTCAAATATTAGCAGTCTTAGGCAAACTGGCAATTAAGCTTAATTCAATAAAATTCCTTTACTTAATTCTTTGCAATAAATTGTTTAATCTAATGCCAATTCTCTACGGTTTCCTGCTCTTCTGCAACAATTCACCAACCAGATACAGATAGCGATCTTAACTGATGTTTCGATGACAAACTTTTCCATCTTCATCCAGGATGATGCCTGGGCAGGTCTAGTCTGATGGTGTATATATACCATTATCCGTCAGTCTTCATCCAATCAAGTTTCTGCTTGACCCACCTTGTTTACAACCAAATTCTAGTTTTTACCTAGAGTGAGACCTTTGTCTTTGTTAAAATTCTTTTTCTCTAGTTTTATTTCAATGGCTTCCTTCATGGCCCGGATCAACACATTGACCTCGTATGGAGGCTTGCGTGCTTCGAGGACTCCACCAGGCAATGATGCCAACTCAGGGCCACCCATGTTGGACGAGATGCCAGATGGAGATTGATCCAACCCCAGCTCCCAAACTGACAGACTCGCATCTGCCCCTATGGGGCCACACTTCATCATGACAACTAGAGGTGTGAAGAGAAAAACACCTGCCATACAAAACAACAACAATTTCAATGGCTTCCTTCACCATGCAGTCCCAAAAGCCATTGGCGTGGCACAGTAGTTTTGTGCTGTCAAAGGCAATCCTATGGCCATTGTGAATGCAATGATGTTCTATCAATTTCTTTGAGTAACCCAAACGGTTACACCTCCTGTGCTCCTTAGAACATAGAAATCACAGCACATTACAGGCCCTTTGGCCCACAAAGTTATGCTGACCATGTAACCTAATCTAGAAACTGCCTAGAATTTTCCTACCACAGCCCTCTATTTTTCTAGGCTTCATGTATCTTCATGTACCTTTTCTCCTTGTGCCCCGTCTGGCCAATATGCACCGCTCTGCATTCACAGGGAATCCTGTAAACACTAGCCACCCTAAGTCCCAGGTCATCTTTGACCTGCTTAAACTGTGATTTGAGCTTCCTTACAGATCGCCAGGATCCTAAAGAAATACTGGATTAATACCATCCACAAACCCGTAAGGAAGCTCAAATTACAGCTTATGCAGGTCAAAGTATAGAGTATTGGAGGACAATTACTTGATGTAAATGTAGAATATATGGAAAATATAGAACATATGGAAACATGGTATAGAATTGCACAGGAATACGTAAAAGTAGGATTCCACTCTGGACAACTTGCTTGAACTTTTGGTTTTAAGTTGACTTTTTTTCCAAAATTATGTTTGATATCTGTGTTTTAAACCTTGGCTCTATGTTATATCAAAGAAATAGAAATGTCTGGAAATTTGATAGAGTTTGCAAACTACCTTAAGCCTCTTGGATATAAATGAATTTTCAAGTTCAAAGTTTAAAATATAATGTCAGTATCTTAGATTTGAAATGCTTCACATAGAAACATTTTAGGAAGAAGTACCCTGTTAAGTATCTTGTTAGAATCTACATTTTGTATTGCCGCTCGATCAATGATTACGTCTTGCTATCACCCACTCCCCAGAGCCCTCTCACCACCCCATGATGATCATGGCTATACCTATATAACTGAGACTCTTTGCAAATCAATAGGACTTTGCAGAGTTATGTCAGGAGTCCCTAAGTTGTAATGATCTGTATGCGGTACTTTTCCCGACTGACATTGGTTCCAAAAGATCTGTAGCGAGGGAACGTGACATTGCAGCAACTGCCTATTGTCTACAAATAATTTCTGTTCATTCCAATAACCTCTGTCCATGTAGATGTGACACAGATAAACCTTGTTCATTGATTTCAAAAGAGAGAAATGATTATGAGCACTATATTAGTATTTTTAGATGTAAATATTAAAATTTAAATTGTGTCAGATCGTCATACAGTTGTTGATGGTGCCTAAGTTCAGAGACAAGCCTAAGATGGCTGTTGTTTATTCCTTATTCCTCTTCAAGTCATGAATGATCCTGGAGCCATGATCTCAAGCTTCCTTTTCTCTGCATCGGGTAAACTTTCTAAAGCACTAAATGCAAATTCTGAGGCTATATATGGGGAATTACAGATCATCTTTGTTGTCTCTAATTAGTTTAAGGAGTTCAAACGTGCTTACTTTTTTTCCCACAAGCACCTCCAAAGTGAGATTTGAGACAAATTACACATTCTTTACTGAATAATAGCATGCCATTTGCTTACCTCCTTCTTTATTCTATAGTATTCATCGATAGCATACTGGTATTTTGGTGCATTTATACCAAAAAGGGAAGCTAATTTTTCTCCTAAGAAGTCGCACACTATTCAAAACAAAATTACAAAATTGTTAATGAATGTTCAGTTTTATCATTGTCAGATTTTGTTTGTTTTCTAGTTGTTGATTTTATTTAATTTTTTACTCTTTATTCTGTCAACTAATTACACTCCTGCATCTAATCATAGAACCATCATCCAATCCAGACAAAAGACCATTGTAGTTAGTGATACTACTTGAATACCATGCTTACCAGATAGTGTTCCTGTTGCAAATCTTAGCATGTAGAACCACAGAAATGGGCCCCATGGAAGTTTGCTCTAGAAAAAAAAGTTTGATACTTTATACCTGGACACTCATACTGCCAGGATTCGCAAAAATAACTTTATAGTACATTTTAAACTTACCACATCAATTGTAGGCAACAAATCTCTCTTATCTTCTTCCGGCTCTTCTTCATCAGTGCTATACTCCTCCATTGTTTCGCCACTTGCAAAGTGAATGATTCTCCGAGGAACCTTTTGTTTCCTTGTGCTCACGTCTCCAAGTTCTATATTCTCAAATGATTTTCCACTTGCTTGCAGCTGTTAAGAAATAAACCATTTAGAAGAATCACAAAAGAATAAATTTGACAGTGTCAATTCCAGACATCCCAACTCTCCCATAAGTTCCAGAAGCCTCCCGCATATGAATTAGTGGCTCCCTGATGCCCGTAAATTATATACAATATCACAGAAATCAAATTTTTTTAAGAGCGAGCAAGAGCAAGCAAGCAAGCGAGAGCACGAGAGCAAGTGAGAGCGCAAGAAAGCAAGCGAGAGAGCGCGAGAGAAAGCGTGAGAGACAGAGCAAGGGCGCGCCATGGCAGAGTGTTCCAAAAAAAAATAAAAAGTACGTCACCCCAGACTACACTAAAGTGTACCCCTGCCTAATAGGGGTCAAAAATAATGACAGTATTGCTCGCTGCACTGTTTACAACAGTGACTTTTCTATTGCCCATGGTGGGTTAAGACTGTAAAAGACATGTTGAGGTGAGTTTAACAGGTGTCATTCGTTTATTGGCATAGTTAACGTTATTTAAACTAGCTGTCTGGTTGCTAAGGAGCTACTCTATTGCAAACATCCCACCTCTCCCAGAAGTCTCCCGCAAATTGATGGTGCTACCTCCCTGAAATCAGTTTTTGCAGGGTGGGATGTCTGCAGTTCGTAGTAGATGTTGCCTTATCCTGAACATTGAAGTGTATGCTGACAGAAATTCAAATAAAAACTGGCGGAGGAAGTACGAGCGCTGTCCTGCTGCATTTCCTGCTACTGCCCTACTCACTTGGATCCATGACATACAGTACACAGACACCTTCTGTCCAGTTTCAGCATAACTTGAAAAATCAGTCTCCAGTTGCTTACATTTTCTTTGGAAAGGAAATTCAAGGTATTGGATTTTAGCATTACTGAGATCAGCCCTATTAAGCCAGTACTGTCATCCTGTATTTACATAGGTCAAAAATATTGGACAGGCTGGGTCAAATTATGAACAATGGTCCATCATATACACTCTTGAAATATGAAAGCTCCCTGTTTGATACAGCAACTTGGATGTAAAGAACCTATAACAGTAAATGAGCTGGTTTTAGTTACACAATGTTTTCCACAACTATTATCAGATGTACTCTCAAATATCATGGTGTGTTTTTAAAGGAGTGTGCTACTCAGAGTGTGTTAACCAAGTGATTTTAAATTTTAATTTTAAAGTCTCAATATAACAATTCCTTTGTAACAAGATTAAAATCATTTCTGATTATCTCTATTATTGTTCCTGTCGATGCCAGGAAATATTTTTTCAGTCATCTTGTCCCAGGATTAGTTTTGAGATTCCCTCTCATCAGGATACCCTTGAAGGGCTCAAGAGTTACTTTATAATCATTTCAATTCAGAGCCAGAGGGAAGAGATTTTTAAAAAAGACAACTCTCAAAGAGTCAATCTTGAATTGTCTCTGCACTGAAGTTTCCCACAAGCATTGACTGGAACGTGAAAAGGAAGTCAGTCCTCATTGAGGGATCAGTGGAAGATACGGTGAGCAGTGTCACACTCCAGGGCGTCAATCTTTCAGAGGGCCCAACACACTGATGCAATCACAACAAAGCTAAGTCAGTAGTTTTACTTTGTTAAGACTTTAAGGAGATTTGGTATTCTTCACGAAAGACCCCCACCATTCAGGACATGCCCTCTTCTTGATGGGGGAGAAAGACCACAAAGCTGAACACCCACACTCGACGATTCAGGAACAGCTTCCTTCTCTCCACGGTCAGATTTCTGAATGGTGCATGATCACTAACTTCCTATTTATTTTTGTAATTTATAATAATTGTCTTTGCACTGTACTGCTGCTGCAAAATAACAAACTCCACGTCATCTCAGTCGATGATAATAAATCTGATTCTGACCTTTCCCAAGGCAACAGGGAACAGAAATAGCACACAAAATATAATATTGCATTGTTTTAACACAGCCAACTCTACCAACTGGGTACTATTGTATTATCATGACACAGTAACTGGACATGTCCAATACTAAGACATATCCCTCATCTCACTTCTGTTGAGCACTCTTCCGTGCACAAACCAATTGCATCACACTCACAAAAGAGAACGTGCATACTCTGGAATTGCATTAGGACAACTTTCCTACTCTTTGTTTTGTGTTACAAGATATTTTACTTAAGTGGGGCAGGCAGGATCATCTCAATTTTGTTTTGCACCTCTGACAATGCAGTGCTCCATAGTCTCATTCAGGTCTCTGTAAAATAATGTAAAACCATGATGTTCAAACTTGAAGGACGGAATGTTACCACTGAATTGTTGGAGGCCTATAAAAAGGGGAAAGTAATAAACATCCAGTGTAGTAGAATTTTGGTCAAATGAATGCTTCAAGGCAGAGAGATTTTGAGACAGTTCCTTGGGCAGTTTACACGCCAGTTTTCAATAGCAAGTGGGACCTGTCAGGATTTGTCTGCAGAGCAGAATACTGCTTGCATTGTTAGTAAATTAGCAAGGACCAATAAAAAGAAGTGAGCAGAGCGGCCATTGTTGGAGTGGGCCAGGGTTAGAGTGGAAGGCTTTAGCTCAACAGGCTCTGATGACAATGGCGGAGGCTCTAAGTTTTTTTTCTTCCTTTGTTTATTAGTATATAGTGCATTGAGAATAGATCCAGGGTTAGTGATATATCCTTTGTGTGAGATGTGGGAACACTGGGAGACCCCCAGTCTCCCTGATAACTACATCTGTATTAAGTGCATAAAGCTACAGCTCCTTATATACCACATTAAGGAACTGGAGGTGCGAAGCTGGATGGCCTTCAGCTCATATGGGAAAATGAGGCGCTGATAGATAGAAGCTAGAGGGAGGTAGTCACTCCTAAATTGTACAAGGCAGATAGCTGGGTGACTGTCAGGAAAGGGAAAGCAAATGCGAATAGGTAGCCACTGCAGAGTAGCCCTGTGGCTATTCCCCTCAATAATAAGTACACCACTTTGGATACTGTTAGAGAGGATGAGCTACTGGGGGAAGGTGCAGCAACTGGGCCTTGGGCCCCGAGTCTTTCTCTGTGGCTCAGAAGAGAAGTGCAGTAGTGATAAGGGATTCCATAATTAAAGGAGCAGACATGAGATTCTGTGGATGCAAAAGAGACACTTGGATATTATGTTGTCTCCCAGGTGCCAGAGTCACAGATGTCTCGGATCCTAAAGGGGGAGGGTAAACAGATGGAAGTTATGGTACATATTGGTACCCACAGTATAGGTAGGAAAAGGGATGAGGTCCTAAAGAGAGAATGGGAGGAGTTAGGGAGAAAGCTGAAAAGCAGAACCTCAAGGGTAGTAATATCTGGATTGCTGACTGTGTCACGTGCCAGTGAGGGTAAGATGGGATGATTTGGCAGAAGAATGTGTGGCTGAGGAAATGGTGCTGAGAGCAAGGGTTCAGATTTCTGGATCACTGGGATCTCTTCTGGGGAAGTATGATCATTAACTTGGTATAGTCATTAACTTGTATCACAAATGCACCTTATTATTTGTGAATTTACTAGTGGTAATGTTACCTAACGTGTTGTGTGTGTGTGAGTTATATGTACTGTGTTGTGCACCTTGGTCCAGAGGAACGTTGTTTCATTTGGATGTATACAGTTGAATGACAATAAACTCGAGCTTGAACAAAAAGGACGGGTTACAACTAAACTCGAGGGGCACCAATATCCTTATGGGCAAGTTTGCTAAAGCTGTTGGGAAAGGTTTAAATGAATTTGGCAGGGGGATGGGAACCAGAGTGATAAGGCTATGGATGGGGCAGTTGGTTTACAAGAAGATGCAACATATAGTGAGACTGTGAGGAAGGACAGGTAGATGATAAGGCAAATTTGCAGTCGGTTCAATTGAAGTATAACATGGGGGAAAATTGAAAAGGGTGATGAAAACAGCGTTGAAGGTTTTATATTTGAATGCTCGCAGTATGTGGAATAAGGTTTCTGATCGTGTCCAAGATATCCTGAAGTGGGAGGGTGAAGAGCCAGAGGTCCTGGTACATATAGGTACCAATGACATAGGTAGGAAAAGGGATGAGGTCCTGAAAGAAGAATATAGGGAGCTAGGAAGGGAGTTGAGAAAAAGGACCGCAAAGGTAGTAATCTCGGGATTACTGCCTGTGCCACGCGACAGTGAGAGTAGGAATGCGATGAGGTGGAGGATAAATGCGTGGCTGAGGGATTGGAGCAGGGGGCAGGGATTCAAGTTTTTGGATCATTGGGACCTCTTTTGGCGCAGGTGTGACCTGTACAAAAAGGACGGGTTACACTTAAATCCTCGGGGGACCAATATCCTGGCAGGGAGATTAGCGGGGGCTACTGAGGTGACTTTAAACTAGAATGGTTGGGGGGTGGGAATCAAATTAAAGCGGCTAGGTGTGAGGAGGTTAGTTCACAACAGAGGGATGGGAACCAGTGCAGAGAGACAGAGGGGTGTAAAGTGAGCGTAGAAGCAAAAAGTACAAAGGGGAAAAGTAAAAGTGGCAGGCCGACAAATCCAGGGCAAGCATTAAAAAGGGCTAAGAGAGTTGTAAAAGAGTGCCTGAAGGCTTTATGTGTCAATGCAAGGAGCATTCGTAATAAGGTGGATGAATTGAAAGTGCAGATTGTTATTAATGATTATGATATAGTTGGGATCACAGAGACATGGCTCCAGGGTGACCAGGGATGGGAGCTCAACGTTCAGGGATATTCAATATTCAGGAGGGATAGACACGAAGGAAGGGGAGGTGGGGTGGCGTTGCTGGTTAAAAAAGAGATTAACGCAATAGAAAGGAAGGACATAAGCCGGGAAGATGTGGAATCGATATGGGTAGAGCTGCGTAACACTAAGGGGCAGAAGACGCTGGTGGGAGTTGTGTACAGGCCACCTAACAGTAGTAGTGAGGTCGGAGATGGTATTAAACAGGAAATTAGAAATGTGTGCAATAAAGGAACAGCAGTTATAATGGGTGACTTCAATCTACATGTAGACTGGGTGAACCAAATTGGTAAAGGTGCTGAGGAAGAGGATTTCTTGGAATGTATGCGGGATGGTTTTTTGAACCAACATGTCGAGGAACCGACTAGAGAGCAGGCTATTCTGGACTGGGTTTTGAGCAATGAGGAAGGGTTAATTAGCGATCTTGTCGTGAGAGGCCCCTTGGGTAAGAGTGACCATAATATGGTGGAATTCTTCATTAACATGGAGAGTGACGTAGTTAATTCAGAAACAAAGGTTCTGAACTTAAAGAGGGGTAACTTTGAAGGTATGAGACATGAATTAGCTAAGATAGACTGGCAAATGACACTTCAAGGATTGACGGTGGATATGCAATGGCAGGCATTTAAAGGTTGCATGGATGAACTACAACAATTGTTCATCCCAGTTTGGCAAAAGAATAAATCAAGGAAGGTAGTGCACCCGTGGCTGACAAGAGAAATTAGGGATAGTATCAATTCCAAAGAAGTAGCATACAAATTAGCCAGAGAAAGTGGCTCACCTGAGGACTGGGAGAAATTCAGAGTTCAGCAGAGGAGGACAAAGGGCTTAATTAGGAAGGGGAAAAAAGATTATGAGAGAAAACTGGCAGAGAACATAAAAACGGACTGTAAAAGCTTTTATAGATATGTAAAAAGGAAAAGACTGATAAAGACAAATGTAGGTCCCCTGCAAACAGAAACAGGTGAATTGATTATGGGGAGCAAGGACATGGCAGACCAATTGAATAATTACTTTGGTTCTGTCTTCACTAAGGAGGACATAAATAATCTTCCAGAAATAGTAAGGGACAGAGGGTCCAGTGAGATGGAGGAACTGAGCGAAATACATGTTAGTAGGGAAGTGGTGTTAGGTAAATTGAAGGGATTGAAGGCAGATAAATCCCCAGGGCCAGATGGTCTGCATCCCAGAGTGCTTAAGGAAGTGGCCCAAGAAATAGTGGATGCATTAGTGATAATTTTTCAAAACTCGTTAGATTCCGGACTAGTTCCTGAGGATTGGAGGGTGGCTAATGTAACCCCACTTTTTAAAAAAGGAGGGAGAGAGAAACCGGGGAATTATAGGCCGGTTAGCCTAACGTCGGTGGTGGGGAAACTGCTGGAGTCAGTTATCAAGTATGTGATAACAGCACATTTGGAAAGCGGTGAAATGATCGGACAAAGTCAGCATGGATTTGTGAAAGGAAAATCATGTCTGACGAATCTCATAGAATTTTTTGAGGATGTAACTAGTAGAGTGGATAGGGGAGAACCAGTGGATGTGGTATATTTGGATTTTCAAAAGGCTTTTGACAAGGTCCCACATAGGAGATTAGTGTGCAAACTTAAAGCACACGGTATTGGGGGTAAGGTATTGGTGTGGGTGGAGAATTGGTTAGCAGACAGGAAGCAAAGAGTGGGAATAAACGGGACCTTTTCAGAATGGCAGGCGGTGACTAGTGGGGTACCGCAAGGCTCAGTGCTGGGACCCCAGTTGTTTACAATATATATTAATGACTTGGATGAGGGAATTAAATGCAGCATCTCCAAGTTTGCGGATGACACGAAGCTGGGTGGCAGTGTTAGCAGTGAGGAGGATGCTAAGAGGATGCAGGGTGACTTGGATAGGTTGGGTGAGTGGGCAAACTCATGGCAGATGCAATTTAATGTGGATAAATGTGAAGTTATCCACTTTGGTGGCAAAAATAGGAAAACAGATTATTATCTGAATGGTGGCCGATTAGGAAAAGGGGAGGTGCAACGAGACCTGGGTGTCATTATACACCAGTCATTGAAAGTGGGCATGCAGGTACAGCAGGCGGTGAAAAAGGCGAACGGTATGCTGGCATTTATAGCGAGAGGATTCGAGTACAGGAGCAGGGAGGTACTACTGCAGTTGTACAAGGCCTTGGTGAGACCACACCTGGAGTATTGTGTGCAGTTTTGGTCCCCTAATCTGAGGAAAGACATCTTTGCCATAGAGGGAGTACAAAGAAGGTTCACCAGATTGATTCCTGGGATGGCAGGTCTTTCATATGAAGAAAGACTGGATGAACTGGGCTTGTACTCGTTGGAATTTAGAAGATTGAGGGGGGATCTGATTGAAACGTATAAGATCCTAAAGGGATTGGACAGGCTAGATGCAGGAAGATTGTTCCCGATGTTGGGGAGGTCTAGAACGAGGGGTCACAGTTTGAGGATAGAGGGGAAGCCTTTTAGGACCGAGGTTAGGAAAAACTTCTTCACACAGAGAGTGGTGAATCTGTGGAATTCTCTGCCACAGCAAACTGTTGAGGCCAGTTCATTAGCTATGTTTAAAAGGAAGTTAGATATGGCCCTTGTGGCTACAGGGGTCAGGGGGTATGGAGGGAAGGCTGGGTTCTGAGTTGGATGATCAGCCATGATCATAATAAATGGCGGTGCAGGCTCGAAGGGCCGAATGGCCTACTCCTGCACCTATTTTCTATGTTTCTATGTTTCTAAGGTAGATGCTTGTGTGGCGCAGTTAGGGATCAGCAAATATGACGTGGGTATCACTGAGTCGTGGCTGAAAGAAGATCATGGCTGAGAACTTAACATCCAAGGACACACATTGTATCAAAAGGACAGGCAGATAAGCAGATGGGCTGGAGTGGCTCTGTTGGAAAAAAATGAAATCAAATCCTTAAAATGTCGAATCCTTGTGAGTAGAGTTAAGGAACTAAAGGGGTAAAAAGACCCTGATGAGAGTTACATACAGGCCTCCGAACAGTACTCAGGATGAGGGATACAAATTACAACAGGATATAGAAAAGGCAGGTAGAAAGGGCAATGTTATATTAGTTGAATTCCAAAATGCGGGTAGATGGCTTTTTAGAGCAGCTTCTGGTTGAGCCCACTAGAGAAAATGCTATAGGTGTTGTGTAATGAATCAGATGTGTCTCGGGAGCTTGAGGTAAAGAAATCCTTAGGAGACAGAGATCATAATATGACAGAATTCACACTGCACTTTGAGAGGGAGAAGCTTAAGTCATTTATATTAGTATCACAGTGAAGTCAAGGGAATTACATGAGAGGGGAGGTGGCCAAAGTTGATTAGAAGGGGACACTAGCAGGGGTGATGGCAGGAGATTCTGGGAGCAACTTGGAAGGCACAGGATAGATACATTCCAAAGATGAAGGAATATTCTAAAGGGAGGATGACACAATCGTAGCTGATAAGGTAAGTCAAAGACATCATAAAAAGCAAAATTAGTGGGCAGTTAGACGACTGGGAAGCTTTTAAAAATCAACAGAAGACAACTAAAAAAGCAATACGGAGAGAAAAGATTAACTATAAAGATAAGCTAGCCAATGATATAAAAGAGGACACAAAAAGCTTTTTCAGATATATAAAGAGTAAAAGGGAGGTGAGAGTGAATATTGGACGACTGGAAAATGATGTTGGAGAAGTAGTAAAGGGAGACAAAGAAATGATGGACGAATTGAATAAGTATTTTGTCTTAGTCTTCACTGTGGAAGGTACCAGCAGCCTGATAAAATTTGAGAGTGTTGGGGGGCTGAGGGGTGCAGAAGCGAGTTTAATACCTATTACTAAGTAGAAGGTGCTTGGGAAGCACAAACATCTGAAGGTAGACATTGTTGGGAGGGGACGACCAACCTGGACCAGATGAAATACACCCCAGGGTTCTAAAAATTGGTTGCTGAAGAGATTGTGAAGGCATTAGTAGTGATCTTTCAAGAATCACTATATTCTGGAATGGTTTGGGAGGACTGGAACATTGCAAATGCCACTTCACCATTTAAGAAGGGAGGGAGGCAGAAGAAAGGAAATTATATGCCAGTTAACCTGACTTCAGTGGTTGGGAAGATGTTGGAGTCAATTAGTAAGGATGAGATTTCAAAGTACTTGGAGGCACATAATAAAATAGGCCAGAGTCAGCATGGTTTCCTTAAGGACAAATCAGTTGGAATTCTTTGAGGAAATAACAGGCAGGATAGATAGGCAAATGAGAGTCAGTGGGTGTTGCTTACTTGGATTTTCAGAAGGCTTTTGACAAAGTACCGCACATGAGGCTGCTTAACAAGATAAGAGCCCATGGTATTACAGGAAAGACACTGACATAGGTAGAAGACAGGCTGACTGGCAGCAGGAAAAGTGCGCGAAAAAAGGAGGCCTTTTCTAGTTTGCTGACGGTGACGAGTGGTATTCCACTGGACTTCGTGTTATTTTGAACTTCAAAGGGCATTGGTCAGAATGCACTTGGAGTATTGTGAGCAGGTTTGGGCTCTTTACCTAAGAAAAGATGTGCTCGCATTGGAAAGGCTTCAGAGGAGGATGATAGCAGGATTGAAAGCGTTATCGTATGAGGAGCGTTTGATAAGAAGTTCGTTGTTGTCCTCAAAAACCTGTTCTGAAATTGATGGAAGCTTAGTTATATACCAGAGAAATTAGATGCTGATTCTGTATAGACAGCATTACTCTCAGATACCCTGAAGTAGCAACTTTTGTCACAAAGGACCTTAGAGAGCCCATACCTGGAATATTATATATAGGGCTTGTTTCCCACCTAAAGGAAGAATAAACTTGGAATTGAAGCAAGAAAGATTCACCAGATTGATTGTTAGGGTGAAGGTTCCTCCTGTGAGGAGAGATGTACTGGATTGAATTGACTGGGTGTAAACTCTATAAGAGTTTTGAAAAATGGTACAAAGCATATAGAATTATTTATAGTATTACCAAAGCTATACATCTAAGAACCAGAGATCACAAACTCTAAAGAAGAACTGAGACCAGTGGAAGTTTCTACATCTAGAGGTTACTGAATCTTTGGAATTATTTATCGGAGAACAGTGGAGGATCACAGAAATAATAATAGATTTCTAGATATTAAATGATTCAGAAAATAGGATTTAGCCCAGGAATGTGGCAATGAGCTAACTGTCGCAATTGCGGAGCAAATGCAATGCCAAATGGTCTGTTTTTTTTGCTCTTAATCCTGCCTACTTTCCAGAAACTTGGCATTCTGCGCATTCCTGTCAGTTTACATTCTTTTCCAAACTTTAGTCATTCTTATATCTTAAGGATGTGAATTCTTGTTCCTCTGATTCATTTTTGATGGGATGTTATTTTTTATTTCTAATTATCTGTCACAAAATTATTACAAAATTCACAGCTGCCCCAAATAATGGCTCAACCAATTCTTCATTTCCTACGCAAACAACAGGAATTCTGCAGATGCTGGAAATTCAAGCAACATACATCAAAGTTGCTGGTGAACGCCAGGTCCTGACGAAGGGTCTCGGCCTGAAACGTCGACTGCGCCTCTTCCTAGAGATGCTGCTTGGCCTGCTGCGTTCACCAGCAACTTTGATGTATGTTGCTTCATTTCCTACCCTGCCTTTCTGGAGCAGGAACAGATCAGAGATTATTCTGATGGGGCAGTGGCCAATTTCAGCCTACCCTAATGCCGTGTGTTCCTAGAGGGTTTATCAGTGATTTCCAGCAATACTGGTAAGAAAGTGGCCAGCTCCTAGTCTGGCTGGACAGTGAAAGAAAATAATATGCTGGAAATCTGAAACAAAACTGAAAGAGCTGGAATCACTCAACAAATCAAGACAGAATGGTTAACCTATCTTGGTCAGAATTGTGAAAGGGAAATACAAATTGGTTTTCATCAAGTGAGCAGATGGGGAGAGATGTGTAGAACAAATGAAGTATCTCTAATAGGGGTAAGTCAAGTAGCTTAAAGGGAATGGTTACCAGCATAATAAGCTCATTTCTCTATGAAATATACTATAAATGGTGAGGCTGTGGGATATGCCCCCCACACACTAGACTATATGAATAGAAATAAGAAAAATTGAACCAACATAATGACCAGCTGAAATGGCTAGTGTTGAAGCAGAGTGAAAGAAAGAATGAACTACTTAGAATTGTAGAATTCAATATGCAATCCTGATGGAAGAGGAGGTGTTGTTCCTCAAGCTTGACTTTGAACACATAGCAATGCAGGAGCCCAGAGGACCGAAGGTCAGAGTGGGCCAGCCAGAAGGTAGAGGTAGACAGCCAGTATCTTCTTTTTTCCGGGGGTTGAAATGCCTAATACCAGAGGGCGTACATTAAAGGTGAGAGGGGCAAGTGTTCCACACAGAGAGTGGTGGATGCCTGGAATATGTAGCCTAGGGTGGTGGTGGAGGCGAATACCATATGGGCATTCAAGAGGCGTTAAATAGGCACATGAAGGTACAGGAAATGGAAGGATTTGGATAATCTGTAGACAGTGGGGATTAGTTTGGCTGATCATTTGATTACTAATTTATTTAATTTAGCACAACATTGTGGGCTGAAGGGCCTGTTCTTGTGCTGTCATGTTCAGATCATGGAGTTACAAAGTGAGTGATCCCTGCGAAATGCTGAAATGGGAGGGGAAGGAGCTATTGCCCATTTAGGAACGATTGACGATCATCTACTTTATGTGACATATGGCAAAGAGTTACGGACAAGGATGAATCCCAGCCGCTCCCGAGGAGGGAATTGGAGACCGTTCCCGGCCGCTCTCGGGAGGGGGGAGGAAGGAGGCTGCTCCCGGTGGGGAACTAGGAAACACTCCCGGCGGCTGCAGGAAATACAGCCAGCCATTCTCGGCCGATCGGGCCCGGCTTCTCGCCCTGGCGCCGCGCCCTCGCCGCCCGCCCACTGGGGTTCTCCGGTCATTTGGGAACCCGCCTGTTCAGCACCGAGCCCCCTTCCTCACCTTCTCCGCGTCCATACTGCCCCCACTGAGCAGCACGTTGCCGGGGCTGAGGTAGAGGCCGAGACCGGGCAGCTTCTCCGCCATTTACTGCTGTTAGCGGTGACGAGCGGTTCACTAGCCAGAGTTCGCTGGATGGCCAGGCGGCGGCGGCAGCGGTGCGCTCCCCACTCAGACATAAACAGGCGGACTGAATGCAAAACAATCGGCCTGTGTCTGCAGGTGGGATTAAATTTCTGCCTGCATTAGATTAGTCAACACTATGTGCACCGAATGCCATGCCTTGGACTCGAAGAATTGCGAGTGAATTGCTTCGCCTGCGAGAACTGTTAGGATGTCTGGAAATTGGGAAGGAAGGAGAGGAAAGCTAGGAGTTGCATGGTCAGGTGCCACAGAATGGGCACTGGTGTCTGGCCACTTACTGACTAAGGACAAAATTCGGTTTGGAGGGCTGCTACTTCCAACCAAATCGAACAAATCAGTTCGCCATCGTATTGAGAATAGCCATCGAGACAATATTTTAAAAGGGATCTCACTGCTCTCTCTGCCTGTATCAAGAAATTCAAATCTCTCATACATGAGAAGCTGTCCATTCCTGTCTTTGAAGAGAGCTCGGTGAGGAGAGAGGGTGACGAAAAAGTTCCCGAGAATGCTGAAATTTATTTGATTAGAGTTGAAGAAGATTGAGCAGGAAATTTTTATCCAAACCACTGTTGTGGCCTGTGTCAATGGACACGAAGCTCCATTCGGGTATAAATCTGACCTGCATTAAATATTCAGATCTTTCGTACATGATATTTCTTCGTCTACTTTCAAGGAAGCACTGTGAGGCAGACTGACTCTATACAGTTATGCTACAGGTCAATCATGACCTAATAATGAAGCACTCTCAAAGCTGAATGGGGGGGGGGGGAGTACCTACTTTGTCCAGTGGTATGAACTTGGGCAACCGTGAACATGTCCTTTTGAATGAGGTGAAAACTAAGTCGTGATATATAGAATCTCTCTAGGACGAGAGAGGTTGCAGTACAAGTGAGGGTATCCTTGAAATAGTAAATTCAGAAACTAAAAGGTGTATGTCAAAACTTGAGGGACAACAACTCACCTTATAAGGGAATACGATAGAAATAGACCAAGAATGAAGGGGTGGTGCTGTGAAGACAGTCTAGTTAGTCCAAAACTCAGCCCATCTACCGCCAGCCCTCGGGAACGTGGTCTTATTTAGTTGTATACTCAGATGACAATGAACGAACTTTGAACTACTAATATTCAGCACTAGGAGTAGATTCAATGGGCTTCAGAATGATGAAAGCTGTTCTCACTAGAACATTCTTCAGGAAATGGTCTGGAAAAACATTGTTCTCTGACTGAGGATTTGAAAGGCTCACATTTCCAGCAGAAGGAATTGGTCATTAAATGAAAGCTGAAGAAACTGCAGATGCTAGACATCTGAAACAAAATTAACAGCTGTTGGAAACACTCAGCAAGTTGGCCAGTATGTGTGTTGGCATTGGCATGTACCAAGATAATGAAAAGCTTCTCTTGTATACTGTTTATACAGATCAAATTATTACACACTGCATTGTGCTAGAATAGGGTAAAACAATAATAATACTTAATAAAGTGTAAAAGCTACGGGAAAAGTGCAGTGTAGGTGGACGATAAAGTGCAAGATCATAACGAGGTAGATCGTGAGGCCAGGAGTCCCATTTTGTCGTTCAAGAATCTGATAACAGTGGGACGGAAGCTATTCTTGAGCCTGGAGGAACTCAGTAGGGCCGTGATCTTGACTGGTTCCTGGCTCGTTTCTTTCAGCAATTTGTGTGTGGTAATCTGGATTTCCAGCGTCTGTAGGATTTGGGCTGTTGAGCCAGGTGGTACATACACTTCTGTATCTATTTTGTGTGGGAAGAAACATAACATTTGAGGACTTTGGTCTTTTGGGGTTAGAAGGGGGGGGGATTGGTAAAAGTGCTGGCAGCTCTCTGGTTCCCGGGGAGACGGGCTCCGGGGCCGGTGGGGCCGAGTTGTGACCCCTCCGACCCTGTCTCTCTCCCCACCCCCCCGCTTCCTCCCACAGGCTGATGTCATATCACGTGACGGTCGCGCAGAATTTTGTAAACAGGCTTGTGGCTCCGAAATTAGCTGAAAATGCGGGGGGATCCTGAGATTAGGAGATAAAAGTAACCGAGTCTTTAGAGCTTCCAGATAACTTTATCCCAGCATTGCTAAAGTAGTTTGAAGTAATATTTACAGTATGTAAATTAGCGAGGTTTTCCACTGTGGTTTCTGAGGTGGCTGTAGTGTGCTGGATTAACCCCCACCCCCCCCGCCGCCTCTGCTTTGCAGCGTTCCCGCCTCACTTCCGGTGCGAGGCCCCGAGCCGGGACTGGAAGTGGAGGCGATGAGATAGCGGTGGCGGCGCTGAGGGCGTGAAGTTAGCGAGTGGCCGGGAGCCACCGGGGGGGGTGGAGCGGACCGATATAGTGAGCTGGAACGGCGCTCCGCGGCCCAGAACCAACCGCTGTGGGAGGGGAAGGAGTGAGGGGCGGGCGGCCGGGGCGGCAGGCCGGGAGCCGGGCGATGGCGTTGTGCGGGGCCATGGCGGCGGCGGCCGCCCTGCCGTGCGAAGTCATCGTGCACATCTTCTCCTTCCTGCCCCCCTGGGACCGGTTGCGGGCCTCGTCCGTCTGCTCCAAGTGGCGCGAGTGCCTCTTCTACCCTTCGCTGTGGCCGGAGCTGCGGCTCCGCCTCCGCGGCTCGGCCGCCGAGCGCTGCCGCCTCGACTTCCTCATGAAGAAGTGCGGCTCATTCGTACGGGAGCTGCGTGTGGAGTTCGAGAGTGGCGGCGGGGGCCGGCCCGACCCCCTCAGGAGTTACATGGATGAGGTTGTATGCGTGTTGAAAAGCGTGAGGAGCAACCGCAACCTGCAGAAACTCAGCGTGTTCGGCGACATATACCTGCAGGAGCCTGACGACAAACACTCGCACGAGTAGGTGTCCGGCAGCGGGGAGAGCGGGAGGCAGGGGTCCGGGGTCCCAGACAGGCTTGGAAGCCGTGCCCTGTTCATGTTGCACGACATCTTGTTTGTCTACCTGACTGTCCCTTCCTTCCCCGAGCGATTGATATGTAGTGGCTTTGGTCTCAGAGGTCTCTCTGCTGCAATATCGCGTTGTTTCTCAGTATCTACAAGTCCTTTATGAGTTAGGGAGCAGAGAATTGCAGCCGATTCTATTACTTAGTGTGTTTGTTTACGGGCACTTTCGCAACCTTCCTCCAAAATATTGATTGTTACACCTTTAAAAATAACATGTTCTGTGAGTCTTCGGTGCGCTTGGGAAACATTTGGCTTTGTGGGTCCGCCTGTCCTGGGCCCTACATTTTCATAGAGCGAGCAGCGAAACTTTGCACAGGGCCATTTTTGTCCTATCTTTACAGAATATTAATGGATATTTAATTGATTAAAATACCTGTTTTCTTCCTCCCCGTCATGCTGGGACTTGGCTAGTGTTTTTTTTTGCCAACTACTGTTTGTGCCTTTTTTACTGGCTGGTATGTAGCATGGAGGAAATCATTTAGCAAGTAGCGGAACTTCCGTAGATGCTGCCTAACCTGCTGAGTTCCTCCAGCAATTTGGTATGTTGCTTTGGATTTCCAGCATCTGCAGACCTTCTCGTGTTTGTGTTTTAAACTTTAAAATCCATAAAATCTTAACTTTATCATTAATACTGATAGTAACATACAGAGCCTCAACAAATAGTCATAAAAATGTAACAGAGTGCTGGCCCGCTGGTCCATCGAGTCCATGCTAAACCATTTAAACTGCCTTCTCCCATTGACCTGCACCCCGACCATAGCCCTCCATACTCCCTACCATCCAAGTACCTATCCAAACTTCTCTTAAGTGTTGAAATTGAGCTCGCATGCACCATTTGTGCTGGCAGCTCTCATGACCCTCTGAGTAAAAAATTTCCCCTCTGTTCCCTTAAACTTTTCACCTTTCACCTTTAACCCATAATCTCTAGTTGTAGTCCCACCCAACCTCAGTGGGAAAAGCCTGCTTGCATATACCTTGTCTATACCCCTCATAATTTTGTATACCTCTATCAAATCTTACCTCAGTCTTCTAAAATCCAAGGAATAAAGTGCTGATCTATCAATCTTTTGTTATAACTTAGATCCTCCTGTCCTGCAAAATCCTTGTGAACTTTCTCTGTACTCTTTCAACCTTATTTACAACAATCACGTCGGCAGGTGACCAAAACTGCACACAATAATCAAAATTAGGTTTCGCCCAATGTCTTGTACAACTTCAACATAACATCCCAATGCCTGTATGCAGTACTTGGATTTATGAAGGCCAATGTGCCAAAAGCTTTCTTTACAATCCTATCTTCCTGTGTCTCCACTTCCAATGAATTATCGACCTGCATTCCCACATCCCTTTGTTCTACTATTTCTCAATCTCCAGGTCTATCCATTTCCCCCCCAAAGAAAGGTACAATAAGCAGTCCAGAGATTCTTTTTCCCCGACATATCTTGACATTTTTGATTTATCCATTGCGTCAGGCTGTAAAGAAGACTTGTACAACAGAATAGCTGAACAACTCAGTGAAGAGCAGTGCTAATATTACTTCTGCATCTTTGGATTGTGAAAATTAGATGTGCAAGCTTTATTCCTGAGGATGCTGAAATTGAAACTAAGATTTAAATTTTGCTTTCTTTTTGTTAATATTTGCTTTGAGGCTGTACTGAATGCATATTACTTTGAGTTATATTATTGCAATATATAAATATGGCACTTTGTAGTGGTAGGCAAGTAGTATTGATTAAGAATCTTAAAAACTTTACATTTTGCCCGACGCTGGCCTGAATCGACGTAGTAGTTACATTTATGTCCTGTGAGTTCTAAGATCTTTATAGGATCAACTGTTTTGTATCATACATACTGTATTTAACTAAATGTAGTGTCATAATAAGGGAAGTAATATTTCCATTAGTAAACCCCAGTGAAAAATGCAGACTTGTTGACCATAATTATCTGGCTAATTAATACAGCAATCAATATTCCTTTTTCAATCTTTTTATTAGTTTCATAAAGATATAAACATGACATGGTAGTAGTACAAAGTTATCAGGAATACATTGTTATAATTAACGAGTGATTATAAAGCTAAATAATACTTAAATGATAAACTCCCAATCATATAGGATACCAATGAATAATATAAAACAAAGAAAAATATCTAAACAAAAATCATGAAAAAGGGAAAAAAAATCAATATTCCTTATGATTGTAAAATTGGAACCATTTAAGGAAATCTTTGATTCTGCAACTTAAAATATTCTTTATTTGTTTTGCTTGAGTTTTTATTTTATTGTAGAAAGCGGCTGGGTTGCATTAGATTTGGAGAATTTTTTTTAACCAATGACAAGAGTCTCTTGTCTCTTGTATAACTTTTATATTTGCCCTTTTATTTTTCTGTCTTTTTAATGTTTGTGATTTCTCTTCCGGTTTCATTTTCTTTTTCTTTTATTTCTATTTCTTTAGATCGCTACTTAAAACAAAAGTCTGAGCAGATTATTTTTATCCCAGTCTGCATCCATTGGTTCTTCAGTATGCTAAAGAATATTTTCTGCTGCTCCAGACAATTTATAGATTTTTACAAAATATATAGGTCTCATACCAGTGGAATTGTTGCCCTTTTGTTAAAGGTAAGGTTTACTAGGGTATATTGCACTTTCAGGAGTTTGATACTGAAACTTGATGTATTAAAAATGGAAGTTGGCCTCTGCCTCTACATGAAAGTGAAATTTGATAATTAATTTCCAATTATATTTTAATGTGATTGTCATAAGACCCAGTACCTTACGTAAAGGAATCAAATATCAAAGCATATTTCTTTTGTTGGAGGGAACATAAAAAGACATATGCTATATATGATTGGAAAATGTTACACTAAAATAGCTTGCAGATCAAAAGTACAGAATTCTCAGTTTTCACTAAAGCTTATCTATCAATATAAAATGAAGATCTACAGTTGATGCACATTACAAATCTCCATCTCTCAGCAAACTGATAGGATTTGGGGCTGGGCTATGGCTGCTGTGTAAATTGAGTGGTTGCTGCATGTTGCAGAGCTGATCCTCCATTGCATCGTTTGTCTGTGCTTGTTGCTAGGATAGGTGTGTGATGTAGCTCATTCACATGTCTACAGCTTTACTGCAGTAAGTGGTCATGCTGAAGGAAGTATGAATAATAACTATGCAGTAATGTGGTCTAGTTGTGGTTTGAGATCTGAGTGAAATTTGTCAAACTCAGGAAAACTGTCCTGTGGTAATCTGATCCTGCGTTCATTTTGCTTGTGTTTCTGTTTTCAGTGTTTCTTGGGGTTTTTTTGAATTTGTTAGGGCATTCTGAGCTGAGTTAGACATTTATGGAGGAGCCTGCAAAATACCAAAAGCATCACAGCACCAATAAACTGCAGAATAGTGTGGCTTTCACATCTACCTTGGAGCAGTTCTGTTTGTGAGTGGAAGGAGAACAACTTTTTAAAAATAATTGCTGTCTGTCTCTTCTGTTTTATTTAACAAGTATGTTGTTTTAATTCTGAAACTTATTAAATGCTTTTTGGCAGTGAATTGACACTGTTCGTGTCAATGTTTGTAAAATTATTTTGATGTTTCAGCCCTGTAATTATCATCAGCATGACTGGTAAGTACAATTCTGTGGATTAAACATGTTCATGGAATATGACAGCTGACATAATAGTAAAAATCAAGAAAACATTTTCTTAATAAATAATGAATACTAAATTAGAAAAGCATCCTGCAACATATTTATTTGAAGAACACTTTAAATAACTGAAGGAGACAATATAATTTGGAATAACTATACTTTGCCACCATCTCGTGTGCAGCATTGATACTGCAGTGAGAAGAAGAATGCAACTGGCCCAGGTATTTTGTATTTTGCTTGAAGGTGTGCTTTGGTGCAGGTTCTACACCCTGGAGTATTGCCCTTTTCATCAAACCAACATTCCATAAATTACTATCATCCCCAAAATGTTACCTAACATGCAAAATACAGAGAATGATAATTGAAGAAACCATCCTGCAGGGGATGTTAATATAACCTGAAAAGCAAGTGCCTTCAATTGAATTATTTTTCCATAGCTGGAATGGATCATTTTTTTTAGGAAAGTAACTGCTTGATTAAGGAATTTGTATTTAATGTTTTTTCATTAAATGGAAGCTGATTACTATATATGACATAAGAAAGTTCAAAGCCCAGAAATCCACAGCTTAAATATGTAAAGAAATAATGAAAAAAAATCAAATAACTGCAGATGCTGGAAAACTGAAATTAAAATAAGTGTTTGAGATGCTCAGGTCAGGCAGCATCTATGGACAGAGGATCAGTTAATTGTGATCAGAATTGGAGTTCAAACATGCTTTAACTTGCAGAGAAACGGGGAGGGGCAGAGGGTATAAAGGGACTGAGCTAATGGAGTAACTGTATTTTAATAATTGGAACTGTGTAGTTGGTTCTGACAATGGTAAAATCTAAAGTGTAACTGGCAATTTTTGTGGTGAAAGGAGGATCAAGAAAAAGTGCAGATTTCAATTGACAGCAAGTGATGGGTGCATGGATTTTTCTTGCTTCATTCTTGTAGCTCTGATTCAGTAAGCATCCTGTTCCCAATAAACTCTGGGTGCAGAGTTGAAGGATTTTAAGGGCTTTTGTCTTAAATGAATTGCTGATGTTTAGAAATGTAGCAAATGTAATACTTTTGTTTATTACAGAATCCAACAATTGATTGAAGAGGTATTGGGAAATTCCAAACATCTGAAATGGCTCTCCCTTGGTTTTATGCTGGAGGTAGTAACTCCCACAACACTAGCAGCCTTGCCTCAGTCCAGTGCCAACTGCATTGAACATCTGAGTCTCCTGGATACCCATTTTATTAATAAAACCCCAATTATTGAGGCAGTTGAGTTGGAGCGCTTTCTTAACCTGCGATCACTTGCATTGGATTTCTGCGATTTTACTGCTGAAGTAACACGAGTGCTCGCCAACAGCAACCATGTGCCTTTGCATAGGTTGTCTCTTGTAATACATCATCTCTCGATGTCCAACATACACGTTTTAGATAACATGCCACAAGATGCAGATTGGAAGGTGCTTACCAGGCACTGTGCAAATCTTCATGTTTACATCATGGCCTTTAATGTCAGGAATGACATTTTGCTTAGAATTCTGAAGCCAAGCATACCTTTAGGGAGAATTCACTTTGACAGCTCAACTAATGGTGTTTCAGGTGCCGTGGTAGATCTCATATCCAGGCAGTATGACAAATCCCTTACCCACTTCCTCCTAATAAAGGATGCAGAGCAAGGCATTAATGGTTTTCCAGATCTCAGCGACAACCGCAATGAAGACCCTTTGGTGCTTTTGGCATGGAAGTGTACAAAGCTTTCTCACCTTTCAATCCATGGTAAGCAGTGGGTCTACTTGTGCTTTTTTTTGTATTAATGTTGGTCTTGGTGTGATAATTTTTGACTTGTGTTTCTCTTCTTGAGTATTTATTCTTGAATAATAGAAAGCAATGAACTTTACAGAAAAATAAACTGTATAGATTGAATAGTAAAGCAGTGCAAAATTAGACATTTATAGGAGAAATAATGTTAGCTGAAGAGCCTTCCCGTGCTGTGCTGTTCCATGAAATTGTCAAAATTTCTAGAGCAGTTAATCATTAAAATGAAATTAGTTTTCTGGCCAATGAACTAATTTTTGTACTGAATATTAAATAGGTGAAATATGTTTTAGAGGATTATGCTTCCACTGTTAAACTGGTTTCTTGGGAAAACAGCAATGTGAAATTTTAGATAGCAACTTTATTGTGATTGTCATGGTGCTGCATTGTGGATTGCTTGGTGATGTATTTTAACCTTATCTGGAGTCCATAGTTAATAGCCAAGTTTGTGTGAATTCTGTAAAAAAAAAATTGTGTAAATATTGTTTGAGTCCCTAATTTTTAAATGTTTTCCTCAATCCAGGTTATGCAGTTTGGGCGCATAATCTCATTGCTATAGCTCGGCTCCGTGGGCCAGAGCTGCAAGTCCTGGAGGTCACTGAGGAAAGCATTAATTTTGATGAAGATGCGATGGCTGACCTGGATGGAGATCCTGTGCAGAATCTCATTGAAGAAGTGTCCATAGGCTTAGGAAAGCGGTGGCATCCAGTAATGAAAAATGAAACCCTTTACGTTTTCAGTGAGACCACTCGTTATTTTTACAAAGAGATGCAGCGCTTCAGTGAAGGCATTTAGCATTTCAAAACTTGTGTATTAGAGGGCCCTGCATTTTTCAGTAATAAGTTAACATTTACATGTGCTGTTAATTAGTATTAGTTATAAATATATACACTTGTTTATCTTGCTTAACCTGTAAATGTAGTCGGTATTGGTTTAGAAGTAGATGTGGCAAGAGTCACTGGATTTTCTCTGTCAGCGCCTGTGTCAACTGCCAAAGAAAACAGAATGAAGAAGTGCCCACATGCTGGCAGGGGCAGGCCAATGGCTGGTCAGCCAGAACCTACGAGTTTAAAAGGTCGAATTTTCGACCTGTGGTACACAGCTGTGCTGTGGCTCAGTCAACAACTTTCAGCTCTTAAATGAACGTGCACCTGGTTCACTGTGAATAGTGAATACAAAAAAAAATCAGTTCTAACAAAGCTATGAGCTGCTGCTATGATTTTTGAGAACATTCCACTAGGATAACTTTTAAAATCTTGTTAAAGCAAGAGGCTTTAAAAGCCGCAATGTTCAGGGCAACCGCGGGTACAGTCGTGGTCTCTGTGAGACTAGCACCTGACCCCAGTTTTAAGTGGTACGAATGTTGTGCATTTAATGTAAAGGACAGCCAGTATTACTCAGTGTGGCCATCATGCTGCCCAGCAGTGCTGTGACCTGGCTGCTTTGTATAAGCTTGTAAAACAAATTTACTGTATGCAACATATGTCAAGATTCTATTTATGAAGAAAGTGTGAGTGGTGATTGTTTCAAATGGTTTTACCATCTTGTCAAAGATGATGCATTTTGACAGGTGTGCATTATGTTGCGTGTCTCCAGTGATTAATGCACTTACCATGCGGATTTTATATGTACATCTGTAGAGTGGATCCACTGGTGCAATGTATGAAAATGCCAGATGTGGTGAGATTTTATCATTGAATGAGATCATATGAAATACTGACAGAAAATGTGAGGAAAGCAGTTGAATGTTAAATTAATGTTTAAAGTTGTGTTGACTGCTGATTGTTTTAATCTATCAATAAAGCATTCAAATGTCTTATTTACGTAATGTTTAGTGCTAAAGTTTTGGGAATTTACAATGACGTTTTAAGCTTTATCATGTTGTAGGGCTTTGCCAGAAGTTGCATGTACTGACAGTAACTACATTGATTGGTTTAAAAGTCTAAACTAGTTTACATACACTCTGAATACTGTATTAGTATTTGCAGTAAAGTGTGGTTACAAACCTTATCACTGATTTTTGCTCCTACCGTACTACTTAAATGTTTAGCACTTCAAATATGAAATTGCAGTGATCTTATGAGGTTTCATTACCATAATGATTCTACAATACTCTTCCCCAATAACCATCACAGTGTGGAAAAGGTTTAAATATAATTAGAAGGACTGGGCCCTTGGACTTGTTTGAAGATCTTTCTACAGTGTTTTTTGAAACTTGTTTGCTTCATGGTATGCATTTCTATATAATGGAATGTTCTGGCTAGGCAAAACTGTTTGATGGCAGTAACTGAGGAATGTGCTGTGCGGATAGTATAGAAGCAGTGACTTGTATACTTGCCTGTTAAGAATAGAAATACTAGGAATTTGTGGTAAGTGAGATATTGAGGATACTAGTTCCATTATTATAGAATGGTACATTCTTGGGATGTATTCAGATGGCAATTGTCTTCTGTTTAGTGCCACTTAAATTGGGTTGGTTGGATTTTCATATTTTTGCTAGGAACTTCAGAGGCCAAATAGAACCAATAAACCACCTAGTTACACTTGTAATTAATGTTTGCTAGACTTTATCATGGTGTAAGGGTTGGATATTGCAAAATCAGTTATCTGATTATTTACCACTGTTTCCAAATAGATGTGGTATGTTTTTTTGGAACTTGAGGTCCTTTAGCTCTTGGATAACTTGCATTTAGCAAGGGATGTCTCGCCAATGTTGATGCAATAAGGTTTGGATTCTGTAGTTCAGGGTTTCCCAACCTCTTATTTTATGCCATGGACCCCTGCTCTAGTTAATGGAAGAGAAAATATTCAAGGCCAGTGTTTACATAGACCACTGCTGTTTAGGGATTTTGAATTGTCTGTCTATTGTTTCTCTCATTGCTTATTTCAAGTGCACAGTGCTATTCAATGAAAATATTTTGGTTTTCTCAGAAAGTCATTGCAACGCAATTAGATGGCAAACAGTAGTACGATTATCTGTCTTAGACAATATTTCACAATTTGTTAATAACAAACAGAACCATTATCAATTATCATTCCAACTCAATCCCAAATTCCATCAGTTATTGTTAGCCTGAAATTTATGCAAATCATTCCTAGGATTGTTCCATTTATTTGCCTGTCTTTAGTTAGTGAGCTGCTGCTTGGATTTGACCTCTTATTGCTTTATCTTTTTTGAAGTAGATAGGTGAGTGGTGGTAACTAAATACAATATTCTACCATTGTTTTCTTAGGCTATCTCCTTGTAGTGAAATATGATGTACTTGCTTTTCATAGTGGCATCTTGAAGCAGACCAAGTTTTATCACTATATCTAAGGACTGATTTCATCGTAAGGATCACTGCTCTATCTTCTCTCCACCCCCCCCCACCCCCCAGAGGTGCAAGAACAATTAATGATCCAAACTGACCAATTTAATGCCTAAGAACTAAGTGGATAGGGATATAAAGTGGATGTGGAAAAACAACTTGTAAAGTCCCATAACCATTTACCTTCATTCCTATGTACGTGAAGTTGTATGCAAAAAAAAATGCACATCAGAAGTTCATTGTTTAAATCAACCTTGTTTTTATTTTCAGTATGTTACAATAAACATTTTTACATTCTATATGTTCTTCAAACATTCCTTTTATCTTAGGCCTATAAATCTGCATTTACAGTGGTGGAACTAGTATTAGTACCACCTTGGACATGCACATGAATGACATTCTTATTAATTAAAATTCCAACAATTCATATTGTTTTGCCATTCAAGTTAAGCATTTACAAATTCCTTACCTAAAATGGTCTGGATAAAAACAATGCTCTGAACTAAAACCAGTGCATGGTAAAACCCTGCAGTATTGCACAATAAAAGCTTAACTTCTATGCAAGACTCCTGAGGTGTACAATTCTAATCAAACAGCACTTTCAGAAAATGTGTGCCTTTATGCAAAGTGTAAGGTTACCACCAATTATAGCAAACATCAACAAAAAAATGCAATATCGTAACCTACACTTTACACTCTAATGCACTTTTTGATAAATCAGACAGCCATTGATTCAGTTCCATCAGCAAATTATTTATCTTGTGAAGATGGATGTTCAGTTGAGGAAAACCTGGATAGAGGAAACCGTGAAGGAAGAAGGCCGCCAGCAATACCTGGAACTGGTCTGGGTGGTAGGAAAGTTGGCCGAGGTGGTGGGAAATTACTCACATATGGTCGCAATGGATCTCTTACTAAAATAAAGAACAAAAGTTTTTCTTGGAATTTTAGTTATAACTTTTGGCCAAATAACTAGCAGCAACACCTAGACAATCTATCTTACTTAAATACCTCAGGCTCCAGCAACTAGGAATGAATAGATTGGCTGCCTGTATGGAAAAGGTAGTCAATCTCCTGCAACAGTTTTGACACATCATAAAAGCTGAAATCTACAATGGTATGTGAACAAAGTATTTTTTTTTAAAGTTGAGTTGACAAAATTCCTAATAAACACTAATGTTTTTAATTAAAAGGGATTTACCTTCCAACAGAAATAAACCCATTTAGGCATAATGCTGCTAACAGTCAAAGCTGCTGTTATTGAAATTGCTAGCTGGTGATATTTCCCCACATGTTGAAAGTTGAAGCTTCACATTTCTATTTTATAAACTCAGAGGGGTTAAGTAAGAGCAAAAAGTACAAGGGCTTCAGATACATGCAAACACCAAATACTCCAACAAGTTGCACAGCATTTAACTTCAAAATGTTGTTGCCTCATCATCACCGGGTCTAAATCCCAGAACACCCCCCCCCCCCAACAGCACAGGGGGAGTACTTTCACCAGAAAAACTACACCAGTTAAGATAGAGTTCACCCTACCTTCTGCATAAAATCGGACTGACAGATTGCAATAAATAAATATTAAAAATAACTATTGCTCAAAATGTTCTTTCCAAGTATATCAACTCTCTGAACTCTGAAAGAGGGTGGTCACTCTTAAATAAGTGGGGGTAGTAGGCACAGATCCATAAGGGAACTGGATAAATGTACCATCTACTTATCAGTTCAATCGTAATTACAACTTATCTTGCTATACGCAGGCATGAACCTATTAGTATTGTGAATGGAACTAGAATTAACATGTCTATAAGCAACACAAAAAAATTAACATGTCTACTTCATACTTTATGAATGGAGGAAAAGTTATTGATAAGACAATTGGAGATGAATGAAACTGGATTATTGCCTCAAGGTTCTACATTAACATCAGACTAAGATGTCGTAAGTCAGACTTCAGCAGATGAGAATTTATTCCTCAATTAATCTTACGTTTACCTCATGGAACTGTCTATGCTTAAACCAAGGCTATAATAACTGCAGCTACATGGCAGAACACAAACTGAGCATCAGTGAGCAAAATGACTTGTTGACTACATTTAACTACAGTTGCAGCAGGGTAAACTAACATGACTAACCAGCAATTTATCCTAGTTTTTGAGGTAGGACATGCTGCAACAATTTTCTACATGCCCAAGTAGATTTCTGCGTTATGTTGTACTGGAACAGTTTCACTGGATCATATTTTTCTTACACAGTGTTTTTGTCCATCAGACATTGCTTACAGAGCTGCTGTCTCTTTTGAATCTATCCCATTTGCACAATGGAAGTCCCAAAAAATAACTTTGTACGTGCCCTCAATGTGAGCACTGCACTCCTACCAATATCATCACATACAGATGCAGCTGATGAACAAGAAATAAGGTGATTTCTAATCTTATATTATCGCTCTGCTACCAAATGAAGTCTGCAGCAAACAGTTAATGTCTTACAGGAGTTCGGCTAGTTTTATCGGTGGTGGTGATGCTACTGATGACTGCAACGAACACTGAAGGTGTTCAGTCAAAGCATATTCTAAGTTGTTACCACACTAAATGTTTCTAAATGGTGCTCAACATGGAAGGAAAATGATTCATCAGCTGAGAAAGACCAGTGGTGATGATCAACAAACTGGTCGAAGTCCATCTTTGACTTGATAGCATGAGACATTAGGAGTTCCAGTGTCAATATTGAGAATTTCATCTTGACTGTATACTGCTGGTGGAAATGCTATCTTCAAGCAGATGCTCCACTGATGAGCAGTGAAGTTATAGCCCGAGGCGGACTGCCAGGAAATTACATTCGCTTCTAAATTTAAGTATGGACAAAGGACTTGTCCACACAATAGATCCAGAATCAATCCCAGTTTATATTAACCATAACTCAGGGGCTAAAGGAGGAAAAGGTAGCTGCTGACTGCATCTTTTCATGGTTGGGAAATGCATAGAAAAATATTGATTTGTATATAATGGTGTGCATGCCGCCAATCAAATATCACCTACAAAGAATGGTTGCTTCCACCTTCATACATTTTCCTTTACCTTTCTACACGACTTTTCAAACACAAATAGATGATTTCACTATACATACATAGCAGTCAATTGGATAAATAAATGTATACTTACTTCCCATGGAAGGATGAGGCGGCAAACCAAAAGCTCTTAGCGGGAAACATTCCGGAGGACCATAGATTCCAACACGTGGAGGTAGTGGATGTCCTCTGAGTGGAACATGACCTCTTAGATCAACAGGTAATGAGGGAACGTGGCTGGGATAGGCAAGTGGAAAACCAGGTCGAATTCCAAATTCAGCTTCCACAGGAAGAGACTGGTTTAGAGATGCATTTAGTAAGTCCTGCAGAGAAGATTATACATGGCTACTTCTCCAATATAAAGTCTCAAATCAAATAAAAGCATAGAGGTTCCAATAACTCTGAAGCTCATTATGAACAAATGCTCTAATGGTATGCAAACATAATAATCTGTGCAGAAATAAGACACAAGAAGAATGGACTACACTTACACAATCTTGGGCCTGGCTTTCTGAAGCAGAATTTGAAGTTTGCATGCTATTTTCTAGTTTGGGGCGCCCATCTTCACATATCAAAGCTGAAGGTGAAAGTGAGTTATAAATATATCAGATAGTTTTAGTCATAGAACACAATAGCATAGAAACAGGCCATTTGGCCCATTCAGTGTGGTGATTTGCACAGTGCCACTGGCCTGCACCTGGAGTATAGGCTACCATACCCCTCCCATCCCAGCAGCTCGTTCCACACTTGCACTACGTTCCGAGTGAAGTTCCCCTTAAATATTTCATCTTTCACCCTTGAACTATGACCTCTAGTTCTAGTGTCATGCAACTGCAGTAAAAAAAACCTGCTTGCATTTATCCCATCTATACCCTCTCAAATTTTATACCACTATCAAATATCCCCTTATTTTCCTATGCTCCAGGAAATACAGTCAAATTCTAATCATATCTTTCCTAATAACTGAGGTCTTCAAGTCCAGGGGCATCCTTGTAAGTTTTCTCTGTACTCTCAATCTTATTGATATCTTTCCTGTACATAGGTGACCAGGACTGCACACAATACCCCCACATTTGGCCTGACCAACATCTTATAAACACAAGAGATCCTGCAGAGGCTGGAAATCCAGATCAACACACACAAAGTGCTGGCGAAACTCAACAAGTCATGCAGAATATCTATGGGAGTGAATGAACAGGTGAAGTTTTGGGCCAGGACCCTTCGTTGGGGCCTGATGATGGATCTCGGGCCAAAACATTGACTGTTCATTTATTTGCATAGATGCTCCTCCACCTGCTGAGTTCTGCCAGCATTTTGTGTGTATTGCTCACCAACATCTTATACAACTTCAACATAACATCCCAACTCCTGTACTCAGTCTTCTGATTTATGAAGGCCAATGTGCCAAAAGCTTTCTTTACAAGCTTATCGACCTGTGATGCCACCTTGACGGAATTAATGGATCTATATTCCCCTGTTCTTCTGCACTCCCCAGTTCCCTACTTTCCACTGTGCAAGTCCTACACTGGTTTGTCCTCCCAAAGTGCAATCACCGCACACTTGTCTGTATTAAACTCCATCTGCCATGTTTTCAGCTGGTCTGGATCTGCAAGCTTTGATAGCCTTACTCACTGCTCAGTATGCCCCAAACCTTGGTGTATTCTGCAAATTTGCTGATCCAGTTTTCCACATTATCATTCAAGTCATTAATAGAGATGACAAACAACAGGCCCAGCACTGATCTCCAGTCAGAGAGTGAACCATCTAGTAGCACGCTCCACCTTCTGCTAAGCTAATGTTGAAACAAATTTACTACATCCTGAATGTCAAGCAACTGAACCTCCTGGATCAGCCTCCCATGTGGACTTGATAGAGGCTCTGCTAAAGTCCATGTAGACAACCTCCACTGCCTTTCCTGCTATCCTCCTCAAAAAACTCTAAGGCTGATTTGACATGATGTATCACACAAAAAGCCAAGTTGACTATCCCTGTCTATGAAAATACTTTTATATATATATATCCTGTCCGTTAGAATATGTTCCAATAATTTACCCATGACTGATATCAGGCTCACTGCTTATAAATTCTTGGTGTATTCGTACAGCCTTTCTTGAACAATAGAACAACATTAGCTATCCTCCAGCCCTTCACCTGAGGCCAAGGATAGTTAAATATCTCTGGGCGAGGACCCCTACAGTTTCTGCACCAGCCACCCACAAAGTCCAAGATGACACCTTGTCATGCCCTGGGGTCTTACTTATCCACCCTAACGTACCTCAAGACAGCAAGACAGCTTCTGTGATCTGGATACGGCCCTCACTACTGTTTTGCCTCAGCTCTATATACTGTGTCCACCTCCTGAGTAAATATAGTAAATATAAATTTTGTTCCTTGTTTTTCTTTCTGCTCTAAATGTATCTGCAGAAACCCTTGGAATTCTCCTTCATGTTGTCTATCAGAGCAACATCATGTCCCCCTTTATCCTTCTGGATTTCCCTTTTAAGTGTTCTCTTGCATTTCTTATACTTTTCAAGTACCTCATTTCTTACTTCTTGCATATACCTGCTATGCAACTCCTTAACCAGGGTCTCAATATCCCTTGAAAATCAAGATTCCCTAAACCTGTTATTCTTGGCTTTTATTCTGACAGGAACCTACTAACTCTGTACTCCCAATATTTCACTTTTGAAAGCCTCCCACTTACCAAGCATCCCTTTGCCAGAAAACAACCATTCCTAGTCCTCACCTGCCATCAAAAAAAAATGGACATTTTCCAATTTAGAATCTCAATCCAAGACCTGTCCTATTCTTCTCCATAATTATGCTGAAACTAATGGAACTGTGAATACTAGATCTGTCACCTTCCCTGTCTCATTCCCTAATAGGAGATCTAGTATCGTGCTCTCTATATTTGTGACTTCTATGTATTTTGATTAAGGAAACCTCGCTGAGCACATTTGACAATCCCAGTCAATATGTGCAAAGTTAAAATCACCTACTATCGCAACCTTTTTTTTCTTGTAACTCTTACCTCTCTGCAAATTTGCTTGTCTAAATCCTACTGACTATTGGGAGGTCTATACTACACTCCTATTAAAGTGGACGCTCCTTTCTTATTCTCCAATCCCACCCATAAAGCTTCAGTAGGCAAGTACTCCTGTCTGAGCACTGCTGTATCATTTTCCATGACTAGTACCTTTCTCTTTTTAAATTGTGCCCCACTATCATGTCTGACCTGCCAGTCCTGCCCTTCCTGCAACCAAGTCTCACTAATGGCTACAAAATCATAATTCCATGTGTTGATTTATCCTCCGAACTCATACCTACAATATTTCTTGCATTGAAATAGACAGAACATTAGCCCCATCATTCTCAACCTTTTAGTTCTTGTCTTTTTATGTAGGCTTAATGCTACTTTACCCAAAACCATTCCACTTGCTGTCCTGGAACTCTGGTTCGCAGTTCCCTGCAATTCTCATTTAAACTGCACCCCCCCCCCCCACCCAACCAAATCTATTTTTTTTGTATTTCTCTTTTGCAATGTAAGCTATTGTAAATAAACAGGAATGTACATGTATGTAGAGAGTCAGAAAATATATTCAGAACAACACTTTTCCAAATGTAGAGGTGTACCAATTTATAAATCATTGCTGCTAAGGAAAAAAATGATCTAAACTCTGAGCCCAAGTTATAGCTAGAAATCAACATCTTAACTTTTATTAAGAGTTGGTTACTTTGCTTCTTATTAGAATATAGAAAACCTACAGCACAATACAGGCCTTTCAGCCCACCATGCTGCGCTGAACATGTACTTACTTTACAAAATTACTGAGGGTTAACCAAAGCCCTCTATTTTTCGAAGCTCCATGTACCCATCCAGGAGTCTCTTAAAAGACCCTATTGTATCTACCTCCACCACAGTTGCTGGCAGCCTATTCCACGCACTCACCACTCTCTGCGTATAAAACTTACCAGACATCTCCTCCATACATCTCATCTCATCTTCCAAGCACCTTAAAACTGTGCCCTCTCATGTTAGCCATTTCAGCCCTGGGAAAAAGTCTCTGACTATCCACACGATCAATGCCTCTCATCTTCTTATACACCTCCAGCAGGTCACCTCTCATCCTCTGTTGCTCCAAGGAGAAAAGGTCAAGTTCACTCAACCTAATCTCGTAAGGCAAGCTCCCCAATCCAGGCAACATCCTTGTAAATCTCTTCTACACCCTTTCTATAGTTTCCACATCCTTCCTGTAGTGAGGTGACCAGAACTGAGCACAGGACTGCAAGTGGGGTCTGACCAGGGTCCGAGACAGCTGTAACATTACATCTCGGCTCTTGAACTCAATCCCATGGTTGATTAAGGCCAATGCACCGTATGCCTTCTTAACCAACCCGCATAGCAGCTTTGAGTGTCCTATGGACATGGACCACAAGATCCCTCTGATCCTCCACACTGCCAAGAGCCTTACAATATTCTACCATCATATTTGACCTACCAAAATGAACCACCACACACTTATCTGTGTCGAACTCCACCTGCCACTTCTCCCCCCAGTTTTGCATCCCATTAATGTCCCACCGTAACTTCTGACAGCTCTCCACACTTTCCACAACACCCCCAACCTTTGTGTCATCAGCAAATTTACTAACCCATCCCTCCACTTCTTCATCCATGTAATTTATAAAAATCACGAAGAGAAGGGGTCCCAGAACAGATCCCTGAGGCACACCATTGGTCACCTATCTCCAAGCAGAATATAACCTGTCTACAACCACTCTTTGCCTTCTGTGGGCAAGCCAATTCTGGATCCACAAAGCAAGGTACCCTTGGATCCCATGCCTCCTTACTTTCTCAAGCCTTGCATGGGGTACCTTGCCTTGCTGAAATCCACATACACTACACCTTAATCAATGTGTTTAGTCACATCCTTAAAAAATTCAATCAGGCTCCTAAGGCTCGACCTGACTTTGGCAAAGCCACGTTGACTATTCCTAATCATATTATGCCTCTCCAAATATTCATAAATCCTGCCTCTCAGGATCTTCTCCATCAACTTACCAACAACTGAAGTAAGACTCACTGGTCTATAATTTCCTGGGCTACCTCTACTCCCTTTCTTGAACAAGGGAACAACATTTGCAACCCTCCAATCCTCTGGAACCTCTCCCGTCCCCATTGATGATGCAAAGATCGTTGCCAGAGGCTCCAAAATCTCCTCCCTCACTTCCCACAGCTACAGCCTACCTGGGGTATATCTCGTCCAGTCCCAGTGACTTATCCAACTTGATGCTTTCCAAAAGCTCCAGCACATCCTCTTTCTTAAGGTCTATATACTCAAGCTTTTCAGTCTGCTGTAAGCCATCCCTAAAATTGCCAAAGTCCTTTTCTATAATGAATACTGAAGCTAAGTGTTCATTAAGTACCTCTGCTACCTCCTCTGGTTCCATACACACTTTTCCACTGTCACACTTGATTGGTCCTATTCTCTCAAATCTTATCCTCTTGCTCTTCACATACTTGTAGAATGCCTTGGGGTTTTCCTTCATCCTGCTTGCCAAGGCCTTCTCATGGTCCCTTCTGGCTCTTTTAAGTTCATTCTTAACCTCCTTCCTGCTAGCCTTATTATTTTCTAGATCTCTATTATTACCTAGTTTTTTTAACCTTTCGTAAGCTTTTCTTTTCTTCTTGACTAGATTTTCAACAGCCATGGTTCCTGTACCCTACCATCCTTTCCCTGTCTCATTGGAACAAACCTATGCAAATATCCCCTGAACATTTGCCACATTTCTGCTGTACATTTCCCTGAGAACATCTGTTCCCAATTTATGATTCCAAGTTCCTGCCTAATAGCCTCATATTTCCCCTTACCCCAATTAAAGGCTTTCCTAACTTGTCTGTTCCTATCCATCTCCAATGCTATGATAAAGGAGATAGAATTGTGATCACCATCTCCAAAATGCTCTCCCACTGAGAGACCTGACACCTGACTAGGTTCATTTCCCAATACCAGATCAAATACAGCCTCTGCTCTTGTAGACTTATCTACATATTGTGTCCGGAAACCTTCCTGTACACACCTAGCAAATTCCACCCAATCTAAACCCCTTGCTCTGAGGAGATCCCAATCAATATTGGGGAAATAAAATCTCCCACCACAACAACCCTGTTTTTATTGCATCTTTCCAGAATCTGTCTCCCTATCTCCCCATCGATGTCCCTGTTACTATTAGGTGGTCTATAAAAAATACCCAGTAGAGTTACTGACCCCTTCCTGTTCCTAACTTCCACCCACAAAGACTCAGTAGACAATCCCTCCGTGACTTCCTCCCTTTCTGCAGCCATGACACTATCTGTATACCACCTTTGAAGGCTTTGGAGGAATGTCTTACTATAATTGTATAGGAGAAGACTTTTGGAGTATTGTGTCCAGGTTTGATATCCTTAAAACAACGAAGGAGATATATACTCTTGATGCAGTAGAAGTTTTCCAGACTGAGATGACAGGACTGTATGAGGAAAAGTTTTGACTGACAAAAGCAGCATTCATTAAACTTTAAAAGAATAAGAGAATGTTTAATTGCAACATTCAAAATTCTGACAGGGCTTGATAGGATGATACCACAAGTACAGGCGTAGATATGGAATGGGCATCTAGAACCAGAACTCAAAAGTATCAAGATATGTGGTATGACACTTAGGAATGAGGTAAGGAGAAATGTCTTCATTCTGTGGAACTCAGTATCACAGAAGGCCAAGTGGCAGACTATATTTAAAAAGGAGGTAGACACATTTCTAGACGCAATGGGCAGGAATATAGCAATGACACAGAGGAATTGATATGATCATATTGAAAGACAAACTTGAAGGACCAAATGTTCTACAGTGGTTCAGATTTTTCAATGCTTCTATGTTTCTATATATGAAACAGGTCACAAATGATATGTCATTTTTTTCACCCAACAGGGAAAAAAAACAAACACTGAAATCTAATTAAAACTTTGAAAAACTTCAAATTCAGAAATATTTTGTGCATTAAAAAATGACTAACAATTCTAGAATAAGTTGACCTTTACATAAGTAACATTTTCTTCCATGGATAGGTATATTTTTTTCAGCTAATATTTTTCATAAGTTTGTCCTCATTGGTTTACTTAAAAGCATCCCGTAACTTTGAGTCTACCAGGGACCAATGCAATAGTAGGTCTGTTAAAATAGTAAATTGGGTCATTCAAGTCTATTTCAGACCATTAATGACATTCATTCATTGAAATTTATCAAAATTTAAAACAGTTAATCATAGTTATATTTTCTTTCTACAAATTTTGAAAATATGAAAATCTTGCTGACATAGAAACATAGAAAATAGGTGCAGGAGTAGGCCATTCGGCCCTTCGAGCCTGCACCGCCATTTATTATGATCATGGCTGATCATCCAACTCAGAACCCCACCCCAGCCTTCCCTCCATACCCCCTGACCCCTGTAGCCACAAGGGCCATATCTAACTCCCTCTTAAACATAGCCAATGAACTGGCCTCAACAGTTTGCTGTGGCAGAGAATTCCACAGATTCACCACTCTCTGTGTGAAGAAGTTTTTCCTAATCTCGGTCCTAAAAGGCTTCCCCTCTATCCTCAAACTGTGACCCCTCGTTCTGGACTTCCCCAACATCGGGAACAATCTTTCTGCATCTAGCCTGTCCAATCCCTTTAGGATCTTATACGTTTCAATCAGATCCCCCCCTCAATCTTCTAAATTCCAACGAGTACAAGCCCAGTTCATCCAGTCTTTCTTCATATGAAAGTCCTGCCATCCCAGGAATCAATCTGGTGAACCTTCTTTGTACTCCCTCTATGGCAAAGATATCTTTCCTCAGATTAGGGGACCAAAACTGCACACAATACTCCAGGTGTGGTCTCACCAAGGCCTTGTACAACTGCAGTAGTACCTCCCTGCTCCTGTACTCGAATCCTCTCGCTATAAATGCCAGCATACCATTCGCCTTTTTCACCACCTGCTGTACCTGCATGCCCACTTTCAATGACTGGTGTATAATGACACCCAGGTCTCGTTGCACCTCCCCTTTTCCTAATCGCCCACCATTCAGATAATAATCTGTTTTCCTATTTTTGCCACCAAAGTGGATAACTTCACATTTATCCACATTAAATTGCATCTGCCATGAGTTTGCCCACTCACCCAACCTATCCAAGTCACCCTGCATCCTCTTAGCATCCTCCTCACTGCTAACACTGCCGCCCAGCTTCGTGTCATCCGCAAACTTGGAGATGCTGCATTTAATTCCCTCATCCAAGTCATTAATATATATTATAAACAACTGGGGTCCCAGCACTGAGCCTTGCGGTACCCCACTAGTCACCGCCTGCCATTCTGAAAAGGTCCCGTTTATTCCCACTCTTTGCTTCCTGTCTGCTAACCAATTCTCCACCCACACCAGTACCTTACCCCCAATACCGTGTGCTTTAAGTTTGCACACTAATCTCCTGTGTGGGACCTTGTCAAAAGCCTTTTGAAAATCCAAATATACCACATCCACTGGTTCTCCCCTATCCACTCTACTAGTTACATCCTCAAAAAATTCTATGAGATTCGTCAGACATGATTTTCCTTTCACAAATCCATGCTTTGTCTGATCATTTCTCCGCTTTCCAAATGTGCTGTTATCACATCCTTGATAACTGACTCCAGCAGTTTCCCCACCACCGACGTTAGGCTAACCGGTCTATAATTCCCCAGTTTCTCTCTCCCTCCTTTTTTAAAAATTGGGGTTACATTAGCCACCCTCCAATCCTCAGGAACTAGTCCAGAATCTAACGAGTTTTGAAAAATTATCACTAATGCATCCACTATTTCTTGGGCTACTTCCTTAAGCACTCTAGGATGCAGACCATCTGGCCCTGGGGATTTATCTGCCTTCAATCCCTTCAATTTACCTAACACCACTTCCCTACTAACATGTATTTCATCAGTTCCTCCATCTCACTGGACCCTCTGTCCCTTACTATTTCTGGAAGATTATTTATGTCCTCCTTAGTGAAGACAGAACCAAAGTAATTATTCAATTGGTCTGTCATGTCCTTGCTCCCCATAATCAATTCACCTGTTTCTGTCTGCAGGGGACCTACATTTGTCTTTACCAGTCTTTTTCTTTTTACATATCTATAAAAGCTTTTACAGTCCGTTTTTATGTTCTCTGCCAGTTTTCTCTCATAATCTTTTTTCCCCTTCCTAATTAAGCCCTTTGTCCTCCTCTGCTGAACTCTGAATTTCTCCCAGTCCTCAGGTGAGCCACTTTCTCTGGCTAATTTGTATGCTACTTCTTTGGAATTGATACTATCCCTAATTTCTCTTGTCAGCCATGGGTGCACTACCTTCCTTGATTTATTCTTTTGCCAAACTGGGATGAACAATTGTTGTAGTTCATCCATGCAACCTATAAATGCTTGCCATTGCATATCCACCGTCAATCCTTTAAGTGTCATTTGCCAGTCTATCTTAGCTAATTCACGTCTCATACCTTCAAAGTTACCCCTCTTTAAGTTCAGAACCTTTGTTTCTGAATTAACTATGTCACTCTCCATATTAATGGAGAATTCCACCATATTATGGTCACTCTTACCCAAGGGGCCTCTCACGACAAGATCGCTAATTAACCCTTCCTCATTGCTCAAAACCCAGTCCAGAATAGCCTGCTCTCTAGTTGGTTCCTCGACATGTTGGTTCAAAAAACCATCCCGCATACATTCCAAGAAATCCTCTTCCTCAGCACCTTTACCAATTTGGTTCACCCAGTCTACATGTAGATTGAAGTCACCCATTATAACTGCTGTTCCTTTATTGCACACATTTCTAATTTCCTGTTTAATACCATCTCCGACCTCACTACTACTGTTAGGTGGCCTGTACACAACTCCCACCAGCGTCTTCTGCCCCTTAGTGTTACGCAGCTCTACCCATATCGATTCCACATCTTCCCGGCTTATGTCCTTCCTTTCTATTGCGTTAATCTCTTCTTTAACCAGCAACGCCACCCCACCTCCCCTTCCTTCATGTCTATCCCTCCTGAATATTGAATATCCCTGAACGTTGAGCTCCCATCCCTGGTCACCCTGGAGCCATGTCTCTGTGATCCCAACTATATCATAATCATTAATAACAATCTGCACTTTCAATTCATCCACCTTATTACGAATGCTCCTTGCATTGACACATAAAGCCTTCAGGCGCTCTTTTACAACTCTCTTAGCCCTTGTACAATTATGTTGAAAAGTGGCCCTTTTTAATGCTTGCCCTGGATTTGTCGGCCTGCCACTTTTACTTTTCTCCTTTGTACTTTTTGCTTCTACGCTCACTTTACACCCCTCTGTCTCTCTGCACTGGTTCCCATCCCCCTGTTGTGAACTAACCTCCTCACGCCTAGCCTCTTTAATTTGATTCCCACCCCCCAACCATTCTAGTTTAAAATCACCTCAGTAGCCCCCGCTAATCTCCCCGCCAGGATATTGGTCCCCCTGGGATTCAAGTGTAACCCGTCCTTTTTGTACAGGTCACGCCTGCGCCAAAAGAGGTCCCAATGATCCAAAAACTTGAATCCCTGCCCCCTGCTCCAATCCCTCAGCCACGCATTTATCCTCCACCTCATCGCATTCCTACTCTCACTGTCTGACCTTCTCACTTACATATTTGTTTTGCGAGAATTACAAATGCAGTGCTACACTGTACCTGTTCTGGCTGAAAAAAGAGATTCGGTTGGTCCACAGAACTTTTGTTATGCCATGGACCCCTACCATTAACCGAGGGGTCAGTGGAGCCCAGGTTGGGAACCCCTGCTCCATCCAATGCCTGAGAACAGGGAGATAAAGGATCTACAAGTGTACATTGTAGATGTACAGGAATGTGAAATGCATCCAATTGGTCAAGCACTTCTTCAAAATCTTAATTCCCTTAAAACATACACAGGACTAGACATTGACATTTATTAAAAAATTATATTCAAGTAATCTCAGTCACAGAACCTATATACCCACTCAGTAGATGGATATTTTATATGGATTCTTTCGTACCTGGTGATGCTCTGCACAGCTTACGATCTCTTTCCCACACAGGGGACAGTGAACCACTGTCTGACTGTGGACCATGCTGATCAGACATTCGGTCAGAAACAGAATCTGTATTTTCATTAGTTGTGCGATCCAGATGGATTGATGGACCTCTCGCTATGGACAAACAATACACCAAATGAATTACACAAGCCAGTTCTTTCATATATAAAATAAATACTACATGTAGAACATTTCGTAGAATAGTTCACAACCTAAGCTAATTAGTATGCTGACAGGAGTATGCTTATATTACTGCGGAAAACATTAATAAAATCAGATTACTATACAACTATTCAGCAATTCTATAATTTTACAATCATAGACATCCCAGAAAGAGGATATTTGACCCATTATGTCCATAACCTCTGAGAAGGGGCCCATATAGTTATTTGTCCATCATATCAAAGATGTGGTCATTCAGAATTTTACACTGAGTGCAATGAGGAATTGCCTTGGCCACCCTTGAAGGCAGCAGGTTCCAGATTTTTACCATCCCTCTTGGTGACACTATCTTTCTTCAACCCTACTCTAATATTTCTTACATCACCTCACATTCTTTCCAAATGCATTAATTGGTTAAGCAAACTTGTTTTATATTTTTTGATCTGATTTCTTTATACAAAAGTGGCGCACTTCCCAGTTACTGAGCCTAGAACTTGAGAGAAACATCCTTCTTTGCTAATCTATCATAATTTTATACAATGATCAAATTTCCCCTCAGCACCCTCTGTTCTAGAGAAAATAATACCAGCCTAGCTAATCTTTTCTCTTAATTAAAAAAGAAGATCTGGCAAAAGTTTTATAAATCTCTTGGATAGTATGCGTCACTCTGGCTATGACTTAACTAGTATGAAAAATATTTCAAACAGATTATTTTGCTAAATACTTTACTTTTAGAGTCTGGTTTCCCAGGAAACAAAGGTGAAAACCTTAAGGGCCCATCTAGTAATGGAGGTGATAGAAAGCCCATAGGTTCGGAGCCAGGTCGACCCACCGGAGAAGGGCCATATGGAGAACTTCTTCCTATAATTATGAAGTAAAAAAAAACAAAACAGCTTTAATTTTTGATATTAAAATCAAACATCTAATTTTTAAAACCTATATAATTAAGGTAAATAACAACTGGGCTGATTCTTACATAAATGAAGTCTCATTACACCAATAACCAAAGGATGTGCACCAACCAAAACCTCTGCTATATGATAAGACTGAAGTAAATTTACTGTGGTGGATAGAATATCCAGAAGAATGAAAAAGAATGCAGACCTCTGTATGGTGGGCCAAGCGCTGAAGCACTTAATGCTGCTGTTCCAGATACTTCAATTAAAAGTGGATCCTTCAAAGCAATATCCATTTTGAATTCTGCTTCAGTTATTCTGTAAAGATAATACATAATTTCCCGTTCAAAATTAGCACAGGAAAGGACTTCTATCCTGCTGAAAAAAAATCACTCCCTATTTACAGAAGTTACTGCAATATCAAGAGAAATGTGGGTATGACTTAGATGAAGATCGGACCACGTTTTATGAGTAATTAATACAATTAATGCAGTAAACCAAATAATTTTAAAAGGTTTACAGACTTTTACTTGCAACTGTAGTGGTTCAAACCAAGCATTATAATGGGGAATAAATGTGATCCAAGTCACTTTGACCATGGAGTGATTGTTGATGCCAGGTGAGGTGGTTTGAATATCAGAAACGGCTGATCTGCTGGGATTTTCACACACAACAGTCTCCAGAGTTTACAGAGAATAGAGCAAAAAATAAAAAAAATTCAGTTCTACAGGCAAAAATGCCTTGTTGATGAGAGAGGTCAAGAGGAGAATGGCCAGACCTGTTCAAGCTGACAGAAAGGCAACAGTAACTCAAAGAACCACACGTTCCAACGGTGGTGTGCAGAAGACCACCTCTGAATGCACAACACATTGAACCTTGAAGTGGATGGGCTACAGAAGCAGACGACCACAAACGTACACTTAGTGGCCACATTATTAGGTACAGAAGATACCTAATAAAGTGGCCACTGAATGTATATTCTGGAGTACTGCCCACCGAGCATACATTTTACTTATTGCTTTTCTGAACTGTTACTTAACCAGAACTTCAAATTATATTTTAAGGCCTAATGCATCCAATTTCTGCTCCTACCATGCCTACTCTGGCAACTTGGGAATAACATGCAGAAAAGATTTCTTTGACAACATCTTATTTAGAGATTTTCTTCAGCTGCTGGTTAGCAACAAGAAATACATTGCAATCTCAGGCAGGACAAATGTCAAGAATGCTTCAAATCTGCAGACCTGCAATACAACTCAAAGGGCAGAGAACTGGGCAGATCTTTCAATATTTAATACATTTAGAAGAAACTTGGACAAAATGCAGGCTACAAACAAGAGGGATGAATTATTATTTTTCCCCAAAAGTTTAATAATGTTCTTTACAAAGGAGTATTAATATATTTATAGCACAGTAACAGGACTAGTTGAATTTAACTAATTCTATGGATAGAAATTATACTTCTATGCTCTTTCCACCATCCTACCAAATATCAGGAAGAAAATATTCAACCATTGTGAATATCTTCAGATCAATCCTCAACTCAATAATGTTTAAATATTTTAGTTACCTATCATCACTCCCTGCATAAACTTTCGTAAAACAGCATGCCTTAATATTTTTATATTGGAAGAAAAAGCTCTTGATGTAGCAGGAATGCCTAAAGTCTGACTTTTTAAAATTATAACGCTCAGTTCAAAATTATTGTCACTGAATTCAAAGGGAATAAGGAGCTCATTTAGAAACAGCTGGAAACTTACTTTTGTCGAAGGTGAATATTCTCTCTTTTAACATTGCCAAGTTCTCGTTCAGCCTCACGAGCAGACAGCTACAATTAAAAATTTTGTATATCAGTTACAAATATGGACATGATGTACATCAGCCTCAGAAGACAGTAGTAGCAATTCATTGATGGCATACTCCAGGAATTAGTTTACAGCAAATTCAGAGATTGTTTCTTTTTACCTGATTCAGTGAACAATCATTTCATATTTTATTAACTTTTTTTCCAGTGTCTCTACTACCAGGTGCTTTACATTTGCACCAGGGGCTGGCTATTATCTTAATATGAATAAATTGATGGTCAGTTAATAGCTTTGGGCTTTTGTACGTGCAATAAATGCATCCTTCAGACACCCTCCCCACTGAGCCACCCACTAGGCTAAGCTAGTAATTACACACAATATTGAATAAAATTGAACAGGAGTTCGTGACTAAGGCATTTTACCAAGGTCATGCTTAGTAACTTGGCCTAAAATTATTTAAATAGATACATTAGAAATATAAATGGTAAGCCATTGCATTTTAGAACATAGAATACAGAACTGTACAGCACAGGAACAAGTCTTTCAGCCCAGAATGTTGTGCTGAACTAAATAAATTAGTAATCAAATGGCCAACTAAACTAATCCTTTATGCCTACACAATGTCCATATGCCTCCATCTTCCTCACACTCATCTGCTTATCTGAACGTCTCTGAAAAGTCACTAATATATCTGCTTCTACCACCACCCCGGGCAGCACATTCTAGGTATGCACCACTCAGTAAAACAAAACTACCTCTCACGCATTCCTTTTAGAATTACCCTCTCTCACCTTACATGCATACCCTCTGGTATTAGACATTTCAACCTTGACGAAAAAGGTACTGTCTGTCCACTCTATCTATGCCTCTCATAATCTTGTAATCCTCTACCAAATCTTCCCCCCAACCACACCCCCCAGCATTTCACAGAAAGCAAGCCAAGTATGTCCCATCTCTCGTGAAAGGACATGCCCTCCAATTGACACAGCATCCTGGTAAACGTCTTCTGCACCTCTCCAAAGCCTTAACATCCTTCCTATAATGGGATGACCAGAACTGTATGCAATACTCCACAATTAGAGTTTTATAAATCTGCAACATATCCTCCTAACTCTTGAACTCAATGCATTGACAAACAAAGGGAAGCAGGCTATGAACCACCCTACCAACCTGTGTAGCCACTTTCAGGGAGCTATGAATCTGGACCCCAAGATCCTTCTGCTCATCAACACTGTTACAGGCAAGACCCTTAACAGTGTACTGGCTCTTTACATTTGACCTACCCAGGTGCAACACTTCATTTTGTCTCTGAAACTCACCCAATTATCATGTGCTTTTTTCTCATGGGATACAATCTAAAAATGTAAATACAGAAGAAAATTATTTAATTAATTTGCCACTCACAGAATATGGACATCACTGGCAAAGTTTATTAAGGTTCATCTGTTTATTAGTGGTTATTAGTTAATCACACTTTGTTTGATTTCTTGCTGCTTAGGAATGCCAACTGTTCTCGGCAATATTTTAGTGCATTAATTGGGGTTTCTACAACAATCCAGTAATGGCCATATATCAAATTTATATTCCAATTATATTTGGTTAATTATCTGAATTTAAACTCTGGTGTGTTTGGTTTGAAGTGATACTTTCCATCAATTAGTCTGAACCTCATGATTGCTAATCTGGTAACATAAGCCTTTTGCTCTATACCCAATCCTTGCTGGCATTTAAGATAGCAAAAAAATGGACTGACCAGTGAACCACCCAAATTCATATGCCTGCCCGTGGGTTATGCCATTTTTTCCAATGTCATCCCTGGCATGGTCTTCTGCAGGAAACTGGATGGCCGGCTCCCAGGATAGTGCAGGCTCTGAACATGCTAACAGCTCAGCCACCAGAATGGCTTTCACAAAGAGTAGGGTCATTGGCATTCATAAACATTCAAAGAGTCACAAAGTCTGTTAAAAATGTTTGAACTATTATTTACTATTAAGAATAACAGACAAAAAATCTTACAGAACAGCTCTGGTAGAGTAAGAACAACTTTACTTTCAGTTGAAAGCTTTAAGGAAGTATTTATACATAAATAAAAACAGCAAACGCTGAACATCATGTGCTGAGAGAGAAAGAATTAACATTTCAGATGGAAAATACTTTATATTGGGTTTATTAAGAAATAAGCAATGAAAAACAATTTTCTTTTACATACTTGATTTTTATATGACTGCATAGTTTTAGTTAATTCATCTTCAAGATCTTTAGCACGTTGTCTGCAAAGAAAGAAAACAATAATTGTATCTCAATTCAATGTGTGCATTTTAACTAAGAAACTGACACCAATGGTTACCTATAAATAGTGAGCTCTTCATTTGCTTGATTAACCTTTTCATCAACTTCAGAAAGTTTCTCTTCTTTCTGCAACCTATGATGCTCTTCCAGAGTTAGATTTCTGTAGACAGAACAATCAAAATACAAAATTATGCCTTAGCTAACTGGTATACAATAGCAACAGAAAGACTGATGAAATGATAAGTATGTTGGCCAGAAAGGAATTAGATCCACAAAGCAGCTAACAGTGGAAGCAGACAAACCAAAAGTCTATGTTTTGTCATGTGATTGAAATGAAGGCTGCCTTTCTGTAGCACTTCTTGCAGTCACCATGTTCTGAACTGATTTGGGAATTGACTCTTGCTCAGGATAGATTAATCAAAAATTTGAAGTGAACATTGATCTGCTAAAGCAGAGATCATTTTCAAATAAGAAATTATTTATTTGGTTAGGTAGAACTGGCAGACTTAGGGAAAGAACAGCTCGTGATCTGAAGTAACCTGAGCCCAGTGTTTGGCTGATCAGGCTTTAGCTGGTCTGTCTCAGAGAAAACAAAGAAAGTTATATGAGGCACAAGTCTGGTGGAAAAGCAATAAAGAAATATGCTTGTAGCCTTGGGCCATATCCAATCAGATGCTGACACAGGCTAGCAAGATGAACCAGAGCCAATAAAATTGAAACACAACAGTTCGATAAGAATGGAGAATTTCCAGAGTATTAGCAGCAAAAACTCTGGTGACCAACCATTGTGCAGATTACGTGGGGATTGAAAGGAACACCTGGCCTGCATAAACTCATATTTTCAGGCCCAAATGAGGAAATCTGCAGATGCTGGAATTTCACGCAACGTTTATGTGTGTTGTTCATATTTTCAGGTATGACTTTTACTATAACTGCTCAAGGAGGGTCAAAGGAACTTAATGAGTGTGTGCACAGATACTTAAGTTCTGTATGACTTGCAAGTTTGTTTCTAACCAAAGCAATAAATATATTTGTCATTTAATAGATTCTCTGTGTGGCTAATCAATTATTATTGTTGAGGGTGAACACCTACAACAGTCTGTTAAAATCCTATAACCAGTTATACAAGGAATTTTCAATGGGGATTTAGAGAAGTTTCAGAGGGAGAAATCATTCAATAAAAATTGATTGACTATTCCCTCCATTTCATCAGAGAATCATAGAGTAATACAGCACAGAAACAGGCCTTTCAGGCCAAATGGTCCATTCTGATCACAACATCCTCCCTGCTAGTCTCAGTGGTCACTTTGTCCCATGACACTCCAATCCCTTCACCTCCACGTAATTATCTTAAATGCTGCAATTGTACCTGCTTTGATCACATCCTCTGGCAGCTAACTCACTACGCTGTGTTTAAAGAAGTTACCTCTCGGGTCTCTTTTAAATCCCTCTGACTTATCTGTGCCCTCTAGTTTTGGACTCTGCAACTTGGAGAAAAGGCTATGACTGTCCACTTTATCCATACCATTTATGATTTTATGAACTTCTGTGAGGTCACCTCTCATTCTTGTGCGCTCCAAGGAATAAAGATCCAGTGTGGCCAACCTTTCCTTATAACTCAGGCCCCCTCATCCAGGCAGCATCCTTGTAAATCTCTTCTGCATTCTCTCCAGCCTGAGCATGTCTTTCCCACAGTAAGGTGACCAAGACTGTACACTAAATATAATGCCCCAACTAATAAAGGCCAGCATGATTAATGCCTTCAACATTCTGTCCACTTTCAGTGAACTGTGCACTTCTGCAAAGGTGCCTCTGTTCCACAACACTCATCAGTGCCCTGCCATTCACAGTAGAGGTCCTGTCCTGGCTTGAACGTTACCTGCAACAGCAGCTGCGATTAGTGGCTGATTAAATAGGAAGCTCAAAAGATTAAAAAGAGAAATTCAATGGCATAAAAATGACTGAGAAATCAATGACCCAACTAGGCATTTCCACTCTTTTCAATACAAAATTAAAATAGTTAAGAAATAATTATGATTATACCCATTTTTAATATTTTAACTTACTGTGAATACATATTACATTAACAAATAAGTTATGTATGGGCTGATATTACTGTTTAGAATAAAGTAATTTTAAATGTTTTCCTCTTATTATCCCTAGTCACGACCCATCTGAGTTGCTCATCAGGAAAACACTGGCATTTAAACTGCTCCTCTCTCCACCTGCATTGTAATACCAACAGGCTCTAAATGTGTTGTGACTCTACCCCATTATCAATTACGTATTTTTCCTATAGGATTCATTTTCACTCAAAACTCATCCATGCTTATTACCTTTGTAGCTCCATTTCCTTCTCATGGTACAATTCTGTCATGATCTTTAACTTTTGCTGAATGGTTTTATATTCTGTCTCAAACTGAGTTTTCACACATTGTGCTGAAGTATGTTCCAACTGGAGTTTCTCAACGCGCTCTACCAAATGAAAACAAAAAATATTTATAAATTCATTGCAAGTTTTGAGATATTTTACTTTGGAACATAAGAAAGGAGTACCCAAATTGGTCTCTTGAGCCTTTTCTGTCATTCAGGAATATCATAACCAAATGGCATTCTTCATATACAGTCGCTTTTGTCATTCAAATGAACGCATTTGGTATGAATCTATTGCTGTCACATATACCAAGATACTATGAGGTTTTGCTTGTGTGCTATTCAAACAGATCATGTTATACATAAATATAGCAAGATAGCAAAAAGAAACAGAATTCAAAAAACTGTTACAGTCAGAGAAAGTGCAGTGCAACTAGACAAGTAAAATGCCAAAGTTACAATACAATAAGGTAGATTAGGAGATCAAGCGTGCATCCTTTAGCTTGTGAGAGCTCCATTCATACACCTGTTAAGAGCAGTTTAGAAGCTGTCCTTGACTGGCAAAACATTTCCACAGCCCTCACGATCCGTAATCTCTTGAGAGAAAAATTCCCTGTTCCAGCTATGCTAAACACGAGCATCACAGCAGCAACTCATCTCTTGACTTGGCTCTCAAAAGCCCCCAATAACAAACTGAACAATTCCACATAACCAGCTTTCTCAATCAATATCAAAACAGGCTAATTCTAATGAAAAGCATCTCTTTTACTCTCTCCACTGATACTGCCCAATCTACTGGATAGTTCCAGCATCCCATATAATTTCAATTTTCTTTGCTCTTATTTATTTCCCTCTACCTACAGCTCTTCCAGATTGTTGGACATGCTTGACTCCTAATTTTCCTAGTTCTGACAAAGTGTCATCATACTGAATGTAAACTTTTTTCTCCATAGATCCTGCTGATGTGCTGAATATTTATAATATTTTTTGCTTTTATTTCGGATTTCCAGCAACTCAGGTTTTGCTTTTGCACATCAAGTCCAGGCACATTTTTGATTGAGCTCTACTGGATTGGTGAAAACACAGTTGGGAGTATTATGAGCTGATCTATTTAGGAAGAATGTCTACTTTCTCTGGAGGACAAGAAGTTGATAGATGTATATAAAATCATGAGCTGATATGCATAAAGTGTATGGTCCCAGTAGGAGAGTTTAAAGCTAGAGGGCATAGATTTAAGGGTAAGGGTAAAAGGGGACCTGATGGGCAACATTTTCCCCCATACAGATGGTGCTGGGTACATGGAGTAAGCTGCCAAAGGAAGTGGTAGAAGTAGGTATATGTACAACCTTTTAAGAGACACTTAGACAAGTACAACTACATGGATAGGAAAAGTTGAGGGATATAAGCCCTAACGCAGACAAATGGGACTAGCTGACAGAGGCAACTTGGTTGGCATAGAGAAGCTGGACTGAAGTGTCTTTCTGTGCTGCGTTAACTATGCACAATATAAAATTTTAAAATGCCTAGGCAGCTTAAACAAGATTGAGCTCAATAATTAGAGGAAATAAATTTTCGAATTGAAAGGAGGATCAACGTGCACTGAGGACTTATTTTTCTATTTATTCAGACAGCGACTTGAGATTTGCTAACAGAAAGATAGAAACACATCTGAAAATGTACCTAAGCATCAATCTACAAGATTACCAGTGGAAAACTGAGAAGTGCGAGTCAAAACAAGTTGTGTCTTTTTTAGTCTATATGCCCAATATGGGCCAAAAAGCTTCTTTTGAGTGATATAAATTTATTTGATTCTAAAATTCTTGTTGAATGGCAAATATGCTCCATATTCTTTTTACCAAGCCAATCAACTATTTCTTCAAGGAGGTACTTAAAATTTCTCAAACATGCTTTCCCTTTAACAAATACAGAAACAGAAAATGATACATTGATGAGGAGCTAATCTGCACTGCTGTCACATCCTTCCTGTAACTGTGGTAACAAGAATCGTGCAAGATAATCTAGATGTGACCTAATTAGTGGCAAAATTAAAGTACGAAAGAAAGCATAACTATTGTTCAAATGTCTTCTACCAAGGTCTGTATTCATTTCTGATTTCCAGCATCAACAATACTATTCAACAAATCTATACTGGATTACAAACTGGAAATCTACAATTATAATGAGATCTGGATTATAGTGGAGAAACAAGACAGAATATTCAGAAAGTTAGATATTCTGATAGAGATTTCTGTAACCTTTCTCATCCATATTTACCCTGCGATCTTATTGATAATTTGGAACTTGTAAAGTCACCAGATGAGTCAAATATCAGCGTGCTAGAAAGACAAACTACCAGTCACCCTAAGTCAACAAGGATCATCATATAACACTGAAGACATCAAAAATGTCTCTAGTAAATTGAGGAAATGTGCTCATCCATAAATGCATTAGTTGCAAGATGTTAAGCATCCCAAGAAACATCACTGGCATACAGTACATCATTAAGCTCCACTAAATAGGAGTACTAAAATTTCTTTTATAATTACCCATCAGCTCTTGCTTTGCTTTGATTTCATCTGACAATTTGCTGTGAATCTGATTTCTTTCCTCTTCCACTGACTTCAAGCTGGCATTTAGCTAAAGAAAAATAAAAGGTATTAAATCAAGATTTAAAAGCATAGCATTGGATTTTTATATTAGCAATGAACTTCCAGTTTTAAGTTATAAATTTCAGATTATTACTTATCATTACTCAAATTTACAGTGTTACTCACAATGCTTGTCAAGATTGGTCGATGCTGGGGATAATTTTCAAGATGTACTGGGACATCACACTGCTGCATCACTGCTCCATAGCAACTTAACATACTACTTCTCCTAGTTCTGAAAACACCTGATTTATCCTCATCTTCTGACTAACGATGAACCTCTAATCCTAAATACGGTAAAACTTATGCAAATAACTGAATATTTATATTTGTTGTTGTTATCCCACACAACAAATGGAATATCGGAGCCTCAGATGAAATGTTGCTATGAGGTCTGTCCCCTCAATGTATTGAAAGTTGAAAGGAGATGTGCAGGATAAATTCTTTACATGCAGCAATGGATGCCTGAAACATACTGGCTTGGCTGGTGTTTAAGAAACAATTAGGCACAGAACATGCAGGGAATAGAGAGATATGGATCATGTGCAGGTAGATAGGATAGTTTAATCTGGCTTCATGGTCAGCAAAGACAATGAGGGCCAAAGGATCTGTTCCTGTGCTGTGTTCAATTTTTTAAAAAAGTAGATAAATACAGTTATCTTGGGAGAGTAATAACTCTATCAAGGAGCTAGCACAGCACAATGGGTAAATATTCCCCTCTTCAGTGCTGTATCATTCCACAATTTGGGGTATAACAATGACATATTTGACAGGTCAGCAAGCTAACTGACCATAAAAATATTAATTCATTCTTGTTCCTTTCAGTCCCCTGAGCCTGTGTACCATTCATTCTGATCATGGCTGATAGCACTTCCACTCTAATTGCCCATCTTAGTTGCACATCCTGTGTTTGCAACAAAACTCCATCAATCTCAGTTTCGGAATTTTTAATAGATCTAGTCTTAACAGACTTTTGAAGCCTACGCTGTCTGTTTCCATTAAAAAAAAGTGCTTTCTAATATGATTCATGAATGTCCTAATTCTAAGACCATCCTCTTGTTCTGGACTACCCCAAATGAGAAACCAAGCCAATCTTAATGCCCCAAATAGAATCAACCCTTCTCCCCCACCATTTTCTTTTCGGCAACTTTCCTTTAAATAAACAATAGGATAGAATCAGATAAGATCTTGCAAATCAACATCAGGAATACACGGGCATGACGATGTCTGTTATAACCTGTGACTTTACAGCCTAATGCAAACATCACTATCATTAGTAACAATCTAACCTGGCTTAAAAGAACATAATAAAGCCACATCAAGAGAACCTGAACAAGTGGTCAGCAGTGGTCAAAATCTATTAGCATTAGTGAAGAGGTGCTTCAGAACTAGCTGAAGTCAACCATTCCGGTGTAACATTTACCTGACAACCAAACACTGACCATAGACACAAGAGATTCTGCAGATGCTAGAAATCTTGAGCCACACACACAAAATATTGGAGGAATTCTGCAAGTCTATGGAAGGGAATTAACAGTCGACATTTCGAGCTGAGGCCCATCATCAGGACTGGGAAAGAATGGGGCAGAAGCTGGAGAGGTGTGGAGGAGAGGAAGGAGTACAAGCTTTCAGATACTATGTGAGATCAGGTGAGGGGGGAAGGTTTGTGGGCGGGCAGCGGGAATGAAGAAAGCTGGGAGCAGATAGGTAAAAGAGGTAAAGGACTGAAGGAAAAGGAATCTAATGGGAGAGCACAGTGGATCATGGAAAAAGGAAGGGGAGGAACCAGAGGGAGGTAATGGCAAGTGAGAAGAGAAGGGTGTGAGGGCAACCAGGAAAGGGGATGGAGAAAGAGAGAAGAGGGGTGGGGGGGAGAAACTACCGGAACTTGTAGAAATCCATGTTCATGCCGTCAGATTGGAGACTACTCAGACTGAATGAGGTGTGGCTCCTCCAACCCAAGTTTGGCCTCATCATAGCAGTAGAGGAGCTCATGGACAGATGTGTCAGAATCGGAAATTGAATTGAAATAGGTAGCCACCGGGAGGTCCTGCCTTTTGTAGCAGACAGGGCAACTAAAAACCCACCAGCTACGCTCTATCAACAAGCAAGGGGAATGCAATCACTTAATTCCCACATCAACAGTCCATTCTCAATCAACGCAATGGCAGACATCACCAACTATGCCATCAAGCTGCATTTACATGTACGGGGTCTTTCTTTTTGTTAAATTTAAAATGGCTTCTTTTGTTATGTTATACTGGGGGATGCTGAGACAGTCTCTAACTAGACAGTTGCTTGGGTTATTATAGATAGCAGGATGCTATTAGCCAATGGGTGGTCATGTATTGTTTTGTTTTCGGATACCATGCTGTATCATATGACTGTGGACGGGGTTCTGGCGGGGAGTCGGAGGAGAGACGGGGAGGACGGTGGACATGCGGGGGTTTTTGGCGGGGAGTCGGAGGACAGACGAAGAGGATGGCGGACGTGCAGGGGTTTTTGGCGGGGAGTCGGAGAGGACGGTGGACGGGGTTTTTGGCGGGGAGTCGGAGGAGAGACGGGAAGGACAGTGGACGTGCGGGGGTTTTTGGCGGGGAGTCGGAGGAGAGACGGGGAGGACTGTGGATGGGGGTTTTGACGGGGAATCGGAAGATAGACGGGGAGGACTGTGGACGTGCGGGGGTTTTTGGTGGGGAGTCGGAGGAGAGACGGAGGACGGCGGACGGGGGTTTTGACGGGGAGTTGGAGAGACGGGGAGTCGGTGGAGAGACGGGGAGGTTGGTGGACGGGGGTTTTGACGGGGCGTCGGAGGAGAGACGAGGAGGACCACGGACGTGCGGAGAGGCTCCGGTCGATCACTCCGGGTGGTCCCGAGCTGTGAGTCGACGAAATTCAGATGGTCGTCAGGAATCGATTGAGCTCCAACGGCAGCGCGCGAAGAACTTGGACTTTGATAAGTGTTGGTGCCTTTCTTTTTTCATTACTTTCCTCTCTGTATCAAATTTATATTAATGTCATAGAATTAGTAACATCTAAAAAGTGTACTTGTTAAAATTTACTGGGTGTGCTGGCTGATGATTGATGTTTGGGATTGATTCGGGCAGCGACCGACCCTGTGGGGAGTGTTGAAGCAGGTGCTGGGCGGAATTTCCCCGAGACATACACGAGTCTATATAACGGATCGTTACAAGTGGGGGCTCGCCCAGGATTTGGACTTTCGGTAAAGCTGTAATAGTCGTCGCGTTAAGTGGTGTGAAGATGGATCGAGATAAGATTGTAAGTTGGTGTGAATTTGAGGTGGTACCGGTGAATCATGCATGCGTGCTAAGTGGGGTCGATTATTGCATTCCAGCAGATGTACTGGTGCGAGGGTTGAGTTTGATTAAAGGTATCGGGCAGGTAGAACTTATAGCTAGAAGGTGTGGGAAAGAACTGGAGTCCAGATGGATGTTGGTGCGGACGAGTGCCAACGTCATTACTTTGGAACTACCAGCGACAGTCCATGTCCAGGGGGAGGCAGGGTCGTGGGGTCTCCACACCCTCCCGGAGGATGAAAGTGAGGAGGTGCCGGAGGAGGAGCTAGATGAGGCCCCAGGGGAGGTGCCAGTAGCCAGGGGTGGAGGTGTGGAGTGGGAAGGCTTGGCCAGGCCCCGTCCCTCAGTTAGGGCTGAGACCTCTGAGTTAGCGGCTGCCATTACCTCCCTGGCGAGAAGGGTTGAGGGGCCCCGTCCGAAGCTGAGAATTTTCTCGGGAGCCAGGCCCACCCCGGTAGGGGAGGATGAATATGAGACCTGGGTTGAGGATACACCCCAGTTGTTAGAGGTGTGGCTAGTTTCGGATGAAGAAAAGAGACAGCAATTGGTGGAAAGCTTAAGGGGCGGGGCGGCCCGTGTGGTCCGCGATTTGAGAGCGAAACGCCCTTCGGCTTCCCTGTCAAGAGTGTTTGGACGCTTTGGAGGAAGTGTTTGGACTGTCAGAAGATCCCTGGCAACACTTAGCGGAGTTTCAACAAATGGGGCAGAGAAGAGGGGAAAAGCTCTCAGAATACGTTTTCCAGCTGGAAGGGAAGCTTACGGGGCTGCGGCGACGAGGGGTAGTGAGGGCGGACAAAGTAGCGAAGTTGAGGATGAGCCAGATATGTAGAGGTTCCCAGGAGGATGACAGGGTGGCTTGGAGTATCCGGCAGTCATATAAGAGGAGCCCCCCTCCATCATTCAGGCAGCTGATTAGAGAGGTACGGGCAGAGGAGAGTGCTTCGGGCCGACCAGGGGGCTCGGACCCCCAGGGACGGTCTTCAGCGGTTCAGGAGGTGGTAGCTGGGGTGAGATCAGAGAAATCCAAGGGGTCCCCGGGGGGGGCGTACCGGGAGGAGAGAGGCGGTGGGTAGCGGGTGCTATAACTGTGGGAGAGAGGGGCATTTCTGGCGGGAATGTGAGTGGCCGGGGGCATGCTACAGCTGTGGGGAAGCGGGTCACTTGCGGAGGGATTGTGAGACGAGATGCTCCGAGGGGGGAGGGCCCCGGGCCACTAAGAAGGGAGGGGTGTCGGGAAACTTAGGAGAGGCTCAGTGAGGGAACGGACTGGAGTCTCGGGAGGAACACGTTCCCAGAAAACAGCTATGGAACCCCCTGAAAGTTCAAGCCCAAATTCCGGATGGACTGGTGGGACCTCGTTCCAGCGTGTCCCTACGGATAGAGGGAATCTTTGCGAAAGCCTTCCTTGACACCGGGTTGCAGGTTACCTTACTGTACCGGTCGTTCTACAACAAATATCTGAAGCATTTGCCAGTAACTCCTTTTAATGCATTGGAGATTTGGGGCATAAGTGATGGTGATTACCCGTACGATGGGTACTTGTCAGTGAGACTGGAATTTTCGGAGGGAGATGTGGGAGTGTCGGAAGCCTTTGCGACGCTGGTGTTGGTCTGTCCGGACCCGGTGGAAACCGTTGGTGCTGCCCTGCTAGTGGGGACTAACTCCCCTCTGGTGCGACGGCTCTTGGGAGCCTGTAAGAAGGCGGCGGGGGAGAACTTTCTGGAGACCCTCTCGGTACACCCAGTGTTCTGAGCGGTGTACGGAGGAGTGAGTGACCCCCAGGGGCTGGATCCTGAGTGCAAACGAGGGACAGTGTGGTGCACTCAGGCGAGGCCTAAGGTGACACACATCAAAGTTGCTGGTGAACGCAGCAGGCCAAGCAGCATCTATAGGAAGAGGCGCAGTCGACGTTTCAGGCCGAGACCCTTCGTCAGGACTAACTGAAGGAAGAGTGAGTAAGGGATTTGAAAGCTGGAGGGGGAGGGGGAGATGCAAAATGATAGGAGAAGACAGGAGGGGGAGGGATAGAGCCGAGAGCTGGGCAGGTGATAGGCAAAAGGGGATACGAGAGGATCATGGGACAGGAGGTCCGGGAAGAAAGACGGGGGGGGGGGGTGACCCAGAGGATGGGCAAGAGGTATACTCAGAGGGACAGAGGGAGAAAAAGGAGAGAGAAAGAATGTGTGCATAAAAAAGAGTAACAGATGGGGTACGAGGGGGAGGTGGGGCCTAGCGGAAGTTAGAGAAGTCAATGTTCATGCCATCAGGTTGGAGGCTACCCAGACGGAATATAAGGTGTTGTTCCTCCAACCTGAGTGTGGCTTCATCCTAACAGTAGAGGAGGCCGTGGATAGACATGTCAGAATGGGAATGGGATATGGAATTAAAATGTGTGACCACTGGGAGATCCTGCTTTCTCTGGTGGACAGAGTGTAGATGTTCAGCAAAGCGGTCTCCCAGTCTGCGTCGGGTCTCACCAATATATAAAAGGCCACATCGGGAGCACCGGACGCAGTATATCACCCCAGTCGACTCACAGGTGAAGTGATGCCTCACCTGGAAGGACTGTTTGGGGCCCTGAATGGTGGTAAGGGAGGAAGTGTAAGGGCATGTGTAGCACTTGTTCCGCTTACACGGATAAGTGCCAGGAGGGAGATCAGTGGGGAGGGATGGGGGGAACGAATGGACAAGGGAGTTGTGTAGGGAGCGATCCCTGCGGAATGCAGAGAGAGGGGGGGAGGGAAAGATGTGCTTAATGGTTGGATCCCGTTGGAGGTGGCGGAAGTTACGGAGAATAATATGTTGGACCCGGAGGCTGGTGGGGTGGTAGGTGAGGACCAGGGGAACCCTATTCCTAGTGGGGTGGTGGGAGGATGGAGTGAGAGCAGATGTACGTGAAATGGGGGAGATGCGTTTAAGAGCAGAGTTGATAGTGGAGGGAGGGAAGCCCCTTTCTTTAAAAAATGAAGACATCTCCCTCGTCCTAGAATGAAAAGCCTCATCCTGAGAGCAGATGCGGCGGAGACGGAGGAATTGCGAGAAGGGGATGGCGTTTTTGCAAGAGACAGGGTGAGAAGAGGAATAGTCCAGATAGCTGTGAGAGTCAGTAGGCTTATAGTAGACATCAGTGGATAAGCTGTCTCCAGAGACAGAGACAGAAAGATCTAGAAAGGGGAGGGAGGTGTCGGAAATGGACCAGGTAAACTTGAGGGCAGGGTGAAAGTTGGAGGCAAAGTTAATAAAGTCAACGAGTTCTGCATGCGTGCAGGAAGCAGCGCCAATGCAGTCGTCGATGTAGCGAAGGAAAAGTGGGGGACAGATACCAGAATAGGCACGGAACATAGATTGTTCCACAAACCCAACAAAAAGGCAGGCATAGCTAGGACCCATACGGGTGCCCATAGCTACACCTTTAGTTTGGAGGAAATGGGAGGAGCAAAAGGAGAAATTATTAAGAGTAAGGACTAATTCTGCTAGACGGAGCAGTGTGGTGGTAGAGGGGAACTGATTAGGTCTGGAATCCAAAAAGAAGCGTAGAGCTTTGAGACCTAAGGTGATACGGCCAGGGGAGGCGGCATTAGTGATGGGGACCCCCAGATTCCCCGGAGTACCGGCGGGAGAGGCCCTGCTGGTAGACGCCCCCGACGACCTGGAACGGGAGTCCCGGTTCCCGGCTGGGGCGCTGGTGAGACCTGAATTGCAGAGGCCCTCAGCTGTACAGGCACGGCGGATGGGGGTGATGGTAAGGAACATAACGGAGCGGGAGATCACTTTTAAGCGCAGGATGCCCCTCGCGCACTTGTTCCCGGTGACGGTGATGTCCAGCGCCCCCGGGAAGCCCAGTGGAGGAAAACTATTGGAGAACGGGGGGCGGCTGACCGAGGAGGCCTTTAGTTTTGAAGACTCCCTTGTACCGCCGGCGTATAAGAGCAGGCTGGTGGAGAAGATGCAGAAGTTAGGGGGTGTCTTTTCTCAGGGCGAGTTTGATGTGGGATGTTCCAAGAGCACTTGGCACGCTATCTGAGTGACAAATGACACCACGTTTAGAGAGAGGTCGCGGCGGTTGGCCCCAGCAGATCTGGAAGATGTGCGGCAGTTGAAGGATGCAGGGATTATCGCGGAGTCCCGAAGCCCCTATGCGTCCCCCATAGTGGTGGCAAGGAAGAAAAATGGGAAGGTATGCATATGCGTGGACTACAGGACCCTGAACCGGCGCACTGTTCCCGACCAATATACGGTCCCGAGGGTGGAAGATGCATTGGCCTGTCTGAGTGGGGTGCAGTGGTTTAGCATATTGGATTTGCGGAGTGGGTATTACCAGATTCCGATGAGTGAGACCGGTAAAGAGAAGACGGCCTTTATCTGACCCCTAGGATTCTTCCAGTTTGAACGAATGCCCCAAGGCATCTCTGGGGCCCCAGCCACCTTCCAGCAGCTCATGGAGAGGACAGTGGGGGATATGAACCTGCTGGAGGTATTGGTGTACCTGGACGACCTGATAGTGTTTGGATCTACGTTGGAGGAACACGAGGAGCAGCTGCTGAAGGTGCTGAGTCGGCTGAAGGAGGAAGGGTTAAAACTTTCCCTGGATAATTGTCAGTTCTGTAAGACGTCGGTCAGTTATGTCGGGCACATAATCTCGCGAAATGGAGTGGCCACTGATCCGGGTAAGATAGCCGCAGTAACCACCTGGCCGAGACCTCAGAAGGTGAGTGCCTTACGCTCATTTTTGGGGTTTTGCGGATATTACCGGCGATTCGTGAAAGGATATGCGAAAATGAGTCATCCGTTGAACCAGCTGTTGTGTGGTTATCCACCTGTGGGGAGGAAGAGGAAGGGAGACCGAGGGCCGGAGGTAGGAGGATACCTGAACCCGGGGGAGCCTTTTGGATTGAGGTGGGATGCTCAATGTGAGGAGGCGTTCCAATCTCTGAAAAGGGCGCTGACACAGGCCCTGGTGTTGGCTTTTGCTGATCCCCGGAAAACACTGATGCCAGTCACGAGGGTCTGGGGGCTGTCCTGTACCAGGAACAGAGCAACGGATTGAGGCCGGTAGTGTTTGTCAGTCGGAGCTTGTCGCCATCTGAGAGAAACTATCCCACTCACAAGCTGGAGTTCTTGGCGTTGAAATGGGCGGTGGTGGACAAGTTGAGTGACTACCTATACGGGGCCCAGTTTAAGGTGAGAACTGACAACCCCCTCACTTATATCCTGACCTCGGCAAAGCTGGACGCTACTGGGCACCGGTGGTTAGCAGCCTTGTCTGCCTATGAGTTCAGCCTGAAGTACCGCCCAGGGAGTTGGAACAGATGCCCTGTCTTGTCGGGCGCACGACGAGTCGGGCATGGCTGAGGAGTGGAAGAGTGTCCCTGCCCTGGGAGTAAAGGCCATGTGTCAAGTTGGGAGTGACGGGGAAGTAGGAGCACAGATGGGAACGGATCGGGCAGTAGATCAATTGGGGGGCTGACGATGACGCGCTACCCACTGTTTACTGTAATGTGACTGCTCTGAGGAACAGGCAGCTGCCGGAGTTGAGTCCCCAGGAAGTGGCGGCGGCTCAGCGTGATGACCCGAGCATTGGCACTATCTGGTACGCGGTTAGCCGGGGTGATATGGGGCAGGTGGAGAAGGCGAAACATGCCTCCGTTCCCCTACTACTGAAGGAGTGGCCCCGGTTGAAGCTGAAGAACCACGTCCTGTATCGGGTCACGTCGCCTCTGGACCACCCCCGGCGCTGGCAGCTGGTCATGCCTGAGAAGTATCGGAAGACTGTGCTCCAGGCTCTACATGATGATTCCGGGCACTTAGGGGTAGAGAAGACTTATGGATTAGTCAAGGATCGGTTTTACTGGCCCCGGATGAGGGGGGAGGTGGAAGAATACTGTAAGACCTGTAGCCGTTGCATCAGGAGGAAGACCCTGCCTGCGTAGGCGGCCCCGTTATCCCACTTGCAGAGTGCGGGACCCATGGACCTGGTGTGTATGGATTTCCTGTCTATTGAGCCAGACACCAGCAATACTGCGAATGTCTTGGTCCTCACGGATCACTACACTAGATATGCGCAGGCTTTTCCTACTAAGGATCAGAAAGCGACTACAGTGGCGAAGGTGTTATGGGAGAAGTACTTTGTTCATTATGGCCTTCCCCGGCAGATCCATAGTGGTCAGGGACGGGACTTCGAGAGCAGGCTTATCCATGAATTACTGGATATGCTTGGGGTTGAGAAATCCAGAACCACCCCCTATCACCCGCAGGGTGATCCTCAGCCCGAGGGGTTTAACCGGACCCTGCTGGACATGCTCGGCACTTTGGAGATTGGACAGAAGAGTAAGTGGAATCGGCACATTGCCCATTTGGTTCATTGTTACAATTGTACTCGCAATGATGCTACAGGGTACTCGCCCTACTACGTGACGTTCAGACGGGAAGCGAGATTGCCCATTGATCTGTGTTTTGGGACTGAAGCAGGGGAAATACCTTGGAAGCCATGTCTGAAGTACATGTCCGATATGAGGAGAGAGTTGAAAAGGGCGTACGAGTTGGCTGAGGCGGCAGCCACCAAGCAGAACCAGCGGAATAAAAGGAGGTATGATCAGAAGGTAAAGTTCGTCCAGCTATTGCCAGGAGACCGAGTCCTTATCCGGAATTTAGGACTACAGGGAAAGCACAAGTTGGCGGACCGTTGGGCAGCCACCCCCTATGGTGGGGAGAGTCAGATGCCAAACCTCCCTGTTTACCGGGTGAGACCCGAGGACAGGAAGGGGCCTGTCAAGGTACTCCATCAGAACCACCTGTTGCCTCTGGGTCGAGAAGTGAAGGTAGACCCAGAGCCCGAATGGGAGTTTACGCCTAGTACGAGGACTCTGCGAGGGCGCGGGAAGAGCCCGCTGCAAAGAAGACGGGGCCAGTCCCCACCTCGAGAAGGGATACGTCATTGGAAGATGATGATTCAGACGTGTGGTACCTGTTTCCGTTCGCTGATTCCCTGGTGCCGGGAGAAGAGACTCCTGGCCCTTCCATCACTGAGTTAGGGGAACCGAGGGAGGGTGTTGCAGAGCCGCCTGTATTACAGCCGGGATTGGGGGAGGGTGTTGCCGAGCCGCCTGTATTACAGCCGGGATTGGGGGAGGGTGTTGCAGAGCCGCCTGTATTACAGCCGGGATTGGGGGAGGAGAGGGTGGAGCCAGAACCTGAGGCAGAGGGCTCACAGGGGCAGAGGGGTCCCGGTGAGGGGGAGGGTCTGATAGATAGGCCCGGGGGGGGGGGGGTCACCTGGGGTGTCTGAACAGGTAGAGTCAGCAGAGGAAGTACAGAGGCCTCAGAGGAGTAGGCATCGCCCCGGAGAGACTAACTTATACAGCGCCGGGAGAGCAGGGTGTGATCTCTACTGCCCTGGAAAGTTATGTCACTGCTTTATGCACCTGGGTTGGGTTTTGTGTTTTACAAGGAGCACTGGTGAACTCTGCTAATGTCATGAGGGCATGACTTTTATTGGTGGGGGGAGAGTGTACGGGGTCTTTCTTTTTTGTTAAATTTAAAATGGCTTCTTTTGTTATGTTATACTGGGGAATGCTGAGACAGTCTCTAACTAGACAGTTGCTTGGGTTATTATAGATAGCAGGATGCTATTAGCCAATGGGTGTTCATGTATCGTTTTGTTTTTGGGTACCATGCTGTATCATAGGACTGTGGATGGGGTTTTTGGCGGGGAGTCGGAGGAGAGGCAAGGAGGATGGTGGACGGGGTTTTTGGCGGGGAGACAGAGGAGAGACGGGGAGGACGGCGGACGTGCGGAAAGGCTCCAGTTGATCACTCCGGGTGGTCCCGGGCTGTGAGTCGACAGGATTCGGGTGGTCGTCTGGAATCGATTGAGCTCCAACGGTAGCGCGCGAAGAACTTGGACTTTGATAAATGTTGGCACCTTTTTTTTTCCATTACTTTCCTTTCTGTATCGAATTTGTATTAATGTCATAGAATTAGTAATATCTATAAAGTGTACTTGTTAAAATTTACTGGGTGTGCTGGCTGATGATTGATGTTTGGGATTGATGCGGGCGGCGACCGACCCTGTGGGGAGTGTTAAGGCAGGTGCTGGGTGGGAATTCCCCATGACATATATGAGCCAATATAACGGAACGTTACATACAAATAACTTATTCATTAACATTCAGCTCACCCAGTTCCACCAGATCTCAGCCCTGATGCAGAAAAAAAACAAACTGAATTGCAGTACAAGCTGATGTCAACAAGACAACAACTCAACACTAAGGAGGCTAATTAAATTGTTATCAATGAGGATCAAGGGAAAGTTTCACTGCAAAGATCATTGAGACCAATATCTTAATTCCAGGATACTGCTACGTGGGTTCATTAGAAGAGTTTCCTGGCTCCTTTCACTCCTATCCACAATACATTCAAATGCTAACATTTAACAGTGTACAATTCCATTCGCAACTCTGCAAATAATGAAAACATATGAGACTACAGGTGCTGGGATTTGGAGCAAAAAAACAGCTGGCTGAACTCAGCAGGTCAGACAGCATCTCTACAGAGAAATGGACAGTTGATAGGTCATGACTCCATCCAGACTACCCATTGCTTCGTCAAATAATGAAATAGACTGTGGCTACGTGCAAAATGCTTTGAGATGCGGTGAGAACCATTTGTACAGTTTAATAGGTTATGACCTATTCCATGACTAAGTTAATCACCTGCAACTGACATGACATTATTTTAGTTGAAATCCCACCAATAGCACTAGTGATCGCAATAAATCATGGAAAAATGTTGTAACTGCAAGAATAGGTTAAAGGCTGGTCATACTAGGAAAGGCCAGTCACTTCCTTACAAGCAATGCCTTCTTGATACCTAAAAGTTGTAAGTGTGATTGTATACATTGCATTAGCCTACTCCAATAGAACTGCAAGAACAATCTCAACCTTGACATCATTCAAAACAAAGCAATCTGCATAGGCACTCTGTCCACACCTTAATTAAGCTTTCCTTTTCAAAGCCAGAACAACATGTGTCCCATCCATCAGCATTAGAGTATTTTTACTAATTCATTTGGTATCTCCTAACCCCACAAACTCTATACTTAAAAAGTCTAAAGGAGCAAGCATATGGCAACATGATCTCCAAGTTACACCGCAGTGTGACGTAGAAATATGACCAGCAATTCATTGCCAGCAATTGAACTAGTAACAATCTCTACATGACTGCAAGGTAAAGATATCTTTGCCATGTCCAAGACCCTGGGAAGATGTCTATGCAGATACAAAATACAACACAAGCTTGGACAGGGATGAGCAGTAAATGTGGGCTCATCTCCAAGGCCAATGACTACTTTGAGATCAGCTGTCCAGAATTAAACATATTACAACAAATGTAATCAAACAAGATCTTCACAAATGTATAACAAAGGTCCACTATCCCATCTGTATTCCATTTTCATTTAGATAACGGTTCCTTTCTGTTAGCCTTTTGAAAAATGTTCGTACCTGTCTACTGGTTTTAAGGGACATATATCAAATGACTACAAAAATCACAATTTCTATTAGGTTCCTGACTTCAGAAACTCAAGAGGTTCTGCCGGAAATCTTGAGCAACACACACAAAATGCTGGAGGAACTCAGCATATCAGCCAACATCTATGGAGGGGAATAAGCATTCAACATTTCAGACCAAGAAACACTGAAGGGTCTTGGCCTGAAACATCAACTATTTATTCCTCTCCATAAATGCTGCATGGATTTCTATATCTCTCCAGCATTCGCTGTGTGCTCAATAACCCGATTTAAAACCATTCACAAAGCACTGAACATGTTTCACTGCATGAAACTATATCTTCTATAATTTCACATCTCCTTTGGCTCAGCTTCACTTCTGTCTGTGAAGAACTAGGGAGGGGCAGGGGTGCAAACTACTCTATGTGAAGTAAAAGGGAAATAAAAGTGCCCAGTCATGCTGAAGATTTCTTTTCCCCCAGTTAATACATATTTGGCACTGATGAGGAACAAAATAATTAGAATAATTTTCAAGTACTGTCAATAATAACAGCTCAGTCACTTCATGCAATACAAGCACCATTAAACAGAACTTTAAAAAATGCCCCAAATTTTCTTTTTATAAACTAAGAAAGCAAATGCTAGGGCATAGACATAATGCTAGTAAACTACACCATGTGACATACCTTCGCAACATTGATCAATTTTTCAATTTTTTGCTTCTGTTGTTCTTCTGATATTTCTGATATATTAAAAACAAAACTTTTAGACAAGCTTCCTCAGACTCTAAAACTTAGAATATTTAAGAAAAATGGAGATCAACACTAAGCTTCTTGAAAATAATGTACAGTCATAATATAAAAAGCATAGGTGGAAGGTATAAGTAAGCACTAACTTCACAAGAATTACATTTTCCACATTTTTCTAATTATAACTCAGGATAGTATTCAAAAAGTTATTTCTCATCTTAAGATGTTACCCTCAAAATCTCTCGTCTATCTCAAGATGTCTCAAAGCACACTACAATCAAGTAACTACTTTTGAAGGACATCACTATGGTAATGAAATCTACACAGGACCCAAGCAGGAAGAAATTTGAGAGCATTGTGAAATTATTAGAGAAACAACTTGTTTTCTCGATTTTTAAAAATATTATAAGCACTAGTTTACCTATCTACCACTTAGCAGCATGTTGTCCCATCCAACAAAGCAGAAGGTAAATAAGCTAGTGAAGTGGTAACTGTAATTCTAAAAATTGTGCAAGGCATAACTATTCAGTTGTTTTGAATACTTTTGAAATGTCCATTTCCTCAAATAAAAAAACAGACTGTTATATGATATATGAAATACTTGTACTGAGATGATCATCTGCAAAGACTTGGCATAGTATCTACATTATAGTGCCCCAGAATTGTAAAAACTAAAACACAGGGCTGAAAGGTTAGAGCTGATAATCCAGACTGACATTCCTTTGGAAGAAAGATGATAAATTAAAGCTTCATTAATGGATCAACAAGCATTAAAGATCAGAAAGTACTTTTCATGATGTAACCAATATTTTTCTAATAATTGAAAAACAAATCAATATAAATACTCAAGTTGGGTATCATAACCATATAACAATTACAGCACAGAAAAAGGCCATCTCGGCCCTTCTAGTCCGTGCCGAACGCTTAAGGCTGATTTATATTTGTGCGTCAAATGGACACCGTAACCTACACAAGTGGCCAATGCGCGTTGAGCATTTGTGCTTGTGCTCCCCAACACATACTTCCGTCACCTGACCTATCTCATTCCCCAACAGGAGATCCAACACTGCCCCTTCTCTAGTTGGTACCTCTATGTATTGCTACAAAAAACTATCCTGCACACATTATACAAACTCCAAACCATCCAGCCTTTTACAGTATGGGCTTCCCAGTCTATGTGGGGAAAATTAAAATTTCCCACAATCACAACCTTGTGCTTACTACAAATATCTGCTATCTCCTTACAGATTTGCTCCTCCAATTCTCACTCCCCATTAGGTGGTCTATAATACACCCCTATACGTGTTACTACACCTTTCCCATTCCTCAATTCCACCCAAATAGCCTCCCTAGACGAGCATTCTAATCTATCCTGCCAGAGCACTGCTGTAATATTTTCTCTGACAAGCAATGCAACACCTCCCCCCTCTTATCCCTCCGATTCTATCACACCTGAAGCAACGAAATCCAGGAATATTTAGTTGCCAATCACAGCCCTCCTGCAACCATGTTTCACTAATAGCTACAACATCATATGTACAGGTATCAATCCATGCTCTAAGCTCATCCACCTTTCTTAAAATGCTCCTAGCATTAAAATGGATGCATTTAAGAAATTCTCCACCTCCTACTCTCTGTATATCACTAACAGTGCAAACAACTTTACTATCTTCTTTTTCTTCCTTCTCCCCTACATCTGTTCCTACACTCTGGTTCCCATCCCCCCTTGTATCTAGTTTAAATCCACTGGAGCCTCTCTAGCAAACCTACCTGCAAGAATATTTGTCCCCCTCCAGTTCAGATGTAAACCATCCCGCCAGAACAGGTCCCACCTTCCTTGGAAAACTGCTCAATTATCTATAAATCTGAAGCCCTCCCTCCTGCACCATGTCTTCAGCCACGTGTTGATCTGCTTTATCTCACTATTTCTAAACTCGCCTGCATGTGGCACTGATAGCAATCCTGAGATTGCTATCCTGGAGGTCCTGTCCTTTAACTTGGCGCCTAACTCCCTAAACTCACCTTTCAGGACATTGGCACGTACTGACTAAATGCTGCTTGCAGTAAGTATTATGGAACGAGTATGTGTATCTGTTAATTTCAGAATGTCCATCAACCTCTCGATTTAAATTAAATATTATTCTGCACGCAAATGATTCCACAAGAAATATGCACCTCCAGCATGTGTGCTTCTTTTTCCTTCCTTAATGGGCTGCTGGACATACTCTACAAACCTGATTCTGTGATGCACAGATCTAGAATTATGCCCAGGATCTGATCACCTGCTATACCTTATTTACATTACCAAACATTCACCAAAGCTACTCTGGTGAGGTCTGAGTAAAAAAGTTCAAAAACATTTTTTTTTTAAATCATAAGACATTGATTCACTTCTTTAATGCTTCTTGTTTAGTTTTTACGTTTAATTTATCTAAGTTATTACCTTCTGCAAGATTATCCTCTTCAGCTACATTCCACAATTTCATCTTTAGAAGGCAATCTGTCAGAGACTGAGAGAAAAGGGTTTTAATGTGAATATTTTAGCGCATGGATAGATCTGCAGTATCATTTGATTTCACTGGAATAAATCTCACCTTTGCTTCGTCTTCTTTACATTTAAGAACTTCCCTTATATCATTCTGCGACTTTATACCTAATTTAATATGCTCTGTAAGCTCATTATAACGTTCGTTCCACCCTTCGGATTCTTGCAACAGCTACAAACAGAGAAGTCACAATTAGGATAATGAATTGAACAAGTATTATCTTGACCGAAACACTAAGATTACATTCAAAGCATGTCTTCTCATTAAAATTACTAAGACTATTTTAAAAAGTAAAATGTCAATGTAGTTAAAATATACACAAGCTTAGGTTGATTCACTAATCCAACACATTTCCTCAATAAATTCTGAGATCAGCTGAGAGACCCTGCAAGTGTGTAAAATTTGACCATGCAACAGTGTGCAAAATAAATGGAGGCTGTTCAGGAAAGTAGTGAAACAAGTAAACTGATTTTTTTTAAATTCAAAGACAGGTGCAGTGGGTTAATAAGTCACAGGTTAGTGCCCATGATCTACATAAATTAAGATATAGGAGGACTTGTGGCTTGAAGGATGGAGAGGAAGGGATGTTACCAAATATATTCTCAGCGTCTTTAAGGCGTTAACTGTTGCCAAATTAGGAAAGGTAAAGGCTGAATTGGTTGCTAGTCTGCGGATAGTACCACTTATAGTTCTAGATGGCACAAAAATGATGAAAAATCCTGAATGGGAAGACAATGAAAAGATTTCAATCAAATCAAAATAAAGTAATTCTTTAGTTTCCTTAAACTCATTAACATTTCATAGTCATTAGACTGTCATTTGCAATTTCTCAATGCTACTATGCACATACATCTTCAAGCATCATTCAGAGGAAAAGAGCTCAAAAGGTAGCTTTGATTCAGTGAAGGATTTGATATAAAGGTTTGGTGAAAAATATCAGTCATACCTGCTCTTGGCTTTGTATGAGATGATAATTCTCTTCTTTTGCAGCTTGAAAAGATTCCTGGTGTTTTGCATCTTTAGTCTGAATTCCTTTTAATTCCTTTTTAGCCTTAAAATACAAAGAGGAATTTTAAGTGTTTCTTCTGCCACACTACAGTAGTGTTCTATCACTTCTTGTATCCTCACCTCTTCAATTTGCATCTTGAGACTTTGAGCTTCATTTTCAAGCGCATTTAAATTTTCTTGAAGTTCTATAATCTGGATGGAGGAAAAGTACAACCAAGTCTGCACAGAATCGACATTTGTATTGTTTGTTATATGTTTATCATTTTAAACACAAGATTAACCAATACTCAGTTAAAACAACAGTTTTATTATCACATACCAGATTACTTTGTTGAGATCTTGTTTGCTTTTCTCCTTCTAAATCCTGTGTGAACTGATCAATCGTTTGTCTAAGAGTATTATTTGATTTATCCAATTTAGCATAAGAGTCCTAAGCAAAAAAAATTATGAAATTGATCTCAAATACATTACCATTAAATACAAGCACAGCACATCAAAAATATTTAATCCTAAAACTCTATTTGATTGCCGTTTGTCTCTACCAAAAACAAAGAATGTCTTTCAATTGAATCTAGCTCAAAACACTATTCGGCAGGTTGCAATAATTGCGAGAGGTCATTCATTGGTGAGGCTGCGCAAAATTTAAAAAGAGGAATACTCCTCCTGAGAGATGTTTACCTAATGATCTTCCTGATGACTACATTGGCAAGAAGTACACCCAACTTCCACTCCTGACTAACAAGGTCAAGGAAATGGAGTTGGATGTACTCAGGGCCATCTGGGAGGCTGAAAATTCTACTGAGATGGTCACACCCAGAGTGCAAGCTTCAGATAGTAGATGGATGACTAACAGGAGAAGCAATGGAAGTAAGTAGTTAGTGCAGGATTCCCCTGTGGCCATTTCCCTCATAAGCAAGAAAGCTCCTTTGGATACTGCTAGGGGGGATTATATATCAGGGCACAGCAACAGCAGCCAGGCTAGTGGCACTGTGACCGGCTCTGAGGCTCAGCAGGGAAGGGTAAATCAGGCAGAGTGATAGCGATAGGAGACTTGTAATTAGGGGCACAGACGGCAGATTCTGTGGCCACGAAAGAGGAGACAGGTACTAGAGTCCAGTATGTCTCAGAGTGGTAACAAAAGATTCTCAAGAGGGAGGGTGAGCAGCCAGATGTCCTGGGGCACATTGGCACCAATGACATGGGTAGAAAGGGGGAAGAGGTCCTGTGCAATAAGTGCAAGGAGTTAGTTAGAGAAGAGACTGAAGAGCAGGACCTCTGGATTACTCCCAGCACCATGTGCTGGTTAGGGCAGGAATAGGATGATTACACAGTTAAATGAGGATGTGGTGCATGGAGCAAGGTTTCAGATTTCTGGATAATTGGGATGTCTTCTGGGGGGAGAAATGGATGGGTTACACCTGAACCCGGGGGGGGGGGGGGGGGTAGAAGAAAGGAAATCACAGTCAGGTTGCCTGACTTCAATGATTGGGAAGATGTTGAAGTCCATAATTAAGGATGGGGTTTTGGGGTGCTTGGAGGACAAAGTCAGTAGTGTTTTCTCAAGAGGAAATCTTACCTGACAAATCTGTTGGAATTCTTTGAGGAAATAACAGACTGGATAGACAGTAGACGTCAGTAGACGACAGTAGATGTCAGTAGACATTGTTTATTTGGATTTTCAGAAGGCCTTGACAAGGTGCTACACATGAAGTTACTTAAAATAAGAGCCTGTGATAAGATATTATCATGGATAATAGGTTGGTAGACTGACAGGAGGCAAAGCATGGGAATAAAGGGAGCACATTCTGGTTGGCTGCCAGTGACTAGTGGTGTATTGCAAGAGCTGGTTTTGGGATCGCTTCTTTTCATGTTATATGTCAATGATTTGGATTACAGAATTGATGGCTTTGTTGCCAAGTTTTTAGATGATACAAAGATAGGTGGAGGGGCTGGTAGCGTTGAGGAAACAGAGTCTGCAGGAGAACTTGGACAGATTAGGAGAATGGGCAAAGAAGTGACAGATGGAATACAGCATAGAAAAGTGTACGGTCAAGCACTTCAGTAGAAGGAATAAAGCGTAGACTATTTTCTAAATGGGAAAAAGTTCAAGAAATCAGGGGTGCAAAGGGACTTGGGAATCCTCATGCAGGATTCACTAAAGGTTAATTTCCAAGTTGAGCCTGTGTTAAGGAAGGCAAATGCAATGTTAACATTCATTTCAAGAGGACTAGAATACAAAAGCAAGGATGTAATGCTAAGGCTTTATAAGGCATTGGTCAGACCAAACGGAGTTTTGTGAACAGCTTTTGGGCCCATCTAATAAAATGGCAATGGAGAGGGTCGAGAGGAGGTTCACAAGAACGATTGCGGGAATGAAGGGGTTAATGTATGAAGAGTGTTTGATGGCTGTGGGTCTGTACTTGCTGGAGTTTAGAAGAATTAGGGGGAATCACACTGAAACTATCAAATATTTAAAGACCTAGATAAAATGCATGTGGAGAGGATGTTTCCTGTAGTGGGTGAGACTAGGACCAGAGGGCACAGCCTCAGAATAGAGGGACACCCATTTAGAACAGAGATGAGAAGGAATTTCTTTAACCAAAGAGTGAGGAATCTGCGGAATTCCTTGCCACAGACAGCTGTGGAGGCCATGTCATTCAGCATATTTAAAGCGGAGGATGATGGGTTCTTGATTAGTCAGGGAGTCAAAGGTTATAGGAAGAAGGTGGGAGAATGGGGTTGAGAGGGATAATAAATCAGCTATGATGGAATGGTGGAGCAGATTCAATCGTCCGACTGGCCTAATTCTGCTCCTATGTTTTATGACCATATGGTCTAAAAGAATTCTGAATCAATATTAAACAATTTTGGTTATTTCAATTTGTTATTTGTTAATATAAATAAGCAGTACACAAACCTGGTCAAATTCTAGTTTATACAATGAACAAGACAAACATTTAAAATCACCAACAGGAAGCAGTGATCTTAAGAATTACAAGTTAAATTTCAACAAATATGATATTTGTGCTTCTCTTTAAATTATTTAAATCATAAACTTCTCATAGTAAGCTCTCTTAACATCCTTTCCTCTGAATATTAATAAGAGATCAATTTAAGAAATAAAGGAAGAAACTTGGTTCATCAATAGTTAAATAACAAAGCAAATTAAAGGAAACTTTAGTTTTTAAAATGTGAAAATGCTCAAAATTAAATGGCGAATGGGAGATCTCAAACTATCTTGAATAAATTCTTTTATGATGTACACTGAAGATGGCAGATCTGTGGTGAGAAAACTCAACTTGGATTGGTGATTCCAAAAGATACGGCTTACAAAGCTGTACGTAAATCAAAGTGCTCATGCTACAGTTTATACTTTATATGCTGTGTCGTATGACATAGACAATCATGGTCTTTCCATGACCATAAATTTTCTTGGGAAATTTTTCTACAGAAGTGGGCTGCCATTGCTTTTTTCTGGGCAGTGTCTTTATAAGACAGGTGAACCCAGAGATTGTCTGCCTAGCAGCAGTGGTCACATAACCAGGACTTGTGATATGCACCAGCTGCTCATACGACCATCCACCACCTGATCACCTGATCCCATGGCTTCACGTGACCCTGATCGGGGTGGTGGTGGTGGTGGGGGGGGGGGGGTGCTAAGCAGGTGCTACACCATGCCCAAGGAGACCCGCAGGTTAGTGGTGGCAAGGGGCACCTTACACCTCCTACAGTATCTACAGTATCATGCTACAGCATCTACCGCAAATGGTACACTTACATTAATTATCAATACAATATGGATAATTACAGATTTTTAAGATAGTCACTCATCTATTATGCAATTTATACTAAGTTTCTTGAAATACAATTGACTTTATAATTTGAAAAATGCAGAAACTAGAAATCACAAATAGTACAGAAAATACTGGAAACAATAAACCTGAAATGTTAATACTGTATCGTTTTCCAAATACTGCCTGACCTGCTAAGTTTTACAAGTATTTTGTTTTTACATCCATAAGACTGGTCTAAACTCATTATATCAGTGTAAAGGTTATAACAATGCTAGCTTCCTTATTCCCTGTCAGATAAACCCATCCTAATCAATCTACCTGGACTTCTGTCTTTTTCATAGACTTGAACCCATCTCACCCAGTCCAATTCACTAGAGTCCAAACAACACAATGAGCTTTAAAATACAATTTTAAAGGCATGGGGCAGCACGGTAGTGTGGTGGTTAGCACAATGCTTTTCAGTATCAGCGACCTGGGTTCAACTCCCACGGCTGTCTGCAAAGAGTTTGTACATTCTCCCTACTTCCGCATAGATTTCCTCCTGATGCCATGGTTTCTTCCCATAGTCCACAGGTGTACCAGCTGGTAACTTAATTTGTCTTTGTAAATTGTCCTATGATCAGGCTAGGGTTAAATCAGGCAGTGCAGTTCGAAGGGCTGGAAGGGCTTATTCCGCACTTTATCTCAATAAATAAATAAAAATATTTGTGTGTGTGTTGTAGCTCTGTCAGAAACATCTATCCACTTGTAATTTGAGGACCTGCCAGTTTCATAATGATAATAATTCTATATTATTAATAACAGAAAATGTAATCATTAAAGATCATAAAAGTACTCCCTTAAAAAATCCACTTCCATAAATATTTGGGTCACAGCCAAAAACACAACCTTCTGGCAATCTTAAAACAGATTGGAGCTTATTTAACAGTACTTTTACCTGAAGATGCAAAGTCTTTGTTTCTGTTGATTGTTTTAAGCTGGCAGCATCTTTCACAGAAACTTCAAATTCATTGTACTAAAAACAGAAGGCCAATTATGTAAATTAAGGGCAAATAAATTATTTAGGTTGATCTTAATTTATTATAACTATAAATAAAAATTGGATAAACTCAATAAGCTAATTGAGGTCAAGTTGCAGAAATACTTGTTATATATAAACTTTAAAAGGATGCCTCATAATTTTCTTTGTCATTAGTACTGCTGTAATACTACTTTTAAATAAAGATAAAACAGTTTTAACTGTGTTTATACCGTTACAGGACCTAACCTGCAATTTCATAGTTGATCCAATTCTACTATGGCTCTGAATACACATTCAATGAAGCACTATATTCCTATGACAGGTATTGCACGGGACTCCTTGACCTACTAAGTTATTCTAATATATTCCTTGCAGATTTATGGGGAGCAATCTGATAAGGCTAGGCTTGTTTTCCTTGGGAGTGAAGGAAATTGAAGGGTGATCTGATTGAAGTATGCAAGATTGTGATAGGCACAGATGGGGTACTATAATAGGGCTTATCCTGCCTTTTCATAGTTGGTACCAATTCTACTAGGGCCCTAAATGCACATTCAGTAAAGCAGTATGCTTTAGTGTTGCATTGTGCATGTAGTGTGCAATACAGAGCAAAATATCATTATCTGATGGTCAGGGTAATATAAAGAAGGGGGCACAATTTTAAGATGAGGTAGGAGATTTAAAGAAGATTCAAGTTTTCTTTTTACACACAGCATCCGCTGATTCTCTTTTGTCTATCCTTGTTATTTCTTCACAGAATTCAAACAGATTTGTCAGGTAAGATTTTCCCTTAAGGACAGTATGCTGACTTCAGCCTGATTTGCCTCCAAGTACCCCAAAATCACATCCTTAACAACCAACCAATTCCAACCAATGAGGTCAGGCTAACTGGTCTATAATTTCCCTTCTTCTGCTGTCCTCCCTTCTTAAAGAGTGGAGCGACATTTGCAATTTTCCAGTCCTCTGTAACCATTCCAGAATCTATTGATTCTTGAAAGATCATTACTAATACCTCCACAATCTCTTCAGTTACCTCTTTCAGAACCCTGGGGTGTAGTCCATCTTGCCCATGTGACTTACCTAACTTCAGACCTTTCAGTTTCCCTAGCAGCTTCTCCTTAGTAATAGTAACTACACTCGCTTCTGCCGACACTCTCAAATTCCTGATATACTGCTAGTGTATTCCACAGTGAAGAGTGATGCAAAACGTTTACTAAGTACATCCACCATTTCTTTGTTTCCCATTAGTACCTCACCAATGTCATTTTCCAGCAGTCCGATATCTACTCTCACTTCCCTCTTACTCTTTATATATCCAAAATAACTTTTTGTTTTCTCTTTTCTATTATTAGCTAGTCTAACCTTCATATTTAATCTTTTCTCTCCTGGTGGCTTTTTTAGATGCCTTCTGTTGGTTTTTAAAACTTCCCAATCCTCTAACTTTCCACTAATTCCTGCTATACTACATGCCCTCTCTTTTGCATTGACGCTGTCTCTGATTTCCTTCATCAGCCAAGGTTGCCTCATCTTCCTTTTAGAATACCTCATCTTTGGGATATATCTATCCTGCACCTTCCAAACTGATCCCAGAAATTCCAGCCTTCGCTGTTCTGCATTTATCCCTGATAGCTTCCCCTTCCAATCAATTTTGGCCAGCTGGAAGGTGTAGTCATATACAACACTTATACAACATTTGGACAAGACGCTTAAACAGGTAAGGTGAAAGCAGGTGAACGGTCAAAAATGTGGATGTGGACACTATGGGCCAAAATGCCTGTGTCCATACTGTACAAGTCTCTGGTTCTATCTCTGGAATCGCTGATTCATAGTTGCTGCTTTCAATATCAAACTTTTTCTCCAAAAAAAATGAGCATTAAAATATTTTCTGACTGCTTGCTTGATTAGTTCTTGCCTGATTTATTATTAATTATCTTCTCTGTGCAAATGACTATGTGAATTAACTTCAATTGTCACTTTTGAAGACTGCTTGGTCTGATTGACATAATTCAATTTCCAAAGATGATGACTAACATGGGATTTCCCTAATTAATTTTCAAGTGAGCATGGGATGTGCACTCTGTTCTGAGAGTATAAGCAGCAAACGCAAACGTAAAAACGCTACATTTGTTAATTTAGCTGCTAATAGTCTCATCAAACATACACTGAAGCTATACCATATCACAAGAGTGACAATTCAATTATTGTAATGAATAACATAAGAGCAAAACACAAGAGCAATAGTTGCACTTACCTTTTGTTTACAACTACTCAGTGTTTCAAGAATTTTGCATTTCTCATCAAACAGTTGGGAAACTTTTTCTGCAAGTTGTTTCTCTCTCCCTAAAAGATTAAAATTTGGAAAACTTAAAGAATGGACTGATTAGATTACTGTGTAAATTATCTGGTTACAGATATTGCTTGCAAACAGTCAGTGACTTACCCATGTATCTTCTGCTTTTCACCTAAAGAGCAAGCAGTATAGAAGCAGTTATTTTATCATATGAATGTCCGTTTAAAAAAAACATTAAGGACTCTACAGGTTCATGATACTTAATGTTATATTTAACAATCCAACTATTGTGAAATACAAATATACCTACTGCCTGGCAAGTCCTGTAGATGAATAGCAATGCAGTGATAATCCCCAGCAGAACTGAAATCAGGAACAACTCAGTGCAGGGACCATGCAAGTTTGATGAAGCTCCTAGATCTTCAAGTAACGTATCCATCACTGTCTGATATGACTGCAAGTAAAATATTGCCATCATCATCATAGCAGGGTCAACACCATGTGTACTGATATATCTAGCAATAATGAGTGTGTGAGGAAGAAAAAGAGATTTTCTATCTTCTTTACATTGGTGGAAATTGCTACTACAAGATGCAGCTAGGCTAACAAGAATATGTAATAAGGGGAAATAACAGAATAAAGGGAAAAAGTACGTATTTTATTGAAGAAGTTTGGAACACATGTTAGTGCCATAAGATTAACTATTTCAGTACCTGTCCTCTACTGCTGAACCCTCACACATGCCTGTTACTATTACTACAGTTTTGTTGATCTTTTGGTCATCTATGTTCCCACGTGATTTCAGGTTAAACAATGTCTTCATTGAAAAGTACTTTCCTTGTTTTAAAATCCTATTATGGTCTCACATTTCCCTATATACCTACTCTCCTCCCATCCTAAAGCCCCAGTTCTAGTCACTCAAGAATGAAAGCAGTCCTACCTTTCTCCATCCACCACCACCTTCATTCACATCAGCACACATATCTGCAAATTTCCGCTGATGTTATAGTGGAGAGCATTCTGACTGGTTGCATCAGTTTGGTGTGGAGGCTTACACTGACAGGATTACAAGAGGCTGCAGAGGGTTCAGCCGGCTCCATCACAGACACAACCTCTCTGTTATCACAGACATCTTCAAGAGCCAGTGCCTCTAGAAGGTCACATCCATCATTGAAGAGCCTCACCTGCCCTCTGTGTGTTACTACCAGTGGGAGGAGGTACAGGAGCCTGAAGACCAACACTCAGCGTTTTAAGAAAAGCTTCTTCCTTCTGCCAACACTTCTCTGATCTGCTCATGAACCCATCTTTTGCACAATTTATTTTATAAGAGTTTTTGTGTCTTGCACTGCACTGCTGAAAAAAACATCTATTATATGTTTTAATGATAATATTGTTTGTTTACTATATCTATGCCTCTCATAGTCTTATAAACCTCTCAGATCTCCACTCAGCCTCGGAGAAAACAACCCACGTTTGTCACCTCTCATGATAGCACAAACCAGCTAATCCAGGCAACATTCTGGTAAACCTCTCTGGACCCTCTCCAAAACCTCAACATCCTTCCTATAATGGAGCGACCAGAACTGTACACAATATTCCAGATGTGGCCTAACTAGTTTTATAAAGCTGCAACATAACTTCCTGACTTTTGACCTCAATGCCTCGACTAATAACGGCAAGCATGCCATTTGCCACCTGCTCAAGAGTCCTCTGCTCGTCAACACTGTTAAAGGCTCTGTCCTTAACAGTGTACTGTCCCTCCACATTTCACCAACCAAGGTGCAATACTTCACATTTGGCTGGGTTAAACTCCATCTGCCATTTCTCCATCCATATCTGCAACCAATCTACATCCCAAAGTATTCTTTGCCTGTCATCTACACCGTCCAGAACACCAATCTTCGTATCATCTACAAACTTACCAACTCGCCCATCCACATTTTCATCCAGGCCATTCATATACATCACAAACAGCAGAGGTCCTAGTACATATCCCTGCAGAACACCACGAATCACAAACCTCCAGTTCGAATAATTCCCTTCAATCACCACCCTCTGTCTTCTGTGGGCAACCCAGATCTGAATTCAAGCAGCCAATTCCCCATGGATTCCATGCTCCTTAATCTTCTGGATGAGGCTCCCGTGAGGGACCTTGTAAAATATCTTACTGAAATCCATACAAACAACATCCACAGCTCTAACTTCACCCTTGTCACCTCGTCAAAAAACTTAATCAAGTTGGTAAGACATGACTTGCCCCGCACAAAGCCATGTTAGTTCTCCCTAATTAGAGCATGGTTTTCCAAAGCTCATAAATCCTTTCCCTAAGAATTCTCTTCAGTAACTTCCCTACTACTAATATGAGACTTACCACCCTCTAATTTCCAGAATTATCCCTGGTCCTCATTAGTCCTCCAGGATCTCGCACGTGGCTAGAGGGCACGAAGATATTGATCAAGGCTCCAACAATCTTTTCTCTTTCCTCTCTCAAAACCTGGGGTATATCTCATTTGGCCCTGGGGACTCGTCCACTTTAATGCTCTTAAAGAGACCTAACACTACCTCCTCCTTTATCTCAAAATGCCCTAGCACATCAGTACACTCAGCACTGATCTCCCTATCATCGGCATGGTCTCATTGATAAATACTGATGTAGAATACTTATTAAAGAGTTCACCCACATCCACCACCTATAATCAAATGATCCTCCCTTTATTTTTGAGTGGTCCTACCTTCTCCCTAGTTATCCCCTTCCTCTTGATGTATGTATAGAAAGCTTGGGATTCTCTTTAATCCTACTTGCCAAGGACTTTCCATGGCCCCTCCTGGCTTTCCTAATTCCCTTCTTTGAGTGCTTTTCTGGCTTGTTTATACTCCTCACAGGCTCTGTTTGATTCTAGCTTCCTAAACTTTACATTTCCTTTTTCTTATTGACTACATTTATCATCTCTCTCAACATCCAAGGTTCTCTTACATTGCAATCCTTGTCCTTGCATCTGACTGGAACATACCTTTCCTGTACTCTGTGCAATTGGTCCTTAAACACCCTCCACATGTCAGATGTGGACTTGGGGTCATAGTAAAGAGCAGCACAGAAGTAGGCCCTTCTGCCCATCTAGTCCATGTTGAACCACTTAAACTATCTTCTCCTATCAACCTGCACCGGGACCATAGCCCTCCACACCACCCATGTACCTATCCAAACTTTGCTTAAACATTGAAAGCGAACTCACATGCAGCACTTGTTGCTGGCAGCTCGTTTCACACTCTCACGATCCTCTGAGTGAAGGAGTTTCCCTTCTTGTTCCCCTTAAACTTTTCAACTTTCACCCCTAACCTATGACCTCTGGTTGTATTCCCGCCCAACCTCAGTGGAAAAAACCTACTCGCATTTACCCTATGTATACCCTTCAATTTTGCAAACCTCTATCAAATCTCACATCAATCTTCTAAGTTCCAAGGAATACAGTCGTAATCTATTCAATCTTTACTTATAACTCAGGTCCTCCAGTGCCAGCAACCTACTTGTAAATTTTCCCTGCATTCATTCAACCTTATTTATACCTTTCCTGTAGGTAGGTGACCAAAACTGCACACGGTGCTCCAAATTAGGCCTCACCAACGTCTTATACAACTTCAACATAACATCCCAACTCCTGTAAATATTTGATCTACGAAGGCCAATGTGTCAAATGCTTTCTTCACAACCCTATGTACCTGTGACACCACTTTTAATGAATTATGGACCTGTATTCCCAGATCCCTTTTCTCTACCGCATTCCTCCGTGTCCTACCATTCATTGTGTAAGACCTGCCCTGGTTGGTCCTACTGAAGTGCAAAACCTCACACTTGTCTGCATTAAATTCCATCTGCCATTTCTCAGCCCATCTTTACAGCTGGTCCAGATCCCACTGCAAGCTCAGTTAGACTTCCTTGCTGTCCACCGCTCCCACAATCCTGGTTTCATCTGCAAATCTGCTGATCCAATTAACCACATTATCATCCAGATCATTGATACAGATGGACAAACGACAATGGACTCAGCACCGATCCCTGCTGCACTCGACTAGTCACAGGCCTCCAAACCAATGTCTAATTCAATTTACTACTTCATCTTGAAAGTCAAGCGACTGAACCTTCTTGAGCAACTGCCCATGTGGGACCTTGTCAAATGCCTCGCTCAAGTCTGTGTAGACAACATCCACTGCCCTGCCTTCATCAACTTTCCAGATAACTTCCTCAAAAAAAACTCTATATGATTGGTTGAACAAAACCTACCATGCACAAAGCCATGCTGACTATCCATAATTAGTCAAGATCAATCCAAATATTCATATATTTGGTCCCTAAGAATGCCTTCCAGGAACTTTCCCACTACTCATAGGCTCACCAGCCTACGATTTCATGGTTTATTTTTAGAGTCTTTCTTAAACAGCAGAACAACGTTAGCTATCCTCAAATCCTCCGTTTGCTAACAGTCAGGTAAAACACCTCTGGGTGAGTTGCAATGCTGAAAGTGCAGTTATGTTAAATAGAAGCATATGTTGGCGAAGTTAGATAAGGAAAGGAGTCTGCTGATAGGTATAACTTCTTAGAACTGGTATCATGCTGGAAACAACATTTATTTCTTCTCTAGAAACATATCCATTTTAAATTTGGAGACTGGTCAACGAATAATGGTGGATCTTTTAGACCAGATTATTAATTTCCCTGCTGTGATACAACCTAACGCAACATTACCATGGTAATGGGGGCGCATTCCAGAGCTAGAAGAAATGGGACAGTCAACAGGAGCAGAAGAGATGTCAACAGACAAAACTGTCCGACTTGGTAATAAATAAGTGAGACAAGTGCAGGAGGATGTGGGTAAGGAGAGGGGGAGGTCGGTGACAAGAGGACGTGGAAGAGATGATTGAGTAGAGGAAGAGGAGGATGGGGAGAGACAGGACCGGGACGGAGGTGAAGGGTGAGTGGTTGGTGCTATCAACTACTTGCCGGCCGGGAGAGCGATGTTGTTAAGAAATCCTGGGCCATCACCGGCAATTGCCTCTTCAGTAGCCACGGACAGTCAACACCCTGCGGCAAATCGCAGAGGAACCTGAACCGTCCGCCCCTCTCCGGACTCCCGAGGCTTAGTCGGGACGACGTGGAGCTACCGGTGCGTCGGGCCCACCGCCATCTTCACAGCGCAGGCTGTGCTTCCGGGTCGAAAGGCACGGTCCACAGTCACTGCCTTCCGGTCACCCAGGGAGGGGGAGTTGCCAGAGCCCGGGGGGGCAACACCAGCTGGCCGGGTAGAAACGGTGCAAGGACGTGCATTGTGCCGAGTAGCATGGAGTGGGCATCGGGGACGAATGGGTTGGTCACCGGCGCTGCCGGCGTACAGAGTTTGGAGAAGTAGGGGACGGGGATTGGGCGAAGGGAAATCACCACTTTCTGTGGAGAACTAATGTTGTTACTCTGCTACCTTTAACCTCATTTCTACTGTCAACGAAGTGAAACAAAGCCAATAGTAGCACTGCCCCTTTCACAACCTCTCCCGCAGCCAGTGAGAAACAAATGCGTTCAAAGCTGTGGAGAAACTGTCGAGCACGGACAGAGCATACAAACAGCAACGGTGTGAGTGCCTCTCATGCCCAGATCATATTCTCAAGTGTCTGGAGCGGAACTTGAACCCGGAACATTTCGGTTAAATCAAGTGTGTTGCCATGTTTATCCTACAGTAACACAAGCACTTCAGTTCAGACAGTACCTACTTAAGTTCAAAGTAAATTTATCGAAGTACATATATGTTCCATATAAAACCCTGAGATTAATTTTCTTGCGGGCAATCACAGTAAGTAAAAGAAACACAATATAATCAATGAAAGACCGCATCCAACAGGACAGACAACCAGTGTGCAAAAGACACCAGACTGCAAATATAAAAAGAAAAAATAATAATAAATAAGCGAGAAACATCGTGAACATAAAATGAGGAATCCTTGAAAGTGAGTTATACGTTGTGGGGAACAGTTCAGTAATGGGGCGAGTGAAGTTAACCCCTCTGGTTCATGAGCCTGATGGTTGAGGGGTAATAACTGTGCCTGAACCTGGTGGTGAGAGCCCTGAGGCTCCTGTACTTTCTGAGTGACGGCAGCCGCGAGAAGAGAACATGTTGTGGATGGTGAGGATCCTCAATGATGCATGCTGAGCCATCGATTCTTAAGGAAATAATCTTCTGCATCTTTTTAGTACATTGCTTAACTCGGAGATGTCAAAGCTAGTCGAGAACCCTTTTAAAATGTTTTTAGTAATGTAGCATGAGAAATATTGCAGCCAAATTGCAAACAATAAACTCCTATATAGAGTGTGTGTGCACACACATATACGAGATAGAGAGAGACAGACACACAATACGCACGCGTGCACGCAAGAGGTATGATTGAGAAGTTCGTGACCTAGGGTAGAATGAGATGAGTTATTAACTTCAAACTTTCTGCATTTTCACTCAGAGTTGAACTGCACGTGCACATAACAAGAGCTGTATAACTCACCTCATTCTACCCAAGGCTACGACCATCTGGAGGTCTAAGACGCTCTTATTACATGCACGTGCAGTTCAACTCTTTGAGTGATAATGCAGAAAATTTGAAGTTAATAACTCATCTTCTACCTTAGACCACAAACGTGTGTGTGTGTGTGTGTGTGTACACTTGTACATATGGGGTTAATTTCTGTGCTCTTCTTGGAAAAAGTGCCAAGCTTAATATGCTTAATATTATGTCCAGATGAGAAGGCACGTGGCCTCGTCTCAGCTTCACATTTCATCTCAAAGGACAGTGATTTCCTGAGTTCTGTAATGGACTATTATTCTAGCACTGTGCCTGGAGCAGTATGTTGAATGCACAATTATCAACGCAGACACTAAGCCAAAGAGGGGAGGTTTGTTCAACTTTACTATCCTCTGAAATCTCTGCACTCTTCCTACATTTTTGTACGAAACCAGTTTTAATAGCGTCACCATTCATGGCTATGGCTACAACTAGAGAGGCTCCAAGCCTGCAATACTCTCAGCCACATTACTGTACTTCTGTATTAAATTTTGACAAGAATGAAGAGAGTAGAACGATGTCATGGGGAAAACTTTCGGAAGTAGGTCTGTGGAACTGAAGATAGACAAGAACCTGTGAAATGTTAACCTTTCAGAAATGAAGGTGAAAACAAGAGCTGAATTGGTCTCAACATTGGTATACCACTTGAGGCATGGTAAATGGAGTAAAGAGTAGCAAATAAAAGGGGCAATTAACCCAGGAATACTGACAGAAAATGAGCACAATGATAAAAAAGAGTAGGAAGAGAAGGATGATAAAAAGTGGGCCGCGAAAATGTGAAGAGGTGCAGATTGTCAAGCCAACACACCGGTAGAGTGTGAACAGGCTGAGTAAGGATGCCGAGGACAAAGAACTACGAGAGCACCATAGCTGCAGACAGCAAGCTGAACTGCAGGAGATCTGGCACACTGGATGCTGACCTGCAAGGCACATGGGCAGGGCAAATCTAATGTGGACCTCTGAGGGACACAGGCAGGGTGGAGTTCATATGTACAGTGAGGAACACGGACAGGGTGGGGTTCGCACGTAGGGCGAGGGACGCGGACAGGGTGGGGTTCGCACCTAGGGCAAGGGACGCGGACAGGGTGGGGTTCGCACGTGCAGCGAGGGACGCGGACAGGGTGGGGTTCAAACATACCCTCCTTTTCTTTTTAGATGAAAAGATGAAGCCACACTCAGGTTGGAGGAACAACACCTTATATTCCGTCTCGGTAGCCTCCAACCTGATGGCATGAACATCCACTTCTCTAACTTCCGTTAATGCCCCACCTCCCCCTCGTACCCCATCCATTATTTATTTTTATACACACATTCTTTCTCTCACGCTCCTTCTTCTCCCTCTGTCCCTCTGACTATACTCCTTGCCCATCCTCTGGGTTCCTCCCCCTTGTCTTTCTTCCCAGACCTCCCGTCCTGTGATCCTCTCATATCCCCTTTGCCAATCACCTGTCCAGCTCTTGGCTCCATCCCTCCCCCTCCTGTCTTCTCCTATCATTTTGGATCTCCCCCTCCCCCTCTCAAATCTCTTACTCACTCTTCCTTCAGTTAGTCCTGACAAAGGGTCTTGGCCTGAAACGTTGACTGTACCTCTTCCTAGAGATGCTGCCTGGCCTGCTGCGTTCACCAGCAACTTTGATGTGTGTTGCTTGAATTTTCAGCATCTGCAGAATTCCTGTTGTTCTCCTTTTCTTTTTACTTACTTAGAACCTTCTACCATTTGCCTTTATTGTGCTACCATATTCTATTTTTATACTGTCAATCAATTTCTCAATCTACTTTTGATTAATTCTAAACTGCTACTCTTTTGAATTCTTTATACAAGTTCACCTTGAATATAATGTTGTCCTTAAGTACTTTTGTTCGCCTAGCAAGTTGGTGCAGTCTGTTTTTGATAGTCTTAATTTTGTGCATAGATCAAAAATGGAAGGCCAGGAGAGTGCTAAGAGGCTTAGTCAAAATATAAATAGGCACATAAATGTGTCAGCAAATCGAGGGGCAGATACAGGTATAGGTTATATTGTGAACTAGGCAGAGGTGAGGTGGGGGGGTTCTTGTGACAGAATGCATATGGGGTCAGAAGCTTATTTTTGAGTTAGATAGTAGTCCATTACTAGGGGCATGCTCATCCCTCAGAAAGGTTGGAGCCAATTAACAGTCTGAAGAACCTGCTGACAGTGTCTATCCTAGAATATCATAAATGTCCACCTGAGAGAGTTACTGAGTCATTGTCGCCAATGGACTTACACACTCAGATATAGGTCAAAAGAGAGAAGGAAGTGAACAGACAGAAAACTGAAAACAGGAAGCAAAACTGAAAAGTTAACATTCAGAACATTAAAACACATTCATCTAACTGGAACAAAGTGCAGCAGAGACATTGGTACAAGTTGTTGCAATATATTTTCTCATTTACAGTGTAAAATAATGCTTACATTTTGGATGAAATGATCAACTGTTATCAAGAAGTTTCGTACATTGCGTTCAAAGACTCTGCTCAGTTTATGGCCAGCTGCCATATCAAAACTTGTTTCATATTCTGTTAAGAAAATGAGAAATGATAAATATTGTTTTTAGACTTTACTGAGCACACTAATACTTTTGCGCTTTCTACTCACCAATGTCATTGTCAGTTGGTGTTCCAACTTCTGGATCATCAGATACTGATGGTTCTTTAGCTTCACTTACATGTGTTGGCATTGCTTTCTCTTCAATCTGGTAGTTCCTAGTTTCCCTGTTGTCCTTGGTCCCATTCTGCTCTTGCATAAGCTTGCTTGTTTGAACAGTTTTTTCAAGAATTTCTGCATTTTGCTCATTGTTTGTAACTTGAGTGTTTGAAATGTCACCTGAACTGAAAGCATCTGCAAAATAAAAGATTAAATTGCTTATTGCCTCTAGTTATTTGCAAAGATGCAGTCAAACAGTTATCTGGATCTGAACTAAAAATTGATAGCAAAAATTCTGGGAAGTATTGTACCGGTATTCCTGTGCAACATGACACAATCCGATATAATGACGATGAATTAAAAGTAAACACTGCTTTTATTCAACAGCCAATAAGTGAACAATAACTAAAAAGTGCAATTATATATTTTTTAAGTAAAAGTGAAAGTGGATCACCACGCATAATATCGAATCTTATAACTGTTACAGCTTATCATCTTGAACAATTGAACACAACTTCTGAGGTTTTAAGATTTACTGTGTGTTGCCTTCACTCTATTTTTGTTTATTGTATTTTTCCTTTGCAGTATTTATTTTGTTACTACAGTCTCCCTTAGGAAGTTCAGTAAGGAGATACATAGATAGAGAAGGCATTCAGCCTCACGAGCATGTTTTGCCATTCAACGTCAGCCAGGTTGATATAAGATACAAATTGTACCACTGGCTTGATGACGTGCACAACTTGTCTGCATGGTCAGAATTTCAGCACCAATGCTGGAGACTTCAGAGCAGGGGTTCCCAAACATGGGCCCTTATCAGTAACTGACCCAGGTTAGGAGAGCTACTTCAGAGGACTTTCCACTGTACATGGCCCGTGACCTCTTACCTAAATGCCTATAAAATGATGCTGATGGATACATGTTGATACCAAAACACAAATAATTAAGAAACCACCTTTATATCCTGTAGATCCTATATTATCTATAAGGCTGTTAGTTACAAGCTAAACATAGATTATGCAAGATCTCTACAGATGAAGCAAGATGACCATTGCACATCATCTTCTGTTTTCTCTCTGCCTATCCTTCCCTTCTCCACCACTGTTTTTTAAGATCTCTCAACTTTTCTCTTTGTTATGACCGGAAACGTTTGATTTTCTCACCACGTTACCCAACCCGTAGTTAATGTTTTATTTCGAGTTTCTAGTAACTGCAATATTATGCATTTGGGCAATCTACCTCTGGATTCTCAGCAGCTTCACTACCCAACCTACCGACAGAACGATGGGGCTTTTTCTGACCTGCCTTCTGCTCCAATAGGAAAGGAATTGTCCTGTTTGTCCCTTTTGTAGAGACATGGCCAAAAACAGTGCACTTCGAATATGAAGCAGGTCTCACTGTCGCACATCTCTGTTCCAATGCATTAAGCTTCTTCTGAACGTGCAATGCTCAAGTTTAAATTTACTGAATATTTGAAAAGCTAAATACTCTGATTCTTTAATTACATGTTCATCTCCTTCTCCGAGTTTAGATGTAAAATGAAAACTTCATTTTCTATTGCTAGCCTTTGCCAGATTAGCAGAGTGTAAATGAGTTGGCAAGGAAGGCATTTCTTGTCTTTAGGCCTCCACAGTAGTGTAGGGGAAATTTTCCAAGTCTCTTTAATTGAATCAACACTTACATATCACACAAGTGGTTGATATACAAGAACAGAATTATACTTCGCTGCGATTATCTTACATTTGACCACCTTCGTTCATAGTTTGGGGTTCTTAAATGTGTTATGTGGAACCACAGACAGCAGGAGTCACAATGTCAGACTGAAAAAACACATTAAATTCAATGTCATTATCTCTATTAATTATGATTCTTGAAAAAATGACACCAGAGTTGCACACCAGCCACGTACAGTGTTCTTTACCAGCAAACTGGCAACTGAATTAATTACATAATGCCTGATATGAAAGATTGGGAAAAAAATAATCACTATTGTGTGATGAGGGGGTCTTTCAATCCTGGGATATTAAAAATAAGATGCATTGTTTTACCTGATCTGGAACTGATATCACTATAGTGTACAGCTTCTCGACTTAAAACGATTAGCCATCGGAAATGGGGATTCAAAATACAAATTAAAATAAAATTTAAAAAGAGAGGTTGTTCTCGTCTTAAAAAAAAACAGAAAATGTACTATTCTCATGAAGTCAATTCCCAATACTTTGAATCACATCTTAATTAGGCATTTGAGGTGCATTTTCATTTTGGAAATTGAAATATCTTGTAACTTTTGTACCATTTCTATATTTTCACTATGTTTCCCTGCATTCACACTATATTCACCCTTCATTCTTGTCATATTTGAGGTCTTTGTTTTGTTAGACACCTCTTTAAAATTGTTTATATTATGCAGAGTATCATTTAAAAATTTACCTAAAACTCCAATAATCTGGAATCCAATTGTTCAGAGATCATTCTGGTTTGGAATCTGGCTCACCAAGTTTTATTTTCTACAATCATTCTAAAAATCACTGGAGCCTCTTCCACATGCCTCCTTTAAACTCACCACAGTCCTGATTTCTACACTTGCTTTGAACTTATTACAGTCTCATTTCTCATATTCCCTATAAACTAAAGGGGGCTCTGGTTCAACTCACACTTTAAACTCAACAGGTTCCCATTTCTTGCATCTCCTTTAAAGTTACCTAGTATTAAACTACTGCGTGGAATATTAATAGCAGTATATCCAAATGCCCAAAGGATCAAATTAAGGTCAGTCATCACCAAAATCCAGAGGTAGCAGATTATTGGAGTTTTATTGTAATTTTTTTCTTCTGCAACTGCATGAGCCTGACTTTTTGAAAGCATCTTTCCAAACAATGCATTTAAGCAAATATCAAGTGTTTTCTCAAAAATTTGTGATCATTATGGAGGTGTGTACTATCAACAAATGTATATTTGACTCTGAACTTCTCAAGATTAACTTTTGCTTAGCTAGAGGTGACCTATTCACTGGAATGCAGAAGCATTAGCCTGGTAGTCACTGATTCTATACCTTTTGATGTCACTGATTCTTCTTCAGCACCAGTTTCAGCTTTACTTGTAGAAGTGGTTCCAAGCACATTTTCACTGCTGGCCTCTGGTCTGGTACGAACTTCTTCAATTAGTTTGCTTGAGTCTTTTCTTTCATGAGCTGAGGTCATTATCAGCTGTTCAGAATTCCTTTGTGCTTCATCCTCCTGTACGTTGGCAGAAAATGATTCACTGGGTAACTCTGTTGTTTTCTCATCTCCCAGGAAATTGTTTTCAGTGTCATCTTGATTTATTTGATAATCTGTTTCTTTGACAACATGCTGTGATTTAATTTTAGTATCAGTGTCTTGATGTTTACTAGAGTGTGGTGTACGTGGATTCACATTCCCAGAAGGTAATGAATTGAAAAGTTCTACCATTGCTTCAGTTTCCAGAGAAGTATGCAACTTGTTACTATTTTCAGTTTTTGTAGTGGTCCCACTGTTGACAGCTGCAGTTGTTTCTTCCTCTGATGAATATACTGTGGAATTTAAAGCAATAAGTTGATTTTCTGATTCTAAATATAACCCTTTATCTTCCATGCTATTTTGTTGATAAGACTTTCCTTGGTTCAGGGTTTTGTCATCATATGAAAGGGTGTTCCCTTCAGATTGTGAATTTGATAAAAGATGTGATAAAGTTTGTTCTTTTTTGTGAATGCTGTTTTTGTCATTCAACTTTTCCTTTACCAGAACTTTGCTTTCATCTGAGACATGTATCAAAGCATCTGTCTGGACAAAGTCTTCATTAACACGCACATTTTCAGTAGAAGTATCTTCCTCATGTTTTGAAGTAGCAGGCCACTTAAGTTCCGACTTAGAAGTTGCTTGCAAGCTATCTTCATCATGCGCTTTCAGTGAAAAGGGTTTTTCAGCATCTGAAACAAGCTCGGTAGATGCTGATTTTAAAAGCTGATGTTCCTTCATGACAGGCTGTTCTACATTTTGGCATTCACTGTAATCTGAGGTCTGCTGATTGGATTCAGAATCTAATGTCAAGGATTGGTACTGTAAGGCATTTTGGTCCCCAGTTGGATTTTCCTTTGATAGATCCCTAGTATGATATGAAGCCTGCTGCATAGATTGTAATTGCCATGTTTCATCGTTGATATTTGTAGCTATGACCCCTTTATCATCCCTAATTAGTTGTGACATTTCTTCATGTTTTTTAACCTTCTCAGACGACAAATTGTAATGGTCTGAAGTTTGCTCTTCTGCTGAGGTAAAATGTGTAACTTGTACAGAGGCTCCTTCATTATATAATTCATTCTGTGAAGATGGGCTGACTTGACTAGAGGAAGAAATTTCATTGAATTTTAAACTGAAGGCTTCCTGTTCATTATCAGTTTGTGTCTGGGATAAAAGCTTGTTGTTACCTGAATCATCAAGCTGTTCAAATTGTAAGGCTGGTATAACATCTTTCTCTTGTGAGGTTAATTGCTTATGGTGTAACTCTTCCTCTAACTGATGTTGATCACCATCTGAAACAGGATTCTCTTTTAAGTCTGTATTTACTATCTGTTCTTGTGAGAACTTTTTTCCATTCTGTAACTTATTTACTGAGGTAGAATCAGTGGGATTTGAAATACATTGCTCTGATTTCAGTCCGGATGCTAAATTATCTTGTGGAAGATCATGTTCAACTTGCAATTTATCCCACACTGAGCGATCTGCATTATCTGTCTCTGTAAGAAATGTCGTTTCTGAATGTGGATTGTCATTAGATGTCCATTTGGAATGCATTGTTAAACTCTGTTCTTCTTCAGACAAACTTCCTGGTGCTAAAGGGTCACGTTTGCTCATGACAGCAATCTGTTGCACTTCTGAGATTAGGTCCTGGTTGTGTGCATCCTCCCGTTCACCATGTAGTTTTTCTCCAGAATGTACATTTTCATATGGCAGAGTCTTTGTATCATCTGAAATATGTTGCTTAATTTCTGAAATATGCATCAAATGTTCTTGCAAAATTTGATCTTTATGGACACTTTCCTGTGTCAATGGTTTATTAGGATGCAGGAAATCAAAATTTTGTGGTTCCTGAACACCTTGTGACTTTGATGTTCTGCCATCAAAGCTGTTTTTTAACCCATTCATAGAAAGTGTTGATTGAGTGTGTTCACTTTTTGTTTCCCTATATTCCTTCTCAGATTGTGGCAAGCTATCAGACTGACAGTTGGCATCATTCTCCACTCTGTTTAGACATTGGTTTGGTGACTGAGTTGTGTCACCATTTATTACTGAATCAGTAATTGATTTCAATGTGGAAGAACTCTCTTCAGATTTGGTATTCATTGTGTTTTCTTTCTTATCTCTAACGATACATAAGCTTTTCTCTTCTGGAGGATTGGAAGCAAAACAATCTTCATTGTTTTTATTAAACATCAGTATATCTTTTAAACCAAAGGTATCCTTTTGTGATTTTGACCTATCATCATCCAATGTAGTTTTCTTGCTATTTTCAATAATGGTTTCTTTAGTTTCATCCGTTAAGGTAGCGATCTCAAATTCATTTCCTTGACTAAAGCCTAACATCTTACTTAAACTAGAGTGTGACCATTGTGAGTTTGATTTTCCTTTTCCTCCTGGAGCCTTTTCATTTCCATTAAGATTTTGTGTTTCTTCTGAAGGTCTGAATGTCTGACCCCCATTATCACTACCAAAGCTGAAGACATTACTTACTGCATTCAAATTAACCCACCAAGATTCTGACTGATCATTATCATTTCTACTTTCTTCCCTGGTGACTTTTGTTTCTACTGACACATCTGAATCCTGAGCATCATTGATTTGCCCAAACCATGACTTGTCACTTAAACCAAACAGTGACCGAACATTACTCATTAAGTTCTGATCATCTTTGTCAATATTTTCGGATTCACTATGTTTTGGCCTTGAATGATCTGCTACTGAATGCTCGGATATTTTGTTTCCTGACTTAGTTACTGAAGGTTTACTTGGGTCTGTTGAGTCATCAGCAAGGTAAGTATTTTCATGTTTATTATTTTCACCTTCCTTTGAAGATAAAATATCTTCTGATAAATCACTGTTGAAAGTTAACAGTTTTGACAAACCCCCAATCCAACCTGACATTCCAGAATCAAGGATTCCTTTAGTCTCATAATACATATTTTTATCTCCCCCTTCTGACAATACAGTGTCCTCATCATTGTCTAATGGAATTTTCCGACTTTTAAAAGAGTTTTGCTGCATAGACAGGTCATTTGGTTCCACTGCCTGTTCATCCTTCTTAGCTTCCAAACCAAACCACCCACTAATTCTAGATCCAATCCAATCAGATTCCTCTTGCACAACTTCAGAGACTTCATTACTTTCCATTGTAATAGGTTTATCTTCACTGATTTCCTGCCCTGGATGTTCATCTTTTTCTGTACTAATATGTTCATTCTGAACAGAGTCAGGAAAAGTGAACAAGTTAAATTCATTATTATCTGTGTGTCCGGAGCCACTCTCATCATTTAATTGATTCTGATGATTAACTGGTGAAAGAATTTCATTTATTTGTACATTCTCATCAGGTGCTAGGCTTTTTTGAAGTTGCTCTTTACCAGAGTTCATCTCTAGCTTTGTAGTATGGTGTGCTGATTGAATCTGCCTTTTATAAAGAGTGATTATGTTGTCCACAGGTTCAGTTTTGGCAGAATTACCTTCATAAACCTGGTTGTATTTATTAAACTTAGCTCCATGTTCTAATGTGGCTTCTCTTTCTTCTGACTTTGAGAAAGAATTTTCTCCATTTTCATTAATCACAAAATCATTTTCTTCATCATCTATGAGATAATTTTCTTCATTAAGACAAAGGAAATCATTATCCTGAAAGAACAAATGTTAAGTGTTTAGTTGCATTTCCCATACAGAATACTTTGATAACTTTTTAGTACTCAGCAATTCTGTGACAGATTATCTTAAATCAAGAGCTGCTTTTGTGTGGGGATTATGTTACTTGGGAGCAACTGTCTCACCATGGAATAACCTCACACAATCAACTATGGGTAATAGCTCACCAGTACTCTGCTCCGCATCAAACCTTCTCTCACTAGTAACAGATAAATAGATCCAAAATTTCTTATTTTTCAAAGCTTTATAGCACAATTAATACAAAGTATATTACATACAATATATAAATATTAACAATGCTGAAGTATTTTAAAAATATATACTTCCTAATTTTGAAAATATTTTAAAAATAATATATAAAACACTATTAAATCAATTAAATTTACCTGGGTTGGTAGCTCTACTTCAGTTGATGTTATGACATCATCAACTTTAACTGCATCTTTTGGAAAATATCCAAATTGCTTCCCTATCTGAAACAGAATTAATAGTATTACAAGAGATCTTGGGATCCATATAAAGGTCTTCATGCTTTGTGATTGCATTGTTGTAGGTAGACTCAAGGAACTGCAAGGGTAAAAATACCCTGACGTGACTTATATACAGGCATCCAAACAGCAACCAATATGTGGGCTATGAATTACAAGAGGAGATAGAAAATGCATGTCAAAAGGACAATGTTACAGTTCTTAAGGGGGATTTCAATAGGCAGATAAGATTGGAAAAATCAGTTTGGTGCCAATTTTGGATACCAAGAGAGAGAATTTGTAGTTTGCCTATGAGATAGCCTTTCAGAGCAGCTTGTGGTTGAGCCCACAAGGGGATCAGCTATTCCAGATTGGGTGTTGAGTAATTCGTTGTGTAACTGGATTTGATTAGGGAGTTTAAGGTAAAGCAACACGGGAGACAGTGAACATAATATCATAGAGTTCACCCTGAAATTTGAGAGGGGGAAGCTCAAGTCAGTATTACAGAGATCCTGTTGTGTTCCATGTTTGACTGAGACATGCATTTCTCCCCGCACGCCAGATACAGCGGTCAGACCTGAAGGCTTCTTGATTTACAGAATGGACTGAGTTGCTGATTCAGAAAAGGCAAAAGGAGGTGGTGTGTGTTTCATGATCACTTGCTGGTGCTCTGATATGCAAGTTTTGTCAAACTCATGTTGCACTGACTGGGAATATCTAATAGTCAAATACCATCCATCCTCTGTCCAGACGAAGGGTCTCGGCCCGAAACGTCAACTGTACCTCTTCCTAGAGATGCTGCCTGGCCTGCTGTGTTCACCAGCAACTTTGATGTGTGTTACCGTCCATTCCATTTACCTAGGGAGTTCTTATCCGTGAACCTGACCTCAGTTTACATAACACCAGTGGCCAACTATAATCAAGCACTTGAGACACTGCAGGATGCCATCTCCAAACAAAAAACAGTCCATTCCAATGAATTTCAAATCATCGTCGGAGACTTCAACCAGACTGGTTTGAAGAAATCCCTGCCCAGTTAATATCAGCATATAACCTGTAGTACTAGAGGTCCCAACATACTGAACCACTGTTATACTAAGATAAGGAATGCCTACTATTCCATGCCCAGACAATATTTTGGTAAATTGGATTACTTGGCTATCCTTCTCTAAACTCCAGAGATTAGGACAACAAAGGTTGTTGTGAGAGGCAGAGGAGAGGCTATGGGATTGCCTCAAGTCAGTGGATTAGGCCATGTTCAAGGACTCATCAGGGATCTGAATGAATGCATCATGGTTGTATGGACTTTACTAAAACAGCCGTAGATGAGTGGGTCCCCACAAAACCATTCAGAGTCTTCCCTAAACAGAACCCTGGATGAACCGCAAGATCCAAAATCCGCTGAGAGACAGAGGCATTCAAGTCTGGTGACCAAGAAACTTACAAGAGGTCCAGAAAGCCATCTCATGAGCAAAGTAAAAATCCTAGACCTACTTGAATCAATGCTTGACAGTTGTGGCAGGGATTGAATACTCTCACCTCTTATAAAGTTAAATCAAGCTATATAGGAGATAGTAGAGCTTCACTTCCAGATGAGCTCCATGTCTTCGATGCTTGCTTTGACCATCAAAACATGGAGGAACCATCACAAACTCCCACATCCCCCACTGATGCTTTGATTTCAGTCACTGGGGCTGATGTGTGAGCAGCCTTTAGGAGGGTGAACCCACAAAAATATTCGGCCCAGATGGGAGTACCTGGCCAAGTACTAATGACCTGTGCTGACCAACCGTCTGGAGTGTTCACTGAGATCTTCAACCTCTCACTTCAGCAGTCTGAGATAGCCAGTTGCTTCAAGCAGGCTTCAATTATACTGGTGCTCAGGAACATGGTAACCTGCCCCAATGACTATCACCCATTAGCATTTACATCCACATTGATGAAATATTTTAACAGGTTGGTGATGAAACATATCAACTCCTGCCTGAGAAGCAAATTAGATCTGCTCCAATTTGCCTACCGGAGCACCAGGTTCCCAATAGATGCCATCTCACTGGCTTTTCACTAAAACCTGGAACATCTGGACAGCAAAGGTACATACATCAGGATGCTATTTATTGACTACAGTTCGGCATTCAATACCGTCATCCCCAACAAAACTAATCAATAAGCTTCAAGACCATGGTCTCAATACCTCCTTGTGCCATTGGATCCTGGATTTCCTCACTTGCAGACCCCAATCAGTTGGGATTGGCAACAATATCTCCTCTACAATCTCCATCCGCATAAGGGCAGCACAGGACTGTGCGCTTAGCCCTTTAAACTTCTAGCTTTATAATTATGACTTTGTAACTAAGCACAACTCCAAAGCGGTCTCGGCCCAAAACACTGACTGTGCTCTTTTCCATAGATGCCGCCTGGCCTGCTGAGTTCCTCCAGCATTTTGTGTGTGTTGCCATATTCAACTTTACTGAAAACAGCACTGCTGTAGGCCAAATCAAAGGTGGTGATGAATCAGCATATTGGAGGGAGATTGAAAATCTAACTGAGTGCTGTCGTAACATCCTCTTACTCAATGTCAGCAAGACTAAGGAACTGATTACAGACTTCAGGAGAAGGAAACCAGGAACCTATGAGCCAGTACTCATTGGAGGATCGTCCTGGACCCAGCACGCAAGCACAATTACGAAGAAAGCACAGCAGCATCTTTACTTCCTTAGAAGATTGCAGAAATTTGGCATGACACCTAAAATGTTGACAAACTTCTAAAGATGTGTATAGTATATTGACTAGCTGCATCACAGCCTGGTATGGAAACACCAATACTATTGAATGGAAAATCATACAGAAAGTAGTGGATACGGCCCAGTCCAACAAGGGTAAAGCCCTCCCAACCACTGAGCACATCTACATCAAGCAGGAAAGCAGCATCCATCATCAGAGATCCCCACCACCCAGGTCATGACCTCTTCTCAGGCAGAATGTGCAAGAGCCTCAGGACTCACACCACCAGGTTCAGCAACAGTCACTACTCCTCAACCATCAGGCTCTTGAACCAAAGGGGATAACTTCGCTCAACTTCACTTGCCCCATCAGTGAAATGTTCCCACAACCAATGGACTTACTCTAAAGGACTCTTCATCTCATATTCTTGATATTTATTAAACATAGAACATAGAATAGTACAGCACAGTACAGGCCCTTCGGCCCACAATGTTGTGCTGACCCTCAAACCCTGCCTCCCATATAAGCCCCCACCTTAAATTCTTCCATATACCTGTCTAGTAGTCTCTTAAATTTCACTAGTGTATCTGCCTCCACCACTGACTCAGGCAGTGCATTCCACGCACCAACCACTCTCTGAGTAAAAAACCTTCCTCTAATATCCCCCTTGAACTTCCCACCCCTTACCTTAAAGCCATGTCCTCTTGTATTGAGCAGTGGTGCCCTGGGGAAGAGGCGCTGGCTATCCACTCTATCTATTCCTCTTATTATCTTGTACACCTCTATCATGTCTCCTCTCATCCTCCTTCTCTCCAAAGAGTAAAGCCCGAGCTCCCTTAATCTCTGATCATAATGCATACTTTCTAAACCAGGCAGCATCCTGGTAAATCTCCTTGGTACCCTTCCCAATGCTTCCACATCCTTCCTATAGGGAGGAGACCGGAACTGGACACAGTACTCCAAGTGTGGCCTAACCAGAGTTTTATAGAGCTGCATCATTACATAGTGACTCTTAAACTCTATCCCTCGACTTATGAAAGCTAACACCCCATAAGCTTTCTTAACTACCCTACCCACCTGTGAGGCAACTTTCAGGGATCTGTGGACATGTACCCCCAGATCCCTCTGCTCCTCCACACTACCAAGTATCCTGCCATTTACTTTGTACTCTGCCTTGGAGTTTGTCCTTCCAAAGTGTACCACCTCACACTTCTCTGGGTTGAACTCCATCTGCCCCTTCTCAGCCCACTTCTGCATCCTATCAATGTCTCTCTGCAATCTTTGACAATCCTCTACACTATCTACAACACCACCAACCTTTGTGTAATCTGCAAATTTGCCAACTCACCCTTCTACCCCCACATCCAGGTCGTTAATAAAAATCACGAAAAGTAGAGGTCCCAGAACCGATCCTTGTGGGACACCACTAGTCACAATCCTCCAATCTGAATGTACTCCCTCCACCACCACCCTCTGCCTTCTGCAGGCAAGCCAATTCTGAATCCACCTGGCCAAACTTCCCTGGATCCCATGCCTTCTAACTTTCTGAATAAGCCTACCATGTGGAACCTTATCAAATGCCTTACTAAAATCCATATAGATCACATCCACTGCACTACCCTCATCTATATGCCTGGTCTCCTCGACAAAGAACTCTATCAGGCTTGTTAGACATGATCTGCCCTTCACAAAGCCATGCTGACTGTCCCTGATCAGACCATGATTCTCTAAATGCCTATAGATCCTATCTCTAAGAATCTTTTCCAACAGCTTTCCCACCACAGACGTAAGGCTCACTAGTCTATAATTACCTGGACTACCCCTACTACCTTTTTTGAACAAGGGGACAACATTTGCCTCCCTCCAATCCTCCGGTACCATTCCCGTGGACAACAAGGACATAAAGATCCTAGCCAGAGGCTCAGCAATCTCTTCTCTCACCTCGTGGAGCAGCCTGGGGAATATTCCGTCAGGCCCCGGGGACTTATCTGTCCTAATGTATTTTAACAACTCCAACATCTCCTCTCCCTTAATATCAACATGCTCCAGAACATCAACCTCACTCATATTGTCCTCACCATCATCAAGTTCCCTCTCATTGGTGAATACCGAAGAGAAGTATTCATTGAGGACCTCGCTCACTTCCATAGCCTCCAGGCACATCTTCCCACCTTTATCTCTAATTGGTCCTACCTTCACTCCTGTCATCCTTTTTTTCTTCACATAATTGAAGAATGCCTTGGGGTTTTCCTTTACCCTACTCACCAAGGCATTCTCATGCCCCCTTCTTGCTCTTCTCGGCCCCTTAAGCTCCTTTCTTGCTTCCCTATATTCCTCAACAGACCCATCTGATCCTTGCTTCCTAAACCTCATGTATGCTGCCTTCTTTCAACTGACTAGATTTTCCACCTCACTTGTCACCCATGGTTCCTTCACCCTACCATTCTTTATCTTCCTCACCGGGACAAATTTATCCCTAACATGCCGCAAGAGATCTCCAAACATCGACCACATGTCCATAGTACATTTCCCTGCAAAAACATCATCCCAATTCACACCCACAAGTTCTAGCCTTATAATTTGCCTTTCCCCAGTTAAAAATTTTCCTGTCCTCTCTGATTCTATCCTTTTCCATGATAATGCTAAAGGCCAGGGAGCAGTGGTCACTGTCCCCCAGATGCTCACCCACTGAGAGATCTGTGACCTGACCCGGTTCATTACCTAGTACTAGATCTAGTATGGCATTCCCCCGGTCGGCCTGTCCACATACTGTGACAGGAATCCGTCCTGGACACACTTAACAAACTCTGCCCCATCTGAACCCTTGGAACTAATCAGGTGCCAATCAATATTAGGGAAGTTAAAGTCGCCCATGATAACAACCCTGTTATTTTTGCACCTTTCCAAAATTTGCCTCCCAATCTGCTCCTCTGTATCTCTGCTGCTACCAGGGAGCCTGTAGAATACCCCCATTAGAGTAACTGCTCCCTTCCTGTTCCTGACTTCCACTCATATTGACTTAAAAGAGATCCTGCTACATTACCCATCCTTTCTGTAGCTGTAATAGTATCCCTGACCAGTAATGCCACCCCTCCTCCCGCCCTCTCTATCCCTTTTAAAGCACTGAAATCCAGGAATATTGAGAATCCATTTCTGCCCTGGTGCCAGCCAAGTCTCTGTAATGGCCACTACATCATAATTCCATGTATGTATCCAAGCTCTCAGTTCATCACCTTTGTTCCCGATGCTTCTTGCATTGAAGTATACGCATTTCAGCCCTTCTCCCTTACTGTCTTTACACCGTTTATTCTGCTTCGCTTTCCTCAAAGCCTCTCTATATGTTAGATCTGGCTTTACTCCATGCACTTCTTTCACTGCTCTATCTCTCTGGGTCCCATCCCCCTCGCAAATTCGTTTAAACCCTCCTGAACCATGCTAGCAAACCTACCTGCAAGGATATTGCTCCCCCTCGAGTTCAGGTGCAACCCTTCCAATCTGTACAGGTCCCACCTTCCCCAGAAGAGATCCCAATGATCTAAAAATCTAAAACCCTGCTCCATGCACAAACTCCTCAGCCACGCATTCAACTGCCATCTCCTCCAATTCTTACCATCACTGTCACGTAGCACTGGCAGCAATCCTGAGAACGCCACCCTTGAGGTCCTGTTCTTCAGCCTTCTGCCTAGTTCCCGAAACTCACACTTCAGGACCTCATCCCTCTTCCTGCCTACGTCGTTGGTCCCAACATGTATCACGACTTCTCGTTGCTTTCCCTCTCGTACCAGGATGTCGTGCACCCGGTCAGAGACATCCCGGACCCTGGCACCCGGGAGGCAACAAACCATACGGGTGTCCTTCTCACGTCCACAAAATCTCCTGTCTGCTCCCCTGACTATAGTGTCTCCAATGACGACAGCTCTCCTCTTCTCCGTCCCACCCTTCTGCACCACAGGGTCAGACTCAGTGCCGGAGGCCCTGCCACCGTGGCTCACAGCTGGTCGGTCATCCCTGCCAACAGTATCCAGGACGGTGAACTTATTATTCAGGGGAATGGCTACAGGGGTGCTCTGCACTACCTGTCTGCTCACCTTCGCTTTCCCCCCTCTGACTGTCACCCAGCGACCTGCTTCCGACAGCCTAGGTGTGACTACCTCCCTGTAGCTCTCATCTATGACCGCCTCATTCTCCCTTATGAGTCAAAGGTCATCCAGCTGCTGCTCTAGATTCCTTACACGGTCTTCCAGATCGCCCAGCCGTATGCACTTCTGGCAGATGTGACTCTGCGGGAGAGGGGCGTTCCCCTAAGACTGCCACATCTCACATGAGAGGCACATCACCATCTCAGGAGACATTGTAAAAACTAACTGCGAGCTAGCTTGTCCTCCGCCTCTTCTCGTCGAAGCCTCAAAGCTCCACTCCTTCACTGGCCCACTCACGCACTGGCCGCTGCACTTGAGCTATCCCTCTATTTATCTGTTTGAGCTTTTCAAAATGTTTGGTCACCTGACCTCGACTGCCCAATCAGCTGCTTTCTGCTGAGTCTGAGCTATTCAAATATTGATTGACTTATTGGCTATTGGTTAGCCATTTATTATTATTAATTCCTGTTGTTGTATTTGCGCAGTTTATTGTCTTCAGCACTCCAGATGAACATTCTACTTTGGGCTGTCATTCATGGATTCTGTTACGGTTATTATTCTATAGATTTACTGGGTATGCCCACAAGAAAATGAACCTCAGCGTTGTATATGTTGACATATATGTACTTTGATAATAAATTTACATAGAATTTTGAACTTTAAAGGGACTTACAGAGGCACGAGTGAGAAGCTGGCTAAAGTTGATTGGAAGGAGACACAAGCAGGGGTGATGACAGAGCCGCAAAGCCGCAGTTCCTGGGAGCAACTTAGAAAGCACAGGGTAGCTACATCCCAAAGAGGACAAAGTATTCTAAAGGGAGGATGTGACAACTGTGGCAAGACGAGTCAAAGCCAACATAAAAGCAAAAGCAAGGCATGTAATAGAACAAAAATTAATGAGACATTAGTGGATTGGGAAGCTTTTGAAAAAGAACAGAAGGCAACTAAAAAAGCCAGGAGTGAAAAGACGAACCATGAAGATAAGCTGGTCAATGATATAAAAGAGGATTCCAAAAGGTTTTCTCAGAAGTTTAAAGAGTAAAAGAGAGGCAAGAGTAGATGTCAGACCACTGGAGAGAAAATTATAGGCAAGTTAGCCTGACCTCAGTGGTCGGGAAGTCATTGGAGTTGATTATTAAGGATGAGGTTTTGGGGTACTTGGAGGCACATGATAAAATGGGCCAAAGTCAGCCTTCCGCGAGGGAAAATCTTGCCTGACAAGTCTGTTGGAATCCTTTGAGGAAATAACAAGCAGGATAGACAAAGAAGAATTGGATGTTCTGAACTTAGATTTTCAAAATGCCTTTAACAAGGTGCTACACCTGAGACTGCTTAGAAAATATAAGAGCCCAGAGTATGACAGGAACCATACTAGCATGGACAGGGTATTGGCTGATTGGCAGGAGGCCAACAGTGGGAATAAGAGGAACCTTTATGATTGGCTGCTGGTGACAAGTGGTGTTCCACAGGGGTCCGTATGGAGACCACATCTTTTTACGTGGTATATCAATGATTTGGATGACAGAATTGATGGCTCTTGGCAGATGATGCGAAGGTAAGTGGAGAGGAGATGATGCGAAGGTAAGTGGAGAGGAGATGATGCGAAGGTAAGTGGAGAGGAGATGATGCGAAGGTAAGTGGAGAGGAGATGATGCGAAGGTAAGTGGAGAGGAGATGATGCGAAGGTAAGTGGAGAGGAGATGCTGCGAAGGTAAGTGGAGAGGAGGTGCTGAGGAAGCAGGGTGTCTGCAGAAGAACTTAAATTAGGAGAATGGGCAAAGAAGTGGCAGATGAAATACAATTTCGGAAATTGTACGGTCATGCATTTTGGTAGAAGAAATAAAAGTGTAGTCTATTTTCTAACAGGGAGAAAATTAAAAAATCCGAGGTGCAAAGGGACTTGGGAGTCCTCATGCAGGATTCCCTAAAGGCTAATTTGCAGGTTGAGTTTGTGATGAGGAAAGCAAATGCGATATTAGCATTCATTAAAAGCAAAGATGTAATGTTGAGGCTTTATAAAGCACTTTGAGTATTGTCAGCAGTTTTGGGCCCCTGATCTGAGAGAGGCTGTGCTGACATTGGAGAGCGTTCAAAGAAGGTTCATAAAAATGATTCTGGCCGAAACGCCGACTGTACTTTTTTCCATAGATGCTGCATGGCTCCAGCATTTTGCGTGCGTTGCAGTAAATTACATTTTAGGTCCACTGAATAGATACTCAATCACAGAAATAAATTTTGCTGGGAATTGTTCTCTTCAATAATTGCAGATTTTACATAGAAGCCTAAGCACAGTAAAATCTGATAATTCAGAATCTGATTGCTTGGAGATGCTGATGGTTTGGCACCTGTCCAGAATGAGAGCCAGGGCTCCAGAGTTCAAGCACAGTATACAACTGGAGCCCTAGTCTAGACTGTGAAAAGGATGAATGGCTAGAACCAGGACTGAGGTCTGGAATATCACGGGTCAGAAACATGGGTGTGTTTGCAGCCAGACCAAATTCCAGAGTGCCTGAATACTTCTGGCTCTCTTTAAAGTCACTGAAAAAGTTATCATACCATTGTATTGCATGTTAAAAAGAATTAAATGAATGTTTGTTTGGGAATTAATAGGAGTAAGTAACAACCAATACTCTGGAAAATGTGCAGCCTTATAAACACTGCTCCCAATTGTGGCCTCTTGCCTACATCCCTCTCCCTCTAACCCCACTGTTGGTAGCTGTGCTTTCTGCTGTGACATTTCTTTACAAGCCGATCTACATCTCATTCTACATCTTTTACAATACTCTTAGCGACCCATACTAATATTCAGCTTGATATTTATTTTCATCCATTTATAATCCTGTGTGATATATTGAAATGTTAATCATAAATTTATGACAGAACAAAGGCTGATTATGTATCTGTAGAATGTTGCAGAGAAAAAACGTGATATACTTCCTACGTCTATCAGGTGGACAACCAAGAAAGAAAACAGAATTGATTTGATTGGTTATATTAATTAGCAAAAAAAATTGTACACAATACATTCTGGAAAAAAAACATCAAAAAAAATACTTACACTTCCAGCCCATAAGTCATCTCTTTTCCCGGTCAATTTAAGATAAACAAATATGGTATCTCCATGCTTAAAAGTAAGGAATCTACAGTCACGACCTGTGTAATCCGACATAGCCGTTACTCTACTCAGATGTCCTGCATAAATATCAAGGGTAACTTGGTCAAAGCTTACAAAAAATTAAGGAAAATAGATTCAATTCAAGTAATATTGAAAGTATAAGCTATCCGTTCAAACAACTATTTGAATAGGCATTTTTGAATGCTATAAGTTATTAGATAGGACAATTTGTCCTTGTATACGCTTTGACATAATCTAAAGAATCAGTTTGTTTTGCCTTATTAATCCAGAAAGGACAGCTGAATCCACAAAGCAATCAGAATTTCTGAAATAATTTGCATAAGGTACAAGTAGGTCAATAATCTCATTAACTAAAATCTCATTAATTGAATTAATTAAAATGTTTCAAGGTTTATCATGAAGGAATGGGTACAAAGAGAAATAAACAACCGTGGATTCTGGCCATCTGAAATAAAATCAGAAAATACTTGAAACACTAATCAAGTCAGCAGTATCAGCGGAAAGAGGAACAGTTCGATGGGGTCTTTGACCTGAGACAAAAAATTATTGTTTCCAGCATTTGCTATTTTTATTTTTGATGGACATAAACTACAGCAAATAGCATAAAAACATTGGCAAAATACTGTAACACAAAAATTATCACTATACTGACAATCCAATATGTATAATAATTGAACAATCCACAAACCAAACAGGTTATTGAATTCTGAGAGAAGGTCAAGTTCAGAATAGAATTCTCCATGGAAATCATATATAGATGGTAAATCAGAAAAAGAAACAGATTAGCTTTATTTGTGACATGTACATCACACAGAGCAAAAACATACAGGTGCTTGAGAAACTGAAAGGTCTGGAGATGAATAAGTCACCTGGACCAGATGGACTACACCCCAGGGTTCTGAAAGAGGTAGCAGAAGAGTCTGGAGGTATTAGTAATTATCTTTCTAGAATCAATAGATTCTGACATCGTTTCAGAGGACTGGAAAATTGCAGATGTCATTTTACCCTTCAAGAAGCGAGAGAGGCAGAAGAAAGGAAATTATAGGCCAGTTAGTCTGACCTCAGTGGTTGGGAAGGTATCAGAGCCGATTGTTAAGGATGTGGTTTTGGGTTACTTGGAGGCACACAATAAAACAGGCCAAAGTCAGCATTGTTTCCTTAAGGGGAAATCTTCCCCGACAATACACACAAAATACTGGAGGAACTCAGCAGGCCAGGCAACATCTATGGAAAAAAAAAGTACAGTTGACATTTCGGGCTGAACCTCTTCAGATTTCCAGCATCTGTAGATTTTCACTTGTTCATAATCTTCCCTGACAAATCTGTTGGAACTTTTTGAAGAAATAACAAGCAGGAGAGACAAAGGAGAACTGGTGGATGTTGTGTACTTAGATTTTCAGAAGGCCTTTGACAAGGTACCACACATGAGGCTGCTTAACAGGAGCCCATGGCATTACAGGAAAGATACCAGCATGGATAGAGCATGGGCTGATTGACAGGAGGCAAAGAGTGGGAATAAAAGAGACTTTTTCTGGTTGGCTGTCAGTGACTACTGGTGTTCCACAAGGATTTGCGTTGGGACCGCTACTTTTTACATTATATATCAATGATTTGGATTCAAAGATTCAAAGTACATCTATTATCAAAGAATTATAAATTATACACCTTGAGATTTGTCTGCTTACAGGCAGCCACAAAGCAAGAAACCCAAAGAACCCAATTAAAAAAGAGAAAGATCATAACTACCGCACTGATGATGGCTTTGTGGCCAAGTTTGCGGATGATATGAAAACAGGTGAAGGGGCAGGTAGTGTTGGGGAAGCAGAGAGGCTACAGAAGCACTTAGACAGATTAAGAGAATGGGCAAATAAGTGGCAGATGGAATACAGCGTTGGGAATTATATGGTCATGCACTTTGGTCGAAGAAATAAAAGTGCAGACTATTTTCTAAACAGAAAGAGAATTCTAAAATCTGAGGTGCAAAGGGACTTAGGAGTCCTTGTGCAAGATTCCCTAAAGGTTAATTTACAAGTTGAGTTGGTAGTGAGGAAGGCAAATGCAATGTTAGCATTTATAACAAGAGGATTAGAATATAAAAACAAGAATATAATGTTAGGGCTTTATAAGACACCGGTGAGGCCTCACTTGAAGTATAAGCAGTTTTGGGTGCCTTATCTAAGAAATGATGCGCTAACAGTGGAGAGAATTCAAAGGAGGTCCACAAAAATGATTCCGGGATTCAAAGACTTGTCATATGAGGAGCATTTGATGGCTCTGGGCCTCTGCTCACCGAAATTCAGAAAAATGAGGGGAGTTCTCATCGAAACCTATTGAATGTTGAAAGGCCTCAATAGAGCAGATTTGGAGAGGATATTTCTTATGATAGGGGAGTCCAAGACCAGAAGAACACAGCCTCAGAATAGAGGGACGTCCATTTAGAATGGAGATGAGGAGGAATTTCTTTAGCCAGAGAGTGGTGAATCTGCAGAGTTCTTTGTCACAGGCAGTTGTGGAGGCCAACTGGGCATGATTAAGGCAGAGGTTGATTAATCAGGCCAGGAATGGATACAGGGAGAAGGTGGAAGATTGGGACTGAGAGGGAAATGGATCAGCCGTGATGAAATGGCAGAGCAGACTCGATGGGCAGGGGTGGGAATTTAATACCAATCTAACAGCTTGTGCTTAAAGGCATTATGCTAACGGCTATGCTCCCGTACTCTTCCTCCTCCCCCACTATGAGGTGTGTCTCTGTCCCCGTTCAGGAACTTCAGTGGAACCTAGTTAAACACAAAATCAGGGTTAGCACAGTAAGAAACGGTCTAAGGAGTTTCACCGCCACTGAAAGGCTTCTCAAGGAAATTAACTCCCAGAGAATAAATACCGTGTTCAATTTTGGTCATTAAAATAGTAGGATCTGGGCAAGACATGCATTAACATGCGTCTAATCTCTGGAGTCAGGGAAACATTTAAGTATCACATTAAGATACAAGACTATTAAAAATGTAATAAAAATGCTTGCAGTACAGAACAACAATTACTTCAAGCAAAAGCACCAGTGCAGGACAAGGCACATATTCAAACAGTAAAAGAGCAAATCTGAGATTGATATCAGTCCAGTGAACAACTGGCACGGAGTGTCATGTCAGGGCTAAAGACAGAAATCTTCAATCATTTGGGAAAACAGTGTGACATAGTGTGGAGCTCTTAAAACGGTCTTGGTATATGTCACAACTGGGCACGTAATATCATTAATCTCAATCACTCCTGAAATCAAGATGCTTTCCTTAGTGTTTAAAACTGTACTACATCACTTACTTTCACATTCAGGATCCCCGCACAATTTAAAGTCCGACAGTTTGGAAATCATGAAGCATGGGATCAGCTGCAGGAACAGAAGTGAAGTGCTAAGGGCTGCGGCGGGCGCCATGTTGATCTGCACTTCCAACGTACCTTCTTCAGTTTGGGCAGTCAGATGCTGAGGTGGAAATAAAGAATGAACGTTGTTTTTCCTCCCACAGCCAACTAATAAATACCGACCCTTTCCCGTTTTCCTTTGAAGAGCTGCAGTTATTATTCTTAAACAAAAAGCTACGACGTGTCCTTTGACTGTGGGGCGTTTAATGATTAACTTCGTACAAAAAAAAAGGTGACTTGCCTGGGTAAATCATCAAACTTCAACGGTTTGGGAGCTATCTGTAACGAGGAACATTGCTTGCGAATTGCTCAGCCTAGTAACATTAAGGAAATTAGATTAGTTGTAACAACTGAAAGGTAATTGTCAGAATTATTGACTTATAATACTTAATCACTTTCCATCACTTCACGTGACTAAATTTATTAGGTTATTTCGACTGCTGGTTGAAAGGTGACAAAGAGGTGAAGCTTTCTGTGACTCTCGCCGTATTCGGATTTATCGTGCTACTGCAGATCTAACAAGGATTTCTAGAGTAGAAAAGAAACAAGTCAACTTCCAGACGGCCCATCGCGGCACAGATACTAATTAGTGAGCTGTCCAAAGCTTACGTTGACTTGTCTCCCTTGGACATTACGCCCTACCCAAAACTTGACCACATCGAAAGCAACTTTTTCAGTGTCATTCATTGCCCTCCTTTGCTGTCCAGCCGTTATCCCAATGAAAACTGTCGGAGCTAGTTTCTCTAACTTGATATTGGAGACAGTTAGCGAGCTTCAGAAAGTTTTAAACTTACTAACAAGGTCTAACCCGTCTGCGATATGTCTATCAGAGCATAAAGTTTGACCTGGCTACTGGTTTAATCGCTGAATTGTGAATCTCTGGTAGCTTCCCCGCCCCTAGATAACGCTAGCGTTCAAGATTAATTTAATTTCAATCATTAACATTTTGTACCTTTTTCAGTTGTTGATTAACAGGATTATTTCAAAGAGGCTCTCATTCAGAATACAATATTTAAACAACGGCGATGTGCTTACTATATATCTAAATATGCAGTGGGATATTTAATATTGACGTCTTAATGGTTAAGTTCCAGTCTTCACAGTTGAGAATGCTATTTTTCAATTGGACTTTCACCTTTGTGCCCCTGAGCCAATCAGAGAACTGGTGGAACACCGGAGCTAATTGTCAAAGGGCAGGGCAAAGTTCCGAGCCATCAGTGCATTATTTAACAGGTCAGCGCCGCGAAATCTACGGCACCCATCTTCGCAGTGTTCTTTTTGCTGGAAAGGAAACGGACGAATAAAGACTCCGTGCTTTGGTTTTGATTTTTTTTCCTGATTTAAATAGTATCTTTCAAACATCACACTGTGAACTACCATTGATTCCTGAATGCTCAATTAGATTCAGAGTTCAAAGTAAATTTATTACCAAAGTACATATATGTCACCATTTTCTACCCTGAGATAAACGTTCTTGCGCACACTCAATAAATCAATATTAACAACCATATTAGAATCAATGAAAGACCTCACCAACTTGAGTGCTCAAGCAGTGTGCAAAAAAACAACAAACTGTACAAGTACAAAAAGAAAGAAATAATAATAATAAATATCGATAACATGAGATGAAGGGTCCTTGAAAGTGAGTCCATAGGTTTTGAGAACATTTCAGTCATGGAGCAAGTGAAGTTATCCCCTTTAGTTCAGGGGTTGAGGGGTTAACTGTTCTTGAATCTGGTGGTGTGAGACCTGGTGGCAGCAGTGATAAGAGAGCATGATCTAGGTGGTGGGGTTCCCTAATGATGGGTGCTGCTTTCCTGTGACAACGCTTTGGGTCGATGTGCTCAATGATGAGGGAAGCTTTACCGGTGATGGACTGGGCCGCATCCACTAATTTTGTAGGATTTTCCATTCAAGGCCATTGGTGTTTCCACGAGGCTGTGATGCAGCCACCACACATACACAGAAGTTTAAGCAACACATCAAAGTTGCTGGTGAACGCAGCAGGCCAGGCAGCATCTCTAGGAAGAGGTACAGTCGACGTTTCGGGCCGAGACCCTTCGTCAGGACTAACTGAAAGAAGAGCTAGTAAGAGATTTGAAAGTGGGAGGGGGAGGGGGAGGGGGAGATCCAAAATGATAGGAGAAGACAGGAGGGGGAGGGATGGAGCCAAGAGCTGGACAGGTGATTGGCAAAAGGGATACGAGAGGATCATGGGACAGGAGGCCTAGGGAGAAAGACGGGGGGGGGGGGTGACCCAGAGGATGGGCAAGAGGTATAGTGAGAGGGACAGAGGGAGAAAAAGGAGAGAGGGAAAAAGAAAAAGAATGTGTGTATATAAATAAATAACGGATGGGGTATGAGGGGGAGGTGGGGCATTAGTGGAAGTTAGAAAAGTCAATGTTCATGCCATCAGGTTGGAGGCTGCCAGACGGAATATAAGGTGTTGTTTCCCCAACCTGAGTGTGGCTTCATCTTTACAGTAGAGGAGGCCGTGGATAGACATATCAGAATGGGCATGGGATGTGGAATTAAAATGTGTGGCCACTGGGAGATCCTGCTTTCTCTGGCGGACAGAGCGTAGGTGTTCAGCGAAACGATCTCCCAGTCTGCGTCGGGTCTCGCCAATATATAGAAGGCCGCATCGGGAGCACCGGATGCAGTATATCACCCCAGCCGACTCACAGGTGAAGTGTCGCCTCACCTGGAAGGACTGTCTGGGGCCCTGAATGGTGGTGCGGGAGGAAGTGTAAGGGCATGTGTAGCACTTGTTCTGCTTACAAGGGTAAGCGCCTGGAGGGAGATCAGTGGGGTGGGATGGGGGGGGATGAATGGACAAAGGAGTCGTGTAGGGAGCGATCCCTGCGGAAAGCAGAGGGGGGGAGGAGGGAAAGATGTGCTTAGTGGTGGGATCCCGCTGGAGGTGGCAGAAGTTACGGAGAATAATATGTTGGACCCGGAAGTTTGTTAGTTTTAGATGGCATGCAGAATCTTCACAAATTCCCATTGTTAATTCCAGTTTTGAGTCTTTAAAGGTTTCAAAGGTTCAATACAAAGTACCATTAAGTTAATAGGCCAGTATTAATGAAATGATACGGGGGGGGTGGGGAATACATATTGTAATGACCGATGTTGTGCAGAAATAAGAACTTATGGATACCTGAAGTGGTAACTGCCAAGGTAATGCCCAGCCTCCGAGAAGTGTGATTGGTCAAAGTAGCATTACTAGGAATCATGTTTCTCTTCTTGCGTATTTCTGTTTTTTTTTAGATTAAAAACGCGAAGTTTAGTGAACACTGAACTAAATAAATAAAGGAACAATGCCATTTATTGAGATGGAAGATTAGCTTTTCAGACTAAGAAAAAAAGTGTATTTTTCAGTCCATTATGTTCTGAATAAGTTATGCAGAAAAATTATAATTCCCAGACATGAAATTAGTGTTCAGATCCAGAGAGGTTGCTACATTGTGAATTACAGCTGAAGGCCATAAAAATTATACTAAACCCCATTTTCCAAAGCAGAAGACTGGTTTGTAAGAACTTCATTGCGAAATTTCAATGGACTACCTTATCTTTCGTTCCAGTGATAAAGCTGTAGTCATCTGTGGAAAATACTGAAGCATTGACAACCGTTTGGAATTTCTGTGTATAATAGATCAGGAGAAATCCTAATATCACTGTTATTTTCATTGCAGAGAAGTACGATAATTTTGCTGACATTAGCACTGCAAAATCTGGGTTTAGAATTCTGAGTGCTTTAGGATCTCATCCAGACAGGAATAGTTTCAATCTAGACATTTATTTCACTGCTCCAGTTGAACAGATGTAGTGTTAAGTAAGTGCTGCCTTACTAATACTTAAAGTATTAATGTAGTGTAAATATGTTTTTTTTGGGAAAAACATGAATTTTGTTTGTGACCACCCAGATAAAAATTGTCAGGCATTCCATCTCTACTCCTGGGAGCCTTCCTGTCTTTTGGAAAGCACAATAATAACTGTCTTATAAATAATTAATTGCCAGAACAGTACTTGGAGCATCATGAAGATGCAGTTTTATTTAGTCTTCAACGCGATGGTACAGGGTACTTGTACAGCAACATATAAATGTCTTGAAAGAATGCACTTTTCTATGATGAGATAATATATTTCTGTGATTTCAATTCATTTTACTCTGGTGTATGCAAAGCGGCATTTATGTATAAACTCTTGGAGAAATAATTATTAAATCACCTATGGAAATGAAACATAAATAGCCTTATTAAATAGTCATAGTCATAGTCATAGTCATACTTTATTGATCCCGGGGGAAGTTCGTTTTCGTTACAGTTGCACCATAAATAATTAAATAGTAATAAAACCATAAATAATTAAATAGTAATATGTAAATTACACCAGGAAATAAGTCCAGCGCCAGCCTATTGGCTCAGGGTGTCTGACCCTCCAGGGGAGGAGTTGTAAAGTTTGATGGCCACAGGCAGGAATGACTTCCTATGACGCTCTGTGCTGCATCTCAGTGGAATGCCACACAAAGCACCCAGCTATTTTTTTCATAAATATATTTTAATACAGTTTTAGAGAAGCCAAAAATTTTTATTCACATTAATTATGCACACTGTGTTTGTTTAGATTAATCCATTGACACGCACAATAATCAGTTAAAGGCATGTATTAAAGAGTTGTTAAATTTGGTAAAAGTTTTATCAGCATCAACAATTTATTTAATTTAGCAGTTGCACCTCAAGGATGTGTGCACTGTTCCACTGTCTCTACACTTATGACTGTGTAGCTACACACAGCTCAAACGCCATCTATAAATTTGCCGATATCGGAACTGTTGTTCACAGAATCTCAGATGGTGACGAGGAGGCATTCAGGAGTTGGATGGATCAGCTAGACGAGTGACATTGCAACAACTTTGCACTCAACGTCAGTAAGACTAAGGAATTGATTGTGGACTTCAGGAAAGGGAATTCGGGAAAACATGTACCAGTCCTCATCAAGGAGTCAGTGAGTCATCAGTAGAAAGGTGAGCAGCTTCGAGTTCCTGGATATCAATCTGAAGATCTCTCCAGGGCCCAACATATTGATGCAATTATGAAGAAGGTATGCCTGTGGCTATATTTAGTTAGGAATTTGAGGAGATTTAGTTTGTCACCAAAGACTCTAGCAAATTTCTACTGACGTACCGCGGGGAACATTGTAACTGTTTCGTCACCGTCTGGAATGGAGCGGCCACTGCACAGGATCAGAAAAAGCTGCAGAGCTGCAGACTTAGCCAGCTCCATCATGGGCACCAGTCTATCCACCATCAAGCACGGGCAGTGCCTCAAGTATGAGGCATCCGTCCATCATTAAAGATGCTCACCATCTAGTACATGTAGGGCACAGTTAGAGCAGTGAGAATGGCCCCAGGACCTTTCTTGTGTACTTTGTATGAGATGTGGGAATTCTGGGAGACCTCCATCCTCTCAGATAACCACGTCTGCACCAGGTGCACTGAGCTGCAGCTCCTCAGAGAACGAATTAAGGAACTGGAGCTGTGGCTTGATGACCTTCAGCTCATGCGGGAGAATGAGAAGGTGATAGGAGCTACAGGAAGGTAATTACCCCAGGTTGCAGGAGGACAGGTAACTGGGTGACTGTCAGGAGATGGAAGGGAAATGGGCAGCCAGCGCAGAGTACCCCTGTGGCTCTTCCCCGCAATAAGAAGTATACCACTTTGGATAATGTTGAGGGGGACTACTGGGCGGAGTCGCAGCAACTGGGTCTCTGGCACTGAGTCTAGGGCTGTGGCTCAGAAGAGAAGAGAGGTGAAGAGGACTGCAGTGTTGATAGGAGATTCCATAGTTAGAGGAATAGAGATGAGATTCTGTAGACATGATAGAGACACCCAGATGGTGTGTTTCCTCCCAGGTGTCAGAGTCAGGGATGTCTCGGATTGGATCCACAGCATTCTAAAAGGGGAGGGGGAGTAGCCATAAGTCTTGGTACATATTGGTACCAATGGCAGAGGTAGGGAAGGTGAAGAGGTCCTGAAGAGAGATTTTAGGGAACTAGGTAGAAAGCTGAAAAACAGGACCTCCGTGGTAATAATCTCTGGATTGCTGCCTGTGCCATTTCCCAGCGAGGGTAAGAATAGGATGATTTGGCAGATGAATGTGTGGCTGAGGAACTAGTGCAGGGGCAGAGGTTCAGGTTTCTGGATTGTGATCTCTTCTGGTGAAAGTGCGATCTATACAAAAGGGGAGGTTTACCAATATCCTTGCAGACAGGTTTGCTAGAGCTGTTTGGGAGAGCTTCAACTAATTTGGCAGGGAGATGGACACTGGAGGATTTAGTAGTTGGCTTACAAACAGAGACAGTGTGTACTGAGACCGCTGGCGAGGACAGGCTGATGATAGGACAGAATTGCAGTCAACAGGATGAGTTACAATGTAAAAGGTAGACAAAATTGAAAAGGGTGAATACAGGTCTGAGGGTGTGATACTTGAATATGCACCATGTATGAATTAAAGTAGATGAACTTGTAGGACAGTTACAGATTGGCACGTATGATGTTGTGGGCATCACTGAATTGTGTCTGAAAGAAGATTACAGCTGGGAGCTTAATGTCCAAGGATACCCATTGTATAGAAGGGACAGACAGATAGGCGGGGGGGGGGTGGTTCTGTCAGTAAAAATGAAAGCAAATCATTAGAAAGATGTGACATAGGGTTGGAAGGTGCTGAATTGTTATGGGTAGTGCTAAGGAATGGCAAGGATAAAAAGACCCTGATGGGAGTTATATACAGACCTGAACAGTAGTAAAAATGTGATCTACAAATTACAATGGGAGATAGAAAATGCATGTCAAAAGGGCAATGTTACAATAGTCATGGGAGATTCTATTTTGCAGGTAGACAGGGAAAATCAGGTTGGTGTTGGATCCAAAAAGTGGGAATTTCTAGAATGCCTATGAGATTGCTTTTTAGAACAGCTCATGGTTCAGCCCACAAGTGGATCAGATATTCTGGATTGGGTGTTGTGCAATAAACCACAATTAGTTGGAGAGCTTAAGGTAAAGTGTAAGGTTAAGGTAAGGTGTTGGGAGCCAGCATGTTTACAAGTAGGTGATGGGTGTAATATGAATGTAAGCAAGGACAAGCCCATGATTGGGTACAAATGCATGCAAAGCAAAGAGATAGATTGTAGCACAGAGGCAAAATTCAAAAGGGCAAAGAATGCAGGACTGAAGGTTCTATATTTAAGTGCACATAGAATTTGGAATAAGGTGGACGAACTCATGGCGCAATTAGAGATTGGTCGGTATGATGTTGTTGCCATCACGGAGTCATGGCTGAAAGAAGGCCATAGTTGGGAGCTTAACAACAGAGGATATACTTTGTATCGAAAGGACAGACAGGAAGACATAGACAGTGGTGTGGCTGTGTTGGTAAGAGAAGGAATTACACCTTTAGAAAGAGGTGACATAGGTTCAGAGAATGTTGAATCTTTGTGAGTGGAGTTAAAAAACTGCAAGGGTTAAAAACCAATATGGGAATCATACATAGGCCTCCAAATTATAGCCAAGATGTGGGGTTGAGATTGCAAAGGGGGCTGCAAAAGGCATGTAATAAGGGTAAGGTCACAATTGTGACGGGGACTTCAATGTGCAAAGGGATTGGAAAAATCAGGTTGGTGTCGAATCGCAAGAGAGGGAATTTGTTGAGTTCCTAGGAAATGGTTTTTTAGAGCAGTTTGTGTTTGAGCCTACTTGGGGAAAGGCTATCATAGATTGGGTGTTGTGTAATAACCCAGATCTTATTAGGGAGCTTAATGTAAAGGAACCCTTAGGAGGCAGTGATTGAATTCATATTGCAAATTGAGAGGGAAAAGCACAAGTCACATGCATCGGTTTTGCAATGGAATAAAGGGAATTACAGAGACATGAGAGAGGAGCTTGCCCAGTTGGATTGGAGGAGGATGCTGGTGAGGATGGCGGCAGAGCAGAGATCACTGAAGATTCTGGGAATAGTTTACAAGGCACAGGATAGATAAGTCCCACAGAAGAAGTTGTTCTCAAATGCCAGGGGTAGGCAACTGTGGCTGACAAGGCAAGTTAAGGACTGCATAAGAGCCAAAGAAAGGGCATATAAGGTAGCAAAAGTGAGTGGCAAGTTGGATGGCTGGGAAGCTTTTAAAATCCAACAAAAGGTAACTAAAAAAGCTATAAGAAGAGAAAAGATGAAATATGAGAACAAACTAGCCAATAATTTAAAGCAGGATACTAAAGGTTTTTTCAGTTATATAAAGAGTAAAAAGGAGGTGAGAGTTGATATTGCACCACAGGGAAAAAGATGCTGGTGAGATGGGGGACAAAGAAATCGCAGATGATCTTAAATGGGTACTTTTCATCAGTCTTCACTCTGGAAGACACTAGCTGTATGCCAGAGGTCTGTGAGTGTCAGGGAGCAGGAATGAGTACCATTGTCATAGACATAGTCATAGTCATAGTCATACTTTATTGATCCCGGGGGAAATTGGTTTTCATTACAGTTGCACCATAAATAATAAATAGTAATAAAACCATAAATAGTTAAATGTAAATTATGCCAGTAATTTATGAAATAAGTCCAGGACCAGCCTATTGGCTCAGGGAGGAGTTGTAAAGTTTGATGGCCACAGGCAGGAATGACTTCCTATGATGCTCTGTGTTGCATCTCGGTGGAATGAGTCTCTGGCTGAACGTACTCCTGTGCCCAACCAGTACATTATGTAGTGGATGGGATACATTGTCCAAGATGGCATGCAACTTGGACAGCATCCTCTTTTCAGACACCACCGTCAGAGAGTCCAGTTCCATCCCCACAACATCACTGGCCTTCGAATGAGTTTGTTGATTCTGTTGGTGTCTGCTATCCTCAGCCTGCTGCCTCAGCACACAACAGCAAACATGATAGCACTGGCCACCACAGACTCGTAGAACATCCTCAGCATCGTCCGGCAGATGTTAAAGGACCTCAGTCTCTTCAGGAAATAGAGACGGCTCTGACCCTTCTTGTAGACAGCCTCAGTGTTCTTTGACCAGTCCAGTTTATTGTCAATTCGTATAGGAAGAAGGGCTGGGCAAACTCAAAGGTCTTAAGATGGATAAATCACCTGGACCAGATGGACTACATCCCAGAATCCCGACAGAGGTTGCTGAAGAGATAACAGGTGCATTGGTCATGACCTTTCAAGAATCACTTGATTCTGGCATGGTCCTGGAGGACTGGAAGATTGCAAAAGTCACTCCACTCTTTAAGAAGGGAGGAAGGCAAAAGAAAGGAAATTACAAGCCAGTTAACCTAGCCTCAGTGGTTGGGAAAGTATTGGAGTTTATTATGAAGGGTGATTATCATTACTTGGAGACTAATGATAGAATAAGTCAAAGTCAGCATGGTTTCTGAAAAGGGAAATCTTGACTGACAAATCTCTTATTCTTTGAGGAAGTAACAAGCAGGGTGGACAAAGGAGAGGCGGTGAATGGCATTTACTTGAATTTTCAGAAGGCATTTGATTCCGGTCCAAGACTGGAAGAAGCTGCAGAAGATCGTGAACACAGCCCAGCACATCACACAAACCAGTCTTCCATTCTTGGACTCACTTTACACCGCACGCTGTCGGAGCAGTGCTGCCAGGATAATCAAGGACACGACCCACCCAGCCAACACACTTTTCATTCCTCTTCCCTCTGGGAGAAGATTCAGGAGCTTGAAGACTCGTATGGCCAGATTTGGGAACAGCTTCTTTCCAACTGTGATAAGACTGCTGAACGGATCCTGACCCGGATCTGGGCCGTACCCTCCAAATATCTGGACCTGCCTCTCGGGTTTTTTGCACTACCTTACTTTTCCTTTTCTATTTTCTATTTATGATTTATAATTTAAATTTTTAATATTTACTATCGATTTGTACTCCAGGGAGCATGAAGAGCAGAATCAAATATCGCTGTGATGATTATACACTCTAGTATCAATTGTTTGGCGACAATAAATTATAAAGTATAAAGTAAGGTGCCACACATGAGGCTGCTTAAAAAGATAAAATCTCATGGCTTTACAGGAAAGATACTGACATGGATAGAGGATGGCTGATAGGCTGTAGGCAGTGAGTGGGAATAAAAGGGGCCTTTTCTGGTTGGCTGCTGGTGACTAGCAGTGTTCCTCAGGGGTCAGTATTGGGATCACTACTATTCACATTGTTAATGATTTGGATAATGGAATTGATGGCTCTGGAACAAAATTTGTGGTGATACGGAGATAGGTGGAGGGGTAGGTAGTGCTGAGAAAGCAATTCAATTGCAGCAGGAATACAGTGTTGGGAATTGTATGATAATGCATTTTGGCAAAAGGAACAATAGTGTGGACTATTATCTAAATAGGGTGAAGGTTCAAACATCGGAGGTGCAGAGGGACTTAGGAGGCCTCGTTCAAGACTCCCGGAAGGTTAATTTACAGGTTGAGTCTGTGGTAAAGAAGGCAAATGCAATGTTGGCATTTATTTCAATTGGAATAGGAGATAAAAGCAAAGACATAATGCCGAGGCTTTATAAGTTACTAGTCAGGCCGCACTTGGAGTATTATCAACAGTTTTGGGCCCCATGTATCAGAAAGGATGTGTTGTCATTGGAGAGTCCAGAGGTGGTTCACAAGGATGATTCCAGGAATTAATGGGCTAACTATGAGGAACGTTTGGCAGCTTTGGGCCTGTACTCACTGGAATTTAGAAGAATGCCGGTGGGGCAGGGGGGATCTCATTGAAACTACCATATGTTGAAAGAATGAATTAGGGTGGAAGTGGAGAGAATGTTTCCTATGGTGGGGGTATCCCAGACATCCCACCCTGCAAAAACTCATTTCAGGGAGGTAGCACCATCAATTTGCGGGAGACTTCTGGGACAGGTGGGATGTCTGCAACAGAGTAGTTCCTTAGCAGCTAGCCAGCTAGTTTAAATAACGTTAGCTGTGCTAATGAACAAATGACACCTGTTAAACTCACCTCAACATGTCTTTTACAGTCATTTAACCCACCATGGGCAATAGAAAAGTCATTGTTGCAAACAGAGCAGCGAGCAACACTGTCATTATTTTTGACCCCTATTAGGCAGGGGTACACTTTAGTGTAGTCTGGGGTAACGTACGTTTCATATTTTCTTTTTTTGGAACACTCTCGCTCTTGCTCTCGCTCGCTCTCTCTCTCCCGCGTGCGCGCTCTCTCACTCGTGGTCGCTCTCACTCTCTCGTGCTTGCTTTCTTGCTCTTGTGCTTGCTCTCTCGCTCTTTCTCGTGCGTTCTCTCAAGCTCACTCTCAAAAAAATCAATTTCCGGGACATTGTATATAATTTGCGGGCATCAGGGAGCCACTATTAATATGCGGGAGACACCCGGAACTTCCGGGAGAGGTGGGATGTCTGGTATCCAGAACTAGAGGGCACAGCCTCAAAATTAAGGGATGACCTTTTAGAACAAAGGTAAGGAGGAATTCTCTTAGCCAGAGAGTAGGGAATCTGTGGAATGCTCTGCCACAGACTGCGGTGGAGTTGATAGTTTCCTGATTGATCAGGGCATCAAAGGATATGGTGAGTAGGCAGGTGTACGGGGTTGAGTGGGATCTGGGATCGGCCATGATGTAATAGTGGAACAGACTCGATGGGCTGAATGGCCTAATTCTACTCCTGTGTCTTATGGTCTTCTGGCAAATGAACCTTTAGTGCCCTGTGATCATAACATTCACCCTGCAATTTGAGAAGGAGAAGCTAAAGTCCGATGTATCAACATTATGGTGGAGTGAAGGTTATTACAGAGGCATGACAGAGGAATTGGCCAAAATTGATTGGAACAGAACAATGGCAGGAATGACGGCAACGTAACGACAGATGGAATTTCTGGAAGAAATTTGGAGAGCACAGGATATATACAGTGGTATGCAAAAGTCTGGGTACCCCTCATCAAAATTTCTGTTAATGTGAATAGCTAACCGAGTAAAACATGAACTGATTTCCAAAAGGCATAAAGTGAAAGATGACACAGTTCTTTAATACCTTAAGCAAGAAAACCTTATTATTTCCATTTAGTTTCAAAATAGCAAAAAAGGAAAAGGGCCCGAAGCAAAAGTTTGGGCACCCTACATGGTCAGTACTTAGTAACACCCCCTTTGGCAAGTATCACAGCTTGTAAACACGAGGAAATCTGCAGATGCTGGAATTTCAAGCAACACACATAAAAGTTGCTGGTGAATGCAGCAGGCCAGACAGCATCTATAGGAAGAGGTACAGTCGACTTTTCGGGCCGAGACCCTTCGTCAGGACTAACTGAAAGAAGAGCTAGTAAGAGATTTGAAAGTGGCAGGGGGAGGAGGAGATCCAAAATGATAGGAGAAGACAGGAGGGGGAGGGATGGAGCCAAGAGCTGGAAAGTCTATTGGCAAAAGGGATATGAGAGGATCATGGGACAGGAGGCATAGGGAGAAAAAAAGGGGGAGGGGGGAAGCCCAGAGGATGGGCAATAACGGATGGGGTACGAGGGGGAGGTGGGGCATTAACGGAAGTTAGAGAAGTCAATATTCATGCCATCAGGTTGGAGGCTACCCAGATGGAATATAAGGTGTTGTTCCTCCATCCTGAGTGTGGCTTCATCTTTACAGTAGAGGAGGCTGTGGATAGACATATCAGAATGGGAATGGGACGTGGAATTAAAATGTGTGGCCACTGGGAGATCCTGCTTTCTCTGGTGGACAGAGCGTAGGTGTTCAGCGAAACGGTCTCCCAGTCTGCATCGGGTCTCGCCAATATATAGAAGGCCGCATCGGGAGCACCGGATGCAGTATATCACCCCAGCCAACTCACAGGTGAAGTGTCGCCTCACCTGGAAAGACTGTCTGGGGCCCTGAATGGTGGTGAGGGAGGAAGTGTAAGGGCAGGTGTAGCACTTGTTCCGCTTACAAGGATAAGTGCCGGGAGGGAGATCAGTGGGGAGGGATGGGGGGGACGAATGGACAAGGGAGTCGCGTAGGGAGCGATTCCTGCGGAAAGCAGAAGGTGGGGAGGGAAAGATGTGATTAGTGGTGGGATTCTGTTGGAGGTGGGCGGAGGTTACGGAGAATTATATGTTGAACCCGGAGGCTGGTGGGGTGGTAGGTGAGGACAAGGGGAACCCTATTCCTAGTAGGGTGGCGGGAGGATGGGGTGAGAGCAGATTTGTGTGAAATGGGAGAGATGCGTTTGAGAGCAGAGTTGATGGTGGAGGAAGGGAAGCCCCTTTCTTTAAAAAGGGAGGACATCTCCTTCGTCCTGGCATGAAAAGCCTCATCCTGAGAGTAGATGCGGCGGAGACGGAGGAATTGAGAGAAGGGGATGGCATTTTTGCAAGAGACGGGGTGAGAAGAGGAATAGCCCAGATAGCTGTGAGAGTCATAGAAACATAGAAACATAGAAAATAGGTGCAGGAGTAGGCCATTCGGCCCTTCGAGCCTGCACCGCCATTTATTATGATCATGGCTGATCATCCAACTCAGAACCCCGCCCCAGCCTTCCCTCCATACCCTCTGACCCCCGTAGCCACAAGGGCCATATCTAACTCCCTCTTAAATATAGCCAATGAACTGGCCTCAACTATTTCCTGTGGCAGAGAATTCCACAGATTCACCACTCTCTGTGTGAAGAAGTTCCTCCTAATCTCGGTCCTAAAAGGCTTCCCCTCTATCCTCAAACTGTGGCCCCTCGTTCTGGACTTCCCCAACATCGGGAACAATCTTCCTGCATTTAGCCTGTCCAATCCCTTTAGGATCTTATACGTTTCAATCAGATCCTCCCTCAATCTTCTAAATTCCAACGAGTACAAGCCCAGTTCATCCAGTCTTTCTTCATATGAAAGTCCTGCCATCCCAGAAATCAATCTGGTGGACCTTCTTTGTACTCCCTCTATGGCAAGGATGTCTTTCCTCAGATTAGGGGACCAAAACTGCACACAATACTCCAGGTGTGGTCTCACCAAGGCCTTGTACAACTGCAGTAGTACCTCCCTGCTCCTGTACGCGAATCCTCTCGCTATAAATGCCAGCATACCATTCGCCTTTTTCACCGCCTGCTGTACCTGCATGCCCACTTTCAATGACTGGTGTATAATGACACCCAGGTCTCGTTGCACCTCCCCTTTTCCTAATCGCCCACAATTCAGATAATAATCTGTTTTCCTATTTTTGCCACCAAAGTGGATAACTTCACATTTATCCACATTAAATTGCATCTGCCATGAATTTGCCCACTCACCCAACCTATCCAAGTCACCCTGCATCCTCTTAGCATCCTCCTCACAGCTAACACTGCCACCCAGCTTCGTGTCATCCGCAAACTTGGAGATGCTGCATTTAATTCCCTCATCCAAGTCATTAATATATATTATAAACAACTGGGGTCCCAGCACTGAGCCTTGTGGTACCCCACTAGCCACCGCCTGCCATTCTGAAAAGGTCCCGTTTTTTCCCACTCTTTGCTTCCTGTCTGCTAACCAATACTCCACCCACACCAATACCTTACCCCCAATACCGTGTGCTTTAAGTTTGCACACTAATCTCCTGCGTGGGACCTTGTCAAAAGCCTTTTGAAAATCCAAATATACCACATCCACTGGTTCTCCCCTATCCACTCTACTAGTTACATCCTCAAAAAATTCTATGAGATTCGTCAGACATAATTTTCCTTTCACAAATCCATGCTGACTTTGTCCGATCATTTCACCGCTTTCCAAATGTGCTGTTATCACATCCTTGATAACTGACTCCAGCAGTTTCCCCACCACCGACGTTAGGCTAACCGGTCTATAATTCCCCAGTTTCTCTCTCCCTCCTTTTTTAAAAAGTGGGGTTACATTAGCCACCCTCCAATCCTCAGGAACTAGTCCAGAATCTAACGAGTTTTGAAAAATTATCACTAATGCATCCACTATTTCTTCGGCTACTTCCTTAAGCACTCTGGGATGCAGACCATCTGGCCCTGGGGATTTATCTGCCTTCAATCCCTTCAATTTACCTAACACCACTTCCCTACTAACATGTATTTTGCTCAGTTCCTCCATCTCACTGGACCCTCTGTCCCCTACTATTTCTGGAAGATTATTTATGTCCTCCTTAGTGAAGACAGAACCAAAGTAATTATTCAATTGGTCTGCCATGTCCTTGCTCCCCATAATCAATTCACCTGTTTCTGTCTGCAGGGGACCTACATTTGTCTTTACCAGTCTTTTCCTTTTTACATATCTATAAAAGCTTTTACAGTCCGTTTTTATGTTCCCTGCCAGTTTTCTCTCATAATCTTTTTTCCCCTTCCTAATTAAGCCCTTTGTCCTCCTCTGCTGAACTCTGAATTTCTCCCAGTCCTCAGGTGAGCCACTTTCTCTGGCTAATTTGTATGCTTCTTCTTTGGAATTGATACTATCCCTAATTTTTCTTGTCAGCCACGGGTGCACTACCTTCCTTGATTTATTTTTTTGCCAAACTGGGATGAACAATTGTTGTAGTTCATCCATGCAACCTTTAAATGCTTGCCATTGCATATCCACCGTCAATCCTTTAAGTGTCATTTGCCAGTCTATCTTAGCTAATTCACGTCTCATACCTTCAAAGTTACCCCTCTTTAAGTTCAGAACCTTTGTTTCTGAATTAACTATGTCACTCTCCATCTTAATGAAGAATTCCACCATATTATGGTCACTCTTACCCAAGGGGCCTCTCACGACAAGATCGCTAATTAACCCTTCCTCATTACTCAAAATCCAGTCCAGAATAGCCTGCTCTCTAGTTGGTTCCTCGACATGTTGGTTCAAAAAACCATGCCGCATACATTCCAAGAAATCCTCTTCCTCAGCACCTTTACCAATTTGGTTCACCCAATCTACATGTAGATTGAAGTCACCCATTATAACTGCTGTTCCTTTATTGCACACATTTCTAATTTCCTGTTTAATACCATCTCCGACCTCACTACTACTGTTAGGTGGTCTGTACACAACTCCCACCAGCGTCTTCTGCCCCTTAGTGTTACGCAGCTCTACCCATATCGATTCCACATCTTCCGGGCTTATGTCCTTCCTTTCTATTGCGTTAATCTCTTCTTTAACCAGCAACGCCACCCCACCTCCCCTTCCTTCATGTCTGTCCCTCCTGAATATTGAATATCCCTGAATGTTGAGCTCCCATCCCTGGTCACCCTGGAGCCATGTCTCTGTGATCCCAACTATATCATAATCATTAATAACAATCTGCATTTTCAATTCATCCATCTTATTACGAATGCTCCTTGCATTGACACATAAAGCCTTCAGGCGCTCTTTTACAACTCTCTTAGCCCTTATACAATTATGTTGAAAAGTGGCCCTTTTTAATGCTTGCCCTGGATTTGTCGGCCTGCCACTTTTACTTTTCTCCTTTGTACTTTTTGCTTCTACCCTCACTTTACACCCCTCTGCCTCTCTGCACTGGTTCCCATCCCTCTGTTGTGAACTAACCTCCTCACGCCTAGGCTCTTTAATTTGATTCCCACCCTCCAACCATTCTAGTTTAAAGTCACCTCAGTAGCCCCCGCTAATCTCCCTGCCAGGATATTATAGTAGACATCCGTAGATATGCTGTCTCCAGAGATAGAGACAGAAAGATCTAGAAAGGGGAGGGAGGTGGCGGAAATGGACCAGGTAAACTTAAGGGCAGGGTGAAAGTTGGAGGCAAAGTTAATAAAGTGAATGAGCTCAGCATGCGTGCAGAAAGCAGGGCCAATGCAGTCGTCTATGTAGCGAAGGAAAAGTGGGGGACAGATACCAGTATAGGTTTGGAACATGGATTGTTCCACAAAGCGAATGAAAAGGCAGGCATAGCTGGGACCCATACGGGTGCCCATGGCTACACCTTTAGTTTGGAGGAAGTGGGAGGAGCCAAAGGAGAAATTATTAAGAGTAAGGACTAATTCCGCTGGACGGAGCAGAGTGGTGGTAGAGGGGAACTGGTTAGGTCTAGAATCCAAAAAGAAGCGGAGAGCTTTGAGACCTTCCTGGTGGTGGATGGAAGTATATAGGGACTGGACATCCCTTGCACATGCCCTTACACTTCCTCCCTCACTACCAGTCAGGGCCCCAGACAGTCCTTCCAGGTGAGGCGACACTTCACCTGTGAGTCGGCTGGGGTGATATACTGCGTCCGGTGCTCCCGATGTGGTCTTCTATATATTGGTGAGACCCAACACAGACTGGGAGACCGTTTCACTGAACACCTACGCTCTGTCCACCAGAGAAAGCAGGATCTCCCAGTGGCCACACATTTTAATTCCACGTCCCAATCCCATTCCCATTCTGATATGTCTATCCACGGCCTTCTCTACTGTTAGGATGAAGCCACACTCAGGTTGGAGGAACAACACCTTATATTCCGTCTGGGTAGCCTCCAACCTGATGGCATGAACATTGACTTCTCTAACTTCTGTTAATGCCCCACCTCCCCCTCATACCCTATCCGTTATTGCCCATCCTCTGGGCTCCCCCCCCTTTCTTTCTCCTTAGGCCTCCTGTCCCATGATCCTCTCACATCCCTTTTGCCAATCAACTGTCCAGCTCTTGGCTCCATCCCTCCCCCTCCTGTCTTCCCCTGTCATTTTGGAATTCCCCCTCCCCCTCTCCCTCCCACTTTCAAATCTACTAGCTCTTTTTTCAGTTAGTCCTGATGAAGGTTCTCAGCCTGAAACGTCGACTGTACCTCTTCCTATAGATGCTGCCTGGCCTGCTGTGTTCACCAGCAACTATCACGGCTTGTAAACGCTTTTTGTAGCCAGCTAAGAGTCGTTCAATTTCTGTTTGGGGGATTTTCGCCTATTCTTCCTTGCAAAAGGCTTCTAGTTTTGTGAGATTCTTGGGCCGTCTTGCATGCACTGCTCTTTTGAGGTCTATCCACAGATTCTCGATTATGTTTAGGTCAGGGGACTGTGAGGGCCATGGCAAAACCTTCAGCTTGTGCCTCTTGAGGTAGTCCATTGTGTATTTTGAGGTGTGTTTAGGTTCATTATCCTGTTGTAGAAGCCATCCTCTTTTCATCTTTGGCTTTTTTAGACTGTATGATGCTTGCTTCCAGAATTAGCTGGTATTTAATTGAATTCATTCTTCCCTCTATCAGTAAATGTTCCCCGTGCCACTGGCTGCAACACAAGCCCAAAGCATGATCGATCCACCCCCATGCTTAACAGTTGGAGAGGTGTTCTTTTCATGAAATTCTGCACTCTTTTTTCTCCAAACATAGCTTTGCTCATTGCGGCCAAAAAGTTCTATTTTAACTTCATCAGTCCACAGGACTTGTTTCCAAAATGCATCAGGCTTGTTTAGATGTTCCTTTGAACCTTTTGAATAGAACACACCTCAAAATCTACAATGGACTACCTCAGGAGGCGTAAACTGAAGGTTTTATCATGGCCCTCACAGCCCCCTGACCTAAACAACATTGAAAATCTGTGCATAGACCTTCAAAGAGCAATGTATGCAAGATGGCCAAGAACCTCACAGAACTAGAAGCCTTTTGCAAGGAAGAATGGGCGAAAATGCCCCAAACAAGAAATGAAAGACTCTTAGCTGGCTACAAAAAGCATTTACAAGCTGTGATACTTGCCACAGGGGGTGTTGCTAAGTACTGACCAATCAGGGTGCCCAAACTTTTGCTTCGGGCCCTTTTTCTTTTTTGTTATTTTGAAACTGTAAAAGATGGAAGTAAAAAAAAGGTTTCTTGCTTAAGATATTAAAGAAATGTGTCATCTTTAACCTTATGCCTTTTGGAAATCAGTTCGTCTTTTACTCGTTTAGCTATTCACAGAAACAGAAATTTTAACCAGGGGTGCCCAAACTTTTGCATGCCACTGTACATCCCAATGAGAAAGTAGTACGCTAAAGGCAGAATGACACAACTGTGGCAGACAAAACCACCATAAAAGCTAAAGAAAGGGCATATAATCTGGTTTGGAATGGTTTCATTTGCTTCAGTTGTTGGCATGATGTGCTATTCCCTCTTTACACAGTAGTTATGGTCTTTCTTTTATTTTAAATTGGGTTCTTCAGGTTTCTTGCTTTGTCGCTGCCTGTAAAGCAGATAAATCTCAAGATGTATAATTTATACACTCCTTTATAATAAATATACTTTGAATAGAACAAAAATTAGTTGGAAGTTAGAGGATTGGGAAGCTTTTAGAAACCAACAGAAGGTAACTAAAAAAGCATGAAGAAGGAAGAGGTGGAATACGAAGGTAAACAAGGCAATAATATTGAAGAAGATGTCAAAAGTTTCTTCAGATACATTGAAGTGTAAAAGAGAGGCGAGTGTAGATATTTGACTGCTGGAAGATGCTGGAGAGGTAGTAATGGGAGGCAAGGAGATAGTGAATGAACTGACTAAGTATTTTGCATCAATCTTCATTGTGGAAGATACTAACAGTATGCCGGAAGTTCGAGAGTATCAGGGGACAGAAGTGTGTGAAATTGCCATTTCTAAGGAGAAGGTTCTTGGGAAACTTAACGGTCTGAAGATAGATAAGTCACCTGGACCAGATGGTATACACCCCAGGGTTCTGAAAGAGGTGGCAGAAGAGATTGTAGAAGCATTAGTAAAGATCTTTCAAGAATCAATGGATTCTAGCATGGTTCCACATGACTGGAAAATTGCAAATGTCACTCAACTTTTCAAACAGGGAGAGAGTCAGGAGGAAATATTAGGCCAGTTAGTCTGACCTCAGTTGTTGGGAATATGTTGGATTCAATTGTTAAGGATGTGGTTTGGGGGGACTTGGAGGCACATGATAAGATTGGCCATAGCCAGTGTGGTTTCCTTAAGGGAAAATCTTGCCTGGCAAACTATTAGAATTCTTTTAAGTACAAACAGGATATACAAAGGAGAATTGGTGGATGTTGTGTACTTGGGTTTTCAGGCCTTTGACAAGATGCCACACGAGGTTGCTTAACAAGTTAACAGCCCATAGTATTACAGGAAAGATACCAGCATGCGAAGCAAATTGACTGATCAGCAGGAGGCAGAGTAGGAATAAAGGGAGTCTTTTCTGGTTGCCTGCCAGTGTCTAGTGAAGTTCCACAGGGTCTGTGTTGGGACCACTTCTTTTTATGTTATACATCAGTAATTTCGATGAAGGAATTGATGGTTTTGTGGTCAAGTATACAGATGATATGAAGAAATTTTTAATATGATTGCAACTTAGTAATTTTTTATGTATTGCAGAGTACTGCTGCTGCAAAATACAACATATTTTGTCAGTGATAATACACCTGATTCAGATACACAAATGTTATTTATTTTTGTATGATCCTAAACAGTATCTAATAATTTTCATGTACACTTCCTATCATTCTCTATGTTACTATATCTTTGTAAACTATCCTGGATTTTTGGCATGCAACACAAGAGTAACTTGTTGTTCAAAGTTGATATATTATCAAAGTATGTATACTATATACAACCTTCAGATTTGTTTCCTTACAGGCATTGAAATTGCAATAATTAATTTAAAAAAAGTCAAATCTATGTTATGTGATTTAAGTATCATTTTGGGTTTACCTTGCTTGTATTTAAGTTTAGTAGGGTAGGACAATATTGTACTGTCTCAGGAGAAAAATATCTAAGAAAGCTGCAAATCTGAAATGAAGTTTTTTAATCAAGGATTCCAGACCTGTAATGCCAGCTTTCTCCTTCCACAGATGCTGCCTGATCTGCTTAATTTTCTAAATTTATTTTTATCTATGTTTAAAATTTGGATATTTTTAACTTTTTCCTCAATTGTCATTTCCTTCAGTGTTGAATTATTCTTGATCTTCACCTCTTATACCACTTCTCACTCTGAGTGTGGCAGTCGGACCTGAACATATTGCAGATTTTAATAGCTTCAGCAGATATGGATTCCAGATTTGTTTGGGGCTATATATATGCTAGCATTCTTTTAATGTTCTTTCAAGGACAAATTGATTATTATTCCGAGGCTTCTCCCTGCATCTACTGTTCCACTTCAATTATTTTGTAATTGTACAGAAATCTTACACTTGTTAATTTTAAATTTGATATCCAACATGCTAATTTAAATAAATCCAAATTTTTGGTTGTCGCAGTCTGATTTTCCCTGGTTTTATTTCAAATGATAAAATATTGCATTTTGATATTTTCTTTATGGAATTTTATAGCTGTACAAGTTCCTTAATGATGCAATTATCTGGACATTGTTCTGAGCAGAATTTGGGCAATTCATTGGGATTCCAATCATTTTAAATATACAGTATTTTTCATTGCCTAGTGCATCTTGTGTTCAAAAGGTTGTCAATTCAGTGTGCTTCTTTAATAGGGTGTGCTGATTATCAGTCACACAAGTATGACTGACCTAGGAAATGAGGATTGGAAGAGCATACATTCTCAGATCATTTAATGTTAAATATGTAGCTTAGAGTTGCCCAATTTATATACAGGTCCACAATCCCTCATCCAAAATCCTTGGGGCCAGTTGCATTTCAGAATTCAGAATTTTTCGGATTTCAGACCACACCCCCCACACCAAAAAACACGTATGCTCAAGTCCCTTATTTAACCTGTCTCAGTGCAGTGGATTTTAAGACTCAGTGGCGCACCAAACCTACGCACATCCTCCCGTATACTTTAAATAATCTCTAGATTACTTATAATACCCAATACAATGTAAATGCTATGTAAATAATTGTTATACTGTATTGTTTAGGGAATGATAAGAAATTTTATTTCCAACAAAAACATTCAATAAAACATAAAAATATACAGCTTCAAACAAACCGAATCAAACACATGGTGAATGACCTATTGAAATAAATGTAGAACGTCACTGTCACTATAAAACTTCAGTAACTTGTCTTTCTGTTTATTTAAATCATATACAGTGGTAGTTCCGACACTATTTTCTTCAGCAAGACGCCCCACAGACACACCACGATCAAGCTTCTGCAATAATTCCACTTTCTGCGTTATTGATAGAGAAGATTCCTTCTCTTTTTCTCATTGTTACCCATAGGGGTATCTGCAGCTCTTTTTGACATTTTCACAGTGAAATTAAACATAAAGTCAACGGTGAACACAAAATATCAGGGAACAGCCAATGCACTTGTAACCAGTATGAGCGCTGAGCCACAACTGACATCTGGCGGCCTCTGCTAGTGCTGCCACGTCACACCTGAGTGACGTCAGCTGTTGGTGAAAAAAAAGTTTGGTTTTCGGAGCTTTTTGGATTTCAGAATTTCAGATAAAGGAATGTGCACCTGTATTACTCTAATGTATTTTTCCAATTTCATCTGAGTAAAAATTGTTGTAGATAACTAGTGAAGTAAATATCATTTGTTTCTATAAGGCAAATCTTATGAACGAGGGAAGTCTAGTGTTTATACTTCCTTTTTTCTTTTGTTAATGATCCTGAAATAATTAACACCAACCTTCTTGCTTTTTTCCTGTGATAGTAGCATGATGGTTTTATCATGTGCGTACATATGCAAGATCTGTATACAGGAATTGCAGATAAGTCTGCGAGTTTCGTTTTCAAAGCAAGAAAACTGTGCTTATTTATGCCACATAGAACTTTCACCACAATGCTAACTAAGTATTTTTACTAAGATTTCCTTACCTTTAGTTTTGATCAATTTTGTCACTAGTTCCACATTTTTATCCAGAGGTCTGGGCACTGAAAACTAACCCCATACCCTGAAACAAAAACTCTCCAACATACTGAAGTAAATGCTACCAAAGTACAGCCATCTATTTTTGTTGCAACACCCATAAGGAAGTTAACTTTTGGCAGGGTAACTAATAGCTACTTCCTGTTCCAGCTCGCCTTGCCCATTTGATCACAATATTTTGTAGAAGTTAGTGAAGGCAACAGCATTTGGGATCAGAGTAGGCAACACAAGCAACTACACATGTCCTTAACCAGTAAGATAGAAAGATGATAAAAATTAAGCAAATAAAGATTGAGATTTCCATTTGATTGCATTGTGGGAATCCCAACACCCACCAATTTATGGCTGCCTTGTAACAGCTCCTTAGCACATACTATTAATATTCTAGAGAAATACTCTATTTCCAGCTTTGTAGCAGGCAAACATTTTGTTGTTCATTTTGCTTCCTGAAAGTATGAAAATTACGATAGGCAAAATAACAAGATTTCAATTTTCCTGAGACTATTCAATGACAGTAAAATATAACAATTGAAATGGAAATATTACTGTTCCGCATTCAGGAAGGTTCAAATGATTTGCATGTACAAAAAAAGACTTTGCACTGAACTTGTGCCGGGTTACTTTTGGCCATCTAATCACCTCCCAACTGAATGCAATCTTGGTGACAAATTCATCTCATATGGGACCTGAAACAGATCATTTGGCTTTCTGATCACAAAGCTGAGCTTAACCAAATTCTAAAACTGTATAAGAACTTAAGCAGAAGACAAAATCTTGGGAACAATTCCAGCCAATTCCCTGACACTCTTATTGTAGGGAATGGAACCCTAGGAATAGTTTTCTTCTTGCAGAGGGGCCAGAATTGAAACTAAATTTGAGATAAATTTACATTAATAGAGCATGTTTTAATACTGCAAGCTGCTGGAACCCACTTGTATCTAAGCTATGCCTTCCCCTTGAAGGATACATAGAATATGCCAAATCTGCACTTACCTTTCTTCAATATACTTCAAAATGTAAAAGACAGCTTGATCATAAACACACGATACTATAGATGCTGGAAATCTAGAGCAACACGCACAAAATGCTGGAGGAATTCTGGTGTTCTGGCAGAAAACTCGACGTTTTTTCCCGATCACATATAGAACTCAATTATTTGCTGACAGTTTCTACCCTCTCACTTTCAGATGATTCACTTTTGATTCTTTCCCTCCTTGACCATTTTAAGGGATAGGTTTACAACTGATATCCATCACAGCCCACGGCATTTAAAGAGCAAGTTTTTGTGAATCGAGCCATATTTTGTAGAAAACTTTAATATAAAGACAAAGAGTTTTCAACAATTTTAAAATTTACATTTAATTCTACATAAAGGAACTGTATAGTACATACTCAATGACAACCATCTTTACGCTAAGAACAATACTTAGAGGAAATTTTGCCCCCTAGAACTTCAACTGTACAAAGGAGGCATCAGTGGTTGAATACAACAAATCTAAAAAACACTGAAAAGGGAAGAAAGCTAATCCGTCTAGCAAGATTGGTACAATATTTTCCATACAACTTCATCTTCTGAAATACACTTTAATTGTAATTGGAGAAACATGTGCATACAAAACATTGTAAAAGTACAGGGATTAATGGTAATTTTGAGTCATGGTTTTCAAATAAAAGTACTATACATCAAGCAAGACTTAAGGCGGCTTCATTTCCAGCTGAAAGAAAATATTCCATCTACCCGGTACATTGTACACATCAAGCAATACTTTGCCTTCCTAAAGTCAATTCTTTTTCAGTCAGGTGATTAGTGCTTTTTATCTTTTCTGTCCAATTTATGATCTCTGTCAGTCCGCGACGACCTTTTGCCTGAACGACCTTCTGATATAGACCTCTTTCTATCTAACCTTGAACTCTTTTCCCGTGAGCCTTTTAAATCTTTGCTACTGGTTTTTGATGACTTACGGTCCTTATCTGCACTTGAAATACCTCTACGTTTTTGATCTGAGCTCCTCCTGCGCTTTCTGTCTCTGCTGTGACCCCGACTCCGGCTTCGGCTCCGGCTCTCGCTACTGCTGGTGCTGCTCGTACTGCTGTCTCTGCTACTGCTGCCACTGCTGCTACTTGTGCTGGAACTGCTCCTGCTACTGCTGCCACTGCTTGAGCTGCTACCACTGCTGGTGCTGCTCGAACTACTGCCAGAGCTGGAACTACTGCTGCTCCGACTCCTACTCTTACTCTGTGCCTTCTCACGACCTCTGCTTTTGCTCCTACTGCTACTTTTACTCCTGCTCCTCTTTGGCGACACCCGAACTGGTTCTACCTGCGATTCTGCAGCTTGAGTAGTGGCAGGATTCTCTTGTTCCAGCTCATGCCCAACCGAACTTTCAAGTTCGGATTCAGGCCCTGGTTCAGATTCTAGTTTGTGCTCCGGTTCAGGTACCATCTCAGGCTCTGGCTCTGGCTCAGGCTCAGGTTCAGGCTTAGGTTCAGGCTCTGGCTCTGGCTCCATCTCAGGCTCAGGTTCAGGTTCAGGCTCAGGCTCAGGTTCAGGCTCCTTACAAACCTCTTCTACTCTCTCCTCTCTACACTCATCTACTTCCTCTACCATATCCTGATCATTCTCTGTATTCTGGCTTGCTTCCTTACCATCAACAGGCACACTTTCTGGCTGACTATTGCTTTCCCCTTCCTCTAGCTCTTCCTCTTCTTCAGCTTCCTCCTCCTGTTGCTTTTCCTGCTGCTTCTCTGAATCACACTTATCTGTACCTACTTCCATTTCCTCTTCTGCTGCCTCCATTTCTACATCATTGTTCTGGTTACCCAATTCCTCCATCTCCTCATGATGAGCCACCTTACCCTCCTGTTCCACGTTTTGTTGTTCTTCATTCTGCAACTCTCGCTGTTCTTTTTCCTTCAATGACTGACGTCTAGGTCTAACTTCCATTCTGTTAATCTGATCTGCAAACTCCAGGCGCCTGTGCTCGAAAATACCTGCAGATTTAAAAACAAATACCTGCTAATACATACAAATTAAAATATTTGCTTTCAACGAAAAAAGTAAAACTGTATTCGAGCAGCGAGGAACAAAAGGATGAATTCACGGGAGGCTTTTACATCAGAAACATTATTTGCACTCTATGCACAAGATCTGCACTCTATAAGCTAACCAACAGCTTTTCTACTGCCATAGTAGTTCCTCCCGAGTTACTCAATAGCCTGAAAAATGCAAAACTTACAGGGAAAATAAAGTAAACTTGAAATAATCAGACAGGATCTCTAGGAACCAACACAAAGCTGCAAAAGCAAACCCCCAATTGTTCATTTTGTAATTCACCCACTTATGTAAACAAATACTACTAATCCAAGACAAATTATTAATCTGGTTTGGATAAGTGAAGATTATCAGGACTTTTTTGGCTCCAGCAATTCATGCGAATTTAATCATTATATACTCAAGACTGGGTGAATTTACCAACTTAAGACTTGTACTTTTAAAAAATTAATTTGGAAGTAGTAATTTTAACTAACAGTCTTAACTTCTGATTACATAGGTGGAAAATCTTACTCAAAAAGCTTTTCAGGATGACAACTGAGCATCGCGCCAACCCCCTCCAACTTAAGTCGTTGCATTTTATTGAACAATTGAAAATGAACAACGTGACACCAAAGACAAACCAAGCACTTATCTCTGGAGGAACATAATTTAAAAGTACCAGAATAGAACACAAATCAAACTGTGGTCTAAATTGGGAGACCACTGTATCAAGCACATGCACATCATTCAGGTGCCTTGCTGTTTGGCGTGTGTGATCATGTCTCTCCATCCATCACGGTCCCTGACCCTCCGAATTGTAGTTGTTGCCTCCCCTGTTTCTAACCATGATGTTATTCCATCTAACATTTTCATTCTCTGTCTGCCTCTGCTTCTTTTTCCTTCCAGCTTTCCAGTTGTAACTAAATGTTCTAATGTCTAATTCCCATGTGTTGGGTTCACAGCCATGATGCGGTCACTCACAGGGTGGAGTAGTAACACCTCATATCGTCTAGATAGCTTCCAACCTAATGGCATGAACAATGGCTTCACCTTCTGTTAATTATTTTTCTCCTCCACTACCCCCCTTCCTCCTCCTATTCCCCACTCTGGCCTCTTCTCCTCACCTGCTTATCACTTCCCCCCGATGCCCCACCCTTTTCTTTCCTCCCATGGTCTACTCTCCTCTCCTATCAGATTCCTTCTTCTCCAGCCCTTTACCTTTCCCACCCACCTGGGTTCACCTATCCAATTTGTCCTCCCTCCCCTCCCCCACCTTTTAATTCTACCATCCCCCACCCCTTCCTTTCCAGTCCTGAAGAGTCTCAGCCTGAAACCTCGACTGTTTATTCATTTCCACAGATGCTGCCTGATGTGCTGAGTTCCTTCATCATTTTGTGCATTTCTCTGAACACAGAAAGAAATTAGGACCATAATCCAAAAAGATTTCACCTGGTGAAATATCAGAAAGATCAGTAGGTTAGTTAAGACCTGAAACTCCCTTTCAAAGAGACACACATCATGCACAAGTTCCATAGATCTGTGGCTCTCAAATCCGTTCAGTGTGTAAGTTTGTGGTCAATCCTCAACTTCATTCACTTTCCCATCCAACTGTTATATTGCTTGATCCTTCAGGTACCTCAACAATTAAAATAAAAGCTAAGATTGCTGATATACCTGACTGAATAACAGTTGCATTGAGAAAGAATTCCAATTTTTTAAATATAGTTTTCTCCTCATTACCAAGTCAGCATCCTGTAACCTTTGCTTTAGTTCTAGATTTTCCAGTTCAAAGAATCAGTCTCTCAGCACCGACATCACAATGACGTCAACATTCATTCTTCTGAATAAGCAGACTCAAGCTCTCAATATGTCATTGTGTCTGACACATTAATCTAGTAAATGAACACTGCTCCAAAAATATATTCATTGGGTTACAGACACCAAAAGTACATAAGACACATTGGACGTTGACTTGCTAAAGCCCTGTACAATTGCAGAAAGGCTTCCACACTGACATGGTGAGTTTAAGGAAAAAATACATCCACCTTTTTTTTTTGGCTCTGCTTGATTAATACTCTAAAACTCTACCAGTTGCTCTAACCCTCCTAAATCTATTCTTAATCTCCTTGATTAGGCACAAATGAACCCGTCTCTGGAAGGTTTATATTCAATGTAATCTACATTCACTGAGGATACAATGGAAAGCTTGGCATTGCTATTACTAAAATAAGCTTTCTACTAAACAAGCAAAATTATGTAATATAACCCATACATATGAAATGTGATTGACTGCTTTTAATACCATGAACATACACACCATTCATCTTCCTCTGGGAATCATCCAAAAGCTTTTGAGTAGCTGGGCAATGTTTGCCAGGAATGTAGAACAGATGAGGCTTTGTCTTGGTCCTTATGTACTTGATTATCTTTAAGTTGTGTTCATTCCATACATCTTGCTATTTGAAAAACAAACAAATGTCAAAAGTGCATATACTACAAAATTTATAAACCTTTGATTCAGATAAAATATTTCCCTACCAACTGGGCTAGTTCCACTTTTTGTTCTAGAAGTCTCAGTTCAGTTTGCTTAGCACGACGTTCCTCGAATAATTCTCTTCTCTCATTTTCTACTTGTTTACGTTCTTCTTCAGCTTGCACTTCAAGCTTCTGTTCTATTTCCTGACGTCTTTTTTGCTGTAGATTGGAAAAGAAAAATATAAAACCAAAAACAAAATCCCCTATTTCTTTCCAGTCACACCAAGGTAACTGTTAACATTAATTCTTTGGGGAAGTGCACTTTGACGTCCATTAATTCACTAGCTTCTCAACTCCTACCAATGTATACATAGAATAAACATTCAGTATTCAATAGGCTTCAAATTACAAATTAATATTACGATAGTTACTAAACTTAACTTCAATATAACTGAACACTAACTGTTGTTATTGCCAAAGTCTCAGCAATGAGTGTGGCTGCTTATCCATTGTATTAGCATACTGAAATTCTTCAACTGTGAGACAAGGTACAGATGAAGCTGAATTTATGATAGTAAAATTTCAAAGGAATAACCTGTGACAATAACCAACAGAAAAAGGTTGTGGATTATATAGTTGTACAGAATAATTTTAAGTGAACTTACATGTCGTCTTGGATAACGAGCTGCAAACTAAGAAACAATAAACTAATTGAGGTGTGTACAGTGAACTATTATACAGTCTTGGGTTACCACTGGACAGAGGAACAATTTAGGCATGACATTTATCCAGTACATTTAAAAATATTCAGTTTACTTGAATGGATGAAATATACTTAAGCATCCACAGATTTTCTATCTGTCCAAGGCATTATGCATCAATGCATTTATCAACGTAGTTAAGATTTGTCCTTTCTTCTGAGAGGAGGATTAAAATGCATTATTAGGCTTTGCAATTAAATTGTTAGTTATCATGATTGTTATTATAATCAAAATGAGGGCGTTCAGAAAAATGACAAATGCTGAAGTTCAGTGCATCATTATCTGCTGCTGGATCTTTCTGTGCGGGGGATGACCCAGGGCAAGGAAAATACCAGGTCAATGTGAGATTATGTTAGTCTGAAAGGACAATTTAAAACTATCTCCACAACTTTTTGTACTTTGATTTGAAATGTGTTGAACAGCTGTTTTAATTGTATTGGCTTCGCTATTTAAACTAATAGACTGATGTCACAAAAAGGTAGGATGTTTCGATGAGGGTGAATAAGATGCTATTGTTTCTTAACCATACACAACTAGCAGTTTTAAAGAGCTCCAAATCCACTTCCCCTAAAATAGCTTCGTCAAGAGGAGACAATGATATATGATATTGGAATGGAGTGCAGGAGCTAATTTTGAGTATCAGTATTTTAAAATTAAAAAGGAACAAGGGCAAATTAGAGTATGTATTGGAAAGAATATAGAAAATTATATGCAATATAAAAGATGAAGCCTTTGTAATCACAATGCAATAATCAGGCCTCTTAAAGAAAATTCAGCAAATAATAAAGAGAAAATACCCTCTCTGTTGCAACATTAGATTCCTGCTTGAACTTTTGCAAAGTACCCATCAGCAGGCCAAACATCCGCCGATTCCTATTTAAGTAAAATAGAACAATTAGATACTTTGTAATCAGCTGTCTTGACACTGACCAATCAAAATATCAGGAGAGAAACAAATTGCTGGACTGTAATCTCAAAATAGTAGAGCAGCATTACAAGGAATGAAGTATATTTACGATTAGGTGCCCCTTTAGAACAGTAGATTAGCTTAATAATAATACCCAAGAGTTAAAAGTAAGCTGCCTTTCAAAATACACTGGCAAATCCATAAGTCAAACAACAACTCACGTCAGGAAGGACATGCGTGAGTCTCATATCTGTAACTTCTCCCATGAAATCAATATTTAAGAGCAAGTCACTTTCTAAAAAAAAACTTAGCATTTATAGAAATAGAAAATCCCCAATTTTATCATTTCCATTACTTATCTTGCCCCACTGTTCTCCATTTGTGACATTATTCTGATGAGGCTTGCTTAAATGTAATATCCTATAGAATATTAATGTTATTGATTGCATCACAGCTTGGTAAGGAGGCTGCAGACGGTCGTGCCATCACTGGCACAACCTTCCTCACCCCTGAGGACATTGTCAAAAGGTAGTGCCCCAAGTAGGTGGCATTCATCACAAAGGACACTCATCGTCTAGGGCACGCCTTCCCATTCCTACCATCGGGGAGGATATAAAGGAGTCTGAAGACCCAAACTCTAAAAATCAAACAGCTTCTTGCTTTCTGCCATTAGATTTCTGAAAGGTGTACGAATTGTTATTTTTTTTTTGCAGTATTTTATTTGATAGTTTATAGTAAGCTTACGTCCTTGCGCTGTACTGCTGTCACAAAACAACAAATCTCAAGACAGTGATAATAAAACAATTGCAAATGAAGTAAAACAAAGCAGATTTAGTTCTCTTTACTAGCCTGTTGTACCCAATATCTTTCTAAGTTTTAAGGCAATGATGCTTTTGGTCATCACACTGATCATTAAAAGGTAATAATACTATAATTTAATATTAAAATGTCTTTTTTAATAGTTCAACTGGATTTGAAGTGTGCAAAGTAAATAGAAACATAGAAAACCTACAGCACAATACAGGCCCTTTGGCCCACAATGCTGTGCAGAACATGTACTTACTTTAGAAGTAACCTAGGGTTACCCATAGCCCTCTATTTAATGAAACAGAAAAATCTGTAGCATTATTGTTTACAAATTAGAGATTTAATAATGAGAAAATAAACAGTTTGAAAGTTCAAGTCCAGAATTGCAGTCTTATTAAACAGTAAACTAATTATTATGGGAAAATAGGCTAAATCTATCAGAAAACTAGATTAAATGTTGCAAGATGAGCAATGGCCAACATTTAAGCTAACTGAGGCTTAATGTCCAATAGCTTAAAAACAGGTACCTAGTGGAAGGATTGATTTTGATTTTTCAGAATTTCTTAGATTTCATGGAGATCCAACTGAATAGTCAGATTCTGATCCTTCCAAATAGGAACTGAAAATACTGAACTATACATTAACCAGCTCAATTCAATATTACAAATTATTTCTGACAGGCACAAAGAAAATCATGACAGAACAGAACAATGAAGTTTATTTATGAAGAGGAACAGCGTATGTAATGCTAGAACTAGTAGATTTAGACTATTATAAAATACTCTTATCACAAGATTAGATCATTGGATTACGTTTAATAAACAAGCACAGAGGAGAAATGGTTAATAAACAAAACATTAGATCATAATCAGTGTTTCGGGATCACAAGCTACCTTGTGGTGCCCTACCAGGGTCAGTGCTAGGATCTCAGTTATTTTTGCTCTATACCTATGGGGCTGGGGACTCGGTTTGCCTTTTAAACAAAAGCTAAGTAATAAGCATGACTTTAAGGTGACGTAGACAAGCTATTTGAGGTAGGAAGAACGTAGTGGATGGATATGTGGAAACATGTAAAATTTTCTTTGGTTAGTAGGAAAGGAAAAAATAAATTTTATTGTTTTAAAGATGGAACTGAGAACAATGGTAAAGAAAAACTGCATCAATTTGGCATACTTGGGACTTTGGTGTTGGACAAATAGATGTTTCAGATTATTGTATGTTATTCCCAATAGTATTCTAACATCACTATTTTAAGATGTTTAACAGAAGAATAATACATTTCCAGTGATCTCAATGAGCTAAAGGAAGCACTGGGGACCTGGCTAGCCAGATGTTGAACATTCGGGATTTTGGACTAGCTAGATAGCAGACTATCAGTATTTACTATATTCAGAAGGCCCTGAGTGTCTTCGTACATAAACTGAACTCAAGTGTAATTAGATGAATAGGAAGGCCAATCTGCAGGGATATTCCAAAATGTACTTAAAATGGTGATCTCAATGAAATACAATTAACAGACTCAGAAATGTAGAGGTTGGAGGTGGTTTTCCTTTGTTGGGAACCTCAAAACTAGGAAGTTGCAGACTTAGAATGAGTCAGATTTTTCAAACCGATAGGAGTAACTTCACCAAAAGGATTGTTAATCATTAAAATTCTTTAGTTTGTATACATATCTCAATTTTAACTTAATCAGTGATATAGGCTTATGCAGGAAAAGAGTGGGTCAGCTACTATCTGACCTTAAACTCAAAACATGAAGTGGAATTCCTCATGTTCTTATTGATTAAGGGGCCAATCAACAATACAAAACATAAGCAAACAGCTTTAAAGGGGTGCCTTAAAAACAAAAGCACGCTCACATAAGGAAAATAGAACAATTCTAAACCAGTACAACTTCATAGGCCTCAAGAGTTGGAAAAAAAACTTTTAAAAAATCCTTCCGAGGTTATCAATGATTTGCATTGTGTGCTCTTGAAACAGTGCTGTATTATGCTATACATGCTTAGTAATAAAATCTTGTGTTTTAAAAGTTCCTCTCGCATCTCAGGCAGCAACCTTGCTGTTCCTTTAGTGCTTTAGCACAAAATTTTATTTTTTATTAATAAAATCTTGTGCTGAAACCACTAAAGAGTATTAGTGCCTATAAAACAACTTACATTAACAAGTGATTAATAAACACAAAAGATGTGCCAGTTACACACAGAATTTGCAAGGTGAAAATGCCATTTTCATTCAGCCAAATTTCACAAATGACATTTACGAGGGATGATTGATAAGTTCAGGGCCTAAGGTAGAAGACAATTTTAGAAAACCTAGCACATTAATTTTTCCTACATTTACACACTTAGTCCAGCGGTCCTGAAGCATGCAGATCCCTTCTTTGTAGAAGTCGGCGTGTTGGACCTCCAGAAAGTGGTCCACAGCAGGGGTGATTGATAAGTTTGTGGCCTAAAGTAGAAGGAGATGAGGAGGAACTTCAAACTTTCTGCATTTTCACTCAGCGTTGAACTGCACATGCATGTAACAAGAGCTGTATAACTCATCTCCTTCTACTTTAGGCCATGACCTTATCAATCACCCCTTGTACCTTAAAAACAGGCTGTAAATTCAACCTTTCAGGCAACATCATTTAAAAAAAAAATCTTCCTTAATAAACAAAATTTAAAGTTAATCACTGTTAATGCAATTATTCCACTCCCCCCAACAGTTAACCAAATACTAGTGAAATTTCAAAGGGGCTACAGTATGTTCCAGTTGAATTTTATAATACCTCTGTGAAAAGCATACCTTTCTTTGCCCTTCTCATCCATTGTTTGATCTTGAATAAGGTCTCGGCGTGTCCTTTCTTTGGAGGTAGCAACAACTGAAGACTGCAACGCTGGCTGTGAAGAATAAATATTTCATTTTAGTACAAATTTATTCCAGCTTTTAATAAAATGATGACAATACACAAATACTTCCTCAAAGACTGCTTACTGCCCCAAAAGCATACAGCAGTGCCGTATTCCCATGGGTGAGTGAAAAGTTAATGGATCATAACTTGCATTCCATTTCTAATTTGACAATGCAATTAACAATAAAACAGGAATGGTAGTATTTAAATCTACAATACCTTTTTTGTATCTTCATCATCCTCTGCGTCACTGTCTTGACGTGACTCTCTTCTTGAACGACGATCTCCCAGCCTTTTTACGAATAAATAAAGCATTTAACAACTGTTCTGTGCAGCTGCAAGTCAGATTCCTAAAAGTATATACTTCTTTCAGGCTGTTTTAAATTTAACAAGAAGATTCTCTTTAAGCCAGTGTTCCCAACCTTTTTATGCCATGGACCCCTACTATTAACTGAGGAGCCCATGGACACCAGGTTGGGAACCCTTGCTTTAAGCTAACTATTTATGAGTTCCTCTATACACCTCTAATTTTGGTCAGACTCTTATGCACATTGTCTAAAATTTCTAAATCTCTAAGTTAGCAGTAAAAAAGCTATTCCTAATTTGCATTCTTCCACCTGCAGGGATTATACCTGCCTCCTTTTGAATGCTTGTGGAGAGAAGTATTGAACACAAATACATTCTTGCAACTCTAGAAGTAGTAAAGTTTGTACTGAAGTTGAAGACCTAAAAGCACAAATTTCTGCAATCAGACAAATAATGGCGAGCTCCCAAGTTCACTGCTGTCAGTTGCTCAAATACAACTAAGCAGACAGCTGATATGAAACTATGCAAAAATCTTAGACACCCTAGATTTTTTATACAAACTTTGCTTTAGATGTTTAATTTTATGTCTTCTGTATTAGAATATCAGTAGAAGTGAGCAAATTCTAGATTTCAGGTGCTAATGATCAATGACATAATGAGTTGAATGAACTAAACTGATTAACTGAAACAGAAACAGGTACAGATGTAATCAAACTGGGCAAAGGACAATCAAACTAAAAGGTGAGGTTGTGGCAGATGTGACAGCTTAACCTTCAAATCATAATTTCTTACACCATGGCACGAGCCAGCACAGCAACAAGATACAAAGTGGTCACCCTGCATTGGCAAGGTCTCTTCCAAGCAGAAATTTCATGGCAGACAGGAAATTCACGATCTGCTGTCCAAGCTCTTCTGAAAAAGCATGAAGAAACGGGCAAGGTTGAGGACCAGAAACAGTGGTCAGCCATGGAAACTGAGTACAGCAGATGAGGCACACATTCCTCTACAGTCCAGAGAAGTCTTGTCAGAAGTGACCGTCATGGAAGGATTGCTACCAAAAAGCCATTCCTCTGAAGTGGAAACAAAACCATGTGACTCTCCTACACACAAATACACAAGGACTGGGACGCTGAACAATGGCAGCAAGTGCTTTGGACTGATGAGTCAAAATTTGACATTTTTGGCTTGATCAGGCACTAGTTTGTCTATAGAAGAACTGGAGAGCACCACAAGGATGAATGCCTGCAGCCAACAGTGAAACTGGCAGAGGTTCCCTGCAGAATTGGGGCTGCATTCCTGCAAATGGACAGTGGTCTGGTCAGAATTAATGGAATCCTCAATGCTGAGATACAAGCAGATCCTCATCCATAGCATAATACCATCTGATTGGTCCCAACTTCATTCTGCAGCAGGCCAAGCACATGGTCAAGGTCATAAAAATCTACCTTTAATGAAAGGAAGAACAAGGAGTTTGGCAACAAAATGTATGACCTCCACAGAGCCCTGATCTCAACCTCATTGAGGCCATCTGGGATTACCCGGAGACAGAAACAAGCAAGGCAGCCACAGTCTGCAGAACTGTAGCAAGTTCTCCAACACGAGGAATTCTGCAGATGCTGGAAATTCAAGCAACACACATCAAAGTTGCTGGTGAAAGCAGCAGGCATTGACAAAGGGTCTCGGCCTGAAACGTCGACTGTACCTCTTCCTAGAGATGCTGCCTGGCCTGCTGCGTTCACCAGCAACTTCGATGTGTGTTGCAAGTTCTCCAAGATGCCTGAGCAACCTACCAGCTGATTTTCTTATAAAACTGTATGACAATGTACCCAAGAGAAGTGATGCAGTTTTAAAGGTGGGCACACCAAATATTGATTTGACTTGTTTTTTTTACTGTTTACTTCTTTATAATTTTTTTAATATTTAGAACTTTTAATTTCATTATTTTTGAGAGCATCTTCACTTTATAGATTTTTTTATATTGACTTGCACAGTATTGTACTTTTCAGTTATGTACATTTCAGCATCCTTATTGTGGCAGTGCAGAACAAGTCATAGAACCTCCGCAAACAAAATTTCTGGAAGCTAAATGTCCTGAGAAATTCATGTAGCAGACAGTCTGAATGTTATTGGATACAAAAAACAAACTCTGATTATATTTCTAGAAGTCACAGATGAGGAAGAAAGAGTGAAGAAAAAAAATTGCAGTAAGTATCCATTAAGCTGCCCAACAAACCTGTCCAGCACTGGGAATGCGTGATAGGCACCTCCACATTATACAGAAACCAGGGTAGGGATCCAAGTGCTTGAGCTCTTAGAAATTGAAAGGGATTGAACTACAACATAGATCACATGGGAATCATGGCAAAAAAAGATTCTACTTCAGTTCAGAATTTCAGAAACTAGGATTTGGCAGGAGCATAAAAGGGAGGAGCCACATATTCATGAGGCGTTGAGAACAGCTCTATAAGAAATTGTATTGATGACATAGTCCAAATTTTTAACAGAATTGGGTGACTATCCCAGTGGAGAGATTCAAGTGATTTGGACAAAGCTCCTCTAACATGGCAAAGAAAGTGAAATATAATGAAGCAGAATAGACTACTTACAAGTGAAAATTAACATGGAAAGAGAAAGAAAACAATTAGCTCAGAATTCAATTATAGGTAACAAAAGTCAAGAGGTAACATTGGTAAAATAAGATGCAGTTTGTTATAAAGACTGCATTTACTTTAGAGAAGTGTGTAGTTTTTCCAATGAGTCTCATAAAATTCCAGACATATCAGGTTTGACTCAAATTTTACTGACAATTGGAAAAATACCAGCATGGATGGGCAAAAAATCCCAGTACAGCTGCAAATTCTCAACACAGAATAATTCTAAGGTTAAGCAATGAGACAGCAGAAGCCAGAGCATACAAAATAAAAAGCAACCCATATAAAAATGTAAAAGCATTTAGCACAATAAGCTAGAAACCATTTTACCAAACAGAAAACTGTATGTATAATGATTATCACAGCAACTGAATCAAAAGTGACAACTAAAGTTTCTAACAGCTGAAGATTCAGTTTCAATTCAAGCTCCGACTCAAAATAGCTGAGCCCAAAGATATCTTGGGCTTCACAATAGACATCTTTGATATGATCAAAAGATGGGAGCAAGGAAGATTAAGATATGCCACCAGCTATGAAGAGTCAGGCACACATCTAATTGCTGTACAGCACTTATTCTAAGCAGTTACATTTACCAATATTGCCTTGTTCCAGCCGCTTGATTAAACCACCATCTAGTACTAATATTTTCAAAACTAATTTAAAAGATTTATTTGTCAATTACGGCTTGCTACATGCTGCATTACAAAGATATCTTAAGATTAGTGTTAAACTAGAAAAAACTGAGCTCAAGGTGCACTGTAGAAGAACCTCACATCTGAATTTTCTGTATTAATGCTAACTAAATAAAAACAGAAGCTCCATTCATAATGCAGCATCTTCATCACCATGGATCTGCAGCAAACTCACTCAAGTTAGGACAAAATATTATTGTCTTCCATTGGAAGTGTTTCAGACCACAGCGCAGAGCCTCAGAACAAAAGGGTGTCCCTTTATAACAGACACGAGGACAAATTTATTTAGGCAGAGGGTGGTGAACCTGTGGAATTCGTTGCCACATCAAATCATTGGGTATATTTAAAGCAGAGGTTGATAGATTTTAGATTTCAGGGAGAAGACAAAAGAATACATTTGAGAAGGAAAAATCAGCCACGACCGAATGGCTGAGTAGACTGGTTGAGCTGAATGTTCTAATTCTGCTTCTATGTATAATAGTCACCTCACTCCAAACCAGTCATTGGACAAAGTGGTCATTCTAACTCCACCTGTAAGCCAGAGAAAGCATGTCCAGTTTTATGCTAAAGAAACCATTTTGCAAGTGCTCTCACCTGTTGATTGCCCCATCCAAATCTCTCTGTTTAGCTGGGGGTCCTCCTCCGCTATCCGAGAGTCCACGTCTAAATAAAAGGAACAGTCAAGTCAACCAAGAGGCTTCTTTACAAGAAAAGATAAACCAATCTTTTCCTCCTTCACTTTCAGTGCATTAAGGGACAACCTATGGTCATAAAATGTACAGCAGCAGGATATAAAAGTAACAAGCAGAATCAGGACGCCTTCCTTGATCTGCTTTTACATTGTTTTCTGATTTACACAAACTCGATACAAAATTATCAATGAATGCAGGATGTAGCAAATGCTTGCATATCACGGGTAACAGAAACATTGAAAAAGAATTTTAATCTTACCTAAGTAATCCAATCCCACGCCCCCTACCTCCACCAGGTCCTGTGATGGATAAACGTCTAGCTTGGCCAGGCCTAGTTAAGAACAAGTTTTGATTAACATGTGATTAGCTGCATTATATCAGGTAGACTTCTTGGTACAGTAATTTCAGAAGTATATACTCTGTAACTTTTTGCTAATATCTATGATTCTTGATGCAAGTAAATCACTTTTCCTTTCTAAAAAAAATTAAATATAGACACAATTACAAGGTTGTACGGAACCAAAACAAACCTTGCTGTCCCAATTTCTCCATGAAGACCAACGGTTTACAACAAAATAGCAGGCTCCTATTTTAGCTGATCTGTTTCCCCGTTTTTATATCCCATAACCCCATTCTTTGTCCATCCTGCTGAAGAGTCTTGGCCCAAAATGTTGACTGGACTTCTCCCCCCCCCCCACCCTCCCATAGATGCTCCCTGGCCTGCTGAGTTTCTCCAGCATTGTGTGTATGTGTTGCTTGGATTTCCAGCATCTGCAGATTTTCTCATTTGTGATTCCACTCTTTCTATTATTTCTTATGGAATAAACTATTAATTCTACCGACAATTTAACAAAAATTAATACTCATTTCAGCAGGATATGTACAAATTTTCGTGATGACTTTTCTTTTCACCCATTTTCAAATCCCTTCAATCTGGAGCCTATTCTGGTCAAAATCACCAATGAAATAAATAAGGCTCAGGAGCTTGAAGACTCCTACGGCCAGATTTGGGAACAGCTTCTTTCCAACTGTGATTAAGACTGCTGAACGGAACCTGACCCGTACCCTCCAAATATTCGAACCTGCCTCTCGGTTTTTTTGCACTACCTTCCTTTCCCTTTTCTATTTATGATTTATAATTTAATTTTTAAATATTTAGTATTGATTTGTACTCCAGGGAGAGCGAAGCGCAGAATCAAATATCGCTGTTATGATTGCACGCTCTAGTATCAATTGTTTGGCGACAATAAAGTATAATTGCAATGCATTAACTTTATTTTATAATCGAGGCCTGCAATGCAACAGAAACAATTCACCATATTTCAAAATTCATCCCCAATCCCTACCTTTACCAAACAACACCAAGAGCTCTTCCACAATCCCAGTTAAGTGAGTACGAGACCAGTTTTGACATTAACACTCAGATGCAGCTTGAACACCATCACCAGACCTTGTTATCTGCAGAGTAACCACCTGGCTCAATATTGTAGATAAGCCCAATGGCTTTTGATAAAATAGCAGGCAAGCCACCTCGATCAGCTTTTCCATATTTTTGACACTTCAATCTAATTTCATTTCCTTACCGAGATTGAGAACACTAATTTAAGGAATGTTTTGATTCCATGCATTCTGCAAAATAAATCCATTATTTTTGACACTGAACTAAACTGAAATTACAAGTTTGCAATTAAGTTAGAACAAAAGTAATTCTGCTTAAAATCGACATATACACTATTCTGCCCGCAAATGGATTGCTCTTTGCCCGCATAAGGTTGTCAGTTGGGGGCCAGTAAACTAAATCGGGGGGGGGGGGGAAGAGACATTAATTCTAGTCGTTAAGAGTGAAGGCAGGGTCGATTTGTCTCTTTTCAATTATGCAACTCCCATTATCGGAAAGAATGGCAGAGAGTTAAGAGATTTGTTTTATTGTTACAGAGATTCACGTATTTGTGCCGTGGAATCAGGTAGCATAGACAGGGGGAAGGAGTTAGGTTGGGGTACTGTGTTCCCCATGAGCGATCTCACATTGGAGACAGGGGTTTTTCTGCTGGAAATAGTAGTGTCCAGGCCGAAGAACACGGTCTCATGTGAGGCTGCTCATGGCGAGCTGATGGCCGCCTGCGTATCACTAGGTTCCCCTTCGTTGCGATGCTACCACGACCGCCTGGTCCTGATCCCGGTTCCCTGTCGGACACCAGCAGTGGCCGCAGCTTCTCACAGGCCGCGCAGCCACCGCGCGGGAGCATGGTTCCCGCTTTTATCCCCTGACGGCGGCTGAGCCGCAGCTGGCACTCGTCATTACCTAAGATCGTTTGGGTCCCGGCCCGTCAGCTTGCGAATGTTCTCGTCCACATTCTTCAAACTTTCCTTGGCTTTTTCCAGTTGATCCTGCAAACTTCTCACCGCCACCGCCATCTTTCCTATCGCGGCCCTACGCCGAGCACTCTGGGATCAGGCCAGGCTCCGCCTCGATGTCATCTGACCATGCCCGACGTCAGAGTGATTGACACCTCAATTAACCAATCAGGCGCAGATAGCTCCGGGGGAGCGAGCAAACGGGCGACCGGCATCTATCTGAGTAAAGGTAGTGGTCAGGGCAGGGGGACATGTTCGAGGTTAGTTCAAATGCAGTACAGTGGTGATAGTTTAACATGGAGGACTTAATAAGTAGCTGCTCAAACACATAAACTATGGAGTGATTGAGTCTATGTGGAACCACGGACAAATTACACCACTTAAGGAAGCCATTCAGCTCATTAAAATTCACAGGCTGTAACAGAAAAATGTAGCCAGTTCCAGATTTGTCCCCCTCCCCAGAGCCTTGCAGATTCTTTCAACCGTTAATGTCTAATTCGCTTTGAACATTACATATGTATCTTTGCGGAGAACAGTACATTTGTATCCGCTTCTACCACCCCTAACGACACGTTCAAGGCCCCAAATGTTACTTGTGTAAAGAGGCTATTTTCCTCATGTCATTTTAGCTCTTTTGCTCTATGTCTGATCTTGACTTGATTCCCTTCACCAAAATGATCGCTTTCTCTTTACTAAGCTGGTTTAAAACTAGTTCACAGTTTAAAAAGTTCGAAGTAAATGTTATTATTGAAGTACATATATGTCACCATATACAACCCTAAGATTCACTTTCTTGTGGGCATACTCAAAAAATCTATAGAATAGTAACAATAACATGATCAATGCTAGATCAACCAGAGTGCAGAAGACAACAAACTCCAAATGCAAGTATAGATAAATAGCAATAAATAACAAGAACTTGAGACAGAGTCCTTAAAAGTGAGATCATTGGTTGTGGGAACATTTCAATGATGGGGAAAGTGAAGTTGTGTGTACTTACCCCCTTTTGTTCAAGAGCCTGATGGCGGGGCGGGTAGTAACTGTTCTTGAACCTGATGGTATAAGTCCTGAGGCTCTTGTCTATCAGATTCCCCTAAATTTACTCTCTTCCACGAAGAACAATACCAATTTATTTCACATATCTGAAGTCCTCTATGACTAGATTTATTAAAGTAAATATTGACATGCACCCTCCCTAAGACTAAAAAACTTTGCATAAGAATGATGTTTTGAATTCAGAATCAGAATCAGGTTTATTATCACTGGCATATGACGTGAAATTTGTTAACTTTGCGGCAGCAGTTCAATGCAATACATAATCTAGCAGAAAAAAAACAAGTAAATAAAATAAATAAAGTAATTACGTATATTGAATAGATTTTTTAAAATGTGCAAAAACAGAAATACTGTATATTTTTTAAAAAGTGAGGTAGTGTCCAAAAAGTCAATGTCCATTTAGGAATCGGATGGCAGAGGGGAAGAAGCTGTTCCTGAATCACTGAGTGTGTGCCTTCAGGCTTCTGTCCCTCCTACCTGATGGTAACAGTGAGAAAAGGGCATGCCCTGGGTGCTGGAGGTCCTTAATAATGGACACTGCCTTTCTGAGACACCGCTCCCTGAAGATATCCTGGGTACTTTGTAGGATAGTACCCAAGATGGAGCTGACTAGATTTACAACCTTCTGCAGCTTCTTTCAGTCCTGTGCATTAGCCCCTCCACACCAGACAGTGATGCAGCCTGTCAGAATTCTCTCCACTGTACAACTATAGAAGTTTTTGAGTGTATTTGTTGACATGCCAAATCTCTTCAAACTTCTTATAGAGTATAGCTGCTGTCTTGCCTTCTTTATAAATACATTGATATGTTGGGACCAGGTTAGATCCTCAGAGATCTTGAAACCCAGGAACTTGAAGCTGCTCGCTCTCTCCACTTCTGATCCCTCTATGAGGATTGGTTTGTGCTCCTTGTTTTACCCTTCCTGAAGTCCACAATCAGCTCTTTCATCTTACTGACGGCGAGTGCCAGGTTGTTGCTGCAGCACCACTCCACTAGAATTGACGCATACTCCATTTGTGGTAAAACCAGTGTCCTATAAAGAAGCTGACTAAGACTTTCTTGCTCTTATATTTGTCCAGGATTTGGTGTGCTTCGTTTAACCAATCACTTTGCTTGACCACTTTTGGTTTATATTGCATTTTCATATCTAACAAAAATAAATGTATTGCACTATATGTATGGAGTCAGGGAGAATTGAAACTTTGGTTCAAGATGCATAACGAAATAAAGTCAGTACCAAATGACTCCTCTGCGGTTTATTTTGTCATTCAACAAACTCAGACCAGAATGCGGATATACTGGGGTGAATGGCTTTCTTTTGTGGTGTAAAATTCCACGACTCCATGATGTATTCACTACAAATTAAAAACTTTATCATTCATATAAACCTCCAAATATGAAAGCACTGGCAAGAGAGATTTAAAATATTTATTCTGTAAGTGCTACTAAAAGTAACCATTCATGCAGCAAACTCAGATACTGTATACTGTTTAATCTCCACATTTCGTTAAAAATGCTTACGATTCTCAAGCGAAACAATGTAGCTCAAGAAATTGTGCTTTTTGTTTGGCTTTCGTGTTCAACGTCTAGTGTCGCCATCTTGTGGCATATTTCGGGTTTCTGGTTTATTTTATCCTGAAAAAGAAAAATGTTCACGGCTTTCTATCTTAATTAGTATATTTCAAAGTGGATCATTGTAGTTCATATTATCAGTTTCTAAAATTTAGTAACAAAATAAAACAAACGCCTTTTGATTTATTTTAAAATGGGAATAAACCTAATGAACACATAATACATAAATAAGTAGAACGCTTTTTACCACCCATATGCATTTAAGATATCTCTACATGTAATATTTTGGCACTGCACAAATAAGTATGTACTTTCATAATTCAGAATTATATGACTAAATAAATCTGGGTATCTGAACTGTATCTATCGGGTATCTATGATAGGTAAAATATATTACATAGAATATAAGGTTATGAATTTGTACAGAAGCGCCATTGAGTGTGTCCTGTCTGGCTGGATCATTGTCTGCTATAGAAGCCGCAAGACCCTACAGAGGATAATGAAAACTGTTGAGAGATCGCCAGGGTCCCCCCCTCCCCCCATTTGTGATATTTACTGGGAGTGTTGCAGATGAAAGGCCCGAAGCATTTTCTACCACCCATCCCACAATTTCTTTGACTCACTACCATCAGGCAGAAGGTACAGAAGCATCAGGACTATGAATGCCAGACTGGGAACAGCTTCTTCCCTCAGATTGTGAGACTAATGAATATCCTGCACAACTAAGGTCTTGTCATGAAGAGAGTGAGCTGTTTACTGTACTTTTTGCTGTTTCCTTTTTACCTGTGCACCACCATGCATTTTGAATTATATTTTATTAAGTTATTTATGAATATTTGTTTTGTGGGAGCACCGTGGTCCGGGGGAGAGTTGTTTCATAGAACATAGAAATCTACAGCACAGTACAGGCCCTTTGGCCCACAATGTTGTGCCGACCATGTAAGCTACTCTGGAAACGCCCCAGCATTTCCCTAGTGCTTAGCCCTCTATTTTTCTAAGCTCCATGTACCTATCTAAGAGATTCTTAAAAGACCCTATTGTATCTGCCTCTACCACCTTTGCTACCAGTGCATTCCACGCACCCACCACTCTCTGACATTCCCCTTGTACCTATTTCCAGGCACCTTAAAACTATGCCCTCTTGTGTTAGGGATTTCAGCCCTGGGAAAAAGCCTCTGACTATCCACATGATCAATGCCTCTCATCATCTTGTACATGTCTATCAGGTCACCTCTCATCCTCCGTCACTCCAAGTTCATTCAATCTATTCTCATAAGGTATGCTCTCCAATCCAGACAACATCTTTGTAAATCTCCTCTACACCCTCTCTATTGTTTTGTTTGGTTGTTTATACGTACAGTCAGATGACAATAAACTTGAATTTGAAAATTATTTTTGCTTAAAGAATTAAAATGATTAATTCTTTATTGGAATGTATCAGATTGCAAATATATTGAATGTTCTATAGACATCTACAGAATATACGTATGAGTACATTTAATAAATGTATGAAATTACATTTTATGATGTATGTGTGTAAATATTTACTTAGTTCTTGAGGGTTTTCTGAAAATTGATGTGATTTAAATTTGACTGTTTTATTAAACTTCAACGACTACATTAACATCTACATAGAAATAGTAAAGTGCATGATGAATAATAAAGTTCATAGAAATAGTATAATCATATTACAGGCCTTTCATTCTGTGCCAATCCTTTGACCAACTCTAAGATCAATCTAACCCTTTCCTCTCACATAGCCCTCCATTTCCTTTTGTCCATGTGCCTATAAGAGAACCTCTTAAATGTCCCTAATGTATCTGCCTCTACCACCACCCCTGGCAACACTTTCTATGTACCTACCCCTTCCTGTGTAAAAAAATCTACCTCCGACATCCCCTTTACACTTTACTCCAAACATCTTAAAGGTATGCCCCTTTGTATTAGCCATAAAATGAGCAAGCAAAGAGTAAAAGCTATGGTGACTTGACATCACCACAAAGATGTTGGGTCGAAATAGCTGAAAGTTTTTAAAGGAGGTAAAAAAAAGAATTATGAGACCTTATACGTACGTCAATGGAGAAAATGTCAAGAGCACTTGTAGAAAATAATCCAAAAAAAAATAATCCTAATCTGGTAGACTTCTTACTAAGCAGTTCTTGAGATCAAGGGTGATTTACTACCACTATGGTGTTTTGGGCTACAAGAGCAATATGGGACACGCGGACTCTTCTTCGTGTTCATGTCTATGATTGCTAGGATTATTCATGGAGGTTTTGATAATTGCGATCCTGAATTGTTTTTCCACTTTTCACAGTTCTGATGAAAGGTCAGCTATCCATCCAACACACTGACTTATTTTTTTTCTCTCTCTCTACAGATGCTGTTTGGCCCTCTGAGTGTGTTCTCTTTCTATTTCAGATGTCCAGCATCTGCAGTTTTGGGCTGATCTAATCGCACTTCCAACTCTTAAACTGCAGTCTTAGATTACACCGCCGGACAACAACATCGGCAAGGGTGCTGGACGTCTGCAGAGAGGACGGACGAAAATTGAGGAGTGAACGATCCGGCTGGTGGGTCGTGGAACAATCCGTCCCGGTCCGACCCCACCGGCCAGACGTGGCGCTGCGTTGGGATGATGAGCCGCCGGGCGGAGAAGAGACCGCCCCGCCGCGCCGCGCCGCGCCGCAGCTGTCAGACGGTGCTGGCGTCTCGCCGGATGGACGCGGGTCCTTCTTGCTTCTCCGTTCCAGCCGGTGAGCCCCGGCCTCGGTTGGTCCTCACCGTGTGAAGGATGAACAAACAAGACATGGCGGACGAAGCTCTCTTTCAGTTGCTTCACACCGAGATGGTTTCTTACGTTTATAAATGGGCGGAACAGGGAGAGATGGTGAGGAAGCGGCCGGGGGCTGGGTGGGCAGCTGGCTGCTTGGCAATAAAGCTCGGCCCTCGCACTGCGGGCTCGGCGGCGTTTTTAAGCATCAGGCATCAAACAAGTTCCGTCGTTATCGTCCAGTCTGTTAGGCAGGTTGTGTGGAAGATTTTGGTAATGCACTCTTTCAGAATCCAGGATCGGCAACTTGCTATCCTGATAACCAAATGTAAAATAAGTTCTAAACGACGTCGGACAAGTGGAAGGACCTTCCTAAATTGTAGAATGACATAAAAATGTAGCAGGATTGTAGACGCGCTAAGTATAATTGCGGAAAGGTTATGTTTTCTATTTTGTCAATACTGATAATTTGCAAAAAGCAGAACGGTAGGCGTATTTGTTTTGGGACGGGTGAAACAACTGAACATACACCTGGTTGGAGGAGGTGGATGCTAAAGATGTATCACATAAAGCTAGCTTTAGGAAACTTCTACTCTGACTTACATTGTTGCAGATCTGGGCATGCATGTGACAATCCCTCTGTGTTGCTCCCTTCCATTGCTGGAGTTGTTTGTCGTTGCCTTTGTCACCTTAATGAATCTGGCATACGGGTCAGTGAAGTTTAGCATATGGGTGAGAGAGTCGTTGTGTAAAGGGATCGGAAGGATACTCATTGTTTGACGAAAGGCTTTTGATGGAATCTGCAATTCTGCAAAATCACAGTATATTGGGTCTTTAATCATGTAATGTCATTACTTGCTTTCAACAGCATGTGTACTTGAGCCGAGCTTAGTGAATATTGGTATCACATAAAGTGTGGCCACTGACCTATGACTTCTTCAGCTTTTTTCACCCCAATGCTGTACTTTTCCTTTTGGACAAGGTGCTTGCTATGCCATGTCTGGAATATTTAGTTTAGGAAAGATGCTGTGAAACTGGAAAGAGTGCTGAGGAGATTTATGAGGCTGAGATTGTAGGGACTAAGTTACAGGGAGAGGTTGGGACTTTTTCATTGGCACATAGAAGAATGAGGGGTGATCTTATAGAGTGTGTAAAATCATGGGGGGGGGGGATTGAGAGGGTCGATGTGTGCAGTCATTTTCCCAGGATTGAAGAATCAACATCTGGAGCGATTGTAGGTTTAAGGTGAGGGGGAGAGATTTAATAGGAACCTGACTGGCAACTTTTCCACCCAGAGCGTGGACAGTGGCCACTAGCTTTAGAGGGTAGGTTGTGGCAAAGCCTGTTTCTACTATTAATGGAGAAAATATTTAGTGTAGTCACTGAGCAGCTAATGATCAAAACCTCAAGAAGCTTCTATATCTCATGCAGGACATCCAAGTGGGGAATAATAAAGTTTTGCCTACACGAAAAGTCATTTGTAATTCATTTCCTCATATATCATGACTAGATTTTGACTTAATGTGACCCAGGTTGTAGAAAACATGTGAAACTGCCTAGCAGGTGGATTTTACAGAGGAAGATGCAGGATAATCTTGGTTGTTGGAATCAAATTAATGTCGCTCCAGGAGTTCCTTAGGGCAGTGTTCCAGACTCAATTATTTTCTGTTTCATCCTTGCATTGTAAGGTCAATTTTATGGCTGCAAAGAGTTCAGCTTCTTTGGCAATTCTTCAGAAAATGAAGTGGTTTGTGTCAGCGTGAGCAGGGTTTCAGCATCATTCTGGTATGTACTGAAATGACAAATAACATGAGTGTCACAGGTAAAAAGAGAATGAAAATTGACAAAACCTTAAGTTCTGTAATTTCCTCTTTAAATGTTCCACATCCTTGAAAGCTATTTCTTTGACTAACCTTTCTAGTCACATATCCAAATGACTCTTTTAGTGGCTTCCTGGCAAATTTTGATTGAACTCACTTTGTGAGACATTTTACTGTGTTTGAAAACTCTATATTTGTGCATGTTGCTCTTTGTGGCTTGCCACCAGTGGTATTCATCATTTTTCCTTCCTCTTTCCTCCTGCTTGACCCAAAGGGTTAATTCTTTTCATGTGTTGTATTCCAGTATGCTTTTTATTTCAGATTTCCAGAACCTGAATTATTTTTAATAACTTCAGTATTGAAAATCAGTACTCTGCAGCAGTTGGCAAGGCACTTTTGGTGGTACCATTTAGATCCATAATTCCCACCACCAGGAAAGATACAACCAGCTTGTGTAAGGGAGCATCACGATCTTCATCATCCCTTCCAAAACACCTACTCCTCTGCCCCAGGATTTTTTCATTATTAACAGGCCCAACTCCTAAAAATCCTCACCTAAAAATGCAGTCAGAAAAGTTCAGGCTTAGTGGAAGTATCCTACAATCTACTACCATAATTTCACAGACACATGAGAATCAAAATAGAATGCTAGGTTTGACAAAATCAGCAATGTACTGTGAATCTTTTAAAAGTTATTTGGCCATATTTTGGAAGTGTGGTAAGGCCATTTCTATTGAATTTTATGCGTTATAGGCCGTGTCAGTGTTGCTTGTAGCCTTATCTGCGCTGAGTTGTCATTTGTATTTGATCACACTGTAATAGACATTAGAAGAAGATAAATTGGTTTATTATTGTGACATCCACTGAGGTACAGTGAAAAATCTGTCTTGCACACCATTCACACAGATCAGTTCATTACACTGGTGCATTGAGGAAGTACATGGTAAAACAATAACAGAACACAGACCAAAATGTCAGTTACAGACAAAGTACAGTGTGCAATGCTATAACAAGGTAGATTGTGAGGTCAAAAGTCTGCTTAGCATACTAGGGAATTGTTCAATAGTCTTACAACAGCAGGGTAGAAGCTGTCCTTGAGCTTGGCGGGATGTGCTTTCAGGATTTTGTATTTTCTCCCTAATGAGAAGGGGAAGAAGAGGATTGTCATCATCTCAAGTCCTGCAGTGATGGTAGACTACAGCCTTTTCTGCTGTTCTGACAGTTCACTGTAGTTTTTGTATATTGTGAGAGGATGTTGCACTAAGCCAGAGAGTAATGTTTGATGTGATGATGATCTCCGTGATTGCGGTGTAGAATTACACCAGTATGTTCTGGGGAAGATGGAATTTTACCAGCTGCTGCAAGAAGTATACCCTCTGCTGAGCTTTTTTGTTAATGAAGGAGGTGTGGTTCTCCCACGAGGTTCTGCGAAATAACGATGCGAGAATGTTGAAATGGTGCGAGCTGTAGAGTTGTTAATGATGAGTGGGTGGACACATTTCTCCTGAATTCAATATGCAACTCCACAGTTTTGAGAGCATTCAGCTCCAAGTTGTGATTGCACCTGGGCTATATGCTTCCTGGTGGTATTTGAATACAAGTTCTTGCTGTTCTTGTCAGTTATTGAACCAAACAATATTTTGGAAAATGTCATGAACTTGTTCTTGTTCAAGAAAAATATAAAAGTTATTTTCTTTTGATATTCGGTTAAAATTATCTTTTTGTATCCTTCCGTCCTTCAAAAAGACCTTCTTGATTTCATAATATTTGTTACTCTTTCCAAAAAGATGAACAATAAAGTATTTGTTTGTTGCCTTAGCATTTTAAAAATATCATTGGCTTGTTCTAGCTCCGAACTTCAGGATTTGAAGTGTAGCAGATCTCACTTGCACAGCAGTTGATACATGAAACTCACTGATGCTGCATCTGCCAGAGATTTTTTCACTTCACAAATGTTGTTTTGTAGTGGAATCCTCTTTGAGAAGGATTGGTCAATAGCATTGTAATTCTTTTGAGGTCTGCTTATGTGGTGCAGTTAATACTTTATTCAGAATACCTTTCCATTTTTAAAAAAGGAAACTGTTCAACTTGATTATCATTTGATTAAGATAAAAAGATACTTGACATAAACTTGTTTGATGAGAAGCGTTTGAAATCTGTAGTGTAGAATCTAATGTTTAGAAGAGGATTGATATTTGGAATATTGATATTTTCCAATGTGGAGATTGAATCATAGCTGTGCATCTAATGGCTGTTGGAGGAACAGTATAGGCAGGAAGGAAGTTCACCATTATGTTGGGCTTCAAGTTGTACAAAGTACAGGAAGAGTAACAGAGAACAAACAAAATAGAAACAGAAGTTGAAAAGTAGCCAACAAATTTCTAAATGGTCTGTTGTCAGAAGAACTGAAACTGCTGTTAAGGGTATTATGACAAAAAATGGTGATGTATTGAAGACGTTCTTAGTTTGAGATTAAGGTTTGCTAATAGAACTATATGTCAGTAGACATAGTCTAATCAAAGAAACTAAATGCATCTGGGTACAAGTATAAATTGAAGGCTGTCTAGGCAGTGTTGAGATGGTGTGGATGGACTCGAGCTCACAATCTACCTCACAATGATCATGCACCGTATTATTTACCTACACTGCACTTCCTCTGTAGCTGTGACATGTTAGTCTGTATTGTGCTTTACTTGTTCTATCACAATGCAGTGTGTAATGATCTGATCTGTGTGAAGAGTATGTAAAACAAGGTTTTCGCTCTATCATGGCCAATGTCACAATAATGAGCCAATTCCAAGCTGATGGAAATGCATGGCATTTTGATAAGGTGCAATGCTGTATTTTATTCTGAACATCATTGATAGTGAACCTGTTAGCTGCGCAAGTTCTATGCTGTGATAAATTAGAATTGGTGACTTAAATCATAGTTATATTCTTGTATCATCAATCTAACATTGATACTTCATTCTTTGTGCTAAATACAACTTTGTTACTAGGGAAGTAAAGTATTACTGTGCAGCTCCTGTGGCTAAATCAGAGAACTGCTGCTCGAAAGCTCTGAATGGTTGCCAAATCTCACCACTTTAATTTTGCTATAGAGATATTTGTATAATCAGTGAACAAATTGGATACACCTTACAGTAAATCTCCACAGTTATCTTGTTACATACACCTGTGAGGGTGCATTCTCCAGATACCTTATAAGGTAACCGTAGCCTTCAGCCAGGAGCAGATGTCATCAGGTGCTTCCCAACCTTCACAGAGTGTTTCGACCCTTAACCACGACACTCTCCAGTTGGTGGGCCGGCAATGGTGGCCAAATCACTGCCCATCTGCTCCTGGCTTCCAGCTTCCCTCCTCTCGCCTACTCCAAATCCAACAAGAGGCTCGTTCTGCCTCTTCCCCCATCCTACAAGCTGCTTGTTTTTTGCTCCCTTCATCCAGGCCCAGAGCTGACAACAACCGCCATGCTGAATTGGCCGGAAAACCTCTGCTGCCAATCTCCACAGGGAACAACCATGCCTGCCATCCCTTGTCTTTGCACTCCTGCACTAAGGGCTGGTACTTCAAGGCCTTTCTCTCGTCGGCCTCTTCCCATCCCTCCTCCCACGGCACAGTCAGCTCAATCAGAATTATTTTCTTGTCTTCGGTTGACCAGTACAATGTCCGGGCATAGGGTCGTGTGCACCACATCTGGGAACTGCAGCCTTCTTCCCACCTTGACCTTCATCTCCCAGGACCCGGCCGTTAGCAGCAGATTGGGCTTCGGTTGTTTGGTTATGAAAGGCCTGGCTCCCTCTTTGATGAAGGTGATGGCCTTCCTCAAATCTGTGCCAGCCGTCCTCTTCTTGCATCTCTCCCGCTCTAGTGTGTCAGCAAGAGCCAGAAGCACCTTATCACGGCGCCACCTATACCGTCCTTGAGTTAGAGCTGTTTTACACCCGGACAGTATATGAGCCAGCGTCCCCTTTTGACCACAGAGCTTACAGTTCGGGTCCTCTCTCATCCCCCGTGTGTACAGATGTAATGGTGAAAGAAGGGTGTCATACATGGATTGCAAGAGGAAGGAAATACGGAAGGGCTCCAGTCTCCATAACTCTGCCCATGAGAAATTGCACTTAGGCAGATCCCATTTTGTCCAGGCACCCTGGGACCCTTGTTCCACTGCCTTTGACATCCGCTTCTCTTCCTCACGGATCCGTACTTCTGCCTGTATCATGTCTTGCCTGTTCCTGATGCTTGCATTTCCCCACTGCTGGAAGTGAACTGAGCTGAGGCCTTGCCGCCCGACGCAAGGGTTGCCAATGATGTCTCGCAGCTTCAGAGAATACACTGCCTCCTCCACAGCTGTGTTGGCTGCCCACTTGCACCCAGATCTGGTTGTAATGCCTGCTTGCTTTACCAAGACGTCATTGGAATCTCTCAAGCTTAAATCGGCTCTGCATTTTGCCACCTTGAATTCCTCCACAACAGATGACAGTGGAAGCTGCAGTTGCCCAGAACGAATATAGAGGCCCACTGAAGAGAAGCTTGGGGGAGCTTCCAACCATCTGCGCAGGTGCTTGTTGGGTTTCCCCTCGATGCCCTCTACGGCAGTCATGGGGAACTCATAAAGTGTGAAGAGCCAGAGAAGCCTGGGCAGAATGCCGTAACTATTCAAATGGTAAAGTGACTTAACTGGGTAATTATAAATGTGTTGCTGCCATAAAAACTTCACAACTCATTTTGAACATTCAAGCTGGAACATTAATCTTTAAGTAGTGATAAATAGATGACAGGTTTAAAGAACATTGAAATGTTTAGCTATGAAAATTGTCATCATTTAATTGAGGGTGGGGGTAGAGAATGATATTTAGTCAAAATGGCATTCTGTAGGTTACGGGTACAGGTTGTCTCTGGGTTATGAGCACCCAATCTTTGCATACAAGTCAGCTTTCCTGATCGTACTAAATTCAGAAGTTCAACTTGCTTAAATATGTTTATTTCTCTGAATGGCAGAGCTATTTTCATCTCACTTCTCCACAATTGTAGTAGTTGTTATTTTTTTAGTCAGTCTTGTGTCCTTTTGATGCCATTCATTACAATACTGTGGAAGTATAATTACCATTTTAAGTGGTCTTTGTGTAATTTCTGACTTGAGGACAAATTTAACTTGAGGACAGCTGCAAAGACAGAACCTATTCATTACTCGGGGATGGCGTGTACAGCATAACGTTCACCGAAGAAATTTTTGAAATTTTATTTCTGAAGATTTGGTGGTATTAAGTTGAGCTAGGAAGTGTGCTGTAGTCTCTTGCGCCTGAAAGACTTACTGCAAAAGAGTGTCAATACAAAATAAAAAAAAATTCTAGTCTTTATTCAGCAATCAAGATGAATTCTCCAGTCTCCTGTGATTTTAGATAAGAGATTCAATGGCTATTGATTACTCAAATGGAAGACTTTTCCCCCTCTATCATTTAGATGTCACAGAACATTTGTTCAGCATGGAACTTAATTTAGTTTTAGAAGAACTGAATGATGATAGGCTGTGCGGTGAGGCAAAGCCTTGTTAAACCTTTGTCCTTAAAGAATTTTGACATATTTGGAGCACGGTTAAGGGAAGTTTTATGGTAATGTCCTTCCTTTGCACATAATGTCATGTTCTACTAGGGCATGTAGCCCAGAAAAGATCTCCTGCTTCTGGAATTAGAGCCCATGCACATCTCTCATTTATTCACTGTTAATGTCCACAACGAATAACTGTAATGTTTTCCATTTGTTGCATTTAGACTCTTTGAATATGCAGTGTACATTATAGAGCTTGTATAGTTAAGGTAAACAAAGTTCTCAGCTTACACATGAAATGTTGAGAGATGAAATAGTCCTATTTGTTTACTTACTGATCATGGGAAAATATTTTTGACTTGGTGTGCAGTTGAACCTGTTGGCAGAGAAAAGTGAGTGAAAATAGAAATAATGAATGAATGAAATTTATTTCGGTCAGTACAAACATAACAAAAAGCATCATTTTCAACAATGATTTCATAATGATGATTTTATAAGACAAAATTACAAAAAAAAATAGATATTCTTTAACAGACCGAAAGGGTGTAGGCTGAAGCTACAGCTTATTACTGCTACCCTTCTTACTTATACAACAACATATTTGGTGTCAATCATAACATCAAAACAAAACATTTCATAATCATTTAACACAAAATCCAATTCCAAGTATCATTTATTTACATTACTGCCTTTCATTTTAAATCATGTATTTTATATTTGTTCATCAAATTATTTTTAAATAATTTGTTAAACTTGTTAAGTGTGGTACATGTTTTTAAATTCTCACTACAACTGTTCCATAGATTCACCCCTCTGACTGAAATACAATGATTTTTTACATTTGTTCTTATCCTTTGTTTTTGAAATATACATGTTCCTCTCAAATCATGTTGCCTTTCTCTCATTTTAAACAGCCTTTGGATACTTTGTGGTAGCTGTCCATTTTTTACTTTATACATAATTTGTATTATTTTAAAATCTACGAAATCTAAATAGTGGAGTGGTTGGCTCATAATAACTTGTCTTAATTACAATTCGTATGACTTTTTTTGGAGTAGAAAAATTGAGTTTGTATTTGTTTTATATGTATTTCCCCATACCTCTACACAGTAAGTCATGTATGGGACTATAAGTGAACAGTATAATATGTACAAAGAGTCCTGATTTAAGAAATCTTGCGCTTTGTACAGTATTGCAGTAGATAAATAGAAATAATAATCCAGCTACTTCCTTTAATTGGTGATCACTTGCAATGTCCCAGATCTTTTCCTTCCAAGTCACGTATGTCTTGTGGCTGGAACTTGAGAAGCATAGAGGGATAGCTTAATTTCCAGTCCTGATGAAGGGTCTCAACCTGAAACGTTGACTCTATTCCTTTCCATAGATGCTGCCTGACCTGCTAAGTTCCTCCAGCATTTTGTGTGTGCTACTCTGGATTTCTAGCATCTGAGGAATCTCTTGTGCTTTTGATATATTTCTAGTTCTTTATTCCACAAGAACATATGTGACTTCCTCTTGCTCTGGCCTAAAACAGTCAGAATGTCTTCAAACTCTGAATATTGCATTTTGTTTTGGAGAAAAGTCATTTGTGATGATATTTCATATCCTATCAAATCTGAATTAATAGGTATTTGGAGGCACTTGAAGCTCAAAAACTAAAGAAAAAGTTTTTTTAAATTTTGTGTTAATTTAGATCTTGTGGGTGCATATGTTTCCATTCACATGGATCATGACTATATTAAAATTTCTGTAATTTAAAGAGTGTCATTTAGTGAGCATGGGTGCTCAGAGTAATGGACTCAGGCAATCAGCCAATCTTTGAAATCAGCCAATTAAGTACTGTTTAATTGGAACTGATTGCTTACCTACAGATCTCAGACTGGTACCTGAATATAAAGTTTTTATTTGAGGTTTGAGGATTGAATTTGGTTATGTTAATTTTTCATCAGTGTTGTAGATTATATGTATTAGTGGAATTAACAAGTTAGTTTCATGCTTTTTTTTTTCAGTCTTTAAGATATTATTGTTAACAAGAGATGCCTAAAGTACCTATATACAGTGGCATGCAAAAGTTAGGGTACCCCTCGTCAAAATTTCTGTTACTGTGAATAGCTAAGCGAGTAAAAGATGACCTGATTTCCAAAAGGCATAAAGTTAAAGATGACACATTTCTTTAATAGTTTAAGCAAGATTACCTTTTTATTTCTATCTTTTACAGTTTCAAAATAACAAAAAGGGAAAAGGGCCCGAAGCAAAAGTTTGGCCACCCTGCATGGTCAGTACTTAGTAACACCCCTTTTGGCAAGTATCACAGCTTATCAACGCTTTCTGTAGCCAGCTAAGAGTCTTTCAATTCTTGTTTGGAGGATTTTCGCCCATTCTTCCTTGCAAAAGGCTTCTAGTTCTGTGAGATTCTTGGGCTGTCTTGCATGCACTGCTCTTTTGAGGTTTATCCACAGATTTTCGATGATGTTTAGATTGGGGGACTGTGAGGGCCATGGCAAAACCTCCAGCTTGCGCCTCGAGGTAGTCCATTGTGGATTTTGAGATGTGTTTAGGATCATTATCCTGTTGTAGAAGCCATCCTCTTTTCATCTTCGGCTTTTTTACAGACGGTGTGATGTTTGCTTCCCGAATTTGCTGGTATTTAATTGAATTCATTCTTCCCTCTACTAGTGAAATATTCCCTGTGCCACTGGCTGCAACACAAGCCCAAAGCATGATCGATCCACCCCCGTGCTTAACAGTTGGAGAGGTGTTCTTTTCATGAAATTCTGCACCCTTTTTTCTCCAAACATACCTTTGCTCATTGCAGCCAAAAAGTTCTATTTTAACTTCATCAGTCCACACCAATCTTGCTTAAAATGTTGAAAAGAATGTTTCATCTTTAACTTTATGACTTTTGGAGATCAGTTCATCTTCTACTTGTTTAACTATTCACAGTAACAGAAATTTTGACCGGGGTGCCCAAACTTTTGCATGCCACTGTAGGTTCCTCTAATTTTATTGGTAATGCTCCACAATAACACACTTGTTATTTTTTTCTGCTCCTTTTTCTCAGGAAAGTGGAAGATATGTCACCAAGCTGGAAAACATGGGATTCCGAGTAGGCCAAGGACTAATAGAAAGGTAATAAGCAATGGTATTTTCTGAAGAAATACAAAAAGAAACAGATTCTTATATTGTGAACAGCATCATCTACTGAGGGTATATTTTCATCAGGAAAGCTGTGCTTGTTGGTTTAAGAGTGGGCTGCAAATTTGCAACTCCAACTCATGGTCCCTACAACAGTAGACTAATGTATGATTTGTTAATAGGGAGAGTTTGTAGGGAATGAAAGACTATTTTTGTTAATTGGAGTAAAATTCTATATATGCAAAATTTAAAAATAGCTAACATCAATATATAAGTTGCATTCATGTTAGTCCCATACCTTTAGTGGATAACATTTTATTTCATTAAGCTTGAAGTCCTCATTCACTTGGAAAGCATATACATATTTTGGTCATAAAGGATTACATTATTGGTGCTGAATGGCCAGATGAAGGGACTCTGCCCAAAACGTCGACTACTCTTTTCCATAGATGTTGCTTGGCCTGCTGGTTTCCTCCAGTATTTTGTGTGTGTTGCTTTGGATTTCCAGCATCTGCAGACTTTCTCTTGTTTCTAACTTCTTCTTGGCTGCTTTTAATCCAGTTGGTCAGTTTCATCTGGATCTTAATGAGTTGCAGTTTTTGTTTTCTGAGTCGTAACTTCATTTACTGTTTTCTCCCTGGTTTGTGTGTTGGCAGAGGACTTCAAACAGGTTGTGGTTTTCATTTTGCCTCTGGGCTCAGGTCTGCATTGATAGAGCTTTTGTTTTGCAGAAAAAAGTAATATCTTACCATCTTTGCATAAATTGCCTGCCCAGCTGCCTCCACGTTTCTTTGTTATACTTCCATCTACACATAAATGGAAGGATGTCTTACTGAGAAATGAGTAGACATGTCTTGTGGGATTTGTCCCAAAAAAGAGAGCACTTTGCACTTGGGCCACAGTAACATTGTACCTTGTCTAAGTGGTTTTGGTTGTAGGGCTGATTTGGATAAAAGAAAATAGGTTATGCGTTAGGGGATTAAAACCACTGGTTTGTTGTAAACTGAATTTTTGATAGTGAAGTTGCTTTGTCTTCAGGTAACATATTTTAAAGCTGAATTATTGATAATCTTTAACAAAGCATTTGGATGTTCATATATTGTCTGGTTTGATCACAGGTTCACTAAAGATACAGCACGATTCAAGGATGAATTGGATGTTATGAAGTTTATTTGTAAAGACTTCTGGACAAGTGTATTTAAAAAGCAGATCGACAATCTTCGGACCAACCATCAGGTATATTGTTCTCAGATGTTTAAAGTACCTATTAATTAAGTAGTTGTGTAGTTAAAATAACCTGAAATTTGCTGACATAAATTGTTATTATCACAACAAATTGAGAAATAGATGTCCATGAGCCAGTCTTCATTGGAGGATCAGAGATGGAGAGGGTCATCAACTTTAAATTCCTCAGTGTTATTATTTTGGAGGACTTGTCCTGGGTCCAGCACATAAGTGCAATTATGAAGAAAGCACGGCATCGCCTTTACTTCCTTAGGACTTTGTGAAGATTTGGCATGATATCTAAAACTTTGACAAACTTCTATAGATGTGCAGGGGAGAGAATATTGATAAGCTGTATTACAGTCTGGAATGGAAACACCAATGCCCTTGAACGGAAAATCCTACAAAAATTAGTGGGTACAGCCCAGTCCATCATGGTTAAGCTGTCCCCACCATTATCTATATATAACCAATATATAATTTAATGCAATGAGATCCCCAAGAAAACTTAATGATGACCTTATGTGCTTAACATTCTAATCATTACCAGTTTTGTCATTTTCCACTTAACTAATTTCCAGCAAGTTTTTAAAATCTCATTTTAAACCCATTTAATTTAATATTGCATGTGCAATTCTCTTTATAGTCTCCTTTAATCTTATGAATTCCAGTAAAGAAACAGATTTAGAGTTGCTCTCCCACGCCACAATTTACAGGAAGCAGTGCAATGGATGAAAGACAAAGATAATTTCATATGGTATGATTTATTAGGAATAAGATGAAAGGAAAAGTCTGTTAGTACTATGTAAATCTCAAACATAACAAATGATAGGCCAACTAGAGGTTCACAAATCCTTTTTTTTAAAAGAGTACTATATAGTGAGTGTGTGTGTGTGTGTGTATATATATATATCATAACATCAGATATGCTGATCACTTCGTACTAATAGCTGACTCAGAAACAAAACTTCAAGAACTACTCACTACAGTGGCAGCAGAAAGTAATTGCAGAGGCCTCTCAATCAACACCAAGAAGACACAATGTGTGATCAAGATCGGAAAGACAAACATCAAACAAGTCAACAAATTCAAATATCTTGGCAGCCTGATAATAAGTAATGGCGGGTGCGACACAGATATTAAATACAGAATAGCAATGGCGAAAGGAGTTTTCCAAAAAATGAAGAACATATTAACAGACAGAAAGATGAGCACGTACACTAAAAACAGAATACTGCAGTGCTACATTTATTCTATCGTGACTTATGGAAATGAATGCTGGACCATTTGTCCAGCAATGGAAAAGAGACTAGAAGCAGCTGAATTATGGTTCTACAGGAGAATGTTAAAAATATCATGGACCACACACACATCAAATGAAGAAGTTCTCAGAAGAGCCCAAGCAGTTCGATCACTCATACCAACAATAAGAGAAAGATAACTCAGATTCTTAGGACACATCATGCGGAAAGATGAACTAGAAAAACTTGTACTCTCTGGAAAGATTGAGGGGAGCAAACCTAGAGGAAGACCTTGGCTTATGTACATCAAAAGCATAGCCAGGTGGCTACACATCGAGGAAATAGAAGTCATCCAAAAAACGAAGGATGGATCTATATGGAAAACCATGGTCAAAGTCCACATCAGATATGGTACCTAGACAGACAGACAGACTATATAATGCCAGTCAGTATGGACTGCAGACCAGGTGTTATAGTATCTTGCTGAACTGCTACTATGGCAAGTTGTTACAAGCATTGTAATTTCTTGTAGTGGTGTATATGACAAAATGCAGCACAAATGGCGGGACATCCCTTTAAGCAAAGGAATTGACTACCTCCAGGCTCTAACATATTACCAGTCTCTGCTGTTGGATACTGATACTTTTGATCTAAGATTCTTCAGAAGTCAAGTATGAGGCATAAAACTACTTGCTCACGATTGTTTATTAAGCGCTAAGAGAACAAAGGGATTGGAAAGAAGAGTAGCGAGAACAGAGCCTTCTAGTGAGAGCAGGTGATAGTGGAAAAGGAACGAAAGAGAGCGAGAGCCAATGTACTTTGTTCTTCTTATGCTACTTTACTAATTCCATTGAATTTCCATGGAAACAGGCATTCTATTCAAATTTTGTAGGTAAAAATTAACAAATCAGATATTCCCCATTCAAATAATGTGATACCCAAGAAACTTCCAGAATAATACTGAAGAACTGTAACCACTGGGAAACACATTGAACAACAGCATATACATAGGTAACAACAGCGCCTTTATTTCCTGCGGAGCATCAAGAAAGCTCACCTCTGTCCCAGGATACCGATGGACTTTTACTGCTGTACCGTTGAGAGCATACTCACCAACTGCATCTCAGTGTGGTATGGCAATTGTCCCGTATCGAACCGCAAAGCACTCCAGCGTGTGGTGAAAACTGCCCAGCAGATTATCGGCACCCAATTGCCCACCATTGAGAACATCTACCATAAACGCTGCCTGGGCAGGACAAAAAGCGTTATCAAGGATGCATCTCACTGTAACCATGGTGGGCATGTTACTCTCCTCCCATCCGGTAGGTGCTACAGGAGCCTCCGCTCCTGCACCAGCAGGCACAGGAAGAGCTTCATCCCTGAGGCTGTGACCCTGCTGAACCTCTCATCACAGTGCTGAGAAGTATTGCATCCGTATTGTACTGTCTCAGTACTTTTATACAAATGTTTGTATTTGTGTGCTAAAGCACTTTTTTAATTTGCAGTTATTTTGTAAATAACACTAGTCTTTGCATTTCTGATCAGATGCTAACTGCATTTCATTGGCTTTGTTATCTGTACTGGGCACAATGACAATAAAGTTGAATCTAATCTAATCTAATTTTGTAAAATTAAACATACACAAGGAAGTTAAATTACAAAGAAAATAACAATTATACAGTATAATCCAATATTCCCCTCTTTGATTATAAATTATACATTCAAAATCAGAAAATTCAGAGGAAGAAAAACTTGTGGAATCTATATTAGGTATCTAAAAATAAAAAAAACCTAAATTATGGAAATATCAAAGGGTATTCATAGGATTATGTCATTGTTCAATAAATTGTCTTTCTAAGTAGGCACCCTTTCATGTACTTGAACTGCTGTACTAATGATTGCTCTTATACAAGTAAACTGGTCCGAAGATTGTCAATCTGGTTTTTAAATATACTTGTCAAGAGGCCTTTACAAATTAACTTCATAACATCCAATTCATCTTTGAATTGTGCTGTATCTTTAGTAAATCTGTGATCAAACCAGTTAAAATATGAACATACAACTGCTTAGTTAAACATTATCAATAACTCAGCTTTAAAATGGTAAGTTACATAAAGACAAAGACAACTTCACCATCACAAATTCAGTTTATAAACAAACCAGTGGTTTTAATAGCCCTATTGCATAACCCATTTCTTTAATCTGTATCAGCCCTACAACCAAAACCGCTTGGTCAAGGTACAATGGAACTGTGGCCCAAGTGCAATGAAAACCCTGTTTTAGGACAAATCCCACAGGACAGGTCTACTCATTGCTCAATAAGACATCTTTCCATTTATGTATAGATGGAAGTGTAACAAAGAAATGTGACAAGAAGGCAGCTGGGCAGGCAGTTTATGCAAAGATGTTAAGATACGCTTTTCCCCGAAATAAATATTATCAGTGAAGATCTGAGCCTTGAGGCAAACTGCTTGAAGTACTCTTCCAAAACACAACCCAGGGAGGAAAAAACACTAAATGAAGCAATGACTGAGAAAACAAAAATCTGCAACTCATTAAGATTCAGATGTAACTGACCAACTGATTCATTTTGGAGTGGCTTTTACATTTTAATACAACCACTTCTGATGACTGTATTACATTCATGAGTTCTTGCACTAGTTGGTCATTCTTGATTGGGGTTCCTACAGCTGTAAGGAATCCCCTTTGTATCCATTAAGTCTCCGAAATCATGAAAAACTCCAAAAGCATATCAAGATTCTGTGTCAATATCAGCCGATCTTCCTTCTGCCACATTACTGGCTTCAGTCTGAGCTTTCAGTTCTGCCTCTTGCATAGAGGTTCCTGGAGCCATTCTTCCTGATGACAGCTCTTCAGTCTCAGAAATAACAGCCCATCCAGCCATTTGAATTCACTTCTCATCGGTGTACAGAATCAGATTTGGGCTTGAAAAAGGTGCTTCCTTTGTAATAATTTGCATCTTCATGGCATGTTCTTATTCTTGTACAGTCATGGTCATCATAATCTAATAAAATTCAGCATATTCATTCTCAATTAATAAGTTAACATATAAGTTGTCTAGGTTTTACACTCTCAAGGCAAGCAAAGGCTGCAGGAAAGTGCCCCAGTCATTTGTTTGACTGTGACAATATGTCCATGACATCCAACTTCGATGGTTGAAACTGAGTCATCAAACTAGAATCCCAAAACTTTTGTGGGGCAGAGGACTGAACTTGTAGTTGTGCTTATTTCTGTTGTCCACCTTGTTTCCTATACCAGTAACTTAGAACCCAATGTCCTTTCTCACCACACAAGTGACACTTTGCTTTAGGGATTGGCCTTAGGGGTATGTCTCAGACTGAGACTGCTGCGATGTACATGGTGAATTCCAGTCCAGCCTCTTTCGGTTGTTGGCAGCAGCTGTGGCTGTTGACTAGCAAACAATGACTGTTGACCCATGGTCAGTGGCTGATGATCAACAGGTAACTGACCCCCGTGATGATCTTATTCAGATTTTGATATCTTAGCCCACTTGTTCAGTGGCTTGCACTAGCTCACTGTATGGAACACTAACTTCACTCCAACTCCATTTCACCATTTTAGCAATGTCTAGTTTCAAGCCATCCATAAAAAATGACTTCAGGGGACCATATGTAGGTTATCTTTATGTTGGCTTCATTACCACAATGTTCTCTTCATTTACTCCCGGAACTCTTTGATATTTTAACCATGCTGTCCTGTATTGGTCCTCATATTCAGAATCATCTTCAGAAATCTTCTGCTTGCGATCAACTACTTTCCTCCAATCTTTCGATTTTGTTTATCATCTCCCATGTTGTTGCCAACTACGAGTCAACTGTCTGATTTGCTGAGAAGACACCAAAATCAAAATTTGGATGCCATCATATGGGTGCAGTTTATATATGTTTTTGATATGTTGGAGCTCAGCCCAGGTTCATTTTTTTAGGATGTGGAACTTCTTTGGACCATTTATCTTTTTTTTTCTGGGTTGATGGAAAACCATCTGTCTCCTTTCATAGGTTCTTTCTTCAGTCCTGCATGAGTTCACTCCCTTGGTCTTTATTGGACCAAGTTGTGACATAGCTGCCAATCCTACTGTTTCATCACTGTCATCCTCACTTGAGTTGCTAGAGGCCACTGTAGAGTCCATGTCATGTCCATGTTGTAAGAATTCAGATGGTGGTGTTGTTCCGGAGGACTGTCCAACATAGAGGGCAATTCCCAGGAAGCGTCACCGGCAGGACCGCCCTCTTGTGGTTTCTGCTGAACTTATTGATATTGCTTCAGTTTGTCTCGAAGCCCTGTACAATGCACTTTGATTCAGTGAGAGAAGGCAATGGCAGGAAAAGAACAAAAGAAAGAGAGCGAGAGTCTACAAGCCAAGTCTACAAGTCTTCTTATACCGTTTTCTTATTTTGTTGAATTCCCATGGTTAACAGACATTCCATTCAAATTTTATGGATACAAGTTAACCAATCAGATGGTCCCTATTCAAATATTATGGTAACGAAGAAACTTCTAGAATACTAAGAACTGTGACTACTAGGAAACACACTGAACAATTGTGTATACATTGGTAATTATATAAAATACAAACAAGCACAAGGAAAATAACAATTATTATCATCTAATCCAACAATGCCTTCTTATTCGCAAACACGAGGGAATCTGCAGATACTGGAATTTCAAGCAACACACATAAACGTTGCTGGTGAACGCAGCATCTCTAGGAAGAGGTACAGTCGACGTTTCGGGCCGAGACCCTTCGTCAGGACTGTACCCTGGAGTAGTAGCTGACTTTCCTTGTGTTCCATTGGGGCCAACATTTAATTTTTAGGCAGCGCAGTGTCATGCAATTTATTCTCCAGTACCCCACAGTTGATTTGCTGTACATTAATTTTATAGCTGTTTTTGGAGTTTGAAATTGTTGCTAATTGATCACAATTATAATTTTGAAAGATGTAATGAACTTCTTGGACTATGTGATTGTTAAAAGTTGACTGGCATAAATTCTTACGGAGCAAACTTAACCTTTTATCACAATCACTTTGATCCATTGTGCCAAATATCCTGTGTTATTTCTAACATTGGAATATAGCTTTAACATTTAAAGTGTGGCTAAAACCTATTTGTAAAAGATTGTTTTGATGTTTGATCTCAGTCTTTTTTTAGAAGTTGCATTTACATGGCACCTTAACACTTGTCACATTGCTTCCGCTTCAGTGAGTTACTTTGAGGTGTAGTGAGCATTATGTTACCAAAATTGTCAGTTTGGTGACATAAATGTTCAAAACTTGCATGATGATGTTGCATTATCAATGGACCATATTGTGCTGGCTTTGCCTGGCAGTTTTCAAACTGAACAGCTGGTAGTCAGCAGCTTTCAGGTACTGTAACTAAATTAGTTTCAAGATTTTAATTTCAGGTAACTAAATTCTATGTTCTCAGTTCTGCATTTGAGTGATCCTGCTATAAACCTGGTTTAGCTGAGTGATGGAAGTCAGCACGTTATTCCATTGTTGTTCTCTCCATAGAATTCAATGGCATAGCTATTGGCTGGGACTTTCCAGCATTACACTGGGAATTCAGTTCTCCGATCTTACGCTGGTCAGACCTGGCGTAGGGTCCATCATTTGAATGGAGATTCCAAGCTTGGAGTTTAGGCAGGGAAAATGAAAGTTAAGCAGTTTTTATGTTGCTTTCTAAGATTAGTTCTGGCCTATTAACATGTTTTCATTGAACTTTATTTATTTTGATTGTTGAAGGAATTCTGATATTTTGTAAATGTCTCTGAATATTAGGGACTTAAGCTGCTGTTTCAGAGCGAGGGATTGAAATTCAGTCCCAGCCTTGCACACAAACTGAGCACAGTGTGCGCATTCTGCCTGTGCCTGTGCAGGTTTCCCCTTGGAGTTCTAGTTCCCTCCCATATCCCAACAATGTGTGGGGTCGGTGGGTTAATCAGCCCACTATAAATTGCCCCTCAAAGTGTGGGTGAGATGAGAGTCAATGGGTAATGTGGAGAGAGTATAATGCGGTTGAGGTAAATGGATGGTTGATTGTCGGCACAGACTTAATGGGCAGAACGTCCTGTTTCTGTTCTGTACCTCTTTCTGACTCTGACTTCCTGAGGCGAGCTTGCTCTGTTTTGTAGAGTGCATCTTGGGCACAATGGGTCTGTTTAGCTGGTCTTCTGCATCTTGCTGAGCTGTATATAAGCAGGTGGCGGACCACGCTGGGTGAGTTCGAACACTGGGCTGAATCAAGCTCAATTTGACTTGAAGGTAACTGACCAATTAATTTTGATTCTGGTATTCAAAGAAAGATTGTTGATAGAAAGTTTCCCACTATTTTTAGTACAATGTCAAGGAATTTAGAAATTATCTGAAGAGACAGAAATGGTCCAATTCAATATGTTGCCATTAACGGCAATTCAGCACTTATTGTGGTGCTTTAGAGTCAAGATAATTTAATGCTAAGCCCTGGATAAAGGGATGATGGGAAAATAACATTGAAATATGCAAATCAATTTGACTTTTAACACTATTAATATTTTGAACAGTTGCATTTTTAATTAATTTTACAGGGTATTTATGTACTTCAAGACAACAAGTTCCGGCTCTTGACTCAGATGTCTGCAGGGAAGCAGTATCTAGAACATGCACCCAAGGTATATCTTGGTGTTATCTTACCTATGTAAATCTACAGACTTACAAGTTGACCATCTGCAAAGAGTACTACAACTTAATTACTTAATGGGGCAGTGGAGAAGTTTAAATCTGAGAGGTATTTAAAATTTTGTGACTCGTAGTTGGTGACAGATGTTGGCTGGTTTAACACTGTCATCTAAGTATATTTAACACAACTTTTTAAGCAGTCAATAGAACATGGGATATGTGTGTAAGATGGTAATTAAGGGTAAGGATCCTTTTCATGTTGAAAAGATCAATATTTGAATTGGAGTAACATGTAAAGGTGTGGTAATTAATTGGGACCAAATATAAATTACAATAGAGAAAAGACAGTATGACTAATAGGGGTAGAAAGGGGTGTGTTGGAGAGAGTAACTGCTACATGGTCATTACAATTGGGCAGGAACTGGGGAACTTGGTACACCTCTTGGTATGCTGAGTTTAATGGGATGGAGTTCCTGATGTGAACCACAGGTTGGAGAGGCCCAGATGTGTATTCCTGTTTAGTTTTCAACTGTACATCTAACTCAAACATTTTTAACCTGTATAATTACTTGCTTGCACTCTTTCTTTCCAGTATTGATTGGACTACTGGATTAGCACAATTGAAATGCAGAAATTCCAAATTAGTGCATTCAGAAATTTTCTTAGGAGATGTAGGAGACTGCAGATGATGGATTCTGGAGCAAAAACGAACAGATGGAGGAACTTGGAAGGTTAGACAGTGTGTGTAGAAGCAAATAGACAGCCAATGTCTTGGGTCAAGACCCTTCATTTGGACTGAAAGAGTAGAGGAAGGTTAGCCAGTGGAAAGCAGTGAGGGTAAGGGTTGGTGCAAGAGCTGGCAAGCGATGGATCCAGATGAAGGGGGGTGATCGGCAGTTGATAGAGGGCAGGGTGTAAATCGCAACATAGGTGATGGGTAGGAGCAGGAATGTGTTCTGGATGATGGAATGTAATAGGAAAGGAAAATAGAGCATGAAACCAAATACGGAAGGTGGAGTGGGCAGAAGGAAATAAGTAGGAGGAGGGGATCCACTGAGAGGACAGTGGCAGTGATGGTCTGACAGGGTAGTGTAGGAAGGAAAAGAAACCAATTGATAGGGGCTGATTATAATTAGTTATAACAAGGCTGTGTTTCATGGACTCTGTCAGGATTTTGTTAAACTCCCTGTTGGAGTTTGTGTTCTGTTTTTTCTTTGCCATCCCACGTGACTATTCAGAGTCTGGCATTTGAGGTTGTCCAGAAGGGCCAGTTTGTCTGACTCCAGGATATTTATATATTGGGAAACAACACAAAATTGAGCCCCACCACCCAGCAACCCCTGATTTAACCCTGGCCTAATCATGGGGCTATGTACAATGACCATCTAACCTCCTAACTGCCAAATCTTTGGATTGTGGGAGGAAACCAGAGCATCCATAGAAAATCCATGCATTCCACAGGGAGGACGTAGAAATTCCTTACAGATGGTGAAGGAATTGCAGTCTGAACTCCAATTACCACCCCCCACCCCCAAGTTGTAATAGTACGTGCTGCTACGTGACTGTGTGGCGCCCCCTAGACGTGTATCAAGGCAGGACAAAACAACCTTAATCTGATTTGTTAATAAGCTTAAAAATAATCCATTGAGGAAAATGGTATACGTATTATTATCATGATATTTTACTGTGGTGGTTTTGTTGAAATTAAGCCACTTTGCTGATGGATTGGAAAATCACTATTTTGCATGCAGCAAATTAGGCAAATGATGAGATAGTGCCAACTGTCCAGTGAGCAGGGGGAGAAAAAAAACACTATTTCCATTCTTTTATATAAGCAAAAAATGGAATTGATAGTGTGGGTAATTCAGAGGACTAACAATTGGAGCAGCTCCTATGATGCTCATTTGATCCTGATCTCCAGTGTGCGTGTTTAGTGGCTGCGTATTCTGTCTGTGATTGTGGATTTCCTGGTGTTGTGGTTTCCTCCTGCATCCCAACAGTGAGTTAATTAGCTGCTGAAAGTGGCCCTTAATGTACATGTACGGTGGAAGAAGGAAGGGCATGTGAGAGGATAGTTAAAGAGGGCTGATTGCAAAACTCTGGAAGCTTGACATAGACAGAATCAGCCAAATGGTCCTTGTATTGTAATGAATTATGAGAACATGATCTCTTGGAACATGCAAGCTCAGCTTTGATTACGTAAAGGATGTCTCTCTCACTAAAGTATTGCTTGCCAAAATGATGAACTTCATTTTCAGTGTGGGCTTTGATCAGTGTTCTCTGACCAGGTGAACATAAGAATATAGGAGCAGAAGTAGGCAATTCAGCACTTCAATCCTGCCCCACCATTTAATGTGATGATGACTGATACCTGCTGGCCTCAACTCCTCAGGCTACTAGGCAAGCTGATTTAAAAATGATCTGAACTTCCTTCTCTGGGTATTTGGTTTGCAGTCTATATTTTTAATCTCATTTACAACTTGTTGCTTTCATAATCATTTTTGATTTGTGCTGTCTTGCAGAACTTGGATCTTAATTTGAAGTCCAAGGTGTACCTACTAATTATAGATTTAAGTTCTCTTGGAATATAGCAGAGATTAATAAAATCTTTTTCAATTTCAGTATTTGGCATTTACTTGTGGGTTGGTTCGAGGTGCCTTATCGAACTTGGGAATTAAAAGTATCGTGACAGTAGAAGTTACTACAATGCCAGCATGTAAGTTGTGTGTTGCTTTAATTGTTTTGGTAGCAACTGAAAGTACAATTTACAGTAATTGTACAATTTAAGTATTTTTTGTATGTCTCATGTTACAAGGTTCTGTGGCAGGCTGGTTGTAGATAAACCTTGATTGCTTTTTTTGGTTTGCAGGACAGTGTATCAACTGTAGATTATAATGACTTCCTAGTATTTGAGTCAACAGAATCAACGTTCACACCTATTTAGCAGTAAAGATGAGTTTAGTGAGTTTACACAAGAGATTCTGCAAATGCTAGAAATTCAGGCTACGTCCACACTAGACCAGATAATTTTGAAAACGTTGGTTTTGCGTAAAAACAACAGGCGTCCACACTAGGCGTTTTTGAAAATACTTCTATCCTCATTAAAACGGATATTTGGGTGAATCGCCTCCTACTGGGCATGCACAGGACACACAGAAAACAAGCGAAGAGGAAACGTTATACATGGTGCGTGTTTGTCCAGTTACAGAGTAGAAAAACTTAAAAGGAAATTGCCAAAGGAAAGACTTGGTGCACGTTTGTCCAGAAACATTTGCTACAGCCATAGTCTCTTCACTGATGAAAGGGACGACAGCTACAACTAAATGCAATAAGGCTTGTTACTGGGCAAAAGTGAAATTTGCTGTTACCTCATTTGTTTGCCTTTACTTTTGCCATGTCTTTGTGTATTATTTTGCTGTATTTAACATGTGCAATAAAACGAGTTACTGGGCAAAAGTGACAACTGTATCTATTGAATGTTTGCACAAGCAATACATGAATAAAACACCTTGTTAAATGTATAAAACATCAGTGTTATCTTGTATTTCCATACAATGTTGCATTAGACTGTTACATATCTATTGTCAGATATCGTTGTGGTGTTGGAGGTTGCGTACAAGAAAATAATGAAATGCCGCGCTGCTGCCACCATTTGTTCCAGCACGTCATGACAGCAGTTTTAAAAATAGCCAGTTACCCCGTACACACTACACTGGATATTAGGTGTTTTCAGATTTATTCACTCTGGAGAACGTTTCTGAAAAGCTCCGTTTTCAGGGGAGGAAAACGCCGTTTCAATGTGGACGGAGGGTCAAAACGAAGAGTAAAAGCTTGGGTTACAGAATTATCCGGTCTAGTATGGACGTAGCCTCAGAGTAAGACATAAAATGCTGGAGAAACTGGGCAGGTCAGGCAGCATCTACAGAAAAAGAATAAACAGTCACCATTTCGGGCTTCAGTCGACTGGAAAGTAAGGGGGGAAAGCCAGAATAAGGTGGTGGTGGGGGGGATGGGAAGGAGTGCAAGCTGGAAGGTGATCGGTGGAAAAGGTAAAGGGCTGAAGAAAAAGGAATCTGATAGAGGAGAGAAAGGGAAGGAGGAGGGGCAGCAGCGGGTGGTGACAGACAGGCGAGGAGAAAGGGTAAGAAGAGTGCCAGAATGGAAAAGCAGGGGGCTGGAGAAATTTGTGTTTATGCTGCTATCCAAATGGACTATGAGGTGTCGCTCTTCCAATCTGTTTCACCTCATCATGACAGTAGAGGAGGCCATGGATTGACGGAGATAAAAATGTGTGTTTTGAATTTGACATAAAATATGGAACAGTGCAGGCCCTTTGGCCCATGATGTTGTGTTGATCTTTTAACCTACTTTAAGGTCAATCTAACCTTCCCTCCCACATAGCTCTCTATCTTTCTTTCATTCACGTGCTTATCTAAGAGTTTCTTAAATGTTCTTAACATATCTGCATCTACCACCACCCCGGCAGTGCACTCACTGTGTGGGGGAGAAAAAATCTACTTGTTGGTTTGCAGTTTTGCAGCTGCCTAACTGATTTGCAATTATTTATTTCTTGTGAAAGCTGATGAGTAATTTTATTGGTGGTGTGGGTGGGGGGCAAGGAGAAAATACAGTTTGGTCTAACTTAAAGTTATCTTACTTTTTCAGGCAAATTCCAAGTAATGATACAAAAGATATAGGAAGTTATTGTCAAAGGTGCTGCTATTGTTGGTAAACATTATTTACAATATCGAAGTGTTATTCTGTAAAATGGCATTGTGATGTTTTGTTTACATGTATGTTTAGGCATTAAAAGAGACTTTTATAATAAACTTATTATAGTAATGCTAACTGGTATTACTGGAATAAAAATCCACTTCAAATTAGAATAATGGAATTTGAGTCCTAGTCACATATTGTAAGTATTATTATGGATGAAGTGAAGTTCTTCAGTGTTCAAACTGAAAAAGGAATGTTGTTTCACTTAAACTCCAATTATGATCTATATGTGCTGAAATTCAAGACAAAATGTTGGAAACAAGTGTGTTCTGTTGGTGTTCTAGAAGGTCTCTGATTATTTAAATATACTTGTTTCTTATTTTCATCGTATTTTCTATTTTGTGACCAAGTACGCTGATTTAGTATCTGTGCATTTGTTACAATTTGGGTATTAAAAAAGTGGAATGGTTTTTATACACACCTCTGCAAAATGAGTGTAAAAATGTTGGTAAGAGCATTACCTTTGTGAGTTGTGCACAGAGAGGACTATATTGTGTTTGATATCTCCATGTAGAAACTGTCAAATTAAAATTTTTTGCCTGTGCCACTGTTATTGTATTTTCCCTAGGGACTTGTATTCACAGAAATAGGGTATTTAACTTGACTATGAATGTTGGGGAAATGATTAAAATTGACCTGAATAAATTATTTCATAAAGAATTAAGATCTAAAAAATGGGCAGAGGGAGGAAAGAATAATTATTTGTTGCACAGACTTGCAGTAGAATATGTGAGTATGAACGTTATTTGGGTGTTCTGCCACGAATAAAATTTTTGCTGATGTGTGACCTAATTCCACATACTTAACTAACCAAGTTTTGAATTCAAAATACCTGCCCATTATCCCTTCCGGTCAGTCAATTAATGTATTTTAAAAGTTAATATACTGTTAACTAAATGCTTGTAATAACTCCCTCTACAGTTATAAATCCTTTCTTAGATCTCTATGCTGCTGAGTTGGTGCTGCCCGATTTGCCGTTATATCTTCATTTTGGAATGATTCCACCTTCTGTTTTTTTCACATTGACTCTGTACTGCCAACCACATTTACAAAATTTTTTCTTGCTATTTGGCTAAGGAACCATTATTTAGGTCTCACATTCTACCTTGTCTATCTGCTGTATTGTTTTTACTCATTTAAATTACTTTACATCAAGCTTTCACTTTATCTGCAGTATCTAACATGATGATTATATTACTCCTATGCTTTTTGTTATATTTGCACCTAATTACATCAACTTTCTCCATTTGCCTCCTCCATCTCATTTACTGGTTAAAATTCCTTGTGTCGTCAGTGTCCCATTTACTCAATAATAAAATGAGATGGAGAACAAAGATGTGTTGAATACAGGCCATCGAATGCACCTACATTTTGGACATACAATCTGCTCTCCCATGCCTTGGACCATAATGTACATACAGATAACTAAAAAAATAAAAATAGGTAATATTGCCTCAAATTTCTACAATCTTGCACTCAAGGCAAAACAAACCTTTTTCCCTCTACAGATTTCCATTCAAATCTGTAGTTATAGTCTGAATTTTAACAAATACAATTACTTCTATTATTTAATTTTGTACCTCTTTGGTGTTGAAAGTACGCACTGCTATTCAGGTAATCACTGTCAATTAGCTTGTTTCCATTAAATTAAGTTCAAAATTTAAACTCCAAATGTTAAAGTTTTATTTTTCTTTCTGCCCATTACGTATGAGAACTCCACACAAATTTTCCAATGTAAATAACTTATCACAAATATGACCAGCAAATATTTCATATACAAGTTTGATTAAAACTTTCTACCTCCAATGTTGAGTTCAATTCTATATAATCTACCAACTTCTACTAAATTCCATAATAGATTCTGATATGTCTTGCATTGGTCTAATAAAAGTATTGTTTTCCAGCATCCAAGTTATTTGTTCATCTGATGCAAATATGTTTTTGGAAGGAGGATTTGTATTCTATTACAGAATTCTATTCTGACTGCTTGTACTTCTCTGAACCACATTTAACTTTACACATACTGGATGCATGTTTAAGAGCTTTGTTTTGGAAAATAAATTGAAAACAGGATATGTTTAGGTACATGGGTCAGGAAGCATACTGCAACAAATTTGTTTCAAAATAAAAGTTTGAATAAAATACCTTAAAAATGTTTCATTGTATTGTAATCATATTTATTTAAAAAACACAGCATTAAAGGAGATAATGGAATGGACTACATGGTTAGAAAGATGTATTATGAGGTTAGTTTTAAAGGCTGATTAAGTATTGCCTGAATTAAAATTATTGTTAACAAATAACTAACTTCCTAACCCCAGCATTAATCAAATCTTCATTCTCCTAGAGATATTTGCACTTCACTGGCTTCCATACATAGCTTTCAAAATAAATGTGGACACAGGGAATGTATTCGAGATTAAGGTCAAAAATGTCACTCGACTTTGACAACCAACCTTAAAGACAAGATTTTGGATCAAATCATAGATAGCTGTCCCATTTTTCTGGTAGTGATGTGACATGTTAATACCAAAAAAGATCCCACCACCAAAATGAGAATGAATCTGCAATTCTTCATGTAAGATTTGTTTCCTCTTTCTGAAGTATCAACTGTTGCTCAAAAATAAACTACTTGCAGTTTCCCCAAATTACCAACTTATTACAGTGAACTCTCAGTTATTTGGCATGTCAGTTAAGCAAATATGTACGTTGACCTAATGACAGTCTGGATACTCTGTTAGCCAGGTTTTGATCGGAACCCAGGTGTTCCTCTGTTGGCCTTGCTGCTTCCTCTTATGTGGTGTTTAGTATATAACTGTCATACTGACCAAAATAAATTTGGCATTTGAATTAGCCAGTTTCCCATTGGTTTTAGTGTCACTTTTGATGAACTTAATATGAAATCAAACTCTAATCATGTTTCCATAACATATTTGACATGGTGCTTTTGTAAATTTCAATTCTAACACTGCCAATGCTGAGTACTTGAGGAATAAAAAGAAAAAAATCACACAGGAGGAAACCATTCAGGTCATTGTGCCTTTATTTGAAATACCTATAGTCAATTTTTCAATGGAATCAGTCCTTCCATTTTGAAGAATCTGATGTGTTCAAAATGTCCAAGAAATGTTACATTCAAACTTTTATTCAGGGATTGAACTTTTAACTGCTCTATTTAGCAAACATTGTTGCAAGTAGAAATTGGGGACAATCCTAATTTTATGTGGAAAGTGTAAAATATTCAAAAACTATTTTTCATAATTAATAGACAACTCAAACAGATCAAGGTACAAACGTTTGTATAATAAATCAGATACTTGCACCACATAATGCTTGCCATTAGTCTTATAAATATAAAGATTAGCTTTATTTGTCACATGTACATCAAAACACAGTGAAATGTGTCATTTTGTGCCACATTTCTGGTGCTAACATAACATGCCACTATTTACTAACCCTAACTGTACATCTTTAGAATGTGGGAGGAAACCCAGTGAAAATGTATAAACTCCTTCCTGCCAGTAGCAGGAACTGAAGCCCGATCTTGCAGCTGGCAGAGCAAAGCACTGCATTAACTGCTACACTGCTGTGCCATTTAGTATAGAATGTTGCTGCTGTTTATGGAAGCATTAGGAATCTTAGATTTTGCTAAACATATGGCAATTTGAAACAAAAGAAAACAATTTCATTCAATATTAAGCTGGTATTACACTATTTGTAACGTTTGTTTTACTACAGATGAGAAAATTATATTTAAAAAAACAAAATAGAATTTCTAATCACATGGAACTTCCCTTAAAATGAGCATTTCGTTGCTGGAATGTGTATTTGTTTTGTTAATCAAGCTAATTAGAATTTCATGGATACTTACTGAATCTGGTTTGAGCACTGATGCTATTTTGGGCTGTTTAATCCCATACAACCATAGTACCATATTTTAAAACTGGAATTCGATCAGGTGTTCCCAGAATAACTTGAATAAATATCCAAACTTAAAGAAAATGTTGGAAAGAAAATTGACTAGCTTCAAGATACAACTTTAAATTATCAATATGTGTTTCCTCTGATTCTATCCGTGACAGAGTTCTTGGCTAAAAGCAAAGGTAATTTTATCTGTGTCCATATACAGTTATAAATATAACTAAATGCATGGAAATTATATTAAGTCAAAATTAAGATAATTCTTCTGAAAATTATTGCAATGCCATTAATTTTTTAGTCGCAGTTTCAAATTATTGAATTAATCTGCAAGAACTTTCAGTCAATAACAGACAACTCTAACCATGTCAAATTATTTATTTATAACATTTGAGAATTGGTTTTGATTCTCATTAATTTTATCATGTGAATTTTATATAAAACTCTACATACAATACACACAAAATGTGTTGCTTGGATTTCCAGCCTCTGCAGATTTTATCTTGTTCGTGATTGGACATAACATACAACATTGTGTCAACAAAACATGAAAGGATCTAAATTCAAATGAGATAGAAATATGTCACCATAGTATATTCCAAAATTATGGACTGAATTTTAATTCCAGACTCCATTAACATCAGTCCTTATCTGCAAGATCACACTGTTCAAAATACCTGAAAAATAGAAAGTTAAATAAGAAATTGTACATTGTGAGATGTCTTTTTATAGTCAAAACCACCAAAAAAAATCCTTGTCATGATCTGACTGATGTGTACCCAATATACAGATTCTTTTCTACAATGCACTATTTGCAAGATCAATGACCTGAAACATTAACTCTCTTTTTCTACCTCCAATAGATGTTATCTGACCTGCTGAGTATTACCATTATTTTCTGTTTACATTTCAGAATAATTAAAAACTGAAGTATTTGTAGGGAAGGATTCAGGTGAGGGGAAAATTAGGACAAGGTGATAGTGTAGATAGGAAACAAAAATATAGAAAATGCTGGAAGAATTCAGCCAGTCAAGCAATACCTGGAAAGCGAAACTAGTCAATATTTTGGATCAGAGACACTTCCTCAAAACTAGGTGAAGACCACAGAGTTTAGTTTTCAAAACTGAATTAGGAGAAGAATGAGGTGCAAGAATACAGGTTACATGGTGATTGGTTAAGACACATGAAGTGATAGAGAACATAGGTAGTGACCGTTAAGGAGGAATTCTAAGGAAATGATGTGAAAAATATTTATATATCCAGTTGAGAGTGCAAATGTTGGGCCTGACATCAATGTCTCAACTTAAAGGAAGTTATAAAAGTATGAGCTGGCAAAAGTGGACTGCTAAAATTGATTAAAGCTAAGACGGTAGATATGCAAACATGTAATATGGGTTTTCACAATTCTCAACAAATATATATTTGAAGAAAGTTGCTGAAGTAAATGTTGGTTCCAGAGAGGTTGAGAAAATTAATAATGGTAATCAAGAAAATCCACCAAGGTTAATGATAAGCAAGAAAATGAAAAATACTGATCAAAAACTTTGTGTTAGTCTTCATAGTATAAAACATCCAATAACAGAATAAAAAAGAGGAATAAGTAATGAATAAGCCAGCAGCACCGGACTACTGTATCCTATAGTCTTAAAGTCTTGCCGAAGGGTCTCTGCCTGAAATGTCGACTGTACTTTTTTCCATAGATGCTACCTGGCCTGGTGAGTTCCTCAAGCATTTTCTGGATGTTGTCTTTAAAAGTAGATGCTGAATTAGTGGATATATAATTTGTGATGTTCCAAAATTCCCTCTATTCTAGAAGGGTCACAGTTGATTGGAAAAGTGGTATGTGGTGCCCCACATTGAACAGGAGAATGAAACCATAGGCCAGTGAGGCATTCTGTTAGTAAGAAAGCAGTGGCAAGCATTTAAACAAAACAATTAATGTTCTTTGAGGACATAACGAGCAGGGTGGATAATGAGGAATCTGCAGGTACAGTGCTGTGGTTGATAAGGTGTTATTAAAAATTATTGCATAAAGTGAAAGCTCATGGCATTAGGGAATAATATAGAATAACAGAGTAAATGGGTGACTTTCAGATTAGTACATGGCAATTAGTGCAGCACCACAGGGATCAGTGGTGGAAACTCAATGATTTACAGCCTATATTAACTGGTTGGTTGAAGAGGCAAAATGTATGTCATCCAAATTTGCCAACAATACAAATGCCTTTTATTTTAAAACTGTCCCCTCTTCTAAGCAGTTTCCTATAAAAGGCAAAGTTGCTTTAAAATTTTATATACTTCAATAGATTACCTCCCATTTTCAGAACTCTTCTCAGTTTATGCCCAATCTGCTCAGTCTTTTCTCACAACACAACCTCTTCATCCCAGAAATGAGCCCCGTCAATCTTCTCTGAATTGCTTCTAACCTATGTGTACCCTTTCTTAAATGAGACGGAAATTTCACATGGTGTTCTAGGTATGGTTTCATGTTTACCCTGTGCAGCTGTAACAAAGCTGTTTTTCTTTTATATTCCACCTAATATATTCATCATAACAAGGCAGCCTACAGAGAAGAAGTCATCACCCTGACATAGTGGTGTCAAGAAAACAACCTCTCCCTCAATGTTATAAAAACAAAGGAGGTATTTGTGGACTACAGAAGGAATGGAGACAGGCTAGCCCCCATTGACATCAATGGATCTGGGATTGAGAGGGCGAACAGCTTTAAATTCCTCGGCATACACATCACTGAGGATCTTGTGTGGTCTGTACATACCGGCTGTGTGGTGAGAAAAGACAGTCGAGGATGGCATGAGTCCCCAAGTCCTAAGGACTTTCTACAGGGACACAATTGAGAGCATCCTGATTGGCTGCATTACTGCGTGGTAAGGGAACTGTACTTCCCTCAATCGCAGGACTCTGCAGAGAGTGGTGAGGGCAGCTCAGCACATCTGTAGATGTGAACTTCCCACTATCCAAGTCATTTACAGAGACAGGTGCTTAAAAAGGGCCCAAAGGATCACTGGGGACCCAAGTCACCCCACCCACGAACTGTTCCATCTAGGAAATGGTACTGCAGCATAAAAGCCAGGACCAACAGGCTCCAGGACAGCTTCTTCTACCAGGCCATCAGACTAATTAATTCATGCTGATACAATTGTATTTCTATGCTATATTGACTGTCCTGTTGTACATACTATTTATTACAAATTACTATAAATTGCACATTTAGACGGAGACGCAATATAAAGATTTTACTCCTCGTGTATGTGAAGGATGTAAGAAATAAAGTCAATTCAATTTATCTCTCTTGCAAGAAAAGGCATCATTCCATTTACCTTTCCAATCACATGTATTTAAATAGCTACTGAATTTCATGTATGAAGACATTAGATCCCTCTATCCTATAATAGTGTGAAGTCTCTAATTAAATATTCCTGTCCTCCTAATCTTCCTTCCTTATTTCAGAAAGAGTAATGCCCGCTTAATATTGAGGTGAATAGGAAACTAAATCTCAGAGGACACTGAATAAATGTATTCTTACTCATAAACACAAATATGTAAACACTATCAAAGTAGAAGATCAAAATGTTCTGTTTTGCTTCACAATTAAAGAAATAAAACTAATTTTGCTGATATTATTGGTATGAAAACTATTATGGATTATATCAGCTATACTGAAATTAAAATGTCAAATTTAATAGGAAACATAATTTTACATTGTATTTGGGTTAAATTTAAACAATTCCATTGAATCTTTGATCTGTCTTAAGTTATTCATTTTCACATAACCCAAATTTGTACATTTTAGTTAGCTCCTTCAGAAAAAGCCCCATGTGCATGCATCAATGATTAGTGTTATGATCTTTGGAACAAATAGTCAGGATACAGGAAAAGATAAATGGCTTAAATGACCTCATCCATTGAATATTATGTAAATTATCTCACCTGGTCCCTTTAACACCATCTCTGATTCAAAAAGCAAAGCACGTCTCCATTTCCTGAGGAGATGGAGGTGAGCGCGCCCTCCCCCATCTAACCAATTTTTACAGGAGCACCATTGAGACTGTCCTGACCAACTGCAACACCATCTGGTATGGGAATTGCAAGGCATCTGACCGCAAGACACTACAAAGAATTGTGAAGACTGCTGAAGTGATCATTGGGGTCTCTCTTCCACCCATCAGAGATATTTATAGGAGCAATGCATATGCAGGGCCCTTAGCATTGACCCCTCCCCTCCATCGAGCAGGAGGTACCATAGCATTAGAACAAGAAGTGTTAGGATGGGAAACTGCTTCTTCCTCCAGACCAAGACTACTGAACTCCCTGCTACCACCCAGGTTTCTTCATGTATGAAGCACCAGTAGCATTATACTGTTTACTTTTAAATTTGTGTTGTAAATGCACCCTATTATTTGTTAACTTAGTAGTGGTAATATTACTTTGTGGTATCTGTGTGAGTTATATAAATTGTGTTGTGCACCTTGGTACGGAGGAATATTGTTTCACTTGGCAGTATAAATGTGTACTGTTGGACGACAATAAACAACTTGAAATGCCAGATTGCCCCATGTTTTTCCCCGAAAACTTGTGTTATATTATTCAGACACTCCAAGTGGGGTTATACATGCGCTCATTATGAAAACCTGATGTTCCAGAAATAGTTATAACTGTAGATTAGTTATATTAAAAACTGTTGCGATAGGGTATTTCTGATTTTAATTATATTAAACAAATTAGCTTTTCTATTGCCAATACTTACATACAAAGTTTTCACTGTACCTCAGTACATGTGATAATAATAAACCAATTTATACATTGAGATATATATCAGCTTACTTAAAGTTGCCTTATCCTCAATAGATACTGGCAGATAAATGTGCAAAAGATGATTAGTTTGTAAAAGGTCACCAAACAGCTTCCACTATTATCCAACCAAATGACTTTGCCTATAGATCCTTCCAGCAGCCAAGATAACGGTCTGATGTGACTTAAGTCTCTGCTATTTGATTAATTAAGTACATTTAATTACAATTCCTGACATTATGTTTGTAGTGTGCAATAATTATAAGTACACATAGCAGAAAAAATATGAATACCAGAATAATCAAATTATTAGGTGTTGCTACTATATCTTTATTTGAGCGATGAATTCCCTCAGTTAAAAAGTTATAGAATACCCATAAGCATGCAGAGACCAAGAAAAGTTGTAGAATACCTGGCAACTAAACAAATGAGTAAATTTAATGCTGACAATTCTCCATCTTCTGGATTTTCCTAGAAGAAAAAAAGGGAAAAAATTGTTATTTTTGTAAACTCTTAAGGAGTTGATATTTGCTCATTTACAACATACAATTTAAATATTGGTGTGATGCAGGTATTCAACCCTTCCATGAAAAAAATTAAAATGTCAGTATAAAGCAGGAATGTTTTAAATAAAGAAACAACTTAGGTACACTTAAATACCAATTGATAGCTACAGTAAGTTGAAACACTTACTGCATATACTGTAGATAGTCTTCATGGGCGAAGAGAGTGGCTTAGAAAACTTCGGTGGGGTAAACATATCCAGCTTTTCTATTCACTCTCCTGACCTCAAAGTGAAAGTATACAGCTCCAGCCCTATCTCTTCTATTGGTTTAAAAATATCAAGCAGATTTGATTACGATTTTGCACACTTTTTTTATTTTAACCATACTCTAGGTAACTTGCTGATATCACTATTAAGCAAAGATAATTATGAAAGCCACTGAATAAACCCATTTTGTAATTATTTTACACAAAAGATTAAGGTTCCTGATAGTCAAAGTGCATCTGTAAATTAATATAATAAACTATTTACAAAAAGCATACTATTGTCTCTGAATCAAAAATTATGAAAATGCAGATTCCAACATTCCTCTATTTAATGGATTGATTGATTGATTGATTGATTTTAGAAATACACTGCAGTTACAGGCCCTTCCGTCCCAATGAGCACATACTGCCCAATTATACCCATATGACCAATTAACCTACTAACCCGCATGTCTTTGGAATGTGGCTGGAAAACAGAGAACCGAGAGGAAACCCACATTGGCCTTAGAGACAGCAGAGGGATTGAACGTGGGTAGTGTAATAGCATTACGCTAAATACTACTCTTGTGTGCTGCCCCATTACCAAAACTCCACACGGGCATCAGGATTGAACCCTGGAACTTGGTGGCAGTAGCTCTACTCCTGAGCCCAAGTGGAGAAGTTTTTCAATACACAAACAACTCTCCTTAATCCAGTCAAGTGCATATTTTGGCTATTCTTGAAAAAGCAATATATAAAGCTATTAGGTTAAGAACCAAAACTGGTAAATGAAGTCAATATACAGATCAACCATGATTTAACTGAAGAGTGGAACAAACAAATTATTAACTGGTCTACACAAAATAATCTGCAGATGCTGGGATCAAAGTAACACTCATAACACGCTGGAGGAACTCAGAAGCCTCTGCCCCTTCCCTCTACAGTCCTGATGAAGGGTTTCGGCCCGAAACCTCAACTCATCGTTTCCACCGATGCTGCCTGACCTGCTGAGTTCCTCCAGCGTGTTGTGAGTGTTACTTATTATATGGTCTATTCACTAATCTTAATATCTGCCTGCTCATGTCACTTGATGCATTGTAGCAAATTCTCATCATTTAGTTCGAGAAAAAGTTCAATAAAATTAGTAAACCTTTTTAAAAACTTTTGAGTATTCATCCTGTGCTCCCAAGGAGTATCACTATATTGCAACTGCACAAGTCTTACAAGGCATTTGTCAATTCTTGTGATCTGGACAACACTGGCAATGCTGGCTTTATTGTCCATTATCAACTGCCTTGAACTGAGAAGTTAAGGGTCAACCACATACATGGAACTAGAATTACATATAGGCCTGATGGGGTAGGTATGGCAGATTTCCTTTCCTGGTGTACATAGGTGAATCAGATTTGTTTAATTTACGAATTCGGTAGTTTCATATATACCATTACTTGGGTTCATTTTGTTTTAACATTCCAGAATTTTTTTGTTCAAGGTAAACTTATTATCAAAGTATGTATATGTCACCAAATACAACCCTGAGGTTCATTTTCTTGCGGGCATTCTCAGTAAGGATTATGAGTGAACGCAAGAAACATAACAGAATCAATGAAAGACAGTTCTAAACTAAGCAACCAATGTGCAAAAGACAACAAAAATGCAAAAGAACTTGATAGTTGAGGGGTAATAATACTTACATACATACTTTGATAATAAACGTACTTTGAAGTAATGTACTTTGACTCTTTGAAGCATGACAAAATTCACTTTGTGTTGACAGACCAATGGTCCAAAACTTCTGCTACATTCTGTTTTTCTACTTAGTTTCAAAATGATCCATTAGAGAATTCCCTGAATAATTTGGTTAAGACAGCAGATAGGAAAATGCCTGTTTGAAACCCTGATCTACAGTCTGTAATATAACCTCAATCAAGATAATAGTAAGGATTATGAGTAAATACTAAATGGAAGAAAAGAAAAATCCAAGAATCATATTCTCGACAGCTAATTGGAAATTTGATAGTGAATACGGGGTTAAATTGGTCTCATCTGAGATGTTACCACAATTAAATAATGGAACCATAGCAGGGACAAAGAACAACAACTTCAGTGTAAACCAGACAATTGGATGAGAAGCAGCACACATCAAAGTTGCTGGTGAACACAGCATCTCTCGGAAGAGGTGCAGTCGACGTTTCGGGCCGAGACCCTTCGTCAGGACGGGATGAGAAGATTACCTTTAGTTAAATGATTCACATGACCTTCATTTAACTGAGACATGGGTTAGCCAAGCCACAGTTGAGATTCTGAGTAGCTACATCTCTGACAATAGAGATGAAAATACATTCTGCAGCTTCGGAACTGAGATCACCAGTACAAAGCTCCAGAACAGAGGGAGCTTGATACAGAGTTTATAGCCAATATGATCCTGGCAGTACTGAGCAAGAATGGGTCAAGAAACTCGCAAGTTACACATGTAATTCAGTGTGGTTGTTGCTGATGTAAAGTTGCAGCCTGAACACCTGATGTTGATATGATTTGCTGCTTTTCCTTCTTCTGCCTTCTCCAGCACTTTTTCCCGGTTCTGCATAACCTCTATTGATTCACCTAACACGTTGTACTCAGAGGAGAGTCCCTAACTAATGTACCAATATTTATGAGTAACTGCTTAGTGCAAAGCTAAAAACCTTCAGGCCATGACACTCCATTTCTGCTGACTTTGCAATTTTAAAAATGCAAAACAGTAAATACTAGGTGAGTTGAAACAACAGACTATGGAAACTATCAAGCAACAAATTGATAATTATCTTTCAATTTCTTCAAACTGCACAGTTGAGATGGGACCTTTCTGAAGACGCACAAGGTGAACCCATAACTATACGAGCTCCAATTTGAAAGATCTGGTTTACAATCAAAAATGCAGACTGATTGATTTTATAAAACAATTAATCTACATAATTCTAGTTGATGCTGGCAATACATATGCCACTGCCCTTCCAAAATAGTAAACAGTGTGACTCACTCTACACATAAACATACGTGTACAGTATTACTTCCAAAATCTAAACTAATTCGGTGCACAAGGCAATCAAGGAACAGCTGTAATTTTATCTCACAGCTCTATTAAAATTTATTTCAACAGTATTAGATGAATTCAGAATAAAATTGGATTACTGATCAAAGCCACTGAGATTGCCATGGACTTTAGAAAACAAAGTTACCAGACACTTACTAGTTTAGCACGAACTTCAGAACACCTTCTTGCTAGCTGTCGAATAAGAGAATGGGCTTCGGGAAGTAGAGGCTTTTCTATGCAGGCTAACAGAGCATATAACCATCTACCCTAAGGAAACAAACAGAATAACAAAGCATTAGATTTCTATTTTAATAGTTTTCCAATGCAAAATAAACTATTATCTGAACATGTTTATTAAGATCATACTCAGATTGCATACTCTGACCATCCTTAACAATTTCAAGTACAATTTTGCCTTTGAGAAAAATATCAAAGCTCAAAGAATTTTGGAAGAGAAATCAGCTCAAAGGGAATAAACTACAGAGATAGACAGTTCTAGAATCTATCCAACTGGCAGTCATAAGAGGAAGGAGAAAGCCATACAAAATATGCACATTCAGATTCAGCATTTTGCTGTCATTAATTTTCTTCAAATGATATTTTTTAAATTGCTTAATCAATGTAGTGCCACTTATTATCTGTGGTAAAGCATACCACATTCCAATAAAACCACAAAAATTATTCAAAATTATGGTCATCTATCCTCAATTTGTTAACTATGAAGTTATGCTTTTTCAGATTATTTCTAAGAGTATACAGTGGCATGCAAAAGTTTGGGCACCCTGGTCAAAATTTCTGTTACCGTGAATAGCTAAGCGAGTAAAAGATGACCTGATTTTCAAAAGGCATAAAGTTAAAGATGACACATTTCTTTACTATTTTAAGCAAGATTACTTTTTTTATTTCCATCTTTTACAGTTTCCAAGTAACAAAAAAGGGAAAAGGGCCCGAAGCAAAAGTTTGGGCACCCTGCATGGTCAGTAGTTAGTAACTCCCCCTTTGGCAAGTATCACAGCTTGTAAATGCTTGCTGTAGCCAGCTAAGAGTCTTTCAATTCTTGTTTGGGGGAAATTTTGCCCATTCTTCCTTGCAAAAGGCTTCTAGTTCTGTGAGATTCTTGGGCCATCTTGCATGCACTGCTCTTTTGAGGTCTACCCACAGATTTTCAATGATGTTTGGGTCAGGAGACTGTGAGGGCCATGGCAAAACCTTCAGCTTGTGCCTCTTGAGGTAGTCCATTGTGTCATTTTGAGGTGTGTTTAGGATCATTATCCTGTTGTAGAAGCCATTCTCTTTTCATCTTCGGCTTTTTTTTTACAGATGGTGTGATGTTTGCTTCCAGAATCTGCTGGTATTTAATTGAATTCATTCTCCCCCCTACCAGTGAAATGTCCCCCGTGCCACTGGCTACAACACAAGCCCAAAGCATGATCGATCCACCCCCGTGCTTAACAGTTGGAGAGGTGTTCTTTTCATGAAATTCTGCACCCTTTTTTCTCCAAACATACCTTTGCTCATTGCAGCCAAAAAGTTCTATTTTAACTTCATCAGTCCACAGGACTTGTTTCCAAAATGCATTAGGCTTGTTTAGCTATTCCTTTGCAAACTTCTGATGCTAAATTTTGTGGTGAGAACGCAGGAAAGGTTTTCTTCTGATGACTTTTCCATGAAGGTCATATTTATGCAGGTGTCACTGCACGGTAGAACAGTGCACCACCACTCCAGAGTCTGCTAAATCTTCCTGAAGGTCTTTTGCAGTCAAACAGGGGTCTGAAATTGCCTTTCTAGCAATCCTACGAGCAGTTCTCTCAGAAAGTTTTCTTGGTCTTCCAGACCTCAACTTGACCTCCACCGTTCCCGTTAACTGCCATTTAATTACAGTACGAACTGAGGAAACGGCTACCTGAAAACGCTTTGCTATCTTCTTATAGCCTTCTCTTGCTTTGTGGGCATCATTTGTTTTAATTTTCAGAGTGCTAGGCAGCTGCTTAGAGGAGCCCATGGCTGCTGATTGTTGGGACAAGGTTTGAGAAGTCAGGGTATTTATAAAGCTTTGAAATTTGCATCACCTGACCTTTCCTAACGATGATTGTGAACAAGCCATAGCCCTAACAAGCTAATTAAGGTCCGAGAGCTTGGTAAAAGTTATCGGAGAACTCAAATCTCTTGGGGTGCCCAAACTTTTGCATGGTGCTCCTTTCCCTTTTTCTCCCCACCCTAAAATTGTACGAAACAAAAATAATACACTAATCTTGCTTAAAATGTTGAAAAGAATGTTTCATCTTTAATTTTATGACTTTTGGACATCAGTTCATCTTCTACTCACTTAACTATTCACAGTAACAGAAATTTTGACCGGGGTGCCCAAACTTTTGCATGCCACTGCATTTCCCTCAATCTTAAATTGAGAGAGTACGATCTTGTAGTTTTATATTTATATATATTTAATGTTATTCCTGTCAGTTAGCTTCCTGGTAAATCTGTGTAAATATCATTAAGATGAATCCAGAGTATCAATTGAAGGTAAATTGGATTATGGAATGCATTTAATTTGGAATATAAAAAAACAAAAATGACAAAAACGTCCCAACTCAAAAGAGATATCCGGAACAACATGTCACTAAATCCATGCAGTAAAAGTTGTTAAAGTTAGTACTGGTATACTATTATTACATGTACCAAGATGAAGTGAATAGCCTGATTTGTTTATACAGATTAACTCATTACACAATACATTGAGCTAGAATAATGTAAAACAATAACAATGCAGAATATAGTGTAAAAGCTACCAAAAAACTGCAGTGCAAGTAAACGATAAAGTGGAAGATCATAACCACGTAGATTGTGAGGCCAATAGTCTATCTTATCATACAAGAGGTCCATAAAAAAGTCTGATAACAGTGGGATAGAAGCTGTCCTTGAGTCTAATGGTACATGTTTTCAGGCTTCTTTACCTTCTACCTAATGGAGAGGGGAGAAAGGAGAATAACGGGGTGAGTGGGGTCTTTGATTATGCTGGCTACTTCACTAAAGCAGTGGGAAATATAGACAAAGTCCACAGAAGGGAGGCTGGTTCCTGTGATGTGCTAAATTTCTTGCAGTCACATACGTGCAGAGCAGTTGCCATACTGTTATGCATCCAGACAGAATGCTTACTACAGTGTATTGGTAAAAATTGGTAAGAGTCCATGGGAACATGCTGAATTTCTTTAGCCTCCTGAGGTAGTAGAGGCTTTGATAAGCTTTCTCATTGTTGGACCCTGACAAGCTATTGATGATGTTCACACCTAGGAACTTCAAGCTCTCAATCCTCTTAATATCAACACCATTGATGTAGACAGGAGCATGTGCATCACCCACACTGTGAAGTCAATGACCAGCTCTTTTGTTGACACTGAGGGAAAGGTTATAATCATGATACCATGTCAGTAAGCTCTCCTAGATGCTTCTTGTACTGCAGTTCATTTTTACTTGCGATGTGGCCCTTCTCAATCATCCGCAAACTTGTAGAGTTACAGCAGAATCTAGCCGTGTGAGCAGGGGGCTAAGGATGCAGCCTTTTGGAGCTCCAGTGTTTTACAATAATTGTGGTGGAGGTGTCGCTGCCTATCTTTATTGACTGTGGTCTTTTGGTCAGAAAGTCAAGAACCCAGTTGCAGAGTGAGGCATTAACTCGGCGTTGAGTGGAGTATTGTGCAGATGCAGGAGAAGCGTTCCCACACAGGTCGTGGGAGCAATCGTCGTCAGAGTGGTCTGAGTTGGAGTAGTAAAGCTTTGGCTCAACAGGGCTTCGGCGAGAACAGGTGGAGGCAAGGTAAGTAGGTACGTTCATTCCTTATTTAACTCTTGAGAGAACAGGGGGAATGTCTACAGAGTCAGTGTTCTGTTCTGGGTGTCAGATGTGGGATTTCTAGGAGACTACCAGTCTCTCGGACAGCTACATCTGCACCAGGTGCATCGAGACGCAGCTCTTTACAGACCGTGTTAAAGAACTGGAGCTGCAGCTCGATGACCTTCGGCATGTTAGGGAAAGTGAAGCACTGATAAACAGGAGCTACCCCATGGCTACAGGTGACAGATAAATGGGTGACTGTCAGGAGAAGGAAGGGAGAACATCAGATAGTGGAGAGCACCTCTGTGGCTGGCCCCCTCTACAATAAGTAACACACATCAAAGTTGCTGGTGAACGCAGCAGGCCAGGCAGCATCTGTGGGAAGAGGTGCAGTCGACGTTTCAGGCCGAGACCCTAGTACTTCATTTTGCGTACTGTTAGAGGTACAACTTACCTGGGGGAAGCAACAGCGGCCATGCCTCTGACACTGAGTCTGGCCCTGTGGCTCAGAAGGGTAGGGAACCGAAGAAGATGGCAGCAGTAATAGGGGACTCTTTAGTTAGGTGGACACACAGGTGATTCTGTGGATGCCAAAAAAGCGTGGATGATAGCTTGCCTCCCAGGTGCCAAGTTCCGCGATGTTTCTGAACGCATCAAATATATCCTGAAAAGGGAGGGTGAGTAGCCAGAACTGGTGGTACATATTGATACCAACAACATGGGTAGAAAAGGGCAGGAGGTCGTGAAATAAGAATAAAGGGAGTTAGGAAGGAAGCTGAGAAGATTTACCTCAAGGGTAGTAATCTTGGGATTGCTGTCTGTGCCATGCGACAGTGAAAATAAGCACAGAATGAGGTGGCAGATAAATGTGGGGCTGAAGAATTGGAGCAGGGGGCAAGGATTCAGATTTCTGGATAATAATTGACACCTCTTATGGAGCAGCTGTGACCTGTACAAAAGGGATGCGTTGCACTTGAACCCGAGGGGGATCAATATTTTTGTGGGCCGGTTAATTCGAGCTGTTGGGAGTGGTTTAAACTAATATGGCAGGGGATGGGTACCAGTATGATAGTGATGAGGATGAGCCAGCAGGTTTACAAGTAGATGATGGGTGTAATACGAATGTAAGGAAGGACAAGCAATGACTGGGTACAAAGACAAAGCAAAGAGTTAAATTGTACCACAGAGGCAAAATTCAAAAGGGTGATGAATGTAGCACTGAAGGTGCTGTATTTAAATGCACATAGAATTCAGATTAAGGTGGATGAACTCGGGGCGCAAATAGAGACTGGTTGGTACGATGTTGTGGGCATCACCGAGTCATGGCTGAAAGAAGGCCACAGTTGGGAGCTTAGCATAAAAGGATATACTTTGTATTGAAAGGACAGGCAGGAAGGCATAGGCAGTGGTGTGGCTCTGTTGGTAAGAGAAAGAATTACATCTTTAGAAAGAGGTGATACAGGTTAAGAGAATGTTGAATCTTTGTGTGCTGAGTTAAGAAACTGCAAGGGTAAAAAAACCATTATGGGAATCATATATAGGCCTCCAAATAGTAGCCAAGATGTGGGGCTGGAAAAGGATGTAATAAGGGTAAGGTCACATTTGTAATGGGGAACTTCAGTATGCAAGGGAATTGGGAAAATCAGGTTGCTGTTAGATCGCAAGAGAAGGAATTTGTTAAATGCCTATGAGATGGCTTTTTAAAGCAGCTTGTGCTTGACCCTTCTCAGGGAAAGGCCATCTTAGATTGGGTGTTGTGTAATAAGCTAGATCTTATTAGGGAGTTTCATGTAAGGGAACCTTTAGGAGACAGTGACATAACATGATTGAATTCATACTGCAGGTGGAGAAGCATAACTCTTATGTATCAGTATTGCAATGGAATAAAGGAAATTACAGAGGCATGAGAGAGGAGCTTGCCCAGGTGGATTGGAAGGGGATACTGGTGGGGATGACAGCAGAGCAGAGATGGCTGAAGTTTTTGGGAATAGTTCACAAACCGCAGGACAGAGATGTCTCACAGAAGCAATAGTTCTCAAATGGCAGGGTCTAGGCAATGGTGGCAGACAAGGAAAGTTAAGGACTGCATGAAAGCCAAGGAAAGGGCATATAAGGTAACAAAAGTGAGTGTGAAATTGGATGATTGGGAAGCTTTTAAAATCAAACAAAAGGCAACTAAAAAAGCTATAAGTAGGGAAAATATGAAATATGAGGGTAAGCCAGCCAATAATATAAAGCAGGATACTAAAAGCTTTTTCCAGTTATATAAAGAGCAAAAGGGAGGTGAGAATTGATATTGGACCACTGGAAAATGATGGTGAGGTAATAATGCGGGATAAGGAAATGGCAGATGAACTTAATGGGTACTTTTCATCAGTCTTCACTGTGGAAGACACTAGCAGTGTGTCATAGGTCCGTGAGTGGCAGGTAACAGGAGTGAGTGCCATTGCTATTACAAAGGGAAAAAGTGCCAGGCATGTGGATAAGTCACGTGGACCAGATGGACTACATCCCAGAGTTCTGAAAGAGGTTGCTGAAGAGATAATGGATGCATTAATCATGATTTTTTTAAGAATCACTTGATTCTGGCATGGTCCTGGAGGACTGGAAGCTTGCAAAGTCACTCAACTCTTTAAGAAGGGAGGAAGGCAAAAAAAGGAAATTATAGGCCAGTTAGCCTAACCCCAGTGGTTGGGAAAGTTTTGAGTCTATTATTAAGGATGAGCTTTCAGGGTACTTGGAGATAAAGTCAGTCAAAGTCAGCATGGTTTCTATGAAGGGAAATCTTGCCCGACAAATCCGTTAGGAGTTCTTCGAGGAAGTAACAAAGGAGAGGCAGTGGATGTTATTTACTTGGATTTTCAGCAGGCATTTGATAATGTGTCACACATGGGGCTGCCAAACAAGATAAAATCCCATGGTGTTACAGGAAAGATACTGGCATGGATAGAGGAATGGTGGATAGCCAGGAGGAAGCGAGTGGGAACAAAGGGGGCCTTTTTTGGTTGGCTGCCAGTGACTAGTGGTGTCCTTCAGGGGTCAGTATTGGGACTGCTGCTTTTCACATTGTTTGTCAATGATTTGAATAACAGAATTGATGAATTTATGGCACAGTCTGCAGATGATACAATGGTAAGTGGAGGGGTAGGTAGTGATGAGGAAGCAATGCGATTGTAGCCAGACTTAGACAAATTAGAAGAACGGGCAAAAATGTGACATATAGAATACAGTATTGGGAAATGTATGATAATACACTTTGGTAAAAGGAACAATAGCATGGAATATTATCTAAATGGGGAGAAGGTTCAAACCTCAGAGGTGCAGAGGGCCTTAGGAGTCCTCGTGCAAGACTCCCAGAAGGTTAATTTACAGGTTGAGTTTGTGGTGAAGGCGGCAAATGCAATGTTGGCATTTATTTCAAGGGGAATAGAATATCAAAAAAGGAGATAATGCTGAGGCTCTATAAGACACTGGTCAGGCCACACTTGAAGTATTGTCAACAGTTTGGGGCCCCATATCTCAGAAAGGATGTGCTGTCATTGGAGAGAGTCCACAGGAGATTCATTCCAGGAATGAAGGGGTTAATACATGAGAAGCGCTTGGCAAATTTGGGCCTGTACTCACTGGAATTTAGAAGAACGTGCCGGGGGGGGGGGGGAGAGGAGGAGGTGGGGAAATCTCATGGAAACCTACCGAATGTTGAAAAGACTAGTTAGGGTGGATGTGGAGTGGATGTTTCCTATGGTGGGGGTATCCAGAACTAGAGCATACAGCCTCAAAATTGAGGGGCAAACTTTTAGAACAGAGGTAAGGAGGAATTTTCTTTAGCCAGAGAGTAGTGAATCTGTGGAATGTTCTGCCCAGGCTGCAGTGGAGGCCAAGTCCTTGGGTATATTTAAAATAGAAGTTGATCGTTTCCTGATTGGTCAGGGCATCAAAGGATATAATGAAAAGGCAGGTATATGGGGTTGAGTGGGATCTGGGATCAGCCATGATGGAATAGTAGCGCAGACTTGATGGGCTGAATGGCCTAATTCTGCAACTATGTCTTATGGGCTAACTCACAGGGTCTGAAGTTCAGTTATGGTTTGCTTGGAATAATTGTATTGAAGGCAGAATTGTAGTCAATAAACAATAGTCTGATGTAGGTGTCTTTAATGTCCAGATGTTCCAGAGATGAGTGTAGGGCCAGGGGGGTGGTGTCTGCTTGTTTTGGTGTAGGCAAATTGCAGTGGGTTAAGGTCACCTGGAAAGCTGGAGTTGATGCATGCCATGACCAGCCTCTGGGAAGACTTTATGACAGTGGATGTTACAGCTACTGGGCAGTAAAATTCCAGACAGGGAGAACTTTAGTATAAGCCATATGATTCGTTTGTTTATCAGGAAAATTTTCCTTTTCATTAATATTAAAATGTGTTGGAAATAATTTACACTGTCGATGACCCCTCGCAGGGTGACAAAATGTTTGCAAGTAGATTGCAAGATCGGTGATCAACTCAACCCAGCCATTAAAATGTGTTCTTTAAACATCAGAGTATAAAATTAACTCAATTTTTCAGTACCATTAGACACATCTACACAAATGGAGACTAGGCAGCCAGTTATCTTTGCGGATGGTAAATAATAGTTAAGTTGAGCGTTAGAGGACAGAGCTCTAATACCAGAACAAATCAAACACCCACATGATTTATGATCATCCATAGCAGCAAGACACATTTAAACTGCAAAAATAAGGTTGTTTACCATACACAACCAGTCTCTTACCAATTCAGGATATAATTTTTTATCTCCAAACCAGCTGATTAAGTATTCCAATATGTTAAATACTGTTGGCTAGGGAAAAAAAAACTGAAAAATTATATCATGTAAAACAGAGTCACAAAAAAGGTAGTTGAAGCAGAAATATAATGCAATGAGTTCTGCACATCGCATGATGCCCAGTAGGAAATTAAACAAGTCTGAAATATTTTAAATACAGATCAAAATGTTGTTTAAATTGTCATTACTATGCCATTAATACACACATCTTCAACTCATGATTCTTCCACTCGTGAAATAAACACTATTTTTTGCAATATTAACTTTAAATTCCTTATCTTAATTATCAGTGATGACATTTTAAAAACACAACAAACCTCTTGGGTTCCTTTTAACGTTTATTTCATAAGATAAAATCTCAGATGGCAACTAGGAAGCATACAGGGCTAGTGGAGTGGTGTCACAACAACCACCTCAGCATGACCAAGGAATTGATTGTGGACTCGAGAAAGGGAGCAGTGAAAGAATGTGCACCAGTCCCCACTGAGGGGTCAGCATCTTTAAGTCCCTGGGTGTCAACATCTTGACGATCTGCCCTAGGACTAACACACTGAGGAGGCATGACAAAGGCTCTACATTTTAGGAGTTTGAGGAGATTTGGTTACCACCAAATTGCAAGTGGCTGCAGAGATATAATCTCAGTCAGCTTCATCACAAGCACACCTTCCCCACCATCAAGGACATCTTTGAGTGGCAGTGCATCAAGGACAGTAGCATTGTCATTAAAGACCCTCACTGTCCAGGATTTTCCCTCTTTTAGTTCTTACTATCTGGGTGGAGTAAGGAGCCTGAAGACCCACACTCTACAATTCAAGAATAGGTTCTTCCGCTCCGTCATCTGATTTCTGAATGTTCAAAAAACACGTAACACCACTTCACTATTTCTATTTTTTCACATTATAGATATTTTTTCACGGGAATAGATAGAGTGGATAGCCAGCGCCTCTTCCCCAGGGCACCACTGCTCAATACAAGAGGACATGGCTTTAAGGTAAGGGGTGGGAAGTTCAAGGGGGATATTGAGGAAGGTTTTTTACTCAGGGAGTGGTTGGTGCGTGGAATGCACTGCCTGAGTCAGTGGTGGAGGCAGATACACTAGTGAAGTTTAAGAGACTACTAGACAGGTACATGGAGGAATCTAAGGTGGGGGCTTATATAGGAGGCAGGGTTTGAGGGTCGGCACAACATTGTGGACCGAAGGGCCTGTACTGTGCTGTACTATTCTATGTTCTATGTAAGACACAGTACAACTGTTTTAGCTAAGAAAGATTCAGGTCATGTTAGAGACCAATTGCTCTTTGACAGATTGGAATGTACCAGCAATTTCAAGCTGCAAGCCAGCAGTGTTCTGCATTTAATTTTTTTTGCACTAATGCTAAATTAGTTGTGCAGTGATTTTGTTCAATGACGCAAATTCTCCAAGATACAAGCAATCATATCAAAGTTCCACTTATTATAATTTGTACAGTTTTATAAAGAATTACGGAGAGGTTGTCATACTGCTAAACTGGATTATTTAGATAACCATAAATATAAAAATCTGAGTATTTATTAATTAATTTTTGAAATTTTGCATTTAGAATGTGTTTTCAGTTCAGAAACATTGAACAAAAAGAAATATAGTGCTGGAAATAATGCATCAACATGGATAGGGAATCTGCTACAAGACAGGAAGCAGCAAAATAGGATAAAGGGCTTTTATCATAATAGAATAGAAGAAAACTTTATTGTCATTGCTCAAAGCAAGATTGCGGTGCTATAGTCCATGCCAAACAGATAGTTTGTACGCTGTACGGCTTAATTTAAAAAAATCCCATATTTACATACAAGTGACTTCGAGAGTCCATAACTATTGATAGGTCATTGGCAAGCCGAGGTGTAGCATTATTCAGCTGCACAACAGCCCTCAGGAAAAAGCTGTCTTGGCCAAGATGTTTCTGTATCTCCTATAGGATGGCAGATAGTTGAACAGACAAGTGTCCGGGATGGGATGGGTTATGAGCACACTATGGGCATCAAGAGATTTAGAATGTCTCCAGGTCCGGTAGCTGTGTCTCAATGATGTGCTGATTGGTTGGAATGCTTTTTCATTTGTCTTGCTGCAGCTAGAGCTCTGTACTGTCATTCCATATGTCAGTAAGCTCTCTATCACACATCGATTAAAAATTGGCCAGCAATTTTTGGGGCAGATAGCTCTCCTTAGGCACCTCAGGTAGTATAGTCACTGTTGTGCCTTCCCTACTATTGAGGTTGTGTTGACGGATGAAGAGAGCTCCTCATTGATGTTCATCTCCAAAAAATTGAAACTAAAGACCCTTTCCACTGCCTCACCATTTATGAATAGTGGGGTTTCTTCAGAACCTCTTACATTCCTGAAGTCAATTATCATTTCTTTTGTCTTTTTGATGCTGAGTAATAGGTTGTGGTTCCTGCACTAATTGGACAGTTTCAGCACCTCCTCTATAAGCAGATTCGTTATTGTTTCTGATTAGGCCAATCACAGTTCCGTGTTTGCAAATTTGATGATCGAGTTTGTAGCACAAAGCAGGAGTGCAGTTGTAGGTGAAGAGAGAGCAGAGAAGTGGGCTCAGTACACACCCCTGCGGGACACTGGTGTTCAGGGTGGGTCGGGGGGGGGTTGAGCACTGGGCTAGCTTCACTGTCTGGGTACCATTATAGAGGAAGTCCAAGATCTAATTAAGATTGCCAAGACCTAGATTGTGGAGCTTGACAGTCAGCTTGCTTGGTAGTATGGTGTAAAAGGCTGAGCGTTATCAATGAAAAACATCCTGACGTAAGTGTCTTTGTGCTCCAGGTGGTCCAAGGCAGTACGAAAGGCAATAGAAATGGCATCTTCAGTTGATCTTTTCATCTTTAGGCAAACTGGTGCTGGTCCAAGGTAGCTGGGATTACATCCTTGATGTGAGACATGAGCAATCTTTCCAAGTACCTGGCAACCATGGGATTGAGTGCCACTGGTCTGTAGTTATTAAGGTATGTTGCCACTGACGTCTCGGGGATTGGTATGATGGTTGCCGCTTTGAAACATGCTGGAACCATATCCTGATACAATGAGAGATTGTAAATACCTGTCAGAACTCCCACCAGCTAGTCAGTGCAGTCCCTGTGAACCCATCTGGGTACACTGTCTGGTTCCCCTGCTCTGTGTGTACACGCCTCACCTCTTGTATATTTAGTGTCAGCGCACTTCCTCCATCCGATGCCAAAGCCCTCATCACTGGTTCCTTATTGTGCTCACCAAAGCGAGCAAAGACGTTGCTTAGCTCTTTGGCTAGTTTGGTGTCACCATGAGCAGAGCAGGAGAGCTTTCCTTTGTAATCTGAGATGGATCTGATGCCTTCCCAAACACATTGGGGATTGATGACGTTACAGAAATATGTCTCAATCTGTACTTTATGTCTATACTTGGTGGTCTTGATACCTCTCTTTAAGACTTGATCTAGCTTCACTGTATGCTTTGGCTTCACCGGATTTGTAAGAGGCATCATAAGCTTTGAACAGGTTCTGCACCATGCAACACACACAAAACGCTGGAGAAATTCAGCAGGCCAGGCAGCATCTAGGAAAAAAGTACAGTCAACGTTTTGGGCCGAAACCCTTCAACAGGCCTGGAGAAAAAAAAACTTGAGTAGAAGATTTAAAAGGTGGGGGGACAGGAGACAGAAACACAAGGTGATAGATGAAACCTGGGGGGGGGGGTGATGAATTAAAGAGCTGGGAAGTAAATTGGTAAAAGAGACAGAAGGCCATGGAAGAAAGAAAAGGGTGGAGGAGCACCAGAGGGAGGTGATGGGCAGGCAAGGAGATAAGGTGAGAGAGGGAAAAGGGGATGGGAAAGGTGAAGGAAGGGGGGGGGTTGGGGGGCATTACTGGAAGTTCGAGAAATCGATGTTCATGTCATCACGTTGGAGGCTATAAGGTGTTGTTCTTCCATCCTTACTGTGGCCTCATCATGACAGTGGGGGAGACCATTTTGTGTAGATGCTCGGCAAAATGGTCTCTCAATCTACGTCAGGTCTCACCAATATACAGGAGGCCGCACCGGGAGCACCAGACACAGTATGTGACCCCATTGGACTCACAGGTGAAGTGTCACCTCACCTGGGAAGACTGTTTGGGGCTCTGAATGGTAGTGAGGGAGGAAGCGTAGGGGTAGCTGTAGCTTGTTCTGCTTGCGAGGATTAGTGCCAGGAGGGAGATAAGTTGGGGAGGGTAAATGGACAAGGGAGTTGCACAGAATGCACAGGAGTGATCCCTGCGGAAAGCGGAAAGCAGAAGGTGGGGGGAGAGAGATGTGCTTGGTGGTGGGATCCCATTGGAGATGGTGGAAGTTTCAGAGAATTATCTGCTGGATGCAGAAGCTGGTGGGGTGGTAGGTGAGGACAAGAGGAACCTATTTCATGCACGTCTGCTCTTACCTCATCCTCCCGCCACGCTACCAGGGATAGAGTTCCAACACATAATTCTCCGAAACCTCTGCTGGGCTCTTACGCTCCGTCCGCCTGAAAAAGTGGTATCTCACAGTGCTCACCCATTTTAATTCCATTTCCCGTTCCCATTCCAATATGTCTATCCATGGCTTCCTCCACAGTTGTGATGAGGCCACAGTAAGGTCGGAGGAACAACACCCTATATTCCATTTGAATAGCCTCCAACCTGATGGCATGAACATCAATTTCTCCAAATTCCGGTAATGCCCCCACCACTCTCCTTCTCCTTTCCCATCCCCCTTTCCTTCTCTCACTTTATCTCCTTGCCTGCTCGTCCCTCTGGTGCTTCTCTCCCACTTTTCATTCTACCATAGCCTTCTGTCTCTTTTACAAATTTACTTCCCGCCTCTTCATCCCTCCCCCTCCAAGTTTCACCTATCACATTGTGTTTCTCTCCCCCACCTTTCTAAATCTACTCCTCAGCCTCTTTTTTCTCTAGCCCTGCTGAAGGGTTTCGGCCCAAAATGTTGACTGTACTCATTTCCTAGATGCTGCCTGGCCTGCTGAGTTCCTCTAGCATTTTGTGTGTAGTTGCTTGGATTTCCAGCACCTGCAGATTTTCTCTTGTTAGATTCTGTACCCCATTGTTCATCCATGACACATCAGGACCGTTCCATTTAAATAGCTGCCCAATTAGCCAAAGTTTTGTGGAAGTAATAAAACCGTATTAAAAAAAAACAAACTATTGTTTAACTGAGTAACAAATTATGTATTTAAATGAAATACAGAACAAATTAGAACACCACCAATTTTACTACAATACTATAAAACCTAATAGTTATCGATGGAGGAATTCATTCAGCGTTCCCTGCCATGCATGATCTTTTGAGTGACTGTCCATAAACAAAACCAGTGCTCCCACCTAGTGCAGATAATGCACTGCCTTCATTGCCCTTCCTGCATGAATTAGTGTTGTAATCCAACAACAAATTTCCTGGCATCTTGTGTGGTCACTAGCTTCAAATGTGCCCATTGGCCAATATGGATATCATACCAGAAGCACACGCATCTGACGCTATTTAAAAACTGTTTGCTCTAAACTCAGTGCAGTGTCTAATGGCCACACAAGTGCATGTGACTAATACTAATTAGAAACTGTTTGGCAACAGTCTCCTGTCCCAAATAAGCAGCACAGTGTCCTAAATAAATGAAGGGAATTCCGGCTATTTTCTTGATTAATTTTTGTTCTTCAAGAGTTGTTCCAAATAAGCAGCTACCCCAATTAATCAGAATCTACTGTATTAATGCTTTGGAGAAAGTATGCAAGTGAATATATGGTGGCCAAATTTGCAAGACACAAAAAGACGTTGAAAGACAAGCAGTGAGGATACAAGCAGCTAATAGATAGAACAAAAATTTGGCATATGGAGTGGGCATGTATGAAGTTGTTTATTTTGGAAGAACAAAATAAAAATTAAATGAAGTAAAACGGCAGAAAGCTGCAGACCCAGAAAATTTGGGAGTCCTTGTACACACCACACAGAGAGCTAGCACACAAGTCTAGCGGTAATAGGGAAGACTAATCGAATATTACTCCCTACTTCAAGTGTTTTTGAGCAAAAGTAGAGACATTTTGACTACAAATGAACAAGGTACTTGTGAGATCAAATTTGCAGTACTATAAACAATCTAAAAAAGAATTATTTTGTTAGAAGTGGTTCTGAGAAGGTTCACTGGAATAATTCCAGATATGGAGCAGTTGTCCAACAAGGTGGGACTCAACTCAAAATTCAATGTTCAATGTAAATTTATTATCAAAGTACAAATGTCACATATAGCTCAACAGAATTTGGAAGAATGACAGGCAACCTTGTGGAAGCATGTAGATTCTAAAGAGGCTTGAGAGGGTAAATGCTAAGACAATATTTTCACTCATGGGACAGCCCAAAAATAAGGTGGTGTAGAATCAGAATAAGTAAGAGAGGAAGAAGAATTCATTCTCTCAGAAAAATTGCAAGCCTTTAGATCCCTTTGCTGAAGAAAGTAGTAGGCCTGGAATCCTCAGGTATACTTTTTAGACTGAGAAAATTGATTTCTAATCAGTATGGAAATCCAAGAGCAAAAGATACAAAGGGCAAGTAGATTTGAGGAATGTCAGGTAGGGCATAATCCTAAACAAAAAATACTCTGCAGATGCTGGAGTCTAAGCAACACTCACAACATGCTGGAGGAACTCAGCAGGTCAGGCAGCATCCATGGAAACGATCAGTCAACGTTTCGGGCTGGAACCCTTCGTCAGGACTGTAGAGGGAAGGGGCAGAGGCCCTATAAAGAAGGTGGGGGGAGGGTGGGAAGGAGAAGGCTGTAGGTTCCAGGTGAAAAACCAGCAAGGGGAAAGATAAAGGGGTGGGGGAGGGGAAGCATGGAGGTGATAGGCAGGAAAGGTGAAGAAAGAATGGGGGAAAACACAATGGGTAGTAGAAGGAGGCGGAATCATAAGGGAGGTAGTAGGCAGCTGGGGGAGGGGGCAGAGTGAAATAGGGATAGGGGAAGGGAGGGGGAGGGAATTACCAGAAGTCGAATTCTATGTTCATACCAAGGGGCTGGAGACTACCTAGACGGTATGTGAGGTGTTGCTCCTCCAACCTGAGTTTGGCCTCATCATGGCAGTAGAGGAGGCCACGTATGGACATATCTGAATGGGAATGTGAAGCAGAGTTGAAGTGGGTGGCAACCGGGAGATCCTGTCTGTTGTGGCAGACGGAGCGGAGGTGCTCGACGAAGCAGTCCCCCAGTCTGCGTCGGGTTTCACCGATGTAGAGGAGGTCGCACCGGAAGCACTGGATGCAATAGATGACCCCAACAGACTCACAAGTGAAGTGTTGCCTCACCTGGAAGGACTGTTTGGGGCCCTGAATGGTGGCAAGAGAGGAGGTGTAGGGACAGGTGTAGCACTTATACTTACAGGGATAAGTGCCGGGTGGGAGATCCATGGGGAGGGAGGCATAATCCCATTGGATGGCAGAGCAGGTATGAAGGGGCTGAATGGCTTATTTCTGTTCCTGCTTCTTTTAGTTTTAATAAGTTCTGACCTTGACATTGACATGGTGCTTGATCTCAACACAGCAGGTCAGAACTCGTGTAAGGAAATTGAGCAATGCACAATATCCAAAGCTACATGTTACTGCCTAGGCCTTAAACCAGGAAAGGGCTTTGTGTGTTTTGGCACTGCAAAAGAAAGATAGTTGAGAAGGGCTTTTAGGGTTCACAAAAAGGAGGCAGATAGGAAGGCTATTCTAGCATCAGATTTGAGAGAATGTAACCTGGATGAAGCTCCCTTCAAATAATGTGAGGGGCTGCTTCTGGCCAAAAATCCTGGAAAAAGATAGGCACATGGATAATAGATAAAATGGAGGGCAGGGTTAGATTGATCTCAGAGCAGGTTATAAGGTCAGCATGATATTGTGGGCTCAAGAGCCTGTACTGCGCTGTAGTGCTCTACGTTCTATGTTCCAAATGGTGTCAATGTCAGCATACCAGTCACAGAGAAGACCTGGGAGGGAAAATCTTGGACATTTTGCAATTAGCTGTCTAAACCCGAATTTTCACTTAGATACAGTTTTAAGTTGCATAGTTCACAAGATCACATCATACTCTTATTTAAATTCCAGGCAAAGATGTACTTGTTCTTTGGTAAAAACAAAGTACTTAACCTTAAGGCAAATTAGAGTTTGTTTACTGCTAAAAAGTGATTGAAAATGTAAAATCCCATACCTGACTCATTCTGCTGACAATACTCAACAGGGGGGGAAATCCCACCTGAAAGATAGAGAAACCACCTTCAGCAAATCAAGCTAGACTTCAGTCTAATTCTCAGAATAACAGTCTGAATAATATGGAAAACACCTTCCTCAGATTAGAAACAACTGATTATGGTCACCCTATTTATATAAACGTGTTCCCTTAAATATTATTAAAATCGATCCAAAAGCAGATAAAAACAACCAAGCATCCTGGCAGTCTGGCATCTTCCCCCTTCCTTCTCAGTCCTGGAGAAAGATCTTGGTCTAAAACATTGACTATCTATTCATTTCCATAGATGCTGTTTGACCTGCTGAGCTCCTCCAGCACTTTGTGTGTGATGCTTCAGATTTCCTGCAGACTTTTTCATGTTTATAAAAACAACCCTGTTTACATGCAATCTCCTGGCAGAATTCAGACACCGTTATCTCTTAAGATCACAGAGTGCCATTTTCATCACTGGAGGCCACTTAAGAAAATTGCTTTGAAAAGTGATGCACAATGGCTTCCACTAGTATGCAACCACACTGATACTCAAAACCAGCCACTGAGCATGAGATATCCTGCTTCTGTAACACTGTAACTAGGTAGGGAAAGGCAATAAAAACATTCATGTTAAGTGGCTCTATTTAACACCATACATTACAATACTGTAGAGGCATGGTTACCAAATTAAGTAATTTTATATCTTTTCCAATTTAACGACAAAACAGACTTATAGATGTATGTAAAAATGGAACCCATTCTTAACCCGAGGACAGCCTGCAATCCAAGTGCATGGAAAGCAATAGTCATAGTCATACTTTATTGATCCCGAGGGAAACTGGTTTTCGTTACAGTTGCACCATAAATAATAAATAGTAATAAAACCATAAATAGTTAAATAGTAATATGTAAATTATGCCAGGAAATAAGTCCAGGACCAGCCTATTGGCTCAGGGTGTCTGACCCTCCAAGGGAGGAGTTGTAAAGTTTGATGGCCACAGGTAGGAATGACTTTCTATGACGCTCTGTGTTGCATCTCGGTGGAATGAGTCTCTGGCTGAATGTACTCCTGTGCCCAACCAGTACATTATGTAGTGGATGGGAGACATTGTCCAAGATGGCATGCAACTTGGACAGCATCCTCTTTTCAGACACCACCGTCAGAGAGCCCAGTTCCATCCCCACAACATCACTGGCCTTACAAAGAGCGTGAAGGTATAAATATATCTTAAGAATATATCTTACATGTTAACTAAAACACTGAAACACCACTTATGTAATCAGAAATTCACAGATCTCTTCCTGTTCAGTTACAGAAAAAGGTGTACTAAAGAGGTTGCATAGGGAATACATGAAAAATTCTAGTTATTTTCTTTCAGAGGTACAAAATATATACTCAATTTTATTACTTACTTCCAAATACTGCAATATTTTCCCAAAAGAATAAACTACTCTGTAGACTAATTTATAACCTTTTAGTATGGCAGGCAGAATTTTCTAATATTTTGCATAAAAATCACAATTTCAAGGTTCTTTTGGTATAAACTGTACACGTATCTTTTTCCAGTTTGCACTATGAACTTGTAAAGACTTATTTGGAAATCAGAAATCCAGATAAGGATGGTTTCACAAAAGTCTTTCTACTACTTAGCAAGATATGGTCATAAGACAAGTATCATGCTTCTATTTTTACTGTGCACTCTTCTCCTGCAGCCATAGGAATAAATCCATCAGGTATGATCAGCAGTACTTTGTATTTACTAAAAAAAACTCGTGTTACTTGACCAGATGCTTACTAACTCACCAAAAATTTAACAGCATAGTTTTCAACAGTCCAGTTTATTTTGCTCTTTGCAAGGGCTGTTTGCATTCATTTCGGATTAGCTAATTATTTTTTGCTTGCTGCTGTTGCTGATCAATATAGTAACGTACAAATGTAGTTGGACTAACAATTAAAAGCTTCTATGCAGATTTCTAAAACCATTTCAAATTAGATGAAATATTCAATTCATAATAAGTAATGTTGTTTGAATTTATTGATCTTCATGTCCAAGGTTTATCCTAAATGACAAGAATATATACAACTCTGTACAGAACTTTGCTTAAGAAGTGCACAAAATTGTTGTCAAGATGGAAGATATTGGTTCAGTTATTATTAACAATCAAAACAATAGTTTAAGGAAGCATTTTCAATTACCACAATAAATTCCAAAGCAAATGGATAACAAAATGATTATTTGTCGTGATTAATTATTTGAATCAAGTCATGTTTCTACTGAAACTACAAAAATATTTACTAGAATTAGTTATGAATCCAGAATATCTACAGCTTTGAAATTCAAATAGGAACCTTCTACTTTGTGTTCCTATTCCTCCGCAAATTTTTGGTGTCTGCCAATGAACTAGAGAAAAAATGCTAATAAGATACTGGATTATAATGAAATTGAACGAAGTATGAATAAATTGTTGACCCTCTACATTTTTATCAATTCCATTTATAGGAGGCTGCATTTATTTAATATAAACAAAGGTTTCCTTGATATTAAATCATTAGTAAATATAAATATAAATATATGACTAACTTTGGAATTATAAAACTTTCTGGTATCTTCATATACATAACTTAAAAAAATATTTACCTGCACATAGTCAATCCCTGGGTTATCAATTTCTTCAGTAATTGATGATGAGTTTAAGTACAACTTTTCTCCAAGACAAAATTTTTTCCACCCTTCTTCATCTTCAGGAGATGGCTATGAGGTATGAATGAATTTCAACGTGTTTAGAAAAACATTTCATCATCTTGGAAACAAAAACTAATATAAATTCTACTTCAAAACTAAGACTTACTGAACATGGCAAATATTTGAGGCCATTCATCTGTCACTAGATGGCAGCAAGATATTGCTGAATATGTTTACTTTTTGCAACCATTGGATGTCGGTCTTATCTCTAAATAACTTGCATTTTACATAGTAAACACCCCTGAGCATTACACTGAATAGCATTTTAGCATAATACCAAATGCAGAAGATCTGTGCGCAACTGTTGCTTATTCAAAAAGAATGAGAAAGGTTCTCTCCTCACCTGCATAGTTACATAAATGTGTTAGAATTACCAAAGCTAAGCTTTACATTAACTTTAATAATCCTTTTATCAATAATACAGAGACAAAAGGCAAACAAATACATCTGTGTAGTGGAGAAAGTACAGAGTGAACTGTGCCCTACTAATTCTTGCTCATTTCTGTACTTGAGGAAAATATGGCATAATTAACTGCTGGGACCTGGACATGATTTCAGCTTATTACACAAAATATTTTAAGCACATACTCAGTTCAAGAAATTGTGACATTAAAGGGGATAGTCACATCTCCTTTACATTTCTGCCCCACTTTCTAAAGACTCTATACTTGTGTAAACCAGCACTAATGCCAGTTAATCTTCAATACGTTATCCAAATGGCTAGTCTTCACAAGCAAGCGTAGAGGGAGAGTATAGGTAGTTGGTCAATAAAGGAGGGTATTGTAGCCAGATCTTCAAGCTTCATTACAAATGTATGGAAAAACATCAATATTGTACAAAAATCAAACTGCTGTAAGAACTCAGTGGGTCACACCGTATCTGTGGAAGCAAAGGGATGGCCAACATTTTAGGTTGAGATCTGCATCAGGGTTAAGCATCTGCAGTCTATTGTGCTTCCAAAGGCAATAAAGGTAATTTTCAAAATTAATATTTGCAATATTTATTTCTATTTTAAATTATTTTAAAGTCTTTTAGAGACCAATATTGATGTTACTTTTTAATCTGAAAAGCACTGAACTGCAGGTGCTAGAAATCTCAAATAAAAGAAGAAAGTGATGGAAATACTTTGCAGATCAGGAAGCAACTGCGAAGACAAAAAGCACTAATAATATAGATTGTTGATCTTTTGTCAGTTCCAAGATCATTCTGTACTATTGAGCACAAACATCTTGCTTCTCTCATCAGGAATGCTGCACGACTTGTTGAGTATTTCTGGTGTTTTCTGTTTCAATTTGTAAAAATCAATTGATTATTTTGTTTTAATAGTGTTTAATGTGATTGAACATCACAATCACACATCACTGAAAAAAAATGACAGGATTGATTGATGAAGCTGAGAAAAGGATTTATCACTAATGGTTCTCCCAGCCTTTTAGTCATAGTCATACTTTATTGATCCCGAAGGAAACTGGTTTTCGTTACAGTTGCACCATAAATAATTAAATAGTAATATGTAAATTATGCCAGGAAATAGGTCCAGGACCAGCCTATTGGCTCAGAGTGTCTGACCCTCCAAGGGAGGAGTTGTAAAGTTTGATGGCCACAGGCAGGAATGACTTCCTATGATGCTCTGTGTTGCATCTCGGTGGAATGAGTCTCTGGCTGAATGTACTCCTGTGCCCAACCAGTCCATTATGTAGTGGATGGGAGACATTGTCCAAGATGGCATGCAACTTGGACAGCATCCTCTTTTCAGACACCACCATCAGAGAGTCCAGTTCCATCCCCACAACATCACTGGCCTTACGAATGAGTTTGTTGATTCTGTTGCTGTCTGCAACCCTCAGCCTGCTGCCCCAGCACACAACAGCAAACATGATAGCACTGGCCACCACAGACTCGTAGAACATCTTCAGCATCGTCTGACAGATGTTAAAGGACCTCAGTCTCCTCAGGAAATAGAGACGGCTCTGACCCTTCTTGTACACAGCCTGTGTTCTTTGACCAGTCCAGTTTATTGTCAATTCGTATCCCCAGGTATTTGTAATCCTCCACAATGTCCACACTGACCCCCTGGATGGAAACAGGGGTCACTGATGCTTTAGCCCTCCTCAGGTCTACCACCAGCTCCTTAGCCCATTTCACATTAAGCTGCAGATAATTCTGCTCACACCATGTGACAAAGTTTCCTACCATAGTCCTGTACTCAGCCTCATCTCCCTTGCTGACGCATCCAACTATGGCAGAATCATCAGAAAACTTCTGAAGATGACAAGACTCTGTGCAGTAGTTGAAGTAGTTATAGGTGAAATTTACACTGGCCCACATGAATGACCAGATTTCATTGTGAATCAATTGAATCCTCCCCAGTCAAGTCTAGAAGGCATTTGTCCAGGCACTGAGCAAGTGTGGGGCACGTGCTGGACAGTTCCATATCTCATCAAAGAGCCACTGTTAGCAAAATCCTCATCGATGTAATCTGAACCTTTGCTTCCTTTTTTAAAAAAGTGGTTACTTTTGCTGAAAATTACAACTTCAAAGCGATAAATATCCTTGACTATACAAGTAGTGATTCAGTTTGAAGACATCACCATGAATATGGCTAATGCTTTGCTTTAGCTCACCCGTATTATCACATACCAACATTACATTACTGTCCAAAGGCTGTGACTTCCAATGATCTCTGTTTTTGTCTATATTCTGGAAAATAGAGCAAAGAAAATTTAATGTCGTTTCCCTAAAACAAGAACATTATTGTGCTGCAAAAAAATTATAAACAGAAAAATGAAAAATGTGATGGAATTCCAGTAGACTGTAACACAAATAATATTTTCTGACTAGCATTTAGCTAGCACAGAGGTGTAGGACTACATGTTACATTCCCTGCTTATCTGGTAACCTTTCACATTATTGTAGCTTTCCATAAATTAGCATAAACTCATCCCAATGACTACAATCATCCTAAAGTACATAAGTTTTATTTTTGAAATACAAATATCAAAAGCAGATAGCTATTTCGGGTATCTTCTTGGGTATATTTTTAAACCCATTAAAGTTATATATTTTATACTCAGCTAGGTCATAATTATTTTTATGTATACTGTGGGTATACTAGGCCCTTTGTAATTAGAACTTTATATAGAATGCTATAGGATTATGGTACTAATCCTAGTATTTGAGAACATTATTACCAAAAATACTTCTGTGATTAAAAAAGAAATTCAATATTTAAAAACATCCCAGTGCACATTTAAAACATGCGAAATCTTATTAGAATCAGAATCAGGTTTACTATCACTGGCATGTGACATGAAATTTGTTAACTTAGTAGCAGCAGTCCAATGCAATACATAATATAGGAGGAGGAAAAAAAGTAAGTAAATCTTATTCAGTATATACAGGATACGTATATTGAATAGATTGAAAAATGTGCAGAAACAGAAATACTATATATTAAAAAAGTGAGGTAGTTCCAAGGGTTCAATATCCATTTAGGAATCGGAAGGCAGAGGGGAAGAAGCTGTCCTTGAATTGCTGAGTGTGTGCCTTCAGGCTTCTGCACCTCCTACCTGATGGTAACAGTGAGAAAAGGGCATGCCCTGGGTGCTGGAGGTCCTTAATAATGGAGCCGCCTTTCTGAGACACCACTCCTTGAAGATGTCCTGGGTAATTTGTAGGCTAGTACCCAAAATGGAGCTGACTAAATTTACAAGCCTCTGCAGCTTCTCTCGGCCCTGTGGAGTAGCACCCCCCGCCCAGTACCAGACAGTGATGCAGCCTGTCAGAATGCTCTCCATGGTACATCTATGTAAGTTTTTGAGTGTATTTGTTGACATACCAAAGTTCAAACTACTAATAAAGTTTAGCCGCTGTCTTGCCTTCTTTACAACTGCATCAATATGTTGGGACCAGGTTAGATCCTCAGAGATCCTGACACCAAGGAACTTTAAACTGCTCACTCTCTCCACTTCTGATCCCTCTATGAAGATTGCTCTGTGTTCCTTCATCTTACCCTTCCTGAAACCCACAATCAGCTCTTTCGTCTTACTAACATTGAGTGCCAGGTTGTTTCTGTGGCACCACTCCACTAGTTGACATCTCACTCCTGTATGCTCTCTCGTCACCATCTGAGATTCTACCAACAAGGGCTGTATTGTCAGCAAATCTATAGATGGTATTTGAGCTATGCCTAGCCACACAGTCATGGGTATAGAGAGAGTAGAGCAGTGGGCTAAGCGCACACCCCTGAGGTTCACCAGTGTTGACCGTCAGCGAGGAGGAGATATTATCACCAATCCGCACAGATTGTGGTCTTCCGGTTAGGAAGTCGAGGATCCATTTGCAGAGGGAGGTACAGAGGCCCAGGTTCTGCAACTTCTCAATCAGGATTGTGGGAATGATGGTGTAAAATGCTGAGCTATAGTCGATTAACAGCATCCTGACACAGGTGTTTGTATTGTCCAGGTAGTCTAAAGCCGTGTGGAGAGCCATTGAGATTGCATCTGCCATTGACCTATTGTAGCGATAAGCAAATTGCAACGGGTCCAGGTACTTGCTGAGGCAGAAGTTCAGTCTAGTCATGACCAATCTCTCAAAACACTTCATCACTGTCGATGTGAGTGCTACTGGGCGAAAGTCATTAAGGCAGCTCACATTATTCTTCTAAGGCCCTGGTATAATCGTTGCCTTTTTGCAGCAAGTGGGAACTTCCGCCCATAGCAGTGAGAGGTTGAAAATGTCCTTGAATACTCCCGCCAGTTGGTTGGCACGGGTTTTCAGAGCCTTACCAGGTACTCCATTGGGACCTTCCACCTTTCGAGGGTTCACTCTCTTTAAAGACAACCTAACATCGGCCTCTGAGAGAGATCACAGAGTCATCAGGTGCAGCAGAGATCTTCACAGCTGTAGTTGTGTTCTCCCTTTCAAAGCAGGCATACAAGGCGTTGAGTTCATCTGGTAGAGAAGCATCACTGCCATTCATGCTACTGGGTTTCGCTTTATAGAACATAGAATAGTACAGCGCAGTACAGGCCCTTCGGCCCACAATGTTGTGCCGACCCTCAAACCCTGTCTCCCATATAAGCCCCCACCTTAAATTCTTCCATATACCTGTCTCTTAAACTTTACTAGTGTATCTGCCTCCACCACTGACTCAGGCAGTGCATTCCATGCACCAACCACTCTCTGAGTAAAAAACCTTCCTCTAATATCCCCCTTGAACTTCCCACCCCTTACCTTAAAGCCATGTCCTCTTGTATTGAGCAGTCGTGCCCTAGGGAAGAGGCGCTGGCTATCCACTCTATCTATTCCTCTTATTATCTTGTAACCTCAATCATGTCTCCTCTCATCCTCCTTCTCTCCAAAGAGTAAAGCCCTAGCTCCCTTAATCTCTGATCATAATCCATACTCTCTAAACCAGGCAGCATCCTGGTAAATCTCCTCTGTACCCTTTCCAATGCTTCCACATCCTTCCTATAGTGAGGCAACCAGAACTGGACACAGTACTCCAAGTGTGGCCTAACCAGAGTTTTATAGAGCTGCATCATTACATTGCGACTCTTAAACTCTATCCCTTGATTTATGAAAGCTAACACTCCATAAGCTTTCTTAACTACCCTATCCACCTGTGAGGCAACTTTCAGGGATCTGTGGACATGTACCCCCAGATCCCTCTGCTCCTCCACACTACCAAGTATCCTGCCACTTACTTTGTACTCTGCCTTGGAGTTTGTCCTCCCAAAGTGTACCACCTCATACTTCTCTGGGTTGAACTCCATCTGCCACTTCTCAGCCCACTTCTGCATCCTATCAATGTCTCTCTGCAATCTTTGACAATCCTCAACACTATCTACAACACCACCAACCCCTGTGTCGTCTGCAAACTTGCCAACCCATCCTTCTACCCCCACATCCAGGTCATTAATAAAAATCACGAAAAGTAGAGGTCCCAGAACAGATCCTTGTGGGACACCACTAGTCACAATCCTCCAATCTGAATGTACTCCCTCTACCATGACCCTCTGCCTTCTGCAGGCAAGCCAATTCTGAATCCACCTGGCCAAACTTCCCTGGATCCCATGCCTTCTGACTTTGTAGGAAGGAATGTCCTGCAGACCCTACCAGAGTTGTCATACATCCGATGTCACCTCCAACCTCATTCAAAATTGTCTCTTTGCCCTTGAAATAGCTCTTCGCAGATCATCCTTGGTTTTCTGGTACAGGTCTGGATCGCCAGACTTGAATGCCACAGATCTAGCCTTCAGCAGATGATGTACCTCCTGGTTCATTCACGGTTTTAGGTTTGAGAATGTACAGTAAGTCTTTGAAGGCACACACTCATCCACTCTGTAATACTAAATACCATAAATGTAATCTTATACGTAGCTAGAAAATTAATTTGACTTTCCCCTATAATGTAACTCTAATGCTTTTCGCGACTGTATTCCTAAATTGGTAGTATAAACAAATATTTTTACCTGTCGAAGGATTGAAAAATTAGCCACTTGCTGTTGCTGCCATTTGAGACTGGGAGAAAATCCTGCAGGGGCAGGCTGACATCCCGACAGCTAAAATATATAAATTGAATTATGATAAATATCCAAAACATGTAGCAACATTACAGCTTGAATACATCTGTACTTTAAACTCCGATGAAGATAAAATAACTCAATTTCTACAGCAACAAAAAAGATAGCAACTAGGTAGGAAACATTTCATGCAGTACCAGGACTACTTCCTTTTCAAGATTTATTAAAAGAAACAAAAAAAAAACAGATAAGTCCTGACATACATCTTTATAGAGAAAGTTATCAGATAATGCAAAAAAAGTTACACTCTGAATAGTGAACTTTGATCATCTGCCGAATATTTTTCAATGTTTATATTTTGTTTTATTACACAGTGCAAAGGCACACAAAAGCAAAGTTAATTTCTATATGAGAACTATCAAAGGATTAGAAATGAATGCAAGATTAAAAACATTCATGATTAAATCACGATTTTGGCTGCATCAGTAAATAAAATTTTGGCAAATTTACAGTTGCAGTACTGTAGCAAAGTCTTAGGTACATGCAAAAAACTCTGCAAAGGGAAGATGCTTTCAAAAATAATAAAATAGAATGTTTTTAAATATCAAAAATATGATGAAGAGCAATAAACAGTAAAAATCTAAGTGAAATCAATATTCGGTGTAACCTCCCTTTGTCTTTAAAACTGCATCAATACTTTCAAGTACTGTGCACTGTTGTGCAGTTTTCTAAGAAAATCAGCTGGTAGGTTGTTTGAAGCATCTTGGAAGAACCTGCCACAGTTCTCCAGACTTTGCTTGCTTCAGTCTTCACAGGTAATGCAGACAGCCTCGACAATGTTGAGATCAGGGCTCTGTGGAGGCCAAACCAGCTGTTGTGGAACTCTTTGTTCTTCTTTTCCCTGAAGACAGCTCTTAATGACCTTGGCTGTGTGTTTGGGGTCATTGTCCTGCTGCAGAATGAAGCTAGGACTGATCAGACAACTCCCTGATGCCATTTGGTGATGGATGAGCATCTGCTTGGACATTTCAGCATTGGGGATTCCATTAACTCTGATCAGATCACCCACTCATTTCCAAAAATGCAGTCCCAAACCTGCAGGGAACCTCTGCTGTGCTTCACTTTGGCTGCAAACAGTCATCCATGTAGCACTCTCCAGCCGTTCTACAGCCAAACTGTGAGTTCAGAGCTGATAGAAGTGATGGACTTCTTCCGATTTAGAAGGGACATCTATATCTTGATGTATCTCTCATCTGCTGCACTCAGTTTCCTTGCCTGACCACTGCATTTCTTGTCCTCAATCTTGCTTGGTTCTTTGTGCTTCTTCGGAAGAGCTTGGATAGCACATCTTGAAACTCCTGTCTGCGGCAAAATTTTATGCTTGGGAGAAACCTTGCTGATGCAGGATGACCATCTTGTGTCTTGTTGCTATGCTCACTCTTGCCATGGTGTAAGAATTGATGATCTGAAGGTTAAACTATCACATCTCCACACCCTCACTTTTTAGTTTAGCTGTCTTTCAGCCATTTTGACCCCCCTCTTTACTCTCTGTATACCCATGTCGCCACCCACTGCTCCAATCCGCTAATTAAATTTGCTGTTGATACTACACTGAAAGGCTTAATCTCAAATAATAATGAGGCAGCTGACAGAGAAGTCTGACACAGTGGTGCCAAGAAAACAACCTCTCCTTCAATGGTGCAAAAACAAAGGAGCTCGTTGTGGACTACAAGAAGAATGGAGACAGGCTAACCCCTATTGACATCAACGGATCTGGGGTTGAGAGGGTGAACAGTATTAAGTTCCTCACATGAACATCACTGAGGATCTCGCATGGTCTGTACATACTGGCTGTGTGGTGAAAAAGGCACAACAGCGCCTCTTTCACCTCAGATGGTTGAAGAAGTTTGGTGTGCGCCCCCAAATTCTAAGAACTTTCTATAAGGGCACAATTGAGAGCATCCTGACTGGCTGCATCACTGCCTGGTATGGGAACTGTACTTCCCTCAATTGCAGGACTCTGCAGAGAGTGGTGCGGACAGCCCAGCGCATCTGTAGATGCACTTCCCACTATTCAGGATATTTACAAAGACAGGTGTGTAAAAAGGGCCCGATGGATCATTGGGGACCTGAGTCATCCCAACCACAAACTGTTCCAGCTGCTACCATCCAGGAAACAGTACGCAGCATAAATGCTAGGACCAACAGGCTCCAGGACATCTTCCACCAGGCCATCAGACTGCTTAGTTCATGCTGACACAACTGTATTTCTATGACTATCCTGTTGTACATACTATTATAAATTACTATAAATTGCACCCTTAGACGAAAACATAACGAAAAGATTTTTACTCCTCATGCATGAAGGATGTAAGTAATAGTCAATTTGAATTCAATTCTTCTGCATACACTTCTGTCTCAGTTAATCAGTTTAGTTCATTCAACTCATGTCATTGATCATTAGCACCTGTTTGTTATCTTTGTTTAATCATGCACTGGGCTATATACCTGCAAAGTAATCACTTTTTAATTTGAAGAGGTCTATTGCTTAATATTTTACTTTATTTAATGAAGTACAGAAAACTCTAAAATTTATTTTTTTGGAAAATGAATGTTTGGAAAAATAAAATTTGCTCCTTTCTACTGATACACTAATGCAGAAGACAAAAAAAAACACCTAAAACAAAATTTATATAAAAAAAATCTAGAGTGCCTATGACTTTTGGACAGTTTCATTTCAAATTACTTCACAGGGGCTTACTGTAGCTACTTGACCTTGTTCAAGATCATAAGTGCTCATTTATTTTTCAATTTACAATCCAGCTGCAGCAGTTTTTTCAATGTTCATTAAAGGTGACAGAGTGGGTAGTCATATTGCTCAGCTGGAATGGGTACTTATTTTACTATATCTACTGCCTTCACATGCTTTCCCCAATTAGTTTACCTACTGCTAACTGACAATGTGGGTGGGGTGTTGATACCCATTAGAAGACACATGTTGTTGAGTGGCTCTGAGTAGGAATGAGAGGACTGGCTATGTATCACATGAAGCTTGTCAGAAGTGTGAATCTTCTTGGGAGCTGAAATTCATAAAAGAATGGGTTCCATATTGAGCAGATGATTGGATATGTGTGAACTGGATGCTTCTGAAGGGAAGCATTGGAGCTTAGAGGACTATAATTTAAAAATGATATGTTGCATTAATTGCATCAGCCACATATAATATTACCACGGCCAACCCCACGAGTTAACAAAATTACATTAATATGACACTGTACCCTATGAATTTCGCAACTGCAAATGGAGACAAAATGTGTCCTTAGTGTAATCCCTTTACCTCATACAGTATTTCAAAATATATTTGACTATTCCTCAACTATATTTTCAAGATGTACATACAAAAGGAAGCATTCTTTATGTAAGTGACAAGGCCCAGCCAAATTACAAGGGAATCACCTCACTCAGATAAACGATTTTTTTTTGAAGTTCTCAGTAAAAATAATGTGTTAATTTATCAATTTATTTTCTTAGCTACTATGTTATAAGGCATCTTAACTATCCTGCATTTATATTTTACAACCTATCCTATTATAAAGCACTTTAAAACATTTTTAAAAATCTTTTGACGTTAGACCAATATTAAGCAGAGAATTGATAAACAGCAAGATCGAAAAACAGCATATGTCCAAATAATCAATGTAATTTAATGATAGAATGGAATGTTCACCTTAACACTGAGAAAATGTTATTTTTGGACTCTGCCCTTTGAAATGACTATCCCATCCAACAACTTGCAATGCTGCATAATGTAATTAAAAACAAGTTGCTAGACCAACTTAAGCTATTTCTCCTTCACTTTGTCTTTAAAATGGAGAATCATTCTTCAGTTAACAGGAGACACAAGACATTACAGATGCTGGAAATCTGCAGCCATATATAAAAACTCAAAGGAACTTAGTGGGCCGAGCAGCATCGATGAAGGGAAATGGACTGTTGATGTTTGGTGTCGAGACTCTTCATCAGTACTGGAAAGAAACAGAGAAGATAGACAATATAAAATGGTAGGGGGAAGGAGTGGACTAAGAGCTAGCAGGATAGGTAGATCCAGGTAAAGGGATGGGCTGAAAGGCAGGAGTTGGTGTTGAGAATGTGAATGATGTAAGAAGCTGGGAGGTGATAAGTGGAATAGGCAAAGAACTGAACAAGATGGAATTTGATTGAAGAGGACAGTAAACCGTCAGAAAAAGGAGGTGAGGAAGGGAAGTGAGAGGAGGAATGTGAGGGTGTTGGGCAGATTGAGAGGGTAGGGAAGGTATTGGGGTCCAGTGTGATTAGGGGAAAAGGGAGGAAGTCAACAAAGGAAGAAACCAGAAGGTCAATTGGAGGTCCAAAAGTTGAGGTTTGATGGCTGGAGCCCTGAGTCTGAAAATCTCTGCAAGTCTGCTGGGGAAGTCGATTGCTTGACTGAATCCATGAGTCTGCTGGAGAGGGAGGAACAGTGCTTGTTTTGCTGTTGTTGCTTTGTCACATGGCATGTTCTGTTTTGCGTTCTGCACTTGTCTGCTGAACATGGTGGGCACTCGCTATTGGCACCAGAATATGTAATGACATTTCCAGGCCTTCAGCACATCCTTGGGTGTGTTGGTTGTTAATGCAAATAATGCATTCCACGAACAAGAGAAAATCTGCAGATGCTGGAAGTCCAAGCAACACACATAAAATGCTGAAGGAACTCAGCAGGTCATGCAGCATCTATGGGAAAAAGTACTGTTGACATTTCAGGCCAAAACCCTTCGGCAGGACTGAATTTCACTGTACGTTTCAATGTACACGTGATAAATAAATAAATAAATCAGAACCTGAACCTTACTACTAATTTCAGTGGAATTGACTGATAATAAAGAAATAAAAGTAGTCAAGAAAATAGAGTGAAAACTGACATTGAACTTACCGAAATATTTACTGTCTGATTGCTTTTTAACTTTCTTGGGTCAATTTTTGCCACTACTACTTCAGGACATCTTGATGCTTCAATCCTGAATGCAAAAATTTAGAAATAACTTCTGAATTACAATCCATAGCCATAAACTAAATAAAACTAAACCATCCAATTACCCAATTACATTTTTATTATCCACCATTATTTACTTCTAAACTTTCATCTGAATATCCATTATCTATGTTCTGGTAGTCCACTAACAATTTTACACCATAAAACCAATCTTTTGTTGGGCAACCAATGCCATATTTGGTTGATGAAAGGTGCAGCTAGAGCACCAATCTACTGATGGAAAGTAGGTACTGCCACACTTTTACACATCAATTACATCTCAAGTGCACTGGCACACAATGCAAAACATCCACTATTGGTCTAGCAATTTGACTTTTTTTGCACCTTCAGTTAACTCAGATAATTAGTTTCAATTCAGATATTCTTACTTACTGGACTCTTTTTAAATATTCTTGGGGTGTTCTTGGTGGCACACTAGGGTCAAAGTCTTCTGTGGTGTCCCAGTCATCCACAGGCAATTGCCTGGGCATCAATTCTTCATCAAAATTCATTTCTGTCAAAACTTTTTTGCCACCCATAAAGGGAAATTTAACTTTAGAGTTGCATTTGATTCACCTAATAAACGTGGAATCAGAAGAAAATTCAAACAATAAGTAAAATATTTGAGCAAGTATTTTACATAGAATGTAGACATCTCCAGCACATTACAGCCCATTCGGCCCACAACGTTGTGCCAACCATGTAACCTACTCTAGAAACTACCTAGAATTTCCCTACCACATAGCCCTCTATTTTTCTAAGCTCCATGAGATCTAAGAGTCTCTTAAAATACCTATTGCATTCGTCGCCAGCAGTGCATTCCATGCACCCACCACTCTCTGTGTGAAAAACTTACCCCTGACATCCCCTCTGTACCCACTTCCAAGCACCTCAAAACTATGCCACTCGTGTTCGCCATTTCAGCCCTGGGAAAAAGCCTCTGGCTATCCTCACGATCAATGCCTCCCATCATCTTGTATACCTCTATCAAATGAGAAAAGGCCAAGTTCACTCAACCTATTCTCATAAGGCATGCTCTCCAATCCAGACAACATCCTTGTAAATCTCCTCTGTACTCTTTCTGTAGTATCTACATCCTTCCTTTAGTGAGGTGACCAGAAGTGAATGCAGTACTCCAAGTGGGATCTAACAAAGGTGTTATATGACTGTAACGTTACCTCATGGCTCTTGAACTCAATCCCATAGTTGATGAACGCCGACACACCATATGCCTTCTTAACAATACTGTCAACCTGCGCAGTAGCTTTGAGTGTCCTATGGTCATGGACCCCAAGATCTCTCTGATCCTCCACACTGCCAAGAGTCTTACCATTAATATTATATTCTGCCTTCAAATTTGACCTTCCAAAATGAACCACTTCACACTTATCGGGGTTGAACTCCATCTGCCATTTCTCAGCCCGGTTACACAGAACATAGAAATTTACAGCACATTACAGGCCCTTTAGCCCATAATGTTGTGCCAACCATGTAACCTACTCTAGAGATGGTCTAGAATGTCCCTAGCGCATAGCCATCTATTTTTCTAAGTTGCATAAAAGACTTAAAAGACCCTATTGTATCTGCTTCCACCACTATCACCAGTAGTGCATTCCACTCACCCACCATCTGTGTGAAAAATTTACCCTTGACATCCCCTCAGTACCTATTTCTAAGCACCTTAAAACTATGCCTGCTTGTGTTAGCCATTTCAGCCTTGGGACAAAGTCTCTGGCTATCCACATGATCAATGCCTCTCATCATCTTATACACTTCAATCAGGTCACCTTTCATCCTCCGTCACTCCAAGGAGAAAAGGCCAAGTTCACTCAACATATTCTCATAAGGTACTCACTCAAATCCGGGCAACTGGATTGGAGGGCGTACCTTATGAGAATAGGTTTACATTTTATGTTTACAATAATAAATTCCAAACATGCAAAACCATGAAATATCTTCAGTGCTTCCAACAGTACATTTCTGATGTTGGTATATTTTTGTATTAATTGAATGAAAAAAATTGGAATACGATTTACAATTTCTAGTCATTACTCTTTAATTGGAACAAATTACATTGTTTTTAGACAGCGGGATAAATATTTTTGCCAAGGACAGGATCAATATATGAATAAAGCTTTCTATTCACATACAGAACTGAGTTGTGACCAAAGTCCAATGAAGGCTTCTGTAGTACTTCATATAAATTAGAACAAATTGATATTTGGAAAGACTGGATTGATCAGAAGAAGGTCATATCAGGTGTAACTCCAGTATTCTGTGTGCCAGTGAAACAATCAAAGCTTTGTTTATACCAGTAATTTGTAGAGCAAATTAGATCATAATAAAAATTAATGCCAAAGATTTTGCAGAGACCAGAAACACAAAACTTAAACACAACTCTGGCGTGTTTTTAATAATAAATTTAAGATCTTCATCACCCAAGTGCCAATAACCGGATATTGACATTGAAAGATCCCAAAGTGCTATTCTCACCTTCTCTGTTCACCAAACAACTGAGAAAAGGTTGAAGATTTTTTAAGTAGTTATATCTTGTTGTCAGTCCTGAAATTGAGGTGTTGAATACAAGGCAGTGAGATAGATACATTGTTAAATATGTACTACCTATACTCCAAATTTGTTTTTATAGTTAACCACGTTATCACTCGTTGTGTATTTTAAGTTCTGCATTATCCTACACAAGTTAACATAGTAGAAAAGCAGAGACACAAGACACTGCAGATGGTGAAATCGGGGGCGGGGCTGGTGTAAAATAATTTGTGTAAAATGCATTGAAACATTTCAATAACATTACTATGCACAGAAAAGCTCTTAATGTGGTATGATCAGGATATTGCTGGTGCAAGACTAGATTTTCCAGACTATTGAAAATTATTGTTATTAATACTCCAACACTTTTAATTACCTTTTTTAAAAAGATGCCACACAGCAGTAAAATAAATCTTACAATGATCCCAGAACAAGAGACACTGCAGATGCTGGAATCTGGAGCAAAAAAAAAACCCAAATTTGCTTTTGGAACTCAGTTGGGCAAGCAAGGTTTGCGGTGCAATTAGATAATTGATGTCCTGGGTTGAAATCCTGCATTTAAGACATAAAGGGTGAGTTAAAAGGAAATGCAGGAAAGAGAACCTTGTTAGTTTCGCAGTAGTGTGAGAATCAGGTGAGTTTCAAGAGTTTGGGGGGTGGGGAATACAGGACCCAGGTGAGCTTCAAAGAGTGGAGCCCCAATATACCAAAAGGGTTACAGAAAATTAGACCCCAAACTCAGAGATTCAAATGAATTGCAGGAATCAGTATCTAATGAGTTGAGACATTGTAAGTGTTGCCTACTTCGATGTACTCTCGTTAATTTTGGATAATAATAAAAAGATTTGAAAAGAAAGTATAATAGCAGATCATGGGAGCTTAACTGTTGTACAATTTTTTCCTTTAATGGTCATTACAAATGGTCTAAGTAGAATCACCATAAATTTAATAATTGGAAAACCGCAGAAAAAGTTCTATTTCCAGCTAAAGGCTAGTATATGAAATTTTATTTGTGGATATATTTAAATTGCAAAGAATTAGGATGCGATTTGAACTATTTAGGGGCAAACAACAGGAATTCTGCAGATGCTGGAAATTCAAGCAACATACATCAAAGTTGCTGGTGAACGCAGCAGGCCAAGCAGCATCTATAGGAAGAGGCGCAGTCGACGTTTCAGGCCGAGACCCTTCGTCAGGACTAACTGAAGGAAGAGTGAGTAAGGGATTTGAAAGCTGGAGGGGGAGGGGGAGATGCAAAATGATAGGAGAAGACAGGAGGGGGAGGGATAGAGCCGAGAGCTGGACAGGTGATAGGCAAAAGGGGATACGAGAGGATCGTGGGACAGGAGGCCTAGGGAGAAAGACGGGGGGGGGTGACCCAGAGGATGGGCAAGAGGTATATTCAGAGGGACAGAGGGAGAAAAAGGAGAGTGAGAGAAAGAATGTGTGCATAAAAATGAGTAACAGCTGGGGTACGAGGGGGAGGTGGGGCCTAGCGGAAGTTAGAGAAGTCAATGTTCATGCCATCAGGTTGGAGGCTACCCAGACGGAATATAAGGTGTTGTTCCTCCAACCTGAGTGTGGCTTCATCTTTACAGTAGAGGAGGCCGTGGATAGACATGTCAGAATGGGAATGGGATGTGGAATTAAAATGTGTGGCCACTGGGAGATCCTGCTTTCTCTGGCGGACAGAGCGTAGATGTTCAGCAAAGCGGTCTCCCAGTCTGCGTCGGGTCTCACCAATATATAAAAGGCCACATCGGGAGCACCGGACGCAGTATATCACCCCAGTCGACTCACAGGTGAAGTGATGCCTCACCTGGAAGGACTGTTTGGGGCCCTGAATGGTGGTAAGGGAGGAAGTGTAAGGGCATGTGTAGCACTTGTTCCGTTTACACGGATAAGTGCCAGGAGGGAGATCAGTGGGGAGGGATGGGGGGGACGAATGGACAAGGGAGTTGTGTAGGGAGCGATCCCTGCGGAATGCAGAGAGAGGGGGGGAGGGAAAGATGTGCTTAGTGGTGGGATCCCGTTGGAGGTGGCGGAAGTTACGGAGAATAATATGTTGGACCCGGAGGCTGGTGGGGTGGTAGGTGAGGACCAGGGGAACCCTATTCCTAGTGGGGTGGTGGGAGGATGGAGTGAGAGCAGATGTACGTGAAATGGAGGAGATGCGTTTAAGAGCAGAGTTGATAGTGGAGGAAGGGAAGCCCCTTTCTTTAAAAAATGAAGACATCTCCCTCGTCCTAGAATGAAGAGCCTCATCCTGAGAGCAGATGCGGCGGAGACGGAGGAATTGCTAGAAGGGGATGGCGTTTTTGCAAGAGACAGGGTGAGAAGAGGAATAGTCCAGATAGCTGTGAGAGTCAGTAGGCTTATAGTAGATATCAGTGGATAAGCTGTCTCCAGAGACAGAAAGATCTAGAAAGGGGAGGGAGGTGTCGGAAATAGACCAGGTAAACTTGAGGGCAGGGTGAAAGTTGGAGGCAAAGTTAATAAAGTCAACGAGTTCTGCATGCATGCAGGAAGCAGCGCCAATGCAGTCGTCGATATAGCGAAGGAAAAGTGGGGGACAGATACCAGAATAGGCACGGAACATAGATTGTTCCACAAACCCAACAAAAAGGCAGGCATAGCTAGGACCCATACGGGTGCCCATAGCTACACCTTTAGTTTGGAGGAAATGGGAGGAGCAAAAGGAGAAATTATTAAGAGTAAGGACTAATTCCGCTAGACGGAGCAGAGTGGTGGTAGAGGGGAACTGATTAGGTCTGGAATCCAAAAAGAAGCGTAGAGCTTTGAGACCTTCCTGATGGGGGATGGAAGTATATAAGGACTGGACATCCATGGTGAAAATAAAGCGGTGGGGGCCAGGGAACTTAAAATCATCGAAAAGTTTAAGAGCGTGAGAAGTGTCACGAACATAGGTCGGAAGGGATTGAACAAGGGGTGATAAAACAGTGTCGAGGTATGCAGAAACGAGTTCGGTGGGGCAGGAGCAAGCTGAGACAATAGGTCGGCCAGGACAGGCAGGTTTGTGGATCTTGGGTAGGAGGTAGAAACGGGAAGTGCGGGGTGTGGGAACTATAAGGTTGGTAGCAGTGGATGGGAGATCCCCTGAGCGGATAAAGTCGTTGATAGTGTGGGAGACAATGGCCTGGTGCTCCTTAGTGGGGTCACGATCGAGGGGTAAATAAGAGGAGGTATTCGCGAGTTGTCGCTGTGCCTCGGCAAGGTAGAGTATTTAGGGGCTTATTTAAGAGATGATATGATTGTTACTCGGTAACTTAGTCTGTTGGGGGCGGGGGGGGGGTGTAAACAACTTGTATTGATACCAAAATGACGGCGGTGTGATAGAGGAATTAAGTGCAAGCACGAATGCACAGTAATAAAAAAAAGCTAAATTTTACAAATAGTCGCGAACTGAAACAAATCTCAGCATATTGGTCGAAGTTGGCCAAAATGTAAGGGATTAATCTTAAAAATATTTTTAAATCAACCCAAAGAACAGTCAGTTCTGAAAGTGCAGCCCTTCTCTGAACCAGTGACTGGCCCGGAGGGAACTGGCTGGCACGTTTACAAAAAGCTACATCGTGGACTTTACCGGAACCACCGGGGCAGGGATTCACCGAAAAAGCCGTGTCTGCTGATGCTCGGCGCGCCTTTCGCTATAATCCAATGTCTGGAGCAGACACCAGGCCGCGATGCCACGCACAACCCCGCCGCAGAGTTGGCCTGAACTCCACATGGGGGCTCGCGAGCACCGGGCGTTTAACGGTTTCCCGCACACGTGTACGTACCGTCCTCAGACCCGTCCCTTTCACAAGCTATCGCGGTGCAACCTCGCCCCTGTAGCCACCGTCCCACGGGCCACGGCGCGTAGGGAACTACAACACCCAGCAGGCATTGCGTGAACTGCCGCTGCGTATTGGTGTCGGACGTGGAGCTAACAGCGTGGCGGCCGGAGGTGGTCGGAAAATGCCGGTGCAGGGTCGAGATGCTGGGTTTGTGAGTGAATTGGTCGTGGCACAGGACTCACAGTCCGATTCACAGCGCGCAGACTTTACAGGGAAACATCTTTCACAAGATAACACTCCAGCCACTGATGCTGCCGGAGGGACCACAATTACTATAATTGATTTACTTATTTATTATTATATTTTCTTTTTCTTCTATATTATGTATTGCATTGAATTGTGCTGCTAAACTAACAAATTTCACGACACATGCGGTGATAATAAAGCTAATTCTGAGAGAGACGACAAATGCTGGAACTTTGGAGCACACGTGAAATACTCGAGGAATTTCACAGGCCGGGCAGCATCTAGGGAGGGAAATGGATAGTCGACGGTTCAGTCAAGACCCTTTATCAGGACTGCCCTTGGGGTCAGAATGTAGGTTTTCACAAATAAAACTGCGGAGGCGTTTTATGTTTAAGAAAAAAACATAGGAAATCATATATTGAACACCAAAAACAACACAAAGCAGGTGCAAAGTCCTTTAAGTAATTACCTCATCACATCAGATCAGCCTCTTAAGGGAAACCCCAACCCAATGTCTGTGACCGTGAATTCTGTATATTTCCACCAATTATATTACCCAACACCCCCACCCCCTCCAGAATATGCTAAAACCGGCAATGTGAGCCTGTCTGGACCTTGGACGAAAGACCCAGCTTGGGCCTATGTTTCATGGGTGGAGGAACAAAAGGTGATTTTGGCTTGTCTAGAGGTGTGTGGAGACGCTCATGGTCATGTTGTGATGGCAGGGGCATGGTAGCGGAATCCTCCAAATATTGGTGGGCCAGTTTAAGGCGACCTACTGAAACACATTAAGGTTTACCCCGCTTATCTATGATAAAAGTAGTTTCTCTCCATTCCAAGCTGCAGAATGGGCCATTGTAAGGGAGCCTTAGGGGATGTTGGTGTGCATGATGGCGGACGAAAACAAAAGTGGAACGTAGGTCAACAGGAACTCAAAAGTGCTGAATGTCATGATGGGAGGTAGGAATAGATGCAAGGAATTTAATTTACTGAGGAGGGTGGAAGGCTGTTTAGAGGCTGACCAGGCGGTCATGGCATCAGGAAAAAAATCACCTGGCACTCAAAAAAAGCTGCCTGTATACCAATTCAGCTATGGATGACTGCAGGTCCTCTTTTGGAGCTGTTCTGAGCCCCAGCAAGATCCACGGGAGAAGATCATGCCAAAACTTATTCATCAGGGAAGCCCTCAAAGCAGCCTTTAATGAGCGGTGAAACTGCTTGAATAGACCATTGGACTGCGGATGACACGCCATTCTCTGATGTAGCCTAACACCGAGGTTCCGGGCCATCGTCTCCTGGAGGTTTGCTATGAACTGGGGACCATGGTCTGTCAAACTGAGCAACCCAGGCGCTTATAAACCCCCAAGCCATGTCTGCAATTGTCGTCGATGCAAGATGATAGGCCTCTGTCCACCTGGTTGTATGGTCCCCCATGGTAAGGAATTGTGTGAAACCAGGAAAGGTTGGGGGAAGAGGTCCAACAAGGTCCACATTAACATGGTCAAACTGGCACTCAGGGGCCTCAAAAGCTGCCGTTGGCACTTGGATATGATAATTAATTTTTGCACACTGGCCTTCAACACAGGCTGCAGTCCAAAATACACATTTCCTTTCTAAGGCTGCGCCACTCAAACTTCAGTGCAACCAGTTTCTATGAGGCATTCCAGCCCAGATGCAAGAGGTCATGTGTGGAGTCAAAAACAGTCTGCCCCCTGTTTGAGGGCAAGGACAACCGGTTGAGACATTGCACAAGAGAGAAGCCCCAGCTTCCCCAAACTTAATGTCAGCAAACCACAAACCCCACGACTGCTGTTTGGTAAGCCTGGACTTCTGGGTCAGTAGCTTGGTTGATTGCCATGCCGGCATAGTCGACCCCTAGGTGTACGGCCTCAATGGCTGGCCGTGAGAGGCAATCAGCCATGGTATTATTTTTCCCCTTGATATGTTGTATATCAGTTGTGAACTCTGATATGTACGCCAGTTGGCGTTGCTGCCATGCAGACCAAAAGTCTGATATTTTGGCCATCGCAGGCACAGGGGGGTTTGTGGTGAGTGAACGCTGTGAAATGATGACCCTCTAGAAGAAAATGAAAGTTGACCTTCAGGGTGTTCTGCACAAGGACTCCCAAGTCCCTCTGCATCTCAGATTCCTGGATTTTCTCCCCATTTAGAAAATAGTCCACATATTTATTTCTTAAGTTGATAGTTATTTATTAAGTTGATAGTTTGTTTATTAACATAGACATAGAAAATAGGTGCAGGAGTAGGCCATTCGGCCCTTCGAGCCTGCATCGCCATTTATTATGATCATGGCTGATCATCCAACTCAGAACCCCGCCCCAGCCTTCCCTCCATACCCCCTGATCCCGTAGCCACAAGTGCCATATCTAACTCCCTCTTAAATATAGCCAATGAACTGGCCTCAACTGTTTCCTGTGGCAGAGAATTCCACAGATTCACCACTCTCTGTGTGAAGAAGTTTTTCCTAATCTCGGTCCTAAAAGGCTTCCCCTTTATCCTCAAACTGTGACCCCTCGTTCTGGACTTCCCCAACATCGGGAACAATCTTCCTGCATCTAGCCTGTCCAATCCCTTTAGGATCTTATACGTTTCAATCAGATCCCCCCTCAATCTTCTAAATTCCAATGAGCACAAGCCCAGTTCATCCAGTCTTTCTTCATATGAAAGTCCTGCCATCCCAGGAATCAATCTGGTGAACCTTCTTTGTACTCCCTCTATGGCAAGGATGTCTTTCCTCAGATTAGGGGACCAAAACTGCACACAATACTCCAGGTGTGGGCTCACCAAGGCCTTGTACAACTGCAGTAGTACCTCCCTGCTCCTGTACTCGAATCCTCTCGCTATAAATGCCAGCATACCATTCGCCTTTTTCACCGCCTGCTGTACCTGCATGCCCACTTTCAATGACTGGTGTATAATGACACCCAGGTCTCGTTGCACCTCCCCTTTTCCTAATCAGCCACCATTCAGATAATAATCTGTTTTCCTATTTTTGCCACCAAAGTGGATAACTTCACATTTATCCACATTAAATTGCATCTGCCATGAACTTGCCCACTCACCTAACCTATCCAAGTCACTCTGCATCCTCTTAGCATCCTCCTCACAGCTAACACTGCCACCCAGCTTCGTGTCATCCGCAAACTTGGAGATGCTGCATTTAATTCCCTCATCCAAGTCATTAATATATATTGTAAACAACTGGGGTCCCAGCACTGAGCCTTGTGGTACCCCACTAGTCACCGCCTGTCATTCTGAAAAGGTCCTGTCTATTCCCACTCTTTGCTTCCTGTCTGCTAACCAATTCTCCATCCACATCAATACCTTACCCCCAATACCGTGTGCTTTAAGTTTGCACACTAATCTCCTGTGTGGGACCTTGTCAAAAGCCTTTTGAAAATCCAAATATACCACATCCACTGATTCTCCCCTATCCACTCTACTAGTTACATCCTCAAAAAATTCTATGAGATTCGTCAGACATGATTTTCCTTTCACAAATCTATGCTGACTTTGTCCGATGATTTCACCGCTTTCCAAATGTGCTGTTATCACATCTTTGATAACTGACTCCAGCAGTTTCCCCACCACCGACGTTAGGCTAACCGGTCTATAATTCCCCGGTTTCTCTCTCCCTCCTTTTTTAAAAAGTGGGGTTACATTAGCCACCCTCCAATCCTCAGGAACTAGTCCAGAATCTAACAAGTTTTGAAAAATTATCACTCATGTATCCACTATTTTTTGGGCTACTTCCTTAAGCACTCTAGGATGCAGACCATCTGGCCCTGGGGATTTATCTGCCTTCAATCCCTTCAATTTATCTAACACCACTTCCCTACTAACATGTATTTCGCTCAGTTCCTCCACCTCACTGGACTCTCTGTCCCCTACTATTTCTGGAAGATTATTTATGTCCTCCTTAGTGAAGACAGAACCAAAGTAATTATTCAATAGGTCTGCCATGTCCTTGCTCCCCATAATCAATTCACCTGTTTCTGTCTGTAGGGGACCTACATTTGTCTTTACTAGTCTTTTCCTTTTTACGTATCTATAAAAGCTTTTACAGTCAGTTTTTATGTTCCCTGCCAGTTTTCTGTCATAATCTTTTTTCCCCTTCCTAATTAAGCCCTTTGTCCTCCTCTGCTGAACTCTGAATTTCTCCCAGTCCTCAGGTGAGCCACTTTCTCTGGCTAATTTGTATGCTTCTTCTTTGGAATTGATACTATCCCTAATTTCTCTTGTCAGCCACGGGTGCACTACCTTCCTTGATTTATTCTTTTGCCAAACTGGGATGAACAATTGTTGTAGTTCATCCATGCAACCTTTAAATGCCTGCCATTGCATATCCACTGTCAATCCTTTAAGTTGATAGTTACGGCACTTAAGAGGAGTTAAGGCCAGCACAGATCAGCTATGGTCATATGGAATGGAGGGGTAAGCTTGTGGTACTGCTTCTACTGCTATTTTCTTGTGTGGGAGACAAGCTGATCAGCCTCAGTAAGTTCAATTCTAGAGGATGTAGTGTCTGCAGTTTCTTATGTGTTGCTGTTCACGAACAAATAACAGGCATGAATCTAAAGAAATATCAAAGGTACTTCACTAACAGCAGTGGCTAGAACAATAATGTATCAAACATCCATTGTGTTCACTGCATACCAATATTATGTTCTTCCTTGAATTCCCTATTTTCTATTACCTCAGTTAGTTACTACCTTGCTATTGTATCAAGCAGCAACATCGCAGATATTTTGGGTACATGTCTATATGATCAATGTAGTGTTCTTCTATGTTGCTGTCCACTAATATAGCTATCAATAATAAAGCAACCAAACCAGTAGTGTACAACATTTTTTGGATGAGATTTATCATTTTCCACTCACTGGAAACTATGCTTAATTATAAAATTACATAACTGAATAGAAGTTGAAACTGCTTTATATTTTAGTCATTTTTGAAAATCCCAGTGCTTTAATCCTCTCTGCTTGACTTGCTACATCTCCAGAGCTCCTTTTCTACTTTAGGTTATTCAACTGTAATTTTGGCTCAGTTTTTCTACCAGAGTAGCCTGACATGTCAGCTTTTCATACAGTTCTGCATTATGCTGCTTTAAAATTCTTACTTTCATCTTCCCTCTCTCACTTTATCTCTATCTCTCTATCTCAACTCTATCTAATCACATTCAGCAGGGCCTCATCATCCATATGCCTGATACGAGGTACTCGAAGCTCCTTCATAGCAATGAAATTCCTGAATTTTAGAGAAAATGTTTGTAGGATTTTCCCAAAGCCTCATTGATAAATTAGAACATCATCACCCACAGAACTATGGAGCACCACCTGCTTCCCTTGTGGCAGTAGAAGCAATTCATCCTTCAGAGACAGCTTAGAAGAAAAGAGCCTGTAATGGCATCATTATTCCAATGGTGGTATTCAAGCACTCATTAAAATATTTTGAGAACATTATAAACCTATGGAAATGACAGGTAAAAAAGTCCATCATGCTAGTGATGTCTAAAGTGTCATAATTAAAGACCAGCCATGATCTGACGCTGTCCTGGGATGCAAAGAAAGAATAAAAACTCAAGGAGGAAATGTGGGGAAAATTTTGAATCTCATCAGCAGTAAAACAGATCCAAGACCAAGAACAATTATATTTTGGTATTTTAACTGTCTTTCATGAATTATGATCTAATGCAAGCTCAGCTCTCAGAATGAAAGCATTTGCTACACAACCCATTAACTTTTTCCACAAGTTTCTAAGAAAAATAACAGTAAATACCTTACATATACAACTTTAATACAATCTGTATTCATCCTATATATATAATCTTCTATATTGTTCACCAGTCTTTGGCTAATTTTGCATTAATTCCAAGACCCCTTTTCTCAATCAATTTCTGTTTCAAGAAAGTGAGGATTCTTGAGCTACAAAATTGAATGCAAAGAACCATTTTTGGCACATTGAATGCGATCTTTCTAATTTCATGCACGAGTATGCATTTCTAGAATCACCAGTAACTTTATTAGAGTGGATGCGAACATGTGTCAGATATTTATGGATTAAATACAGATATTATTAGTATTCACACAGATCTGATTTGAAGCCCGTTCTGCTTGCTGCAAGGGTTCAACTTGTCCTTACTTACCACTCCATAAGCCTCCTCATCAGGCACATCATTCTCCATAACTTCGGCCACCTACACCAGGATCCTACTACTAAACACAGATTTCTCTTCCTCCCCCCCCCCCACCCTACACTCATCCTGCTTCCCACAGGGATCGCTCTGTACATGACTCTTTTGTCCACTCGTCCCCCCCACTGATTTCACTTCTGGCATTTAATCCTGTAAGCAGGACAAGTGCTACAACTGCCCCTACATCTCCTCCCTCATTATCATTCAGGGCTTTAAACAGTCCTTCCAGGTGAGGTGCCATCCATGAGATCCAATGTAGATTGAAGTTCTCTTCATAGAACACCATTGCTCTGTCCACCACAACCTGGCTTCAAATTTCCATTCCTATGTGTCGGCCCATGGCCTCCCTAACTACCAAGATAAGGCCACACTCAGGTTGGAAGACTAACACCTCATATTGTATCGATTTAGCCTTCAACCTGATAGCATGAATATTGATTTCTCCAACTTCTGGTAATTTTCCCCAACCCTCTCTCTTTTTCCTTTCCCTATTCTGACTTCTCTCTTACCCCTTCTTTTCTCCTCACCAGCCTATCATCTCCCTCTGGTACTCTTCTTCCTTCCCCTTCTCCCATGTTACACTGTCCTCTCCTATCAGATTTCTTCTGAGCAGCATTTTTCTCCACCTATCACCTCCCAGCTTCTTACTTCTTCCTTCTCACCCACCCATCCATCTTCCCCCTCACCGGGTTTCACCTGCCAGCATGTACTCCTTCCCCTCCTTTCACATTCTTATTCGGTTTCTTCTCCCTCCATCGCCAGTCCTGATGAAGGGCCTCAGCCTGGAACAGCATCTCTTCTCCATAGATGCTGCCTGACCTGCTGAGTTCCTCCAGCACCCAAATTGGAATATGCCATCATTTGCAGAAAAAGCTGCATCTACCACTTCACCAGTCTTCTTAGTTACTTCAACAAGCAATAAAAAAGTCAGAGGGACTGTTGGCAGCCCATTACTAGCCAGATAAAATCTTAATTCAATTGAAAATCTAATAGATATTATCCAAGAAACCATTTCTACCACAGGCCATATTTACCTTTTTTCTGCAGCTGAGTATCTCTGTGATCTTTTGCCCAAAACTACGGACAGCTGCAAAATAATAATTGCTTTGTAAAACTCATTTATACTTCCAACTATCATTGAAAACAACTATCAATAGAAACATTTTCCTATTATATATTAATGTACCTTGACTGCTGCATTGACTTGGAGTATGGGACATCCTCAAGCAACTTTGGCCACCGAAGGACAAATTTTGGATGAGACTGTTCTCAAAGTGGTCGCAGGTGTTAGATCATCTGATTAAGCTTGCCAATTGCCTGGTTCTCCTTGGCCAAGTGAGAGCTTTTGGCTATCAGAGAGGAGAAAAGCACAGGATCTTAGGATGATGATTAAAGGAGTGGAGAAGAGAGGTAATAGCTTACAGAAGGTGGACCTTGTAAATAAGAAGGGGTTGAGATTGAATTGTGAAATGGAGAAGCAGATATGAGTCTGACAATATTTTCTATCATCTTAATGTCATATTTGGCTACAGATTTTTTTAACAACACTGAATCCATCTGTTCTGCCATGGGAATTTTCCTCTGTCATCTTGGTTGCGATGTACTTTGCATCTCTGGCAAATGTTAAGATGGCACTGGAGGAGCTGAGCACTGTGATCAACAGCTACAAGGTAGTGCACTCTGATGCTTTCCTGGTCATTGCGGGGGACTTCAACTTGGCCAGCTTGAAAAGCCTCTGACAGTCAAGCACCAACATGTTACCTGTGGAACCAGGGAGCCAACACACTTGTTCACTGTTACACCACCATCAAGAACGCTTACCACGCCATCTACACCCACACTTTGGCAAGGCTAATCATTTGGCTGTACTTTTACTACTGACAGATAGAGAATGAGAACCACAGCACCGCTGGTGAGGACCATGAAGGCATGGTCAAGGGAGGTGAAGTAACGCTTAGAGGTTTGCTTTGAGTCAGTGGATTACACCATATTCAGGGATCTATCTTTGCATCTGAATGAATGTGCCAACAACATCTACTGCTACTTCAAGACCTGTGTGGATGACTGAGTCTTAGAGAGCGTAATAGTCATTCTCAAACCAGAAGGCATGGATGAACCAAGACATTCATATTTTGCTGAGGGCTAGATCAATGGCATTCAGGATCAGTGATCCAGAACTCTACAATCTACAGAATGCAATCGTAAAAGTGAAAAGGCAATTCCATTGCACGCTTTGAAGGGAGGAATAAAACTACACCTGCATGGATCCCCACAACATCTGCCAACTCTATGATCTCTGTCTCAGAAACTAACATCAGAGCATCATTCACGAGGATGAACCTTCGAAAGGCATCAGACCCTGATGGTGTACCTGTTGGGGTATTGAAAACCTCTGTTGACCAGCTGGCTAGAGTGTTCAAGGACATTTTCAATCTCTCACTGCTGCAGTCAGAGGTTCCCACCAATTTCAAAAGGGCATCAATTATGTCAGTGTCCAAGATGAGCAATATGAGCTGCTTTAATGACCCTTGTCCAGCTGCCCTCACATCTACCGTGATAAAATGCTCGGAGAGGTTGGTCATGGCTAGAATCAACTCCCGTCTAAGCAAGGACCTGGACCTGCTTCAATGTGCCTATCACCACCATAGGTCTACAGTGGATGCAATCTCACTGGCTCTCCACTTGGCTTTGGACCACCTGGACAATAACAGTAATACCTACATCAGGCTGCTGTTTATTGATTACAGCTTAGCATTCAACACAGTAATACCCTCAGCACTAATCAACAAGCTCCAAACCCTGGTCTGCTGTAACTTCCTCTGCACCTGGATCCTTGACTTGCTCATCGGGAGACCACCGGCAGTGGGGTTTGGTAATGACACCTCCTCTTTGCTGACAATCAACACAGGCACATCTCAAGGATGCATGCCCTCTGCTCTACTCCCTCTACAGTCACGACTGTGTGGCTAAGCACAACTCAATGCTGTCTATATATTCACTGTTGTTGGTAGAATCTCAGATAGCAACAAGGAGGTGTGCAGGAATGAGATAGATCAGATGGTTGAGTGGTATCACAACAAGTACCTCGCACTCACTGTCAGCAGGGCCAAGGAATTGATTGTAGACTTCAGGAAGGGGAAATTGGGAGAACACACACTACTCCTCATCGTGGGGTCAGCAATGGAAAGGTAGAGCAGCTTCAAATTCCTGTGCATTAACATCTCAATCTATCTTGGGCCTCACATACTAATGCAATCATGAAGAAGGCACACCAGGATCTGTATTTAATTAGGAGTCTGAAGAAATTTGGTATGTCACAAATACTGTAGAACATTTCCACAGATATATCATGGGAAGCATTCTGATTGGTTGCATCACGGCCTGGTATGAAGGTTCCTATGCAGAGGGTCAGAAGAGACTGCAGAGGGCTGTAGTTTCAGCCAGCTCCATCATAGGCACAAGCCTCACAATCAACGGCATCTTCCAGAGGTGGTGACTTAAGAAGGTGGAACTCATCATCAAGGACCCCCATAATTCAGGACATGCCCTATTGTAACTACTACCATCAGGGACAGGCAAAAGTGCCTAAAGATGCACACACAATGTTTTAGGCCCAACTAACCAACTAGAGAGCAGGCCATTCTAGACTGGGTATTGAGCAATGAGGACCGGTTAGTTAGCAATCTTGTCTTGCATAATATGGTGCAATTCTTCATTAAGATGGAGAGTGTCATAGTTAATTCAGAAACAAAGGTACTGAACTTAAAGAAGGGTAACTTTGAAGGTATCAGATGTGAATTAGCTAAGATAGACTGGCAAATGATACTTAAAGGGTTGATGGTGGATATGCAATGGCAAGTATTTAAAGATCGCATGGATGAACTACAACAATTGTTCATCCCAGTTTGGCAAAAGAATAAATCAGGGAAGGTAGTGCACCTGTGGCTGACAATTCCTAAGAAGAAACATACAAATTAGCCAGAAAAAGCGGCACACCTGAGGACTGGGAGAAATTCAGAGTCCAGCAGAGGAGGAAAAAGGACTTAATTAGGAAAAAGAAAAAAGATTATGAGAGAAAGCTGGCAGGGAACATAAAAACTGACTGTAAAAGCTGTTATAGATATGTGAAAAGAAAAAGATTGGTTAAGACAAATGTAGGTCCCTTACAGTCAGAAACAGGTGAATTGATCATGGGGAACAAGGACATGGCAGACCAGTTGAATAATTACTTTGGTTCTGTCTTCACTAAGGAGGACATAACTAATCTTCCGGAAATAGTAAGGGACAGAGGGTCTAGTGAGATGGAGGAACTGAGGGAAATACATGTTAGTAGGGAAGTGGTGTTAGATAAATTGAAGGGATTAAAGGCAGATAAATCCCTAGGGCCAGATGGTCTGCATCCCAGAGTGCTTAAGGAAGTAGCGCAAGAAATAGTGGATGCATTAGTGATAATTTTTCAAAACTCTTTAGATTCTGGATTAGTTCCTGAGGATTGGATGGTGGCTAATGTAACCCCGCTTTTTAAAAAAGGAGGGAGAGAGAAATCGGGGAATTATAGACCGGTTAGCCTGACATCAGTGGTGGGGAAAATGCTAGAGTCAGTTAACAAAGATGTGATAACAGCACATTTGGAAAGTGGTAAAATCATTGGACAAAGTCGACATGGATTGTTGAAAGGAAAATCATGTCTAACGAATCTTATAGAATTTTTTGAGGATGTAACTAGTAGAGTGGATAGGGGAGAACCAGTGGATGTGGTATATTTGGATTTTCAAAAGGCTTTTGACAAGGTCCCACACAGGAGATTAGTGTGCAAACTTAAAGCACACGGTATTAGGGGTATGGTATTGATGTGGATAGAAAATTGGTTGGCAGACAGGAAGCAAAGAGTGGGAATAAACGGGACCTTTTCAGAATGGCAGGCAGTGACTTAGTGGAGTACCGCAAGGCTCAGTGCTGGGACCCCAGTTGTTTACAATATATATTAGTGATTTAGTCGAGGGAATTAAATGCAGTATCTCCAAGTCTGCGGATGACACGAAGCTGGGCGGCAGTGTTAACTGTGAGGAGGATGCTAAGAGGATGCAGGGTGACTTGGATAGGTTAGGTGAGTGGGCAAATTCATGGCAGATGCAATTTAATGTGGATAAATGTGAGGTTATCCACTTTGGTGGCAAGAACAGGAAAACAGATTATTATCTGAATGGTGGCCGATTAGGAAAAGGGGAGGTGCAACGAGACCTGGGTGTCATTGTACACCAGTCATTGAAAGTGGGCATGCAGGTACAGCAGGCGGTGAAAAATGCGAATGGTATATTGGCATTTATAGCAAGAGGATTCGAGTACAGGAGCAGGGAGGTACTACTGCAGTTGTACAAGGCCTTGGTGAGACCACACCTGGAGTATTGTGTGCAATTTTGGTCCCTAATCTGAGGAAAGACATTCTTGCCATAGAGGGAGTACAAAGAAGGTTCACCAGATTGATTCCTGGGATGGCAGGGCTTTCATATGAAGAAATACTGAATCGACTAGGCTTATACTTTACTTTATACTTTATACTTTATTGTCGCCAAACAATTGGTACTAGGATGTACAATCATCACAGCGATATTTGTTTCTGCGCTTCCCACTCCCTTGATTACAAATATTAAATATTAAAAATAGTAAAAATTAGTAAGTATTAAAAATTTAAATTATAAATCATAAATAGAAAATAGAAAAATGGAAAGTAAGGTCGCGCAAAAAAACCGAGAGGCAGGTCTGGATATTTGGACGGAATGGCCCAGATCCGGGTCAGGGTCCGTTCAGCAGTCTTATCACAGTTGGAAAGAAGCTGTTCCCAAATCTGGCCGTATGAGTCTTCAAGCTCCTGAGCCTTCTCCCGGAGGGAAGAGGGACGAGAAGTGTGTTGGCTGGGTGGGTCGTGTCCTTGATTTTCCTGGCAGCACTGCTCCAACAGCGTGCGGTGTAAAGTGAGTCCACGGACGGAAGATTGGTTTGTGTGATGTGCTGCGCCGTGTTCACGATCTTCTGCAGCTTCTTTCGGTCTTGGACAGGACAACTTCCATACCAGGTTGTGATGCACCCTAGTAGAATGCTTTCTACAGTGCATCTATAAAAATTAGTGAGGGTTTTAGGGGACAGTCCAAATTTCTTTAGTTTTCTCAGGAAGTAAAGGCGCTGGTGGGCCTTCTTGGCAGTGAACCCTGCTTGTTTGGACCAAATTAGGTCATTTGTGATATTGACCCCGAGGAACTTAAAGCTTTTGACCTGTTCCACTTGTGCACCGCTGATGTAAATGGGGTCGTGCGGTCCGCTACTCCCTCTGAGGTCAACAACCAATTCCTTTGCCTTGCTGACATTGAGGGATAGGTTATTGTCTTCACACCATGCCACCAGGTTCTTAATTTCCTCTCTGTACTCAAACTTATCATTACCCGAGATAAGGCCTACAATTGTTGCGTCATCAGCAAACATCACCACTCCGCAGCCCCGTTTTCCTCAGATCCCACCGTCAACTCCTGGGCCCTCAGAGGCTCCATCTTCCTCTCACCCCAACCCTCCCCTCTCCACTGACACCCGCAGCCTCCCCCCTCCCCCCTCTGATCCCAGCTCTCAAGATTCCAGCCTTGAACTCCAGGCCGGGTCTTTATGTGCTGCTGTTGTGACTCCCGTCTCCCCTTCCCCCACCAATACTCTGCAATCCCGTCTCCCTCAGATCCTACCGTCAGCTCCTGGGCCCTCAGAGGCTCCATCTTCCTCTCACTCCAACCCTCCCCTCTCCATTGACACCCGCAGCCTCCCCCCTCCCCCCTCTGATCCCAGCTCTCATCCGTGCCGGGTCTTTACCATCCCCTCCGACCTTCAACTGTCTGAGGCAGAACGCTCTGTTCTCAGTAAGGGCCTCACCTTTGTCCCCCTTCGCCCACACCTCAGTGAGTTCCGTGTTCGCCATGATGCGGAACTTTTCTTCCGCCGTCTCCGTCTCCGAGCCCACTTCTTCGGCAAGGACTCTTCCATCCCCACCGATGACCCCTTCTCCCAACTTCAACCCTCCTCTTCTTCATGGACACCCCGCTCTGGTCTTCTGCCTGCCCTGGATCTCTTTATTGCCAACTGCCGACGGGACATCAACCGTCTCGACTTCACCGCACCTTGTCCCCATTCCAACCTCACTCCTTCGGAACGCTCCGCTCTCCACTCCCTCCGCACTAATCCTAACCTTATTATTAAACCCGCTGATAAGGGGGGTGCTGTTGTAGTCTGGCGTACTGACCTCTACCTTGCCGAGGCACAGCGACAACTCGCGGATACCTCCTCTTATTTACCCCTCGATCGTGACCCCACTAAGGAGCACCAGGCCATTGTCTCCCACACTATCACCGACTTTATCCACTCAGGGGATCTCCCATCCACTGTTACCAACCTTATAGTTCCCACACCCCACACTTCCCGTTTCTACCTCCTACCCAAGATCCACAAACCTGCCTGTCCTGGCCGACCTATTGTCTCAGCTTGCTCCTGCCCCACCGAACTCGTTTCTGCATACCTTGACACTGTTTTATCACCCCTTGTTCAATCCCTTCCGACCTATGTTCGTGACACTTCTCACGCTCTTAAACTTTTCGATGATTTTAAGTTCCCTGGCCCCCACCGCTTTATTTTCACCATGGATGTCCAGTCCTTATATACTTCCATCCCCCATCAGGAAGGTCTCAAAGCTCTACGCTTCTTTTTGGATTCCAGACCTAATCAGTTCCCCTCTACCACCACTCTGCTCCGTCTAGCGGAATTAGTCCTTACTCTTAATAATTTCTCCTTTTGCTCCTCCCATTTCCTCCAAACTAAAGGTGTAGCTATGGGCACCCGTATGGGTCCTAGCTATGCCTGCCTTTTTGTTGGGTTTGTGGAACAATCTATGGTCTGTGCCTATTCTGGTATCTGTCCCCCACTTTTCCTTCGCTACATCGACGACTGCATTGGCGCTGCTTCCTACACGCATGCAGAACTCGTTGACTTTATTAACTTTGCCTCCAACTTTCACCCTGCCCTCAAGTTTACCTGGTCCATTTCCGACACCTCCCTCCCCTTTCTAGATCTTTCTGTCTCTGTCTCTGGAGACAGCTTATCCACTGATGTCTACTATAAGCCTACTGACTCTCACAGCTATCTGGACTATTCCTCTTCTCACCCTGTCTCTTGCAAAAATGCCATCCCCTTCTCGCAATTCCTCCGTCTCCGCCGCATCTGCTCTCAGGATGAGGCTTTTCATTCTAGGACGAGGGAGATGTCTTCATTTTTTAAAGAAAGGGGCTTCCCTTCTTCCACTATCAACTCTGCTCTTAAACGCATCTCCCCCATTTCACGTACATCTGCTCTCACTCCATCCTCCCACCACCCCACTAGGAATAGGGTTCCCCTGGTCCTCACCTACCACCCCACCAGCCTCCGGGTCCAACATATTATTCTCCGTAACTTCCGCCACCTCCAACGGGATCCCACCACTAAGCACATCTTTCCCTCCCCCCCCCCTGCATTCCGCAGGGATCGCTCCCTACACAACTCCCTTGTCCATTCGTCCCCCCCATCCCTCCCCACTGATCTCCCTCCTGGCACGTATCCGTGTAAGCGGAACAAGTGCTACACATGCCCTTACACTTCCTCCCTTACCACCATTCAGGGCCCCAAACAGTCCTTCCAGGTGAGGCATCACTTCACCTGTGAGTCGACTGGGGTGATATACTGCGTCCGGTGCTCCCGATGTGGCCTTTTATATATTGGTGAGACCCGACGCAGACTGGGAGACCGCTTTGCTGAACATCTACGCTCCGTCCGCCAGAGAAAGCAGGATCTCCCAGTGGCCACACATTTTAATTCCACATCCCATTCCCATTCTGACATGTCTATCCACGGCCTCCTCTACTGTAAAGATGAAGCCACACTCAGGTTGGAGGAACAACACCTTATATTCCATCTGGGTAGCCTCCAACCTGATGGCATGAACATTGACTTCTCTAACTTCCGCTAGGCCCCACCTCCCCCTCGTACCCCATCTGTTACTCATTTTTATGCACACATTCTTTCTCTCACTCTCCTTTTTCTCCCTCTGTCCCTCTGAATATACCTCTTGCCCATCCTGTGGGTCACCCCCCCCTTGTCTTTCTTCCCAGACCTCCTGTCCCATGATCCTCTCGTATCCCCTTTTGCCTATCACCTGTCCAGCTCTCGGCTCTATCCCTCCCCCTCCTGTCTTCTCCTATCATTTTGCATCTCCCCCTCCCCCTCCAGCTTTCAAATCCCTTACTCACTCTTCCTTCAGTTAGTCCTGACGAAGGGTCTCGGCCTGAAACGTCGACTGCGCCTCTTCCTATAGATGCTGCTTGGCCTGCTGCGTTCACCAGCAACTTTGATGTATGTTGCTTGAATTTCCAGCATCTGCAGAATTCCTGTTGTTAGCAAACTTATATATTGAGTTTGATGGAAACTTGGCTACACAATCATGGGTGTACAATGAGTACAGCAGGGGGCTGAGTACACAGCCTTGTGGGGCACCGGTGCTCAGAGTGATTGTAGAGGAGAGCTTGTTCCCTATTTTTACAGCCTGGGTCCTGTCTGTGAGGAAGTTGAAGACCCAGCTGCAGATCTGAGTGCTAAGGCCCAGGTTCCGGAGCTTAGGAATCAGTTCATTTGGAATGATGGTATTACAGGCAGAGCTGTAGTCAATGAAAAGGAGCCTTACTTATGCGTCTTTATTCTCCAGGTGTTCTAAGGAGGAATGTAGGGCCAGAGAGATGGCATTTGATGTTGACCTGTTGCTCCGGTAGGCAAATTGCAAAGCGTCAAGGTTGACCTGTAGGCTGTGGTTGATGTGTGCCATAATCAATCTCTCGAAGCACTTCATAGCAACTGATGTCAGAGCCACAGCTCGATAGTCATTCAGGCATGCCACCTTGTTCTTCTTCGGCACTGGGATTATCATTGCCTTCTTAAAACACGAGGGGATCTTAGACTGAAGCAAGGAGTAGCTGAAGATGTCAGCAAACACTCCAGCTAGCTCGCTTGCACAGGCCCGGAGAACCTGTCCTGGGATGCCATCTGGGCCCGTTGCCTTCCTTATACTCGCTGGAATTTAGAAGATTGAGGGGGGATCTTATTGAAACGTATAAAATCCTAAAGGGATTGGACAGGCTAAATGCAGGAAGATTGTTCCTGATGTTGGGGAAGTCCAGAATGAGGGGTCACAGTTTAAGGATAAAGGGGAAGCCTTTTAGGACTGAGATGAGGAAAAACTTCTTCACACAGAGAGTGGTGAATCTGTGGAATTCTGTGCCACAGGAAACAGTTGAGGCCAGTTCATTGGCTATATTTAAGAGGGAGTTAGATATGGCCCTTGTGGCTAAAGGGATCGGGGGTGTGGAGAGAAGGCAGGTACAAGGTTCTGAGTTGGATGATCAGCCATGATCATACTGAATGGCGGTGCAGGCTCAAAGGGCCGAATGGCCTACTCCTGCACCTATTTTCTATGTTTCTATGTTTTTTCTCTCGGCCATCAGATTTCTGAATGATCTATGAACCAATGAACACTAACTCACTTTTTCTCTTTTGTACTATTTATTTATTTTATTTTTATTGTGACGTAATAATTATTGATGTCTTGCACTGCAGACAGAAACAGGTGAATTGATTATGGGGAGCAAGGACATGGCAGACCAATTGAATAATTACTTTGGTTCTGTCTTCACTAAGGAGGACATAAATAATCTTCCAGAAATAGTAGCGGACAGAGGGTCCAGTGAGATGGAGGAACTGAGCGAAATACATGTTAGTAGGGAAGTGGTGTTAGGTAAATTGAAGGGATTGAAGGCAGATAAATCCCCAGGGCCAGATGGTCTGCATCCTAGAGTGCTTAAGGAAGTAGCCCAAGAAATAGTGGATGCATTACTGATAATTTTTCAAAACTCGTTAGATTCTGGACTAGTTCCTGAGGATTGGAGGGTGGCTAATGTAACCCCACTTTTTAAAAAAGGAGGGAGAGAGAAACCAGGGAATTATAGACCGGTTAGCCTAACGTCGGTGGTGGAGAAACTGCTGGAGTCAGTTATCAAGGATGTGATAACAGCACATTTGGAAAGCGGTGAAATCATCGGACAAAGTCAGCATAGATTTGTGAAAGGAAAATCATGTCTGACGAATCTCATAGAATTTTTTGAGGATGTAACTAGTAGAGTGGATAGGGGAGAACCAGTGGATGTGGTATATTTGGATTTTCAGAAGGCTTTTGACAAGGTCCTACACAGGAGATTAGTGTGCAAACTTAAAGCACACGGTATTGGGGGTAAGGTATTGGTGTGGGTGGAGAATTGGTTGGCAGACAGGAAGCAAAGAGTGGGAATAAACGGGACCTTTTCAGAATGGCAGGCGGTGACTAGTGGGGTACCGCAAGGCTCAGTGCTGGGACCCCAGTTGTTTACAATATATATTAATGACTTGGATGAGGGAATTAAATGCAGCATCTCCAAGTTTGCGGATGACACGAAGCTGGGTGGCATTGTTAGCTGTGAGGAGGATGCTAAGAGGATGCAGGGTGACTTGGATAGGTTGGGTGAGTGGGCAAATTCATGGCAGATGCAATTTAATGTGGATAAATGTGAAGTTATCCACTTTGGTGGCAAAAATAGGAAAACAGATTATTATCTGAATGGTGGCCGATTACGAAAAGGGGAGGTGCAACGAGACCTGGGTGTCATTATACACCAGTCATTGAAAGTGGGCATGCAGGTACAGCAGGCGGTGAAAAAGGCGAATGGTATGCTGGCATTTATAGCGAGAGGATTCGAGTACAGGAGCAGGGAGGTACTACTGCAGTTGTACAAGGCCTTGGTGAGCCCACACCTGGAGTATTGTGTGCAGTTTTGGTCCCCTAATCTGAGGAAAGACATCCTTGCCATAGAGGGAGTACAAAGAAGGTTCACCAGATTGATTCCTGGGATGGCAGGACTTTCATATGAAGAAAGACTTGATGAACTGGGCTTGTACTCGCTGGAATTTAGAAGATTGAGAGGGGATCTGATTGAAACGTATAAGATCCTAAAGGGATTGGACAGGCTAGATGCAGGAAGATTGTTCCCGATGTTGGGGAAGTCCAGAACGAGGGGCCACAGTTTGAGGATAGAGGGGAAGCCTTTTAGGACCGAGATTAGGAAAAACTTCTTCACACAGAGAGTGGTGAATCTGTGGAATTCTGTGCCACAGGAAACAGTTGAGGCCAGTTCATTGGCTATATTTAAGAGGGAGTTAGATATGGCACTTGTGGCTACGGGGGTCAGGGGGTATGGAGGGAAGGCTGGGGCGGGGTTCTGAGTTGGAGGATCAGCCATGATCATAATAAATGGCGGTGCAGGCTCGAAGGGCCGAATGGCCTACTCCTGCACCTATTTTCTATGTTTCTATGTTTCTACTGCAACAACAACAGATTTCATGACATAGGTAAACCTGATTCTGAATTTCCTTGATAGTGGCATGCCAATGCAGACCTACTAACGTGCTGTACAAGAGGAAAATATGTTTGTGAGATTCACTGAATATTGATACACTCGTCCTAGTGAAAGGGCGGCAATTATTGATGCAGTGAATTGTGGGAGTAGGGTTTGGAATAGTAATATTCATGATAGGATGTGCTGGGACTTATGAATGATGTGTCCAAATGCTACTTGATAAGGTTTATTTGGGAGTACCAGGCTAATGGGTGGAACAGAGAAAAGAATGCAAGAGATCGAAGCAGTAATAGCTATTCACCTTTCCAGCTTTCTTTGTCATTGAGTAAGACGATGGCTGATCTTTTGCATCAGCACCTCTTTTCTTCACTAGTTGTATATTCCATGATTCTCTTCATATCTAAAGATCTCGCAATCTCTGAATTAAATATGTTCCTAGATAACCTCCACAGCCCCCTCGTAATGGAGAACTTCAAAGATTTACTATTCTCTGGGTGAACATCTTTCTTCTCTTCTACAATATAACTAACATATAAAAATTCTTCTTTGATTTTAGATTGTTTTGAGATGTTCTGGAAGGAAATCTAGAGGTGCGATATAAATGTATCTTTATTTTCTTTTTAGACTCCTAAACTCTTTATGCATATCACCCAGTAACATTTTCCAGATTCTTTCTGAAGCCAGTGAAAATCCATAGCCTATTGGCAATATTGTGCCTGTTCTCCAAAGAATTCCTCAGAAATAGCATTGTCCAAAGACAAGCAGCCAGTTCATGATCCATTGTATCAATTTATTCCACATTATTCTGTCTGATGGAGAGGTATATTATTAGGAAGACAATACGTTTATATCATATGTTGATTGATTTCTTTTCAGCTATGGGTTGTTACTGTTAGAGACCAGTGGACATACATACGTTTGTATATATTTCACAAGCACAATTTTAAATGAAATCGGAAAATGTTGGAAATACTTAGTAGGTCAGAAGAGAGAAATAGAATTAACATTCCAGATGAAATTACTTTATCGGTTCTCATCAATGGAAAGCAAGAGTTTAAGCTTTGGAGGCTAATTCTCTTGTTACACTGGTTCTTACGACAAAAATTAAGGAGACCATCTTGGATGCACTCCAGCTTCTTTCTTCCATCTTTATTTCAAAGCTATAAAGCAGAGCTTAGAAAAGAAAATAAAAAATAATGGCAGTCCTTAAGGCTTGATAGGTATGAGTAATGTAACCAATACTTCAGCTTCTTTCCACTAATGGGAAAATCTTGAATGAGGGGCAATAGTTACAAAATCGTATGACAGTCATTTAAAACTGAGGTACATAGGGACCTCTAACAGAGGGAGGTGAATGTGTGGAATTCAGTACCTCTGAACGTTATGGACGTGGGATCAATGAATGTCATTTAATGAGGAAGTAGATAAGTGTTAGAAATATCAGGGAAATGTGGTCTGTAGGAATGATCTAGCAAAGAAAAGGAGATGAGACCTGCCAGGGATCAGCTACAATCATATTCATTGGTGGGGCAGGTTTGGGATGCTGGGGAGCCTGCCTACTCCTGCTCCTGTTTTTATATGTTATTGATATTTTATCAGTATTGGGAAAAGTTAGAAATTAAACAGGTTCTGAGTCGCTGATAAGGGGTGGAAGGTACCAAGAAGTAGAGGTTAATAGCACAAGAGGTGGTAGTGCTGGCCAAAACTACTTATTAATTACAAAACAGAGGGAGGCCATTCATTCCATTGAATCCCTGCTAACCTTCAACAGAGCAAGCCCATGAGAGACTCACACTATCACACAAGCTCATCAAATCTCTTTTTAATTCATTTGTTTCTTACCAAGACAAAAGATGATTTGTACTGGTCAATTAAACTACCAGTGCGACATTTGCAAGGAAGCAGGAGAATTGGGTGGAAATCTAGGGCTGCAGGCAGAATCTGCAAACTTTTTTTAGACTGTACCTGAGGTCAGATTGAACTTGATGTTGTGAGGCAGCAGCAAAAACTTCCATGGCTCAGTGCCGGTAAATTCCTGACCACCAAAGATTTTCTGAAGTGATGAACTCTGTCTGATGTCCACAGAAGACCATAAGATATAGGAGCAGAAATAGACACTTGGCCCATCGAGTCTGCTCCTCCATGTCATCATGGTTGATCCAATTTTCTTCTCAGCTCCAATCTCCTGCCTTCTCCCCATATCCCTTCATGCCCTGACCTGTCAGGAATCAATTAACCACTACCCGTGGCAAAGAATTCCATGGATTCATCACTCTCTGCTAAAGATCCCAGACCGTGCCTGACTTAATGACTATTTCCCTTGGGCTTCATCCCAGCCCAAATATTTGTTGGCACTTCTTGGCTTTAGCCTGCTGAATATTGCTGCAAAAGATATAGATGAAAACACAGTTCTGTACTCACAACCATCATATTTCACTTGGCAGCTTGCCTTTTATTCAGCTCATGCATGAGTTGTACAAAGTACTCATTAACTATATAATTAGTGGTAACCTTTCCCAACAAAACTTACCATGATGGCAGATGTGCATACCGCATGGTAGACTGTTTCAGAATGAAGGCGTTGATAGGATAATGAGCATTGATCCTGCTTATTCTGCTGTTTTACATCAGCTTGGTACTGAGTGATTGGAACCTCGAATGTTTTGGGATTTAGTTCAGGAGAGAGTTGTTATGCAGTACCCATGAGGGAAAGTATATATTGGCGAGCCTGCATTGTGTCTATGAATGTTATCATGTGTTCCCTCTGCCTGTTGGTACCTGGCAAGAGTGACTGAAATATAATTAATGCATGATGAATCGAGAACATTACTGATCTTCCATGTTCAACAATGAACAGTAAATTACCAGATGTTGTAAACACCTCAGCTCCAAACTGGAAGGATTGAAAGACATATTTTTTTTGTTTTGTTCACATTGAAAGCAGTTGCATATGGATCATTACCTTACTTTGAACCTGCATTATGATGTGGCAGAGTACAGATTTCTGTGAGGACATTTTTGTGGAAACATAGATGTCTCACCTGCTTTTCCTTACCAAGGTTCAGATTGAAGACCTGCTTCCTTTGTACCCTAGGCAGATCTTCAGAATGCTCTTCACTCTCTCTCCCCTTTCCAACAGCTTGTCCTCCACTGTAACCCTTTGCTCATTCCTCCAGTAATGCTACATCAGAAGAAGAATGTCTTTTCATGTACCCCTATTTGCGAAAAGCTGTTTTGTGCTGTTAGGAAAATGTCCTTTGGTCCTGACACTACACTCTTTGTAGGCCCCTGCAGCTTGAACCAACTTCAGAAAGGATCAAGTACTTGAATTATCTCAGCAACAGTTCATAGAAATCAAAGAGTGCATTTATTCCATGATCCCTTTAAATAGCACTGGTGGGCTGGCCCTTCTTACTGCCGAAAGCATGTTCAGCTTTTCAATTGTAAGAGTGGGTGTGAGCTGGAGCGCTAAGCTCTAAGACAGCACTGCTGGTGATAAATCATCATTTCAGGTTCATAGACAGCATGATCTGCCTACTTTACATTTCTCAGTGACTGTTTAGAGTGCACATGCTTGCAAGCCAAATGTTATCAGTGGTTAACATTTATAAAAACCGAACAAATAAAAATAGCAGGAATCCATACAGCTGGGATGTGTTGCTATTCAGTAAGATCACCTTTACTTTTGTGCCTGATTCTTGAATATCCTTGATTCCTTTGTACTACAAAAATGCGTTTATCTCAGGCTTGATATACATTATTTCAGTATCTACAACTCTGTGGGGTAGAAAAGTTCAAAGATTCACAACACTACAAGAGAAGAACATCCTTATTATCTCAGTCTAATGGGCTACCCTTTATCGCCAGAGTATGCTTCCTGGTTCTGGATTACAGCACTTGAGGAAACATATTCTCAGCGTTTACCCCTCAGAACTTTACACCTTTTTATCTGCTAAATTCTAGAAAGATTGGGCCCAGTCTAGTCAATCTTTCTCATGCGCAATCCAATCACCTGTTAGCACTTCTGCTACTCAGCTACAGTGAATCGGGTTGAATCCTGACAAGTGCTGTTCCAGTGGTATTTGTATAGTTTCCCAGTGATTGCATGGATGTTCCCTAGACATGCTGGTTTCCCTCAGTGTACCAAAGTGTAGGTAGCCAGCAGGAGAATCTGGAGGAATTGACGGGAATGTGAAATAGAATAGATTACAGGGAAATAAGTGGACAAATAGGACTGAGAGAAATGTTCTGGGAGCCAGCATAGACCTGATGGATTCAGTGGCCTCCTCCTGTGTTGTGAGAAAGTATGACAATAATAAGGGAATATTATCTGTATGGTTTATCCCATATGAGGCAATGTTAGCTTTCCCCAAATAAGAGGCTATACCTCTTGATATCACATACTGATGAGGCATCTAGCATAACTTGTGTGATTCAAAGTCTGGACCGATAAGGATTTTCATAACACTCCAAAATAAGCACTATCTAGTTTCATTGTGCTTCTCGCATTCCTAAATGTTGCATGCAAGTTGGAACAATGTATACTGATGTGCTGAGAAACACTAAATTTTGAGAGCTCAGCCACGTTACTTGAAGTTATTCTTGAGTTAAGGATTGCGAATTAGTATTCTAGTCGAGACTGTTCTGTATTAATTTTAATGGATATAACTCATGCAGAGCATGGCCAAAGCACCTGAATTCAAAATGTGTACTGTCATTCCGAAAAGATACTCAGCTGCAGTACCAGTTCATAAAATCTATCCCTTACTTTTCATGCGTAATGGATAATTCACTAAATTACCAATTTGACAAATATTCCAAACAATCGTTTGGAAAATAGAAAAATAGCAGTTTACTGATCTTTATGATGGTTTCTCTGGAAGAGTACCATTACCTTATAAATAATTAATCACACTGTAATAGAATAATCTATCTGAAGTAATACATAGTAAAGCTATTACATTATCTTTCAATACAGAGAAGAAATGAAATTTCAAAAACAATGTTTATGTTTTGTTGTATGCTGTGTTCGTTTTCACAAGCTCCTAAACTACAATTTTGACATTTTATCTAAACAATAAGAACATGAAATGAAATTTCACATTCTTACCAATCTTGTTTGTATTATTATGGCAATAACTTTATCTGAACCCTAATTAAAATGAGGCAACCTCAACCCGAATCAAACTTTTCATAGTCCAGCTAAAAATAGTTGATGAGAGGATGTTTCTAATACAGCCTCTTCAATCATTCATTCAGTAATTCAATCCTGAAAAAGGAGCCTACATTTTATAGAAGAAATTAGATTGCTAGAATGCTCTGTCTATAGATGAAACTCAATAACTGATTTAATATATTTAATGCACTGAGAACAAAAAAAAACAAATAATTGAACAGATCAATTAAATTAGAATTTCTGTAACTTGTATGAGTACCAAAGTCCATGGAATAATCATATAAATAAAAGTGATAGTTAATGAAAAGATGCAAACAACAGGAATTCTGCAGATGCTGGAAATTCAAGCAACACACATAAAAGTTGCTGGTGAACGCAGCAGGCCAGGCAGCATCTCTAGGAAGAGGTGCAGTCGACGTTTCAGGCCAAGACCCTTCGTCAGGACCCTGACGAAAGGTCTCGGCCTGAAACGTCGACTGCACCGCTTCCTAGAGATACTGCCCGGCCTGCTGCGTTCACCAGCAACTTTTATGTTAATGAAAAGATACTAGCATTGTATACCTCAAAGCATAGGTATGTTATTCACTCTGAATCAGCGTGTTTTCATATTATAGTTCTATTGCTCAAGATAATGATGGGATGTGCATTCTTTGTAGTACTGTATTATTGTCATATCATTCACTCTATTGGAAGAACTCAGCAGGTTGAGTAGCATCAGTGGGATGAAAGAGATTGTCGATGTTTCATGCTGAAACCCTGGATCAGTTGTTCAAATATTTGCTGGATTCTTTTAGGATATTATGTGTTGCTAACTAATAACTAGTTTGCTGCTCAACATGAAGTTCAGATAACTAACAATTAGAGGTTAGAAAATGGCTTTCCTAATGTTTATAATTTTTTTCTGATGTTTGGAAAGTGTTTGGAATCATTCAGAAACTATTAAAATCCTTAACAAAATCATTAATAGTGATTTAAAAATAATGAATTTATCAAAAGTATATTAAGTATGTAAATTAACCAAACACATTATGATAAAGAAAAATGAACCACTTTCCTTTAGGAACCTTTTTAGCGTTGGTCAGTGAACCCAAAAATGGGGTTGCACTAAATCCACCAATCATGTCTGTGGCTCAATGTCAAATCCGGAGATTCTGCCTTTCCATGTGGTTTTCAAGGAGAAGTTTATTTTAATTTTAGTGGTTTAAAATTAGTAGTTCATTAGCAACAGCAGTTCAAAGCTGTTGTTATCTTCAGAATTTTCCCCACTTCAAAGTAATCTATTAACTGTCCATCTTGATAATTTTTCCAGCAGCACAATGTCTATTTTTCTCTTATAAAACACCTTGTTACATTTTCCTTCTTTAACTGGCGTCTGAAAATGCTTTTTGTTGTTGCTTCTTGTCAAATGACAGGCTGGCTGCTTGGAGAAAAGAGTTATTTACTGCTTTTCATGATTGTAGTTCCCCTGAGAAACACAGAAGTGGCTGCAATATTCTGCCACAGGCAGACTTGTTTATCAACTAAAGTCATTTACAAAGAGTTGCCAAATAGCATTTCAGATCTTTGAAATGCTTGGTCTCTTTCTGCCATACAGATAGGGCCCTCCATGGTGTATTGTGACTCCTGCATCTGGAATGGGACTGCAGGATTTTAGATGCATGAAAAATACAACACTTTAAGATAAAGAGGATAGTAAATCGGCAATAACTTTAAAATTGGAAGGTTTACTTTAGATAGAAAGAATACACAAGAAAAGTCATAGAATAATAAAGGAGGGAAAGAAGTTATTCAGCCCAGCTTGTCTGTGCTGACTAAGGTACCCATCTCAGCTAGTCCCATTTGCCTGTGTTTGGCCCAAGTCCCGTTGAACCCTTCCTATCTATGTGCCTGTCCAAATACCTTTTAAATGTGATTGCACTTGCCTGAACCACTTCCACTGGCAGCCTCTGTGTGAAGAAGTTTCCCCTCATGTCCCTTTTGAAGTTTTCACACATTGCCTTGAACCTTTGATTCCCTACCCCTGGGGGGAAACATGGAAAATATGGACTTATGAAAGGAAAACATATTTGATCATTCTGTCAGAATTTTTGAGTTACAGCTAGCAGAATAGATCAGGACAGAACAGTGATTGTGATAGATTTGGACCTTTTGCAAGACTCTACCAGGTGCCACAAGAGATTATATAAACAACAACAACAAGAGAAGAGAAAGCAATATACTGGCTTGGATTGAGGATTGGTTTACAGAGAGTCAACAGAATAACAATAAACGGGTGTTGGATCCTGATGTTTTTGCAATCCAGGGTTCTTTAGAAATCAAGAATGAGGCATAAAACTTTTTTTATTAAGTGTTACAAGAACAAAAGAAATGAGGGGAATGGAAAGAGAGGAGAGAGTAAAAGAAGAGACCTTAGTGGCAAAGGAAGAACAAAAAGATCAAACTAAGATGGTCTGGTCTTTTTATAATAGACCACTAATTCCATTGAATTTCCATGGATAACAGTTAACCAACAAGATAGTCCCAATTCAAGTAATGTGATACCCACTACTGAAACTAGGACGTTTCCAAAAATGTACAAAGGCAACTGTAATCACTAAAGTACAAATTATATGTATATTGGATATGATTTAAAATACAAATAATCATAAGAAAGTTAAACTGCAAGTGAAATAACAATTATACAGTCCGATCCAACATTCACCCCTTTGATTCTATATCACACATTTAGAATCATTACATCTGAAAATTCAGAGGCAGAAAAACTTGTGGTACCTATGTTAAGTATAAAATAATTAAAAAGTTCACCCAAGATATGGAAACATCATAGGGTATTCATAGGATTATATCAGAGTTAGGTAGATTACCTTTGTAAATAGGTGCACTTGTCTGAGTTTGAATTGCTGTATTAATGATTTCCTTATGTAAGGGGTTTCTTCTTTTATGTTACTGTGTAGGCTAATTAAAATGGCTTCTTTGTTCTGTTAAATGCTGAGAAAGTTCTCTTGCTGGTAGATTGTTTGGGTTATATTATTGATAAGAGAGTCATTGAACCAATGGGTGTCCATGTTATTCTTTCTTGTGGTCCCAGGCGGCAGGTCGAGGTGGTCAGAGGGGATCGAATGGCGAAGAAAGGATCGTTACTAGAGCTCCAGCTGTTTGTGTATGAAGAGATTGAACTTTGATAAGTGTGGCACCTTTTATTTTCCTTTTATATTTTATCTCTATTAATTATATAGTTCCAGTAATATCCATAAACTGTAATTCATTTAATCGTATATGGTGTATTGTCTGTTATTTGGCGGGGTGGGGTACATCACACAGCATCCACACAAACTTAATTACCCAGTTTGGCGGGGCTGAGGGCTGTTCCCTAGACGACAGCGAATGGAGCCACCCTAAGGATTACCAGGGGGCTACACTTATACAATAAAAAAGACATAAATTATGATAAGGCATGTCAGGACAAATATTATAATTATTGAGTAACCCCATCTTCCTAGAGTTTATTGAATCCAGTCAAAGAAATATCATTCATCAAATTGATGTATTTGAGCTATTTATTTACAAATATGATCAGCTAAATCAGTTTCATTGTCAGACCTGTCAGCTCCTTGCCTATGAGAGAATATCTGATTTTGACAAACCATCTTATGCATAGTAACTATTTCTGTTGTTATTTCCTCCAAGGCACCAGCAGTGTCATTGCTCACTCTTTCTAAAGCCGCATATACATTTTAAATCTCTCTGATACTTCTTTTGAAGTGTGTGGCATCCTGACAGCTAGAAACATTAACAATATTAGTAAATTTATCTGATACCCGCAAGTACACATTGTGAGTCATCTTAATTGGCATGTTGTGAGTAGAAAAATTTGGTTAAAATGTAACAGCACCATAAGGTCCAGTCATTATTGTTGTGTTCTTTATATGTACCGTGGGTTACTAAGAACAAATCATATTCTGGAAGAATAAGAACTAGAACTTTTATTTACAACAGAAAACAGCAACCACATTTTCACCATACAAGTTTCTCGATCATTCTGTCATTTCTACGCATGCTCAGAACTCTGTACAATCACATTCTTACACGTGACACGTGATAGCACATCTTCCTTTCCTTAAAAAGAAAAACAATTAGCAATATTGATCAGAACAAATACATAATTTAACATGTCACTACCAGTCTCTCTGGGGGTTTATGAACACGAGTAGACCTTCTAAGTGGTTCACACAGTTCTTGTGTTTCGTTGTTATTTCCATGTTTTGTCTGGTCTGCATCAGTTAACTGAAACTCTGAAGTTGGCTCTTTCTTGAGGTCTTTGCGATTTCTTCTTAACACTTCTCCCTCCTCTGTTTGGACCATGTATCATCTGGGTTGTACTTCAAGGACTGTAGCTTTCTTAATTCCTTTTTCTTCCATTTGTAATGAAATACGAATCTTCTTTTCTTCATCTAATTCACTCGTTAACTGTGTAACCTCTTTTTTATGCTGAGACTTCATTATTTCAATAAAACTTCTCAATTCCTTCACTTGTGCTTTAACTTCTTCAATATCCAGGACTAACACTCTTTTCACCAAATTCAGTCTCTCACAGGCAGATAAACCCAGTATTGACTGTACATTCTTTGGCACCACCACAAATGAAAGCGTGTGCACAATATTTTTGTGTGATACTTTTGCCACACATATATTCCATATATTCTTTTGCCACACATGTTCCTTTAACTGGAATGTCTGCACCTGAATACCCAGTCACTTTTATATTTGTCTTATATAACTTTGGTCTTGGCTTTAATGCATTAAACTCAGATTCTGCAAGAACATTTACTTGTGCTCCAGTATCAAGTTTAAACAGAATATTGTTTTGGTTCACTTGCAATGGAATAGTCCAGTCAATCTTACTTTGCTTGTTTTCACAAAGCACATCTATATAAAACTCCTCCAGTTCATTTTCAAGCACTGCACTTACTTGTTTTATTTTCTTTCTACTTCTGCAACAGCGTGAAAAATGATTACTCTTACTGCAGTCGTTGCACATTTTCCCATACGCTGGACACTGTTTTGGCTGGTGCTGCCGCCCACAGCGATTACACGACTTTTTTCTCTCAGACGACGTCTTGCTCTCTGTGAGTTTTGTTGTTGTTTTATTATCTTTTCTAATATGTTCGCACACAGCGTGTAAGTTGCAGTTCTCAATAAAAAGCTCTTTAGCCTGCAAGGTCACGGTTTCCGAAGCTTTGCAGAGAATCAAACCTTTTTCCAAATTTACGTCTTGTTCTCTTAACAGCCTTCCTCTCAGAGCATTATCCCGAATGCTGTGAACAATTTTGTCTGTAATGAGAGAGTCTGTCAGTTCTGCAAACTGGCATGTTTTACTGTGGTTTCTCAACTCCGTAACAAACTGATCAATCGTTTCACCAGATCTCTGCCAACATTTGAAAAATTTGTACGATTCATATGTCACATTGCGCTTCGGTATAGAAAATGCGTCAAATTTGTCCATTATCGCTTTTAGATTCAAATTATCTCCATTTTCAAAAGTAAAATGGTTATATACCTCAATTGCATTGTCATCTATTACGTGGAGTAGAATTGCAGCTTTTGTTTCTTCCGATTTCACATCTGCTCTGATCGCCGATAAATACATTTCAAAATGCTGTTTAAATCTTTTACATTTTTCGGCTATGTTTCCAGTCAGCTGAACATCAATGGGGGTTGCAAAACTTCCATTTTTTAAAACCGTTAGCACACCAAAACAACTCACGCTCTTTTTTTCGATTATCTTCACTCCTCCCGTGTTAGTGCAACGTATTATTCTTCCAGAGTGACTTCTGACACCATGTTGTGTTCTTTATACGTACCATGGGTTACTAAGAACAAACCACATTCTGGAAGAATAAGAACTAGAACTTTTATTTACAACAGCAAACAGCAACCACATTTTCACCATACAAGTTTCTTGATCGTTCTCTCATTTCTGCGCATGCTCAGAACCCTGTCCAATCATGTTCTTACACGTGACACATGATATCACAGTTATCAAATCTGTTTGAAGTCTTCTGGTGGGTTAGTGATTTGTTCACTGTAGCCCAGTAGCATAGACACTAAGTCAGAGATTACTAACACATTAACATCAGCACTTGTTGTCCTTGACAGGTGCTACCTTAGCTCTCTTGGAGTGGCTAGCATGCATCCACTTACCTTTACCTACTTTTCTATGCTGAATTATTAGTTACCTACACTTGATAAGTAAGCTCCAGTGGCTTCTTATGAGGTTTTTTGATCTGGACCACTCACCAGGAATTGGGACATATCCTCCTTCTGTTGGACCACTCCAAGCAGCAGAAATTTGCTGAGAAGCAGACTGTACAGCTTGGGTTAATTTCACACAATAGGTAGCTAAATTGTCTGCCATATTGTGTATACCAGCCTCTCTAAGATCAAGAGCTGCTGGCAGTGACATAGGCTCCCCTGTTACTATCTTGAATGGACTTAATTTAATTTTCTGTTTTTTTGGGTTGCTTTGATTCTAATTAAGACCATAGGAAGATTCGTAGACTGTAGTACACTTCCCTCATGATACTTAGTTTGTCGTTGTTTGATGATCCCATTCATCTGTTTAATGGAAAGACCATTCAATATTCTTTAGTCAACATGATTCCTGACAAACACTCCGAGTGAAATGTGTTCCTTGTTCAGATTCAATGTGACATGGCAATCCCCGTCTAGGAGTATAGTCTTTGATCAGAGTTTTTGCTGTGTGAGTGGCAGTGGCTTTCCTTGCTGGAATAGTTTCCACCCATCTTGAAAACTTATCCACTATTACTAAAACATCTGAGTATCTTTGACACTTTGGCAAAGTAATATAGTCCACCCATATGTGTAAAAATGGACTAGTTGGGGATAGGAACACTTCGTCGTGGTAGCTTTTCCACTGCTCCAGGATTTGTTTTCTGGCATATCATGCATCTTTCAAACGTTTCCCAAGTTTGTGCTCTGAGCTTTGTATTCTGCCACCAATGGAAAAACCTGCTGATAATCTTTTCCTCTCCAATGTGTCCTAGAGAGTGTATCTTCTGTGCTAGGATAGCAAGCGATGTAATTGGAGCTACTAGTCTATGACTAGTGCATATCTCCATGCTCCATCACTCTTTAATCTCCTACCATTCTCCATCCAGAACCACTTTTCTTAGAGCATCGAGCTTGCATCTCTCAAATATCTTGTATATTCATCTGTAATAAGAGTTCAATTTGTTTCCAAAATTTCAGTTGTCAGGTTCACTGCATACGTTCCCATTACTTTTAATTCTTTGACTTTTCTTTAACTTCTTTTACTTGTTTTATTTCTTTTATCCCTTCCTGTGCTGCTTTTTTTTTGCAATTTTATCTGTGAATACATTTCCACAGCTTTTTATTGTTGTCATTTTGGAGTGGCTTTTACACTTCAATACAGCTACTTCTGATGGCAATTGTGTAACATTCATGAGTTCCTATAATAGTTGGTCATTCTTGATTGGGATTACTTCAGCCGTAAGAAATCCCCTTGGCCTCCGTAAGATTCCAAAGTCATGAACAACTCCAAAAGCATATCGAGAGACTGTGTAGATATTAGCTCATCTTCCTTCTGCAAGCTTACAGGCTTCAATGAGGCCTTTCAGTTTTTCCTGTTTTGCAGATGTACCAGGAGCCATGCTTTCTGATGCCAGCACTACAGTTCCAGAAACATTTGAAATCTTCCATCAATTGTTGAGGAGCTAGCAATGTACAGAATCATATCTGAGTTCAATAGAGGCATTTATTTGTAATAATTTTCATCTTCATGGTATGTTACTATCCATGCCCAGTCATGGTCATCATAGTTCTCCATGTCCAATAAGAATTCAGCACATTCATTCCCAATCACTAAATTAACATATAAGCCATCTGGCTTTTGCACTATCAAGGGCTTTGTTGTTTGTTGAAACTCTATAATCAGATCAAGATCTTGCAACTTTTGAGGGGCAGAGGATCGAACTTCTTGTTGAGCTTTCTTCCGTTGTCCATTTTGTTTTTTTATTCCAACAACTCATATTGAAATTGTTGTGGTGCACACGATGAATTCCAGTCCTGCTTTTTCTGTTGGCTAATGGGTGTTTGCTGTTGACTCACCTGCAGTAGCTGTGGCTGTTGACCCATGGCCAGTGGCTGTTGATCAATAGGTAACTGATGAACATATAATGATCTTATTCAGATTTCGATATCTCATTCCACTTGTCTGGTGGCTTGTACTAGCTCACTATATGGAACACCAGCTTCACTTCTATTTTTGTCAGCTTCATCACTTTGGCGAAATCTGGTTTCAAGCTATCCATTAAAGTTGATCTCCAGGACCATATGTAGATCCTTCATGGTATCTTCATTTACTCCCAGAAGTCTTGGATAAGTTAACCATGTTGCCCTGTTGCATTCCTCATATTCAGAAATATCTTCAGAAATCTTTTGCTTACAATCAACTATTTTCTTGCAATCATTCTGTATTGGGGTCTGTTCTTCCAACCACCTCTCAGTAACATCCCAAACACTTTGTACATTTTGATTATCATCTCCCATGTCATCATCAACTCTATGAGAAAACTGTCCGATTTGCTGAGAAAACAAGATGGTAGCCAAAATTTGGATGCCATCATATGGGTGCAATTTGTATATGTTCTTAATTAGTTGAAGTTCAGCCCCAATCTTTAAACTTCCTTTTTTAAGATATAGAACCTTTCTGGACTATTTATCAATCTTTTTTAGTTCAGGTAGTTGATGAAAGACCATTTATCTTGTTTCATTGATTCCATCTTCTGTCCGGCATGACTTCAGTTCCTTGCTGTTTATTGGGGAAGTCATAACATGGCTGCCAATCCTATTGTTTCATCACATGAGTCACTAGAGGTCACTGTAAAGTCTATGTCCATACGGCAATTCCTTGGAGTTTGGACTGTGGTGATGTCTTGGAGGACTGTTCAATGTAGGGGGCATTTCCCAAGAGGAGCATCACTGGGAGGGTTGCCCACCTGAGGTCCCTGCTGGGTCTTCTGAATTTGCTTCTGTGTACTTTGAAGCTCCATACAATGCATTTTGGTTGGATTACATTTATTATGTTATTTTTCACTCATTCAGTTAATGCAATGATTTGCTTCTTAGACTTTATACTGTACCTGTTAACTGCTTTTGTAGTTTATCACAATTTTCCCTTTCCTTTTTCACTTATTCAGTTAACTTTACCACTTTTCCCGTTAGCTCATGTATCCAGCTTTCCAGCTGAGCCTGTGTTGGGTTCTTTAACTGTGACAAGATAGCTAACGTCCATCTATTTCTCCTCTTTCTCCTCAGACACTCTCTGGATTTTAACCCAACCCTTCTTAATAGCCTCAACACTGATGCTATATTTTATCTGCCTTTTTTTCATTAATCTTATCAAATTGAAATATTTTATTCAGGTAAGAACTCAAACCCTCAATTATCTGTTCAAACATAACAAATGGAGATTCAGCTCCCCCTTTTTCTGTGGACCAGGCAGCATCTATAGGAAGAAGTACAGTCGATGTTTCGGACCGAGACCTTTCGTCACAGTACTGAAGAAGGGTCTTGGCCCGAAACGTCGACTGTACTTCTTCCTACAGATGCTGCCTGGCCTGCTGCGTTCCACCAGCATTTTGTGTGTGTTGCTGGAATTTCTAGCATCTGCAGATTTTCTCGTGGTCCCCCTTTTTCTGTAATAGGTTTTACGATTTTGACCATTGTCTTAATTTGATCTCACATAACAGTTATTTTGTATGTACTTCTTATCACTTAGACTACAATTGAAATACCATTGGATTGTATCAAAATATTGTTAGATTGCAATTGAAATGCTGTTGGATTACAATCAGGATATTATTGGATTGGAATTGGACTATCATTGATTTGCAAATGATGTTTTTTTCTTATTGGATTGGAATTGAAAGGTGTTTTTCTAAAACACAAAATTCTTTGGTGCTCCACAGGTAGTACAAATAGAATTGAGTACAATTTGAATCTTAGTTCATATCTGACTTTTCCAGAATAGCAAAGTATAATAGAGTTTTCCTTCATTCTTAACTCCCATTAGGTGGTGTAGTGAAGCAAGAACTAGGTGATTTCTTGGACAGTTAGGAAAATAAGAAAGAAGGTCTTCCCTTGTATTAACTTTACATGCTTAAACTTTCCACTTCATCTGGGGTTCTTCCAAATCCTTAAATTTTTGCAACCATCCTGCTGACTATGCCAAACTGTTGAATCCTGATGTTTTTGCGATCCTAGGTTCTTTGGAAACAAGAATGAGGCATGAAACTTGTTACTTACAATGGTTTTATTAAGTATCACAAGAACAAAGGAAACTTGGGAAAGGGAAAAGGTGCAGAGAGAAAAAGAAGAGACTCTGGTGGCAGGTGATGAACAACGAGATCACTACAGACCAGTAATTCCACCGAATTTCTGTGGATAATAGTTAGCTAATAAGATAGCCACTATTCAAGTAATGCGGTACGCACCACTGAAACTAAAAGTTTCTAGAAAGATAGAAAGGTAATTACAACCACTAAAAACACACTGAATAGTTACAAGTATATAGATAATAGTATAAAATACAGTCCAATCTAACAGATGTTATCTTAAGGAGGGAGGGTTGTGATTAGTTGGGTACCATAGGGATTGGTGCAGGGGCATCATAATCTGTATCAGTGAATTGGAAGAGTAGATCAGATATAGTATGTTTGAGTACACTGATGATGCAAAACAAGGAGGCCTTGTGGGCAGTGAGGAATATTCAGAGAGGCATTAGGAGAATAAAGATGGCAAGGACATAGCAGATTGCAAATAATGTGTAAAAATTGTGAGGTTATCCACCATTGTAGAAAAAATATGAAAGGTGGGATATTTTTAAATGGTGAAAGTATTGGTGTTCGGAAGGCCTTGGTTGGTCTTGTATATGAATCATAATGTTAACATACAGATACAGCAAGTAATAAAGAAGGTAAATGGTTGGCAAGAGGATATGAATACAAGTGTAGAGACATCTCTGCAAATAATGCCATGGTGAGATTATATTTTGAATATTATGTAAAAGTCTGATCACACTGTCTAAGAAAGGATATATTTGCAATAGGGGAAATGCAGAAAAAGGTTAACCAGACTGATTCGTGGAAAGGTGGATTTATCATGAGAAGAGAGTAAACAGATTAAGTCTATACTTATGACTTCTAGGGAATGAGAGGTGGTCTTGTTGAAACATATAACATTCTGTAGATGAGAAGTTAATCTTTCCTCAGGCTGGATGTCTTGAACTAGGGGCAGAGTTTCAAAATAAGTGATCATTGCTTCAGAGATTTGGAGAAGTTTTTTTGTATGGGGATTGTAAATCCTTGGACTTCTCAAGCCAAGAGGCTTTTGGAGGCTCAGTCTCTGAATATATTCAAGACAGAGACTGACAGACTTTTCTATTCTAAAGGAATTGAGGGAAATTTGGTTAGTGGAGTATAAGGATTAGCCATGCTCTGCTGACTGGCAGAGCAAGCACAAAGGGGTTGATTGGCCTGCCTCCGTTCCTGGTTTTTAATGTCTGATCAGTTTTACTCAGGAAATTCCACATTTCACATTCTGAACACTAAGTCCAGAAAAGAAGCAGTAAGTTAAACGAAGGCTGAGCACTTTCATAATCAATGGAGGATAAAACCTTAGGCAAGATTGAATTATTAATTCTTCATTGTGCCACGACCGCAATATAGCAGGATTGAAGGTGGTATGTTCTTGTAGAAAAGGGCCTTGATACTGCCTCAAAATGGGAAGCAGTGGGTGCATTTGCAGTTGGGGGTAAAAAAGAAAAGTAGAAAAGTGCAGAGGTGCAATTTAGGAATTGGAAGAGAAGTCAGGATGCAAAACAGCACAAGAACAGAGAAAAGAAGACTGAGATTTCCTAGTTAACAAATAGAATGTACTCCCTTTGAATTTACGACATGTCTCTATCTGCTGTAGAAACGTAGAAAAACTACAGCACAATACAGTAAACACAAAATAATCTGCAGATGCTGGGGTCAAAGCAACACTCACAACATACTGGAGGAACTCAGCAGGTCGGGCAGCATCCGTGGAAACGATGAGTCGACGTTTCAGGTCGGAACCCTTCGTCAGGACTGAAGAGGGAAGGGGCAGGGGCCCTATAAAGAAGGTGGGGGGAGGGTGGGAAGGAGAAGGCAGGTAGGTGCCAGGTGAAAAACCAGTAAGGGGAAAGATAAAGGGGTGGAGGAGGGGAATCAGGGAGGTGATAGACAGGAAAGGTGAAGAAGGAATAGGGGAAAACACAATGGGTAGTAGAAGGAGGCAGAACCATGTGGGAGGTGATAGGCAGCTGGGGGAGGGAGCAGAGTGACATAGGGATAGGGGAAGGGCGGGGGAGGGAATTACCGGAAGTTGGAGAATTCTATGTTCATACCAAGGGGCTGGAGACTACCTAGACGGTATGTGAGGTGTTGCTCCTCCAACCTGAGTTTGGCCTCATCATGGCAGTAGAGGAGGCCATGTATGGACATATCTGAATGGGAGTGGGAAGCAGAGTTGAAGTTGAGTGGCTACTGGGAGATCCTATCTGTTGTGGCAGACGGAGCGGAGGTGCTCGACGAAGTGGTCCCCCAATCTGCGTCGGGTTTCACTGATGTAGAGGATGCCGTACCGGGAGCACCGGATGCAATAGATGACCCCAACAGACTCCCAAATGAAGTGTTGCCTCACCTGGAAGGACTGTTTGGGGCCCTGAATGGTGGCAAGAGAGGAGGTGTAGCACTTACTCTTACAAGGATAAATGCCAGGTGGGAGATCCGTGGGGAGGGATGTGTGGATAAAGGAGTCGCAGAGGGACCGATCCCTGCGGAAAGCGGAGGGGGTGGAGAGGGAAAGATGTGCTTAGTGGTGGGGTCCTGTTGAAGGTGGCGGAAGTTGCGGAGGATAATGTGCTGGATCCGGAGGCTGGTGGGGTGGTAGGTGAGGACAAGGGGAACTCTGTCCCTGTTGTGGTGGCGGGAGGATGGGGTGAGGGCCGAAGTGTGGGAAATGGAGGAGATGCGGGTGAGGGCATCATTGATGACGGTCAAAAGGAAACCACGATCCTTAAAGAAAGAGGACATTTGAGATGTCCTGGAATGGAAAGCCTCATCCTGGGAGCAGATGCAGCGGAGACGGAGGAACTAGGAATAGGGAATGGCGTTTTTGCATGTGGCGGGGTGGGAAGAGGTATAGTCGAGGTAGTTATGAGAGTCAGTGGGCTTGTAGAAGATGTCAGTGGACAGTCTGTCTCCAGAGATGGAGACTGAGAGATCGAGAAAGGAGAGAGAAGTGTCCGAGATAGACCAAGTGAATTTGAGGGCTGGGTGGAAGTTTGAAGTAAAGTGGATGAAATTGACGAGCTCAGCATGGGTGCAGGAAGCAGCACCAATGTAGTCGTCAATGTACCAAAGGAAAGTTTGGAGAGCAGTACCAGAACAGGTTTGGAGCACAGACTGTTCCACATAACCAACGAAGAGGCAGGCATAGCCGGGGCCCATGCGAGTTCCCATAGCTACACCCTTAGTCTGAAGAAAGTGGGAAGAGCCAAAAGAGAAGTTATTAAGTGTGAGAACCAGTTCCGCCAACCGGAGGAGGGTAGTGGTGGTGTGGAACTGGTGAGGTCTATTATCCAGAAAGTAGCGGAGGGCTTTGAGGCCTTCTTGTTGGGGAATGGAGGTGTATAAGGATTGGACATCCATAGTGAAAATGAAGCTGTCGGGACCGGGGAATTGGAAGTTCTTGAAGAAGTGGAGGGTATGGGATGTATCCTGGATGTAGGTGGGGAGGGACTGAACAATGGGTGACAAAATGGAGTCCAGGTGGGCAGATACAAGTTTGGTGGGACAGGAGCAGGCAGAAACTATGGGTCTACCAGGACAGAACAGGCCCTTTGGCCCACAATGCTGTGCTGAACATGTACTTACTTTAGAAATTACTTAGGGTTACCCATAGCCCTCTATTTTTCTAAGCTCCATGTATCTATCCAGGAGTCTCTTAAAAGACCCTATCGTATCCACCTCCACCACCGCTGCCGGCAGCCCATTCCATGCACTCACCACTCTCTGCATAAGAAACTCACCCCTGCCATCTCCTCTGTGTCTTCTTCCAAGCACCTTAAAACTGTGCCCTCTTGTGATAGTCATTTCAGCCCTGGGAAAAAGCCTCCGACTATCCACACGATCAATGCCTCTCATCTATATACTACTAAAATTCTCATGCTCTGTTTGCCTGTTTGTGACCTCCAATTAGCCCAAACGATGAATTACAGTGGCACTTTTTTTGACTAAAGTGGACTTAAAATGCGCTAACTTACAGAATGCATGCAAAGGTCAGGGTTATATTCATTTAAAATTGCTCATATTCATTTAAAATTGCTCACTGGTCAACAGGCCTCGCTTTCCACACCCGATTCCAGCTTCGATGGAAACTGCGATGCGACACCATGACGCATGCGCATGGCCAGCCTCAGCAGCGCCTCACGATGCTCACAGCAGCGACACCAACCGCAGCAAAAGGGCAGGGCAGCTCTATTTCGAGTGGTCACATTCTGCTAATCACCATCAGCATGTGCAGGATTGGGACAGATCAAACTGCGACCCATCAATAAGAGATATTTAAATCTCATTGTAATGAACTACTTTGAAACACCCTATTCCCAGATTCTACACTTGGACTAATAAGAGATGGGAAAGAAAGAGAATGGGGAAAAGAGTGGAGGACTACTCCAGGATTTCTGAAGCAAATGTTCTGGGTCGAGTGTATACCGTTTCTCCACAAAGTGGTGACCTCTACTAATTGAGACTTCTTCTTCATCACATAGAGGGGCCAGTATCTTTCGAATCATTGAAAACACATGATGGAGATATCCTTCCATCCTTCAAAGATATCTGCAGAGAGAGAGGATTGTTGCAAGCTGACGATCATTGGCAGCAAACTATGGAAGAGGCAGAGAGAACAAGAATGCCCAGAGCAACGAGAGATTTGTTTGTCGTCTTGCTAACAAACACTGAAATCAACAATCCACAGCAATTATGGAACCGGTTCAAGAATGCAATGTCTGAAGATTTCTTACCAATGGAGAGCAGAACTATAAATGATCTTAATATCATGATTGATGACAGGCATCACGGACAAGCTCATCTGTATTTCCAAGAGAAACTTAAGAATTTGGGCAAAACACTTGAAGAATATAACTTGCCAACACCAAGAAACGGTACACTTAGTCAAAGTGCTGGCAATCTGGAATCTTTGTGTGAACTGCAATACAACACAGATGAACAGCAGGGATTTGTTTCACAGAAGGAGCCCCTATTGAATAATGAGCAAAGAGAAGTATATGAATATGTGTGCGACTGCTTGGAAAGGAATCTCTCTTCAATGATTTTCATTGATGCACCAGGAGGAGCGGGCAAGACATTTATCATCAACTTGATCCTCGCTAAAGTTAGGGGAGATGGAGGTGTTGCTATTGCTGTAGCATCATCTGGTATTGCTGCAACATTGATGCCTGGTGGTAGAACAGCGCATTCAAGATTCAAGATACCCCTCAAAGTCAATGAAGATGCCCTTTGTAACATCGATAAAACTACCAATACTGCAAATTTACTCCAAACTGCGAGGCTTATTGTCTGGGATGAGTGCTCCATGATTAGGAGGGAGAGCTTCAAAGCCGTGGACCGGACTCTTCATGATGTATGTGACAAGAATGAGGCCTTCGGGGGTATTTTAACCATTTGCTGTGGCAATTTCCGTCAGCTTCTAGCAGTTGTGAAATGAGGAAATGATGCTGATGTGGAGAAGTCATGCATAAAAAATCCTACTTATGGAGAAGCTTCATCAAGTTTCAATTGAAGAGAAACATGCCATTGAGTGAGGAAGAAGGATGATATTCTGAGTTCTTATTGGATGTTGGAGAAGACAAGATTGAGAAAAATGAAAACGATGAAATTGAATTACCTGAAGATATGATTCTGCCAGCAAAAACTATGGAAGAATGTATTGATTTCATCTACCCTACATTCGACAATCCTGCAGAACTGTTCTCGAGGAATTCTATCTTGGTTCCTCTCAATGAAATGATGCAAAAAATAAACTTCACATGCATTAGAGGCTTCCCTGGAATCATGAAAGAATACTGTTCCTTCAATGCCGTAAGTGAAGGAGGTAACGCCACTCATTTTCCAACAGAATTCCTTGATTCGGTCGAACTCTCTGGATTGCCACCACATAAACTGGAATTGAAGAGGGGATCTCCCATCATTTCAATGAGGCACTTGGATGCATCAAGGCTTTGCAATGGATCGCGAATGGTGGTGGAAGAACTGTACGACAATCTTATCGTAGCCAAGATAAACATTGGTGCATTCAAAAATGACATAGTCATGATCCCAAGAATGACTCTCAGTTTATCAGAAGGGGAAGACGTCCCTCTTCAGCGGAGCCAGTTCCCGATACAGTCATGCTTTGCTATGACTATACATAAGGTGCAAGGCCACACCATGGAGAATGTGGTGATTTATTTGGAGAAACCGGTATTCCAGCATGGTCAGCTGTATGTGGCTTTAAGCCGGGGAAAGAGAAATGAAAACGTTAGAGTATTCTTGAAGGGTGGAAGGGCAACCAGAAATGTGTCACCAAAAGTGTCCTTCGTTAACCGAGGAGGAGCTATATTTGTCTTGCTATGCGTCTTTCTTCTTTAATAAACTGAGTTTCTCTTCTTTAATTTTCAAAGCAAAGCGATAGCAATAGCATTCAGGGAAATTTAATGTTCATTCTGGTCACATCAGACTGCACTACCCTTCTCTCAAAGGGTGCCCCGACGGGTCACCTGGTTGTCTAGCATTCTTATACACCTCTATCAGGTCACCTCTCATCCTCCATTGCTCCAAGGAGAAGTGGCCAGGTTCACTCAACCTATCCTCGTAAGGCATGCTTCCCAATCCAGGCAACATCCTTGTAAATCTCCTCTGCACCCTTTCTATAGTTTGCACATCCTTCCTGTAGTGAGGTGACCAGAAGTGAGCACAGTACTCCAAGTGGGATCTGATCAGGGTCATATGTGGCTGTAACATTACCTCTCGACTCTTAAACTCAGTCCTATGGTTGATGAAGGCCAATGCACTGTAAGCCTTCTTAACCACAGTGTCAACCTGAACAGCAGCTTTGAGAATCCTATGGATTTCGGACCCCAAGATCTCTCTGATCCTCCACACTGCTAAGTGTCTTACCATTAATACTAAATTCTGCCATCACATTTGACCTACCAAACCGAACCACCAAACACTTATATGAGTTGAACTCCAACTGCCACTTCTCAGCCCAGTTTATTCATTAAGTACCTCAACTATCTCCTCCAGTTCCATGCACACTTTTCCACTATCACACTGTTATTATTGCACTTTTCCAGCTGTCTCCCTATCTGCTCCTTGATGTCCCTGTTACTATTGGGTGGACTATAAAAAACACCCAGTAGAGTTATTGACCCTTTCCTATTTGTAATTTCCACCCACAAAGACTCAGTAGACAATCCCTCCATGACTTCCTCCTTATCTGAAGCCATGACATTATCTCTGATCAGCAGTGCCATGCCCCCACCTCTTTTCCCTCCCTCCCTGTCCTTTCTGAAACATCTAAAACCTGGCACTCGAAGTAACCATTCCTGCCCCTGAGCCATCCAAGTCTCTGTAATGGCCACAACATCATAGATCCAAGTACTGATCCACGCTCTAGGTTCGTCTGCTTTGTTCATGAATGCTTCTTGCATTAAAATAGACACATCTCAAACAATCGGTCTGAGCGTATTCCTTCTCTATCACCTGCCTATCCTCCCTCTCGCACTGTCTCCATGCTTTCTATATACATGAGCCAACCACCCCTTCCTCTGGCTCTTCAGTTCAGTTCCCACCCCCCAGCAATTCTAGTTTAAACTCTCCCCAATAGCCTTAGCTAACCTCCCTGCCAGGATATTGATCCCCCTTGGATTCAAGTGCAACCTGTCCTTTTTGTACAGGTTATGCCTGCCCCAAAAATGGTCCTAATGATCTAGAAGTCTGAATCCCTGCCCCCTGCTCCAATCCCTCATCCACGCATTCATCCTCCACCTCACTCTATTCCTATACTCAATGTAGTTATTAATTAAGATGAAATATTGCGGAATATTGATATATCAGATTGGCTATTTGGAAGTTTGGTTGACACAAAAGTGGGGGTTGTTGTGAATAGTCTTGAGGACTGTCAGAGGTTACAGTGGGACAATGAATGAATGACATTTATCTTGGTCAGTACAAACATAACAAAAATGATGATTTCAGTGATGATTTCATAACAATGATTTTATAGGAGAAAATTACAACAAAAACATAGATATTCTTTAAAACAGGTGGAAAGGATGTAGGTTGATGCCACAACTTATTACTGCTACCCCTCTTAATTATACAACAACATATTTGGTGTCAATCATCACATCAAAACAAGAAAAAATTCATAATCTTTTAACACAACAGCCAATTCCAAGTATCATTTATTTACATTACTTCCACTCATTTTAAATCATGTATTTTATATTTGTTCATTAAATTATTTTTAAATATTTTAAAACTTGTTAAGTGTGGTACATGTTTTTAAATTCTCACTACAACTGTTCCATAGATTCACCCCTCTGACTGAAATACAATGATCTTTTACATCTGTTCTTATTCATTGTTTTTGAAATATACATGTTCCTCTCAAATCACATTGACTTTCTCTCATTTTAAACAACCTTTGGATACTTTGTGGTAGGTGTCCATTTTTTACTTTATACATAATTTGTATTACTTTAAAATCTACAAAATCTCTGAATTTTAAAATGTTCAGTTGAATAAATAGTGAATTGGTTGGCTCATAATAATGTCTTATTTACAATTTGTATGATAGGATGCAGAACTGGGCTGAGTAGTGGCAGATGGAATTCAACCCAGATAAGTGTAAAGTTTTTCATTTTGGTAGGTCAAATTTGAAGACAATATAATATTATTGGTAGGACTCTTGGCAGTATGGAGGACCAGAGAGAACTTGGAGCCCATGTCCACAGGACACTCAAAGCTGCTGCACAGTTTGACAGTGTTGTTAAGGAGGCGTATGGTATGTTGGTCTTCATCAACCATGGGATTGAGTTCAAGAGCAGTGAGGTAATGTTACAGCTAAATAAGACCTTAGTTAGGCCCCACTTGGAGTACTGTTTTCAGTTCTGGTCACTTCATCACAGGGAGGATGTGGATACTATAGAGAGAATGCAAGGGAGATTTACAAGGATGTTGCCTGGATGGAGAGCATGTCTTATGAGAATAGGTTGAGTGAACTTGGCCTTTTCTCCTTGGAGTGACAGAGGAATGGTGACCTGATAGAGGTGTATGAGATGATGAGAGACATTGATCATGTGGTTCATGTGGATAGCCAGAGGCTTTTCCCCAGGGATGAAATGGCTAGCATGAGGGGGCATAGTTTTAAGGTGCTTGGAAGTAGGTACAAGGGGGATGTCAGAGGTAAGTTTTTCACACAGAGAGTGGTGGGAGCATGGAATGCACTGTCAGTGAAGGTGGGAGAGGCGGATACAGTAGGGTCTTTTAAGAAACTCTTAGATAGGTACATGGAGCTTAGAAAAATAGAGGGCTATGCGGTAGGGAAATTCTAGGCAGCTTCTAGAGTAGGTTACATGGTTGGCACAACATTGTGGGCTGAAGAGCCTTTAATGTGCTGTAGATTTTCTATGTTTCTATGAATTGAATTGACTTTATTTCTTGCATCCTTCATATACATGAGGTGTAAGAATCTTTACGTTACGTCTCCGTATAAATGTGCGATGTGCAATCATCGTAATTTATAATAAATAGAACAGTCAATGTAACATAGAATACACTCAAGTCAGTGTGAGTTAATCAGCCTGATGGCCTGGTGGAAGAAACTGGTCTGGAGCCTGTTGGTCCTGGCTTTTATGCTGTGGTACCATTTCCTGGATGGCAGCAGGTGGAATAGATTGTCATTGGGGTGATTTGGGTCCCCAGTGATCCTACAGGCTCTTTATAGACACCTGTCTTTGTAAATGTCCTGAACCATGGGAAGTTCACAACTACAGATGTGCTGGACTGTCTGCACCACTCTCTGCAGAGTCCTGCAATTAAGGGAGATACAGTTCCCATACTAGACAGTGATGTAGCCAGTCAAGATTCTCTTAATTGTGCCCCTGTAGAAATTTCTCAGGATTTGAGTGCCCATACCAAACTTCCTCAACTGTCTGAGCTGAAAGAGGCGCTGTTATGCCTTTTTCACCACACAGCTGATGTGTACAGGTCACGTGAGGTCCTCGGTGATGTGGATGCCGAGGAACTTGAAGCTGTTTACCCTCTCAACTCCAGATCCATTAATGTCAATAGGGGTTGGCCCTTATCCATTCCTCCTGTAATCCAGAACCAGCTCCTTTAAGGGAGAGGTTGTTTTCTTGACACCACTGTGTCAGAGAGATGATTTCTTCCCTGTAGGCTGCCTCATTATTGTTTGAGATTAGGACAATCAGTGTAGTGTTGTCGGCAATTTAATTAGCAGATTAAAGCTGTGGGTGGCGACACAGTCAGGGAGTAAAGGAGGGGATTTAGGAAACAGCCCTGACGGGCTCCTGTATTGAGAGTCAGAAGGATGGAGGTGAGGGAGCCCACTCTTACAACCTGCAGGTGATCTGACAGGAAGTCCAGGATCCAGCTGCACAAGGCAGAGCCAAGGCCAAGGTCCCTGAGCTTCTTGTCAAGCCTGGATGGAATTATGGTGTTGAATGTTCAACTGTAGTCCAAGAACAGCATTCTCACATAAGCATCCTTCTTCTCCAAATATGTAAGGACGGTATGTAGAGCAGTTGCTATGTGTCGTCTGTCGATTGGTTGTGTTGGTAGGCAAATTGTAAGGGGTCCAGTGTGGGTGGTAGCAAACTGCAGATGTAATCCTTGACCAGCCTCTCAAAACATTTGCTTATTATTGCAGCACTCACAGCACGCTGGAGGAACTCAGCAGGTCGGCCAGCATCTGTGGAAACGACCAGTCAATGTTTCGGGCTGGAACCCTTCGTCAGGACTGAAGAGGGAAGGGGGCAGAGGCCCTATAAAGAAGGTGGGGGGGGGAGGGTGGGAAGGAGAAGGCTGGTAGGTTCCCTTATTGTTGCTTATTATTGAGGTGAGAGCGACAGGACACCAGTCACTCAGGCATGTTACCTTGGCATTTTTTGGTACAGAGAGAATGGTGGATGTTTTGAAGCAGGAAGGCACTTTACACTGGGAGAGGGAGAGATTAAAAATGTCAGTAGACACACCTGCCAGTTGTGCAGTGGTCATCCTGAGTACTTGGCCTGGAATGCTGTCCGATCCTGCCGCCTTGTGACCGTCCACTCATTGGAAACATCTGCATACCTCAGCCTCAGAGATGACCAGGTTGCAGGTTGTAGCAGTGGCTTTCCTTGGAGGCTCAGAGTTAGCGACATCGAACCAAGCGTAAAAATGATTGAGCTCATCTGGGAGAGAGGCTGCGATGTTGGCACCACTACATCTCACTTTGAAGTCTGCAGTGGTATGCAGCCCTTGCCACAAGTCACGTGTGCTATTCATTGTGAATCTTCACTCAATCTTGTCCCTGTATTGTTTCACAGTCTTGATAGCTTTGTGCAGATCGTAGCTACTTCCCTTGAGCTTTAGCTGATTGCCAGCGATGTAAGCTCTATGTCACGCGGTAAGCGCTGCTTGACAAGTTTGGCAAAATGTTTGCAGTTGTTTCAGTTTCTATCAAGAAGCCACCATCAGTGCGCAGTTGAGGGTCTTGTCTCCTCAGAATGCAGGCTTATATACTCCTCTGGGGTCCAAATGAATATTGATTAGATGTCATGATCTGGTTGGCAGGTTCAAAGCACTGTGACAGTTTAGCAGTAGAAGATTCTGATCAGCTAGCTTCAAGTGAGGGCTATTGAAAGTGTTTACTTCACTGTCCAGATCCCGCGATTACTGGTGATTCGTTGATTGTTGATGTCCTTGTTTCTCTTTTCCCCATAAGGGTTCCTTTGCCATATCTATGTTGATGTGTTTGTTGATGGGTCTTTCTGTAGAGAACCATGCTTCAAGAAATTCTCATTCTTTTCTTGTTCTTGCTTGAGTCAAGGCTATAGCTGTCATCCACTTGAAATGCTGTTCTTCTTCGTCTTCATGAGCTGATACTAGTTGAGGGGGGTTGAATCATCAGTGATCTTGGGATCTGGACAGTGAATCGAACACTTACAATGGAGCTCCCTCGAAGTTAGCCAATGAGAATCTTCTACCTCTAAACTGTTCACAGTGCTTTGAATCAGCCTACCAGATCATGATATCTAACCAATGCCCATTTGGACCCCAGAGGAGTATATAAGCCAGCATTCTGAGGAGACAACACGCTCAACTGTGCACTGACGATGGCTTCTTGATTGGAGCTGAAATGTCTGCAAACATTTTGCCAAACTCAGAGATCAGCCAAACTTCCAAAGTTACTGGATGTTGGTGTTACCTCATAGAGATAACATTAAGAAATGGTAATCCTGACAAAGTAATAGCATAGGTTCAGACTTAATGCAACAATTTAGCATGTAATGGTAGACTAGAAGTGTATGAGACCTACATGAAGTTGTAATGTATTAGAGGATGAATGTAGATCATTTTGAGCTGTGAAGGATAGCTTGCAATAAAGAGTTGCAGATTAGACTAAGAGATTGAGTTCAAGTTTAGTTAAATCTATAACTGAGTGTATGAAATATAGAAGTATGTTAGAATAATTTTTGGGTTTAGGTCATTAACACTTAGTAAACGGCTTCAGCCACCAGTCTTCTGTTCCTTGACAATGCATTTCCTAAAAGCTGTGAATATCAGAATCCCAGTCCATTTGTAACAATGCATTTCCTAAAAGCTGTGAATATCAGAATCCCAGTCCATTTGTAACAATGCATTTCCTAAAAGCTGTGAATACCGGAATACCAGTCCAGACGCTGCTGGTGAGAAGGTGTGAGGTTTGCATGCGGTTTCAAAGACAGTATTATCTATACTTTGTAAATATGGATTGCCCTTCATGTTAAGCACGTAAAATACCAAATAAATGTATTATGGATTCAGTTTGGAACAATGGATTCCTGAATACCAGTCCTTATACTGCTGGCGCCTATGTGATGGATGTAATCAGGAGGTGTGAAGTTTGTATGTAGCTTCAAAAGAAAGCATTGTCTATATTAAATATGGAATTGTCCTTTGTGTGTGTAGCAAATAGATATCGAGCCCCACGTTGGGCAGCAGACCTTTCCACTGAAAGCGCCTCTGTCCGTATGATGCTTGTTGAACCTTGTTTTTGACGAATAAAGAAGCTTTGTATCTATCAGTAATTCTCTCTCTGGTGATTTCATTCACGCAACAACAGTATATATTTTTTCAAGTAATTAATTGTGCAATTTCATATACATAAATAGTTAAATGATGGTTAATTACCAGTTTATTATCAAAACCTCATCAGGTTCAGTAATGCCTTTCAGGGGACATCTGCCACCCCTACCCAGTCTGATCTGTATGTGACTAAACTGGAAGCAGTTTATTTGTTCTGGCAAAACTTTTAATGACTTTAAAGTTACACTTTAAGTAAAGTTTAGCACTAGGAGAATAATGCCGACATCTCAGGTCTGAAATTCAGCATCCTTTATATCACTCTAATTATTCAGCTCTGCATTTCTTATTACTCTAATGCAATCTCTATTTACATGATTGAAAGTCTTCTCAAGGCTTTGTGGATGAGGACTAACTTTATTTTTTTTTAAATTAGAAATCAATTTGTGCCTGGATTTGTTGTTTGTATCTCACATTTATTCCTATGAAAATATTTCCCTAGCTTAATTTAATTCTCCTCACCCTTAGAATACATCATATTCAAACTGAGAATAAAGGCAGGAGACTATTTCATGCACTTTATTTATGCTGTAATTCAATAAACTTCTGTGAAATGTTGGAAAGCTGACTGAGGTATTATTTTCCTTTAATTAACTCCTTCCACTGATGCTGTCTGACTCGCTGAATTCCTTCAACACTTTGTGTGTTGCCGTACGTTCCAGCAATCTCTTGTGCCTTCATTAGCTTTATGCCCAGTTTCCTTAAATATCTAAAATTAACTCATCTGCTTGTTGGTTTTTTTTTTGGTCTGTAATCAGATCAGAGGGAAAGCAAAGCTAATTTCAAGAGATTTTAATCTAATTTTAATGGTATAGAAATTACATTGTAGCTAAAATTAGATATGCAAGGTTTGGGAAGTGTTCATTGTGGATCTTGGTGTGTAGTCACATTGAACAATCATACACTGCTGACACCACAAGATAATGCTGCTTACTGGAATTGTTCATGACCCCGTACCTCGACTCTGGTCCTTTCCACGAGTCAGCTCATGTTCTCGGTCTCTGGTCTTTTCCATGAGGTGTCTCTCCGGGCATCACAGAGCGTTAGATCATTTCATCGAATTCTGAATTGCACATCACAGGCTCTGACAGTTTTCGTAGCACAATCAAGGCAAAAAGAATAAGCAGAAGGGGCAGAAAAAGTGAAATAATTGAAGAAATTGGCTATTTGGAATATGCTGCCCAAGGAACCGTTGTCACTGGCACCATCTTGACTGAAGGTTTAGATTCCAATAATTCAAACTGTGCTTGAGTACAATGCTGGATGGTAAGGCAGAACTCAAAAGATGTAACAGTGTTTGGTGACGGAGTGTTTCGAGATTCCAAAAACGAGGTAGATAAATGACTCGTTAATCTAACTTCACACTTTGGAAAGTTCATGGAATTCATTCACTGATTTATTATTGTCACATATATCAAAATGCAGTGAAGTTTTGTTTGACAGCCATTCCACACAGAAGTATACTGAGATAGTGCCAAGAGCAGAATGCAGAGTGTAGTCGTACAGTTAAAGAGAAAGTTCAGTGCAGATAGACAAATAAGGTGCAAGGGGCATGATGGGGTAGACTGAGAGATCAAGAGTCCATCTTTATCATGCAAGAAGTCTGTTCAGGACTCTTGTAATAGCTTTATAGAAGCTGTCCTTGAGCTTGCTGGTAGGTGTTCTCAAGCTTTCATACCTTCTATCTAATGGAATGGGGAACAGAGAACCACTGGAGTGGGTGGGGGTTTTGATTACAATGCTTGTTTTCCCAATACAATGGAAAGTGCAGATGGTCAAAGGAGGGGAGGTTGGTTTTCGTGATAGACTGGGCTTTAGTCACAGCTCTCTGCCTTTTCTTGTGGTCTTCAAAGTACAAAGTGAATTTATTATCAAGGTACATATGTCACCATATACGACCCTGAAATTCATTTTCTTGTGGGCATACTCAATAAATCCATAATTTTGAGTCAGTATGGGTGAAAGTCAGGAACAGGAAGGGAGCAGTTACTCTATTGGGAGTATTCTATAGGCCCCCTGGTAGCAGCAGGGATACTGAGGATCAGATTGGGAGGCAGAATTTGGAAAGGTGCAAAAATAACAGGGTTATTATCATGGGTGACTTTAACTTCCCTAATATTGATTGGCACCAGATTAGTTCCAAGGGTTTAGACAGGGCAGAGTTTGTTAAGCATGTCCAGAACGGATTCCTGTCACAGTCTGTGGACAGAGCGAGAAGGGGGAATGCCATACTAGGTCTAGTATTAGGTAACGAACTGGGTCAGGTCACAGATCTCTCAGTGGGTGAGCATCTGGGGGACAGTGACCACCGCTCCCTGGCCTTTAGCATTATCATGGAAAAGGATAGAACCAGAGAGGGCAGGAACATTTTTAATTGGGGAAAGGCAAATTATGAGGCTAAAAGGCTAGAAATTGCGAGTGTGAATTGGGATGATGTTTTTGCAGGGAAATGTACTGTGGACATGTGGTTGATGTTTAGGGATCTCTTGCAGGATGTTAGGGATAAATTTGTCCCAGTGAGGAAGATAAAGAATGGTAGGGTGAAGGAACCATGGTTGACAAGTGAGGTGGAAAATCTAGTCAAGTGGAAGAAGGCAGCATACATGAGGTTTAGGAAGCAAGGATCAGATGGGTCTATTGAGGAATATAGGGTAGCAAGAAAGGAGCTTAAGAAGGGGCTGAGGAGAGCAAGAAGGGGGCATGAGAAGGCCTTGACGAGTAGGGTAAAGGAAAACCCCAAGGCATTTTTCAATTATGTGAAGAACAAAAGGATGACAGGAGTGAAGGTAGGACCGATTAGAGATAAAGGTGGGAAGATGTGCCTGGAGGCTGTGGAAGTAAGCGATGTCCTCAATGAATACTTCTCTTTGGTATTCACCAATGAGAGGGAACTTGATGACGGTGAGGACAATATGAGTGAGGTTGATGTTCTGTAGCATGTTGACATTAAGGGAGAGGAGGTGTTGGAGTTGTTAAAACAAATTAGGACGGATAAGTCCCCGGTGCCTGACGGAATATTCCCCAGGCTGCTTCATGAGGCAAGGGAAGAGATTGCTGAGTCTCTGGCTAGGATCTTTATGTCCTTGTTGTCCACGGGAATGGTACTGGAGGATTGGAGGGAGGCGAATGTTGTCCCCTTGTTCAAAAAAGGTAGTAGGGATAGTCTGGGTAATTATAGACCAGTGAGCCTTACATCTGTGATGGGAAATCTGTTGGAAAAGATTCTTAAAGATAGGATCTATGGGCATTTAGAGAATCATGGTCTGATCAGGGGCAGTCAGCATGGCTTTGTGAAGGGCAGATCGTGTCTAACAAGACTGATAGAGTTCTTTGAGGAGGTGACCAGACATATAGATGAGGGTAGTGCAGTGGATGTGATCTATATGGATTTTAGTAAGGCATTGGACAAGGCTCCACATGGTAGGCTTATTCAGAAAGTCAGAAGGAATGGGATCCAGGGAAGTTTGGCCAGGTGGATTCAGAATTGGCTTGCCTGCAGAAAGCAGAGGGTCGTGGTGGAGGGAGTACATTCGGATTGGAGGGTTGTGATTAGTGGTGTCCCACAAGGATCGGTTCTGGGACCTCTACTTTTCGTGATTTTTATTAATGACCTGGATGTGGGGATAGAAGGGTGGGTTGGCAAGTTTGCAGATAGCACAAAGGTTGGTGGTGTTGTAGATAGTGTAGAGGATTGTCAAAGATTGCAGAGAGACATTGATAGGATGCAGAAGTGTGCTGAGAAGTGGCAGATGGAGTTCAACCCGGAGAAGTGTGAGGTGGTACACTTTGGAAGGACAAACTCCAAGGCAGTGTACAAGGAAAATGGCAGGATACTTGGTAGCGTGGAGGAGCAGAGGGATCTGGGGGTACATGTCCACAGATCCCTGAAAGTTGCCTCACAGGTGGATAGGGTAGTTAAGAAAGCTTATGGGGTGTTAGCTTTCATAAGTCGAGGGATAGAGTTTAAGAGTCGCGATGTAATGATGCAGCTCTATAAAACTCTGGTTAGGTCGCACTTGGAGTACTGTGTCCAGTTCTGGTCACCTCACTATAGGAAGGACGTGGAAGCATCGGAAAGGGTACAGGGGAGGTTTACCAGGATGTTGCCAGGTTTAGAGAGTATGGATTATGATCAGAGATTAAGGGAGCTAGGGCTTTACTCTTTGGAGAGAAGGAGGATGGAAGGAGACAGGATAGAGGTTTTCAAGATATTAAGAAGAATCGATAAAGTGGATAGCCAGCACCTCTTCCCCAGGGCACCACTGCTCAATGCAAGAGGACATGGCTTTAAGGTAAGGGGTGGGAAGTTCAAGGGGGATATTAGAGGAAGGTTTTTTACTCAGAGAGTGGTTGGTGCGTGGAATGCACTGCCTGAGTCAGTGATGGAGGCAGATACACTAGAGAAATTTAAGAGACTTCTAGACAGGTATATGGAGGAATTTAATGTAGGGGCTTATATGGGAGGCAGGGTTTGAGGGTCAGCACAACATTGTGGGCCAAAGGGCCTGTACTGTGCTGTACTGTGTTTAATTCTGCACCTATATCCTATGGTCTTATGGAATTCCTTGCCTACAGAATGGGAAAATAAAATTCAGTAGACCCTTCAAAATAACATTGCACAGTTGTTTGAAAGAAAATCATTTACAGCACTGTGGGGAAAAGCACAGGAGATTGTAGCTGTGATTGCTCAATAAAATACCAAACAAAAGAAAATCTGCAGATGCTAGAAATTAAAACAATACACACGAATTGCTGGAGGAACTGAGCAGGCCAGGCAGCATCTATGGAAAAGAGTAAACAGTCGATGTTTTGGGCTTAGACCCTTTTCCAGGACTGCAAAAAAAGATGACAAATCAGAGTAAGAATGTGGGGTAGGGGAGGAAGAAGTACAAGGTTCAAGATGATAGAGGAAACCAGGAGAGTAGGAGGGGTGAAATAAAGAGCTGGGAAGTTGATTGGTGAAAGAGATAAAGGGCTGGAGAAGGGGGAATCTGATAGGAGAGGACAGAAGACCATGGAAAAAAGGGAAGGTCGAGGAGCACCAGAGGGACGTAATGGCAGGTAAGGAGATAATATGAAGCCATGTGGCCCAGGATGGTGACGAAGATATAGATTAAATAGGTCAATTGTCACCAAATTTGTGCTGTAATAATTCTGTGGTTCTATACATGCTTGGTTATTCATAATCTTCAATTTGCATCATCTAAAGTAACTTAATTCATTTGTAAGAAACAGTGGTTGAGAAAATTGCAAGAGAGAGATTAAAGAAATTTGAAGAGAAAAGCACATGGAAATCATTCCAATTGAAAATGTGGCCTTATTTTACAAAGCTCAGAATGAAAAGTAGAAATTAAGAAAAAAATACAGTTATAGATGTCTCTGACAGAAAAAGTTCTGTTTATCAGAGTATGATGTTTGAAAGACTGATTATATGACATGAATTGTACATGAAGTTACCACTGGGTGCAAAATACATTAAACAAGGTAAATCTGGGCAGAGCAAGGGCTAATTACAGTATTGTGGTTTCCTTCAGCTTTTATCAAAGTGAGTAGTAGGAACTTAGTCTTTGGAGTGAGTTACTGCAGCATGCAGTAATCCTTATGAAAGATTTGATTTGACTGCAGATGTCATAGTACATTTTACTTTTTCTGTGCTGAGAGCAAAACAGCAGAGTGAAATTTGTGAAACATATTTCCATGGACGTTGTTTGTCCTAATGCCACGGTGCTGTTAAACCATGACTGTTTAGAAAATCTACACTATCTGAATAAAAAGGGGAAGAGAAATTCTTGGAAGTGTAAAATGTTTAAATTAAATAAAGGATCTGATGTCAAATATTCAAGGTTGGTAAAATAAAGGCAATAAGCAGCAGTTTCTGGAGAGGGATTTTTAAATTTTTTTGTGTACATCCTCATGACATTTATTAGTGGAAAATTCCTTTTTACAAAAAAATAAGAAAAGGGATATTGGCATCACAAACTGTTTTAAGACCACAAGACCATAAGACATAGGAGCAGAAATAGCCCATTGACCTATCGACTCTGCTCCACCATTCAGTTATGGTGGATCCTTTTTTCCCCTCCTCAGCCCCACCCCCTGGCCTTCTCCCCAGAACCTTTGATGCTGTGTCCTACCAAGAACCTACCAAGCTCTTGCTTAAATAAACCCAATGACCTGACCTCCACAGCTGCCTGTGGTAGCAAATTCCACGAATTCACCATCCTCTGGCTAAAGAAATTTCTTCGCAACTCTGTTTTAAATGGACACCCCTCCATCCTGAGGCTGTGCCCTCTTGTCCTAGACTCCCCCACCATGGGAAATATCCTTTCCATAGCTACTCTGTCTAGGCCTTTCAACATCTGCAAGATTTCAATGAGATCCCCCCCCTCATCCTTCTGAATTCTAGCAAGTGCAGACCCAGAGCCACCAATCATTCCTCGTATGATAACCATTTTATTCCCGTAATCAGCCTTGTGAATCTCTTTTGAACCCTCTCCAAAGCCAGCACACCTTTTCTTAGATGAGGAGCCCAAAGGAGACCTCACCAGTGCCTTGTAAAGCCTCAGCATCACATCCCTAAAAGGAATGCTAACATTGCATTTGCCTTCTTCACCACTGTCTATCTGCAAGTTAACCTTTAAACTCCCAAGTCCCTTTGCATCTTTGATTTTTGGATTCCCCCCCCCATTTAGAAAATATTCTGCACACTTATTTCTAGTACTAAAGTAGATGACCATTCATTTTCCAACATTGTATTTCATTTGCCACTTTATTGCCCATTCTCCTAATCTATCTAAGTCCTTCTGCAACCTGTTTCCTCAACACTACCTTCCCCTCCACCAATCTTTGTATCATCTGCAAACCTTGCAACAATGCTATTTATTCCATTATCTAAATCATTTATTTACAGCATAAAAAGAAGTGGTCCTGACAGCGACCCCTGCAGAACAACACTAGTCACTGGCAGCCAACCAGAAAAGGATCCTTAAATTCCCACTCGCTACGTCCTACCAATCAGCCAATGCTTTAACCATACCAATAACGTTCCTGTAATACCATGGGCTCTTAACTTGGTAAGCAGCCTCATGTGTGGCACCTTGTCAAAGGCCTTCTGAAAGTCCATATATATAACTTCCACTGTATTCCCTTTAACTCGAAGAATAAGTGCAGTCTCGAAGAATTTCAACACGTTCCCTTAAGGAAATCATAAGACCATAAGACCATAAGACAAAGGAACAGAAGTTGGCCATTCGGCCCATCGAGTCTGCTCCGCCATTTTATCATGAGCTGATCCATTCTCCCACTTAGTCCCACTGTCCCACCTTCTCACCATAACCTTTGATGCCCTGGTTACTCAGATACCTATCAATCTCTGCCTTAAATACACTTGGCCTCCACTGCCGCCCGTGGGAACAAATTCCATAGATTCACCACCCTCTGGCTGAAAAAGTTTCTTCGCATTTCTGTTCTGAATGGCGCCCTTCAATCCTTAAGTCATTCCCTCTCGTACTAGACTCCCCCATCATGGGAAACAACTTTGCCACATCCACTCTGTCCATGCCTTTCAACATTTGAAATGTTTCTATGAGGCCTCCCCTCATTCTTCTAAACTCCAAGGAATACAGTCCAAGAGCGGACAAATGTTCCTCATACGTTAACCCTCTCATTCCTGGAATCATTCTAGGGTATCTTCTCTGTACCCTCTCCAATGTCAGCACATCCTTTCGTAAATAAGGAGACCAAAACTGCCCACAGTACTCCAAGTGAGGTCTCACCAGTGCCTTATAGAGCCTCAACATCACATCCCTGCTCCTATACTCTATTCCTCTAGAAATGAATGCCAACATTGCAATCTCCTTCTTCACCACCGACTCAACCTGGAGGTTAACCTTAAGGGTATCCTGTACAAGGACTCCCAAGTCCCGTCGCATCTCAGAACTTTGAATTGTCTCCCCATTTAAATAATAGTCTGCCTGTTTATTTCTTCTGCCAAAGTGCATAACCATACATGTCCAACATTGTACTTCATTTGCCACTTCTTTGCCCATTCTTCCAATCTATCCAAGTCTCTCTGCAGGCTCTCTGTTTCCTCAGCACTCCCGGCCCCTCCACCTATCTTCGTATCGTCAGCAAACTTAGCCACAAAGCCATCTATTCCATAATCCAAATCGTTGATATGCAATGTAAAAAGAAGCGGCCCCAACATGGACCCCTGTGGAACACCACTGGTAACCGGCAGCCAAACAGAATAGGATCCCTTTATTCCCACTTTCTGTTTCCTGCCAATCAGCCAATGCTCTATCCACATAGGTAAATTTCCTGTAATTCCATGGGCTTTTATCTTGTTAAGTAACCTCATGTGTGGCACCTTGTCAAAGGCCTTCTGAAAATCCAAATATACAACATCCACTGCATCTCCCTTGTCTAGCCTACTGGTAATTTCCTCAAAAAATTGTAATAGGTTTGTCAGGCAGGATTTTCCTTTAAGGAATTCATGCTGAGTTCTGCCTATCTTGTCATATGCCTCCAGGTACTCTGTAACCTCATCCTTGACAATCGACTCCAACAACTTCCCAACAACCGATGTCAAGCTAACAGGTCTATAATTTCCTTTTTGCTTCCTTGCCCCCTTCTTAAGTAGTGGAGTGACGTTTGCAATCTTCCAGTCCTCCGGAACCATGCCAGAATCTATCGACTTTTGAAAGATCATCGCTAATGCCTCCGCAGTCTCCACAGCTACTTACTTCAGAACACGAGGGTGCATTCCATCTGGTCCGGGAGATTTATCTACCTTTAGACTATTCAGCTTCCTGAGTACTTTCTCTGTCGTAATTGTGACTGCACACACTTCTCTTCCCTGCCACCCTTGAGTGTCCGGTATACTGCTGATGTCTTCCTCAGTGAAGACTGATGCAAAATACTCGTTCAGTTCTTCCGTCATCTTCTTATCTCCCATTATAATTTCTCCAGCATCATTTTCTATCAGTCCTATATCTGCTCTCACCTGTCTTTTACTCTTTATGCACTTGAAAAAGCTTTTAGTATCCCCTTTGATATTATTTGCTAGCTTCCTTTCATAGTTAATATTTTCCCTCTTAATGACCTTCTTAGTTTCCTTTTGTAAGCTTTTAAAAACTTCCCAATCCTCTGTCTTCCCACTAATTTTTGCTTCCTTGTATGCTCTCTCCTCTGCTTTGACTTTGGCTTTGACTTCTCTTGTCAGCCACGGTTGCATCCTTTTTCCACTTGAAAATTTCTTCTTTTTTGGAATACACCTGTCCTGCACCTTCCTCACTTCTTGCATAAACTTCAGCCACTGCTGCTCTGCTGTCTTTCCAGCCAGTGTCCCTTTCCATTCAACTTTGGCCAGCTCCTCTCTCATGCCACTATAATTTCCTTTACTCCACTGAAATACTGACACATCGGATTTTGGCTTCTCTTTTTCAAGTTTCACAGTGAACCCAGTCATGTTATGATCACTGCCTCCTAAGGGTTCCTTCACCTCAATCTCTCTAATCATCTCCGGTTCATTACACAATACCCAATCCAGTACAGCCGATCCCCTAGTGGGCTCAACAACAAGCTGTTCTAAAAAGCCATCTCTCAGACATTCTACAAATTCTCTCTCTTGAGATCCAGTGCCGACCTGATTTCCCAATCCACTCGCATGTTAACATCCCCCACAATTATCATAATACTGCCCTTCTGACAAGCCTTTTCTATTTCCTGTTATAATTTGTAGTCCACATCACTGCAGCTGTTTGGAGGCCTATAAATAACTGCCATCAGGATCATTTTACCCCTACGATTTCTTAGCTCAACCCATAAAGATTCTGCACCTTCCGATCCTATATCACCGCTTTCTAATGATTTAATATCATTTCTTACCAATAAAGCCACGCCACCCCCTCTGCTGACTTTGTCCTATCTTGTCCTGTGTCACCAAGTACTCCATCACCTCAGCCTTAACAATTGACTCCAGTATCTTCCCAACCATTGAAGTTAGTCTAACCGGTCTATAATTTCCTTTCTACAGGTTTCCATCGCCATCCGAAGGTAGAGCGTTCCTATGAACTGGTTCGTAAGCTGGAGTGTCGTAAAGCGAAGAAGTAATTACCATTTATTTATATGGGAAAATTTTGTGAGCGTTCGCAGACCCAAAAATAACCTACCAAATCATGCCAAATAACACATAAAACCTAAAATAACAGTAACATATAGTAAAAGCAGGAATGATATGATAAATACACAGCCCATATAAAGTAGAAATACTTTTCCACAATCATTGCCGGCACTGTTCTTTGCTGCGAAAATCTCACGCAAGCACTGTTGGCAAAACACTCTCTCCAGTAACCTTTAAGCTATGAAGCTGCCAAATCATACCAAGTAACACGTAAACATACACAGCCTATATAAAGTAGAAATAATATATGTACAGTGTAGTATCACTTACGGGAATCTGGAAGACAGCGCCGAGCACACTGATGATGGTGTGTTAGGCTGAGTCGGAGGTTCGGGTGGTGCAGTGGCCCCCACCCTTCGGGCAGCGACCCGATACTGATCCACGAAGCATGCAGGGGTCCAGCGGTAGCCGGGAGGCACACAGCACATCTTTAAGAAAAAAGCCGAAATAAACATGCTAATTAATTAGGTGCCGCCCGGCACGTAAATTCCACTGAAATACTGTTACATAGACGTTACTTTCTCCCTATCAAATTTCAAGTTGAACTCGATCATTTTGTGATCACTGGCTCCTAAGGGTTCTTTTACTTTAAGCTCCCTAATCAATTCCAGTTCATTACATAAGACCCAGTCCAACATTTTCCCAAACACCGAGATCAGGCTAACTAGACTATGATCTCCTTTCTGCTGCCTTCCTCCCAAATGATCTCTAGTAGACTCAAAGACAGACTACTCCAAAAAGCCATCTCATAGGCATTCAACAAACTCACTCTCTTGAGATCAATTGCCAACCTGATTTTCCCAATTGACCTGCATGTTGAAATCTCCCATAACTATCATAACATTGCCCTTTTGACACGCCTTTTCTATTTCCCATTGTAATCTGTGGTCCAGGTCTCAACTATTGTTGGGAGGCCTGTAAGTAACTGCCATCAGGGTCCTTTTACCTTTGCAGTTTCTTAACTCAACCCACAAGGATTTAACACCTTCTGATCCTATGTCACATCTTTCTACTGATTTGATGCTAATCTTTACTAGCAGAGCCACACCACTCCCTCTGCCTACCTTCCTATCCCACCATGATGGCCACAACATCATATCTGACAATATGTAAAAGTGCAACAAGATCATCCACCTTATTTCTTATACTCCGTGCATTGAGATGTAACACATTGAGTGCTGTATTTGCTACCTTTTTTGGTTCTGCATCCCTAATGCACAGATACTCACCCTGCTGGCTGCAATTTTGTCCTATCATCTGCCTGTCCTTCCCGACAGTCTAACTGCGTGCTATCTTTGCTTTTTTAACCATCTGTCCCAGACCTTGCTCTCTCATACAAGCCGAAGGTCATCTTGCTGCTACTCCAGATCCCTAACATGGTCTTCAACGAGCTGCAGTTGGATGCACTTCACTTAGATGTAGTTCCCTGAGGGACTCTGGGTCTCCCAGGACTCTAACATCCGGCATGAAGAACACACAATGGCTATTTACTACACTAGGTACAGTAAGAGAAAAAAAAGGGAACCTTAACAGAAACTTACCCAGAACCAACACCTCCTCTGATCCGAAGCCTCCTTTGAGCCAAACCTGACAATCCTACTATCACCACTAGCCTACCCTCAACAATGGCTGCCCCACTTGTCCCTTCTGTACTTTTCAAAAGTGTCGCCGACCTGTGAGAAATATCCTTGCTCTGGCCTGCTCCTGCTGCTGATGGGATTGCTGGAATTTAAAGTTTGCAAATTTAAATCATAGGATAGATCATCAGTGAAGATTCTATTAATGCTTCAATCTAAAGGATATCAGCTGAAAATGTTAAATAACAACTAGATTTGAAAGAAAAACTAATTGTGCCTGACAAACAATTTTATTTAAAATAAGGCATTGTAACTGCAAACAGGGAAGTACCTGTATATGGTGTGCATATTTACATTTTGCGTGGCACTGGTGAGATCCTTAGCTCAAGAAGAAGTAGAGTTAATGAAATCAATAGCTAGATAACAATGCTGAAGAATTCTGAGAAGGCTGAGATCAAAGGTTATTATAAACTTCAGGAAAGGTAATAGTGCAACAACTCAGGATGTAGCTATGTGCTTTTTCCTTTTGCACAGTGACATATAGAACATTTATAATCAGCTACCTTTCAACTGAAATGAAGACCATATTAACAGACAGAAAGATGAGCACGTACACTAGAAACAGAATACTGCAGTGCTACATTTATTCTATCCTGACTTATGGAAATGAATGCTGGACCATTTGTCCAGCAATGGAAAAGAGACTAGAAACAGCTGAATTATGGTTCTACAGGAGAATGTTAAAAATATCATGGACCACACACACATCAAATGAAGAAGTTCTCAGAAGAGCCCAAGCAGTTCGATCACTCATACCAACAATAAGAGAAAGACAACTCAGATTCCTAGGACACATCATGCAGAAAGATAAACTATAAAAACTCATACTCTCTGGAAAGATTGAGGGGAGTAAACCTAGAGGAAGACCTTGGCTTATGTACATCAAAAGCATAGCCAGGTGGCTACACATCGAGGAAATGGAAGTCATCCAAAAAACGAAGGATAGATTTATATGGAAAACTATGGTCATCAAAGTCTGCATCGGATATGGTATTTAGACAGACAGACAGACCTTTCAACTACATGATGACTAGTTGTGCTTTGAATATTCTATGGACTAACAATCTGTGTATGCATCAAAGCACTAGTTTTGTGCTTAGACTTAATCCTCATTTCAAGCTAACATTGAGTGTTTATTAGTCCCTTTCCAGCGTTCACTAATTTAATATTCTTATTTACATTCTATTACCCTTCAGCAGATCTAATTTTGGTTTTGAATAGACAGTGATCAGAATTTATAATCTTAGTTTAAAGTGCAATGTGACTCCAAAATAAAGAAGAGAAGGAGTCCCTGGAGGTTGTCTTCCATAATTGTGGTTTGATACTACATAGAGTTAATTTTCATGTGCGTTAAATCTGATTTAGAACCTTTAACCTGACTTAAGACTATTTACTTGCACATAAATGCTTGGAGTATGGTTCACTCTCCTTCTCACTTCTAAACATTTATATTTTAAGATGCTTGGGAGAATGTCCATTGCTGAGGAAACACTCCTGGGAGAAACAGAATAATTTCTCATTCTAAGTGCCAATGCATATTGTTTCTGGTTTATCCTAAGATGCCTTTAAATGATTTATTTGCCAACAATCTGAAAGCTCATTATGTACTTCATTATTTGTAAAGTGTTTAGAGATTCCAGAAGTTATAAAAAGCATTATATAAATGCAAGTCCTCTTTCTGCTTTTATAAAGCTTTTTACTTTTGGATCCATCATTTTTAATCTAAGCAACATGTTCTTGTTTAGTGGATACATGCTTTCAGTAGCATCATTTGATAATGTTGTTAAATTGACTGTGATCCATACAATAGTAATTGATAGCATAGTTCTCCAAAGTGATGTGAATGATGGGTTTGTGGTAGGTAGAGTCATAGCAAGGACACAGCCTCAGGGTAGTGAGCTCAGGATTGCTACCCATACCATGTGCAATTGAGGCCAGAAATAGGAAGATCATACAGTTTACCACATGGCTAAGCAGATGGTGCAGGGGGGAGGGCTTCAGATGCCTGGATCACTGGGCTCTCTTCCAGGGAAGGTGGGCTCGTACAAAAGGGATGGTTTGCACCTTAACTAGAAGGAGACAAATATCCTTGCAGGAAGGTTTGCTAGTGCTGCATGGGTGGATTTAATCCAGAGTGCCAGAACAGATAGTGGAGTAGTTGTGGGGAAAGATGTTTTTAAGTCTACATTAAGGCATCCGTTAGTCTTGCGAGACCATGGACCTGCGCCTGGAAAATCTTCACTCTCCAGGGCGCAGGCCTGGGCAAGTTTGTATGGAAGACCAGCGGTTGCCCATGCTGCAAGTCTCCCCTCTCCACGACACCAATGTTGGTCCAAGGGAAGGGCATTAGGACCCATACAGTTTGGCACCAGTGTCGTCGCAGAGCGATGTGTGATTACGTGCCTTGCTCAAGGACACAACATGTTCCCTCGGCTGGGGCTCGAACTCACGACCTTCAGGTAACACTCACAACACGCTGGAGGAACTCAGCAGATCGGGCAGCATCTGTGGAAAAGATCGGTCGATGTTTCGGGCTGGAACCCTTCGTCAGGACTGTAGGGGGAAGGGGCAGAAGCCCTATAAAGAAGGTGGGGGGAGGGTGGGAAGGAGAAGGCTGGTAGGTTCCAGGTGAAGGGGAAAGATAAAGGGGTGGGGGAGGGGAAGCAGGGAGGTGATAGGCAGGAAAGGTGCAGCAGGAATAGGGGAAAACACAATGGGTAGTAGGAGGAGGCGGAACCATAAGGGAGGTGATAGGCAGCTGGGTGAGGGGGCAGAGTGAAATAGGGATGGGGGAAGGGAGGGGGAGGGAATTACCGGAAGTTGGATAATTCTATGTTCATACCAAGGGGCTGGAGACTACCTAGTCAGTATATGAGGTGTTGCTCCTCCAACCTGAGTTTAGCCTCGTCATGGCAGTAGAGGAGGCCATGTATGGACATATCTGAATGGGAGTGGGAAGCAGAGTTGAAGTGGGTGGCTACTGAGAGATCCTGTCTGTTGTGGCGGACGGAGCGGAGGTGCTCGAAGAAGCGGTCCCTCAATCTGCGTCGGGTTTCACTGATGTAGAGGAGGCCGCACCGGGAGCACCGGATGCAATAGATGGCCCCCAACAGACTCACAAGTGAAGTGTTGCCTCACCTGGAAGGACTGTTTAGGGCCCTGAATGGTGGCAAGCGAGGAGGTGTAGGGACAGGTGTAGCACTTGTGCTTACAGGGATAAGTGCCGGGTGGGAGATCGTTAGGCAGGGACGTGTGGACCAGGGAGTGGAGAGGGGTGGAGAGGGAAAGATATGCTTAGTGGTGGGGTCCTGTTGAAGGCAGCGGAAGTTGCAGAGGATAATGTGTTGGATCCGGAGGCTAGTGGGGTGGTAAGTGAGGACAAGGGGAACTCTGTCCCTGTTGTGGTGACCTTCAGGTAGCTAGTCCAATGCCTTAACCACTTGGCCACGTGCCCTCGCCCTACATACAAAGTCAGGAATCGAAAGGATTCGATGGAGGAACTGATGTTCTGAGTTGTGTATATTTCAATGCAGGGAGTATTGTAGGAAAGCTGGATGAGAGAGTGTGGATCAGCATGTGGAATTATGACATTGTAGCCATTAGTTAGATTTGATTGCAGGAGGCGCAGGACCAGCAGCTCAATGTTCAGGATTCCGTTGTTTGAGATGTACAGTAATGGAGTGGGAAGGATTAAAGGAGGAGGGGTGGTGTTACTAGTCAGGGAAATTGTCATGATAGTGGTCAGTCAGGACAGTCTGGAGAGCTCCTGTACTAAGGCTATATGGGTGGAACCAAGGAATAAGAAAGGAATGACCACGTTAATGGGATTATATTATAGACTCACCCAACAGTCTAAAGGATTTAGAGGAGCAAATTTGTAGTGAGATTGTATACTGTCACAACATAAGATTTTACTTTTCCACTTATTGACTGGGACTCCCACACAGGAAAAGGATTGGCTGAGAAAGAGCTTATCAAATGTGACCATAAGACCATAAGACAAAGGAGCAGAAGTAGGCCATTCGGCCCATCGAGTCTGCTCCGCCATTTTATCATGAGCTGATCCATTCTCCTATTTAGTCCCACTCCCCCGCCTTCTCACCATAACCTTTGATGCCCTGGCTACTCAGATACCTATCAATCTCTGCCTTAAATACACCCAATGACCTGGCCTCCACTGCTGCCCGTGGCAACAAATTCCATAGATTCACCACCCTCTGACTAAAAAAATTTCTTCGCATTTCTGTTCTGAAAGGGCGCCCTTCAATCCTTAAGTCATGCCCTCTCGTACTAGATTCCCCCATCATGGGAAACAACTTTGCCACATCCACTCTGTCCATGCCTTTTAACATTCGAAATGTTTCTATGAGGTCTCCCTTCATTCTTCTAAACTCCAAGGAATACAGTCCAAGAGCGGAAAACGTTCCTCATATGTTAACCCTCTCATTCCTGTAATCATTCTAGTGAATCTTCTCTGTACCCTCTCCAACGTCAGCACATCCTTTCTTAAATAAGGAGACCAAAACTGCCCACAGTACTCCAAGTGAGGTCTCACCAGTACCTTATAGAGCCTCAACATCACATCCCTGCTCCTTTACTCTATTCCTCTACAAATGAATGCCAACCTTGCATTCGCCTTCTTCACTACTGACTCAACCTGGAGGTTAACTTTAAGGGTATCCTGTACGAGGACTCCCAAGTCCTGTTGCATCTCAGAACTTTGAATTCTCTCCCCATTTAAATAATAGTCTGCCGGATTATTTTTTCTGCCAAAGTGCATAACCATACACTTTCCAACATTGTATTTCATTTGCCACTTCTCTGCCCATTCTTCCAATCTATCCAAGTCTCTCTGCAGGCTCTCCATTTCCTCAGCACTACCGGCCCTTCCACCTATCTTCGTATCGTCAGCAAACTTAGCCACAAAGCCATCTATTCCATAATCCAAATCATTGATGTACAATGTAAAAAGAAGCGGCCCCAACACTGATCCCTGTGGAAGGTTTCCATAATCAGCACATAGAGGTCGCAACTAGAGAGAGTGTGATACTAGATCTCCTATTAGGGAATAAGAAAGGGCAGGTGACAGAAGTTTGTGTAGGGGAGAACTTTGAACCTAGTGATCATAATGCCATTAGCTTTAAGATAATTTTGGCAAGGGATAGGTCTGGTCTTCAGATTGAGATTCTAAATTGGAGAAAGGCCAGTTTTGATAGTAAGGATTTAGCAAGTATGGATTCGGACCAGTTGCTTTCCGGCAACGGTGTACTTGCTAAGTGGGAGGCCTTCAAAAGTGGAAGTTTGAGAGTACAGTCTGTAGGCTCCTATCAGAATAAAAGGCAAGGATAACACTTTTAAGGAGCTTTGGTTTTTGAGAGATATTGAGGCCCTGGTTAAGTGAACGAAGGAGGGGCACTGGAGGGGCATTGGAGGGGCACTGGAGGGGCACTGGAGGGGTAGGCATAATTCCTTAAAACTGGCGTCACAGATAGATAGGGTTGTAAAAAGAGCTTGTGGTACATTGACCTTCAAAAATCAAAGTATTGAATAGAGGACTTGGAATCTTATGTCAAAGTTGTATAAGACATTGGTGAGGCCTAATTTGGAGCGTTGTGTACAGTTTTTGTCACTTACCTACAGGAAAGATCTCAGTAAGATTGAAAAGCTGCAGAGAAAATTTACAAGGATGTTGCCAGTTATAATGGAAGGTTGAATAGGTTAGGACGTTATTCCTTAGACCATAGAATGAGTGGAGACTTGAGGTATACTAAATTATGAGGGGTATATGAGGGTAAATGCAAGCAGGCTTTTTCTACGGAGGTTGGGGGAGACAAGAACTAAAGGTCCCGGGTTAAGGGTGAAAGATGAACTACTTAAGGGGAACATGAATCACAATCGGGTGGGGGAATTTCTTCACAGAGAGTGGGGAGAGTATGGAATGAGCTGCCAGTGGAAGCGATGGATGTGGATTTGATTTCAACATTTAAGAGAAGTTTGGATAAGTTCATGGATGGGAGAAGTATGGAGGGCTATGGCAGATTAATAGTTTGGCATGCGCTAGATGGGCTGAAGGGCCTGTTCCTGAGCTGTAATGTTCTTTGACTCTATGACCTCAAAATTATGCCCCCTTGTATTAGCTATTTCCACAATGGGAAAAAATTCTCTAGCTCTGCACTTGATTTATGCCTTTTATCAGTTTGTAAACCTCTATTAAATCACTTCTCATCCTCCTTTGCTTCAAAGAGAAAAGCCCTAGCTCAATCAACCTATCTTCAAGCTATACATTTAGCCCCACATTCCTAAGTCTCTCCCATATCCTGACGCATTTTTCCTAGTTACACGTGGATGGGAAATTTTCTCTATTATTAAGTCTTCTGCCCTCCAGATACAATTTGCAACCTGGAACTTATTTTGTGGAACCAACTGAAAATAAAAATCTTCAGTGATCCTGAGAAAGACAGCCAATGATATGAGTTTTTGACAGGATGTTGATCCATGCCCTAATCTTATTTATTAAAGCTGTATCATAGTCATTTGTTATATATAGCTGATTAAGAATAAAGAAGCTTAAGTCCATCTACGTCCCAGTTTTAGGGTGAATACTATTTGTAGAAATAAAACCCGAAGTCTCAATCTTAGAATGGTTAAATCACTTCCTGTGCTTCTGGCTTAAGGTGGCACTGCTGAAGCTCAGCGGTGACTTGCTGGAGGCAAAAACAATAATTAACTGTTGTATTAATTACACTTTTTCTTGAAAATGATCACTGCAATCAATAGCCTGCAAGTTCCCTTTTGGAGAGGAGCTTTTGAACCGCCTGTATGATCGGACGTTTTTGTGGTGTGAACTGAAGTCTTGACGGTGCAGGATGGTTGTGGCATGGCGTGTAAGGCACCAATAAAGGCAGTGGGGCCCAGGCCCGAGGGCGGGAAATGAGCCAATGTTTGGCCATTGTTGGAGGTAATTCGATGCAGTAGAACTGAGAGAGGTGAGTTGAGGTGGTGGGGCCCGAGAGCAAGGAAATCCTGCGGTTTGATCAAATTAAGCACCAGGCTGAATTGGAAAGTTTGAGTACGGGCCAAATTGAGGTGGCGGAGTCCAGGCCTGAGAGCGTATTGAAGAGGCAGAGGATGGTTCTGAGAGCAAAGAACAAATAAAAACAAGAGAAAATCTGCAGATGCTGGAAATACAAGCAATACACACAAAATGCTGGAGGAACTCAGCAGGTCAGGCAGCATCTACGGAAAAAAGTGCAGTCGACATTTTGGGCTGAGACCCTTCGGCAGGACGGGTTTGATTAATCTAAATGCCTGGATGAATTGCAAAGATCAGATATGGGCCGAATCAAGGCAAAGGGGCCCAGGCCCAGGCCCGAGAGTATAGCAAAGCGGCAGGGCCTGGGTGTGAGAGCACAGAATGACCCAAGGTTTGGACAATTTAAATGCTGGGTCAGATTGCAAAGGTCACAGTGTTGGGGCTGGAGGTGAGGGACGGGCTCCTTGAGAGCTACTCATCTCTGCGCTCAACTGAGGCTGTGGCTTGCAACTAATGGGCTACCGGATTGGCTGCTGTGAAGACTATTTTTGCAGCTGTGGATTCACTTTCGTGAACTGAAGTTATTGGCTTGCTTTTGTTGCTTGCACAATTTGTTTCTCTTTTGGCACAATGGGTGTTGATGGTCTTTTTTTGAAGGGGGCTTCTTTGATTTGTGGCTGCCTGTACGGAGATGAATCTCAAGCTTGTATATAGTGTAAATACTTTAATAATAAATGTACTTTAAAATTTTAAATAAAAGAATGTTTAAATAAATATACCTATTGATTTTCATGTGAGTCATTCACTCTCTATGAATAAAGTTTATCATTTTGGCAAATGTGAAGCTTGTGGTGGAATCCCATGGAGTACTAGGGTATTAAAACAATTTTAAAATCTGTGTCCTTTCTTCACATCTTTATTGTACTGTGCTTTATGCAAATTTTCAAATGATAAAATCACTTCATTCAAAGAAACTTCAGCTACAATAATCAACAAATCCTATTTGCTGAGGGAGAATGACAGGAAATTAAACCCACCATTCATGAAATTCAAAACCAATGGGATGAAATTGTCTGGCTGTGGTGTGAAATGGACGATACTAATTCTGTATGCAGTATGTATATCTGTATTCAGAAATGAGAGAGCAGTTCATGTATGATATGCTTTCTGTGATACCACAATAATAATTTGCTGCGAACCAGGCAAGAAATTTTCAATTATCAACTAAAACCACATGAATTGCTTTTTTATTCAGCTTACGTTATTTGAAATGCCTTTTGCTGAGAGAGGCTAGTATTTGTACATTATTAGTATGCTCTCTGTTTCGTGTTCGTTTAATCTTCAAAGCAAAAGACAAAGATGCAGAAGACAAGGAAATGATGATAGAGGAATAAACTAACCCGCCACAAACAGAGAAGGAAAAGGACACGCGGAGTTGAATTCCATTCAGAATTAAGCTTATTACAATTGACATATGGTGTGAAATGTGTTGTTTATTTATTTATTTTTTATATGCAGCACAATTCCAGGCCTTTCCATCCCAATGAACCCAAGCTACCCAATGACATATGTGGCCATTCGACCTGCTAAACCGGAGTGTGGCTGGAAACCAGAGCACTCGGAAGAATCACACAGGTCATGGGGAGAACATATGGACGTGGCATGAATTGAACCCAGGTCTCTGGCGCCATAATAGAATGCTAACCACTAAGCTACCATGCCAAATAATGCAGTGGTGTCCATGGGTTCATGGACGGTTTAGCAACCTGATGGCAGATAGAAAGAAACTGCTCTTAAAGCATTGAGTGTGGGCCTTCAGGCTGCCGTACCTCCTCCTTGATGGCGGTATTAAGAAGAGGGCATGTCCTGGGCGGTGAGAGTCCTGAATGATGAATCCCACCTTTTGAAGATGTCTTTGATGGTGGAGAGGCTCGTGTCCATGATGGTGTAGGTTGAGTCTGCAACACTCTTCAGCCTTTTTCAATCCTGTGCTTTGGAGCCTCCATACCAGGCAGCGATGCAACCAGTTGGAATGGTCTCCATGGTATATCTGTAGGGATTTGCTAGAGTATTTGGTACATACCAAATCTCCACAAACTCCTAATGGAGTATAGCTGCTGACATGCCTTCTTCATGATTGCATCATTGTGTTGGGCCCAAGATAGATTCTCTGAGATGTTGACACCCAGGAACTTAAAGCTGCTCACCCTTTGCACCGCTGACCCCTCAATGAAGATTGGTTTGCGTCCACTTGATTTCACATTCCTGAAGTCCACTCCTTCATCTTGCTGGTGTTGACTGCAATGTTGTTATTGCAGCATCACTCAGCCAGCCAATTTATCTCACTTCTGTACTCCTCCTTGTCACCATCTGAGCTTCTGCTGACAACAGTGGTATCATCAGTGAGGTTATAGATGGGATTTGTGCTTTGCTTAGCCACACTGTCGTAAGTGTAGAGGGAGTAGGTCTGTGAGCTCTACTTGAGGTGCACCTGTTTTGATTGTCAGCAAAGACGAGATGTTAGTACCGATCTGCATGGACTGTGGTCTCCTGCTGAGGAAGGCAAGGATCTAGTTGCAGAGGGAGGTACAGAATCCCAGGTTTTGAAGCTTATTGATTAGTACTGACAGGATGATGGTGTTGAAGGCCAAGCTGTAATTGATAAATGGCAGTGTGACGTAAGCATTGCTGTTGTTGAATTAGTAGCTTATTTCTTTGCGCTAGGACCATGCTCTTGAAATGTTGGTCTGGATGTTAGCTTGGAGCTATATACTATGTGATGTTGAGGATGAGGTGGATGGGTTGTGAGAGTTGTGACTACTGTCAGTTGGGGGCTTCCAGAAGGTAATTTGACAGGAAGTCATTAGGTAGATTGGAATGAGAGATGTGGAGGGGTAGGCCCAGAAGCCTGAGAAAATTGATATAGGGAGCTGTATGGGGAAGAGTTTCATTTGTAGAAGATGCTTGTGGTAACATGATGCCTAGGTGTAACAGATTGGGACAATAAATTCTGATTGTGGTGCAGGATTATGAATTGTAGATTGCCAAAGGCTATGGGGAGAATAAGGTTGAGAAGGAAACTAAATTAGTCATGATTGAATGGAAGAGCAGACTTGATGGGCCAACCAGGCTAATTCTGCTCCTTTATCTATGTTCGCATTTATTATCTAAGTATCTATTCCATATACAACCTTGAGATTCACCTTGCTGCAGGCACCACAAAGAAATACAATGGAATCCACAGAAAACACACATACAACAAAGATTGACAAGCATCCAATGTGCAAAAGAGGACAAATCGTACAGACAGTAAAGAAAAATAAACAAATAATCCACAGAACATGAACTGCAAGAGTCCATGAAAGCGAGTCCACTGCTGCAGAGTCAGTTCAGCGGTGAGGTGAGCGAAGCCGGGCCAGGAACCCATGGCTGCAGGGTAACAACTGCTCCTGAACCTGCTGGCCTGGCAACTGAGACTCCTGTACCTCCCGCCTGATGATAGTAGCAAGAAGAGAGGAAGGTATCTGAAATGCAGGTAGATGGGATGGGTTCAGGTGGGGTATCTTGGCTGACATGGATGAGAACACTGGTTCATTTTCTGCTCTGGTTTAATCTGGCTTGACTCTTTAATCAGTGCAGAGTAATGGAATGAGCACCCTGGCCTCGATGGCCCATCGTCCCCCAGTGATGACCACCCCGGCGATAGCCGTAATTACATTCTTGAGAGTCAAGTTCACCATATCCCTCAGAGATCGTAAAATTGCTAGTTTGTTTAGGCTGTCCAAAAGGGAAATTAGAGGTTGAGGACTGAAGTGATCGTAGTTCATAAGACGTATATTTAGCAGAGTCTCTAGTATTTTTGTGAGCTGCCTGCTAAACCTTGGCCTATGTTGCCAGGGCCATCACCTTAGGGCCTTATTGTGGTTGTAGTCAGTGTCCTGTGCGAGGCCGGTAAATTGGTGACAAGGGACACAGAAAGCATTCTGGCTCAGTCTAGCCTGCTTGTACTGCTGAAAACACATTCACTCATGGAGTCTTGCTAACTCCCAGTTGCCAGGTTACACAAAATCTAGAAAACATAACCACGTATGATTAAAAACGGACTCTCAGTTAAAGTAAGACCTGGTGGCAATCCTTAAGTTCTTAACAACCAATTCTGTTCTTATAATTAAAGCTGTAGTAGTTTGGTTTATTATCTTACATAATTTTTTCCACTTTAATCTTTGAAACAACCATTGAGAACGATATTATAGGAGATCTAGCGGTGAATACATACAGTATTCGTTATCGGTCCAGAACATCTTAAAAAAACAGAAAACAATCAGTTCACACTGTTTTCTTCTTTTTACTGGTGCCTGGATTTCACAAGTTCCCACTGATCTGCAAGATTCAGTTATCAATGGCAGTTACTCAATTTTACAAAATTGTTAATTAAGAGCAATTAAAATGTGTCGGTTTGAGTCAATTTTTGTGTTGTTGCGTCTGTGTTGTGTCATGAGATGAAGAGCCAGTATCGATCTGGATGTGTAATCTGGACTGACAGCTCAATGTATCCCTGAGGCACTACAAGGTTTTACATGGACAGTCTTTTAGATGAACTGGTAAACACAAATTATATCTGCTTTCTTAAGGAAAAAATACACAGACACTCACAACGCAAGGGGGCTGTCCTTGTCAGATTTAGGCTGAGCCCCAAAATGAATTAACTGCACACTTCTCTCAATGCTGTTTTTCAGTTGACTGCTATATTTGCCAACAAAACTAGAATAAAAGAACATTATGTGCAGGCACTTGGTGGCTTCAGTCTTGGATAAATGTTGGTTTGACTCCCGATCTTCCAAATTGGTGCACAATGATAACACATGTTCTTGCAACAGGAAACAAGACCCTTTTCTGGTTGGCTGCCAGTGACTAGTGGTGTTCTACAGGGGTCGGTGTTGGGACCAGTTCTTTTTATGCTGTATGTAAATGATTTAGATGATGGAATAGATAGCTTTGTTGCCAAGTTTGCAGATGATACGAAGATTGGTGGAGGGGCAGGTAGTGTTGAGGAAACAGGTAGGCTGCAGAAGGACTTAAACAGATTGGAGAATGGGCAAGAGAATGGCAAATGAAATACAATGTTGGAAAATGCATGGTCGTGCACTTTGGTAGTGGAAATAAATGTACAGACTATTTTTCTAAATGGGGAAAAAAATCCAGAAATCTGAGATGCAAAGGGACTTGGGAGTCCTTGTGCAGAACACCTTAGAGATTAACTTGCAGGTAGAGTTGATGGTAAGGAAGGCAAATGCAGTGTTAGCATTCATTACAAGCGGTCTTGAATACAAGAGCAGGGATGCGATGCTGAGGTTTTACAAGTCACTTGTGAGGCCTCACCTTGAGTATTGTGAATAATTTTGGGCTTCTGATCGAAGAAAAGATGTACTGGCTTTGGAGAGGGTCCAGAGGAGGTTCACAAGGATGATTCCAGAAATGAAAGGGTTATCATATGAGGAACTTTTGATAGTTCTGGATCTGTACTTACTGGAATTTAGAAGGATGAGGGTGGATCCAATAGAAACCTTTCAAATATTGAAAGGCCTAGACAGAGTAGATGTGGAAAGGATATTTCCCGTGGTGGGGGAGTGTAGGACAAGAGGGCACAGACTCAGGGTGGAAGGGTGTCCATTTAAAACAGAGATGGGGAGAAATTTCTTTAGCTAGAGGGTTCTGAATTTGTGGAATTTATCACCACAGGCAGCTGTGGAAGACAGATCATTGGGCGTACTTAAGAAAGATCTTGATATGTTCCTGATTGGACACGCCGTCAAGTGCTACAGGGAGAAGGTTAGGGGATGGGGCTGAGGAAGGGAAAAAAGGATCAGCCATGATTGAATGACAGAACAGACTCAATGGGCCAAATGGCCTAATTCTTCTCCTATGTCTTATGGTCTTATGATTACAGGGAGAAGGCAGGAGAATGGGGGTGAGAAGGATTATAAATCAACTATGATGGAATGACGGACCAGATTCAATAGGCCCAATCGTCTAATGCTTCTCCTATGTCATATACTCTTAATACCTACAGAATCTTCATCTCGTGTTTCTGATAAATGGGGACATGAATCTGAAGTAAGATGTGTACAAGTCGTCGTCATCAATGATCTACAGGTGGCCATGGATTGAGAGCTCTTTTCACTCTTCTCCAGGCTAATTAGCTCTTGGATTACAATCTGTCCCCTACTGCATTCCCTTGGAGGATTTGATTACACTGGACAACAAAGATTTTGCTACATGAATACTTTTGGGTGTATCTTCTTGATTTGGTGTTTGTGATAGAACATAGAACATAGAATAGTACAGCACAGTACAGGCCCTTCGGCCCACAATGTTGTGCTGACCCTCAAACTCTGCCTCCCATATAAGCCCCCATCTTAAATTCCTCCATATACCTGTCTAGTAGTCTCTTAAACTTCACGAGTGTATCTGCCTCCACCACTGACTCAGGTAGTGCATTCCACGCACCAACCACTCTCTGAGTAAAAACCTTCCTCTAATATCCCCCTTGAACTTCCCACCCTTTACCTTAAAGCCATGTCCTCTTGTATTGAGCAGTGGTGCCCTGGGGAAGAGGCACTGGCTATCCACTCTATCTATTCCTCTTATTATCTTGTACACCTCTATCATGTCTCCTCTCATCCTCCTTCTCTCCAAAGAGTAAAGCCCTAGCTCCCTTAATCTCTGATCATAATGCATACTCTCTAAACCAGACAGCCTTCTGGTAAATCTCCTCTGTACCCTTTCCAATGCTTCCACATCCTTCCTATAGTGAGGTGACCAGAACTGGACACAGTACTCCAAGTGTGGCCTAACCAGAGTTTTATAGAGCTGCATCACTACATCGCGACCCTTAAACTCTATCCCTCGACTTATGAAATCTAACACCCCATAAGCTTTCTTAACTACCCTATCCACCTGTGAGACAACTTTCAGGGATCTGTGGACATGTACCCCCAGATCCCTCTGCTCCTCCAAACTACCAAGTATCCTGCCATTTACTTTGTACTCTGCGTTGGAGTTTGTTCTTCCAAAGTGTACCACCTCACACTTCTCCGGGTTGAACTCCATCTGCCACTTCTCAGCCCACTTCTGCATCCTGTCAATGTCTCTCTGCAATCTTTGACAATCCTCTACACTATATACAACACCACCAACCTTTGTGTCATCTGCAAACTTGCCAACCCACTCTTCTACCCCCACATCCAGGTCATTAATAAAAATCATGAAAAGTAGAGGTCCCAGAACAGATCCTTGTGGGACACCACTAGTCACAATCCTCCAATCTGAATGTATTCCCTCCACCACGACCCTCTGCCTTCTGCAGGCAAGCCAATTCTGCATCCACCTGGCCAAACTTCTCTGGATCCCATGCCTTCTGACTTTCTGAATAAGCCTACTGTGTGGAACCTTGTCAAATGCCTTACTAAAATCCATATAGATCACATCCACTGCACTACCCTCATCTATATGTCTGGTCACCTCCTCAAAGAACTCTATCAGGCTTGTTAGACATGATCTGCCCTTCACAAAGCCATGCTGACTGTCCCTGATCAGACCATGATTCTCTAAATGCCCAGAGATCCTATCTCTAAGAATCTTTTCCAACAGCTTTCCCACCACAGACGTAAGGCTCACTGGTCTATAATTACCCGGACTATCCCTACTAACTTTTTTGAACAAGGGGTCAACATTCGCCTCCCTCCAATCCTCCGGTACCATTCCCGTGGACAACGAGGACATAAATATCCTAGCCAGAGGCTCAGCAATCTCTTCCCTCGCCTTGTGGCGTAGCCTGGGGAAAATTACGTCAGGCCCCGGGGACTTACCCGTCCTAATGCATTTTAACAACTCCAACACCTCCTCTCCCTTAATATCAACATGCTCCAGAACATCAACCTCACTCATATTGTCCTCACCATCATCAAGTTCCTTCTCATTGGTGAATACCGAAGAGAAGTATTCATTGAGGATCTCGCTCACTTCCAAAGCCTCCAGGCACATCTTCCCACCTTTATCTCTAATCGGTCCTACCTTCACTCCTGTCATCCTTTTTTTCTTCACATAACTGAAGAATGCCTTGTGGTTTTCCTTTACCCTACTCGCCGAGGCCTTCTCATGCCCCCTTCTTGCTCTTCTCGGCCCCTTCTTAAGCTCCTTTCTTGCTTCCCTATATTCCTCAATAGACCCATCTTATCTTTGCTTCCTAAACCTCATGTATGCTGCCTTCTTTCACCTGACTAGATTTTCCACCTCACTTGTCACCCATGGTTCCTTCACCCTACCATTCTTTATCTTCCTCACCGGGACAAATTTATCCCTAACATCCTGCAAGAGATCTCTAAGCATCGACCACATGTCCATAGTACATTCCCCTGCAAAAACATCATCCCAATTCACACCCACAAGTTCTAGCCTTATAGCCTAATAATTTGCCCTTCCCCAATTAAAAATTTTCCTGTCCTCTCTGATTCTATCTTTTTCCATGATAATGCTAAAGGCCAGGGAGCAGTGGTCACTGTCCCCCAGATGCTCACCCACTGAGAGATCTGTGACCTGACCCGGTTCATTACCTAGTACTAGATCTAGTATGGCATTCCCCCTAGTCGGCCTGTCCACATACTGTGACAGGAACCTGTCCTGGACAAACTTAACAAATTCTGCACCATCTAAACCCTTGGAACTAATCAGGTGCCAATCAATATTAGGGAAGTTAAAGTCACCCAAGATAATAGCCCTGGTTATTTTTGCACCTTTCCAAAATCTGCCTCCCAATCTGCTCCTCTGTATCTCTGCTGCTACCAGGGGGCCTATAGAATACCCCCAATAGAGTAACTGCTCCCTTCCTGTTCCTGACTTCCACCCATACTGACTCAGAAGAGGATCCTGCTACATTACCCACCCTTTCTGTAGCTGTAATAGTATCCTCGACCAGTAATGCCACCCCTCCTCCCCTTTTTCCGCCCTCTCTATCCCTTTTAAAGCACTGAAATCCAGGAATATTGAGAATCCATTCCTGCCCTGATGCCAGCCAAGTCTGTGTAATAGCCACTACATCATAATTCCATGTATGTATCCAAGCTCTCAGTTCATCACCTTTGTTCCTGATGCTTCTTGCACTGAGGTACACACATTTCAGCCCTTCTACCTTACTGTCTTTACAGCGTTTATTCTGCTTCTCTTTCCTCAAAGCCTCTCTGTATGTTAGATCTGGCTTTACTCCATGCACTTCTTTCACTGCTCTACCGCACTGGATCCCATCTCCCTTGCAAATTAGTTTAAACCCTCCCAAACCATGCTAGCAAACCTACCTGCAAGGATATTGCTCCCTCTCGAGTTCAGGTGCAACCCATCCAATCTGTACAGGTCCCACCTTCCCCAGAAGAGATCCCAATGATCTAAAAATCTAAACCCCTGCTCCCTGCACCAACTCCTCAGCCACGCATTCAACTGGCATCTCCTCCAATTCTTACCATCACTGTCACATAGCACTGGCAGCAATCCTGAGAACACCACCCTTGAGGTCCTGTTCTTCAGCCTTCTGCCCAATTCCCGAAACTCACACTTCAGGACCTCATCCCTCTTCCTGCCTATGTCGTTGGTCCCAACATGTATCACGACTTCTGGTTGCTTTCCCTCTCGTACCAGGATGTTGTGCACCTGGTCAGAGACATCCCGGACCCTGGCACCCGGGAGGCAACAAACCATGCGGGTGTCCTGCTCACGTCCACAAAATCTCCTGTCTGCTGCCCTGACTAAAGAGTCTCCAATGACAACAGCTCTCCTCTTCTCCGTCCATGAAAATAACCATGAAATTTCCCTATCATGCACTATTTTAAAAAAAAATCACCAATATTTGTTATTTCCAGTCAATTAAATTGTTGCCCACAATGAAAGCTGTTAAGCTTTCTATCCTGTCCAGGCATGCCTGGACCGGTTCAGGCATGGCAGATGCTGCATGGCAAGACAGGTTTTAGAAAGGCTATAAATTACTATCAAGGATTTTGATTTTTGAGACAGATGTTTCCCAGAATAACTGATGCCAAGATTAAGGAAGGCATTTTTGTTGGTCCACAAATGAAACAGGCCATCCATGACAACAAATTCGAAGAACTTCTAGAAAATCGCATTGAAGGCATTCAATGATGTTGTTGGAAATTTCCTTAGCAACTACAGAGCACTAAACCAGATGCAGCTGGTTGACAATATGCTTCAAGCATACAAAACCATGAAGTACAACATGTTACTAAAGATTCATTTCCTGCATTCCCAGTTAGACTTCTTCTTTACAAACCTCGGTTTCATCAGGACATTACGATCTTGGAGAAACGGTATCAGGGCAACTGGATTCCATCAGTGCTGGCTGATTATTGTTGGACACTGAATCGAGAAACCTCAGTCAAAGAGTACAAATGAAAATCATCAACAAAACAGTTTTAGCTTGGTTAAATTATTTCAAAACATCAACACTGTTATGCAATTAAATGCATTATATTGAATAAAAATTAATTTTGCGTTTCTCCAAATTCCTGTGTGATACAAGTAGTCTGAAATTATATTTGTGTTCAGCTTCAAGCTGAAAAAAACTCAACAGAAAATAATTCGGAGGAAGCAACAAAAAAATTGTTGCCCAGTGTTCTGTGTCTTTTTCTACGGGAGTGAGAAGACTCTTCTAGTGTATGTTTTAGAATGTGTTCGGTGATGTGGCTGTCACGACGGTGAAACTGCTCACATGTGGTAACTGTGTAATAGTTTTAAGTCCTGAAGTATTGGTAAGTGTAAAGGGGCATGGCATAGTTTACGTTGAAATCTCAATTGATAAAAAATATTGCTTGATGATGAGGTGTCCAGCTTTGGAGAAAGATGAGGTTTATGGTAATTTGCTAGGAACTGAAATTTGATGCTGGAATGATTTACCTTCACTGCACTGTATGAAGTCAGTAAAGCTGTGGTACTCCACTATATCATTAGCTTAATGGCCATACACTCTAAAGAGCACTTGACTATCAGATTGCTGGGTTTCCCAGAGGGTAAATTGGTTTGCTCATGCTCTCCTCATCAGGGTGTCCAGTTTTGCTTTGATTTCCTCCAAGCACCTAAAAATTTAGTAACTGCAATCCAAACATCTCAAGACTATCTTTGGTCAGCACCAGTTTGCTTCATCTAATGCTAGTCGTTTAGTTTGGCCTGTGCATAAGCCTTAAAATAATAAGCAAACACTGACACATTCTGTAATCGTGTTGATGAAGAGGGAACATTTCTTTTTTGATCAGGTCAATTGCATGAGTTAATTGTGCATTGCATTCCCAGTACAAATTTTACAGCAAGGTCTTCCCCAAAGAATTCTAATTAAAAATAATGTAGATGTTAATTGCATTAAAAATGAACTAGATGGATGAAGTTCTCCATTTAAAGCCTACTTTCACTGGCACCGATTAGGCATTGAGAATAATCCATTTATTTGGTCATATTTGTGTGATTTTGTTTATACTGCAAATATGAAAAAAGAGTATACATCCTCCCTAAATCTGTACCATGGAAAGACTGCCCTGTAAGTACATCACTCTGTTTTTGCTGAGAAATGATTTCTAGGTTGTAAAATCTCACGTGGCAAGATACAAAGCTGTACTAGATAAGTTTGTATTAAAGTCATGAGCTGATTTGATGGGGAGCTCATTTCTAATTTAATTTCAGTCTCAGCACATCCATCCAAAGTAATATTAATCACTTTATACTGACAGACGAGACAACATATAGATTGCTTTTATTTGTTCATTCACATGATCGCTTGAACACTTTCCTATACAGATATTTGAATGTAGCTGTTGGAAATACCATCCTCCATTAAAATTGTTAGCTATGCTTTTAAAATCTAATGTTTCACTGTAAACAGATAGTCTATTTATTTTTAATCACATTGAAATCAATGGAGAAAATAAATGTGGATTTCTGTGCTGTGTTCTGTGTTCTGTGTTCTATTCTGTGCTGAAACAGAACTTCAATGATTACAAAGAGAAAAAACCTTTACATTTCTTAACGTTTCTTCAAGAAATGTTGCACTTGAAGGTTCTCTGATACTGCTTACTTAGGATAAATTATTCAGGGTTCCCTACAGAAATTAAGGTAATTATCTCATTCATGCAACATGCCCAATTATTTATTGTCATATCGCAAGGAAGTGCTTAATCTTCAATTACCATGGGTTACTAAGATATTGAGGTGGAAGACATTGCATGTCAAATGAAGCAATACTTTCGATTGCAAATGTTAATTGTAGATATGAGGATATTGAAGTAAATACGTATTGAAGTATTAAAATGTTGAAGTATGCTGTGTGTTTTATCTCCATTGTGAAAACAGTGATCAATTTGAAATGAGTGAATTGTATTGAATGATATGCAATCTTTCTCTCCACTTCTATTGTCTTGTAATAATGAGATTATGTGAATTCTTTCTAAAGTTTATGAAGATTTAAATGCTTCAGTGGTAGGTTCATATTTTATAGAGTAATTGAGTTATCTGGCATTGAAACAGGCCGTTCAGTCCAACTGGTCCATGCTGACCGTGATGCTCCATCCAGGCTAGTCCCATTTGACAGCACTTGGCCCATAACCTTCTAAACCCTTTCAATACATGCACCAGTCCAACTGTTTTTTAAAAGTTATTATTGTATCTATCTCAACCACTTCCTTTGGCAGCTTATTTCCACATAGATGCTACCCTTTGTGTAAAAGAAATTTGCCCCATAAATTCCTGTTAAATCTTTCTCTACTCACCTTAGATATATGTTCTCTAGTTCTTGATTCCCTGGGAATAAAACTGACTGCATTCACCCTGTCGATGCCTCTCAGTATTATAAGATCACCTTTCAGTCTGCTACGCTTTAAGGAATAAAGTGCTAGAATATCCACCGTCAAGTCAAATCAAGTTTGTTGTCATTTCGACCATAAACTGCTGGTACAATACACAGTAAAAACAAAACAATGTTCCTCCAGGACCCTGTGCTACATGAAACAACACAAAACTACACTAAACTATGTGAGACAGCACAAGGCTACACCAGACTATGTAAAACAACATAAAAACTGCAAACAACAGGAATTCTGCAGATGCTGGAAATTCAAGCAACACACATCAAAGTTGCTGGTGAACGCAGCAGGCCAGGCAGCATCTCTAGGAACAGGTAAACTGCACTAGACTACAGACCTGCACAGGACTACGTAAAGTGCACAAACCAGTGCAGGGCAGTACAATAATTAATCAACAAGACAATAGGCACAGTAGAGGACAAATTACAATATAATAATAAATGATGTTGATGTCAGTCTAGACTCTGAGTATTGAGGAGTCTGATGGCTTGGGGGAAGAAACTTTTGCACAGTCTGGTCGTGAGAGCCCGAATGCTTTGGTACCTTTTGCCAGATGGCAGGAGGGAGAAGAGTTTGTATGAAAGGTGCATGGGGTCCTTCACAATACTGTTAGCTTTGTGGGTGCAGCGTGTGGTGTATATGTCTGTAATGACAGGAAGAGAGACCCCGATGATCTCAGCTGACCTCATTATCTGCTGCAGGGTCTTGCAATCCAAGATGGTGCAATTTCCGAACCAGGCCGTGATGCAGCTGCTCAGGATGCTCTCAATACAACCTCTGTAGAATGTGTTGAGGATGGGGGGTGGGAGATGGACTTTTCTCAGCCTTTGCAGAAAGTAGAGACGCTGCTGGGCTTTCTTTGCTATGGAGCTGGTGTTGAGGGACCAGATGAGATTCTCCACCAGGTGAACACCAAGAAATTTGGTGTTCTTAACGATCTCAACCTCTCCCTATAACTCAGTATGCAAATCTTGGCAACACTCTTGTAAATATTTTCTATGCACCTACCAGTTTTATAACATCTTTCCTATAGCAGGGTGATCATAACTAAACACAATAGTGCAAGTGTGGTTTGACCCACCTTCTGCACAATTGCATCATGACCTCCCAACTTTATATTTAATGGTATGACTTATGAAGGCCATTATGCAAAAAGCTTTCTTCATTACCCTGTCTATACGTAACTCCAATTTTGGTAAACATATACTTATACTTCAAGTTCCCTCTGCTACAGTTCCCCGGGTCCTGCTATTCATTGTGAAAGTCTTACCTGTTTCATTGAATCAGCCTTATATTTTCATTCATGTTGACAGCTTACATTAAATTCTGTGATCCTTGCTTGATTTAGTCAATATTTCCCAGATTGTGTGGATATCTGAATGGAATGTGAAGATAAAGGGATAATGTAGATTCCTAAAGAAAAGAGAATGTTAGTGGAAAATGCCAAATTAGCTTGAAGAAACTAATTATTTCTTTGTCAGTAATCATGTAAGCTGTATCTTGGTCACTACAGAGTGACTCTGAGATTTGTGTTCTGTTGTTGACTTTTTAACCAGGCAGTTTGTCATTTTCCTCTTTTGAGAGGTCAGATTTTTATTGTTTATTTTGGGTATTTTCCACCATCATTACTTGTCAATCATACTTTGTGTTATTCTCACCTCAAGTAGAATGTTACTCACTTACTGCTTTATTTATTATACGTTGCTGGAGAGGAAGCCGGCTGTTCATAAATACTGGTCTCCGTATAAGAGGCTTCCTCTTGCTACACCCTCAAGTCCAAATTGGTGATCCTGTTAACTGAAATAGAAGCAGGAGTAGTCCATTTCACCCTTCCTGCCTGGAAATCATAAGTGAAAGCAGAAAATATCAGGCAACATTTGCATAAAGAGAAACAGAATTAATGTTTCGGGTCAAAGGCATTTTGTTTCGCAAGAGCTTATTCCACTGATACTGCAAGGCCCACTGAATATTTCAAGTACTTTCATTTTTGGGCTCTTCGAGCCTGCTCTCTCATCTGTCAAAGTCTTTGACTCAGCAGCATTTTTCATTACTATATATATCTCCCTATATCTCCCAAATTCCAGAAATATCTACTACTCTCTGTTTAGATAGAACCCAATGGCCGAGCCACCATAGGCCTCCAGAGAATTCCAAAGGTTCAGCACCTTCTGACAGAAGAAACGACTTCTGATCAGATTCTAACCTTTATTCTCAAATTGTTCTCCCTGGTGCTACACTCCTTTGTCAGGAAAACCATACTTTCTGCATCTAGCCTGTCAAACTCTTTAACAGATCTCAGTATCTGTGTCATTTTCCATTCCTGGCTTTGCATCATGGCATCTTTGTCCGCCTCCTCTAGACTCCATGTCTCTGGTGGCTTCAGTACTGGAGACTATCGTCATGCGACACACGTCTCATGGCTGAAGGGAGATTGGGGTGTTCAATAGATTGCTTGTTTTTAGCAGAGAAACCAGACACGCTGGTCAGACAGTAATAGCAATCTGTCACATGATCCTTCTGCTCTTGCCATATCATTGAATCAATAGATTTCCGAGTATCTCTGAGCCAAGCCCTAAGATCGATAGGGTATGTTGTGTAACAGATGTGAGGAGCCCAAACCATGTTCTGGTCACCAAGTTTACATCTGAAGTAGAGCTCATAGGCTTTCTTAATAAGAGGAGTCATACTCTGTCTTTGAGATTTGTGCGTATACTCACCACAAATGTAACCGAAAGTATTGTGGCTGTTGCAACATTGGTGAGACATTTTGCTATCACAAATACTCCTTAAAATACAATTACTTTATTATAATGAATACATACAATATGCTATGGGCGTAAAGCAAATATATCAACATTGAACGTAACGGTGTTGGAGAGGTAGTAATGGGGGACAACGAAAAGACAGACAAACTGAATAAGTATTTTGCGTCATTCATCACTGTGGAAGACACAAGCAGTATGTTGGAAGTTCCAGGTGTCACGGCTCATGAAGTGCGTGAAATTACCATAACTAGAGAGAAGAGTTCTGAAAGAGGTGGGTGAAGAGATCGTGGAGTGTTAGTAATGATCTTTCAAAAATCACTAGATTCTGGAATGGTTCTGGATGACTAGAAAACTGCAAATGTCACTCCGCTCTTCAAGAAGCAGAATAAAGGAAACTATAGGCCAATTAGTCTGACCTCAGTGGTTGGGAAAATGTTAGATTTGATTATTAAGGATGAGGTGTTTGGAGGCACATGATAAAATAGGCTATAGTCAGCATAGTTTCCTCAGGGGAAAATCTTGCCTGACAAATCTTTGAAGAAATAACAAGCAAGATAGACATCGGTTTGATTCTAGCATCAGAGTAACTTGGATGAGAAGAGCAAACCACTGGATTTTATTAAAAGCATTGGCTGTCAGAGCTCTGAAACGGTCCATTGAAGAGCATTTCAGGCAAATGACTTCATCCCCAATACAACTTTTATTTGCTACCCTTGCATCTCTGTTTTCAGTACCTCCATCTTTTTGGCGTTCAGTCTAACCGTATGGGTCTTGCTCTTAGTTCATTAAGAATACCTACACTCCAACAAAATTCATATTAATACACTTTCTCTATTTTACCAGTAATGACGGCTATGTAGATAGTCAACAATCCAGTTAACATCTTCAGATACATTGTAAATTCTGGAATTGTTCCCATGGATTTGAGTATAGCAAATGTAAATGTAATGCCCGGGTTCATATTTTTACTGTTATGCTGTATGTATTTCATTTTGGCAGTTCTGTAAGAGCAGCTTGTTTTCAGCTTGTTTGGGCTATTTGTTGAAAATAAGGGATGATGGTGAATGTGTGCCATCCAATTAGCGGGAGGTTTTCTTGGTGCAGGTCAGTAAGGTTGGTCTTGGGCTTTTGTTCAGTGGGGTGTGAAGAGTGAAGACACCGGAGAGAACCAGTCGTAGTATATGTTCGAGAAGGATTGCGAGCGACATTTGGAAGGTGCTGTGAGCTTGTGAGTGATAAAGAAGTTTAAGCTGAGCTCCACCTTGTGCACATTTAACTGTTTAATTAGAATGAGCCCTTTTCTTTTTGTTATTCTTTACTAACCCTTTAGTTAAATTAATATTTATAAATATGATTACTTTAGTTGTATGCAGTGTACTGTCTGTTATTTTGTGGCACTAGTTTGTAACAGGGTAGCAAATGACACAGCATCCACACAAACGGGAGGTTGGGGTGGGAGAGCACCTCAATCTCATGAGTTTGGCAGGTCGGCGGTTGTCTTCCCGAGACTTACGCAGCCAAGGAAACCAAGGGGTTTCATAAAATATTACACAGTGACATAGATTGAGAATTTGTTACAGTATAGAGAGCAAAGGGTGGGAATAAACAGATCTCCATGATTCAATAAAATCATGATTATTCATTCCTTGGTCCTTAGTCTTACTGTCTCTCTGTGAACCTAGATTCCTTGCCATTAAAAATACACACTCAGAGGCCATTTCACTAGGTATGCCCTGTACCTAGTGCAGTGGCCACTGAGTGCATGTCGTGTGGTCTTCTGCTGCTGTAGCCCATCCACATCAACTATTGAACGTGGTCAATGTGCTGTGCATCTTGAGATGCTCTTTTGCACACCATTGTTATAACGCATGGTTACTTGAGTTACTGTCACCTTCCTGTCAGCTTGAACCAGTCTGGAATTTCTCCTCTGACCTTTCTCATTAACAAGGTGATTCACCCACAGAACTTCCACTGACTAGATTTTTTTGTTTCTCACACCATTTTGTGTAAATCTAGAGACTGTTGTGTGTGAAAATCCCAGATGGTCAGCAGTTTCTGAGATACTCAAACCACTAGTCTGGCATCAACAATCATTACATGGTCAAAGTCACTTAGATAACATTTCTTCTCCATTTGGATGCTTACTCTGAACAACAACTGAGTCTTCATGAAGAGTCTTCACCCAAAACTTCGACTGTTTACTCTTTTCCATGGATGCTGCCTGGACTACTGATTTCCTCCAGCATTTTGTGTGTGTTACTTAACTGAACCTCTTGACGATGTCTGCATGCTTTTTCGCATTGAGTTGCTGCCATGTGATTGGCTGATTAGATATTTACATTAATGAGCAGGTTTATGGATGTACCTAATAAAGTGGCCACAGTGCATATCTTCCCCCAACTCAAAAATATTTATTGCTTTGGTCTCCAATACTTTTTTTTAATGGCAGAAGCCTTCGGGGTGAATTAATTTCTTTTGATCTTAGTTCTAAATGTTATACTCTGTGCATTGAGGCCCTGACCAACTATTTCTCGAAGGCAAATGGTTTGTTAGCCCATACCTTAAGAGGAGTTAAGTGCAGGATTAAAGATATTTTATTGCATTTGAACAGGGCCTTGGTGAGAATGCACAAGGAGTATTGTGAACAGTTTCAGTCACCTTAATTAAAAGGGATGTACTTGCCACAGTAGGAAAGCACTGATGGGCTTGTGTTATGAGGTAGGATTGAGAAGATTTGTTCCGCATTCTCCAGAGTTCATAGTAATGAGATGAGTTCTCACTGATACTTCAAAATTTCTCACAGAATATAAAGGCAGAATGTTTCTCTTGGCTGAGGAGCTCAGAACCACGAATAATGGTTTGGTAATTTATGTCTGAAATGAGGAGAATTTCTTCATGTAGAGTATAGTGAATTTTTGTAATTCTGTACCCGAGAGGCTCTGGAGGCTTCATCTCAGATTTCATTCAAAACTGAAGCTGATTTTTGAGATATCGAGGAAATCAAGGGATATAGGCATAGTGGTGGAAAATGGCATTTGCTTGGAAGATTAGCCATGATCTTGATGAATGGCAAAGCAAGCTTGAACACTGAATGGTTTAGTCCTGCTCCTTTTCCTTTTCTGTCTTTATTCCACCATGCATTGCAACATTACATGCAAGCTTCCAAGAAGCCTGCCCAACATTTTGCTGGATCTGCCCATCGTCATTCTTGGTAGTGTGACCTCAGCAGAACACGCTCAGCAGCGGAGAATGAATACAGCGTTGCCTTCCAGGGAACTTTCTACATTTTATTTCCATGCCCTGGCCCTAAGGATTAACCATTCATAAGCTCATGCTCTGTATAGCTGGTGCCAAAACCTGAGTCAGTGGCTGTATAGGTCGGACTGAAAGAGAGCTCACTTTCAGTAATGCTGACTACTCTTCATGAGGTGGTGCAAGGGCTCACAACTTCTCTGCAAAGCAAATTATAGAAAGAGACAGGAATAGATTCTGTTGTGGAAACAGGGCTGGTGAATGCACTTTTTTATGAGAAATTGAATCCGGATGAGAAAGTCAGCTTAACAAATGAAGAAGTCTTGCACAGCATTTTTTCCAGTGTACCCCTCTGCTCCTGTCTATGATGACCAGCATGCTTTATTTGACAAAGATAAGAATTTGTGTAAGTGGGTCTAGCCCTCTAATATTGGTAGACTCTGGAAATCGTAGGTGAACTTCCTCTGAAAGGCATTGCTGGTGATTCATTTGTCAAATGCCCAAAAATGTCTGGTGAATATCTAGTAAGCAGTGTGGTTGATGTGAAGTTTGCAGAACAGATTAGACTCAAAGAGTCATACAGCTAGCTATATAGCATGGAAACAGGCCCTCTTGCTCAACTTGGCCTGCTGACTAAAGTCACTACTTCATATGGGCCTAGATTGAGTGGATGTGCAGAGGATGTTTCAAATAGGAAATACTAGGACAAGAGGGCACAGCATAAGAATACAGGGGCACCCCTTTAGAACAGAGATGAGGAGAGATTTCCTTAGCAGAAGGCAATGAATCTGTGGAATTCATTGCCACAAGTAGCTGCGGAGGCCAAATCATCGGGGTATATTTATAGCAGAGGTTGATAGGTTCTTGATCATCAAAAGTTACAAGGAGAAGACAGGAGAATGGGTTTGAGAGGAAAAGTAAATAGCCATGATCAAATGGCAGAGTAGGCTGAGTGGGTTAATTCTGCATCCATGTTTAATGGTCATACAGTCCCATCTCCCCAAGTTTGGCACATATTCCTCTAAACCTTTCTTATCCAGATAACTGTCTAAATGTCTTTTAAATATTTTAATTGTACCCACCACCCTCACGGTGAAAAAGTTGCCCTCAGATCCTTTTTAAATCTTTCCGCTCTCATCTTGAACCTATGCCATCTAGTTTTAGATACCCCTGCTCTGGGAAAAGACTGTGATTCTGCACCGTTTATTGCTGAAGAAGTGGGTGTATGAGCATTAGGAAAACAAAATTACTTTATAGGCTTACATCCTTTAGAGATGTTACTTCTCTTAATTGTTTATTTTTTTCTGAAATGCTATTACAGGCAGTGTAGAATGTTTATTAGTTACCATTGTAAAGTGAATAAGGGAATTAGTAGATAATTAAGTCATTGAACATTGAACATTACCACACAGGACAGGACCTTCAGCCCACGATATTGTGCCAAACTAATTAAACTAGTAATTAAACGCCTAACTAAGCAAATCCCTTCTGCATCCATCCCTGTATATTCATGTGCTTATCTAAGAGTCTCTTAAACACCTCTCTCATATTAGCACCCTCTGTGCGTGCATTTCAGTCTCCCAGCACTCTCTGTGTAAAAACATGTCCTGCACACCTCCTTTGAACTTATCCCCTCTCACCTTAATTGCATGATCTCTAGTATTAAATATTTCAACCCCAGGGAAAAAGATTTCATCTGTCTATCTATGCCACTCATAATCTTATAAACCACTATTAGGTCTCCCCTCAGACTCCACTGCTCCAAAGAAAACAACTTACATTTGGCCAGTTATCCCCCTGTAGCACATGCATTCAACTCCAGGCCAATTCCTGGTAAACCTGCTCTGCACCCTCTTCAATCTTCTCTCTTCTTCTCCTCACATTGGTTCAACACCTGTTTGCAGGCATCAACTAACAAATTCACATTGGATAGAAAATAATATCAGCTCTCATAAAGAATAAGTTGATACTCTGAGAAAAAATGCAGAAACAATTGAATCACTTAAAATTGTATGGTGAGAAGCAGCCACTTCAATATGGCAGGATATTGTTCAGTGCTGACGACTGAGTCAGCGTGTTCTTTAGTTCCTCCTACTTCATTCAGTTTTCACTCTTAAGATGCATGAGGTCCACAGTGAGGCAGATTTCCATTATTGAGGAAGAATGGAGTGGGCTGGAGTTGGGAGGTATTGATGAAAGTCTTTATTGAGTGATAGGTAATGTTGGGCAAGGATAGCCACCCAGAAACGTTAAAGGTGACTAATGTTCCATAAGTGTGACCTTGAGCCTCTGTTTGTCTGTTAAATTTAATGCTCAATTCTAATCCTCTTTTGTTATTCATTATTCGGACTCCTATGTTGTTGCAAGTAAGCTTGAGGAATATCAGTCTTTGATATAGGCAAATTGCAGATCTCAACTATATATCAAATTCAGTAATAATAGCTTCCCAGCACCTGGGTTACGAGCATGTGCCAAAGCATCTGGCCTACAAATTCTAATGCAGCATGTTTCCATTGTTTAGTCTTGGGAAATAGTTTTCCCAGCGGGCAGTTTTTTTTCTTTGCGATTTCAGAGTCAAATGCAATCCAATCCAATCCACAGTCAGAAAGTAATTTAAAATGAAATGGTACAATTTAGAATGGCAAATTATCCTCCCAGCTGGTATGTCTTTGGGCTGTGGGAGGAAACCAGAGCACTTGGAGGAAACCCACATGGTCACGGGGAGAACGTACAAACTCCTTACAAACAGCAGTGGGAATTAAACCCGTGCTGCTGGGGATGTAAAGCAATGTGCTAACCACTACACTACAGTGACCCTAACCTGATGAGAGGCTGATTGTGGCTCCCAAAAGAGAACAGCAAGCCCTCCAAAAGTGGGACCTGAACTGTGGTGCTTAATCAGAAGGAAGCCATGCAGCCTGAACATATGCTGAACCATGAGGATGATGGTCTCATGAGCTGATAGGAGCTTGGGGAGAGTGAAGTGGGCAATCTCAAGTAAGCTGGAAGACCAGACAGGTCCACATTAGCAGTTGGCATAGGAGGGGATATGCTGGCAGTAGCTTGAGCTGGACCCAGACAGGTAGACAGGCGTGCTAATCACAACTGTTGGAGTGCTGTTAGAGACCAGTTGGTCCATGGGTTGTGCCGAGATAGGCAGGGAAGGCCAAGAATTAACTGCAGTTCAGGTGAGTCAACAAGATAGAAGGGTCGCCTTCTGGCATGAATTGGAGGGGTTCTTTGGAAAGGAGAATCTTGCTGGTGCCCAGAGGCTAACTTTCCAGAGCCTTGACATTGATATTCTATTTCAATTGTCAAGTCAGAACTTTCCATCAGATATCCCTGAGGTTTCCGGCTGTGCTGGAGTCAATAAATACCTGAATCTCATGGGTCTGGGACCCCCATGACAAGTAAGCTGGAAGCATTACATGATAAGGGGAAGATGCTTGTAGAGAGAATCAACCTGTCTGATTCCCCTTCCTGCTGATGGATATCCTCTTTTACTGGGCGCTTGGGGCACGATGCTTGGAAATGCTCTAGATCACCACAGTGGAGGCAGGAGCAAGTTCTCTTGCACTAGTCTCATTCTTCCTGAGATGGGCCAGTTGAGATGAAGAGCCTGTTTCCATGCAAAATGGCTCTTATGATGCAATATTCATGATTATTTTGATATTACACAATAAATGAGAAGAAAGAAATATCAGCAACAAAAGAAGGAAAGGCTGTAACAAATAAACTGCTGAAGGAACTGAGTAGATAGAGCAGCACCTGAAGGGGGAAAGGAATCATCCATGTATTGGGTCAAAACTCTGGAATAGTGTAAATGAATTATTAGTAACATTTTGCTGGGGTTGCATCATGGTACCTTTTGAAACAATTTTGCATGCAAAGGAGACAGTTTATTTAATTATGCTTGAGCCGATTATTTAATACTGTGATTGTATATGGAACAATCTTTCTAGTACGATTTGATTTTGACAGCTTGCCATAATTGTAATTACAGCAAACACTGAGAGGAGATGTGAAATTAATTATTGCTAAAAATGAATGATGAGATTTCCTGGTGGTGGCTGATGGAGTAACAGCAATCTGCCATTGCTCCAACTTTAATTATCTTACTATTTCCAACCTGTCTTGAAACTTCTTTTTAAGTGTGATATTCTTTCATTATGGTTGGAAGGAGTGCCAGAGATACTGAAAAGGATGATTTTCCTGCCTCTTTGGATTCTAATATGGAATTGCTGCAAAGTCATAAACGAGAAGCCTCTGAGAAGTTTCAACAATTCAGCACTGAATTTAAACAAATAGATGGTAAATTGGACTCATTCAACAAACTCTTAATGAACATGATAAACGTATTAAGAATAATGTGGAAAATTTGATTGCTCTGGAAACAGAGGTGGATGAATTGCAGAAGCTTTGTGAAAAGCAATCGAAGTCCCAAAGAAAAGTTAAGTCAGAAGATTATCGACCTAGAAAATGGAAGTAGAAAGTTCAACTTATGGGTTCTGGGTCTTGAAGAATTAATTGAAGGTAACCATCCTATGGAGTTTTATGCAAACTTTTTGCAAGAATTATTTCCAGAGATTTTGACATCTGTGCCTATGATTGAGTGAGTTCACAGATCTCCTGTGTTTAGATCTCCTAACGCTCAGAAACCGAGATCAGTAATAATCTGCTTTCATGAATTTAAAACAAAGGAACTCTTAATTCGTGAATCTTGTCGAAGAGGCATGATTGACCGCAATGGTTGCAAGATTAGAATTGTTGAAGATTATTTGCCTGAGGTTATGTAGGAACGTGTTAAATTCAAAAAAGTTATGTCTGAGTTTTTAAATATGGGTTTCAAGCCTTTCCTTCGGACCCAGCCTGACTCAGAATTACACTTAAAAACGGTTCTCTTGAATGGTTCCGCTTGACTATTGAAGCACAAAAGTTTTTAAAATCCAAAGGTTAAATCCGAAGGCTAACTGTTTAGTTTCTCCTTACATGAAGACACAAGATTAAATGAGGAATTTTTAATTCGCAAATCCCATCAAAGGAGCATGTCTGGTTATAGGGTGGAATATTAAGATTCTCGAAGGTTATTTGCTTGAGGTTATGCAGGAGTGTGCTAAGTTTAAACAAGCTCTGTTGGAATTTTTTTTTAACAAGGGTTTTAACCTGTCCCTTGGCTCCCCAGTTTGACTGAGAATCTCATTAAAGATGGACCCTTGGAATGGCTTCGTTTGAATGTTGAAGCACAAAGATTTTTTAAAATTTGAAAGCTAATTCCCTAGTCTGTTTTTCCATGAAGACATAAGATTAATGTTCAATATCTATCTGTATGAATAATTGTATCTTTTACTTTTGATAAACCTCTGTAACTAATTTCCTTTCGTATTTTTTTAATGCTATATTTTTGATATACGAGAGCTGAATCTCTTGTTTGAGTTTTGTTTAGTCTAGGTTGGAATATAAATAACCTTGAAACTAATTGGAGCGATCACCAGGTTTTTTTGGGGGGTTGTCAGTAGTTAGTAGATGCCGACTTTCTATTGGTTGGTTTTCCTTCTTTGGGATGTGGGCAGGGTTATGGTTTTTTCCCTAGAAACTGTTTTCGAATTTTTAGCCAACTTATTGTTTGGTTACCATTTCTCAAGGTTTATGGCTTGGTTTTTAACTTATATTTTAACCCTTCCTTTAAATAGTATTAAAAATGGACCAGACTATTAATTTACTCAGTTTAAACATGAAAAGGTTAAATCACCCTGTTAAATGCAATAAGATTTTTGCTTATATTAAGAAATCTAAGGTCCCTATTATTTTTTTACAAGAAACTCACATACACAAATGTGATAATCTATGGTTTTTCAACCGTTGGAATGGACTTTGTTTTCACTCTTCAGGCCAAATCTAGAGGAGTTTCAATTCTTATGGATAATACACTTTCCTTTGTCCAACATAAAGTAGTGTCTGATATTAATGGACGTTTTGTTATAGTCTCAGGAAAACTAGATAATAAGTTAATAGTATTTGCCAATGTGTATGCCCCAAATGTAGATGACCCAGGATTCTTTGAACGCTTTTTTTCGTTTTTCGTCTTTATTGTTTGGTGATGAGAGGAGATTTTAACTGTTGGCTAGGCCCAATCTTAGACTGATCATCTTCTAAACCAGCGTCTCTTAATAAATCAGCTTTGTTTATTCAATCTTTTTTATTGAAGTGTAGTATAGTTGATGTTTGGCATTTCTTATATCCCTTAGATAGGGAATATTCGTTTTTTCCCATGTTCATCACACATATTCCAGGATTGATTATTTTTTTATTGATAGTCAAATGATTTCATCAGTTTGTTCCTGTGAATATAAAGAGATTGATGTTTCAGACCATGCTCCTATATTTTTATCTTTATAACTCCCTGGTCTTCTTCAAACCAACAGATTTTGGCATTTTAATACAACTTTGTTATCTGATAAGGAACTTTTAAAATTTCTTGAGAAGCATATTATTTTGTTTCTTGAAGAGAATAAAAAGGAAGAGACTTCTAATCTTATTGTATGGGATACTTTCAAGACCTATATTAGAGGACAAATTATTTCTTATACTGCGAGTGTTAAGAATAAAGCTAATAAAGAAAGAATTGAATTAGCCAATCAATTAAAACAATTAGATCAAAAATATACTCTAGCTCCAGATCCTGTTTTACATAAAAGATGTATTGAAGTTAAAACTAAATATAATCTTCTGTTAACATATCCAATTGAAACTCAACTTCTTAAAGATAAAGCTCAATTTTACATTCACGGAGATAAATCAGGAAAAGTATTGGCCAACCAGTTAAAGACTTCTGTAGTTAAACGACAAATTAAAGAAATTTGCGAAACTAATAGTGATAGGACAAATGATGACTCTGAAATGAATGATACCTTTAGAGAATTCTATTCTAAACTTCATAGTTCTGACGCCCCTAAAGATAATACTGTAATGAACAAATTTTTAGATCAATTAAATATCTCTGCACTTTCTGCAGATAATTGCAAACAGATGGATCAACCCATTTCTTACGAGGAAATAGCCGAGGCTATACGTTCATTACATTCGGAGAAGGCTCCAGGTCCAGATGGATTTTCTGGAGAATTTCATAAGGCTTTTTCTTCATTAATTATACTACAGTTACACTTAGTTTTTTTGGATTCTTTCAAATTGGGTATGTAGCCCCCCCGGCCACCCTCAGGGTCGCTCGGCTCGCTGTCGTCTAGGGAAACAGCCCTTGGCCCCGCCAAACTGGATAATTCATTTGTGTGGATGCTGTGTGAGGTACCCCACCCCGCCCAAATAACAGACAATACACCAGATGCAATTAAATGATTTACAGTTTATAGATATTACTGGAACTATATAATTAATAGAGAATAAAATGTAAAAGGAAAATAAAAGGCGCCACACTTATCAAAGTTCAATTTCTTTGTGCACGAAACAGTTGGAGCTCAAGGACCTTCTTCTTCACCCCGCGACCCCTCGGACAGCCTCCACCGGCCACCTGGGACCAACAACGGTGGTCAACCAGACGCTCCATACGAGTCCATCTCCGTCTCCTCGCCGAACGCCCTCCTTGGGGTCTGACCCTGTTAGCGGACATCACAGCACCTCGTCCATCCTCTGTCTCGCTCTCCTACCTTCTGCCCCAAAACCCCGCGCGTACAGTATCTTCAAATAAACCAAAAATGTAACAACTATCCCAATTGGTTAATAACATATTTCTTATCACACTCTAAACCAAAACAAGCTGCTAGCGCAAACTTTCTCAGCGTTTAACACAACAAAGCCGCATTCCTCAGATTAACATAACAAAGACGCCATTTTAATTAGCCTCCGCAGTAACATAAAAGTCGATACCCCTTACAGGTAGTTTGCCTCAATCTTTTTATGAAGCTTCTATCTCGCTTATCCTAAAAAAGAACAAGGATCCAACTGAATGCTCAAGGGGAGGAGAAGGTGGCGGCACGACGGCAGCACGCGCGGCCTCTCCGGTGATGAATATCTGTTATCTGTCAAGTAGGGGACTGTGCACAATTCTGATTTGATGGAGACGGACGTGAGAGTACAGAGGAACATCTGGAAAACTTCTGAAATGCCCGCTTCGCTGCCGCTGCTACTGTGTGGTGACCGGAATCTCTGGAGCAGAAGGCCCCGAATCCTCGGCTTTGCTTGTTTCAGCAGCCAGGGCTAGGTCAAAGGCGCTCGGCAGAGGATGGTGCTCGAGAGGCTGTATCGGAGGGGCTGCGGAGGCTCGAAGTTTTTGGACAGATGGACTCAATGTTGGCTGTGGTCGGCTGCCTCCAAGGCATCGGCAAGTTGACGGTGCCTGGAGGTTTATGGCAGGGAGTTTCTCCCTTTTGCTGCCTGCTATCGGGGACTCGGGAGTCGATCAACTCGGGGACTTTTGGGACTTTTTTTTACCGTGCCCATGGTTTGTTCTTCATCAAATTACGGTATTGCTTTGCACTAACGTAACTATATGTTATAATTATCAGAAGGATAGGAAGGTAGGCAAAGGGGAGCTGTGGCTTTATTAGTAAGAAATGATAGTAAATCATTAGAAAGAGGTGATATAGGATCGGAAGGTGCAGAATCTTTATGGGTTGAGCTAAGAAATCACAGGGGTAAAAGGACACGATGGCAGTTATTTATAGACCTCCAAACAGCTGCAGTGATGTGGACTACAAATTACAACAGGAAATAGAAAAGGCTTGTTAGAAGGGCAGTGTTATGATAATTGTGGGGGATTTTAACATGCGAGTGGATTGGGAAAATCAGGTCGGCACTGGATCTCAAGAGAGAGAATTTGTAGAATGCCTGAGAGTTGGCTTTTTAGAACAGCATGTTGTTGAGCCCACTAGGAAATCGGCTGTACTGGATTGGGTATTGTGTAATGAACCGGAAGTGATTAGAGAGATTGAGGTGAAGGAACCCTTAGGAAAAGTGATCATAACATGATTGAGTTCACTGTGAAATTTGAAAAAGAGAAGCCGAAATCTGATGTGTCAGTATTTCAGTGGAGTAAAGGAAATTACAGTGGCATGAGAGAGGAACTGGCCAAAGTTGACTGGAAAGGGACACTGGCGGGAAAGATGGCAGAGCAGCAGTGGCTGGAGTTTATGTGAGAAGTGAGGAAGGTGCAAGACAGGTATATTCCAGAAAAGAAGAAATTTTCGAATGGAAAAAGGATGCAACTGTGGTTGACAAGAGAGGTCAAAGCCAAAGTCAAAGCAAAGGAGAGGGCATACAAGGAAGAAAAATTAGTGGGAAGACAGAGGATTGGGAAGTTTTTAAAAGCTTACAAAAGGAAACTAAGAAGGTCATTAAGAGGGAAAAGATTAACTATGAAAGGAAGCTAGCAAATAATATCAAAGGGGATACTAAAAGCTTTTTCAAGTATATAAAGAGTAAAAGACAGGTGAGAGTAGATATAGGACCGATAGAAAATGATGCTGGAGAAATTGTAATGGGAGATAAGGAGATAGCGGAAGAACTGAATGAGTATTTTGCATCAGTCTTCACTGAGGAAGACATCAGCAGTATACCGGACACTCAAGGGTGGCAGGGAAGAGAAGTGTGCGCAGTCACAATTACGACAGAGAAAGTACTCAGGAAGCTGAATAGTCTAAAGGTAGATAAATCTCCCAGACCAGATGGAATGCACCCTCGTGTTCTGAAGGAAGTAGCTGTGGAGATTGCGGAGGCATTAGCGATGATCTTTCAAAAGTCGATAGATCCTGGCATGGTTCCGGAGGACTGGAAGATTGCAAATGTCACTCCGCTATTTAAGAAGGGAGCAAGGAAGCAAAAAAGAAATTATAGACCTGTTAGCTTGACATCGGTTGTTGGGAAGTTGTTGGAGTCGATTGTCAAGGATGAGGTTACAGAGTACCTGGAGGCATATGACAAGATAGGCAGAACTCAGCATGAATTCCTCAAAGGAAACTCCTGCCTGACAAACCTATTACAATTTTTTAAGGAAATTACCAGTAGGCTAGACAAGGGAGATGCAGTGGATGTTGTATATTTGGATTTTCAGAAGGCCTTTGACAAGTTGCCACACATGAGGCTACTTAACAAAATAAGAGCCCATGGAATTACGAGAAAGTTACATACATCGATAGAGCGTTGGCTGATTGCAGGAAACAGAGAGTGGGAATAAAGGGATCTTATTCTGGTTGGCTGCCGGTTACCAGTGGTATTCCACAGGGGTCCGTGTTGGGGCCGCTTCTTTTTACATTGTACATCAACGATTTGGATTATGGAATAGATGGCTTTGTGGTTAAGTTTGCTGACAACACAAAGATAGGTGGAGGGGCCGGTAGTGCTGAGGAAATGGAGAATCTGCAAGGAGCAACACACATAAAAGTTGCTGGTGAACGCAGCAGGCCAGGCAGCATCTCTAGGAAGAGGTGCAGTCGACGTTTCAGGCCGAGACCCTTCGTCAGGACAGACTTCTGCAGGGAGACTTGGATAGATTGGAAGAATGGGCAAAGAAGTGGCAAATGAAATACAATGTTGGAAATTGTATGGTTATGCACTTTGGCAGAAGAAATAAATGGGCAGACTATTACTTAAGTGGGGAAAGAATCCAAAGTTCTGAGATGCAACGGGACTTGGGAGTCCTCTTACCTTAAGGATACCCTGAAGGTTAACCTCCAGGTTGAGCCAGTGGTGAAGAAGGCGAATGCAATGTTGGCATTCATTTCTAGAGGAATAGAGTATAGGAGCAGGGATGTGATATTGAGGCTCTATAAGGCACTGGTGAGACCTCACTTGGTGTACTGTGGGCAGTTTTGGTCTCCTTATTTATGAAAGGATGTGCTGACATTGGAGAGGGTACAGAGAAGATTCACTTGAATGATTCCGAGAATGAGAGGGTTAACATATGAGGAACGTTTGTCCGCACTTGGACTGTATTCCTTGGAGTTTAGAAGAATGAGGGGAGACCTCATAGAAACATTTCGAATGTTAAAAGGCATGGACAGAGTGGATGTGGCAAAGTTGTTTCCCATGACGGGGGAGTCTAGTACGAGAAGGCATGACTTAAGGATTGAAGGCCGCCCATTCAGAACAGAAGTGCGAAGAAATTTTTTTAGTGAGAGGGTGGTGGATCTATGGAATTTGTTGCCACGGGCAGCAGTGGAGGCCAAGTCATTGGGTGTATTTAAGGCAGAGATTGATAGGTATCTGAGTAGCCAGGGCATCAAAGGTTATGGTGAGAAGGCGGGACAGTGGGGCTAAATGGGAGAATGGATCAGCTCATGATAAAATGGCAGAGCAGACTCGATGGGCCGAATGGCTGCCTTCTGCTCCTTTGTCTTATGGTCTTATGACTGACTTAGTTTTTAAAGAATGGGACAGGTTGGGTATTAAATGTTTTTGGGATCTGGTTGTTGGAGGAAATCTTTTTTCATTTGAGCAATTGTCAGCTAAATATAGGCTACCCAAAACTCACTTTTTTGGATATCTACAAATTAGAGACTTTCTAAGGTCTCAATTAGGCGCATTTCCTATAAGCTCAGATAAGAACTTACTAGATGTAATTTTTAATTTGACACCCTTTTATAATGGTTCAATATCTAATATTTATGGTATGTTACTGGAGACAAGGAATGTTCCTTTAGGCAAAATTAAGAATCTCTGGGAACAGGACTTACAGACATCAATATCTGAGGAAACTTGGAATGAAATTTTAAAACTGGTTAATACGTTATCACTATGTTCTCGCCATTCCTTCATACAATTTAAGGTGGTACTGTACATAGAATCCATATGACTAAAGATAAGCTATCTCGTTTTTATTCAGATATATCTCCCTACTGTGACAGATGCAATAATGGAGAAGCTTCATTACTTCATATGTTTTGGACTTGTCCATGTCTTGAAAAATATTGGAAGTAAGTTTTTCAAACTTTTTCTTTACTTCTCAAAGTTAATTTTAAGCCTAATCCTCTGATGGCTCTATTCGGTATTGTTTCAGGACAAGATATCAAGTTGAGGACATCAGATTTTGGCCTTTAGCTCTCTTATAGCTGGGAGGGTGCTTTTGTTTAAATGGAAAGATGCTTCTCCTCCTACTCGTGCTCAATGGTTATGCGATGTTATGTCATGCTTAGATTTAGAGAAGATTCGTTGTTCAATTTCTGAATCTCGTCAAGACTTTCAAACATTGTGGGGACCCTTTCTGAATTATTTTCAAAACTTCCAAAACCCTCAATTCGTTGTTTAAATTTGGATGTTAGCTATTATTAATTTTTATTATATGAGAAGGTATTTTACCTTTTTTTCTCCTTAATAAACAGCTTCGGTCTTGGTAGGGGTTAAATTCTTTTTTTGTAATAAATTAGTATATTTCAATATAACTTTGACTAACCTACATGAATATGGGGTATTGAGATTGTTATTATATAATGTAATTGGTAGTTGTTTTTTTCGACCTTTATATATACTTTCTTATACTCTGTATTCTTTTATGTAGAAACTAATAAAAATATTGAAAGAGTGAAAACAAATGACTAGTTTTACTGAAATTAACTAAACCACATGAATGACATGATAAACTGATGTGACAAATGGATCTTGGTTGCCTTGATTCGACAACAAAATAAATGACAATATTTGAATTTCTTTTCAAGTCTGTATACTTATAGAAAATCAGTGAACTGCAGATGTTGGAGAACTGAAATAAAATCAGAAAATGCTGAAAGGCTCAACAGTCTAGGGAGCTTATGTGGAAACTGAGGTAATGCTACAGGACAAGGATGCTTCGTTAGATGTTAGTTTAAAGTTGAAGAGAGGGTGGGGGAGGGAATGATAGGACAGAGAGTATATCTGAAAGGGTCAGGTCACTGCTTGACAGATTATTAAGAGAAGGGGTGGGGAAAGGGGACAAATAAAGCTGCAAAGTACAGTTCAAAACTGTTGCTGAGCCTTGAAACCAAGAGTGCTAGAAGTGGCCACAAGGTCATGCAGTCAGTGTGAAATCTGAGCTCATATTAGAGACGGATAATCTTATAGCAGAACCAGTCAGAACTAATAAAAGTAGAAAATAAAAGTTTATTTAAATGATTTCATTAAGTCCCAACCTCCAACAAGCTATTAGCTGGAGTAGCAGCTGGAGATAATATAAGAATTAAAATAGAATTCTTCTGTTCAATACATTCGCAACTTGTATGGTCTTTACCTTCAGTACAGTGAGCATCTGGTTGCACTCTCCTGAAAGTATGTCTCATCTGACTGTACAACATCTAGACCTATGGGAATTTCCACTTTGTTGTCCATTTGTATCTTGCCTTGTGAAGGTGTTGAGCTGTCTTCTTGAACTATTGCAGTCCCACTGTAGTTACGGCTGCTGTTGCTTTGTGGAGAATTCTAAGATTTGGACTCGGCATTAATATATTTGTGAATCAAATACAATTGTGAATGACACAGAGTGTTCATGCAGGTTGATGACCTTTACTGGTTTTGAAGAAGAGTGGACATTCTGAAAATTTTTACGGACTATCTATCTGTTTCTTGGCGTTTTTACACAATCATCTGCTGTTTTATTCAGCCACTGAGAGAATTAGAGATGCATGAAATTTATAAAATCTATTTATAAAATCTAAGATACAATGTTCAGTTAATTGGTTCATCAGTTAATTGGAGCAGCTGCTTATTTGGGACAACTCACAAAGAACAAAAACAAATCAAGAAAATAGCTGGGATTCCCTTTGTTTATTTGGGACACCATGCTGCTTAATTGGGACAGGAGACTTTTGCTAATCAGTTTCTAATTAGCCTCAGTTATGTGCACTTGTATGGCCATTAGACACTATACAGTGCTTAGAGCGAACAGTTTTTAAATAGTGTCAGTTGCATGCTTTTGTGTTCAAAAATCAGTGACTTTTGTCACTGGTAGGTGGTGAGAAATAGGCAGTAAGACATTTCAGAATTGTTTTGTGTTTTGCTCACTGTGGTTTAAGCATTGAGGCTTGGAGATGCCAAAACGTCTGAGATTGTAAATGAAATGATATGACTACTTCAACAAGTAAGGAACTATGAAGAATTTGAAGGTATTGTCAATCATCGTGAATTGTTACAATGAAAATGAAGATTGGAGGGTGCAATCATCAAAGGCATTGCTTGAAGGCAGTCCATTATCTGCACTAGGTGCCCACGCTGATTTTGTTCATTTACAGTCAATCAAAAGAACATGGCAGTATACTGTTGAAAATTATTAGCAGTTAATACAAAATTTTATAGTGTACTTTACCGTACACTAGTAGCAGTATTTTATACTGTAGTAGTAATTGTAGTGTTCTAATTTGTTCTGTATTTCATTTAATTACTAATTTTTTACTCAGTTAAATGGTAGTTTGTCTTTTTTTATACCTTTTTAACTATTTCCATGAAACTTTGGCTAATTGGGGCAGCTGCTTACTTGAGCCAAAACGTGCTGGTCCCGATGTGACCCAATCCATTGTACTTTGTAATAGTTTTACTCGGGAAAGTTCCTTTGTAAATTCTTATGATGGAAACATTTTGAATTCCTGTACTTTAATCCATATCCCTTTAGTAGACCTCAGTGCTCAGTTGCTATGCCATCACTAGCTTCTAGATTGCAGCTGATCTTTACAAGAAAGAACTGCAGCGGAGTGCATAGAGCTATAACACTGAATGCTGTTAGATTTTTGCCCATCTCTGAAGTTCACCAATGCTGGCACTGAGAGGTATTTCTCAATAAATTACAGCTGTTGGGCAACATTCAGCTATGCCTGGGGTATACAAATCATAACAAAATCTTTCATTTTGCCTGTTACATAGAGTAATTGATATAGGTTTATGCTCATTAATATTCTGCTGATGGAAGGCTTGATTATTTTTGCTGGGAGATCATGATTTTCAACTCTGGTTAATACTAGCTTTTAAGAACTGATATCTCGATATAATATTGATAAGCACTCTCTTTTCTTCTACTTTTGAGTAAGATCAGCTTGTAAAGCCTATGGTGTTCCCTGGGGGGGGGGGGGTGGAGGGGTCAGATTTAAAGGACCATCCCATTTTAAGTTGGATACAGAGTGCTCCAGGACAGATAGTGTCATATATCTATAATAAATTAAACTCCCAGAATTTTATGCCCACATTGGGAATGAAAGCCTGGGATAGGGACATGTCTGAATTGGGACAAGACTTAGACTGGGATATGATTTGGGATAATGCTGCCGGTGCTTCGAAAAACCCAAATCATCGATATATACACTTGAAATTTTGTCATAGAGCATATTTAGCAACGAGAATTAGACATCAAATGGGACTGGTTCCTGACCCACATTGCTCATTTTGCCCCCATGGAGCCATTGGCTCTTTTATACATGTTGTATGGGAACGTCCAGGGGTTTTTGGTTTGTGGGGGAAGGTTATCAGTACTCTTACAGAACTAACAGGGGTACAATGACCAATGGACTCTGCTGTACATCTTCTAAATGATGACTCCCACCTTTCCCTTATGGGAAAAACACGCAAAATCTAGCTGGCAGGCCTGACTGCAGCTAAGAAGATTGTAGTCCAGTGTTGGAAACCTCCCCATGATATTTCAAATACTCACTGGCTTCGGAGCTTTTTGGACATTTCATACCTGGAACTTTCATCAGCAAGAGTAAATGATGCACGACCAAACACAATCTTAATGTGGACAAATTTGATATCTAACTTAAAAGATCTTTTGTTAAAATAGGAATGCTTTGTTTGTGTATGTACCACTATTCAGTTGGTTGGTGGAGGGGAGAGGGATGGGGGGGGGAGAGAGGGCTGGAGGGGGGATGGTGATGAAGGTTGGGGGTGGCTGGGTTAAACAGTCAAAATGTAATTGGCAATTTGGTTGGATTGAATGTAAATTGTTGGTGTTGCAATAAAAAAATTAATAATAAAAAGACTCTGGTTAATGCCACCTATTAAAATAATGGAGAATTACGTCGAGTTGCAGTTCAGCAAGTGCTGCGTCTGAACTAAGGTTCTGATATTTAATGTACAACATAGCATGCTGTGCTGTACTGTGCTATAATTGTAAATTGTAAGTTTTTTGAAAATACTATGGCATTGGTTGCAGTATGCTTGAAGCTGCCTAATTTGATAAGCATAAGAATTAATTTCTTTGATGATCGGCAGATTGGTAGAAACGGGACAAGCTTGTACTTGCCCTTTGAAGAGGAAAGGATACTGGCAATTTGAGAACAGTTGCTGCATTTAATTAATGACTTGGTGCTTTGATTTGCTGAAAAGGAAATTTGTCATGTCTGCCTTCATTGTTGTTCTTTGTTTCATTATTGCTCTGCTTCTTAACAGAAGTGTTTGACATGATGCACTGCAGTGCCTCAGTGATTATAAAACAGGCATGGCACCAAGTTTTTTTTAACTCAATAAGGTCAACGAGTGCACAGAAAAGTAAGCATTCATACCTCCTACAATTTCTTCTATGGGCTGTTTTTTTATTCTTTTTCCTAATGGGGTATATTAATAAATGATTATTCAAAAGGAGATTTTCATGCAATGAGAATGTGATTTGTTTTCAGTGCAAAAAGGGAATGTACTTTTCTGCGTGATTACAGTCTCTTGTGCCCCTACAATTTGTCAACCAAGGCACCTGTGTCTCCAGTGTAAGAACTGCAATGCACACATTAGAAATTATTATTTTTTTTCCTGAAAGGTAATGGACAAGAATAGGTGGATAAATCAAAGTATTTATATTGTGCCTTTAATGTCTCTTTCAGGACATCCTGATGTGTTTTACAGCCAACAAAATAATTCATGAAGCGTAATCATTGTTCTAATGTAAGAAATGTGGCAATAATTTTTGCACATTGAACTTCCACAAGCAGAAATGTGTCAGTAACAAAGTAATCTGCTTTACTGATGTTAGTTGAGGGACATATATTTGCAGGTACAAGGATATTTCCTCTGCTTTTCTTTAAAATAATATCACAGGATCTTGAGAGAGCAGATAAGGCTCTATATGATTCAAAAGTAGGCATCTCATTGATGCTGCACTCTCTCAGAACTGCAGTAAAGTGTCTGCCTATTATTTCTTTGTAGTTACATTCCTGGAGTGGAACAAGTTGCCATTTTTCTGACTTTGAGTTGAGAAAGGTACCAACTAGCCAAGGGCTGCACTTATTCTAGCTGAAAAATACAGGCACATCTATTATATAGGAATGTCTAATTTTTTCTGCTACTCTTTAATTTCTTCGTAGTAGTTTGAAATAATGCAAGTGTGACTATGAGTTTGAAGTCAATTAAATTAATAACAGCTTTCTTGATGCACTAGCATTTTCAATGTGATTTCCCCAGGTTTACACCCATCTAGTTCACATTATACTATCCAGTTGTAAAATGGATGTGCAGGTCTGACAGGGTAAGCATGAATAGCTATTGTACTTGTGTTTAACTACACTTTGGTTCATATTGGTGCCAGTACCTCATGCCATTTTAACAGTACATAGAAAGCAAGAATGATGGCCCTCACCCCCAAACAGGAAAGGCCTCAGTCAGATGTAGAAATTATTGTTTGTTGGTATTATTCATACTCAAGGAAATTTTAAAGGTTATTGCAAATTTTATATTTGATGCTAAACATCATCAAAAACCTCAGAAACCAGAGATGAGTAGATATGAGCTCAGAATTAGACCATTTGGTAATTTCCTATATTGATGCTCCTTTATGAAACAGAACATATTAGACTATTGTAATAGATCTGACAGTTACTTCCATGGTACATTGACAATCAGTGTGCATTGCTAATAACATCTTCTCCTCACTGACAATCAACATAGGTGCACCTGGAGGATGCCTGCTGGGCCTACTGCTCTACTCCTTATACTCATGACTTTGTGGTAAGCACAGTTCAAACACCATCTATAAATGCACCTTTGATGATGGCAGAATCTTAGATGGCAGCATGGAGGCATACAGTAGTGAGATACAGTAGATCCCCTGGTCGAGTGGTGTTGCCACAACAACTTTGTGCTCACTGTCAGCAAAATCAATGACCTGATTGTAGATTTTAGGAAGGGCAAGTCAGGCGAACACATACCAGTCATCATTGAGGGGTCAGCAGTGGAAAGGTTGAGCAGGTTCAAGTTCCTGGACATCAACATCTCAGAGCATCTACCCCAACCCAACAAATTGATGCAGTTATGAAGAAGTCATGATGGCTCTACTTCATAAGCAATTTGAGGACATTTGGTATGTTACCAAAGACTCTTGTGAGTTTCTACAGATGTGTGGTGGAGAGCATTCTGCCTGGTATGGAGGCTCCCATGCATAGGATCACAAGAGACTGCAAAGGGTTATAGAATCAGCCAGGCCGATCAGATAAATAGTTCCCGTCGTTCAGGAGGTCATTAAGAGGTGATGCCTCAAGCCGGCAACATTGATCATTAGAGTCCCTCACCATCCGGTTCATGCTTGCTTCACATTACCACCATGAGGGAGGAAGCGGAGGAACCTAATGATCTAAGTTCAATGTTTTAGGAACAGTCTCTTCCCCTCTGCCATTAAATTTCTGAATGGTCAGTGAACTCGTGAAAACTACCCCATTATTTCTCTTTTGCACTGTTTATAATTGTAACTTACAGTAATGTTTATGTTCGATGTAAAACAACAAATTTCACAATCTACGTCAATAATAATAAAACCAATCTGATTCTGAATTTGCAAATTCATAGTTTTCTTTTGTTATGCCTTTGGAAATTTCAATCAATGAATCTGAAGTGGTTTTATTTAGAATAGAAGAGCGATTTCAAAATAATGAATTAGTGCAGAATGCTGTCTATGTGAGTACCATTTCCCTGGAGATGTATTTTAGTTTGAACTTTATAACCCTGATTTAACTAGGGCAATTAAGTTATGAAAGTGTTTATTGACGTACCTCCATTTTGTTCATGCCTGATTTTGCACAATGGGTCCATTTTTCTAATATTTTTGGTTACTTTTGTGAACCAATATATGGAGCATAGGTGACCAGATTTTACAAAATATGACGAGGTAACTGCTCTTTGCCGATGTTTGGATTAGCGGAAAGGAATTGTGAATGATCTTTTTCTGTAGAGGCACCAGTATGAGATTAGGAAATACATTCAGATCTGCGTCAGAACTGAAAACTGCTACAGGAAACCTTCCCAGTTGCAGCACATCTTAAATACCTTAAAAGTGTCGGTGCAGTATTTCAGCATTAGAATGGTTAACAAGCAAACTAAATTATTGAACATGCATACCTTTACAATTGTTATTCAATTGAAAAACTGGCAGACTGTTGGAGGTCTGTACTGACCATCCCACTTTAAATAACTTTACTGTACCTTTACTGACTGAGGCCAGGATGAGTCAGCTATCATAGGCAAGTAGCTGTGAGAAGAGTTTTCATTTTGTCTGGTCCTGTTGCCATCTCTGGCTCACCTGTTTTCACTTAAAACTAGCTAAATTAAATAAATGCTCCCAAACTTATCTTTCAAAAGTCATTGATACAAAATTCAGAATTAAGGAGGTAAGGGTGAATAAAAATAACATGCTATAAAATCTTAAGATTTAGAAAGAAGCTATTCCATCCATTGAGTCTATACTGCTGATAGAGACTTCTCAACAGTTTCATTTCCCTGAGCAATACAATCTAATGCAAGATTTCAGTTGCTCCTATTCTTAACGGGTTTTGAAAGAAAAAGAGAACATATGGGGTGAATTTTTCAGAACTGCTACGTAAATGAGCATTTTTCGATTGAAGTTAATGGGCATGAAAGGTCTCGTGGTCTACAGAACTGTAGCCAGGAGAGAAACAAGCTAAAGCTCTGTCATGGTCCAGTCCATGAAGTCTGCATTCCGGTTCACAGTTTGGTCCACTGATCCTTATTCCAGGTTTTCCGGTTTTCCCTTGTTCTGTTGGGGTGCCTCAATTGAGGCATCTGATTCTCATTTTAGGCTGGCTACATAAATAGCTCCTGGGTTCAGCTTCATTGGCTGGACTGTTCTGTTCCCCTCCCTTCTCCTTCCTTCTGAAGCCTTTGCCTGCAATGTTCGCCTGAAGCATCGCCTGTAACGCCGTCAAGTTCAACCGCCGGAGCAATACCGGGGCCTTGCTGTGTCAAGATAAGGAACAGTCTGTCATTGTTTGGAATTGTCTCTTTGTGTCCTCGCCTTTGCTAGGTAGGTCTGGCCATTTGCCTCTACCTTGAATTGGGAATTGTCTCTGTGTCCTCGCCTTCACTAGGTAGGTCTGGCCGTTTGCTGCTACCTTGTGTTAGGAACCTTCTCTTTGTGTCCTTGCCTCTGCTGGGTAGGTCCGGCCGTTTGCTGCTACCCTGAGTAGAGAACTGTCTCTTCGTGTTCAGTGTGTTGTGTATAGAAAGAGCCCCGGCCCTTGGTCCTGTTCCCAAGGAGGGGTTTCTGGCTCTGTGTGCTGTGTACAAGTCCTGGCCCTACATTCTGCTCCCAAGGAGGGGTCCTGGCTCTGTGTTCCATATTCCTGAGTTCCATCTCCAAGGCTCCGAGGTTCCTGAGTTCCAAGTCCAAGGCTCTGAGGTTCCTGTCTCCCAAGACCAAGTCAAGGCTTTGTGTTCTCGTCCTGTCCATTTGTCTCGCTCAGCCCAGGAGTACCTCACCCAGCCCTGTGCCGGAGTTCCCTCGTCCTGTCCTGTAGCCACATCCTGTCCTGTAGCCACGTCTTGTCCTAGCCTAAACCTGGATTCCGGTTCTGAGTCAAAACCCAGGTTCCTAGTCCCAACCAAGACCCAGGTTCCGGGTCCTTGTCCAGGCTCTAGTACCGGAGTCCCATGTCCCTAGTTCAGGCTCCTTGTTCCTTGTTCCTTGTTCCTTGTCCAGGTTCTGTGTTTCTTGTCCATGTCCTAGCCCAGGCCCTGCATCCTAGTCTCGTCCAGGGCCTGTGTCAATGTCTAGCGTTCTTTCTCCCCACTCCCCTTGCTTTCTTGACACACTGAGTCCTGTTCCTAGTACTCCAGTGTCTGTGTCTTGCATTTGTGTCTGCTCCCAATGCCTCCTTATGACAAGCTCTGATCTCCCATACTGCACTCGTGGGGCAACTGCTTTTCCAATCCACACAAATATAGCATAAGCTTCCAAACAAAAAACAAAGTCTATTCAGTGTCAATGAGGTCAAAAGGAACTAGAATTGCTGGTGGTAGTGACCTTTGATTTTTGGTGATTCTGCACCCTGACTGAAGACAATGATAATATTCATTACCTTTCTCTTGGTGCTTTTGGATGTTGCTCTATAACCATTGCTTTATTAGAGGACTGATGCAACTCTACTTGTTACCATAAATCACGCTTCAATGGTCTTCCTGACGTGAGAAATGCCCTGAAACATTTTGTTCCACTCCGTAGATGCTGACTGACTTGCTGAGTTCCTCCAGTATTTTGTTCAAGTTTTCCAGCATCTGCAGTATCTCCTGTGTATAAATGAATGCTATTTTTGTTTCTGTAATTATTAGTTTGTCTTTAAAATATCAAATCCAAAGATCATAGCTTCATATTACAGTATTAAGCCTATTATGTTCAGGTTGTTCTCTTCTTTTGTTAGTTAGAACCACCTATGGCCTTGAAAATGTATGCTTTTAAAATCAAGTAATGATTTTGCTTTTGACATTTTATCCATCTTTTAAACAATGGATTTCATATCAGAACAGCTATTGAGTAAAATAAAGATTTTCATCTTTCTCTTTTTAAAATTCTAATTATTTAAATCTGTGTCCTTCGGTTATTAACCCTGTTAATACTGGATTTCCCTTTATTTACTCTATTCAAACTTTTTATAGTTTTCAACACATTGAATCTCTCCTTCATCTTCTTTGCCGTAATGATAAATCCATGAAATCAATATTTTATGTCACAAGAAATACAGAAATCCATGAAATATGGAGAAGTCTGAAGTAAATACCTGAAAATTACTTTTGACTGAGACTATTTTATGGATGTTAATTTAAAATACCATTGACCTTGTTAACGTCCAGGCTGTTATTTTTAAGCACAATGTTTCTGTATTTCTTAGAGTAGCTTACTGACATCAAGTTCTGTCTCCACTAATTTAATGGAAACATTTTTCTATTTTTATGTTCACACCTCCTGACAAATAAGATGGGAATTTAATAGAAATAAATTAATAAATGTATTTATGTACAGTAGCATCTTTAAAGTTCTTCGGTTGTTCTGGAGCAGTTTCCAGTTAAATGTTGTCTTTGCTGTAATGAAAAAAGTCACCATATGAAGACAGCATTTTTAATATAAATTCCATCCTAATATCACTTACCTTCTGTATATTTTCAGATATGGAAATCTTTCATTTTCCATGAATGTTTTCTCTATTGTTAATAGCATCATATGAAGTCTTCATAGCTAGGATTCAAATAAAAAACAAACCCTTTGGGAATCTGAAGGACTTGGCTCTGAAACTTACAAATACTGTTGTGTAAACACATAAGTATAAATGCTTAAGTACAAACACTGTCAGTGACTAGCAAAATTCTACCTCATTCAGCTGAATAAGTGAATGCAGGTAAGTGATATAATTTCTCAATTATTACCTATGTTATGACCTCCATAAGCCAATGTCTTTTTGAAATCTGCAATAACATCTAAAAGCGATCTGAATTCATAATCTGCAAATGTCACTGGTTATTTGTGTGGTTTTATTGATCTTTCTAATCTGTGATTAATGCACTATCATCAATTTTCCAAAAATAGCAAATCTCCCTATTTCCAGGGACAGCAATTATGAATAATGTAGCTGCTTTCTAAGCGTCTCTCAGCAGAGAAAGGATGCATATAAATTGTAAAGTAACTCAGAATATTATGCAAAATGTCAGAGAGGTGGATGGAAAAGAATATGTTTATAGATTGCACAAGATTTTACATGCATGTAAAATATTCTCTCCATAATTCTTTCAAAGCAAGATTTTGTGTGTATGTGTGCACCTGCATGTCTGTGTTGTATATGTATATGACAGGAGAATATGAGACTAATTCCTTATTACTCTTGTTCTACTTTTCGTTTTGTGTTTTATAACTTTTGCATATCGTGCTTTTAAAATGATGGTTGAACTTTGAAATCAATTAGTTTTCCACCTGAGTTTTGAATGATATTTAGGAAAGGTAATTGCTATTTGTAAGTTCCAGCTCGGAGACAAAGGGATTGAATGGTAAAAGTCAGAGACAGATAGTGCTTCTCCTCATTTTAACTTAATATTAAAAGTGGATTTTGAAATAGAGAAACATTCAGTCAGAAGAGAAAAAAAGAAAGAGAGAAGGGAAATAAGAATGACAGTTGCTAAGTGATAGTAAGCAGTGTGTTGGTCTCTCTCTGCCCATTCAGGACTGGATGGTGGTGCCAGCGAATTGGAACAGAGAACTGGATTGAGGTGAACAAGAAAAGATTGCCAAGATATAAAAGTTAGGTGGGTTATTATTTGAAGTGGAAGGAGTTAAGATTATGATGATGCCAAGATAGGTCTGTGGCTGCAAGGGTAAAACAAGAAGCAAAGTTATGGGTAGGGACATAGGCAAGTGAGGTAAGATTATGGGAAAGTGTCTAGGGAAGAGGATGACTGGAGAACCACACTGAGGGTCAGATAACATTGCAGCTCCACCACAAATGTGACCTTGAGCTGTTGATGGCTTCTTCTCCTGCCATGCCACAATACCAGTTGCCTCCTCTCACCCAGAAAGAAAGAAGGAAAGTGACATTCAAAGTGGCAGGTTGAAGCAGACGGACAGCCGAAACAAAATATGTTAAGATGAATGAAAGTGAAAGTGAGTTAGAAACAAAAACATGATGACATCAGGTCTGTAAACAGAATGAGAAATTTAACTATTGCAACAAATCCATTTTAATAAAAATTATTGGGAGGGAAAATAATCAAATCCTGTGCCTGATGCACCGTTCTCCATTTTCTAATACATTGCGAGTGTGCGCTGTTAATTTTTATCCCCCATCTTTCTTTGATTTTAAGATATAAAGGCTGAGCTGGCGTTGATACATTTGAATTGCTAATCAGAAGCAGACCTGAGACCATCGAAAGCCTCTGTGTGCTGATATAATCTAATTCTTTTGTCCAGATGAAACCTGAGTGGCTGCTCTATTTCCTCAGGTTTGCTTTATTGCTATTTACACTGAGTTAGCACCATTTGATTTATTTGCAGGACCTGCATTGAACCGACTTTTCCTAAGGCTGCTTATCTTGATGCCCCCTCATAGCTTTCTTATCTAAGCATTTCTGATTGGTTCTTTGTCCTTTTGCCTTGCTGTAAACCTGGCTGACTCTACTTAATTGTCTGCAGTTCCTGGTCACAATATACACCTCCTTCAAAGTTTTCTCAGTTCCTTCGCCTCTGCCGCATCTGTTCCCAGGAAACAGCTTTCCTTTCCAGAACATCAAGATGTCCTCCTCCTTCGATGAACAGGGTTTCCCTTCCTCCAGCATTGATATTATTCTCACCCATATCTCCTCCATTTCTCGGACACCCCATCTTCCCGCTGCCTTAACAGTGATAGAGTTCCTCTTGTCCTTACCAACCACCACTTGAACCTCCACGACACGCGCTAACCAGAAGCCATGGATGACCGCGGAGGTGCGTGAACTGCTGAGGACCCGTGACTCCGCCTTCAGAGCAGGCGACAAGGCAGCCCTAACAACAGCGAGGGGCAAGCTGTCCCGGGCCATCAGAGAGGCAAAGCGTGCAGACGCCCAGTGCATCCACAGCCACTTCCAGGACAGCGGTGACACGTGGCGCATGTGGAAGGGCATTCAGGACATCACGAACTACAAGACAAAACCACCTTCCCGTGCTGGTGATGCCTCCCTCCCAGATGCGTTGAATAACTTCTACGCTCGTTTTAAGGCGGAAAATGACGTGGCGGTGAGGAAGACCACCCCTTCTCCAAATGACCAGGTGCTGTGTCTTACCGTGGCCGATGTGAGGAGAACCCTGTGCAGGGTCAACCCATGGAAGGCTGCTGGACCAGACAATATTCCCGGCAGAGTGCTTAGAGGATGTGCAGACCAGCTAGCAGAGATTCTCACTGACATCTTCAACATCTCCCTGAGCAGCGTTGTCGTTCCTGCATGTTTGAAGGCCGCCACCATCGTCCCTGTGCCGAAGATGTCTTCAGTGTCCTGCCTCAACAACTACCGTCCTGTCGCACTCACATCCATCATCATGAAGTGTTTCGAGAGGCTCATCATGAGGCACATCAAGACCCTGCTGCCTCCTTCACTGGGCCCCCTGCAGTTTGTGTACCGTCCCAACCGCTCAACAGACGACGCCATTGCCATTACCCTCCACCTGGCCTTAACCCACCTGGACAAAAAAGACACATACGTTCGAATGCTGTTCATGAACTTTAGTTCAGCATTTAACACAATCATTCCTCAGAAACTGATTGGAAAGCTGAGCCTACTGGGCCTGAACACCTCCCTCTGCAACTGGATCCTAGACTTCCTGACTGGGAGACCTCAGTCAGTTCGGATTGGAAGCAGCATCTCCAACACCATCACACTGAGCACAGGGCCCCCCAGGGCTGTGTGCTCAGTCCACTGCTGTTCACTCTGCTGACCCACGACTGTGCTGCAACACACAGCTCGAACCACATCATCAAGTTCACCGATGACACGACCATGGAGGGTCTCATCAGCAAGAATGATGAGTCAGCATACAGAGAGGAGGTGCAGCGGCTAACAGACTGGTGCAGAGCCAACAACCTGTCTCTGAATGTGAACAAAACAAAAGAGATGGTTGTTGACTTCAGGAGGACATGAAATGGCCACTCTCCACTGAACATTGACAACTCCTCTGTAGAGATCGTTAAGAGCACCAAATTTCTTGGTGTTCCCCTGGCGGAGAATCTCACCTGGTCCCTCAACACCAGCTCCATCGCAAAGAAAACCAAGCAGCGTCTCTGCTTTCTGCGAAGGCTGAGAGAAGTCCATCTCCCACCCCCTCATCCTCACCACATTCTACAGAGGTTGTATTGAGAGCATCCTGAGCAGCTGCATCACTGCCTGGTTCAGAAATTGCACCATCTCGGATCACAAGCCCTGCAGCGGATAGTGAAGTCAGCTGAGAAGATCATCGGGGTCTCTCTTCCAGCCATTACAGACATTTACACCACACGCTGCATCCGTAAAGCAAACAGCTTTATGAAGGACCCCATGCACCTCTCATACAATCCCTTCTCCCTTCTGCCATCTGGCAAAAGGCACTGAAGAGTTCGGGCTCTCACGACCAGACTATGTAACAGTTTCTTCCCCCAAGCCATCAGACTCCTCAATACCCAGAGCCTGGACTGACACCAACCTACTGCCCTCTACCGTGCATATTGTCTTGCGTATTAGTTATTGTAATGCCTGTACTATTTTGTGCACTTTATGCAGTCCTGGGTAGGTCTGTAGTCTACTGTAGTTTTGTGTTGTTTTACGTAGTTCAGTGTAGTTTTTGTATTGTTTCATGTAGCACCATGGTCCTGAAAAATGTCTCGTTTTTACTGTGTACTGTACCAGCAGTTATGGTCGAAATGACAATAAAAAGTGACTTGACTTGACTTGGGATCCTACCACCAAACACATCTTTACCTCCCCCCCGCCCTGACTTTCTGCAGAGATCACTCCCTCCATGATTCCCTTGTCCATTCATCCCTCCCCACTAATCTCCCTCCTGGCACTTATCCCTGCAAGCAGCCAAAGTGCTACATCTGCCCATTCACCTCCTCACTTGCCTCCATTTAGGGCCCCAAACGGTCCTTCCAGGTGAGGCAACATTTCATCTGTGAATATGCTGGGGTTGGCTATCGTGTTTGGTGCTCAAAACGCGGCCTGCTCAATATTGATGAGACCCACCATAATTGGGGGACCAGTTTGTTAAGCACCTTTGCCTCATTTTCCAAAAGTGAGTAACGCCCCGGTTAAGATTTTTACTGCCATGCTGTAGGTATTTCATTTTAGCAGTTCTGTAAGAGCAGTCTGTTCTGATTTCAGCCTGTTTGGGTTTGAGCTAAGGTAAGGGGCTTTGTTGTTCAACTTAGGAATGTGGTGTCAGCCAATCAGGATGGTGGAATTAGGAGAAGGTTCTGGAGAACGCTGGGTGGAGAGGTTTTTGTGATGGATAGTGGTGTGGGTCGAGGCCTTTATGGTAGGAGCTGGGAGAAGACAGGAGGGAAGATGCTGAGAATGCTGTCCCTCTTGTACAGATGAATGGCTTCAAGGAGGAAGGACCAATACTCCTGTGGGAGAGCCCATTTGTTCGAGATGGATTTCAAGCGACATTTGGAAGGTGGTGTGTACCTTAACGCAAACCGTGGGTCCAGCGTGTGAGTTAAAGACAACTTCAAGATGAGCTCCAACTTGTGCGCACATTTGACTGTTTAATTATGATGGGCCCTTTTATTTGTCTCTTTCTTTTCTTTAGTTACTAACATTCTTAAATATACTTCCTTTATCATTGTATGCAGTTACAGTCTGTTATTTTTTGCTGAAGGGTGATTTCAGGGGAGCAGTAAGTTACGCAGCATTCACACAAATCGGAGTTCGGGTGAGTGGGACATTCCAACTTCATGGGTTTGATGGGACCCAGGTCATATCTACCCTAGACATACAGAGTCTGTGAAAGGTGGTTTTCTCACAGCTGGGGCCAGTGGCTGTTAGTGAGGGGCTAACGAGCCGCATCTCTAGAGGGGCCCAGTAAAAAGGGGTTCCCATTCCCATTCCTATTTTGACATGTCAATCCGTGGCCTACTCTTGTGCCATGGTGAGGCCACCCTCAGCAATATCTTATATTCATTCCATCCGGGTAGCCTCAAACCTGATGGCATGAATATCAATTTCTCCTTCCAGTAAAAAAAATCCTTCCCCTCCCTTCTTCATCTATTCCTCCCTCTAGCCACTTACCTCTTCTCATCTGCCTTTCCCTTTCTCCCTGGGTGCCCTCCTTTTTCCCTTCCCCCTGTGTCTCCTCCTCTTTCCCTTTCTCCTATGGTCCACTCTCCTCTCCTATCAGATTCCTTCTCCAGTCCTTTACCTTTCCCACCCACCTGACTTCACCTATCACCTTCCACTCTTCCCCCTTTCTTTCCAGTCTAGAGGAAGGGGTCGCGGCCCGATACATTGACTGCTTATTCATTTCCACAGATGCAGCCTGACCTGCTGAGTTCCCCTTGCATTTTTTTGTATTGCTTGGGGTTTCCAGCATCTGGAGAATTTCTTGTTGACAATATATCCCTTTCCATGTTACAGTTTAATTTAGTGAATGAGAGTAACTAACCTTGACATCAAGGCAGCATTTAATTGAGTATGGCATAAAGGAACTGTGGCTAAACTGTCAATGGGAATCAGGGGAACCCTCCAAGGGTTGGAATTGTACAAAGGAAGATAATTGTGATGGTTAAACGTCAAATATCTCAGCCACAGGATACTGCTGCAAGATTTCCTTGGAGCAGACTTGGAAATGTGTTGCTGTTCCTTCACCGGCACTGGGTCAAAATCCTGGAACTCTCTCCCTCGTAGCATTGAGGGTATATTCACACCACAAGAGCTGCAACAGTTGACGAAGGCAGCTCACCATCGTCATCTCAAGAGCATTCAGGAATAGGCGATAAAATGCTGGCTCAGCCTGCAAAGTCCACATCTTTGAATGAATAAACAAAAAATTCTTGAAATATATGAAGTTCATTTGTTGACTTTAGTTGGAAGTGTTATTTCCCATTGTTTCCTTTTTAGATGTTAACCAAATATTTGATGTGTACTGTACAGCAAGATCACAAAACTGATCCTTTAGAACATTCGAGCATTCAAAGGTTTTTGCCAGGAACAGGCCAGTCGGCCCAGCAAAGCTTACCAAATTCCTATTCACATAGTGTGTTGAAATAACTATCGAGTTTAGATTTGGAAGTCTCTAAGGTACTGCTCTGAACTACACAACTAGGTAGTTTGTTCCACATATCTACAACTCACTGTGTTTTTAAAAAAAGTACTTCTTGATGTTAGTCTGAAGTCTCCCCTTAACCAGTCTTCACCTATGGCCCTGCATCCTTGCTGATGGATTAATTTTGAAGTAGCAGCTGGCATCCACTTTACTTGCAGCAATGATTCTGAACGCTTCTATCATGTCTCCTCATTCTACGTCTACTTAGGTTAAAATATTGAATTCTTTCAATCTTTCTGTATTGCTCACACCCCACAGACCTGGAATGAGTGTCGTCACCCTTCTCTCCCCACTCTCTTCACTTGCTTCACACAAAATGAAGACCAAAATTGTACACAGTATTCAAGGTCTGGCCTCACAAGTGCATTATACAGCTTAAGGAGAACACCTCTAGAGTTGAACTCCACAGAGTGCATGATCCTATTAGCCTTCCTAACTGCTTATGCACATGTTGATAATGATGAATCTACCAGGACACCCAGATCCTTCTCACACAGTGCACTTTCTAACTCGGGACTCCTCATTGTATATTTATATTTATTATTTCTACTTTCTATATGTAATACTTTACATTTACTTACCTTAGGTTTCATCTGCCATTTATCTGCCCACGCCTGATTTTGTTCAATCTAACTGTATTGATTCTGCTGCCTGAATGTTATCAGCCCGTCCCCCTAATTTTGTGTCATCAGCAAACTTTACTAATTTATTTGTTATGTGCTTAACCAAATCATGAATGTAAATTAAGAACAGCGGTAGTCCCAAAACTGATCCCTGCGCAACTCCACATAACATCCTCTAGGTGTAAAAATGATCCTCTCACCATAACTCATGTTTTCTGCTTTTGAGCCAATTCTGCACCCATTTGCACGCCTACCCTGAATCCCTCCCTCCTGTAATTTGATTATCAACATCTCATGGGGTACTTGTCAAAAGCCTTTTGAAAGTCCAAGTAAATGGTATCAACCGCTTTATTCTTATCATAAATTTTAGTTGCCTCTTCATAGAACTCCAGCATATTAGTAAAACATGATTTCCCCTTTCTGAACTCATGCTGGTTTTCAGCTGTCATGCCTCTTCTTAGCTGCTTTTCCATCTCATTCTTTATTATTGTTTCCATTTTCTTACCTACAATACATAACTGGTCTGTAGTTATCAGGGTCAGTGCGGTCACCCTCCTTGTATACTGGGACAGCGTTAGCCCAATTCCAGTCTTTAGAGATTTCGCTAGTCTTTAATGACTTTTGAAAAATACATCTTTAGGTTTTCATCTCTCTTTAAGTACCCTTGGATATATGTTGTCTGGCCCTGGAGATTGATTAACTTTCAACCTCTTCAGCTGAAGCAGATCTCATTTTCTAAGATCTCTGAGTCACTTATTTTTCTCTGCACTTACTGGCATATTGCTAATGTATACTTTAGCAAAATATGAATTAAGAGTATCTGCTATTCCTTCTCTGCATAATTTAACACTCCACTGTTATTCCTAATACACTTGACTTCCTCCTTGGCTTTTCTTTTACTATTAATGAAGAATTTCTTGGTGTCAATCTTAACATTATCAGCAATATCTTTCTCAACCTACCTTTTGGCAATCCAAACTTCCGGTTTTACTAGGGCTCTCATATTTTTACCATTACTATTTTTTCTGCATTCCTTATACTGTATAACTGTCCGTTCTTCAATAATTTTTATCTTTATACATCCATGTAGTTGCTCTATTGTTTTTGTGGCTTCTCCTGACCTTGGGTAAGAACATTTCCTGCTCTGCATGTAATAACTCTTTCAATCGACCCCATTGTTCCGCAACTGACTCAACGGCAAGCAGTTCCTTCCAGTTTACTTCCTGAAGTCTTTGCCGCATCTGCGCAAACTTTGCCTTTCTGAAATTCAATTTAATGGCTTCGGTGTTTACTGATATACTCTCACTAAAAACTTTGAGACTAATCATGTTATGATCACTTGTTCCTACAGTCTCAACAACTTCCATACTTAAAATTCTATCCTGATTGTTACAGAATATCAAATCTAGACAGGTCTCCCATCTTTTTGGTACATTAGCATTAACACACTAGGTCAGAAACAATCATTCAATAACTCAATGAATTCACTTTCCAGTAATCCACTGGGTTCTCTCACTCAATATTTGGGAAATTGGAGTCACCCATAATTATAACATCTTGCTCAGAAATGCTTGCTAAAAATTGTGATAGCTATGCACTGGGTTTAATTTGTACTGTTTCCTGCTGTGGGGTAATCTGGGAGAGTGGAGTGGTATCCTGCTGTACAAGTAACAAATGCGTATCTTACTGTTGGGCTTCATGACAGACAGCTGAACACGCTTACAAGAAATCTTCACTCTGGTTTTGTTGGTTCTGAGGTGGGTAATGAGGATTCAGGGGGAACCACAGATTCTTCCACAAATGCAACAGGAGATGGGATGGATGGACAAGTAGTCTGTGAGTGGTGTGTTCCTTCCACTTAAAGCCATCCTGAATGCTGCTTCTCTGCTTTGAGCAGTCATGAGCTGAGATACCCAGGAAGTAATGAGTATATTACATTTCTTCAAGGAGGGCTGGAGTATATTCTTTGACCATTTCCTGGTCATCCCTTTCTGTACTAGATTTTGGAGAAGAATGTCCTTTTCAAGAACCCGGTGCTGGGCATTGGAAAGCCTAGCATTTCAATGTAGGCAATTGGCTGTAACTAAGACTGTTGGCCTGGGAGGGGTGTTGGACTTTGATTTCTTTGTGCTTCCAGTGAATTTGGAGAATTTTGCAGACATGACTGAGACTGTTTTTTCTTCAGTGCTCTGAAGTGTTATACTAGATGGGCCAGGTCTCAGAGGCATCTCGGAGGGTAGTGTTCACCATGGCTTGTTAGACCATGAGTTTTGTTCCAGGTCTGAGGCTTTGATCTTCAAATTCTCTTCAATCAACCAAAGGCTATATGATGCATTAAAGCTAATGGTGAGTTTTATCTTGTATATATACCCTCACCAAGAGACAGATCATGGAAATTCACCAAGATACTTATAATAAGTTAGTACTTGAACACAAAGCTTAGTTACTGGGTTTAGCACTGAGGGAACCAACAACTCTTTACAAATGCGACAAGAGATGGGATGGATGAATGAGGAGCATGTCAATGATGTTATGTGACACAAGTCCTCTCTTGACTTTTGAAACTTTGGGAAGCTGGACTATGGTTGGGCTATCTAATTTGCAATGTTTATTAAAAATAGTAGAGAAGGAGTACTGATGTAATAGTAGAATATTTTATACTTTCCTTTCACAGAGAACTTTTAACATGCTCTCACGTTTGATTCCTTTATGATTATTAAGCCAGTGCTAATTTCTGTATTATTCTGATTGAGAGGTTGAAGAATCTGGGCCTCTGTACCTCCCTCTGCAATTGGATCTTCGACTTCCTAACCGGAAGGCCATAATCTGTGTGGATTGGTGATAACATCTCCTCCTCACTGACGATCAACACTGGTGCACCTCAGGGATGTGTGCTTAGACCACTACTCTACTCTCTGTATATACATGACTGTGTAGCTAGGCATAGCTCAAATACCATCTATAAATTTCATGACTATACAACCATTGTTGGTAGAATCTCAGGTGGTGTCAAGAGGACATACAGGAGTGAGATATGCCAACTAGTGGGGTAGGAGAAGATGGCGGCGCGACGCAATGCGCGCGGCCGCTCCGAATTGATATCGTATTTGTGAAGTAGGATGCCGTGCACAATCCTTATTTGATGGAGACACCTGTGAGAGGCACGGAGGAACATCTGGAGAAACTTCTGAAATGCCCGCTTCGCTGCCGCTGCTGCTGTGCGATCAGGAATCTCCGGAGGGGAAGGCCCCAAATCCTCGGCTTTGCCTATTGCCTGTTGCCGGGGTCGAAACACTCAGCAGAGATGGTGCTCGGTGCTTGATGTCGGAGAGCTGGTCGGAGGCTCGAAGTTTTCAAACGGACTTGAAGTTGGACTGTGTTCGGCTGCTTCCAGGATGCTGCATCGGCAAGTTTGTGGCACTGGAATTGATTTATTTGTTTAATTATTTATTTTTCTCTGCTAGATTATGTATTGAATTGAACTGCTGCTGCTAAGTTAACAAATTTCACGTCACATGCCGGTGATAATAAACCTGATTCTGATTCAAACCGAGATGAAGAAATGGCGCTGGCAAATTTGTCAAAACACGATAGGCCAGCATGTCAGCTACAAGGTTATAGAATGGAATTGCAGGATAATCATATGAACACACTCTGCTCAACACTTGATCAGCCCCATTTTCAATCATTGTAGCAATAGAAAATCAGTCACACAATGGTTTAGCATGGATATTCAATTTCAATGTACCATCTCATCACTTAATCTAAATTTCTGATTGTTATGTTTTATTTTACTCACTTTTTGATTGTGCTTTACTTGCAGATCAGAACTAATAATACTGGCAGAAATGCACAATATTCAACAACAATACACTGGATGCAAGCTTTATGTATCATTTTGCATAAAGTTGCAACTAAAGACTGAACTTTATCATACATGTTCTGAATTCAGCATTAGATACTTAAGGAAATTCACACATTTCCCATGTATATTTCTTATATCTCATTTCACAATGAACTAGCTTATGAAAATAAATTAACGAAACTGCAAACATATGTCCACAAATGGCATTTTTTACGTGTGCCACATGTATAAAGAAATACAGTTTTCATTGTCCATTAACGCAACACACATCAAAGTTGCTGGTGAACGCAGCAGGCCAAGCAGCATCTATAGGAAGAGGCGCAGTCGACGTTTCAGGCCGAGACCCTTCGTCAGGACTAACTGAAGGAAGAGTGAGTAAGGGATTTGAAAGCTGGAGGGGGAGGGGGAGATGCAAAATGATAGGAGAAGACAGGAGGGGGAGGGATAGAGCCGAGAGCTGGACAGGTGATAGGCAAAAGGGGATACGAGAGGATCATGGGACAGGAGGTCCGGGAAGAAAGACAAGGGGGGGGGGTGACCCAGAGGATGGGCAAGAGGTATATTCAGAGGGACAGAGGGAGAAAAAGGAGAGTGAGAGAAAGAATGTGTGTATAAAAATGAGTAACAGATGGGGTACGAGGGGGAGGTGGGGCCTAGGGGAAGTTAGAGAAGTCAATGTTCATGCCATCAGGTTGGAGGCTACCCAGACGGAATATAAGGTGTTGTTCCTCCAACCTGAGTGTGGCTTCATCTTTACAGTAGAGGAGGCCGTGGATAGACATGTCAGAATGGGAATGGGATGTGGAATTAAAATGTGTGGCCACTGGGAGATCCTGCTTTCTCTGGCGGACAGAGCGTAGATGTTCAGCAAAGCGATCTCCCAGTCTGCGTCGGGTCTCACCAATATATAAAAGGCTTCTCTAACTTTCTCTAACATTGACTTCTCTAACTTCCGCTAGGCCCCACCTCCCCCTCGTACCCCATCTGTTACTCATTTTTATGCACACATTCTTTCTCTCACTCTCCTTTTTCTCCCTCTGTCCCTCTGAATATACCTCTTGCCCATCCTCTGGGTCACCCCCCCCCCCGTCTTTCTTCCCGGACCTCCTGTCCCATGATCCTCTCGTATCCCCTTTTGCCTATCACCTGTCCAGCTCTCGGCTCTATCCCTCCCCCTCCTGTCTTCTCCTATCATTTTGCATCTCCCCCTCCCCCTCCAGCTTTCAAATCCCTTACTCACTCTTCCTTCAGTTAGTCCTGATGAAGGGTCTCGGCCTGAAACGTCGACTGCGCCTCTTCCTATAGATGCTGCTTGGCCTGCTGCGTTCACCAGCAACTTTGATGTGTGTTGCTTGAATTTCCAGCATCTGCAGAATTCCTGTTGTTCATTGTCCATTAGGTTGTTTCATCTCAAAATTATGAATAATGTTATAGAAATCATCAGTACACAGATGATTTGCAGTGAGGCAGCCAAATAGGTTTCATGACTAAGAAGGCTATTCTTTCATATTCCTATACAAGTATTTACTTCACCTACAGTACACCTACATAAACCTTCAGTTTATTTGTCTCAAAACGGGTGCACTGATGATGCCATAGCCTTGGCCCTCCACTATGTCCTGTCCCACTTTCTGCTATAATACATTTTGCAAAACATTGGATGAACGTCTGGAAGGTCAAATGACAATTTAGCTCTTTTGGAACACTTAGCATGTGAAGTCTATAGGTCTCTTAGTGAGTAGCATTTGCACAGTGTCTGTATAAGGGAAACACTGCAGGTCTGTTAATGTTTGTAGCTGGATTCCTTCTTAGTCTCAAGCACCAGTAAAGTGTGAATGTCTGTTAAGACTTTCTTGGATTCACTTATATGTAATATTAATGTTCTTTTATGTCCAAAGGAATATTGTGTGCTATGAGATAATGAGGACCGACCATTAAAGTGTCTAATTGATTTATGAGGACTGTGTTAATGGGCACAGGATGTGTTTGGGGAAAAGAAAGGACAAGTTGTGTTGAGATAAAAGAACAAAGAGTTTGTCTGTTTCTGGGTCTCTCTGCACTTGTGAAATTTATATTAATTGGGCTGCCTTCCCTGGTTCATTGGGCTTCATTCAAGTGCTGGAGTAGTTTCACAAGTGGATCAAAATTCAGAGATCCCCTGACAACAGCAGCAATCATGTGGTGACTAAGAATCGTGAGCCCCAAAATCTTTATGACTTACTGTGTAGTATTTTTAAGCAACATGCATCAAAGTTGCTGGTGAACGCAGCAGGCCAAGCAGCATCTATAGGAAGAGGTGCAGTCGACGTTTCAGGCCGAGACCCTTCGTCAGTACTAACAGGACGAAGGGTCTCGGCCTGAAACGTCGACTGCACCTCTTCCTATAGATGCTGCTTGGCCTGCTGCGTTCACCAGCAACTTTGATGTATGTTGCTTGAATTTCCAGCATCTGCAGAATTCCTGTTGTTTGTGTAGTATTTTTTGTGGTTTATTAGTGCTTTCCACTTTATGATAGTAAATTAGGCTTAAGTTACTTTGTTGCATTTGTATGCTTATTACCACATCTCCTAGACACCTGAATAGTTAAGGTCTGATCAGCCTAGTCCTTTACACAGCTAGAAATTATGCCGCATATGTCACGTTGCTGTTCACATCAACTTCAACTTGGGATTTAACATAATCATCTCTCAGAGGCAGCTGGGTAAACTGTCCTCACTGGGACTCAACATCCCCCTCTGTAACTGGATCTTAGACTTCTTAATGGAAAGACCCATCAGTCCAAGTTGCAGCAACATCTCAAGATCCATCACATTGAGAACTGATGCCCTCCAGGGCTATGTGCTCAGCCCGCTGATGTTCACACTGCCGACTCACGACTTTACTGTCAGATCCAGCTCAAACCACGTCACCAAGTTTTTTTAATGATACAACAGTGGTTGGCCTCACCAACAATAATGATGAGTTGGCATACAAAGAGGAGGAATGCCCTATGGTGTGACTTGTCAGGTGGCGAGAGAACAACAACCAGAGGCTCAACTGTACAAGACAAAAGAGGTGATTGTGGACTTCAGGAAGGCACAGGTCGACCACTCTCCATTTGCACATCAATGGCTCTGTCATGGAGCGAGTGAAGAGCACGAAGTTTCTTGGTGTGCAGATAATGGACGGTCTAACCTGGACCCACAACACCTCCACACTAGTCAAGAAGGCATGGCAGTGTCTACACTTTCAAAGGAGATTGAGGCATGCAAGATTCCCCACCCCATTCTAACATCTTTCTATAGATGAACCGTGGAGAGTGCCCTGTCTGGCTGCATTATTGTGTGGTACAGAAGCTGCAAGGCATCAGACCTCAAGACCTTACAGAGGACAGTAAAAACTGCTGAGAGGATCACTGGGGTCTCTCCCCAACCCCCCCCCTCCCCATTTGTGATATTTACAGGGAGCATTGCATGCCAAGGGGCCGAGGCATTGTTGAGTATCCCTACCACCCGGCCCACGATCTCTTTGTCCTACTGTCAGGAAGGAGGTACAGGAGTGTCAGGATTAGAACTGTCATCTCCTGCCCTCAGGCTATGAGACTAATGAATACCCTGCCACCACCGAGGTCTCATTACTAGGACAAGCAAGCTGGTTGCTGTACTGTTTACAGTTTCCCTGTTTCCCTGCATGCACTTTGAATTCAATTTTATGAACTTGAACTTGAAAAGTAAACAGATTTGGATGTAAATGGAAGTACCACAATTTGCCAATGTATTAAACAGTGAATGATCTGTATTTTAACTGCAGGTTCTGAAATATAAAAGGGTGAATCACCACCACTAATTTGAAAATAGTATTTATTAAAACATTCATCGGTCATTGATGTATCACTGACAGAGTGCAACCCTTCCTTCTAACACAGACATCTCCTATAGCAAATTTTATTTTATTAGTCGTCCAGTTTATGGTTGAGCTGCTGTCTGTTGTTATCGTATATTACACTGCAGATCAATGTTTGTTACATGGAGCTGCTAGTCTCCACTCACACCGGCATCTTGTAAATCAGCCTCTCTGTGAAGAGAGTTTGTTTCTGTCAGCAAAACATACAGGATTATTATAAATGAATGACTTATTCACAAATCAAGCTAAGAAATAAACCACTTCCCCCTGACAACCAGTTATTTCAACTTCTCTGGAGGTTGACTGTGGTGCTTTATGCACAGAAGTCATTGGATTGCTTTGAGATAAACTTGCAGCTGCTGTGTGGTAATTTTAATTTAAAACCAGCTTCCTATTAATCAAAATGAATTCTGTGCTATAATTTTTGCATATAAAATTGATAGAGGCGAAGTATTTGGTTATAAATAAAAATAAACATCGAATTTAAAAGCGGAAATCCAAGGATGACAATGTTCCTTTAAATGTTTTACTTTCAAAGGTTCTGACTAAAAATTGCAATATAAAAAAGTATTGCAATCAAAATTGCATTTTTTGTGGGTATGATGTCTTTTATATATACATTTGAATGTAAAGCCTTATAAAATGTTAATTCTAGCTACACCCAATTACAATAAATGGCTGTCAGGAAAATCTGAGCAGAGGTCAAATCTGAAGGACATGATAAGCATGAAACTGGGATCATTAGCACATGTTATTGGAGTATTCTGGGTACTGGAGGAGGTATTTTTATTCAACGTATACAAGAAACATCAGGCTTGAATCACATTAGATACTGCACTTGTGAAGGCATTAGAATAGCCACAGTTAATACTTGCAGGAAATTGGAAGAGTAGGAATGTCATGACATCAAACAGGGATTAGTACTAATCAGATGTCGGTTCTTCACATTTATGTACACTAAATTCAGCTTTTACAGTAATTATTCATTCATTAGAAGTGGCGTCCCTGCCAAACTCAGCATGAATTACCCTTTAGTGGTTTATTCAAGTCTAGTGTAGTGTTGGTGTTCTCTTGGTGCTGTCTGGTAGAAATTTTCAGAAATTAAATCTAATGATGAAGATAGAATGGATATGTGTAAAGAGAATCTCCATGGAAAGGAATGCACATGATGACATCCGAGCATTAACCCAGTAAACATTCGGAAGGCCTTTGATGAGTATAAAAGTATATCTGAACTCTGAGGCCATCTAAATCGAATAGTCTGAGATTGAGAGATGGGAGCAGCAGCACACTGATAAACCGTTGTCACTCCTGTTTTCTTTCTATAGTATTAGGACACCTTGGATTTCATGAGTGCCCATTTATCATTCCATATTGGCCTGAGATTTCCCCCCCAGTGAGGTGAACGTGAAACTCTGTAATGGTGCGGACTTCATTAATATCCTGACACTGATGAATTTAAGAGACTGTGTCCATTGCTCGTTTTGATATGCACGGCTGCATCCCTTGTTTGTTATGATGCGTTAGGAGGAAAGAATAGGACAAGAAGAGATGCAACCTTTGGAGGGGTATGTTAGAAGGTCATATGAGCTTCTCAATCCAGAATTCAACTTGGCAATGAGGGAAGTCCGCTTTTCACATCTTAATAGGTTGATCAATAGTCCTAATGAATTTGGACTTTTATTCAAACACACTACTGAACAGTAATAAAAAAAAGCAAATTTACAACACAAATTCTCGGGGAGGGGAGAGGGGGAGTGGGAGGAGAGAGGGAGAGAGGTGGGAGGGGAGAGGGAGAGAGGTGGGAGGGGAGAGGGAGAGAGGTAGGAGGGGAGAGGGAGTGAGGTGGGAGGGGTGAGGGGAGGGGGGAGGGGGAGTGGGAGGGAAGTGGGAGGGGGGAGGGGGAGGAGGAGAGAGGGGGGAAGGGGGAGTGGGAGAGAGGTGGGAGGGGAGAGGGAGTGAGGTGGGAGGTGGGAGGGGGAGGGGAGAGAGGAGGAGGGGAGAGAGCAGGAGGGAGAGGGAGAGGGGGAGGGGGAGGGGAGAGAGGTGGGGGTGGGAGGGGGAGAGGGGGAGGGGGAGGGGGAGGGGAGAGAGGTGGGGGTGGGAGGGGGAGAGGGGGAGGGGAGGGGAGGGGGAGGGGGAGGAGGAGGGAGAGAGGGGGAGAGGGGGAGTGAGGGGGGAGGGGGGAGGGGGGAGCGAGGGGGAGGGGAGGGGGGAGGGGAGGGGGGAGGGGGGAGCGAGGGGGGAGGGGGGAGCGAGGGGGGAGGGAGGGGGGAGGGGGAGAGAGGGGGAGAGAGGGGGGAGGGGGGGAGAGAGAGGGGGGAGAGAGGGGGGAGAGAGGGGGAGAGAGGGGGGAGAGAGGGGGGAGGGGGAGAGAGGGGGAGGGGGGAGGGGGGAGAGGGGGGAGGGGGGGGAGGGGGAGAGAGGGGGAGAGGGGGGAGAGGGAGAGAGGGGGAGAGAGGGGGGAGGGGGAGGGGGAGGGGGAGGGGGAGGGGGAGGGGGGAGGGGGAGGGGGAGGGGGAGAGGGGAGGGGGAGAGAGGGGGAGAGGGGGGAGAGAGGGGGAGAGAGGGGGAGAGAGGGGGAGAGAGGGAGGGGGGAGAGAGGGGGAGGGGGGAGGGGGAGAGAGGGGGGAGGGGGAGAGAGGGGGAGAGAGGGGGAGAGAGGGGGAGAGGGGGAGAGGGGAGAGGGGGAGAGGGGGGAGAGGGGGAGAGGGGGGGAGAGGGGGAGGGGGAGAGGGGGGGAGGGGGGAGAGAGGGGGAGAGGGGGGGAGAGGGGGGAGGGGGGGAGGGGGGGGGGGGGGGAGAGAGGGGAGAGGGGGGGGGGGGAGAGAGGGGGGTAGGGGAGGGAGAGATGGGGGAGAGGGAGGGAGAGGGAGGGAGAGGGGGAGAGGGGGGAGAGGGGAGAGGGGGGAGAGGGGAGAGGGGGGAGAGGGAGAGGGGGAGGGGAGGGGAGGGGAGGGGGAGGGGGAGGGGGAGGAGGAGGGAGAGAGGGGGGAGAGAGGGGGAGAGAGGGGGGAGAGAGGGGAGCGAGGGGGGAGGGGGAGAGAGGGGGAGAGAGGGGGAGAGAGGGGGAGAGAGGGGGAGAGAGGGGGAGGGGGGAGAGAGGGGGGGGAGGGGGGAGAGAGGGGGAGAGAGGGGGGAGGGGGAGAGAGGGGGAGGGGGGAGAGAGGGGGGAGGGGGGAGAGAGGGGGAGAGAGGGGGGAGAGGGGGGAGAGAGGGGGAGAGAGGGGGAGGGGGGAGGGGGGAGGGGGGAGGGGGGAGAGATGGGGGTAGGGGAGGGAGACATGGGGGAGAGGGAGGGAGAGGGGGAGAGGGGAGAGAGGGGAGAGGGGGAGAGGGGAGAGGGGGAGAGGGGAGAGAGGGGGAGAGGGGAGAGGGGGGAGGGGGAGAGGGGGAGAGGGGGAGGGGGAGGGGAGAGAGGGGGGAGAGGGGGAGCGAGGGGGAGAGAGGGGGGAGGGGGAGAGAGGGGGAGAGAGGGGGAGAGAGGGGGGAGGGGGAGAGAGGGGGAGAGAGGGGGAGAGAGGGGGAGAGAGGGGGAGGGGGAGAGAGGGGGAGAGAGGGGGAGAGAGGGGGAGGGGGGAGGGGGGAGGGGGAGAGAGGGGGAGAGAGGGGGAGGGGGGAGAGAGGGGGGAGGGGGGAGAGAGGGGGAGGGGGAGAGAGGGGGAGGGGGAGAGAGGGGGAGAGAGAGGGGAGGGGGAGAGAGGGGGAGAGAGGGGGAGAGAGGGGAGGGGGGAGAGAGGGGGAGAGAGGGGGAGGGGGGAGGGGGGAGAGAGGGGGAGAGAGGGGGGAGGGGGAGAGAGAGGGGGGAGGGGGAGAGAGGGGGAGAGAGGGGGAGAGAGGGGGAGGGGGGGAGAGAGGAGAGAGGGGGGAGGGGGGAGAGGGGAGAGGGGGGAGGGGGGAGGGGGGAGAGAGGGGGAGAGGGGAGAGGAGGGGAGAGGGGGAGAGGGGGAGAGGGGGAGAGGGGGAGAGGGGGAGAGGAGGGGAGAGGGGGGAGAGGAGAGAGGGGGAGAGGGGAGAGGGGGAGAGGGGGAGAGGGGGAGAGGGGGAGAGGGGGAGAGGGGGAGAGGGGGAGAGGGGGAGAGGGGGAGAGGGAGAGGGGAGGGGGAGAGGGGGAGAGGAGAGAGGGGGAGAGGGGAGAGGGGAGAGGGGAGAGGGGAGAGGGGAGAGGGGAGAGGGGGAGAGGGGAGAGGGGAGAGGGGGAGAGGGGAGAGGGGGAGAGGGGGAGAGGGGAGAGGGGAGAGGGGGAGAGGGGGAGAGGGGAGAGGGGGAGAGGGGGAGAGGGGGAGAGGGGAGAGGGGAGAGGGGGAGAGGGGAGAGGGGGGAGAGGGGAGAGGGGGGAGAGGGGAGAGGGGGAGAGGGGAGGGGGGAGAGGGGAGAGGGGAGAGGGGAGAGGGGGAGAGGGGGAGAGGGGAGAGGAGAGAGGGGGAGAGGGGAGAGGGGAGAGGGGAGAGGGGAGGGGGAGAGGGGAGAGGGGAGGGGGAGAGGGGAGAGGGGGAGAGGGGGAGAGGGGGAGAGGGGGAGGGAGAGAGGGGGAGGGAGAGAGGGGGAGGGAGAGAGGGGGAGAGGGGAGAGGGGGAGAGGGGGAGAGGGGGAGAGGGGAGAGGGGGAGAGGGGAGAGGGGGAGAGGGGGAGAGGGGGAGAGGGGAGAGGGGAGAGGGGAGAGGGGAGAGGGGAGAGGGGAGAGGGGAGAGGGGAGAGGGGGAGAAGGGAGGGGGAGGGAGAGGGGGAAAGGAGGGAGAGGGGGAGAGGGGGAAAGGAGGGAGAGAGGGAGAGGGGGAGAGGGGGAGGGAGAGAGGGGAGAGGGGGAGGGAGAGAGGGGGAGAGGGGGGA